>NC_064541.1:15055213-16372713 GCF_023856365.1 Brienomyrus brachyistius
AAGAGCACTTCAGTCACCAGCGAGGCAAAAACGAAGAGCAGCCTGCAGCTGAAAGTACGTGTTGGATCTTCACGGGGATCCGTGGCAGAGCTTCAGGCAAAGCGCTGGCTGCCTAAATCTGTGCGTGTTTGCATCTGTGTGACTGTGACGTGGCACTTTGGATGGTGTTGCCTGCAGCGCTACAGTACTTCAGATAAAGATAACTGACAACAATACGTCCTACGCTGTAGATATTTCAGGCTCACTCTGCTTTCCATTCTACTACCATCCCATTCCATATTCTAGACTCACCATATTTTCCAGTCTAGAACCAGCTCAACTTATACTCTAGATTGACTCTATATTCCATTCCAGTACCAGCACATTCTATATTCTAGACTCACTCTACTTTCCATTCTAGTATCGGTTCATTGTACATTCTAGAATTACAATAGGAGGCATGTTTGAGACAAAGCAGAAATATGGCTAAAAGCATTACAATATTCCCATAGCTTAAAAGCCTCACCCGCAGCCCTGCTGTACGACTGAAATCCTGTCTGCTGCTTGGTCCCTCTCCTAATTAGTAACCCAGATGTCGCATTAATTGTTTGCAACTCCCTGACCTTCTACACGCAGCACGGCACACGTCCAGAAATGGAAACAGGGGCACTTGCACGCACGCAAGTACGCGGCATATTCATATAAACAAAGGACTTCCTTAAAATCACTGTGTCAGCAAGTCTTATCATTTCGACGCGTGTGCAAAAGGACAGGGGTGGTTTTACTGCAGTGACTCAGGTCGGGAGGCTTTGAAGGGATTACAGCAGAGACAGTCCTGGGACTTAAATAGAAAGCGTTTCAGTCTCAAACAGCTCTGTGTAATGTTCTCGTCCTCTGTACCTTCCCAGAGCTCAGAGGCCAGGTGCGGGGCCATGGGGGAGGTCATCACGCAGAGGGCGGCCAGCGCCTGCTCAAACTCCACGCTGTGCAGGACCAGGCGGGGGGACGCTTGCTGAGGACAGACACACCCCCGCATCAGAGCAAAACAGGAATCGCAGCGTGACCCAAGGGGGCCATGCGGTGTGCTAGCAGTGTGTGCTCTTCCTCTTCCTACTCTCCGCCTGACCGACAACCGGCCTTCTCTTAATGCAAACCGCAGCAGAAAGTGAACATGACATACATATATATACCTGCGTACACCATAGTGTTACTCAATGTATACCAGTGTTTCTGAATGAGTTAAAAAAAAAAAAAAAACATACTTTACTATGTTCACTCCTCCCTACCCCACTAGTTTATAACTTTTATACTAGAGTTGGGTCTTGACTAACCGAGGAAGAATGTGGCAAATCCAGTTGAGAACCTCTGCCTTAGGTGCTGCCCCAGTAACAGGTCCAAACCTCCACTCTCATTCCCTTCCTGATCCCAACTGGAAATGACATCCATAGTGAAACCTGGTTTCCACGTACCGAGAGGACGTTGGTGAGGCCCATTAGGCGAGAGATGGCTGTGTTCAAGAGGAAGTCTTCAGTGTAGTGACCTGTGACCTGCAGAGAGAATGTCACAGGTCTGGGGAAGCATATACCACCGTTTCAAGAGGATCTATAATTAAGCAAAACGGCCCTTAGAGCCACTTGTTGGCACCGATAACCGTTAATAATGGGACCAAAGACTCACTGGGATATAACCAGTCTGCATTACTAAAGGTCAGTCTATAATGAAGGGAAACGGCACTTATGAAAAGTCCAGCTGCTCCTTTTGGGTAAAGTGAAGGAGTGCAGGAGAACAGGGAGCAAGGGATGGAGGGAGAGAGAGAGAGACAGAGGGAGAAAGACAAGGGGGGGGGGGGCAATGACAGTGACTTTCCACCCGGTAAGTCTGGCCAGATCTGGGGGTGCAAATTCCCCTGGCGACAGCACTTGGCAGACGAGTGCTTGGAGATGCAGCCAGAGGAAGATGCTCCAAACAGAGGAGCTGGAAGTGAGATCCAGTCAGCTTCAGGGAGCAGGGTAAAGCCTTTCTCTACAGACTGGGATCCAGTCAGCTTCAGGGAGCAGGGTAAAGCCTGTCTCTACAGACTGGGATCCAGTCAGCTTCAGGCAGCAGGGTAAAGCCTGTCTCTACAGACTGGGATCCAGTCAGCTTCAGGGAGCAGGGTAAAGCCTGTCTCTACAGACTGGGATCCAGTCAGCTTCAGGGAGCAGGGTAAAGCCTGTCTCTACAGAATGAGATCCTGTTCTTTGCGCCCAGGGGGTGTGCACTCCACCCACCTCCGCTACCGTGAGGTTCTTCTGCTCCCAGATCTTCCTGGCTTCTGCACGCTCCCTGTCACTGAGCAGCGTGGGGTCAGGGGGGCCCCCAGCCTGCCGGGCCTCACGTAGCTTGGTCACCAGTCCCCAGAGACGAGCCTGCCAGCGCAACACGCCGGGGAGAGCGTCCGCTGGGGAAGGGAGCGGAGTCAGGGGCATGTAGGGGACAGCGTACGAAAGCTGACCAAGGAGAGTCATGACATCACAGGGACGCAACGGAGATGCAACAGAAACCAAGGACACCAAAAGGAAGTAAGAGCATGGTCACATGGTACCCCACTGCTTAGATACAGGAGACTGCCAATGGCGTAAGAGATTTAACATTTCATTTTATTTATTCAGCAGACTCATTTATCTAAGGCGACATGCTCTTTTTTTTGTAAAAGGAGAGTCAGACCGCCCAATAAAGACTGGAGATGATATCACTCTGCCGTCCCTGGGATTTGAACCAATGTCCACCTGATTGCAGACACAGTATCCAAACCCACTGAGCCACACACCACCCGGCGGCATAGGCAAACAAAGCTGTGTTCTTGGTGTTTGAGGTGATGATGCTGGGACCTAATCGGTGTGTGATGTGTCCTTTTGAGGTACGACAAGGAGGGTTGGCTCACTCTTGACGTCCCACAGGATGTCCTGCTCAGGGGGGGCTGCATACAGGATGTAGAGTCGAACCGTGTCAATGCCATACTGCTGCACCACCTCCTGTGGATCCACCCCGTTGTGTTTGGACTTGCTCATTTTCTCCCAGGTCACCTGCAGTCTCTTCCCAGTACGCAGCTGCACTGGCTCAGGGCCTGGGGGGGACAAAGGGACAAACCTCACCTTGACATTCTCAGATAGACCCTCAAAACCCCACAGCAAGCAGGACTGAAAGCACCGGATGCAACCTGGCTGGAGTAAAGGACGGTATGATATTTTTCATCCTAAGATACTGCCCAAGATTAGCTGAAACCAGTAAAGCTCATTAACTGGAATCCAGTCTCTGCTGGTCATAACTAGACTGCAGTATTCACCAGGAGATCTACTGGGAGGCCACTAGCAAGGAAAACCACCAGACGCTAACCTACCCCAACCAAAAAGACCAGTTCTGCTGTCTAAGAAAAACATCAGAAAAAAAATCTGTTTGAACTCCTACTAATTCAGAGCAGATCAGCGACCTCTCCTTAATCGCCCTCATTTGCGGTGGAGTGGTGGAGTCCCTGGGGGAGGCCCACCACAAAGAGGAGGCCTCCATCTCCTGGCTATATATGGAAGATCTGCGCTGACATCTCCACCTTTCAATGGCCACGTCGGCGGACACACCCACTGCTCCGAACACGAGGAAGCGCGACGAAACAGCACCACCAATTACCGACGCGTTAAACAAACAAAGTGCTTTACCAAGAAAAAACACAACTGTACAAATGACAACAGAAAAAAAAAAACTCTGCATAGCATGCTACTTGACAGTTTAATTACAGTCTTCATTAAGGCCAGGTTTAAACGCTGGCCAAGTACACAGATACGCAAGGGTCTGTGAAGCCAGGGCACTCGGTCAAACAAGGATCTGAAGAGAGCTCATCAAGCCACTGGAGAGGAAAGCAGCTCAAGATAATCTAAGCTCAATCTGCCGGATTTGTTTATGCAGAGACAGAAATAATTTGTGTTAATTTGTGTCAGTTCATCGTTGGATTTTCCTGTCAGGAAGCCTTCAGACGGGCAGGCAGAAGCCCTTTCTGACGATCACTACCACAAAGTAGTTTCATCGCCAGTATTTATTCAGTTGCCTAGCAACCCAGCAACCAAATTGCATCCAAAACCAGAGAGAGAGAGAGAAAGAGAGAGAAGCAGAGAGAGTTAGAGGTGGGGGCAGAGCAGCCCCCCCTTTCAGTGGTTTCCTCGAGCACCATGCCACACTGGTCACAGGGTGGAGGCTATATTCAGCCTTCAAGTCCAGGTCCCCACATGAGGACCCCCCCCCCCCCCGCCCCCCCCACCACCACATCAACCCTAAGATCCAGACAATAGCACCATTCACGTTTTCATGGGTGCCAGCAGCTTTGCATTTACAGAGTGCTTGAGTAATCTTTATTGTCAGACTGAAACCGGGAGCGATAACTAATGTAATTAAAGTTACTATAATTAGAGTAACCGCATGTGAGGATATAAAAAGACGGATGGGAAAGGGGGCGTAAAGAGTAATAACATAACCCTGTCGCTTCTGGCCAGAGCTGAACAAGCCGACATTATAACCCCGGCGATTGTGGCGAGCTGCCTGCCATCATCGGCTCACGATCGGGATCCCCATGAGGACGCGCCGTGAACCGACCCCGCGCCACACCCTGGCTTGCCTGAGAAGTCCACGTCACTCCGTGCCAGGTACTGCCCGCTATCCGCTGCCCGGAAGGTCTGTCCTTTGATCAGGCCCTGCACCAACAGCTTCCGGAAAGGCTCCCTGCCACAAGATGGGCACCAAATGTCACAATGTCACTCACTCACTCACTCACTCACACACACACACACACACACACACACACACACACACACACACACACACACACACACACACACACACACACACACACACACACACACACACACACACACACACACACACACACACACACACACACAGTCAAGCGTGGGAAAAACCTTGTGATCGCACCGCTCTGGTGTGCATGCATGTTCAAGTGGATGATGTGCATCTCACTGTCCTGGGTAGGTGCTGGGGGGGGTTTCCTGGGCCCAGAATCAAATTTATGATATTTCACCACCTGCTGGTTGGCGCAATCTACTGAGGAGGACCACCCCCCCCCCCCCCCCCAAAGTTGACATGCTCCCACTCACTATGCAAGCACTTGGTGTCAGAGCCCTACCTTTGTGAGACCATGCCCAGGTCCCTGCAGAAGTGGCTGAAGAAGCGTGCGTAGTACAGGTGCATGACCGCGTGCTCCTTCCCTCCTACATACACATCCACGGGCATCCAGCTGTCTGCCAGGGAGCGGTCAAAGGGCCTGGGGGGGGGTGAAGACGCGCCATGGTTTGGGACGGCACAGACACAGCCTGCGGGCATTCTAACCAGTAAAACAACATGCGAGCTTAAGAATCTATAATGCTGTCCACTAGGGGGCAGTCTAGTAAAGAACATGGTGCTTAAGAGACCAGTGTAGGACCGGGTGGAGTCCGGAAGCATCTCTGCAAAAGAAAACAAAAGCCAGCGGCTTCCTAAATGCCTCACAGCCAGTTCGATTCTGGGTCAGATGGCTGGGCTGCTAGCGGCGTCTCACCGAGCCGAGCCATGTTTCAAAATTCATCCAAAAGTCACGAGTCTGCTTTATTAAATCACACCGATGAGCTGGCAGACATCTAATCACCCGGCTTCTGCAGCAGACATTTCCCCGTCAACAGCAACGTCCCTGACTGAGAATTATGTTAGAAAAATCTCATAGAATGAAAATGAAACCGCATTAAGCTCCTCATGCAAACTCCATTCCGCAAATGCATCAGTATCATTCATAAATCGATCATAACTTAAAGTCACATTTAAACATCCATTATATCTGAGTGCTTATATCCACGGGTTACGCATTAATTCTCACTTTAACCTGGCCTATACTATAGATAAACATCAACATATTGTGCGACATCATGATACTAAAGAAATACACAGTAACACGATATAAGAAAAAAAATGGGTTTGCAAAGCAAAGGAGTAATAAAACTTCCATTCACTGGGCCTTGCTGTCGTTTTTTACACAGCTGCCTTCTCTGATAGGAGCTTTTCCCATCTTTGCTTTTTAAAGCCAATCATCTATATTTCTCTGAAATAGACATCGACACCCTTAACAGGGTCGTGTCGGTAAAAACCGCACGTGGCTCGACGCTCAAGTCAAATCCTCCTTCCTCCTGTGAGAACTTTAGCAGATCTTCCAAATCATCACTCGGAAAGCTCTGAGCTCTGATTCTCCAGGATGATCAGCGGGAACGAAACCTCAGGGGAGATTAGAGACTCCCAGAGATTAGAGATTAAACTGCTCTAGAGATGAGAGATTAAACTGCTGCAGAGATTAGAGATTCACAAAGAGGTCACCTGGATGAGGGGGGGGGGGCTCTTACCACAAAATTAATCCCTGTTGTTGAGCAAATTGCATCAGTGGAGATATTTCAGGTAATAGACATCAGCCTATAATCAGGACCAGGAATTTTTATACATCAATGTATTTGCCGAAGACAGGCAGGGAGACCCGAATCAATCCTTAAACGATAGCTGCTTGGGAACCATTTACCTGTTCATTATTACTGTTACCATACAGGCTGTCTGAGGTGAAGGGAATGCCAATCTATCCCTACCGTCTATGTGATTAATTGTATTTCATTATCTGTCTCAAACCGTAATGTGTATATTATCATACGTGTCAATATTTACATCATATTCACATCTCTGATAGGCTCTTCAGCAAGGCCGCTAATCACCACCCCCCCCCCCACCAAAAATAATCCCAGGGGTAATAAATAAATCGCCTGACCCTGTCCTCAGACCCCAAGCTTTACTCTCTGTTGTGTGTATCTATGTATGTGTGTGTGTACGTGTGGATGATATTTATATTACACTGGGGGACCAAAATGTCCCTTTTTCAGGTCCCCACAAAGATCTGTGAATGCAATCAAAAAACCAAGAATGCCAAAACTCTCATATCTTGTTTGGTTACTTATGGTTAAAGTTAGGGCAGGGCGGGGGTTAAGGCTGTCGTAGTTAGCATTAGCATTTTTCCCATAGAAATGAATGCGCGGCCCCTGCAAAGATATGATTACAGTAGGAGAGTATGGTGAAATATGCAAAAAGAAGCATTTTACTGCAGCTGTACTTCAGCAAAAGACACATAAGGCATCATTTTATTTTATTTTCATTTCATTACTTACTTATCTGCACTGTTACCAACGAGAACGATATTTCGCATCAGTGTACAACCTCACACATCATATATCTGAGGTCGACTGTAAAAGCTACACCGGCTTTGAGCGGCATGCAAACCCCCACGATCCCTTGCGCTGGGCAGGCGGACAGAAGGGACCAGCAGCCACATACCTGTGCGTGTTCCCAGGGTCCGTGTATCTGAAGTAATACCAGGCCGAGTCAACGAACGTGTCCATGGTGTCCGTCTCTCTCCGAGCAGCGGCCTGACATCTGACCAACATACAGAAGGTACACAACACCAGATGACAAAAGAAAAATCCATTTAACGAGTGCCACATTCTGATTTAATTACCCTAAAAGTCGCACTGATGCTGACCCACATGGGTGACAGATATTGTATAAAAAAACCATTATATCCTCCTGAGACCCAGCAGTCCATTTTTCTCCTCTGTAACATACGGTGTTTTTGCTCATACCTCTTGTGCTGTTACACTACCGATCAAAAGTTTGTACACACTACAGGTTTCTACCACTTTTCCATTTATTTCATAAACTGCAGACTTTTTATTCTTGCTCAGCATTGGAAATGTGAATGAACAACTACAAATAAAAATATAAGTCAAATGAAACAAGTTTCCTTTATAACACAGAAAGACTATGTAACAGCGCGTGTCTGACATCCTGTTAACTGATTGTGTGGTGATTGTAGAGTCAAATTCTAGGCTGTCCTGTAAATTTAAATGCACTCATTAACCATTTCATCCTATGAACCAGAGCAGCATTTCATGTCCCTTGTAGGAAGAATGCCTCTAATTTTCTCTGCTGGTATAACTGCTAGAGGGGGTTACTTTGATGAATCAAAGACTTTCTTGCTAATAAAGGTACTCAAATGGTGAAAATATTGTAAGGATCGTGAACCATATTTCAGGCTGCAGACATACAGACGTCCCCCAAAAGGGCCCATTGAAAGGGCCCCAGAGAACCACATGAACCACCAGCCCAGGTATCACTATATTATTATTATTATTATTATACTATCGTTTAATTTGAAGTTAAGTGAGTAACATGCAAGCACAGAAAATACGTGTGTAAAAACCTATGACTGTTAGTGTACACGCCACTCTGTTAAGTCCTGATGTTCCCGAGAGAGGACAGTTTGGCCTTTAAGAGGAGTGCGGGGGTGTGACCTCGCCAACGTCCTCTTACTGTCAGAAACTTAAACCAATATCTAAAAACTTTCTCCCTTGGATCTGAGAAGGAAACACCACAGCATGCTATTCATCATTATTAATTTAGTCATGTTACACGCAATTCACTCCCTAATAGCTAAATCAGAGAAAGAGCGGGAACAGTATTAGCTTCTAGTCTTATTGTCACTGGGCTGCATAGAGCTAAGAACTGATCCTGGAAATTAATTCTCTCATCCGGTGGGTGCGAGCCGCTCAGCTGTTATACTAAATCCATGGGCCCCCAGGACAACACAGGCACAAAGCTGATACCATATCGGGAATCAGAATCGTAGCACAATGCTAACATATCCCAGCATGGCAGAGAAGTCACCCGGCACAATGGGAATGAGAGTCATCGGTGTCAAACGGTGCATAAATAGATACAGCGTGGCCTGAACGAACACGCTGAGGGAGATTTAGCGCTGCTGCTGGCACGTCTGGCCTGCAGTAGCCGAAGTGGCTTGAAGCAGGTATCAGAGGGCAGTGCTGTCAGTGACACTGTGCTTGGCTGACAAACGCGGAAGCTGCAGGCAGGTGCCATGTGTGCTACACACCGGCGTGATCTCCAGGCTGCGAAGACAAGGTAGTTCTCCCAGATGGTACACGCCAAACCAAGCCAACTCTAGCGCCCAGAGGGAATGTGTTCTACAAACACTAGGATCCGGATCAGAATCCAGTCTGGACTCTTAACCAAGTGTTTGCGGGTTACGCTGTAATCCCAGGACCATCTGGCCAGGCATTAATCAAGCTGCAAACGCACCACGGGAAATGTGACGCCTAATGCTGTGATATATGTTGCTTAGAGGAGGAATCAAATTAGCGAAAC
This sequence comes from Brienomyrus brachyistius, assembly GCF_023856365.1. NCBI lineage: Eukaryota > Metazoa > Chordata > Actinopteri > Osteoglossiformes > Mormyridae > Brienomyrus > Brienomyrus brachyistius. Next base: position 15,064,454 of record NC_064541.1, read on the forward strand.
GTTCAGAAGACCAGCAATATGGGCGCAGGATTATCTGTACAAAACTAATAACAAGAACCATCATTAGCAAGACAATGGAAGAAAAAAAAATACATATTTGAAATAATTCCAGAATAAAGCAGATTTTAAATATGGAGTCAATTAAAGCTGTGATGGGACTGTTCTGTTATTTATTATTACACACTGCCAAACTGCACACCCAGCAGGAATGACCCTTCAAGGAGCGGCTTAGCAACCCGTTAGCAACTCATCATAAATTCTGAAGCTAAGTTTGGTGCGACCTTTTTGGATTACAGTGCCAAAAAAACGTCACAGTTCATGACACAAGTCACGCGTCCAGAGATGGAAAATGTGAAAAACAGAGGTAAGCTAAACCTGCAGAGTAATTCCACCTGGCTGGCTCAAGCTAATCCACGTTCATGTTTCCATGGTTCTGCACAACAGCTAAATATACACATTCCCTCAGCAAGGCTGAAAGCAGACGTGCTGCACAGCGCAGCCGGCTTGACCTCCTGCACGCGAACCATCCCTGCAGCTGACTCGCAGCCCCCATGCTCTCCAGCTCTGACGCCGCTCGTCTTCAGACCTGTCGGATGACAGCTGAGATTGAACCCTGACTCAGCTCATTCTTGCGTGACCTTGCACAGTCCCGCAAGGCCCAAACGCAGCAGCCATCAAAGACTGCCGATCCTGCACCCAGCACAGCCCGGACACAGGGCCAGGAGAGTCCACTAACTCTACAGAGGTTGCTTAGCAACTGGCAAGGTGTTGCAGGTTAATTCCTCGCAAAGCAGATGCCGTTTCATGTATATGAAATCCATCAGTAATAAGCCACGAGAATATAAAGCTTGATCGTCCATGGCAACTGGGATTACCTAATGTCACTAATGGCTGATTTATCCGACTACCCAGCAGATGCCTTATGAGTACTTAGGAGTACTTCTTTGGTACCCATAGGAAAAACTCAGACAAGGTTTCAAAGCCTCATCTGGTCCATCATTAGTGCTAAACTCCACAAGCATGTCTCCATACTGGAGGGGAACAAATCAGGCACTTTGAACAACGGGAAAATCAACTTCAACTTGAATTCTGTTGAATTCTGAACAGAGCCAGCTCAGTGGACTGAAGGCAGAGCCAGGCTTAAACAAACGACGACCTTTCGCAGCACTCATTCTCGATGAAATCAACGTAACAGATTTGATAATGACGCCAAACCGGACTAGTCCTCTGTAATGGCTGAGAACTTCAAAGCCAGTCTCTGCAGGACTTCCCACTGCGGAACACGCCAGCACAGAACCAGGCAAACAAACGACGTGTGCACACAACCAAACAAACAGAAGCAAGCTACGCACGCGGCGATGACTTAGAGACAGCAGTGAACACTCATCGTCCCTCCGCTGCCAGCATCGGCCCCGTTACGGGGATGATCTCATTTAGCTTTTGACGAACCATCTCAGAATATCACGTGCAGAAACACCATCAATGAGCAGCAGGAAGTGTTCCATTTTAAATCCTGGGATTACAGGCACATCTGCCATCCATCCGCCTTTGACTTTCACTGGGACCACGAAGCACCTCAGCAAACCCATCATCCGTGAGCATGCATGTCAACGCCAGTGAGTCTGGGGTGTGTGAACATGTGTGTGTCAGTGCGTGTGCCCAACTGATTCTGAAATACAATTTAATCCGGACCTCGAGGTCGATCCCCCCCCCACACACACATCCTCACCTCCTTACACCTAAAACTCAAACAGGCACCTCCTCAAACACCTTCTTCCTCCCATACCTACAAGTGTTACCAGGCATGCACCAACAACGTCCGGCTCCTCCTCCTCAGAACCTCCTCATGCAGACACAGGGCACCTCCCTGCACCTCACACGCACTAGCGCCACTCCCTCTGTATATACGCCGCACCACCTCACCCGCGTAATGCTCAGCTACAGAGCAGGCAGGCGCCGCCATTAGGGGCCTGAGATCAGAGATGCCCGAGATTGAGTGTGTCAGCTCCGTCTCATCTCCAGGATGACTCAGCGCCTGCCTGATGGGGGAGCTTTGCTGACTTACGTAACGGCGTCTCTCGCCGTGTTCCAGAGACTCACTGTCGCTTATTACATAAGTTCAGCTCGCTGTCAAAACAAGCAGCGTCTAATAATAATCTGCATAAATACAGTCCTCAGGAGCTTGTGCTCTCTGCGCTTGAGCGACCATCGCACAACAGATCGATTCGGCGAGGAGGGCAGGCGGCTCGTTCTTCCACGCTGCTGGACTCCCGGGGAGACTCCCATCCGAAATGGAGCCTGACGCTGACAGAAGCTCCGTCTTACAGCAAAGCGCCTCGCTCAGCTTCTGCCAGGTAAACGCCAAGCAGGACGAGCTGAACACGAGTAACCGTGGCGATGCCGGCGAAGCACGTAGCGTCTGAGCGCCAGCGAGGAGGCGACAAGTGGCGGCAAATGTTCTGGAATGTGTCGTGATGTCTGAAGGCTTCGGAGGGTCTGCACTCCGGTAACACCTCCCTGTGTCTACAGCACTTCAGATAATCCTTCTTGTCGAGCAGAAGGCCTGAGGGCCCCAAGGAGAAATCACACCGCCACCTTCTCACATCATACATTCGTCTTCAGTTCCGCTTCTCCTACACAGGGTTGGAATGGTCCGGAGCCGATGCTGGGCTCAAGGCAGTGAATGACCCATGACGTGGTACCAACCCATTACAGGGCATTCACACACACACACACACACACACACACACACACACACACACACAATGTAGCCCTACTGCATCACCATGCCACCCATAATCTCATTTATCAATTATCAATATTTCTATTGCAAAAATGCCTCCCACAGTTGATAGATAAGCCTGTTTTTTTTTTTTTTTTTAAAAAAACCTTTTCGTCTCTTCCCACCCCTAACTTGACCCTGCATCGCACAACCTGCCCTGCACCATCTTTTACGCTCCGCCCATCCACTCTTACATGCCCCGCCCTCCAGCTTCCACATGCCCCACCCCTTAAGTCCCAGCATTCCCTGGCCTCTCAGCCTGGTTTAAACTCTGACCTGGGGCAGGGGGTGTCAGTCCAGTGGGCGGCAGACTCTAGAGGTGATGCCCCCTTTCCAGTGAGAGCGGGCAGCTTGGGCAAGGTGACCGGCAGCTCTTCCGCCGGGACTGGGACCGGTCCGCACGAGCTGCAGTGTACCATGGGAATTGGCGTGCCCCAGTATCGCTGCCTCGAAATCAGCCAATCGCGGAGCTTCGCGCTGGTGAGGTGGCCGCCCACCCCCTTTTCCCGGGCCTTCTGTGTGATGCCCTTGAAGGCTTCCCGCCTGCTGAGGCCTGTGAACTGGAAAGATCGAAAGCTTTAGAGCTAATCTTGAACCGCAACAATCCCAAAAACAATCATAAGATCGACGTAAAGCAGATTGTTAGAGGGGCCATGTTTAATTATACAACTACAACCTATATGGCAATTAGCTGTGGATGAAAGGCAAAGTGACGGCGCTTCCAGGACCCTGTGGTAACAGCTGCCATCTTCAGCACGACAGCAACCTTTTCCCACTACAGATGTTCCTTCACATCTTCTAATCTTAGGGTTAAAGTGCCATAAAAGATTCATTTTTCCAAATGAGTTGCACAGCAGAGTTTTATCACAGACGGGCATCAAAGAAGACAGATCAGGATTAGCTGTAGCGCCCAGGCCGACAGCCTCCTGGCCACAAATCCAGCTTATTTATGGCAGCGTCTCGGCTGGAAGAGAAGCGGCCTCGCAGGGTCCTAACGGGACATAGCGAGCAGTGCAACAGGTCGGCGAACAATCCTCCAGCCCGGCACCAGAACACCGAAGGCGGGCATATGCTGGCCAACATCTGATGCAGTGGTGAGTCCAGTGAGAGAGCAGGTGGAGGAAGGTGTAGAAAAGAAAAGCAGGCGGAGGTCACGGGAGGAGCAAACGCAGGGGTCCACCTACCTCGGCAGAGTTGGTGAGGGTCACGGTTCCGTCGGGTTGTTCCTGCAGCACAGAGTCCCACTTCAAGCCTAACATCTGGGCAAGAGCCGCATCCTGAACAGCGCTGTCAGGAAGCCCTGTGTCAGACAGACAGACAGACATACAGATAAAGAGACATACAGATAAACAGACATACAGACAGGCAGGCAGATAGACAGGCAGGCAGGCAGACAGACAAGCAGGCAGACAGACATATAGACAGGCAGGCATAAGTAACCAAACATTTGGCATTGTTTAATGTTTGACTACAGATGCAGACTTTTATAAAACTGAGTTTCTCCTTAAATAATTTTTATCAAATTGGGGGGACATTTGGTCCACACAATATAATCTATACATGACCCCCCCCCCCCCCCCCCCCCACACACACACACACACACACACACACACGTGACATTCCACTACTCAGACCATGGTGCTGGAAGAAGCCCATGTGGTTACCTAGAGAAGAGTCACCATTTTCAGGCCCACCCCCCCCAAATTCTTCTTGAATGGAGTTGACATTTACGGGAGGGTGGGGAATGTTACTGGTAGTTTGCCAAGTCACACCCTCAGAAGATGGTGCTCCCAGAGTGGGGGGGTTGTGAAATGATTTTCAGCATATGCTCATGACAATTTTAAAAGATACAAAAATGACATTGTAGTTGTAACCAGTCGACTGCGATAAACACAGCATAACCACGAACGTGACAGAACACACACCCCCAGGATATTTTTATACATACACAGTGAGAACATTCTTCTTCCAATGGCGTCAAATTTTGTGGAATTATTTTGTGGAATCTGATGCATGTTTTTAACTCAAAATGTGAAAGTGAAACGTTTACTGGAAAGAGGCTACAGTAAATGTTAGCAAAAACCCAAAATATGCTGATTGCATAAAGCATCAGACCCGTCAACATTTGGCAGAAGCACCTTTGGCGGAGATTACAGCCACAAATGTTCTCGTGTTAATCCCAACCAATGCTGCGCACCTGCTTGTAGATTGCTGTTTTTGGCAAAAACCTGTGTTCCACAAGTGAGAATTATAGGGAAAGTAGTTTTAAAGCCTTTTCGCACATTTTCAGGCACAACACATCAATTCAGAAGCATATAAAAAAAACGCTCTACAAAATCATAAAGCAATGTTTTTATGTACTCACACCTCATCCTTTACAGACTCCCTACTGCTAGGACGCCCCGTCCAGGAGACGCGGAAGCTCCGGGGTTTGGATATTTAATGCAACTGAAGGGCAAATATCCATCATATGCTACAGTATCGAGAACCAAAACTCACCCAGTCCAAATAATACCCAAGCCATAGTTTATTACCAAATCTCCGCAGAAAAGGCCTGAATTTTGGAAATGTACTACAGGGGTATAACAAACTAATTATTGAGAGACTAATTATCTTAATTTGTCCCACAATATTATATTTATAATATTTGTGCATACTTTAAAAAAATGTTACAAATAAGTTAATTGCTTAATATTAAATGAATAAAAAAAGTCAAGTAGTGTTTAGTAATCAGAATTAGGAACTGAAATCTGTGCACACAATCACACATGCATGGCACTTACAGGAGCACAAACATACTCCCTTTGAATCACACTAAAACATTTCCTTTGTAATCAGGGCTAGTTGTAGTATTTTTATTAGGTGGGGGGTACGACAGGCAGGGGCATCAGAGGGTAATGGATGCCATGGCAGATTCAGGGGGTCCAGCACTTGACGGGGGCCCTTGAATATGTAAAACTGTACTTAAAATTAGGTGGGTTCAAGGTGACATTTTGTCGGGGGGGGGGGGTCCAGGATTTCTACCGCCAAATTACCTCCATAATTTATACAGAAGGGCCAATCTTATTAGCCAATGATATGATTTGAATCTGTGAATGGCAGGGAAGGAGCACTCTGGGGGCCAATCAGCTTCCATCGGGGGCCAGTGCCAAACACACACACCCACCTATCACAGCGTCCAGATAACCCTGAAATTCCTCTTGGGAAGAGATGATGAGAGGGATCTCGCAGCCAGTGAACACATTAAGGGCGGTGACAGAGGTCAGGCAGTCTGTGGAGAGGGAGGGTCATAATTAACCGAGAGTTACAAGAGGCAGACGGCTAATGAGGTTTAACCCTCCGCTTCTTTATTTCCGGATCACTGCCGACAAAGCAGATTTTTAGCGAAACGCATGAAGACACACAGACAGGCAGACACAGGCTCTCCTCACCTTTCCCAGGCTGGAAGTCCTTCTCCAAGGCCAGCCGGACAGGGCTGGAGCCACGTAGCAGTCGGTGTGAGGGCAGGATGGAGACGTAGGCGGCACCAAACACCAGCTCCGGGGCGAGAGCATATGCCTTCAAGGTCTCCCCCACCTCTTCCCCATCGACCTGTGAAAAAGCCATAAAGACTTCTGTCTCTCCGGAGGACATGAGACATGAAACATCCTGCCTGCCTCCACACCCAGCAAGGTCTCCGCATGGCGCCAAGCAGAGGAGGAAGGTGCAGGTTCAGGTGCAGAAAGTACAAATCCCGTCTACGATTTAGTTTCAACCAACCGGTTAAGTATGAAGAGTCAGTCACAGAGACTCAACTGGTTGGCTGAACCGAAACCTTGGTCTGGATTTCTACTTTCTGGACCTGAACTTTCCACCTCTGTGATACGGACCAAAGGAGAATTGCGCGATGCCGCTCCGCTGGGTTGGAAGAAAACCAGGCCAATCTGCAGAAGGTTCATGACACACTTCTTCCAAAACCTACGCTGCCAGCACCCTTAATTACACATCTGCTATCAGCCTGCCCATTTTATTAGAACCCCCCCCTAACTCCAGAGAGGCAGTAAGCCCTCACTACAAATCCGATTTACAGTTTAATAAGCAGCGAACGTCCTCGCGGAACAATTCTCATCAGCTCTCAGTCACATAGTCCTGGAACACAACCAACTACAGCCAAGGGAGCAGAAATAAAAGGTCACTCAGTACAGGAGGAACACGGTGACCTATTTATAACCTTTAAGGGTCAAGACTGAGACTGTCTGCTGGGATTTTTACTTTCCTTATAATGAAATCAAAGCATATTCCTGAGCTCAGAAATGGCATCCGGTGCCTAAAATATGTCCTGGACAGCTGAAGCAACAGCACCTGGCCATTGTGAAGGGTCATTCACACAGCTAGGCGTGCAGGGGTACCTTCAGCACCAAGTCGAAATAGCATCCGGAACATTCCCCGATCCAGTTGGCCTGCATTGCCTTGACTCCGTACCACTCTGGGAGGTCAGCCAGGGCATCTAAAAGGGGCTGTGAAACATAGGGGCATGGTGGGTAAATTATGTGGGGGGGGTCACATTCACGATTTCTCATTCATCCTGCTCACCTTCTCCCAAAGCCACTGCATTAAGTTAATTTTAATTTAGTCGTGTTGAGAATATGTCAGAAAAAAACAGCACATATTTTATATCCTGGGAGGCTGGACATGGTCGATAAATCTGTTTATCTTAGGTTCTTCTTGACGACCTACCTGCGCTGCTGTTTGCAAAATTATGGTTCTCTGAGGGCAACAGTTTAAGGTCCCACCTTTTAGTGCTTCTGTCTGTGGAAATGGCTTTGTAAAGCCCGCGAGGACGGTTTCTTCACACAATGAAGCATGAGGACGGACCCCCCCCCCCCCCCAAAGAACAGAGGAAATGCAGGGCGAGAAAAAATGAAAAACTGAAAAAACTCAAACCAATGCCTTTATCCATCTAAAAATACAAACACTACTTCATAAAATCATGCCTAACCTTGACAATATGCCCAGAGACCCATCTGACGTATCGCCATAGCAACCGAGCAAAGCTATAAAATCCATTGTGGGTGAAATTAATGGGCAGAGTGTAGGTGTATGTGCGCCTGTGTCTGAGTGAATCTGCAGCTGCAGATATTACCAAGGGTCACTTCTCACTTTCACTGCCATATAAATACGGGTCACTGGGACGTCCAAATCGGTTAGGGTTAGCGGGCCGGGGCTTGGAGACAGACAGTAAATAACATCAGCCTGGAGACTGTGAGTCTGGGTGGAAATGGAGCCGCTCATTAAACATGTGTGTGCATCCGAGTATGTGTGAGAATGGGGCTGTCTGGGTCTATGTCTGGGTGCGACTCTGCGTGGCAGGATGCTGAAGGGCGCTGGTTCAAATCCCTGACCTGGCAGAGCGATTTCATTTTTGAGCCCTTGAGCGACGCCCTTAACCCCCAGTAGTTCCCGGCTCTTTCTGACCCCGTTTTCACAAAAATGCACACGGCTTTAGATATAAAGCGTCTGTTAAATAACCAAAAAAACATGACACGGTCTCAGCAGCAACCTCACAGGGTCTGTGATGGAGATCTCCATCAGTAAAAAGCATGATTTTTGAGGGTCAGATGAGAGAAATATTTACTCACAATATGCTTGCCTGCTGCATCAGTGTCTACAAGGTGAGAAAATGCTAGACTTGAGAGTCAGAGTGCAGCAAGACCATTGAGGCTGAAGGCATGTGAAATAGCTTGAACCCCTGATAACAATCCATCCATCCACTTTCTGTGGCCGCTTATCCAATTCAGGGTTACAGGGGGTGCAGAGTCTATCCTAGCGGCTGGGGGTGAACGGCATGGATGGGGCACCGACCATTCACACACATGTGCACATCTACAGACCGCCTGGCAATTCCAATTAACCTCAGCTTGGAAACTGGGGCACCTGTAGGAAAGCCCAGGACCAGACACACGGAGCCGTGGACGACAGTGCTGACCACTGCACCACCTTACTGCGTACTAACAACACTCTAGAAAAACCAAAGGCGTATATCTTATATTACAAAGCACGCGTCTTACACCGCAAACGAAATGTCACTGCAATATATATTTGTGTGCGAAAAGGTATAAAAAGGCATTAATTGAATGAAATAATGTCACTTACAAGTATATTTGAACCACTGAATTTAAGAGACTAAAGAGAGCCGGAAGAGAAGCCCAAGTCATGCAGTGGGTGAAAGATTAAAAAATGCAGTATTGCATAAGAACTATGTAAATATTAAAGACCAATCAACGATCTGTTCTTCGAAATTAGGGCACGCTGCAGGTCACATGACCAGATGTGGTTTTGTGCTATAAAAGCTTCTTCGGTTGGGGTAAGGAAGGCGGAGCCTGTTGTGTGACGCCTCTCTGCAGAGTAAAGAACTTCAGCTAAGTTTGCCTGTCGTTTTGACGGAGCTGATTAAAGAATTGCCAAAACAGTCTCTACTGCAGAGCTGATGCCCCTCCGCAATGTCTTACAGCAGTGCACAGCCTGGTCGTGCCATTGGAGGGGGGGGGGTCTTCACTGCCACCGCATGAAGCAGTGCTTCCATTTACTTGCCAGCAGCTGCCAAGCACCCATCCTGATCTTCAGAAGGTACTTTACTTGCTTATACTGATGGATATTAGTGCCAAGTGCTAAGTCTCTGCTCCAAGGAGGACGCTGGTCTACTAGCCCTAACCAGAGGCGCAGAGGGGAAACTAAATACAGTGTTTCATAGACATACTGAAGAGGAGGCATAGAAACATCCCCTGAGTGACTGTTTTTGGGGCACCGACATTGAGTGAAGCACAGGCCGATACCCCGGTCGGGGTCTGTGCTGCCCCCACGTTACAGACAGAATGGACTGCAACACCAGTACAGTCTTCTCCGTAGAGAGGGTGTCCACCTTGGCATAGTTGGTGGTCCTGATAAACCACTGTCTCAGCAGCTTCTGCTCCACCAGCGCCCCCGACCTCCAGGAGTGCCCGGTCTCGTCCACCTGCTCGTCCGCCAGAACCGTCTGATCCACGGGGTCCCAGTTCACAAGTGCCTGCGTAGGATGCAGGTGACGCCCTCATACAAGTGAACGTCCTGCTACCTGAAGCTGAGGTTCGACTGGACCAAAAGTCCATATAGTCAATATATCCTGAAAATATCATGTTTATACATACATCCCCTAAGAATACTGAACTTCGCACTGTGGGAATATGCAAGTAATTCTAAAAATTGCGTTTAATATTTTTAATTAAAAAAAAAATTTGGGAAGCATGTACAATTTCACTCTTTTTGTGTCAGGAGCAAAAACAAGGTTGACCTGTCCGTCAAACTCTCACCTCTTTCTGATAGGCTAATCCAGCCTCAAACAGTCTGATGAACAGGTACTGTGTCCACTTGTAGTATTCAGGCAAGCAGGTGGTGATTTCCTGCAGAGCGAAATCGAGCTGATAAACGCAGGGGAATAACAGCAGCGCCTTCACACTTACAGGGACACACACAGGATGCCACTTGTTTTTCTATATTAAAGTGTTTTAATAACTTTTGGGTAACCCAAAATTCAATCAATTTAACATAACAAGCAAAGAAATCATCGCCATTGTCATCATTGTTATGAATATAATCATTATTACTCACACCACATCTCCTATCAAATCTGAAAGCAGCCTCAACCTGGATGAATATAGCTGTTCATTTTCACATTCATGTTTAATACTGCAGAACACTAACAATATCTGGCTTCAAACCTGAGTGTGTGTGCTACACTGCCCGCTACCCCTGTACCAAACACACAGGCACAAAGGGCGGGGGCATTCTGAGCGAGGTGACTGTGAGAAACAGAGAAGCGGCCGGGAAACACGAACTCGGACACACATGGGCAGCATTCGGGGACTCACCCTGTCCCAATTAAAGCACAGCCCCAAGGCATCAAGCTGCTCGCGCATGAACTGGATGTTACTGAGGGGGGGAGGAAAAAATCATTACGGAAAAAAAGAAGGAAAGGAGCAGGAAGAGAGAAAACAATGGGTTCAAGCGCAGATTGAAGCAAAAAAAATGTAACATTTGTTGAAGCTTACACATGACGTCTGTTCCCTGTCATATACAGAAAACTGCACATCGCTGATTCAATACAACATGTAATAGAGTCGCTAGTACTGGACCATGCGCCCCCTTCAGGCAGAGAAAGGAACTGAAAGGCTTTGGGCGGTAAAACCGATTAGCAGCCATTAATACCAAGATCATGAATATACAAGCGGCTAAAACAGGAAGGCGGCCGTGGGGCCTCACAGCGCCCCACACAGAACCTTCACACAAAGGAGCCCCAAACGCGATGCTAAGCATCCATATTAACAGCAAACGTGCTTCATCACGCTACGTTCAGATTAACGTGCATGAAAAACGTTAATTTTTTATGTCTGTGAGTTTAACGGGGCTTCAACCACACCGAACTGCTGATAATTTAATTCATAATTTACACTTCATTCCTTGACGCCTAGGGATGCATTTGTAATTCAGTTGAACAGAGGCCTCCCAGCAGACAATTATGAAAAACAGAATTTTACATTTTGGATTTATTTATATCTAATTCTAAAAGCCGGGTCAGACGGTCCCTGGTGCGATTGGGCCTTCCTCAGAGGTCCAAGGAGAGATCACTCTGTCAACCCCCATGACTGGAACCAGTGACCTTCTGAACCTGCTGAGCCGCACACCCCCTCCGCCCCCCCCCCCCCAGGGAGGTTAAGGAGAAGGAGCTACAGCTGCAGGCAGGAGTCCCAGAAGCCCCCCCCCCTTACTTATCTACAGGAAGCGTGTGCTGAGTCTCCCTAACCCGACCGCTGGAGAAGGTGGTGTGTTAGATGAAAGAGTCAGCAGTACCTTTTGGTCCAGTCCTCCGGGTCCAGCCCTCGCTCGATGGCAGCATTCTCTGCAGGGAGTCCAAACGCATCCCAGCCCATGGGATTCAGCACCTGTGGGTACCATGCAAAGCCAGCTGAAATGGGCCGGGGCAAACAAGCGACCCAGCTGCCACCTGACACCAAGCTGCAGGCGCATTTGCATTCCTCTGTCTCGTGCGAAATAGCTTTACCTCATTTAACTTACACCATTCGTGGAAAAAATCTGCTGTAAATGTTGATCATTTACCTCAACACACATGACTGTTTCCCATTCTTAATGACAGGCAAGCACTGACTGACAGTCAGGAAGTGTTACAGGCTTATCTTCCATATGCTGCTTGTGATTATGTCTCCTGTACTATCAAACTTCCAGCCTAAAGTCAGCAATGAACCGGAAATTTATACCGGGTGAAATGGGCAGATCGCAATTCACCAAAACTGTCCTGACGGGCCCCTGCCTCCAGACTGCACCTTCTTCATCACCCACACTCATCATCTCCCTCTGTCCAGCCAACTAGGGACATGGAGCCTCTGAACAGCTGGAATGTGTAGGAAATCTGGCCAACTGAACTTAGCCAGAGCTGTACTCTGCATGGAGGCAACTCCAGCACGGTTACATGTCATTTTTCAGACACAAGGTAGCGGCAGGACGAGCCAATCACAGCTTTGCTCTTTATGTCTGCCACGTCCTTCCACTGAGAGAAGACTTTCCCTGTTCGGAATACCACACTGGGTTGCCTTGACAACCATAGTGATCAGTCCCCATGGTTCGTCGACAAAACTGCTGCGTCGCCCCGTCATGTGAAAATTATGCTGCGTCTTAAATCTTCTGGTCAATCTTAAAGCATCATAAGGGGTACATCTGAGCTTCATATACCACAGCAGGAGAGTAAATGGTGCCAATGCATGATCGCCAATCCCCAAGAGGCGTAAATATCCGAGATACCTCTCCCTGAGCTGACCTTCTCTAACTCAGACATCTGCTGTCTCAACTGACCTCCACCAAAAAACCTCCCATGGGTGCTGAGCTTCTCTCTCTGAATGACACCTCCAATCTGAGCTCCAGTCTCCAGTGGATCTAAACCCAGTCTCACATGCTGGGTCACTGCACATTCCTGACACACGTCCGGCCGTTAAATACCACTAATGGTCTCTGACAGGGTTTCTCATGGAAGGTGCTGCAGAGAGAGCAGATGGCCCACAATCCTCCGCCACAGGAACAGGCTTTTCAAACGAGCTCAAGTGCGTCGCTCCCTGAAACCAGAGAAAATCACAAGAACCCACAACGTGTTTCTGCTAAGAAGCACTGAAGCATAATCCGTGTTTTAAATTAGCCCCATATAATCTCCCAAATTACACAGCAAACACATGAATAAACCCCCCCCCCGGGCCTGAAGGGATACAGTGCAGTGGGGCATGTGAGACCCTCGGGATCCCTGTTCCCCTTAGTATCACTTTTCAAACAAAATCTCACCGAATTACCCTCTCTGGAAAGAATTATCACATTAGTTAAGCAAAATTCACTGGATTCCCTGGAATGTAAGCAATTAAATTAAAACGGAACATTTTTATTTGATTATTTAGTTAAAGATATTTGTGTTAGGGGGTTGCATGGTGGTGCAGTGGTTAGCACTGTTGCCTCACACCTCTGGGACCCGGGTTCGAGTCTCCACCTGGGTCACATGTGTGCGGAGTTTGCATGTTCTCCCCATGTCGTCGTGGGGTTTCCTCCGGGTACTCCGGTTTCCCCTCCACAGTCCAAAGACATGCTGAGGCTAATTGGAGTTGCTAAATTGCCCATAGGTGTGCATGTGTGAGTGCATGGTGTGTGAGTGTGCCCTGCGATGGGCTGGCCCCCCATCCTGGGTTGTTCCCTGCCTCGTGCCCGTTGCTTCTAGGACCCAGTAAGATAAGCAGATTGGAAAATAGATGATGGATGGATGGATATTTGTGAACAAGATTGTCAAAGCAAAAGAAGATATCCAGTAATAACTGTAATTTTCAATATAAAAACAAATCACCCCAACCCCCAGTAAAGAGTACACTTTCCATACATTGACACTGAATGCGCACCAGTGAGTCACACACAAGTTACACAACACTCAGTAAAATGTACAGTGCTAATACAGAGTCAGTATTAAAAAGCATTACATAGCCCAGAAAGAAGTACTGCAGACAGGCTAATTAAAGACTCTATTTCTATACACTCAATAGGAATCTGCAGTCGCAGGTTTGGTTTGCAGACCTTCAGTCAGCAGTCAGACACCATAATTGAATCTTGAACTCACATTCTGTAGTTAGAAAGCGTTATGCTCAACAATACAACCTATTCACTTTTAAAAATGTGTCTTTTAACCATTTAACTCTTCTGATTATTTTCTCTGCTATTACCAACCATATGAAACACACTAATTGCTCTGGAACCAGCACATTAAACTGGTGATCTTAACTATCGACTGCGTAATGCATCATGCAATATTTAATAAAATTAAGAATTAAATTAAATAAGTCTCTGAGCATATTACATCCAGAGAGTCTTATATAAAAATAATGAGCACACTAATACTTAATACTGATGTATCACTAGCATTCCTGCTCTTTCTGTGTCATCAGGTAAATTAAAAACTCAGAATCATACTACTTCAGTGCTAGATAAACTGCAGACACTGGGTCTTGAATCTTTCTGCTTAACCTAACCCTAACCTAACCCTAACCTAACCTAAACAGAAATCTCCTTCACAATACTCCCTGCCAGACTCCTACTCCCAGTACCTTCCGGCAGAGGGCAGACCTACCTGGCACCCTCGCATCCTGTGGAAGTGTGAGATGGTGTCGCTGATGGTGTACACCCGCACGTGGCCCATGTGCAGCCGGCCAGAGGGGTAGGGGAACATAGAGAGCACATAGAACTTGGTTTTCGGGGAGCTCTGGGAACAGATGGCAAAAAAAGGAGCAAAAACAAGAGCGGCATTCGATTCAATCAAACATTACTGTAATACACTTAAACATTGAAGAGCCTGAAATTGTTTACATCCTTCAACAATGATCACACATAAGTCATGCCTATTTATACATGGATGCTTTCTGAAGCTATCCCATAGGCAGGTAGTTACGCTGCAAGCTTCAGGAAGAACATGTTCATTTGCTATGTTGATACATTCATCCAGTTGGGGATTAGGGGCCTTGCTTAAAGGCCTAATGGTGAAATCGCTCTGCCGACCCTGGAATCTGAACCAACAACCTTCTAATAACAGCCACAGACGTGTAGCCCACTGAGCCACAGACCAAACCCTTAACCATCAGATACTGCTGGCTGAAAAGCAGCACTATTCACTGAACTGGGCGTTAATATTTATTCCCCGGAATCAGAAGGATTACTGCATATGAAGCTATTGGACAGCCTTGTTATATTCATATTTCATAGGGGAGAGTGGCACGCCTAAGTTCAATTGGTGTGTTATTCTGCTAGGAGGCCCCCCTGCAGCCTGAATTCCGACCCCCCCCACTGTACCTGCTCCTCCGCAGTCCTGCTCCACCACTCCCTGATACGTGGCTTCCACCAGAGCTCCACCCTACGCCGCGTCTCCGCCCGGTATTCCCTGTCCCACACGCCCGTCTCGCTGTACAGGGTCCGCACGCTGCCCACGGCACTGGCAGGCCGGGTCAGGTGGACACCTGACCACCAGCCCGCCAACGCCACGCGCAGGGGGCACAGCACCAGCCGGCAGCTCGCCGCTCGCATGGTCGCTGCCCAGCAGAACAGCAGCAGCAATACCACCTATGGAGAAGAGAAAACAGCATCTTCAGGCAGCAACAAGTTCAAAATGGAAGAAACATGCTGCACAAATGCACAGCCACTGCAAGCTTGGAAGAAAAACTCCCAAAAATGACAGACTCCACTCCATGCAGGCCTTTGCGGTTTTGAAGATGACCGTTCTTACGAAACGCCGTCGTCCTTTTGAGTGACTAACAAACGCTTCCCCTTCTGATGGGGACAACAGCAGCAGCAGCAGTCTGCCCCTTCCATGCTCAGATCGAGAGTGGATGCTGAGTAATCTGTTACAGTGCACAGCCTTGATATCAGCCACACTATTTGTGAAAACAGAAAAATCATCTCCCAACCATTAAAAAAAAAAAATTGATTAAAAAGTAAAATGTTGAAAAATAAAGCTAGATTTGATTTCCCAGATATATGACGGACTGCAGTGTTACCAGGGCGTCATAAACCGAAATCCCCCAGAAGCTGTGACCTGTTTCACTTTTACAAGAGCAAAACTGACCTGGCTGCACTGTACTCTGGGTTGTGATGTTGAAAGCTCACGTTACATCAGAGATCCGTGTATTTTTATGGATTCTGATTGCGTTCGTTTAGCAGACCCTTTCACACAAACCGAAGTACAACTGCGAAAGCGGGGAAAGTCGGTCCCCGGAGCAATTCAGATTAAGGGCCCAATGATGGAATCACTCTGCCGACCACAGAATTCAAACCAGCAACCTTCCAATCACAGTACTAACCCATCCAGCCACACACAGCCTCCGTACCACATTCTACTCCCAGTTTTGAACTGAAGTTTCAGAGTCAAACACTGATCTAGCTTTGGTTTCTCCTTTGCATTAAAACAATTTCATCCACCACCAATCCATGTGTGCACGATGTCATCAGAATACTTAACCAGTTAAGTTCCACTGACTAGGAGGGTTTTCCACAAAGTAGGTTGGCTGGGTTAACTTCAGCTATTAGTTATGTTTGTCCAATCGGAGTTTAAGTGAGGAGGGTCTGGCATGCAGGCTCAGGATGCATAAGTCTCCTTATGGTCTCAGTCGACAGAGAAATCTTGGTTTGTGGGACACCCCATAGATTACAAGACCTAGGAGTAGGAAAATGCCAATCTGCCATGGCAGTGACACTCTCTACCATGGTCAAAGACTCTTTAACAAAATAATTTAAAAAAAAAAATGAAAGCCCTAATGTTTATTTATGATATAGGGCAGGGGTAGCCAATCTTATCCACAAAGGGCCGGTGTGTATGCAGGTTTTTGGGATAACCTTTGGGTCAGCTGTTCAAACCCAGGTGTGAGGACTCTTCAGCCAATCAGTCCTCTAATTAGTGACCTAATCAGGAAGTTGCAGTGAAAACCTGCATAACACCCACCCTTTGCGGATAAGATTGGCCACCCCTGATATAGGGTTACTGAGTGCCTGCAACTCAACTGAGTTCTATCAAGCAAACTCTATACTTTAGCTGCAATCTTCAGAATAGCAAAACTAGTACTTGGATACGGTTTACAAGAATAAGCATGTGTTAGGACCATATTTTGCTTTGCAAAAAAGAGAAGAGCTGGGGCAAGACGCAAAAAGAGGCATCAAAGCAACCCATACATGCGCACAGAAAGCATTCTGACTGACGACTGTTAATGTCACCATGAAACACAACCAAAGCTCGGACATACCGAGTATTTTAAGTCGCGAAAAAAAGGACACGTCCGGGAAAAAGAGTACGTACTGTCACCCTATTTTATTCCTAAATACCGTGTAACATCATTTACCGTTTTCATATTCTTAGATTCAAAACAAACCTATGTAACTTACTTGAGAAAATGCAGTAGCTGCCCTTTTTATTTTAAGTCATATTCGGTACTAGACGTCCCAGTTCAAACGTATTCTTAAAATATGAATGCCTTAGCAAAACGTGGTCTTCTGCAGCTAATCACCAGACTCTAAACACGCCCGGTAAACATGTTCATGGACGCCGCCATTTTGTTCAAATTAAACTTTATTTGTGTTCATACAAAAACGAGTTGTTGTCCGCCTCCTTCGTACGCGTGCTGTATCCGGTCTTTATTCCACATCATAAATGGATGGAAAGGTGATGTTTGCGGACTGATTCCGTGATGTATTATTGCAACATATATACACGTTTCAATTTAGTTCCTCTTATTTACACGCACGCTAACTTTATGCTCACAACTTAATAAATAAATAAATGTAATGAAATAGAAAGAAATTTTAAAATGAAAGCTGGACTCTGAGTTCGTAACTTTGTGACACCTTCAGCTCTTTTGCACAGGTTCCGTAAACCTGTTCTGTAGCTTTTCCCTGTTGTACAAGTTATGGATCGCCCTTGTGCTTAACCCTTGCGGTTTTTGCAACTTGTGTATGCATGTGTTGTTCCTGTCATGACAGCCTTTGGTACCAATATAACAGAACGTTAAACGAGTTTCGTTTTGTAATGTCGTTTTTAGCAGTATAGGGAGAAATAGAATGGTTATGCATCAGCAGATTTCTCTCTGTAATGAGCAACCGTAAAGTATAGATCTAGTTTGGCATGTGAAATGTTCTTCTTGTGATGTTAGCTTGGGACTTCAGGTCCATATGCTTTGAAGTCTGCCGTCCTGCACAGGCAGCATTTGTTGAGTGCCCACCATGCCCTTCAGAGTTGTTCTTTGCCCTTTTTGAACACCCCGGCTCACACATGTGAAAGAGTGACTGTATTCAGTTGGCGCAACAGGAGCAGAAATGGATGTTAAAGCAATGAAGAGAAGCTTTATTTGCAAAAGCATATTGGAACATTCGAGTTCACAGTCCATCTTGTCCTCCTTCAGGATGTACACATACGTTTGGGAGTGAAACCTGGAGTCAGTCGTTTATCCAGTACCCCTGAAGTACTTTTTCATGGGGAGGGGAGGTATTGGCTCATATTGTACTTCATGCACGGCCACGATTTGAACCAACAACCTTCTTGTCAACAGCACAGTGGCTGAACTCACTGAGCCACCCACCAAATTCATAAGAGACAAGGAAACTCAAGGCTTAAACTACGAAAGGATTGTCCATGTTTGTTTTCCATTCGATGCATAAAGCTTGGCTTTATTTTTGCCTCTTATCTCCCACGCTGTGAAAGACTTTCAACAGCAATCTCCGTCTGTGCTTCCTCTCATATGGGAGGAACAGTCTGGAAAACATCTGGAAGAAAGTACATTCTTCTGTATACGTTTTAGAGTAAATACTGACAATAACTTTGAGATTTGTTGGACGGTCATTTTTGCCAGCCGTCCTTGTTAATTACATAGCACTTCGATTCGGGGCATACAGGCAGTGTAACTTTAGGAAGTCGTTTTTTTTTAGGTCTTTTATAACTTAGTTACATCAAGTGCTTTGCTCTTTAATCAGACAAAAATAGTTTCATTTCTGCTTTTTGAACAGATAATTGGCTTTACCTGGTCTCACACTGAAAACACTGATCTCTGTAAAAATTCGTCACCGAGTCCTGAATGAGTGAAGCTTAAATTTGAAGAAAAGGCATTAGCAGCTGCCATAACCGAGGATTCGCAGTTAGGCTGTTCTGCCTGTTACCGTAGCAACCCCCTTTCAGCTCTGGATTGTTTTCTGTTCAGCCGTCTAGATTTTCACTGTTGAAGGTGAACTGAATGTGCGATGAAATACAGGTAGAATATGTTTGACTTGTAACTTCCAGGGAGGAACGTCCAGATACCCCGGCTCAAAAGGAACAACAAACGGTGTTACTTAAAAAACCCAGAACGACCCAAGCAGGCCATTTTCTGACAGCGCCGGAATACCGGCAAAAGAAAATTGAGAAATCGCATTTAATTGCAGTCAGCAACCAGAAAAATCAGTACTTCATATAACTCTGTGTTATCTCACTGCCGCAAATAGCTGGCCTTTGAAGACCTGACCTGTCAGATTTAGTATGCAGCATTTAATAGTAACAAACAGCTCCTTTATCAGTGAATTCTCAAACCTCTTAAGGGTTAACCATCACATAGCCAGTGTTCGGGAAATAGCTCACAAAAGTAATGCATTATAGCCAGAGGTGGAAAGTTCAGGTCCAGAGAGTTCAAATCTGGACCAAGATTTTGTTTCAGCCAACCAGTTGAGTACTCTGTGACTGTGACTCTTTATACTCAACTGTTCTTATGTTCTTAACTTGTTCGTTGAAACAAAACCTTGGTCTAGATTTCTGGACCGGACCATTCCTCCTCTGCCTGTAAGGAATTACTTTTGTAACTTCAACAACACTACACATCGCTGTAAAACGTTAAAAGGCTGCATTCTAAGGCAAGGAATGGTGCCCAATAGCCCAGGACAATGACACTGAATGTCACACAGCGGGAAGACTGTATGAGATCAGATAGCAGAGCTACAGAAGGCTCTGGAATCGCATTAAAAATCGCCAGACCTTGAATTCTTTCTAGGGTACCTTTTACATGCATTATATTCTGAACTACTGTATTTTACACAAAAAAAAACACAAAAACAATTCAGTTTTTGTGTTTCGCCAAATTATTAACTTGGGTTATATGTTTCATTTTTGTTTTCATTAGGAAAGGGTGGTGTGTGGCTCTGTGCCTGTGACCAGAAGGTTGCCAGTTCAAATCCCAAGGTTGGCAGGGCTGATTTCGCCATTTGGCCGTAGACCAAGGCCCTTAAACCCAATTTCGCCAAGGACACTGCCTGACCCTGCTCTCCGATCCTCACTCAAACATCACTGTGGGCAAACACTTCTGCTAAATAGATCATGTAAACATAGTTACCATGGAGTCTGCAGTGATAACATGAAGGTGACTGGGCATTATCAACACCCCCTGTGAGGATTACAATAAAAATTCAGAAGCTGTAAGTTATATCAGATAATAAAAACTCTTGGCAACATGACTGAATATTAAACTATTTGACGAAACACTTACCAATGAAGTGGTATTAAACTTTTTTCCCACCATTTTTTTTCAGGATCAGGTATAATAATGTGTTTTTCCACACATTAGAGAAGTAGCCAATTCTTTTAGGTTGCTATGTGATTTGGAAGTAGGGTAATACTATACGAATAAAGTATCAATTTCTCTATACTCTAAAGATACAGGAGTGTTAATTGGTTTGGTTACTATTGATGAGTAGAAACATGGATTAATTAGCAGTACTAAATGTATAAAAAAATGAACACTCAGCTTTCCTGTCTGCTTTGTTGCTCGGTATTAATGTGCAGGCAGGCACACGTTCGCTTTACATAAAAGAACACTCCACATCATTTGTGGAGAAGCACCTTCATTAGTCCCATGGTTACTAGTGTGAAATTTTAATAGCCTTAAGATGCAGTAGCGCGGTCGGTTGCACTCTGACTTGCGATCGGGGAATAACAGACAAGGCAAATGACGTCTGGGAGCGACAGGCCTCCTGTGGGGACCCTGCCGGCCGTTGTCGCACCCTCGCATTTCAGACGGATTCTAGTGGACAGATGGGTTTGTCACAGCAGCACACGAGCACTAACCTCAAGCCGCAAAGCCCTCAGAAAATGTTCTCAGCTTGCTTTAACAATACACCTGCACCTATCTAGTGTATGTTTTCATCCAAGACTGCCATCGCATGGAAACAGTATAAAAATGCTCAAGATGTCATTCAGTCTTGCTTACCCCAAATTACCAATGTTATCCTCGGCAACAATCAAGGCAGGAGTTATAATGATTAACAAAGCGCTTAAATGCATCTTTCATAAACTCACAGATAGATTGTGCGGGACTAGTTTGAAAATTTAAGAGGGACAACATAGTTACTGCCAACCACAAGACTATTGAAACAAGCAATCTGGTGTCAGAAATTCAAGTGAAACCTGAGGGTCACCAGGCACCGCAAGATGAGGACATATTACAGTAAATGATCATGTTTATTGGATTGCATTTTGCAGATTGTAACTATATTGGATTTCACCGTATCATGCTGTGCTAGTCTCTATTCTTGCTCTCCAAGGAAGGAAAACAGTAATTTTCCATGTCAGGGACAATAGAGGTAAGCTGTTTTTTTTTTTGTGAAATGCTAAGCACATGAATGGGGGGGGAGGCATGCAGAAGGTTGCTGCTGGAGGAAGTGCTGCGATACTGTAGGGGGCGCTGTCCTCTGACCCGAACTACATTATAATTTTTTAGCAGGCACTTTTATACAAAACAGCATAAAGTTTCAAAGAGCGAGGCCAGATAATCTCTAGAGAAGTTTAGGAGCACTGCTTAAGGGACCAGTGGTAACATTGGGATTCAAACCAACAACCATCTGATCACAAGCATACCATCTTAACCCACTAAGCCACAAAGTGGGCCTCAATGATAGCTATGGCAGACAAAATTCCACCCTACTTAATCCCTATAAAACTAACAGTACACAGAATTTTTATGTTAAGGTCCCTGAGCCACACTCCCATTTCGTACCCATTTGTGGGTCTAACTGGCCTCATTTCCCTGCTTACTGCTACCATTAAGAGACTTAATATGAATGTTCTGGGACATGATGATTGGTTTACAACCCCTTGGTGTTCCACTCTCCTTCTCTTCATTCCAATCCTGTGGGGTGCACTGTTTTATGCACCCTGAGTGCTGAGCCTCCTGCACTGTTAACACAACCCACTCAGTGGTTGCAATTCCTGAGATATGCAGTTTTCTAAAACTACATGTTTTTTTTTTTGTTTTTTTTTATCCATATCAGGTTAGAAACATCCTATATGAAAAGCCCTCATCTTCCATATGGAGGAGGCCTGTGTTTTCACACGTCTATTTTTGTGTCTTTCTTCACAACGCATTTCAAACCATGAGTCTGATTGCTGTTTTTATAAGTGCCCTCCAAATGTCTCCGCTGAGACTTATTCTACTACAGAGAAAGTCTAATATGCCGGCAATCAGAATTACATCACTAGTGGCACTTTTCAATCCCAAACAATTCTGTGCTTGTTCCCTAGTAGTCTCTGCCGAACCATATCTCCGTATCCACTTATGCATAATTATCCAAATCCTTATGTCTCAAACTGCGCTACTTTTGCATTGCTGAACAAGTATTGTTCGCTCACCTTGTATCTTGATTGTCTTTAACACTTATCTACTGACTTCGCAAGCCCCCCCCTGCCCCACTGACCACCACCCCCCAATGGGATCCCAACCAATCCGTTCAGTTTATATGGTGAAGATTAATATTGTTAGTTGCATTGCTTGGACTCCATCTGAGAAGGAGGGACTTGGCTGTGGATGGGCAGGGGAGGGTTTGAGTCCCACCCAAATGGATTGTCTGCCCATCCAACGTACCCAAATGCCCACCCCAGGATGGCACCCTGGTAATGCCAGACGAGTCCAGCTTGTGTGCCCATCTCTGGCATTTCTTCTTAAGGTTGCCCACTCAGTGTGTTTCCTTAATCTACTCAAACACACGATCTTCAGCAGCAAGATGCTGCAACCAGCACATGTCAATTTCTCCCTCGAAAGTCCTTTTCCTTCAATTCAGGACTCAGCACTGGGGTGGGGGGGGGGTGTTAAGGTCAGATGGTTACCTTGGAAATGGGGCCAATAAGACGCCTGCTGTCATGAAAGGCATGCCGGGGCCTGAATCAATGACTAGTTAGACTGAACTCTACAGAAGGACTTGATCTGTGAGGCGTGAGAGCAGGACAGCCAATCTCATCCAACCAATCATGCTGGACAGTCCTGCCACCATGCAAGGGCAAGATCAGCCAAGGCAGAGCAGCCAATAAGACTTTTTTAGGCCTAAATAAAAAAAGATAAGAAAATGAATCTTTTATAGCCTTTCCTTTCACGCCGGAGACTTTTATCTCTGTCCGATTAGCATTTTTGGCATTGGAGACATTTACATTTTTATAACATAATTAATGAATGAGGAAAGAATTTACATTTTCCTCATGTCCGTCACCGACCGGTCGGAAATGGTCTCAGGTATTTTTCGATATTTTGTGGGTCCAGAATTTAGGAATTTGGATGGCAGAGAAAAATGTTGCAGTATTGTCATTAATACTAATGGAGAACAGAAAACAAGATGATTTCAGGCATAAATACCTCCCCCCTTACTGAGAATAACTGAATCCTGTATCAAAAGATGCCATCAGAATAGGCTGTTTGTGTGGCTCAGTGCTTGTTTCTGTATCCAAAAGGTCATGACTTGGATCCCATCCTTGACAGTATAGTCACATGTCTGTTAGGCCACTGAGCGAATCCCTTAACCCCCCCCCCCCCCAAATAAATGACCTGACCCTGTGCTCAGACTCCAGCATATGTGTGTGTGTACAGTATGTCTCAATAGAGAGCAAGTTGAACTATGTGAAAATCAGCATTCTAACGTACTTGTGCAAATGGTAAATAATGCATCAGTTCATATATGGGTTGAGTATTGACTTCAACTGACTCTTGAGTTGGCTGCTTAAATCCTAAGTATCCAGATATTACAGACCTCAGAAAAAAAGCAAATGTCACTTCCTTTTCAATAAAGTGCCTTTGTTTGGCTTTTAAAACAATGTAGTCAGTTCTTCTATAACAGGCTCCATGAGTAGCCATGACTAATTTGAACACCGTGGCCTTTTTACATTCTGATTGTTTGCTTGTCTCGGATGATCTTCAAAAGGAATTGCTTCACAGCTCATCTTATTCCTACTGTGTCAGGTGTCATATTAGATGAGAACTGTAGAAGTGATTCAGACATTCAGTGACCTAGATATCCTGAAGAAGGAGTAATAGAGTCAAAACAGTAAGCAAGCATATTCATCAATACGGATCTTCTGGAAATTCTCATATCAGGCCCTGAATTGTTATAATGGAGGGTCCCATCCATTTGCATTCAGGTAGTTTTGCCTACGCCAGTGTTTCTCAACCCGGTCCTCGGGGACCCCCAGTGCACGTTTTTGCTCCTTCCCAGCTCCCAGTACTGAGCGAAAGATCGGGACCATCTGGCAAGGCAGCCGGGAGGGAACAAAAACATGGACTGTCTGGGGGTCTCTGCGGACCGGGTTGAGAAACACTGGCCTATGCTGCGCCGTAGATAGAGGGACAAATGCATGGTGTACGGTAGCTTAACGTGGCACCAGATTTCCTGTGTGTTCAGCTGAAATCATGCGACAGAACAGAAACGCTCAAAAAACCATAGGCGGACAGTTTAGCTCCAAAAAGCAAAAATCCGGAACAAGATTTTGTTTCAACCAGCCAGTTGAATATAAAGGAATATAAGGAATCACAGTCTTAGAGTAATGAACTGGTTGGTTGAAGCAAAATCTTGCTCTGAAATATCTTGAATACATAAAGATATAGCTTGTTTTCCGTAGCAAACACTTTGCTACCCAAGGTAAACCTTTACAGTCTTTATAGTAAAAGGGAGGTTGGAAACAATTAACTAACATCAAACATTTTATTAAGGAAAAACCTGGATTAAAGCACAAAAATTGAAAACCACATCCCCAAACACAGACAATCCGAAATACAGTATCTGTGACAATATATCTTTTCTAGGTCTCCCAGCTAACCCTGTATAACCCTCACTAATTAATCCAATTAAGGCCAGCTATGCTTCATTAACTGTTTTCTTGTGAGCAGGCAAGTGGCTTGTGGTGATCAATTGCCATGGTAATGCAAAGGATAGTATTGGGTCATTGTTGTCCTTTCCATTATATAAAAGTAAATCTATATAATTTACAGATAATGATTCTGTAGAAGCATCGAACATTTTAAATGCCGCTCTTGCTTTCGACATTATAATGTCGTCTATATAGTGAGATACAGAAAGCTATGATAGATTTGGTCATTTTGATTTAGTAAACGTACTAACATTTGTGAAATCATAAAACCTCAAGTCGCTCACCATTGATCACACTTAAATCTTTCACTAGAAATAGTCGCTATACTTATTTTTAACTAATTCTTATTTTTATATTAGGTTTTTCTTATCTTGTGAACTATTATCCATGATCAATATGTCAATGAGGGAAAATTGGAAATCTTGTTTTATTACATGAATAAAACAAGCGTCACGTAGTTAAAATTCCTTAACATTGTAAACACAAGGAACCGTGAAATAAATTATTCTGCTATAAAGGCATTATTGTCAGTTTCACTGGCAGTGGCACCAGGAATATGTGTGCCATTCAGTTTAATAATACATGCTCTAGTAAATATAATTTTAGTGCTGAAGGATCAATTTTGTCACATTAACATATTTCATTAAATGCAGCAACAACCTTAATGTTCAGACAACGGTGCAAATAAATATTGTGACACCAGCAGGTTGCGCATTGATAGGCTGTAGCAGTGAGAGGGAGCACACCTGATCCACTGCCTGCGACAGACTCGCTGATTTTAGCTATGAAAAGAGGACAAAGTTGATGGAGACATTTATCAAAGCAATATGTCAATTACCTTATGCCTCTGAGCAGACATTAGATATGCACGGAACAGAATAATTACGGAACGGGGGCAACATAATGACAGTGAAATTATCAAGAATAAAGACAGAGAATGTCACTGAAAGAGTAAAATTAGTACTGGTGCAATACACCAATCTCTGGTACCTGTTTCCGCACCTGACAGTTAACTACAGTGCATGAAACTCAGATGTGCTGTATGTGATCAAAGGTCATCGGCTTGACTTAAATACTTCTTTGCAGAGCACTGGCAAGTAGGAATCGTGTTGGAAAATATTTTGCAAAGTAATAGCCATGAGAAGATGTAATGAAAATCATGAGCACAGAATAATATGGGTTTATCAGCTGAGATGTCATGTTAGGTGATTATGAGTGTTCCACTAATTAACACATTATCAAACTAAAATAATTGGTCTTGGAAGAGACAGAGGCAGCTGTCCTGGATCCGGGCCGCCCGACTCCTGAGTGACGTAACTGAAATTCTTGAGCTGCTGTTAATGATGCTGAAAAAGGGGCAATGAAGAGATTCCAGGTCTTCAAGGAACACCAGCCCAGCGGAACGCTTTTGTTCTCCTGCATGGAGACCCAGCCTCTGCCACACAGTCAGGAAGTAGCACTCAGGGTAGCAGATATATATGAGGAAGAGAAAAGGGCAAAAAAATCAAATACGAAACATAGATCATATTCAGTGAACGGACATCAAAACACTGTATTCTCTATGTATGAATGGTTAAATATGGGTAAATGTTTTGTTGTGATGGTATGTTATGGTATAGAATAGTATGGTATGGTATGGTATGGTATGGTATGGTATGGTATGGTGTGCTATGATACCCTATGCTATTCTATGGTATGGTATGGTATGGTATGGTATGGTATGGTATGGTATGGTATGGTATGGTATGGTATCGTGTGCTATGATACCCTATGCTATTCTATGGTATGGTATGGTATGGTATGGTATGGTATGGTATGGTATGGTATGGTATGGTGTGCTATGATACCCTATGCTATTCTACGGTATGGTATATTATGGTATGGTATGGTATGGTATGGTGTGCTATGGTATGACTGGTTGCAAAAGTAGCAATTACACAATTTTGCCCTCTTAGTATCAGTATCAAATAGTATCAACTTACTTAAGCCAGTCAAATGGCACAGTTTATATGTGCGTAGTTAGTACGATATTATAACTAAAATTGTGGTTTTTCTCAGTCTGATACACTCGTGCGGCAAATGAGCTACTATTTCTGTGTACAGACCTGGCAGCCATCCCATAGACCTAACCGGCCCCGGAAGGCCCCACCAATCCAAATGTTCTGCAGGCACCACAGTTTGGTAGGTATTTCTCAAGAAATATGACATATGTCATGAAAATTCTCCTTTGTTGCACATTTTGGCATTAGAAGTGGTTTTCAGCCCTTTTCATTCATTTCCAGAGATCAGCTAAAATTTTCCATATGAATGTTTTCGAGGAGAAGCCAAAATGCTGATCCGCTGGCCAAGTGTGTATACATGGATCCGCCAGGGGTCTGGGTGCAGAAGGCATCGCTACTCGGGAGACAGACATAAGACAGGACAGAACATGGTTAGCCTCAGCATGGTCAGCCACAAGGCTAGCAGTCCAACTAAATCTATTATCTGCTTCAGTTTACCCTCAGCACCCTGGATATGAGTTTACAAGTTTACAAATAGATAAGATAAGATAGATTTTTATTGTCACTATTACAGATACAGTGAAAAAACAGTTTAGCTGTTTGATATGAGTTTGTGGAAATCTTTTTGTATCTTTATTTGGATAGTAGTACTTTATTAATTGTCCCAAATACCAGCATCTGTGGGAAAATAGCAGAAATATTCTAAAAAAAACTTGTTCATGTATTGTGGTATTATTTTAACAGAAATATAGTGCATTTAAAGATGTTTCACTTTAAAGCTAGACTTGCAATTGCGAGACCCATCACTATTTTTGAATCTGGAAGTGTATCCTTCTTTGTGCCTTATCCTTCAGATTAAAAAGCATCAAGACTCGCTTACTCAGCATTCGAAATTAAAACGAGTTTATTACCCTTCATAAACAGAACACCTCACCACAGGCTGCCCATTCAACATACCCGGTCTTCTACCCCTTGGCTCCCGCGAGACAAATCGCCCCAACACAGCTGGACACGGGGAACTTGGTCTGATGACTGGACAGACAACCGCTGAATGAGGTGAAACAGAAGGCTGACTCATCTGCAGAACCCACCCAAATTCCCTGGACCGGAGATCCTGAACCATAAACTTAAAAGCGGCAAGAGCACAGAACCCAAGACAAAACTCCCCAGAGACAGAATGCCAGTGGCCCAATACAGCAGCTGTGCAATGATGGCCACCTGGGGTCATGTGCCCACCCCCACTGGAGAAACTGGCTAACCAGAAGCCCAGAGCCAAATGCTAGTCAAGGACCATGAACCCCCAGCTACCCCAACCCACCAAGTCAGTGCCTGCAGGCTACTGTCAGGCGCAGAGAAAATAGATCTAACAGACTAGCCCAAAAAACCAAACAAAACCTCTTCCAAGGTAACTATAGAGTCCACAGCTACAAGAACAATGCTGATGACCAAGTGGTCAACAATGCTTACTGCTCTAATTGAAGCCAACTGAGAGAAGACTCTACTGATGAATTATTCAGGCACAGGTGTGCCAAAAATGACCCTTCCTGATTCAACAGTTATTGAAAATATATTTTAATCTGCCCGGTCTCACTTGGATTACAGTTTAATTATTAGATATGCTTGTACAGTGCGGGGTAGACCCTGCAAATGGAGGTCAGAAGTTTTCTGTCTTCCATATTTCATTAAAAATCATTATGCATCTGTCTGACTCAGAAACAGAAACGCAAAGCTAGAAAGCATCATCACAATCCATGTGTCTGTTTCACAGATCCACTTATCCAAAGCAAGGTCACAGCAAGCTTGGAGCAAACCCACACAGGCTCGCAGTGGAGGAACGGAGCGTGTGGTTGCAGGTGAAACATTGCTTGACACAAATTGTATACACTTGGGGGTCTTACACTAGCAAAACAATTCTGCTTTTAATTCGGTTATTTTAAGTTGCAGAGGACAGAAACGTCGTTTTGTGTTAGATTTTTTGGCACGGTTGCCGCCTCCCCCCCCCCCCCCCCCCACCCGTCAAAACAACCCCGCCACGAAACAGATTTCAATGACCTATAAAATATTGCATTTTTACATAAAAATGCGAAACAGAAGACAGCCGTTTCAGCTTCGACAAATAGGCGGAGATTATTGTGATGTTTTTTTAATATGATTATCAACTTGTAAAAAATAATTTTAACAGAATGCATTTCAACAGTATAACCCCCCCCCCCCCCCCCCCAAATAAGATTCCTGTCCATTAGATCTACGATATTCTTCACAGGACACGAAGTGCGATGCGAGGTTTGCAGTTTTTATTTATTTGAGAAAGAATCTATTACACTGTACAATGCACATACTACGTTTGAGCGCAAATCTTGGACTGCGTACATTGTTTAAAAAAAAAAGATGTAGAAATATCTCTGAAGTAACCCCATCAATTTATATGGTTTCAAATTATTTGGGAGATTTAACCTTTGAAAAAAAAGCATCTTAAACATACAGAAGTATGTAAGTCTAATAATAATAATAATACACATACCCAAACTACAGAATTTGATGTGTGCATATTTCGTTGAAAATAAAAGGTAATACTACAGCTGAGACAAGAGTTCATGCAGTACAGTCGGTGGAGCTGCAAGAATGGGGATTTGTGAAAGGTGCCGCTCGCGTCACTAGGTTCCCCTCCTAAGAGGAATACTGCCACTTTTAGGTTAAGCTTTTTAGGAAAATAAAAGGTAATGAGAGAACTTTCGCGTGCAGCGTAAATGCATTAATGGTTCTGTTTAAGCACATCATACCAGATAAGTCCAGGGCTGTCATAGCAGCGGGAGTGGCTCTGTCTGTGTGTGCGTGTGTGTGCGCGCACGGCGGTGTGATCGCTGAAAGCAGCGCTGACACCTCCTCAGCTACATTGCAGCCTGCGGAACACCATGTGAGCAGAAGCAGGCTGTGCAATGCTGAATAATTCTCCAATTCTACTGCTGGCGCTGACCACCACAGCAGCACTCTTGTCCTGGTCTCAAGCCTGGAACGAAGAAGACCTTTTACTCCCCCCGATCAACTCCACCAATAGGTTTCTGGCGAACCTGGAAGTGGACGTCAGGTACTCGAAAAGATCGGTGGAGGAAAGCGAAGCTTCGACCGAAACATCGCTTCAGCCGGTCTGCAATGTCAGCGTGCAGAGACTCCGGCCCACCTCGTTGGTCGCTCGATGGGACAAGCAGTTCGGCTTCCAGTGCGATGTGCTCGTGTACACCATCAACAACCACGGGAGGGCTTTCTTCTCCGCCGCCTTCAACCGGGTGGTCTCACCCGTCTTCGTGGAGCACATCGGAGTCTCTGGTGGCCAGCAGGAATTCCGTCTGTGCGTGGGATGCGGTCTAGCGCGAAACAGGCGCTTTGGGCAAACCAGGTCACCCTCTCTGCAAACGGGAGATTCCCTTAATTTTTGCTGCCTTGAGTTTGGCTTGGATGAACTGAACGGGGATAAGAACTGGAGACAGAACCGTAAACCTATCGAGTCGACTCTGGTTGCCTGCTTCATGACTTTAGTAATAATTGTGTGGAGCGTTGCTGCCCTCATATGGCCAGTGCCTATTATCGCAGGATTTTTACCGAACGGAATGGAGCAGAGGAGACCGAGATGAGTAACGCGGAGCTGCGCTTCTACGTGGAAAAACCCTATTATACCAAGTTAGAATATATAATTTTCAAAACGCGCATAGTATATTTGGTCAAGTATATTTGTCTAAATTCTTAGTCAAATCTCCAAATAAGTGCTGAGCTTTTTCATAGAGTGTCGTGTATTTATGGGAGATGATGTGGACGATGTCTATTTTTATGAAAACTAATTGTTTTATATACTGCTATTCTAACTGTTTTTGCGTAATATTCAGGTGCCGTTTAGAATCACTGTTTGTATCGTTTCTAACTTTGTAGAATTCTGCTTTACTGTGTTCAGACGTGATTCGAAATAGCCAGTGTTTTAAAGTACGATGTACGTGCGCCGAGGATAAATAGCCTAGAGCTTTCAGGAGTTACGTAAAGCCACGGTATAATGAAATTGGTTTCACTTAATATGTTAATAACTGTAAATTATTATACAGCTGTCAAATACAGACCTCTTTATAAAAGTCTGTATATCAGTACATGGAAGTGTACAACCGATGAAGACGTCAGGAACAATTGTCTAGATCAAATAGTTTATATAGGACGAAATGTACGAGATTTTGCTATAACATAGGTCGTCATATTTCATTGGATAGCCACTGTGTTTGTATTTATTTGTATGACATTGAATAAAAACGATTTTTATTATATGAGATTTTTTGCACTGTGCTTAAGTATTTGATTTCTTGTATATTTGCAAACCGCGTTATGGTGTTAAGTAATCATTCACAATGATGAGAATCGAACGCGTCTTTATGTTATTACCATTAACGGGCTGCTAAGATGGACACTAGCAGACCACGTTTGGGTTCAGCCCTATAATTCAAGAGCCCGCTATATCCCAGTATATATTCCCAGTATATCTACAAGCCCATTTATATTGCTGAAAACCGTTACTCTAGCGTTATAAGGAGGACCTCGCGTAAGTCAATTTTACGAGTAGTAAAGTACGCAACCAAACTGCCAATGAAACGTCAGAAAAACACTCAACCGTAGATAGTTATGGGTTAAATTATTTGCAGTGATGCTTGTTAGGGCAAGTCCTGTTTGTTTAGAAATTAGATTTTTTAAAAATTTTGTAACAGCTGCTAATATTAAATTAAATGTTGGTAATCAGTTAATGTCACATATACGTATAGGTTTTATTATTTACAGTGTTAATATACGGTATGATACCATATTTGATGCATATCAATATATTAAATTACCATTAGTGTTTTTTTTTGCATTGATTTATTATTATGGAAACAATATTTAAGTATAAAATTATTAAGTAGCTATAATGATAGTAATGCTGCCTCGTGCCCATTGCTTCCGGGATAGGCTCCGGAGCCCCCGCGACCCAGTAGGATAAGTGGTTTGGAAAATGGATGGATGGATAATATTAGTATTGTTCATAGATCTGAAAACTGCGACCCATCAACACACAAAATATGGCAAACGCGTGGTGAATACGATCTTTTCTGTAGCATCGCGATTTGCCTCTGCCAACTCAAAGAGGTCAAGACTGCATAGCCCTCGACCACTTAGCCCGTCAGCCAGCGTCTTCTTCTGAGCGAGCTGCAAGCTTTATGAAGCGTCACGGTGGAGCAGGTTTGGTCTGAAATTATGTTGTTGTAGAGCAAAGGGAGGAAGCGAAATAACTTCCCTGACCCAGCAACAAGAGGACAGACCACAGGCAGCTAACACAATTCGACAGCTATATTTTAAAAGGTCACTCTCCATTAAATACGTCGTTAGACTTGTCAGTATTCAGTTTCCCTTGCTTCGGATTCAAACTGCCTCTGTTTGAAGACACATCTACAGGGGCTTGTGGTGATGAAATTGTATTTGGATCATGGTATGTTACTTTAATGCAGTACATTTTAATGTGTAATGTTTAATCACTGCCCGACCAGAATTGTCTATTAGCGTTAGGGGAGGGGAGCTGCTGGTGATTCCGTGTGGGAGGATCTGTGGTCTGAGATGGTGCTGCGATGGACTCTTCCACACCAACAGACAGCAGAAACGCATACAGCAAATGTTCACTTTGAACTATTGACAGAATCTGACATCACTGTGAACGTTCTCCATATATTGTACTGGCAGTCGGGGAGGGGAGGGCGGTCCCAAAGGGCTCCAATGATATTAAAAAAAAAAAAAAACATTAAAATAAAATAGAAAAAATAGAATACTGTAGTCCTGGTGGATCCATGGCCCAGAAAGCCATTAATTAATGAAACTACAGAGTGACATCATTAAATACCTATACAGTGGGATAGCTTTTGGTGAGGAATGGTCGGTGACTAAAAAGTTGATAAGACCCCAACAAGTGTTTTACAGGTCAGATAGACAGGCAACTAACGCAATTACTGCAATGTAATTATATACGTAGTAACTAATTTAAGCAGGTTGTGCACCTTAGTGATAGGCCGCTGTTGTGAAATACACGCAATTGCATTTGTGCGATATTTGTTCATTATATGGTCGCCTAGCGCCACCTAGTGGAAGATATTAGGAGCGTCATTGGCGTTTGGTGTATCCCAGAAGGTTGTTTTATAAGAATACGTGCAAAAGAAATTGAAATCAATTTATTAAACATCGGCCGATTTCTTCACTCCTGGCTTGATCCGCCTGGTGCTTATGGCTATAACGAACCATCAGAACAATCACTTCCTCATTGTAGGGCTTGACAGTCTCACTCTGACAATGAAAGTTATTAATGGTGCTTATGCTTCTAATGGCAATGCGGGTTGTGCTGTTAACTCTCACTGGAAGGGTTGGGGGTTTGAATCCCACCTCTGTTATGCGTGTGTTGGTGGGGTTCTCTATTTCCAGTGAGGAGTACAAAGGCATGCAGTTAAGTTAATTACCATCTCACAGCTACCATTTTGGGAAGTCCAGCTTTGTCCCCTTTGCTGAATGGACTAGATTCCAGGACCTCTGCTGACCCTGTGCGAGATAAGCAGTTGCAAGATAGATTGCTGTAAGTCAGTGGCAGGGTTGTGCAGTGTTGTGCAGTGTTGTGCAGTGTTGTGCAGTGTTGAGCGCTGTCATGTCACACCTCTGGCTGTGTGTGTGGAGTTTGCATGTTCTCCCCGTGTCGTGGGGTTTCCTCCGGGTTCTCCAGTTTCCCCCCACAGGCCAAAAACATGCAGTGGGTAATTGGATTTGCCAGATTGCCCCGTAGGTCTATATGTGTGTGTGAATGTTGTGTGTGTGTGTGTGTCTGTGCCCTGTGATGGGTTGCCGCCCCTTCCTGGGTTGTTCCCTGCTTTTAGTGGATTCGGACCCCCTGTGACCCTTAATATGAGAAGCAGTTACAGAAAGTGGATGGGTACAAGTCCATTTTCAAAGAAAATATGTTTATAAAAGGCTGTCCGACTCCAGCAGATTATTTCAGTGGGTAAAAGTTCAAGTCCTTCAGATGCAGACTGAAGGCTAAAATCCAGCACCTACAAATGTTTTTTAATTCCTTAAGTTCCTTGTAATGCTAAAAATTCTGTGTGTTTTTGTGTCTTAGTGAAGGACTTTCCCTTTTTTGTATATATGTATTATTTTGGTTTTGATAATATAAAAAAACCTGTAAACTTCAAACTCGATAGTGAAAACAAATAATTCAGACAATAACTAGGCATCATGAATGAGGCAGGGCAGCAAAAAATAATGTTAAAAAAATTATCTGCTACCCTGAAGGATATATACCCGCTGAAAGAAAAAAAATAATTGGGTTAAGCTTAGGACTCACATTAGCATTTGGTAAAGGGCTACAGCTGAAATGAGGCTTGGGGTAGATTAAGGGAGAAAGGAAGATTTATTGCACTTATCTTCATGGTTGTGGTTGGCATTGAGGTTAACGTTAGAGTTACAGTTATATTTTGCATTAGAATTAGTGCTTATGTTTAAGGTCTGGGTTACTATTAAGGTATTTGATTTTGCATTGGTTATTCATAACCATGTCAATGTGTTTACCTTGTTGACAAAAAATGTGACAAAAAAATATAATGTGACAAAAAAAGATGACAGATTATTAAAATACAGATTTTTTGCTAATACATAAACTAAATATGGAGCTAATCAAGTATTTAACTTAACCATTAACTGAATTGTAATTGAGCAATGCTAGTTTTTTTAAATTCACTGCTGACACTGATTAATGCGCTATTAAAACAGCTCACAAAAAGCTAGCATGATGTAATGACACCGTTCCAAAGCACATGTGCAGCTGCCCGACCAAACCAAATATCGCGTGTTGATTTGACACTGCATATTCATCAGCAGACATAAATACAGCAAGCTCAATGTGAGCGATGCAAATTCGGTTTCAAATAAATATTTTTAAAGGTCTTCCAGCTCGTTGAATGCCGGACGCCATGAATCACTCAGTGAATAAGAAGGTGATCGTCATGAATGCTGGTTCAGAGCAAAGCTTGGATCCTTGAGAAGTTTATTCACTAGAACGTCTTTGTTGATTTTTTGAATTGTATTAGACCTCCCCCCAACAAGTTTTAATACCCCCCCCCCAATAATTTCACTGATTGCTCTCACATCTCCCTCTCCTTTACTTTACATTTGTCACTTACTGTACAACAACTTTGTTTGTCCTTATTGCAATTACTGGACTAGGGTCACATGACCTGGAAACACCTGTAGGGGTATTTATATGGCATAAATAGCTAATGTAGGTGGTTTTGTGAAGCTATTTATGGCAGCTATAATGAGGCCCGTAGCCAGAAATGAATTTCACGGGGGGGGGGGGGGGGGGGGGGTCCGGCAAATTTCAAGGATGGTTTAAACCTGTAATTTTAGTACTTGGCTACGTGCCGGACTACATTTGTTATCAAAGATGTTGGTCTAAAACTTTCACTCTTAAATCTCCATAATCCCCCATAATCCCAGGCTCACTTCGTCTTGTAAATGTATCACCTGGTTGGCATTTCATGCGTAAATCAGGGGCTAATTGAGGTATGTTTGTGGAAAATGCGCAGGACAGCGTTGGTCAAACCTGCGCCTGTTTCCGTTTTAAATGCACACTTCGGCCCCTTTATTATTAAAACCTAAAAGATGAAAAATGTGCATCAGGAGTTGCCAGCTAATTTCCTCCTTTCCTTGGTTAATTTTTAATATTTTACGAGAGGCCAGGCTGTCATTACTTAGCTTACTAACTGGAGGTATCGTTTTCTTGCCGGTAACCCAATGCACGGTCTCCTTTACACGTTAGGAAGTAACCAGAGGCCCTGTACACTCATTGCCTTTAAACAAATCATGCAGCTTCCCCCCTGTCTGTCGAACACCAGTGGCCAAAGCACTCCCTTTGTTTTATTTATCCAGTAAAAAAAAAAAAACACTTCTGTTGTCACAGTGCTGAGGACGTGCTCACTGTGTTCAACTCGTCCCACTGTAATTGTGCAGAATGACAGACTGGTTCTGATGGATCGATTGGCCACGCTGAGAGATGTGGCCCATTTTCAGGGTTCCTTCTTTCGCATCTATCACAGACAACGGTTCCAAGAAGGAGTAGCTGCACCATGTGCCGCTTTCGAAGAGCGGGAACGTGCGCGTGATTTCGCTTAGCTGGCTTGACTGAGCACATGCTCTTCGGCGGATACTTATAAAGCGCATCTTCAGTGAGCTGCCTGAATGCCGCCGCATGTCAGACACCTGCTCTGAATCCAGGACATTCTCCTCACATTGTGCTCTTCCCAAAATCTTCTCATCCACTGAATTGCTCTTAAAACCTGAAGGCATGTCAGCTCTCAGGAAACGTTCCATCCAGTGACAAGTTCTGTCCAATGCCCTATACTTACCAGTTATGGTTAATATAACAGCGCGGTTGAATGTGTGTGCATGTATGTCTGTGTATTTTTAATTCGACTGATTTCTTCCTTTGTGTTTCATGCTCCACGTATTTTGCAGTGATAAGAGAAGCGGACGGGAAATGAATGGATGCTCTTTTTTTACCTCTGTTACCCCAGAGTAACACATCTTCCAAAACAAATTGTATACGTGTCGTCGCACTGGGTCTTAGTAATTAGGTTAAGAGCTGGGAATCTTAATTGGTTGCAGGTGGGGAGACAGGTAGTGGACAAGTGTAAGTACTGAGGTGTGACGCGTTTATGTCAGATGGGAGATTTGCCTGAAATGGCTTCTTGGGTTACCTGTCAGACCAGGGCCTCCGCCTTGCACTCCAACCATCTAATCTCATCTTCTTGTCTTACTTTAGATTTGTTTCACGTTGCATGTGCATTTCTTACACTTGGTCCTCCATTTTTCATGCTTCCCCATTTTCCCCATTGTTAATTTTGCTTATTATGTTGCCATGAACAGGAGGATAATGAAAATCGCCGTCAATGGAGCCCATTCTTACTGACTTGCCTTTTATTCTGTGTTCGTGTGGTTGAGAATCAGTAGAGGAATTGTTTGTAACAATCTTGCATGCTGGATCAATCAAGCTGCCATCTCGGTCAGTCTCTTTATCGCTCCCACTGTGTTATATATCACTTGTGCTACTCTCTCTTCGAAGCTCTTTCCATTGTGCGTGCATTACTAATATTTCCTGCTTAGTTGTGTGTGTGTGTGTGTGTGTGTGTGTGTGTGTGTGCGTGTGTGTGAGTTTGGGTCTGTCAATTTGTGTGTAAGAGAGAGTAACAGACATGCACCAGGCAATCCCTCAAGTAATTTGAACCATTAACCTTCTGGTGAACTAAGCAGATCAAATGGCCATCAAAGATCAGAAGTTCCATTGTTCCATCCAGTGTTTACCAGGATGTGTCCTTACTCTCCTCTCTCACTTTTTAACATGACATCACCTTGCTATTTTTATCCCAAACTGTGCAGAATCATCTCTCTAACCGCCTCCTTTTCACACACCTTGGGTTTGTTCCAATGCATTCCGCCTTGTTGCTACTATTAAAAATTAAAGCCAAGTGTTTTAAAATTAATTTGTTGTAAAATGATAAAATAACCTCATTAAATACATAAATTAGTAACAAATTGCTGGTTTGCTTTCTCTTTGCCACAATGTTAGACTCCTCCTTTGTTATCCTGTTAAATTTGAGTGCTGGTATCGCGGTTCAGAGCCCGAATATCACAGCAATCTCTGTACTAAAGTTTCATTCCAGTGACGGAGAGTACAGCTCGGTCTCTGCCCTAGTCTCCATCATCAGGACCGAATGTGCCGACTAAAGTCACTTTTGAGGAGCATCTGGACCTCATAATCCAACCTGGAAAGGAGCCATGACACCAGAGTCAGCAGGAGGAGAAGAAAAATGGATTAGAAAATGCCGACTGCGACAATTCACAGGCAGCTTCTCAGGTCTTACACTGTAGGAACACAATCCAGCTCACTGTTATCCTAATCTCCCATTGCCAGTATCAGATTCACATCACTGCATATAATGTATGTATGATACATAAAACCCCAGCACCTTGTCTTACTTGTATATTATTGCATATTACAGTACTATGTATAGTATATATTATTGTTACCTATTCTGTTATTGCAACTTACTGTTGTTCATTGTTATACGTTGTTTAAGTTGGCAGGGAGGTACACAAGCATTTCATTGTACTTGTACTTGTACTTGTACTCCTACTTGTACTTGTACAAATGACTATAAAGCTTTGGAGGCATAAGAAAATGCCCTGATGAGGTAGGACTTCAGGGCCTCCGTGACTGAGGTCTGAGACAAGGTAAATGATGGGGCATCCCTGCATCTCAAACGTTCAGGAATGGTGCAAACATTGACAAGGAAATACTGGTCAGATTTGGATCAGCGGTTAAATTTAGCTTGCCAAACATGTGACAGTAAGCATGATTACGACGCATATGTGACGTATTCTCTCATGCAGTCTTTTAACACTGAGCTTAACTCCATCAGCACTGACGAGCTCAACCAATGAAACATGCACAATCTTATATAACCAGAGTGTTAATTAATAAAAATAATCTTTCGGGGGGGGGGGGGGGTAATTCGATTGCTCTCCTTGTAATTGCTATACCTGTTGTCCTTTCTGAGTGAGTGACGTTTGTGGGTTGTGCTGACTGAGTGGACAAGGCTGGGTGGGGGGGGGGGGGGGGGGAAACAGCAGGAACAAGGTATGGAGAAACAGGAGTAGACCATGGAGAGAAATGGGAGGAGGCTGAGAGGATATTTAAGTGACCGGCAGGGTTTCTCCTCATACCAGCCTTTCTTCTCTTTGTGGACAAGATCACTGGCGTCACATCACATCACCATCATCCAGGTAAGGAGGAGGCTCGAAGAGGAACGGCGTGTTTCGCTCTGTAGAGCTCAGGCGGCGCCGAGCATCGCACCATTAGCACCTCACATGTGTTTGCTTAAGGGATGACTTGCTAATGAGCGCCAGAACATCCCCCTTGGCAGCCATCTCTGCTTTTCTGTCTCTTGTCTCCTCTCTCCCCTGTCCATGAGTATGATGACGCACCTGGAAGGACACCACCAGCACTCTGGATAATGGTTTATTTAGCCAATGTTCATAAAAGCCTTAATAAATAGCCCGTAATTGAAGGAGTAAGGAGAATTCAATGGATTTCGCGGATCCCTTACCTTGTACTACTACTGCAGTTATGTCTGTTTCCAAGGTATCCTGCCATCCCAGCAGCAATCATTCTATTTCTAGTTGTTGGCCACAGTCGCTTGGCTCGCCTTCTGCATAAATGAATACTCATTTTGGGCACACATTGCTTTGTTAACCTTCCTGCTGCGCTCTTCAGCCTCAATATAACCCTTAATAGATCCTTGCTCTTTCCCTTGGCATTTCATCCAATTGGGTTAGGGTGACGCTCGCTATAATGGAGATTTCTGAAGCTCGATTGAGATGCTCTTTCTGTAACTCTAGCTGTCATGGTGCCACTGTTAGAAGCCTTGACAAAAAGCTTAAGCAGGACCGTAGTTGCGCACAGGTTATGCTGCTAGTTACATAATTGATGTAACACTTGGTAAACAGCGACTTTTAAATGTATCTCACTGTTGTGACTAATTCTCCAACATCCGCGGACATAGGTGTGTTAAGTTACTGATTTCTCTGACCTGGCCCTCCGTGTCTGCACCTGTGTTGTCTTTCCCTCCATTCTTGGGTTTCCCTATCCACGCCACCCTTCCCCCGTTCTTTGCTTCTCTTATCTTTCCTTCATTTGACCCGACTC
Source organism: Brienomyrus brachyistius (assembly GCF_023856365.1). Lineage (NCBI taxonomy): Eukaryota > Metazoa > Chordata > Actinopteri > Osteoglossiformes > Mormyridae > Brienomyrus > Brienomyrus brachyistius. The sequence continues at coordinate 15,104,257 of NC_064541.1, forward strand.
GCCGTCAGGATGACTAGCCAAGACCCGGAGGCCAAGTCCAACCTGGAAAACGCCATGCAGCTGATGATCCAGACGTTTCACAAGTACTCGGGAAACGAGGGCGACAAGTACACTCTGAGTCGCGCAGAGTTGAAGGAGATGCTCACGCAGGAGCTGGGCAATTATCTCGGGGTAAAGAACGAGACGCCGAACATCTCACATCCGTATAAGTCCATGCGCCCGGATATTAACATATACCCAGATCTGTGGGAAGATGATGATCAGTATTCTATTACAGAAAGACACTCCTATAATTGTGTGTATTTCATTATCGGAGGTAGTCTGATCCAGTGCTTCCATGATGAGTCATCGAATACCTCTCTATAATAAAAGCTTATCGCACAAAACCTGGGAGGCCCCTGTAACACACTAGCTGCCTCAGCTCTGTCCTCCGCCTCTGTCCGACAGAACGCCCAAGACAAAGACGCAGTGGAGAAAGTGATGAACGACCTGGATGCCAACAACGACGGCGAGGTCGACTTCACTGAGTTCATCATCCTGGTGGGTGCCCTCACAGTCGCCTGCAATGACTTCTTCCTGGAGTATCACAAAGACGACAACAAACCGGGCGAAAAAAACTAGTGTGTTTCAATAGCTCACCTAATTACGTCACGGAAACGTTGCGGAAGGTGGTGACGGGTATTTGTTTTGGTCAGGGGAATTCCCACATTCACCTCTCCCATCTAGATGCAATACACCCATTACCAGTTAAAGACGTGCCTCTTTTCTCATGCTACCAGAGGGTTTTTTTTTTTGATTCAGTAAATATCAAACGAACACTTTGTTTTGCTGTAAAATGTTCAAAGCTGCACGCAAGTACGTTCATTGCTGCATGTGACTGTGCTTCCCAATTCGTTTCCTTCATTTTGTAGCCATTTTTCGGTTGATGGAACTTTTCCAATCTAAAGAAAAAAGAAAACGTTGTAATTTTGGTCTTGTCCAAGTCATGTACGTGGAAAGTATAATGTCCTATGGTACATAAGTGATTAAACATATAACCAGTTCTGAAGTTTCTTTTTTTTTCCACATATACCCAATGGAGTACTGAGCTAATTATTATTCAGACAAGACCAAAACAATCTCCTCCACTCATGGTGTCCGTTTAATGTCCGAGCAATAAATGGATAGTGACTGTCAGTATTTCGCGGGAATGGTTTGGATGGGTTTCTCACGGCATGTTAAACTCGCGTCTTCGCGTGCCTACCGTTTGGAGAGAATGCGTTCACGTTATTCTAGCGTAATTTCCGACCAGTTTAAAGATTAAAAGTACACCGATTAAATTTCCCGTGACCCAGCACTAGAAGCGGTAAGAAGATGGATGGATGGATCTATGGATGATTAAATTTCACAGTATTCCCTTGCAGTGCTTCTGCGCTTTATTTAACGTCTCTTTTTCTTTTACCTTTTAAATTAACGTTTAGAAGAATGAAATTATACTGAGGACACGTGGCTCAGATGCATTTAAATAATTAGACGAAGAACAGAAGCTAAGGGTACATGACTTCCAACCAATTATGTCGAAGAGCCTGCATATCAGCTCAAGTGCCTGTTAATATGAAGAAAACGTATCCCGGCACATTTCGGGAACCGGCATCGTCACAGATCCTGTGGCTGAACTGAGAACGACAAGCCTCTGACCGACTGGGGCTATACGGAGTTGGCGGTGGATGTACAAGCATCTCAGCATGTAGAGAGACAAGTCAGGCTTGAACGATGCGTAGAACGCGGAGGAGATGAGAGGCAGAAGGAAGGAAGGGTATAAATGGATGAGATGAGTGATGTATAATAGAATTACGGGAGGGTGGAAAAGACGAATCAGCAGGTGGACCTGGAGGATAAGAGCATTAAAAAAATGGAAATGATCCATTCTGCACATATTCAGTCACATGAAAATGATGGACTGGAAGAAGAGATTTTTACAGTAAGGACGAAGAACATACAGTCTCCGGTAAACTGTACTTAACATACCACAAAATATCGGTCATAAGAACACAGCACAGAGATTTAAGATGGGTGATTTGAACAGTTTATAACCTCCAGCACTTTCCATTATTTTTCATGCACCATGGCTACAGGCATCCTAAGTAGAGGCATGGAGTACAAGAAACAGACAGGGATCAGGGAAAGGAGGAATCTGGGCACCATCTATGTTATGAGGCTAATAAGAGATAAGACGAAAATGTACTTTGTCCCAATCGCTTTTCAAACATTTGACATCCATAGAACTGTCCAAATCTCTAGGTGCTTGTTTTTCATCATAATTACTTAGACTTATTTTACTCCTCACTAAACACATGCTGAGCCCGGACCCCAACCCCACACTCCCCACAACTGCAATAGACAGCTGCTCTCACATCATCAACTCACTCAACTGAACATTTAAAATACTCTTCACAGGTAATATATATTGGTTTCGTGTACATATGCCCATCTACTCACGTCATCTCCAGCACTTTCTTTCCGAGAACACATTTTATGATAAGCTGACGGAAGGTTGTGCTATGGTAGGGAATACTAGAGTGAACCAACAAGCATACTGGTGTTTTTTTTTCTTTTTGTTTGACGAAACAAACATGTCAGAGCATGTTTCCTTGCGGCGGGCTGCATTTGCGGCTGGGGTATGGACTGGTGGATGCCCTGATGACGCAGATGATCAGAAGCCTATGATTGGCCGACAGGACTGACAGTAAAGTATACGAACGTGTCCCGTCTTCTTGATTTATTTCTCCTTATATCTTTCAAAAATGAAGTGGGAGGAAATGAACTGGGAACGTCTCCAAAACACTTATTCTTATATTTTGACTGTTTATTGGGAGTTTATATAAATCTGTGTGAAGATGACCATCCATCAGTCCAGGTCAATGATGGGTAAAAATGACTCGGTTCAGGTGGGGGCCATCTTTTATTTATTTTTTTTTTGCACCCTCCAGCCAGGTCAGCATTTATTTAGGGCAGCGTCCGGAACGCCCTAATGGGTCAGCCAGGTGAGTGCGATATGGTCTTGGCTGTATAGTTCTGGAAGAGCGGCTGCAGGAACATGCCCACTGTGCCGAACACACACACGAATACGAAGATCCACAGGAAAAGCCGGTCGATCACCATGGCGACGTACTTCCAGTCTTCAATCACCTAGGAAGGGGATGAAAAGCAGAGGTTAATATGTAAAGAGACTGATTCCGGACCAATGACATTCAATATGGCCACTGACACCGTGTCCCATGCGATGACTGCTGGGAAGCACTTAAATTACTTCCTGTAATTATGGAGAGGTGGATAAGCAGTTAGAAGGACAGACAGAATTGCCAGAGGCCATTTATATTGTATGACAACAGAACCACATTTCCTCTAGCCATTTATAAAGAATCGCCATTATTTTTAATGAATTTTTCAGACTGCTGTATAGCACCATTCTCATGACTACTCATCAGCAGAAAGTATATAGATTCCAAGCAATTCATGATTAACACTGATATGTTTCACCTCACCTCTCATTATTAATATATTACTGCTTGACTGAAGGTTTTCTGGAAAGTGGTTTAGAATTTTAAGTGCTTATTTTATTGCAGGTTAAGTGCCTCAGTAAAGTGTCCGACAGAAGGTCCTCACCACGGAGAAGAAATGACAGCACTCTGCTGTCCCTCCACGCCCTGCTACCTGTAAAGGTTCTCATATACGGACGGGACTTCAGTGTGATGCACTGCCTCGCCGGGAAATGAGAGCTGCTTCAATAGCAGAGGTACGCAAATGCTTGGATGCAAAGCGATACCAGTGATGATGATCAAGCGACCTGTGGGATTTGCACTAGAATGTTATTTTGCAAATTCCGCTGTCTATATACTCTGTCTGTATGTCTTTCACCTTTTCTTTGTACCTTTTACTTACACTGAGTCACTGTTATGTACGGTTATGTATTTTGTCTATATATCCAGTATTCATTGGTCATTGTTCAGCGTCTTTTGCACTTGCTGTTTGATGCTCTGCAGAAGAGCAATTCCATTTCATGTACCTGAAATGGCAAGAAGGTAACTTTTCTTGTGGCTTTAATTATAAAGAATTATTTAGTAATCTGGATGAAAATAAGTTCCCCCCTCCGGGACGTTGCTGGGGTGGGGGGGGGGGGAATCAGACTGAGAAGCGGCACAGTAGGAAAAATATGTGTGTGGGGCTGGGTTTATGGTTGGGGTGGGGGCACCTTAATGTACAGCGGCAGAGACTCACGCTTTGGTCGTCATCCTCATTCCTCATGTGGTTGGCGATGAACCGTACCCCCTCCACAGCTTCCTCGAAGCCTGGGCAGGCCTGACCCAGCAGGGCTTGCGTGAGAGGGGGGGTCAGGCTGGGGGGGTGTGTGGGGGTGGGGGCGGCGCCTTCCCTCCCCTCCCCGTGTCCCACGAGCCCTTCGGCCGAACTGCTGCCCCCTCCGCCGGGTTCCCCCCCCAAGTGCTTCAGCGAGGCTCGGTTCACATAGCAGGTGCAGGCGTCCCCGCTCTCATTGGAGAAGCCCGGCCTGACTCCGCCCCCTTCTCGCTGCTCATTGGCCCGGCGGTTTTGCCTTAGCCTCTGACGCTCGCTGCTGTTTCTGGGTTGGGGCATGAAAAGCAAAGCGGGCAGCTTGTCCAAGAAGACCATCCTGACCCAAGGGGGCATGGTGTGCGTGGTGGGCGAGCGGTGGTGCACGTTGAGCACGCACACACTGGTCACGATGGAGAAGGTCACCAGCACCATGGTGAACATCAGATACTTCCCCACCAGCGGCACGTCCAGCGAGGTGGGCGGCACGATCTTGGAGATGAGGAGCAGGAAGACGGTGAGCGCCAGCAACACGGAGATGCACAGGGTCATCTTCTCGCCGCAGTCGGAGGGCAGGTAGAAGACCAGGATGGCCAGCGAAGTGATCAACACGCAGGGGATGATGAGGTTGATGGTGTAGAAGAGTGGCTTGCGGCGGATGATGAAGTCGTAGGTGATGTCCACGTAGGTGGAGTCTGCCGGGTTCTCGTTGCGCCGCCCAGGAAGGGCGATGATGTCCCACTCGCCGCTGGGTGTGAAGTCATCCATGCTGGCCACATCAGACTTGAGGACCAGGTCGATCTCTGTGCGGTCGTACGTCCACGATCGGAAGCGCATGGTGCAGTTCTGCTGGTCAAACGGGAAGTGCTTCACTTCGATCTTGCAGGCGCTCTTGTAGATGGCAGGAGGTAGCCAGAAGATGCTGCCGTCATAGGAGACCAGCGCATTGGAATAGAAGGACACCTCGTACATCCCATCAGCACTGGAGCAAGGGCACACAGTGAAGAAATGCTGCATTATGACAATTCCTATATATCATGTTGGCTACACACTTACTTGTGTTATTATGTATACAGTAATTTGCCAGAGTCTTAGTCATAGAAAATTTTATTTATCTCGGTAGTAGGCATAGATTTGCTCAAAAGAACACATCACAACATATGCCAGTTAACAGTAACACAATAAAAAATGGATACATTTTTTTCTGTTCTCAAAAACATTATTATTATCTTGTTGGATGGAAAATCACTCCAGTTTCCAAACCTCTCCTTTGGGGCACCTCAGTCATTCCATACATTCACTAAATTTCACCTCCAGCTGACTTAATCAATCAATCAATCAATCAATCAACCAACAATCAACCAAAATTAATTAAATTAGTTAAATTAGTTAAATTAGTTAAATGAGGTATTGATTAGCTATACGAGGTGTGCTAGTGGTCCAAAAATACATAGGCGTATTGAACGGCTGCTACAAATACTTCCGGAAGGGTTTTGAAATGGCTAAGCCGACAAGCTTTGACAAACATAAAGATCATTTCAACGTCTAAGAAACCTAAGAATTTTCTGTAGTGCTGTATATCAAGAAATAGTACCAAAACTGTTACAATTATTTGCAATAATAAATCTTTTCCTAAACAAGATTCAAGGTCAAAGGTTTGTATGGCCTGATGACGAGGCTGAAATGCTACACGCCAATTTTTTCCACAATTGACAGATTGACAGTTATAAAGTGACAGACAGGAGACGTAAAACTTTATATAATATGGAATATTGATAAGTGTATCCACAATGTGGTAATCCATCCATCCATCAATCTGCTTTTCCTGTACATCAGGGGTCACTGACCATGCTGGTGACCCCTGCTTTACATGGACGCAGGGGAACGTGGAGCCCACCCCAAGCAGCTCAGGACACAAGGCAGGAGACACTGCTGCAGTGATGACCAGGCATGCTAACTACGCGATATAGGAGTAACTCGAAGTGTAACCCTATAGCTATATAAAGGGACACCGAGGCAGGAAGAGCAGAGCGATGCAAAAACAATGCAGCCTCATCATATATGTAAGTGCTAGAGGGAGGCTGAGGCCGGGACAGTACCAGTCAAATGTCTTTGAATGCATCTGCCTCTCTCTTAGCTATGTTATTCACCTTACAGTAAAAGCCTGTGAGGTAATAATGTAATTCATATCAAATACTGGAATGACCGAGAGAAGTGTGCAACATCTCAATTTGGTCAAATTTTAGATTCCTCAAAATAGCCCAATGACAGCATCACAGACTCCCTGCATCCTTTCGACCAGCTTTCAGATGTAGCCACCTGGAATGCTTCTCCAACAGGCCTGAAGGAGTTTCTACAAGTTCTGGGCACTTGTTGGCTACCTTGCTGTTATTCTTGGATCGAACTCATCCCAAACCAGCTCTAAAGGGTTTCTGCCGGGGGGTGGGATTGTGGGGGCCAGGTCATCTGTCACAGCACACCGTCTCTTTCCTTGTTCACAAGATAATACAATACATATGCAACCTCGGGGTGTGCTTAGGGTCATTATCTTGCTGAAGAACAAATTATTTTCAGTAGGTGTGTCCAGTGCTAGAAGTCGGGAGAAACAGGTGTTGGTACTCCCCTTGTTATTCAGTACCAGATGCTGATACTCCCCTTGTTATTCAGTACCAGATGCTGATACTCCCCTTGTTATTCAGTCCCAGGAGCCGGTACTCCCCTTGTTATTCAGTACCAGATGCTGATACTCCCCTTGTTATTCAGTACCAGATGCTGATACTCCCCTTGTTATTCAGTACCAGATGCTGATACTCCCCTTGTTATTCAGTACCAGATGCTGATACTCCCCTTGTTATTCAGTACCAGGAGCCGGTACTCCCCTTGTTATTCAGTACCAGGAGCCGGTACTCCCCTTGTTATTCAGTACCAGGAGCTGGTACTCCCCTTGTTATTCAGTACCAGGTGCCGGTACTCCCCTTGTTATTCAGTACCAGGTGCCGGTACTCCCCCTGTTTTTCAGTACCAGGACCAAACAGGAACAGGAGATAGCGTTGAGAGGACTCACTTGTTATAAAGCACCACATCCGGCAGCCAGATGTGCTTGGAGGGAAGTCTGACCTTCAGCATGCCGTCAAACTCCTCCGGGACCCACGTCAGTCGGTAGTCCTGCCACTCCTGTGGACCATGAGAGTGACTCATAACAGTCACAGTGCTGACGGTGACTAGCAACTGCTCTGCAATCAGGACTGTCAGACATTATGGCCTGCTGCAGACTGTACTTAATGCTGGCTCTGACCACAGAGCACAGCTTCGGGTCACAGTTAAATAAAGGCAGTCGGGGGGGGGGGTGAAAGAAGAGAGTTAGAGAGACTCACCTGCGTTAACCAGACATTAGTGGTCATTATCTGCTCTCGCTCATGCTGTAATGGAGACCAAGAAAAAAAAACAGACGGCAAGACCATTAAGTATTGATAAGTACGGCTGAGATGAGTTACCATGACGCCCCCCCCCACCCCTCCCATGTGGCCACACAAGACTGCGTTACTGAAAGAGCGGACGGCAACTTGTCACTCACAGACGGTGACCCGTCAGTCACTCACCACACTGATAAGCTGTGCCAACGACACCATGAGCTGAACTGTCACCACCTCAGAGCCATTGGCCGCCGGCCGGATCAATTTGTTGTAGTGGGCGGGGTTGAGGAGGTGCTCCACCAATCGCTCCTCGGTGTCTGCCGCCTGGCTGCCTGTAAACAGTCGTCATGCCCAACTCCATCATCACCATGTACTCAGAGGAGCTATCAGCTTTATGTGGCAATTGCAATGAGGGAATTATTTGGAAAGAAGTGATTCTCATTATTTGCTGTTGTGGAACGACAGAGCCTGTGATTTTCAGAAGAGAACAACCCCGACTGTTACAGCCCACAGACTCCCACAATCATTCAGTTACTTACTATCATTTTGCAGAGCTCAATTCTGCAGTGGAATTAACTAAAGAGTCAAAGGTCTACTTTCCCTGAATCAAATTCACGGCTGAATTTCAATCACAATCAACACAAGATTTAGACAGAACAGGAAGGACATAACATTTGAAGTGAAACCTGGTGAAGGGGGAAAATTCCCATTTCCCACACCCTTATCCCACTTTGTCTTACTCCCCTCTCTCTCCGGCAGCTGGAATGACGTTTTTAGATGCCACACATCCAGCCCAACCACACGCCTTAACATCTTCCTATCAGCCACTGACACAAACTCGGTTGCCACTCCTGCTCTCCCCCTCGACCCACTGGTTAATCTACAGAGTCCTTTCTGTCACTGGGGCCAGAGCCGTCCGTCACTCGGGGTGGGCCAAGACCCAGCATGGCGTATCCCATAATGCACCAGGCAGGATTGCTGAAAGCCAACAAGGGTACTGTCATCCATTTAAGGTTGTGTTGCCATGGCAGCTGACAGGCTCTCATAATATTCTTAGTTATGACCCATTTAAAAGTGACAGTTAGGAGATGGCTCCCTTTCAAGAAATAACTATAAAATTTAAAAAGTTTAACAAAGTACTAATACAGGATTGAGGCCCAGTTATTTCAACATATTCTTGCATATAGGCAGAGGCACAGAGAGAAGAGGATGTTTGGGTGGGTATTCAGATGCAGCTGAATCCTTTTACGCTGAAATGCTTTTAAATCAATAGGGTGCTGTCTGGTTGACACAGTAGCACACGGCGCACCCCTGCGTCGGAGGTTTGAGTCCCACCTCCTCTCTATATATGCATGAATTATTAAGCATGACTTATAAATCACAGCTATAATTGTAGCTTGGTGGAAGGAGGCTAGAAAACCAGACCACTGCCTGAGTGCTATGTGGTCTTGTATTATTTTATAGAAAATATCAGCATGCTCCTCATTGTTTTACACTGTGATTCGTATTCACATTTACATTTATTTCACTTAGCGCTTAGCAGACATTTTTGTACAGTGAGGCAGCTGAGACGACAATGAAACATTGATACACTGAAGCCATTATTTTATCTCATTGATCCTTCCAAACATTTTTTTTTAAAAAAACTGCATAAACTGTATGGTCTGTGATCTGTGACACACACAGTATTGGTGACTGCCTCAAAAGGTGTGTAGCTGTCCTTTTCTGCTTAGTCAGTAGGCCTATGTGCTGATTCAGCAAGGAGTAATTCCTGTGTAAAGATTGTTGCATTTGATTCTCCATACGAGTATGTAGTAAGTGTGTTCTTGAATTTAACTGGGTGTGCATCACATGGCACTGAAAATAATAATAGGTTTAACAGGGTAAGTAACAAATCTGCGACTTGTCCTTCAGTTCATTACTTTTTTGTCTTGTTAAAGATGACCAAATGATCTCGTGCACAGGGGCGGAGGAGGAGTCAAACAGCAGGGGGGCCGGCAACCCCCTCGGTAAAAATTTGCCGGTTCTCGGTAACAGGGCTGCCAGCTTCGGTCGGCTAGAGTGAGATTTTCGCGGCAAGTCTGCACACACATGCATATGTATGTAACAGATGTATTACCTTTTAAATACCTAATTTTATATTTGTAGCTAATTTTTAGTTTATAATGCGATAATACATATTTGCCGTAAGATTTCTTGCGCGACAGTCTGAAAGATTCGTGAGAGCTGGCAGCACTGCAGCGGCTTATCATGCCGGGGGGAGTGATCTTCCTTGGTAAATTTTGCAGTGCCCCCCTGTCGTGATGGGCCCGGTACCGGTTGCCTCTCTGCCCCGCCCCCGGTCACTGCGCTCCTACATACATATATTATATATATATTGATACACTGATATATATATATATATATATATATATATATATATATATATATATATATATATATATATATATATATATATATATATAGAGAGAGAGAGAGAGAGAGAGAGAGAGAGAGAGAGAGAGAGAGAGAGAGAGAGAGAGACCGAAAAACGTGCCGATCCAACAAACACGCCTGGTGAAATTGTTATTTGCATTTTTAGGATTTTCTACGTATGTGCTATATTGTAAGTAATCTACTTTAGTTGTAATAATTAAGTTTATGATAAATGCATACACGGTGCCACATGCAGCAATTAAAGAATTACTTCATAGTCTTCCACCACACCTATTTTCAATCGCTTCAACTCATGACTGTGTGCTGATACTGACTCTGTGCTCACCTATACGGTCCTGTCACTTTCCGTCTCAGCCTCCTATACGCAACTTTGCGTTTTCCATGAAAATACTGGTTTTATGGGTGTCTGGCTATTCCCAGTGAGGTTCCCAGGTGAACCTCCCTGGGGATCATTCACGTATTTGCTGCGCTTGCTCTGTTACGTACTATATGATTATCTGTCCCCCTGTTACTTATAACAAAATGGTGTGCGGCCATATAGATTGCATTGCAGGAAAATGATTTCTCGAACTCCGTAGTCTGAACTGAAACTGTATACCGTCAACGGTACGCATTTCAACTTTGCAACATTTGAACTTATAAACATGTAACTTATAAACAAGCAAACCATTTTTGGTTGTCGTAAAACCTCTGGAAATATCAGTCCTAATTATAGTGAGCTTGTAGCTATCATGGCCAATTTTTCTACTGCATATAAGATTAGACATCCAATACTGTAAACATTAAAATTAATCAAAACACTAACTCGGGTGTACAAACTGGAAATGCCAAATTATGCAATCATTGTCAGCAGCAGGGTGTTCTCAGTCACTCTTATACCCTTACATACAAGTACCTGAATTTATTTTAAAATATTCCTCAATATATTTTTAGATTTGCCTTACTCACCTTACGTATCATTCCCTGGTTGCTTACCAGTTTTTTTTACAAGCGATTCATAATCTTATGTCTACGGATCAAGCTATCCTTTGAACAAAATCGACGAAGTTGCTCACTTTTCACAATGGCGAGTAGAGGCAGCAGCATCCAAGGACCCATGGCTGTCAGGAGAGCTCATCCGCTGAAAAACAAATGGGCTCCTGTGCATCTACAAGCGTGCACACGGCAATCTATCCATACACTAACGACACTCCTTATGTCTGTCTATTCGATACGTGTCACGATCACTTCTGCTCCTGGTCGAGACATTTTCGCTGTGGCGACTGTAAAATTTCAAACCAGCAGAGTTAACTCGTATTACGCTAAACGAGGCGATGAACTAGAAAAGCTGAGGAGGAGGAGGAGGAGCGGATCGATGACAGTATATACACCTCAGAATATTTCCCATCTCCTGCTCAAGCTCGAGTATCTTTCGCTCGAATATCTTTTCCTTTTAAAAACAGATTTATGGCAAAACGACATGAAACGATGCAGGCTTCGCTGAATGTAACATGAAACATAAAGAGCGCCTTGGATTTTACTTCTGCGTAGCTTATGAGGAAACGATTCTGCAGGAATAAATATATAATTTCTCAGCGAATCACTGAAAACAACCCAAGTGCATTTCTCCTTTCTGTTAATATTCGTTCAGCGTTCTTGCTTATTTCAGAAATATATCCATTTTTTTTTCTTTATATATTTGAGCAATGAAGCTGTCAGCTTTCCTTCAGCTCGGATCGGTTCAGAGTGCATCAAATCACGTCATCCAATGCCTCGTCCTGATTCAAAACCCCGTAGATGGCAAAATAATAAATGTTATAAATTAATAATCTGATACCGATGCAACAATACGTGTTAGCTTCGTTGGGACAGGCTGTTAGTGAGTAGTTATTCTTACCGCTCTAGGCCAAAGGCAGCAAAGTGTACCTGCATTTTCGTGAAGATACATGAATTTTTTGGGACTGATGGGCAGTCAGTGGCTGTGGTTTGTTTTTTTTCTATGCTTTGGAATGAGGAGGTGATTCAGCAGTTCTGGGGTTTCACTTAAGTGCCGGACAATGGTGGTGAAGGAGATAGCAATTGTGGAATGTAGGATCTGGCTCTCACTGAGAGAGCAGCCTTGCAGGGGTATACAGGCTAACGACGTTGAGGTTTAGGACTATTTGCTGCGTAGCAGACCCAGACCAGCATGCTGGTATTTGATTCTTGGGGGCAGAGTAGGTGAGGAGCAATATATATGTGTATGGTTGTCAAAGACCAGCTACACGTAAAACGGGTGGAATACAGGCCAGTTGACATGTGTAACTAGATGGAGTGCTGGGACGATGTAGCCCATAGGTGTAACGCGAAGCAAGAGGGTTTGCTTATGCGTCATTACCTAGAGAACTCATGTCCAAAGATAGTAAGGTGGTGAGACAGAAGGCCATCGGACCGCAGTCGAAAGCATGTGACAGCGGCTTCGCTGAAGGGCAGATCCTGGCGAATGAAAAGCTGGCATCTCTCATAGTGTGAAGAACATCAGTGCTGCTTCTCTGACGGAGTATTTCGGCACATATTTGGTCGCACACTCTCTATATTATGTACACAGTGGAGCATTACAAACGTGCAGAATATGGCGCTTAAAATGATGAGTGTTAAGTGAGGAAAGAATGGACGGGGCTAAGATGGACGCATGGTGAGATGATGCATGATGGTTAACAGGAAAACACTGAACGTAAAAGCGTGAGAAAGTGAAGAGAGTAGGCAGAGATTCTGGGTCCCATGAAAGCATATCGTTTTATCATTTTGGGCCCCCAACCCAGACCAATCCAATTATGTTTGATAATTTTTATAGCCCCGGTCAGTCACTGGTCGAGGGTAACCCCCCCCCCCCCCCCACCCTTATGGCGCCCCTGGGATTGGCTGAATACAGCAGAGCAGTTTTGTTCAGGCACAGAACTGTCGGAGACCCCTGTGTTATTTGTAATGACAGGATCTATTCACTAACTTTGTCATTTTATAAGGTAAATCTCATATAATGTGGACAGTTTGATGCTGGGTGGAAATGAGCAGAGCATTGACAATTAGACAGAGGTGTATGCTTTAATAAGCACAGATATGATAATGAACAAAAAGTAAATACTGGCCTGAGATAGATATATATTGTTCTGTATGAGCACAGACCACATCTGAGAACAGACGTATATAATAGAGAATGGAGGAATCACGACTTTAAATGAATCTCCATGAGATGCCGAGAAACTCTTAATAATTTATAGGCAAAAGAATTATTAAATAATTCTTTTGAAAGGGTGTGTGTGTATGAAGAGGTTAGAATGTGAAGCTTGTAAGGACATAAAACTTATAGGTCCTCCAGGCCCCAACTCTGATCAGCCTGCATCAGTCTATTTCAGAGCTCCGCTGGCCCAGGCAAGACTGGACTCCACTCATTAGACCTCCCCTTTTAAGGAAGGCAAAGGCCTGCCGGCTCCTGAGAGACTGGATAGGAATAACTGGAGCAACACAGAAAAAGCAAGACCTTTCACCCCCCGGCGTGGCCGGAGTTCCACAGTCAATCCACAGCAACAACAGCTGTCAGCCTCCAGACACAGACACCTTTTCCACTATAAACAGGATAACTCACCACACATAGATGTTAGGGACAAATACACGCATGTTTGGTCTCGTTTGAATGGGCATGAGATGACGAGTATTATACTCTCAGATTTAAGGCAGTATAACTTTCCCCAAGGGAAATATAGATAATTTGGCTAAACCCACCAAAATGAGAGAGCCTCCCACATGGTAGAACAAGGGAATTATAACCGCCCCCTAAAGTGATCTGATTGGCTGGGGACTTGAGAACCAAGGTCAGCAATGGCCCTAAAATTAACCCTTGACCGAAATTGGTCAGTCTTCAGAGACATGCTATGATCTGGGTTGGATACGTAAGGAAGGGCCTTAGAAGAGGTTGGGGAGTCACTCTGTAATCAGGGCTCCCACAGAGAACTGCGTGAAAGTCCATCTGTAGTCAGATACTTTCCGCAGAACTTTGTGCTCTCAGCTGAGGAATGTGATTGTTTAATATTGTATTTGTCAAATTGTATTTACAAGTATGTGTGGCCACATGTCAATAATTAGATATTGTAATATGTTTAATAAATGTTGTCTTGATTATTTCATGACTGTCTGATTTGCTAACCTTTTATAAACTTTCCAGATTGGGCTTCTATCTAGGACGAAAGTGGTAAATACTATCTTGCAGCCTCTGGGTTAAATCCCCTTTATCCGGGTCCCAAACTCGACTGCCCAAGTTAAGTTAGGTGGATACCAAACTACACCTCTGGAGTTCGCACACGCTCAGTTACGGGCTGACGTAACCTCTGAGGTCAACACATGCTGATGAAGAGTACCGGTCTACCCTCTGAGGGGCGTACACACTATGTTCCTAGGCACCGGGCATAGTCCCTGAGACGCTCACATGGTAAGACTATGGGCGGCATCGGCGGAGTCCCTGAGACGAGCCCAAAGTAAACCTCGTACAAACTACCGCAACAGAAGGTGCGCCTTCACAGCCACTGAGGTTGACACGTTATGATATGGGCTGCCCCCGGCTGAGCCTCTGAGGTGGACGTACGTGAGGTTTGGGTAAACATCGGCTTAATCTCCGAGGCACCCACATGCTCAGTAACTGGCAGACACTGAGCCTTTGGGAAATTATATAGGTCGAGGGACCCGAATAATCAGAGGCTGACATTGTCTTAAATGGTGGCGATTTCCGTACCTTTAAGACAAACCCTGTGGAACAAGCCCACGGATCGCCCTGTCGGCCGAGGCGAATCTGGCGGACTCCTTCGTCAGGGGTAAACTAGAGTTGGTAATCTAAAGTCTCGAAGTAATCCGAACAACATAAATGTCATGACTACAATATACTGAAATAAGGTCATTAATAAAATGGAGTCAGATATGTGTCTAAAAGAATATTTTGTATATTAAAAACGGTAAGTAATTCCCAGGAGTGCTTGGATGGACCAACACGCATTCACAGCCTTCGGCTGTGGCATTGGATTCCGCCATTGGGCCAGTGGGCGGCTCCCTACAAGCTCAATTCCAGGGGAGCAGCTGTGACTTTGGAGAGGAGATAAAAAAACTGGTGATTTTGGACGTGTGGCAAGGCAAAATTGCTATACCTTTCTTTGATTAAACCTTTAAAAATAGTTCTTAAACCGCGTGGAAAACTACAAATTGATTTAAAAAAAATTGCGAACCCAGATAAGCTGCAAAAACACCCCGTTTCGAAGAAAACAAAGAAAAATGCTCACAGTGCAGCATGTTATCCTACTTTTTCCAGGCTGTTCTGCCGTTGTCTATAAAAGGGTCTGTTTCTCGCTGTGGCTCAGCAGGTGACCTCCTCCTGCACCTCCTCTAAACAAAGCTTTATGACTCAGCCCCTGAATTATTAATGTGCACAGAAAATCCCAAATGCAGAAGTTACCTGTGCCTCACGGTCCTCCCCCTCCCTTATTGTACCATTACTTTTCATCTCCTTGGCAAACCGCATGATCGTCTGAAACTAATCGGACTGAACCCCCCCCCCCCCTTTCATGGGGTGTGATTTGGTCTTCTCATGTGGAGATGCACTGTCTGCCAGAACAATGCTTCAAACTGCATACCTGGTATCGGTGAGGTGAGATTTTATTTTGGGTGGCAGTTTGTCTTTCTCTCTGTTCCATGAGCCATACCTCGCTTCTTCCAATTACCATGGCAACCGTGATGCCCTTTCTAGCAGAAGTCGAAACACCGGCGGCAGCCACACCGAGGCCCATATGTGCACGCGATTCAATGTGAATAAACCGCTGTGCGCTTATCCACCCATCTGTCTTTGAAACTGCTTATCCAGGTTAGGGTCACTTTAAGAGTTCACACTCGTGATAATTACATTCCACACGGCCAGTACCGAAGACGGTCTCGCTGGCTGAGCCCGAGTACGGCTTAGTGGGTGATTGGTGCATCTGTGCATTCATGCGTGCGAAATCGCCAGTGAAGCAGATTGACATCAGCATCAGCGGAGAACGTGGGAAATAAATAAATCAAACAAATTAATGATAAACTAGCGCAGTTACTTAATTCAGCTGGATATGCATGAGGTTACATTATGCAAGGGGCATCCAGATGGACCACATGTGCGATTGACATCCTTGTTGATGAAACTCATTTAATGTCATTCATGTTGTCCAGCAAAAAGACAAACAAAGCCAATGCGTGCCGTTTTAAAAATGACACATCTGCAGTCTTTTATTTTACTCAGTAGTTCATTGTGTCTTTGCATGTCAAGAGTCGATCTGCTCGAGCAAAGTAATAAAAAGACACAAGTGACCTGCACTAAATCACACAGGTAACCGAAATCTATATTCCATCCAAAGGGATCTTTCAGCCTCTCTCTCTTAACGCTGGGGAAATAATTAGTAAAGATGCAAGGTCTATTCTACCATTCACCTAAAGCTGGCTTTAATATTGAATTAACTGAGCACATCAATACGGAGCTGAATTGTGCCGCATATCACAGTCAGCTCTGTCAGCCCATAGTTGTACAAAATTACATTCATTAACATAAAACAATCAAATAAAAATAAATTGGAAAAAAAGCAGTTTCATTTTCTATACAACACTCCAATGCAACCTGCTGGGAAATTAGATTCGTAAATACTTCTGCTTTTATATATCTTACAAGATAACCTTTAGTTATCTATAGGCATTATGAAGGCCCGCTGCAATATGCAAGTATTACCACCAGGGGGCGTACTGTTGAGACCTTTTAGTCCTCAGTGACTGTTGATGATACAATCACTAGGCAATGAAAAATCCAGGGGAATTTGAGGAGCAATTAAATGGTGCAGTGAAAGTACGAACGTAGTAATTAAACATGTATTACTGTCAGATCTTTCACGCACAAAAATTTCATTATTCCACGAACACCTGAACCTTTCTGCAAGCTTCTTTAAATCTGATGGCTAGCAGAGAGGCAGCTGGACATGGAGCGAGGCGGGGAGTACGTCTGCAAAAGGGCAAAAGTATGCAGCTTGTCAGAAAAATTGCTCTCAGTGGACAGGATGAGCCTCATCATGCCTGCGAGCCCGACGCGTGACTCTCAGGACATGGCGGTGAGTCAGTGCAGGCGGGGAACTGGGTGCTGCAGGGTCATGTGCTCGGCCCCAGTGAACGGTAGCCGCTGGGTGCAGTAGTGGTGCACCACCTCCGGGATGCTGGAGAAAACACAGCTGCTCTGGTCCAGGGTGAAGCCACTTTCTTTGGTCTGAGCCACGATAATGTGAACGCAGCCCTGACTTGTCCTGGAACGAGGGACGATGACAGAGAAAATCTGTACAGGCTTTAGGAAACATCCATACCTAACTATCTGCTTCCCACACATACTGAACAACTGGGGCAGTTTGTATCGAGAAACAAGTCCTCAGCGATGCAAAGGAATGCTGACATACTGCAACAACAACAAGGCTATAAAAAAAACTGGGGCATGCATGAATCTGAGAAAAACAACGTTTTTTTTCTAAAGTCCCAGAATTATCAGTTCATTGACTGAATTGTACCAACAAGTGTGTGGGATTAGTTAGAGTGACACTACAGGACAGGATTACTGTGGCTGTGAGGTGCTGGCGATATTGTCTGCCAAGCGTTGACCCAACACAGGTGCATGTTGCCCTTTATTTCCGCCCCGTCATGAAAAATGTGTAGGCAAGTCAGTGCTGTAATGAATATAAATGGTAAGATAAACGGCTAACTGAAAGGCTTCACTACCTCCGTGCTAAACATGACTGAACTTTTAGTGCACATAGAGTTCACACGTACACTATAAGGCCAAACGTATGTGGACACCCCTATTAATCAGAGGAATTACCTAATTAAGCCACGTCCAGTAGGTATAGAATTAAACACACAGTCACACAATCTCCTGTAAGGAACATTAGCAGCAGAATGGCTGGTTAATACAGGAGAGAGCAGTGACTTTCCGCTCGGCACCATCACCAAATGCCATCTTTCCAACAAGTCTGTTTGCCACATTTCTGCCCTGATAGATCCGCCCTGGTCAACCGCAAGTGTAGTGATTATGAAGGTCAAAACGTCTGAGAGACACACAAGCTCACAGAAAGGGAGCTGATCACACAAGATCAATACCCAGCCTGAATGGCAGCAAATACCGCCAGCAA
The DNA here is from genome assembly GCF_023856365.1 of Brienomyrus brachyistius. Lineage (NCBI taxonomy): Eukaryota > Metazoa > Chordata > Actinopteri > Osteoglossiformes > Mormyridae > Brienomyrus > Brienomyrus brachyistius. Next base: position 15,122,615 of record NC_064541.1, read on the forward strand.
TGTTCCAACATCTAATGGAAAGCCTTCCAGAAGTCTAGTTCAGCGACTAAGTTCAACCCGTGGTTTTGGAATGAGATGTAGGCCAACCTGATACCCACAGGCCTTATAGTGTACATGCCCATACACCCCTACGTGTGCATGGATGGCGAGGGCACGGCGAGACTCACTTGAGGGCTATTGAGTACTTGCTGGTGCCCGACTCGCTGTTGCGCACCAGGAAGCTGGCCTCCTTACAGTGCTGGAGCTGCGACTCGGCCTCCTGTCGCGTCACACAGCCGTGGTACCAGCTGAATATCAGGCAGGGTGGGTGCGGGGAGTGGTGGTGAACGGGGTAAGTCAGAGACACACAACAGCCGTGAGATATGCCATAAAGAAAATAACCTGCACAGGGGCAAAGTGCATTTAACTGTAAATGCACTTATGTAGGAAACACTGTCGTTTCTAAGCCTGCGTTTGTCATTCTTTTTAAATCTTGGGCAAGTGTGCATTTACGTGTCACATGACTGTAGCTTGACAATGTACACAATTACCAACCACTTTTATCCTGCTTAATAACAGTTTACTGGCAATGACATAAATGGACATTTCATGAAAAATACCAAAAAGAAGTGAAAAAAGAAAACAGAAAGCGTATAGAGTCAGCCTGTTATCGCACACTGTCTTCACCCACTTGTAGGGAATGCAGGTTGGGTGTCACACGTATCTAGGTGGGGGAGAAAGCGGACCCACAGCAGGTCCGGGAACAGGCAGCACATTGGCATTTGGGCTCATAGGAGTTTAACTCAAACAAAAATATTCTGAGACAAGAACGAAAAATGATTGGTTTAAAGAGATAACCAATCAGATCTTGGGCAGATGTCCAGCTAACCAATCAGATGTCTTGGTCCCACCTCCTCCAGTTGCTTGGACTCATTTCCTCTACAATCTGATTGATTACCTCTCTGAAACAATAATTTCTCAAAACATTTTGTGAGTAAAACTCCCACAAGCAGCATTTGGCACGGACTCCTTACCTCTGCTTCTCCAGAGGCACCATCGGGTCAAATCTGTCGGCGTCGCACACGAGTCCAGGGGAGGATGGTGGGGGAGGAGAGGACTTCAGGATCTTCTGGCTCCAGCTCTTTGGCCGGAGGCGCTGCTGCCGCATGGGGTGTGGGGGCTCATCCTTGGTGGGGGAGGAACGCTCAGGGGCCTCAAACTGAACTGAGGAGGCAGAGCAGCGAGGTTACATCAGGCACTGCAGCGTGAGGCTGGGGGAGATGAACACCATGCTGTGTCACGGCCAGCTTGGACCGTTTCTGTTTTTAGATATGCTGGATGGGCACCAGTGTTGCAGTGTTGGGGGGGGGGAGGGGGTATCAAGGATCAAGGAATTTTATTTGTCATTGTGCAAGTGGGTTATACAAGTGCACCAAAATTTAGCGGCTGTATCCGTAGTGATATAAATAGCATTAAATGGGTAAACAATGCAAACATATGACATAGGAATATATATCTATGGAAATTCACTGAGAAATATTCAGTAAATAAGCTCTGTACATATTGCACTTCTGTGATGGAATCGTGTAAATGACAGATCTGACGGTGCTGCACTGTGGAGTTAAGAAAGAAGTTTTAAGGTTCCTTAATAATAGTGTGGAAAGGCCAATCAGTCACAGCAGCGCCAGTGTGGAGACGGTAAATATTGTTCACTGGGGGGGTGGTGATCCGTTGGGGAGGCAGGTCATTTGTTTTGGTGGGGATTGCCCACCCCTATGCCCACCGCCATGCCCACTCCTCTGCTCACCTCCATGCCCACTCCTATGCCCACCCCCATGCCTACCCCCATGCCTACCCCGTGCCCACCCCCATGCCCACTCCTATGCCCACCCCATGCCTACCCCGTGCCCACCCCCATGCCTACCCCGTGCCCACCCCCATGCCCACTCCTATGCCCACCCCATGCCTACCCCGTGCCCACCCCCATGCCCACTCCTATGCCCACCCCCATGCCTACCCCGTGCCCACCCCCATGCCCACTCCTATGCCCACCCCCATGCCTACCCCGTGCCCACCCCCATGCCTACCCCGTGCCCACCCCCATGCCCACTCCTATGCCCACCCCCATGCCTACCCCGTGCCCACCCCCATGCCCACTCCTCGGCCCACCTCAGTGCCCACTCCTCTGCCCACCTCAGTGCTCACTCCTATGCCTACCCCGTGTCCACTCCTCTGCCCACTACTATGCCCACCCCCATGCCTACCCCCATGCCTACCCCGTGCCCACCCCCATGCCCACTCCTATACTCACCCCCATGCCTACCCCGTGCCCACCCCCATGCCTACCCCGTGCCCACCCCCATGCCTACCCCGTGCCCACCCCCATGCCCACTCCTATGCCCACCCCCATGCCTACCCCGTGCCCACCCCCATGCCCACTCCTATGCCCACCCCCATGCCTACCCCGTGCCCAGCCCTGTGCCCGCCTGCAGTCAGCCTCACCCTCTGTGCTCATAGTGATTTTAAAAATGGGTTTCCTCCATACTACCATTATAAACATTTAATGCTTTTACAGGAGACTGCAGGTCCTCCCAATATTTCCTCCAGATTTCCAGTGTCCCTAAGGTGCCCATTGTGTGCACAGGGATGTATTCTACTACATTACTCAGAAATACATATTTTGTATGGCAGTCTGGGGGAAGAACTGCTCACTCACAGATTATTTTGGGTTCTCGTATTTCTGTACTGCTGTAGACAGGACATTAAACTCTACTTTTCCAGCCAGCCATGCTACCTGACAGTGCCCTGACGATCTGCTCCTTCTTCCACTCCCAGGGCTGCTCGTACTCGGCGGACGGTCGCGGGTCCAGCTCGGGCCGGGAGGCCAGGACTGCCCTGGCCTCCTCTTCTGCTCCTCCTTCATACGGTGTGTCGTAGATTTGCAAGGCCGTGGGTCTGACATCCTCGACCGCCTCCTTGCCTCCCTCGAGGAGGGCAGACATCTTCAGGAGGTCTTTGGAGCCCCTCCGTCGTATCTCTGTGGGGTACAGACACGCGTGAATTGCACCAGAGTATGCAGAAATGCATTGATTGACCACCTCTGTAGTATTTTATTTAGTTTTTTATGTATTATTTTATTTCAGTTCAAGCACATGTTTTGTTATACTTTTAGTTTTCGTTAATGATAACAGCCCTGGTTCAGACATGCGTGCATTTCACCGTCAAATGAGCACCGCTCCCGTTACGGCTGACACACTATATCATATCAGTTTAATCCATTACACTTCAGTAAGTGCCCACTGAATCTGTCAGAGGAGCCAAACCAAACCTCGGACTGCTCTGTTTAACACGGGGCCGGCGGCAGGATTTCCTACTGGGATGGCCTGCCCAGCCCAGACAAGCAGAGCTACCACTAAGTACAACTGTAATTAAAGTAAAAGTGTCTAAGCTACTGTTCCTCCCAGTCCTCAGCATCTCCAAGCGACTCCACATTTCTGCTCTCGTTTAACACCTGCACGCCTAAACCTGGAAATCATGGGGTTTATGATTATTTGACAAGTAAAATCTGTCATGTGGGAGGTGGAACAGAACAGAATAAAGAGCAAAAAGAATTAAGAAGAGCTTCATCCCACAGGCTACACACGCACATACACACGCACACACACACACACACACACACACATGCACACACACACACACACTTTTTTGATTGCATTCACAGATATTTAGAATGACCCGAAAAATGTTCCCCACACCATCAAAATAATGGGTTTTTATAACATTGTGAGGGTCCCCACAATGTAATAGAAATCTAATCCACACACACACATATATATATATTCCTTTGTGATTTTTAATTTATATTTTCTACATTTTATTTGTACAGTTTTAGCTTGTTCACAGAGGTGTATTTCTCCGTGTTCCCTGCATACATGCGACAAAACTCTTGAATTGCCTTGAAAAACAGCCTAGCCACAGGACCACCGACTTAAGATGCAACATTTGCGGTTATCAAGAGTTCATCTTTAGCACATATTCGAATGCTGTTTGAACACATTTACAGATAGACTGCATCAGTGTACAGGAAGGTGCTGAGCCAGCAGCTGACTGGCTGTGGGGCTAATCCTGCCCGGCCGCAGCTGAGGAAGCCACTGTGAGGCGCCAGGACGCGTAACCGAGCTGCTTGCTTCCCGGGTGACTCATTTCCAGCAGCTAGGGGCCAGGCGCCCTGACCACGCGTGGGAAAGGCATGCCGGACTTGGGCAGGGGCGGGAAAGACCTGTGCTGACTGGTAACGAGCAGGGAAGGTACTCAGGGTGCGGATGGTCGGAGTGGCTGGTAGACTTTACTGAAGGTCTTTTGTATCATCGGTAGCTATCAGTAGCTAATAACGTTAGTCTATTCGGAACAAAAATCATAACGTCGCCATTGCCAAATAATTAACGTAACTCTACGGTACGCTGGCACTGCACTACAACCAACGGCCACCTTCAGCACCCACACTTACAGTGCTACCAACAAGGTAGCAAACGGTGCTGTGCTCAGTGACGTCGAGAAGGCTGTACTGAGACAGTCGATCATCTCAGATTGTGTGATAGCACCACTAGCTAGCTAGGCATGGCCACGGGTGTGAATTCGGAACTGGAGTTCGAAAATTTCAAGTGAACTCGAAAATTGCTCCACACTTGATTCTCGTTATTCATGCGCCCCGTAGTTGGTCAGAAATCCATGAAGCGTATTAAGTAACTTCATTTCCTCCTGACATCCAGCAATTCATTTTTCTCCTCCCTAGAGGACATTATGTTCTTGCACGTATCTCTAAAACTATACATGCCACATTACTAAGACCCGTTGCTCCTTAAATCGAGCAGTGAAGACTAAGACGACATCATGTGCATGAGGGTGTGCGCTTGGCATCTTCCTCTTACAGTTAAACCAATATTCCAATCAACATTTAAGACTTTTACTCAGAACCTCAAAAAGATGCAAAAACTCGTAAGTCCAAGACTTGTATCATGAGGGACACCCATATTAGAGATGTACTTTTCTGAACACTACAATGGCACTTATCAGCTGTTATATTATTATAACCCCACAATGTCACTGGCCACTTAATCTGTGTCATGGCCATTGTGTGTGAGCTCCCACTAAAACAATGGCGTGACGAGTTGAAAGGTCGTTGGAGCACGTGACTGACTGGCTGACAGATCGACCCTTTTCCTGATTTCTTGAAACCTACTGAAGGGTGCAGGGGTGGGATTTTTCAGATCGGGGGGTGGCATGTAATAGAGGGGGAACAGCAGGGGGCAATTTCCTATTCAGAGAATGGGTCCAGGAAACAGAAACAGGAAACAGGAAGTAGACACAGGAAACTGCACCCATTGTCCCAGCACAACATCATCGCCTGGGCAACCGCTTGGGGACGTGCGCCAGTGATACGCCCACAATCTGCAGATTTTTTTTTTTTCATTGCTCTCTCTCTCTCTCAATATATTTCTAATCATTTTCCCCTTACTTCTTTCCATTTATATTTTATGATTATTACTCAAATTCCTTTGTTTCGCTGCTAGTTCCCACACAGTCCTCCTACAACATCAGCAAACACCCATGCTGTTGTCCTCCTAATTTATTCAAGTGCTACAATGTAAAGAAATGACAAACATCACAGACAAATAAGATGGCACAATGCATCAAAATTCACGAGTTAACACTCCCAATTGAGACAAACCCAGAAAAGTGCATGAAAAACAATGCTCACCCTCCCACACACAAAAATCTGATGGATACCTGTGATGATCTGCTGGGCGTCGTAGGGCTCCATGTACCCATCATTCTCCGCGAGCCTGTCCACCTCTCTCTGCTCCCTGGTCTTCTGTGCATCAAAGGGGTCTGCATAGTCCTCCAGAATGATCAACTGGAAGACAAAGGAAACAGCACTCATCCATCCATCTTCCAACCACCAATCCAGTACAGGGCCACAGAAAACCCTGAGCCAACCTCAGGCAGCCCAGGGCACAAAGCAGGGGGACACCCTGGATGGGATGCGTGACACACAGTGGCCTAATTCACCTAACTTCATGTTTTTTGGACCATGGGAAGACACCTGCAGAGCAAGGGGAGAGAATGCAAAGTGCACACACTCTGAGCAGTAGTGGGATTCAAACCCGCAACTTTGGAGACACCAGGTACCCCAGAATTAACATCTGAGTACCACATTTATTATTATTTGAATGCCAATTACCTCATGACCATTAATAAAACATCACCACTTCGAGGAGAGGTATCACTCCAGGGTTGTCTAATGAAAATTCCAACCACAGAAAATGCCATCGTGGACAGAGGAACTTTCTCCGCACAGAATGGCAGGAGCGGCATGGAAATCAATTTGTGTGCAGGAACAGAACACCCCCTTCGAGAGCATGCAAAGTCAAACTGGTGATTTCTCCCCTCAGTCTATCGGGCTTTGACAGAACATCTAAAGGCCTGCAGCCCCCAGAATGAGCCTGTTGGCTGCACAGCAGTGTCCTGTGTCTTGCAATGCAGCTCCTGAGGGACTGTTGGAGAAACAGGTTCCTACACCCACACAAAATAAATGATTCAGTACTTTATAGGGTTGGGAATTTTCAAAGGTGGAAACCTTCCATGGGAGTTAATGGGAATTTGCAGGAATATATTGGAATTAATGGGAATAAACTGGAAATTTGCAGATAGCAAATTTAGCCTATAACAGGGAACTTAGCTGAGAAACAAAACATCTTGATGGCACTAATAGTGATATCATTGTGTAGCCAAGTTCTTGCGAATAATTATAAAATTCTAAAAATTATAAAGCAGTTATATTAAAAACATCCGAAAATAAGAGTCTGCATCAAAATGCACTGCTTATATATCACATTCAATGTTGTATTATTAATCCAGCTTGCTTTCTTTTCCATATCTGACAGCTCTCGCGAAGTTCCATATTCCACAGATCAATATCTCCAAAATTGCCCGGTTTAACTTCCCATGGGAAGTTTCCAGTAATCTTCCGCCCCTTTACAATTCTTATTGTTTACTGGCCTTTTGTGATGAGAACACTGGAATTCTAGCACTGAACTGAAGATGGACTGTATTGTGAAGGACGGCATATTATATACCATATGTACTGGGAAAAAAATATTAATTATGGAGTTTGTGGTTGTAATCAGGGAGACACTACATACTGGCTGACCATGTATCTGTGTGTCTCGTGGAGGGTAAGATGGGATATCTTTCAAAAGAGACTGCCGATTCAAGTCTTAGTGAGACAGCAACATCAGTGACCAGCATAAAAACAATAGGCCGGAAGAGAAAGGCACGCATTCTGGAAATATTAATGCCGGCCCCTCATTTTATACTGCCCCACACCCACCCAATTGCTCTTGCTCCCATATCTCTCCCTCACATGTATTTTTCTTTATACTATCAAAGCTTAACTGGGGGCAAGGGGGGGGTTCCATTCTGGAAGAGATTTGCACCTAAGTGTCAAGTGACAGAGTGCTTTTAACAACTTGATAGCATACAGTCAGCGGGCCAGAAGAAAGGGGGGGGGGGGGCGAGAGTGTGAGAGGGTGGGGCAGGATGATACAGGGACAGGAAGGGGGCAGGGAAGTCTAACTGTTACCTGTGTCGGAACAAGGACAATATAGGTAGACCAATCATAAAACCCCTTTGCAATGAACAGAGGAAGTGAGCTGGAGGCAGACAGGCAGAAACTGGGGCCTGTATAATGCAGAAGAGACAAAAGCGTATGGGGGAGCAGGAGGTGCTGCGATAATAGCCGTGAGATCAGCTTTCATATATGACCAGCTCATTCTTCATCTTACAAAAGCCAGCTCTTAATGGATGGGTTTTCTCAAACAAGAACACCCATGTCCATATAAAATAAGGGCCTGTTCTGTTTAATAAAGCTGGAATTTAGTGACTTTTGAACGCCTTGCTTAATCAATGATGATTATCAAGCAGCATCAAGGAAACACGTGCCAAATTTTCATGCCTAGGATTTTCAGACTGAGCAGATGAATTTTTTTTTTTTTAACGCGCATAGGCTACGTAACTGAGAACTTGCAATAGATTCAAATTTCAATGTAATTCACGTCAGGAGCCTCATTTTTCTAATAATTCATTACATGTAAAAACAAAATGAGTTAAATCCACTTACCAAAAAGGAAATAAAGTTAGAATGCTAAAATGTTATGTTGGTTTGTTCAAATACGATCGCATTTATAAACAAATAACTACTGCAATGCGAGTTGTATTACTCACCGTTTCTGTCTTATTTGCTGCCTTTGTTTTCTCAGTTTCTGTGACCCCTGCGCCACCGGTACCGTTGCTGTAGTTTGGGTTCTTCTCCAGTTTGTCTACTTTGATCAACCTGCTTGTGTAGGAATTCGCCAAAGTCGAACTTTTGTGTGACCGCTGCTCCTCGGGCGCAGTCTCAGTTTTGTTCTTGCGACTTTTGCCCGGAATCAGACTATCCCATACTCTCCCGTCCTTTACCGAACCGATCCCATTTCGCCCCAGCTCGATTGCCGAATTTTTCCGATTTCTCCCGGACAGCAGCGAACCCACCCCGCCGCCGTCACTCTCGGAGGTTTTGCGCAGGCTACCTTTATTGCCACCGGTTCTAATGACTGTACCGACCGTAACTCCTGCCTTTGTTCGTGTTGTTTGAGACCCCGATTCAGAAGACAAGCGGATCCTATCGGTTCCGTTCCTCAGGGTATTGGGGAAATCTCTGAACCACTTTGCCATAGCTACTTATTTTCTAATAATATGTGTGTGAAAATCTCCCAATGCCGTAGACGCATCGAGGCGCACGTTCGGTATTTCAATTAATACTACAATTTGCGAAGTCAACTGCGAATTCAACGTCTTATTACACATTCAGTCAGAGATTCACAATATTTCTTCGGGTCTTCTGTCATTAATGACATCGCATAAATGTTACACTTTTGTTCGATGTTTTTAACTCTTTCATTCTTATTTTATTACGATCGCCGGCAACAAAACATATTTTACTCAAACTTCGTGTCTCACTATTCCTCGTCATACACAAGTTTTACCCTTTTACCTATCTGCCCTATGTACCTAGAACTGCATTACCTCATTAGTGTCCAGTTTTAGGCTATTGTTTTTTCTCATCTCCCGTTTATCATTTACCTCTTTCGGAAACTATTCTCGCAGAATAAAGAGTTGCCTTTGAAGTGGATACACTCGGAAAAATTTAAAGTTCTTCTTAATTCTCACTGAAGATCCCATTCCCGGAGCGTCCAGACTAAGCGCCTACCCTGCTCAGAGTTAGCAGTGCATGGACTGGGGTCCGAGGCATAGATGGGAAGGGGGGTGGGGGGGCAGGACGCTGTAAAGATGGGGCTGGGGAAGAGGGGAGTGTCATCTGTGCAGCTACTCATAGGATAAGTTAAACAACTGTGGGTATAACATTATCTTTCATAAACGCTTTATCCATTTTCAAACCACGCAATTAGGTCTACTGGACAACTTTAAAAGGAGCTATTGATGTATCCCTAATACATTTTGTTTTAAATTTATCTATAATATGTAAAAAATAATGTAGCCTAACTATTAAATTTAGTTTATCTGTACATTACATATGTCTTCTGTGTGTTGTTAAACTGCAAATAATAATCATAAAACATAAACCTTATCCAAGCAATTACAGTAGTATTATAAATATTACAACTATTACAATTATAGTATTCGTCAGGACCAGCCCTGGGTGGTTTGGCGCCCTAGACGCCTCCCCCCTCGCACATCTGCCCCCCCACCCCCCAACCAAACATTACCATAGCACACGGTATCTGGCTGCGAACTAGGTAGCTGGCATCTGTTTCAGTGAAATATTACAAGTAGCGTAAATTACTGTCATATCACGTATTCAATTTTTTTTCCCCACTGGCTCTATTGCGCCCCCTAGTCAAATGGCGCCCTAAGCAATCGCCTATGCCGCGGATAAGGAGGCCCGGCCCGGGTATAAGTGTATTATCACTATACTATGGAGTGGTTACTCGTTAAATGTACCTTTCGTAGTCATCAGAAATGCAGGCGTTTTGTAGTACACCTGAGATAAGAAGGAAGTTCACCGATAAACTTCCTCTATCTATTGCCAGATCCTGACACGCACTTATTATTATTTTGTATGTTTATGTTTTCAGCCTTGACCACTAGTCATTCGGTGACACGCCTCTCTTTGAAGCATCACTCCCGTCATTGTTCTTAGTGGTTTATTGGACTGCTTGTCTTAGGAGGCAGGAATCGTGGCTCTACTGAAACTATTTCCTGAGGAAAAATTAAGTTTTCTTAATCTTAATCATTGTCCGAGTTAATCCTTTCGAAGTATCAGCCCAATTTAATTAATTAAGCCATTACAGCTCCTTTATTCAAAGTTTATTAAACTGTGACATCAATTCACGCTATCCAGAGCTGACCTAGCCATCTGGCTTACTGTGTATTTTCCCAGAGGGATTCCCCCCCCCTCCCCAAACCCCTGCTGGCAATACTGGGCCCATTTTCAATTACAGTCGAACCCTGCTAATATCACCTACCAAAGGTCAACCCCGAGGCAAATTCTGATGGACATCGTGATCAAGATGCAGTTTTCATTACAAACATGATTTAAAAAAATGTAGCCTATACAGTCAGTTGTTTTTTTTAACCCCAGACACATAAGAGTCATACCACAGACACAGCTGACAATCCCTATCATTTAGAACATTGTAATGTCTGAGAAAGGACAAAAAATATCAGGATGATCTACTGCACACTGCTGGGAGCCGAAAACAGATTACAGTGAGAATCTTCTTGTTATGGTGGAGAGAGCGCATGAATTTAGCCCCGGTTTAAGATTAATTTAGAAACCGTGGAAGAGCGATGAAAAGTTTCGGTAAACGCTGTGCAGTTGGCAGTGTAGCACTTGGTATTTCTCCCAGACAGAAGTGCACTGCATGCCCTAAGGAAAACACACACATATGCAGGTTTCCTTTCCTCGACATTCATTAGCTCCCTACCTGCAACCATTATGAGTTTGAGGTCAGCACTGAATTCCTCCCCCTTGTTAAGTTGGAGCAGCTGGATGTTAAATAACAAATTACCCAGATGGTGTAACCTGTGGTGGTTGAAGAGAAATGGAGGGGCAGCCAAGGCCACTGAAGACATAACAATTACAGACAGTTACAGATGTAACATCACTGCGCCATAGGAAAGGAACACAATCACTCCCCAAGTCACACAAGTAGCTGCACTGGAGTTTTCATTAAGAGCAACCAGATGGTTTGCCAGTTGGCGAATTCCACTGGAGCAGCATCAGTGTGCAAATTGGTACCGACAACCGGTTGCCTTGTGTGGGGCAGTAACTGGGTTATTTATGCTTCGGGAAACCACAGTTGGCTTATTGCTTGCAGTGTGTGCAGTCACTCTGTTTGTTGTACCTGTTTAGACACTGTGTTGTCACTGGGGACCTGTCTGCAGTGCATTGTCAGAATAAAAGTGCCACTTTGTACCTTTAATGGTACAATTACTCGTCTCTGGGGCTGAACCCTCAAGGGTCTGCCAATTGTACTCTAGCTTTAGTTTAACAGCTTTAGTTTAGGTTTAACATACCTTTTAAGGTACAGAAATAGATTATAAGGAACATGTTTTCACAGCTGGGGCACTTTAATGTGTTTGTACCTTGGGGAACAAAGCTGTACCCGGGCTGTACCCTTTTTTCTGACAGTGGGGAACATTTTCTGCATTGGACTTAGTGTTTTGTCATTGCTGATGCCTTTTGTTGATGATGCTGCCGGTGCTGCTGTACACGCTACTTGCCAGCTTGTAAAGCTGTGGAACATCTGTGGGTCCCCAAGGAGAGAAACACTCCTATAAATGATGTAGTAATGAACTGCCACACACTCTTGTCAAGTGCCATTGGGAGACTCTGTTGTGAAAGGCACTATATAAAATTAAATTGAATTGAATAATTCTGCTGAGCTGTGGTTCCCCCTTGTGGCTCATAAAGGGAATTGCATAAATAAATCCATCCACCATTATTCTGGTTGTCTAAAACCACATTAGTGGGAGTGCAGCAGAGAGCTATAGTGACATATGATTAATAAAGAAAATCAACACAGAACTGGTGTGAATTAGGAACTTTGATAAAGCAATAGCAATAAATAAAAACCAGTATGTATAGAGTATTTATGCATCTGTCTTAACTGTTAGGTACTATAGAAAAAAACAATGTAACCATCTCATCATTCATATTAGATGAAATATAATGTCACTGGAAAGATGGTTCCTTTAACTGGTACAATACATTATCACCTAGTGCTTGTCTTTGACAGATTCAGTTTAAAGCACAGTAGCCAATCCAAAATGGCAGACATGGACAGTGATGGAAATCAGAGTGAGCGTAAAAACATTGATAGACTGCCTGCAGGTGGGGGTGATTACTGATTGGAATTAAATGGATGTGGGCGTGGCTATGGAGGACAGCCAGACCTGAACTCTGTTGGACGTGACACATTCTTTCTCCATGTTTGTGAACTCTGAGGCATTTTCCCTCAAACCAGTCAGTTGAATGGTTTTACTCTAAACCAAGGTTTCCTCCGTTCTGGTCCTGTAGGGCTAGAATCCAACACATATTTAACTGCATATTTCCCTGTTCAAACGTATATTTTAAACTGGGTTAGCTGATAAGATGTGTTTGTGTTGGATTCAAATTGTGTTGGAATCCGCCCCCCCCAAAGACTGGAAATGGGGAACCCTGATCTAAATTGACTATTGCCATTGAATATTTAAAAAACATTGGATTTCCCCCTAAATTGTCCGCCCACCCATCCATCCATCCATCCATCCATCCATCCATCCATCCATCCATCTTCTTATCCTATTCAGGGTCAAAGGGGGTCTGGAGCCTATGGGTGCAATCTGGGAGACAACCCAGGATGGGGGGCCAACCCATAGGAGGGCAAACTCACACACCATTCACACACATGCACACCTATGGGCAATTTGGCAACTCCAATCAGCCTCAGCATGTTTTTGGAATGTGGGATTGGATGGAGCACCTGGAGGTAACTGTACAGCAAAATCGGGAGAACATGCAAACTCCTCATACATGGAACTAGGGCAGAGATTCGGTCCCTGGTCCTGGAGGTGTGAGTCAATGCAGCACTCCGGAAAAATTATTGAAAAAAGTCTCAATACAATGAAAACATATACATATAAAAAACATTTTCATAAACTGAAATAAAAGAGGAGATAGAGCGGACAGTGAGCTTTAAGCTTCTTGGTGTGCACATCTCGGATGACCTGACCTGGACCACACACATCTCCCATCAGGTGGGGAAAACCCAACAGAGGCTTTACTTCCTAAGGAAGCTAAGGCGCGCTCACCTCCCTCATCACCTGCCAGTCGAAAATAGAGAGCCTCGTGACCTACACCGCATGTTACGGTTCACGAGCTGCAAGGAAGGGAAATTGTTGTCATTTTTCAGTACATACTACCTCATTGTGTTGTGTCATTTATGTTTGTTCATATTTATGTCAACATTTGTTATGTCATTTTCTAAGCTGACAATTCGAGAGCTGCTAAACGGTGTTTCGTTGTTTTATAAAAACAATGATAATTAAGATCTATTCTATTCTGTTCTAATGTTTAAAAACTATACACTATAACTGTACATATATTGAAAACAAACTATAAAACTAAATATATGCGTACATATATCGGATCTATTTATATTGTTGAATTGAACATATACAGTATTCATATTAATATTCATTGCATTTCTTTTTGCTTTTAACAAATAATATCTCTCAGACAAACCTCAAAAACTTTCTGAAATATATAACAGTATCGGAAAACAAATAATTAGGAGCCTTAAAATTAAACGTCTAACGTATGTGCCATTCACCACGGTATGCCGAATCCGTACTAGGTTTGATTGAAAGCCTAAAAAACTACTGGATTTTCACCCACGGCGTGAATTTTAGGAGATTGACGTCAAGTCTCAACCAATACACAAACCGAACGCTACGCTCAAAGTCCCGCCCATTAAACTGCACTCCGCCAATCGGGTGATCCCAAGGGGCGGGAAACTGGGCGGGATAACTATTATCGGTACGAAAGGTAACAGGTTGTTTCAAAAGCGAAGTTGTTCTTCTGTGTAGAAGTATTTTATTTTTGAGGTGCTGGAATTTTATTATATTTTAAGTAATACAAGGTGTTCTAAAAGTTAAGTTCATTTAGCCGAAGGTACCACAGAGGACCAAACACCGAGAAAGAATACGGATTCTCCTAACTTAACAGCAGGTACAGTAGATGTCTAAGTTTCTCACACTAGCAGTGATAAACTGCTGCTAGTTGTTTGGTTACCTAGTAATAGGTTTACGCCATATTTAATCAGTTGGCTTTTTGCTGAAGTAAATCGTCTTTAAATCACTAGCAGTTTTGCTTATTTTATTCAACAGTATTGTTTATTTTGTTAAATGTCACAGTTGTCAAGTTGTTGTTTAGTTCGTCAGCTTGTTTGCTTATTTGGAGAGTTAGACATCCATGGTGACACATCCTTAAAACAAATACTTGCATAACTGGTGATTATTGTGGCTGTCAGAATGTGGGATAGTCTGTGAGCTATGACTGAGAAGGGCGTAGGGATCGCGGCACCTGTCTACAGTACGTCACCCTCGCGCGACTTTAGACAAGTAGAAGGAGCCAAGTTTAGTTTTTGTCAAATGTTGGCCGCTTTATTTCGTGTCACGTTGTCACTTTCTGACGACTCAGCCTACCCGAAGGCGGCCGCTTGCACGCTGGCATCTATCCTACACTTCTACTCGGTGGAGTAACAGGTACCATAGTTTCGCTCGAACTCTCGAGCTTCTCCGTCCCTGGTGTGACGCAAGTGAACGTGCGCGTGTGAAGGAAGGTGCGAGTTTCTGTGCGCTGAGCGGGAACTGCGATGCGCGGCCCCGACTCGGTATTGTCATGGGGGGCTCGCTTCACATTATCAGGAGTAATGTACACCTGGACATCGGCTAGTGCCTACTTAACACTTTATGCTTGGACTATGTCCCTTATCATTCTTACACAAGGTAGTTTTTTTATCATGGTAATAGTTGTTGGTTTGTAATATTTGTTACAGTTGCTTTACCTGGAATCCAACGTTATTTTTTTCCGTGAAATCCAGCTCGTGAGAATGTTACAAATCAGACGATGTTACAACTACGAAAATATCTCACTGCCGGTGATGTTCCCTCAAAAAAATGAGGAATGTCTCGAGCTGCAAGAGTGCATTATTCCTCTCTATATGGTCCACTGGAGATCTTTTTTGTTATGCCAATGAGGCACTTTTCAATCTGTGTGAAATAAATGCTTGATTGTTTTCCGTGAAACCAAGCAGAAGGGAGAAGTGAGTGAGGGAGATAAGAGTAGAATGGCCTGAGAAGAGCATCCATCATCATGACTATTCATCTGTAAAGATTACTGTATATTTTAGTAAATTTCATATGCAGAACCTTGGGAATATTACATGTTTTTATGTCTATTAAAATCAGATTTACTGTCATTGGTATTTATAGGATTTAATAGTATTTAATAATTTAATCTGATTCTTTTAAATAAACGTAAATATGGTGGGCTTTTGGGATAGATAAATTGTGAATAAGTGTAACTACAGAAAGTGCTGAGGTTCATTTTAAGTGTTTGAGAATATTATGACCACCATCAGGAAAATCTGACAGTTGTAATCAATACCTTTAAATGGTAATTGATACCAAATGAATAACTTGAATTTCAATACTGTGGTATCGATGCTTATCCCTGCTACCAGGGAACCTATGTTGCAAGTTAGAGTACTCCTTGGAAGCATGATCTTTGTTTAGTTTTTTTGTGCAATTTCCCTGAAAATGGTTCATCAAGTATTAGTTAAACAGGTGGAACTTCAGTGTGAAAATATAAGTGTATAATAATGAACATTTTATTTTGTATGCTGCCTCAAATACTCTTGCCTTATTATTTTTTTAAATGATTAGGCATCATCTCCATTATTAAGAATACTTCCACTGGACTTATTTTGTTGAAAATATATACCATTTATGATATCAGCTGGAATATTCTTGTCATGTGAACCAAAACTCTATAAAATGAGAGTGAATGCCGAAGGTTTAGACAAACTAATAATCTAACCAGTAAAATGGTACCCTTCATGTATTACTCTTCCTCACACAATATGTGATGGAACAGAGACATAATCATTGTGGCGGCTGCATGGCTTTGCTCCTAGAGTCACTTACCTTGTTATTTTAACAACTGTTGTTTTGTCTATTCTTGTATTAAAGCTCCGTTTGTCATTTCAAATCCTGATGTTTTTATGTTTTCAGTTTCAGAGCCAGTGGCTCTTTAGGTAATTGTCTAGATCCAGTAACTACTTGAGTATATTGGGCTGTGACAATATTTGAGTCCTCTTCCAGGTCCCTGCCCCTAACATCCCTCTGTTCTCCAATAATTTAAACATACACTTCACTGGATATCAAGAAGACAGGCATCCCTGGAAGAGAGAGCCCTTTTGTGTGTATGGCTGATAAGTGCTGGACTGGAATCTTGGAGGCCAGTGCTTTTTCAATCAAGAGTTGTAGCCTGACTGAGAGACCGGTGATTTTAAGCTCCTGTATTGATCTCTTGTTTGAGAGTTCCAGGCGGTTGGCTGCGTCCTACATCTGTATGTTTAGTTTTTAAGTAGTCCTTTTGCAAATATAACAATATATTCAATCATAATGTCATGTTTTATGCAGCATGATAATAAGTTATAGATAACAGCTGCAAGGACACAGTGCAATGTTCACAGTTTATGGATCTGACAGGAAGTTATTGGGCAGCAGGACCAGTTAGATAAATTTTTTTAAGCTCCATTTATTCATCTTTGTGCTCTTTGCCCTACTCTTCCATGCCAAGTCCATTTTAACATGACATAAAAATACCTCCTTAGGTAAAACAAATAGGTTCTTAAAGGGGTCAGTAAAGGGTATAAATGTAACTGTTGCCTCCGCTGCTTGTGGTGTGACTGCTCTCCTAGCCTCTATACTCTCGGCAAACTGTTTCAGATATTGTCTCTTTAAGTGATTGAAAATGTTCGTCGTGTTGCCATCCGACGTGCAAAACTTTTCTCTGCAGACTTTGCAAATAACAACTGTTTGTTCCTTATCATTTGGGTTAAAGCCAAACCACTTCCATATCATAGATGTAGAGTTTTTTTTAGGGACTAACTCATCCATTACATTCACACTTTCTGCCATTGCTTCCGGCTACACTCAGAATCAAAGAGAGTGGTGGACTGAGAACTGTACGTCATTGACGTAGTTCACTTTGGTTGGTTGAGTGCTGTTTCTATAAGGCGGGCATTGAGCGGACTAGGAAATGGTGCGCTTTGGCTGAGGAGAAAAATTAGGAAGAGCATAGAGCCACAATAGATAGATAGAATGTAATCTATATAGCCGATTCTACGATCTCTCTGCTTTGTGAGATCATCAACACATAGATCGTCTTCATGATCTCATATCTTCATATCGCCCACACCTATGTGGATGCGATTAGTGCTGAGGTGCTGTGGGCTAAATCTGTCCTATACTATAAAAAGTTAAAACTATAGAAGTGTCTCTTATATGGCACTTTCTCCACTGTATTTGAAAAGTGCTGATTTGAGGTGCAGCTTTTCATTTCCTTCAAACGAATCCAGCTTCCCCACTCTTGATTGCTAATTCACCACACAGTGACTGATGGTCTACATCAACATCACTTTGGCATCCTCTTGAGAATAGCATAATTGTGTGTAGCCGCGATGGTCGTTAGTCAGGTCCAGGTCTTGTAGAAGTACTGCTATTTGGCTTTTGTTTACGTGTGGTTTTATTTTGTGTGTCATTCATTCATCTTCCAACTGCTAATCCAGTAGAGGGAAAGGCTAGAGTACATAGCAATGCACCCCCTGAATGACATACAGGTTCACTGCAGGACATATACTTTGAGATGCCAGTTTGTTGTTGGATTGTGGCAGGAAACTAAAGTGTCTTGAGGAAATCCATGCAACACGAATGGAGAGATTCAAACTCCTTTCCCTGGAGCTGTGAGGTGACATTGCCAGCCACTGTACCACACAGTGGTACTTTTATATTTCTAAAATGTATGTTTTCTTAGGTCCTGCAGGCTGGTTCACTCACTGTATTCTCATTTGGTGGTGACTGTTTACAGTTCAACTATGTTTTAACTGTTCAGTAGATACTTCGATCCATCTTGCATAATATTTCAGGTTCGGCCTGGTTTCAGCAATGTGTTGCATAAGGTCTTTTGTTGCTATATTCGTTATTTGTGATCTAAGCATGTCAGAATGTTGACATAAATCACTGGGACAGACTGCCATGAAAGACCAAGGAATTCCAACTGGATAATTAAAAGGAAACGACCATACAAAGCCCCATGAGCACAAAAGAGAGATGGGTCAGCACGTGGGACAGGTCCAAAAGGAAGAGCTCCAAGCATCACAGGTCTCATTTTCTGCTCCATGTTGTTTGGACAATATGATGGGTCTTGCACTCCCTTTCCTGCCCCAAGGCACATTGAGGGCTGCTGTGTGCCCCAGGATCCTGCCCTCAGTGACACATGGACACACTGAGGTGGGAGGAGTCTATGTTACATCATGTAGAAGATGTCCGGTTTAGGCTAGGCTAAACTGGACTATTTTAAAACATTCTTTCCTAGCCTACTCATCTCTGTATAACTGGATCTGCATATAAAGGCTTGCCCAGGCAGCAAATCTGCTTTATTTTCCATTGCATAAATTGAAATACATTGGAATGCTTCCTTCCACATATTTCCTCTTGCTCTTTTTATAGTTTTATAGGCTTGAATCAACAACCTTTCAATCGCAGGCACAGAGGCCTATCCCACTGAGCCACACGACCTGGTTGTCATGTTGTATATGTGGACCTTCTGGAGGAAAGTCTGAAGGCGAAGGAAATTTTAGCCCGCAGAATTTGTCTGCACTAGGAGGGAACACCTGTAATTCCTGCACTGTCCCACACGTGGCTGCAGGGCTGTATATGGGAGTAGCCACGGTGTGCCGTACATGTTTGTCCTAGGTGTTGGCGGCTCAGCAGAATGTGGAGGCGAGGTTCCCGTCTTTTGGGGGTGGCTACTGGAAGATGGGGATGGGGATCCAGCCAGGGGGAGAACACGGGAGAGACGAAGCGGTGGGACACCAAAGATACTGGGTGGCTCACGGCTTGTAGCATGTGTACATGTTGTGAAACTGTGACAGTCGTCACGTGCTATACAGAAAATGCACCAATTTAATACTTATGAGGCTTTTAAAGGAAGATAAAAGGGAAATAAGAGCTGATTAACAATGCGACAGGAATGTGGATGAGTGGGGCCAGTGCAGGGCAATTGCGGCCTTTTGTGTGACTCAGGAGGAGGTGTGTCCATGAGTTTTCAGTAAGCAGGGGCAGCAAGGACAGAGTTTGTCGATTCCTCAGGCTGGTTTCTGTGACGCATTTCCCTGTTAGTCTTGTTGCCCGCAGGTGCCTTGGGAGAATGCGCATGCATGCGTGTGTCTGGGTTAATGATTGACAAAGGTCGCAGGCAAAGTCCGCCTCAGGACTAGTTTCAAGGTAAATGGCACCGGGACTATAAGCTGCAGTCCCCTGGGGCCACTGCCAGCTTCCTCATTCCTCAATTAGTGACTCACTTGGAAGGGAGTAGGAGAGTCAGGGCATGTGAGGCTGCTCTGTTATTGGCGCATTCACCTTAGTGTGTGAGTATGACATAGTCAGCCTGCAGTGTACTCTCAGGGTGACGTGCTGGGCTTGGGAATGCCAGTCTGTCCCTGGGGTTCAGTGGCTCGTGCAAGTGTTGCTTGTTTTTAGCCTGGTGGGATGTTCAGTTTGTTAAACCTGGTGCAATTTGCTAGCCTTGGCTTTCTCAGAGGTAAATATGGCCGTATCGGTGTGCTGGAACCTGCTGGCATCGTTGCTTCAGTTAATGGTCAATGACCAGTGCTGTGTTTGACCATGTCTGTGCTGTGTAAATACATGGTAAAGACAATTCTAATCTGTGAAACAGAATAATAAACCAAAGAAACACAGAGCTGCACCCAAGTGTATTCAGACCAACCACACTGCAGAGACTGAATCCTTTGGGGCTTCTGAATGAAAGTTGTGTGTTTGTGTGTCTCAGTGAGTTCTTCCCTTAATTTCAAAACATCACAATCACAACACAGCCCTAAAGTATAAACACTGAAGAGGTGAGCCCCCCCCCCCCCAACCCCGCTTGATTTGGTTAGTTTTAGCTGCGTTGATGCAAAACTGTAGCTCTACTCCTTCTTCTGCAGTTATAGAGGCCTTTATGTGTGCATGCTTGTGCAGTTTGGCTAAATGTACCCCAATAAATAAAAAATCGGACAGATTGAGATTCCTATGTGGTTCCCAGTAGTAAATTCAAGGAATCGGTAGGTCTCTGTACCTCTGTAATTTCATTCTGTACCGAGA
Organism: Brienomyrus brachyistius; assembly: GCF_023856365.1. Taxonomy (NCBI): domain Eukaryota; kingdom Metazoa; phylum Chordata; class Actinopteri; order Osteoglossiformes; family Mormyridae; genus Brienomyrus; species Brienomyrus brachyistius. The sequence goes on from NC_064541.1 coordinate 15,143,147, forward strand.
GGTGAGCATATTTGAAAGTGTAAAAACTGGCCCAGAAAGATTCAGCTTCGACTTATCTATTCTCTGTTCAGAAATGTTATGTTTACATATTGTTTTCACAAAAGTAAAGGGTATTTCTTACTCTTTTGTCAAACTGCGCATTATCCTTATTCATTTCAAAAACAACACTGAAATAAGCTATTGAAATACAATGGTTTTCTAGCAGTATTCAGTTAAAATTTTGTCTAATTTCACCTTGTTTATTAATAGAAACCTACTCACTGCTAGACTAGGTACCAGAATATGAAAAATCATAACGAAATCCCAAAAAAGTAATGTGATACCTCCTCTCATCAGGACAGGGCTACCCCAAAAGCTTTATCACAGAAATCTGAAATTTTCTTGTCTATATCGTATTAAAATAAAACACTGTGATTGTATTGAATTTAACCTCAGCTAATATATTTAATTTTTGTCTGCTGGCAAAAGTGGTACTTAATTTTATTCAAATTCATATCCTTATCTTGTGCCTTATATGTTTATCTGGCTGCTGGGAACAATGCATAAGCCAGAGGGAAAAGCAGCGGAACCTCTAGTTTTTCAGTACAGATGCTGCTCTACTTACGAACTTTCAATGTACGAACTTTCAGACATACGAACGAAGTCCAAATTGTGTTCATTGGGCTCCCATTTCCTGTCCGCAACATACATTTTTTTTCTGTGTGCCAATTCCACCTAGTATGACTTTTGGCCGCTACTCCCGCCGCACAGCAGCATAGCGTGCATTCTCCCAGCATCCTAGTTCTTAGTACTTGCATATACCCTTAAAATTACGTTGAATAATGACTTTTCAAGTTATGAACGGCCGTTTGGAACATCTCGGTCATAAGTAGAGGAGCGTCTGTAATTGTAAGGTGGCTCAGTCAGTAGCATTAACTCACTTCTCTTGGGATGTCAGCTTGTATTTAACCCAATACATCTGCTTGAATGGCGTTTTGCATCTAAAGACCTTTAGTTGTCTCTGTTCTCCTACAATGCGACTTGCCGTTTTCAGCTAACCTTTCCTGGTTTTCAGAAATTGGCTCCCTTCACCAGTAATTACCACTCTTGTTGACGCTGGTATTACTTGCTTTTTGTGATCATGCTTGTTCTGTCTTTGCAGGATCATAATCAAAGACAGGTATTCATTGTTGTGACAATGAACCCATAATTTTTATCCTTTAGACTTTTTTGTATACTTGTACGTGGCTCAGGATTTCTGCGTTTTAATCCTGTTTTCTATCTGGCTTTAGGATGACTGCCGCCTCGTCAGACCAGAAGTCTCAGCTGGACTATGGGGTCCAAATCCGCTTTATCGATGACCTCCACAACACCGGAGGCGGCGCTTCTGTCAGGCCTCGGGGCAGCAGCAAAGGCGCCTCCAGCAACACCTCCTCCAAGTATGGTGTGGCGGTCAGGGTGCAAGGGATCGCAGGACAGCCCTATGTGGTCCTCAAGGGAGGCGAGAAGGGGGACTCCTATGGGGTGCAACTGAGAACCCAGCCCCGAGACTACAACTTCCCCCCAGCTTATAATAGTCTACCCCGGACTAACGAGGATGGAGAGGCCCCCGGACCATACCACATGCCCGCTGAGGGGAGCAGCCTCCGCCGTGCACGTTCACATGGGTCATTGTTGGAAAGGGAACCCATAGAGGACTATGAGGAACCTCTAAGGAGACCCCCTGGGGATGGGCACTCAGGAAGTTATGGAAATTTGGATGGGGGTGTTGGTGTAAGAGGTGACAGAAGGGAATCCAACCCCATGCTCTCAAATAGAATGGTCCGGGCCAACTGGACTGGATCATACCAGGCAGGTCTCAATGGGTCTTTAGATGGACAAGAAGGAAGGCCGGTGACCCAGTACAGGTCCAGGGGGGCCTTCCCAGTGCCATCTACAGGTAGTGCTTGGGAGCAGCCCAGTAGTGTCGTGGATTCGAACTCCTTGGCGCCCATCAACCGACTCATCGACCAGTTTGACAGCAGCAGTTTTGGTGGTCAAGCCAGGGGGCGCCCTCGAGCTCTGGAGCGGCTGAGTTCCGAGGAACGCAGGCGTGCACGCAGTCTGGATGCCTACGAGAATGTGTCAGAAAGCTCAGTGTCGCCCTCTGTCTCAGCATCCCCTCCAGACCATAACAGTTCACCGCTGTCGTCCAGCACATCCCCCTACAGCAGCCCAGGGCGGAGTGCTGCATCTGTGGCCAAGGTGACAGCCCTGCCGGCTTCGAGGCCAAACTACAACCAATCTGTTGGGATGCCTGTTGCCAGGGAGACCGCTCCACTCACTCAGACAGACGCACAGGTTGGTGGATCTGGGTCACTTAAAAATGTACTGGTACTTCTTATCAGCTAAATCTATAGGAGCTTGGCCCTGAATTGTAAAAATACAGGGAAGCAGAATGCCAAGTGTACAATACAGATACTTTTTAAAACGCTTTTGACCCAAGTAACACAAAAATCAAGAAATATAACAGAAATGATTAGGAATATTCTGTGGAATTCCTCCAGTGTCCTCCTCCCAGTCCAGAGACTTGCAGTTTATCTGTCTGCATTGTTGGCTGTAATGTGCCCTTCCCCTAATGAGCATGTATCTATCCCATATGATGGCACCCCATCCTTCAGTAGTGTGCCCTGGGTCCAGTGCATTCTGGATTCGGATCCTGGCCTAGATTAACCCTACAGTGGATCAGAGCTTAAGGGAAACTTAATGATTGGGGAAGAAAAAGCATTATATGGACTGGAAGAGGTATGATACTGGATAATTTTGAAGAATTATAAAATAATAATACATTTTAAATATTTTTTTTTATTTTTGATAAGTATACCTGAAAATGATTTACTATGGGGTTCATCTTACTCCAGACCAGCCCCAGGGACCTGATAGGATTTGTATTTTAGATGTCTGTTTTAAAGAAATGATCAAGAAACATTAGTAGACATGAATAGTAGAAGCATTCACAAACCGACAAGTAAATAGTTTAACACCTATTCTTAGGAAATACGCAGTGTACTGTAGGAAGGACTGAATGAAAGGGTAGTAAAGATGGTAAGAAAGCTCATTATAGGGTTACTTTGAACAGACTTCAGTAAATCTGCTAGTTCCAAAGACTTCAGAAAAAAAGGAATTCAAAATGAGAGTATATGAACAGAGAACAGGTGTATAAAAGAATGTGAGGTGCTAAAATTTCCCCTCTACTTTGCATTGGCACCATGGTTCTTTGTAATATACCGCATGTTACGTAATTGTTAGTACAGGCTTCTTCCTAAAATGGTCACATTTCCACGTGACTCAAGGGTACATGGAGAAGCATTAGAATGGGCAAGTAAAGCTCATTAAGATGACATGGGAAGACACTTGACTGGGAGACTTAAGACGCCCCTCCAGCATATTAGTTTTTGCGTGTTTTTCGGATCCATCTCAGCTGTTGCGCTGCGATCTCTGAATTACCTTGGCGAACATGTAATCTGTTTCCAAGGCAACTCCTGACCTGCTGAAGGACAAGGACCAGAGCTTGGAACCACTGGGGGAAGCAGAGAAGGCAAAGCAGATGATCTACACCATTCTGAGAGATGGGTAAGAGTGAGCAGTATCGGTGTGACGTCTGGAGTGAGACATGGCTGCAGAGTTCCCTGGCGCCCCACTTTTGGTCCGATCTGACTCTGGAATGACAGACGTAACTGAACCCACACAGGTGGACTGTATCCCCAACTTAAGCTTAATGCAGACCTTCCTGGCCTATCCAGTGACCAGCTAGTGTTACCGGCAAATGCAGCTTCTCGCCTCTTGTCCAGGAATGGCCGTAACTGATAGTGCTGATAAAGCAATGCTGCAGTCAGGTGATGTTGTAGCTTTGGGGGCCGGTGGGGGCTGTATCAATGGTCTCCTTTATAGCATCTGTTTTTTTTTTCCTGTCTCCTTCTCTATTTCTAAGGAACAATGAAAGTGTTTCAGCCACCAAACGCAAAGTCGACCTAGTCTTTGACAAGATTCAGGGATTGAGGGTAGGAACTTTATTATTATCATGGATAGACAAGTACGTAAAGTTGAGACCTTGGTCCAGTTAATAATGCATGGTGGGTATTAAGCATTATTTCAGATAAATTATGTTCTGTAGGTGAATTTTTGCACAGTGACTGAAATAATGTGTGTGTGTGTGTGTGTGTGTGTGTGTGTGTGTGTGTGTGTGTGTGTGTGTGTGTGTGTGTGTGTGTGTGTGTGTGTGTGTGTGTGTGTGTGTGTGTGTGAGAGAGAGATTTACCTGTGTATAGTGCAAATCACCTGTGTGGTGACATGTGAGCCATGTGTGCTCTGTGTTTATAAGAGAAACAACATTTCTGTGTTAGTGTGTACATTCTGGTAAAAGTGACCTGTGGCCCCGGTTTATCCTATCAGTCCAGTGGATCCGCTAGTGAAATTCCCAGCGAGGCTTGGAGAAAGGAGAAGAGGGATCTGGAGAGGAAACTGGCAGACCTGCAGTCTACCCTCCAAGAGGAGCGCAGGGTGAGTGCCTGTAGAGGGCGCCACAGTGTGCACCTCACCCAGTCATGTACCATGCCATAGGAGACACAGGCTGACTCTGATTCAAAATGACATGACCTCCAAGGGATTCTGACTGGCAGGCCTGGGCTTTGACTGTCCGTCACGTACGTCTGTCTTTGGCCATCCAGACGGCAATTTACTCCTGACAACAAAAACGCCTTTTTCTGAGGTGGTCCCCAGCTGACTGACTGCCACTTCCTCTGGGGAGGCAGTGAATAACGGCAAGCTTCTGTTGCCATCTCCAGCCCTGGATGGTGCCACTAGGGGGCTTGGCAGGCAATCAGCTCCAAGCCAGACAGTTCTGATCCATGGTAATCAGTGTATTTTGGTACCATGTGCTTATAGGGTTACCTTAGGGTGCTGAGCACAGATGTAGTGACATTGTGGCAAATTAATAGCCACACAAAAAAACATATAGAGCAGAGAAATGCTCAGGAGGTGAGAGAAACTTTCCAGGAGTCCTGGGGATGCCTGTGACTGTACCTCCAACCCAGTCAGTCTTACCCCAACCGACTCTTTTTGGTGACCTTAATTAAAACCTAATTAGAGTTCTTAATTAGAGAAATGGGCCATTGGAACCTTGCACTGAACAGTGTTGGCTGGGTCCCTATGGAATAGACAGTCATGATTTCTTCATCCAACATAATTGCTCTGGGCATTTGAAACATTAATTAAAAGGTGCCACTAATATCGTTTATCTGAGGTGTTCTGGAAAGACTTTGGGGGGGGGGGTGGGGGGCCAGACCATTAAAAGCATCCTGATTCAGTGTTTCACTACTTGGTGTTTGGGAACCCACAGACGGTCCACGTTTTTGCTCCCTCCCAGCTCCCTGCCAGACGATCCACATTTTTGCTCCCTCCCAGCTCCCTGGCAGATGGTCCACTTTTTTGCTCCCTCCCAGTTCCCGGAGCAATAGCGTGGACTGTCTGCGGGTCCCCTAGTTGAAAGTCTCAGTAAGTCTGAGTGACTAACAGTATGGCGAGAACAGACTTATGTTTAGTTCACTTACTTTGGCTCAAACATCCTGCTTGCACAGCAGGCTATCTGAGTCCTTTTTTTTGGTGTACTAAAATGACAGGAAGCACACAGACCTCTGTTACGTAAGTGTCACACAGTGACCAGACTTTATCTGTCATTATGCCAAGGAGTCTGTAATTTGCTGTGTTTATGTGCACCAGATTAAAAAACAATCACTCGTTGAGTTTGCATGTTCTCCCCATGTCATGTGGGTTTGCTTTGGGTACTCCAGTTTCCTTTCGCAACCCCAAAGACGTGCTCTTAGGCTGGTGTGCATCTTGAAATTGCTGGTGTATGTGGCTGTGTCCTGTAATGGATGGGCACCCTGTCCCCGTGCCTTGTGTTGCTCAGATTAGGCTTAAATGGCTGGAAGATTTAACCAGGTACCACTGAGAGACCCTGAGGAAGGTACCGGCCCCTCTCTCAGCTCTTTGGGCACGTAATAATTTAGCTTTGTCACGTAGGTTAAATGTAGACAACACATTTTGTTGTTGTATGCTGTGGTGTGTTGACAATCACTTTCAGTTCACGTGAGCCATGAATATTTGTGCATACATCCATTTTTGGACTGGTTGTCCCGGCGAGGATCGCAGTTAGATATTTTCATGGTTTATTTTGTTTATCATTCGTTGGATTCCACTTCTTCGTGGATGCTGAGCTAGAGGGTTATCTGTGAGTGCTGCAGTGATCTTCCCTTTGACGAGGCGGTTTCTCATCGCAGAACGCTCAGAAAGCCAGCACAGATCGGAACCTGAAGGCAGAGCTCGAGAACTGTCTGGATGACAACCTGCAGCTGAAGGAACACCTGGACAGGAAGAAGACGGAGCTGGACCAGGCCCAGACTGAGTAAGAGAGGAGTCACCCTTCTGTGCTACAGTGTTTCTTTCTTCACAATGTATGCAGGTACATCTCCAGCTTCATGCCCTGGGTCCCTCTCCCTTAGCCTCACACAGCTGAGGATCGAAAGGGAGTCAGCTGAGTCACGGGTTCGAGACCTGGAGGACCAGATGGCTGGCTTGCAGGAGGAGCTGAGGAGGGAGTCAGATGACAGAGAGCAGCTGGACCTTCTGCACACGGTACCATTATGGCCCCCTTATGTGTCTGTGCCCTGGTTTATGTATATCAGAGGCGCATGACCCAAATATCCATCTCTTCACTTTTCCTGTCTATGCACATGCCGTTTTTTCCTGTCCTCCCCATGTCTTCAGGACCTGATGTCGGTGAGAGCGGAGCTGACAGAGGCGGTCATGGTGCGACAGCGCCAGGAGGAGGCGCTGCGGCAGCGTGAGAGAGAGCTCACTGCCCTGAAGGGAGTGCTGAAGGATGAGGTGTCTTCCCATGATAGCCAGATTGAGGCTCTGAGGGAGCAATACCAGCAAGACATGGAGAAACTGAGGAGCAGTATGGAGCAGGTTTCAGTGGTGAGATCACTCACCGGGGCTTTCATATAGGTTTCTATCTGAGTACTTTGTATATGATGAGCATGCAGGCACATATAGTAAGTAAGTATTATTGAAGTATTCAGCAACCATGCACTTTACGTGTTTGCGCTATGTGTACTGTCTTCGCTACTTATCCGTTTTGCACTAATGTATGTTCGTCCATGCTATACATACATGCTACAGTATGCACAAGGATTTAATTCTGGGATCAATAAAGTTAATCTAATCCAGTCTACTCTAATCAAGTCTAATGTACACTGTAGTTGGCGATTGGTTTCTCAGTAAACTTGCCTATGTAAATAAAGGCTTGTGCGAAAAGGCAGACATTTGTGTAGATAAGAACATCTTGATCGCTGAGACATGGTGCAGAAATCAAACTGAGGGGAATCATTTTCCACCAACCCGGTGATTGGCACAGAAATAGCTTCTGGGGCACCCTGCCAAATACCCCAGTGACTGGCTGCACTCCCTTCCTCCTCTCAGTCCCAGCTCAGCATTGAGGCGGAGCGCCAGCGGGTCAACTCCACCATGCGTTCCCTTCAGCAGCAGCTGGAGGACTGCAGGGAGGAAAGCAGCCACTGGAGGGAGCAGTTCCAGTCCAACCGAGATGAGCTGCGGAGCAACAAGCAGGAGTGAGTTTGGTCACTAACTGATGCTTACGTTGATCACTCGTTCTCATAAGCGTGCACCCGCTGGTCCTTTGAAATGCTCTGACAAGGCCGCCTCCATAACTGCAGAGGAAATGATCTATACAAAATATTTTAGGAGGAGATTAATGCTTGGTGGTTCAGTGGGTAGCACCATTGCCTCACACTTTTAGAGTGGGGTTTGAATCCCATCCTCACTATGTTTGGAGCCACAAAAGACCCAAAGATGGTTCATATACACTGCATTCTCTTTCACACCGGTCCCATACCATACCAGGCCACATTAATAAATCACACTGGACACCCACATGCCTTATTTTGTTAAGGAAACTTTATGTAGGGCCAGCCGAAGACCCAAATATGGTAGCAGTGGGATTTTAACCCAAGGAGACTGGAACCTAAATCCAGTGCCTTAGACCACTTGGCTACAGCACCCCTCCCTTTGTCTTACTCCAGCTCATACGAGCAGCTTTTACATCCAATAGGTATCCTAAGACACACAGGCAGTTCATATACCATGGTTGAACACCACTCAGATGGGCACGGTAGTAAGTCGCATTTAATAAAAATGTTTTGCTATGGAACCTTTGCATGTAGAGACCCATGCTGGTAAGTAGTGGGATTTGAATCCACACCCTTGCAGAGACTGGAGCCTAAATCCAGCCCCTTAGACCGTTCAGCTACACTACCCACGAAGTAGAACTTACCATCATCATATTGGCGGTTCTTAAACTTTATGATCTCCTTCCTAAATGATGTTTGACGCCTGACCCTCACACTATTCATCATTTTACTTGGTCAGGCCAGACACAGACTCTTGCTATTGGCTGTATACGTAAAAGCAGGACCTCTGGCAGTGGTGGGATTCGAACCCACGCCTCCGAGGAGACTGGAGCCTTAATCCAGCGCCTTAGACCGCTCGGCCACACTACCTCTCTGCAAGCTTAGGTCATCTGAGTTCATATATGCCACTTTTTCTTTCATGCCGGACCCATATCCATTTCCCAATGTTTTGTGAATTTTATATTTTGTACACTATCAGTCAAAAGCTTTGGCATGTCACAGGTTTTTTTTTTCTTTTTACCATTTTTCTAGTTATTTCATAAACTTCAAACTTTTGTTCTTGTTAAGCATTCACAAGTTTAGTGAACAATTACAAATAACAATACAAGTCAAATAAAACAAGTTTCCATTTTAACATGGAAAGAATATGTAACAGTGCATGTCTGACATCCTGTTAACTCGTTGTGTAATGATGGCACAGTCAAATTCTAGGCTGTCCTTTAACTTCAAATGCACTAGTTATCCGTTTCATTCCATGAACCAGAGCTTTTAATGTCCCTTGTAGAAGGAATGCCTCTAATTTTCTCTGCTGTTATAACTGCTAGAGGGGGTTGCTTTGAGTGACATTTTCATGACAGTAAAGGTACTCAAATGGTGACTATACTATGAAGATAATTGCTAGAATTGCAAGAATGTGGAGTGTATTTTTTAGTAAATGTTAAGTCAGTAACATGAATATGTAGAAAATCTCAGTGTGTGCAAAGACATTTCACTGAGTGTATATATATAACAGGTCTACAGCACTATGACCCGGAGTTATATGGTTTTACTGAAGTGGTTGTTAGAGACCGTCTGCCTTTTTTCCTTCCCTGTTTGTGGCAATTAAGAATATATTTATTTTGAGTTTCTCATCTGAATAAGTAACCGGAAGATGTATAAATGGAAGAATGTACACAGCAGAGTTGTAGGGTTAGTCACAACATGGGTGCTTCCCCACTCGTCTGAAATTTAGCGCGATTATGAATTCAAGCTGGAATTAAGATCACCTTGTGATATTACTGTGTTCTACCCTGGCTAAGCGACGCAGCAGGTTTAACTGCGTATACGGACTGAAAAGCAGTTGCTGTCCGTGAGCCATGCATCCGTGCTGTGACCTCTTATCAAGTTCCGAGTTGTGGGTGGGTGATCCCAGGGAGCACGGGACAAAAGGCAGGAGAACACCCTGGATGGGAATGCCGCAGGACAGCCACATGCTGCAGCCAATTTAGGGAGCCTGATTCACCAATGGTGTGTCCTTTGCACTGCCGGAGGATGCAGGTGTACCTGGAGAAAGCCCACGTGATATGGGGTGAATTGGGGCGGAATTCTAACCCCCCCTAGGCCCAGATGTATAAGGCTATAGTGCTACTTCTTAAGCCATGCTGGGTATCTGTATACTGTAATACAAATGTCTACTGTTTGTTACTGACTGTATGAACATGTGTATGTAACTGAAATATACCGAAAATCATTTGTTTTTTTTAACAAGAGAATGAACCTAAGCGCACCTCGAAGTTACGTATTAGGTGTCATCTTGTGAGCAAGGACATAGATTGAGTGTTGCGACAGATTATCACAATCCCCTTTCTTAAACTCTTAGATAGAGATGGTTTGGGATGAGTTGGATCAAGAGAAGTAAGAGTGACGTAGCCAGCTGGTGTCCAGAATGTGTGAGAATGCCTTTGGTATTGTTGGAGAAGTATTCCAGGTGGCTACATCCGTGCCGTGAGTCTGCAATGCTCACATCGAAGCAAAAAGGCTGCTGAAGAGTGTAATATTTGAGAAAATTGAGATGTCGCACACTTCTGGTCATTGCAGTACTTGATATCAATTATTTCATTGCCTCGAGGCTTTTTACTATAAGGTGACACAGCTAAAATAGAGACGGATGCATTAAAAGTAGGAGTGTCCAGACTTTTGACTGGTATTCATGTTATGCAGGTTGTTACAGGCTCGTTTGGAGAAGGAGGAATTAGAGGAGGAGACTAAGGAGCTACAGGACAGGCTGACTACAGTAAAGGAACAAATGCCTGATCCCAGCCACATCAACACCCTCACACAGGTATACACACACACACACACACTGCACATGTTTGTACTCATATCTTTGTGGGGACTCTCCATTCATTTTTATCACACCGTGGGGAGATTTGGTCCCCATCATTTAATGTAAAAATGAGCTACACACACACACACAAACCTGACAAACACAAGTCAACGTCCTGTTGACACAATTCAACATGACAAAGCCTCGCATAATGTCGCCGTACCTGTGGATTAGCGATTGAACTTTGTTTGCAGGACTTGGAAAAATGTCGAGCTGAACTGAAGCAGGCCAAAGTCGACCTGGAGAAGCAAAAGCTGGAGTGTGACAAAAAGAGGATGGAGTTACTTTCAGTAAAGAAAACAAATCAAGAGCAAGAAGCAGACCAGAAATACGAGATTGACAGACTGAAGGACCAATCACGGAAAGACAAAGAGGATCTTGCCAAAGCACTGGATAAAGTAAAGCAGGTATAGTTTTACAAATTAAATGTTTCATTTAATATCAAAATGAACTGTATGTATGGTGAGCTGGCACATTGGCTTCAGAGGGTATCACCATGACCTCACACCCCTAGAGGTAGATTATACGGACAAAAGTATTGGGACACACCTTTTAGTCATTGAATTCACTTGCTTCATTCAGACCCATTGCCACAGGTGTTTGTGAAAGAATGGATCGTTCTGAAGAGCTCAGGGAATTCAAGTGTGGTTCTGTCAGGATGCAACCTTTGAAATATGTTAGCTTGTGAAATTACTTCCTCGCTAGATGTTCCACGGTGAACTGTAAGTGGTGTTGTTGCAAAGTGGAAGCATTTAAGAACAACAGAAACTCAGCCAGAAAGTGGCAGACCACTTAAAATAACAGAGCGAGGTCGTCGAGTGCTGAGGTGCATAGTGCATAAAAGTCGCCAACGCTCTGTTGACTCAATAACTGAAGAGTTCCAAACTACCTCTGGCATTAACCCCAGCTTAAATTCAGTGGGCCGGGAGCTTCACGGGTTGGGTTTCTATGGCCAAGCAGCTGCATATAAACCTCACTTCACCAAGCACAATGCCAAGTGTTGGATGGAGTGGTGTAAAGCACACCGCCACTGGACTCTGGAGCAATGCAAATGCATTCTTTGGAGTGACAAAATCACCCTTCTCTGGCAGGCAGTCTGATGGAGGAGTCTAGGTTTACCGCATGCAAGTAGAATGTTACCTATCTGACTCCATTGTGCCAACTGTAAAGCTTGGTGCATGCAGGGGAATGGTTTGGGGTTGTTTTTCAGGGGTTGGGCCAGGCCCCTTAGTTCCAGTAAAGGGAGCTCGTAATGCTTCAGCATACTTTGGAATTTACTAGTAACCGACACAAACAAGATTACATCGATTAGAGGTTGTGAGTGTCAGTTTTGATTCATTTTCTTAATTGATTATTTATCCAGCCCTACCTGAAGGTTATCCCAAAAACCTGCATACACCGGCCCTCTGCGGATAAGATTGCCCAACCCTGGTGTACAGTTTAGATGACTGCTGCACCTCTGATCTCCCTGTGTATATTGAGGTTTCCTTTGGGTGCTCTGGCTTTATCCCTCAGTCCCAAGCCATACAGATCAGGTGTATTTGTGGGTCTGCATTGGTGTCACAGTGTGTGATTGAGCGTGTGTTTCTTTGATGGTCTGACATACCATCCAAAGTGCATCCTGCCTCCTGTCTGCTCGCTTGCTTTAACTATGCATTAAATAAATGATTCTGGAAATGGAATATATGTAATATGTGTTTAATATAGCTGTACCCTTTTTTTTCTTCCTACGGATGATTGCCGACTCCTACCCCTCCCCTGCTTCCTCCCGCAGCGGCCGGACCCTTCCGTGGTGGAGGAGCTCCAGAAGGAGCTGCAGGAGTGGCAGTCCCGGGCAGAGAGGCTGCAGGAGAACACGGCCGAGGCTGAGCAGCAGCTGCAGGAACAGAGGCAGCGACTGGCTGCTGCACAGACAGAGCTGCTGACGCTCAGAGATGCTGAGCAGGAGCTGCAGGAGGCCAATGTCCGACTCAAGGAAAAGCACAGCCGCCTGGAGGTTAGACATGCCCAGTGTCACCAACTGACCAACCCAGTCCAGCTGCGATCTACCCTCTCATAATCCACCTCCTGATTTCCATGTTGCTACAAACTGCTAACAGCTCGCACCCTGCTAAGGGCCCACCTCCCAGTCCACCCGCTATCGCGGCCTGCTAAGGGCCCACCTCCCAGTCCACCCGCTACCGCGGCCTGCTAAGGGCCCACCTCCCAGTCCACCCGCTATCGCGGCCTGCTAATGGCCCGCCTCCCAGTCCACCCGCTATCGCGGCCTGCTAACGGCCCGCCTCCTAGTCCACCCGCTATCGCGGCCTGCTAAGGGCCCACCTCCCAGTCCACCCGCTACCGCGGCCTGCTAAGGGCCCACCTCCCAGTCCACCCGCTACCACGGCCTGCTAAGGGCCCACCTCCCAGCCCACCCGCTACCACGGCCTGCTAAGGGCCCACCTCCCAGTTCACCCGCTATCGCGGCCTGCTAACGGCCCGCCTCCCAGTCCACCCGCTATCGCGGCCTGCTAATGGCCCGCCTCCCAGTCCACCCGCTATCGCAGCCATGCTAAGTAAATGCTAAATACATAATTGTTATTGTATCTGATTACTGAAAAACTGTGCATATTTTGACTTTACTTCTGTAACCTTAGACAGGATGAAGCCAATGGCCTGTACTCTGTCCCCTGCCTGTTCACCAGGTACAAATGCAGACAAGCGCATCCCAGAACTGTGAGACTGAGCAGGTGTTGGAGGAGCAGATTCGGAGTCTGCGAATGCAGCTGGAGGATTCCCGGCGTATGGTGACCCGGCTGAGCCAGGAGAAGGAGGAGCTGAGCCAGTATCAGCGGGAGCGAGAACGAGAGAGGGAAGCACAGCGCAAGGAGGCTTCCGAGTTGGAGGAGCAGAAGAGAGCACTGGAGCGAGCGCTGGACAAAATGAACAAAGAGGTAAGTGTCACGGCTCCTGTTCTTCTCGGTATGCATGGAGGTGTGTATCACTTCACATGCTGTGAATGAGACGTTTGTAAGAAACACGTTAATACGAAAACGTCATTTCATCCACAAAATGGCAGCAGAACACTGGCCCAAGTGTTATTTGGGCTTACAGCTGCATATGGACGTTCACCAAGGAGGTTAATAAACTTGTATTTAACTGTCTGTTGTTATTTAGTCTGAAACATTTCGATTTTTTATTTTTTTTTTAACCTCGCAAACCATCTGTGCTGTGGCCCCCAGATGGAGCAGCTGAGCTTGGAATCACAGCAGCAGGTGCGGTTACTGCAAGCCCAAGTGGACGAATATAAGGAGCGCTGCAGAAAGGAGGTGCAGGACGCCCAGCGGCAGGGCAGGGAGCGGCAGGCGGAGCTGGAGAAGGTTCAGGGTAACCTGAGATCCCTGCAGGAGGAGGTGAGGGAGAAAACGAAGAAAGACAAAATAAGATGGAACAGCAAGAGAGTGTTTGTGCTTCTCTAAGCCTATTATGTTCAGTTTTTCCCCGTGGTTAATAATCTGAGGACAGGCTCCAACTTGTCAGCTGTGAGGCCTCGATAGATCATTGTCTGTGAGTGCTTCAGAGGAAACACTTCGTGTGACGATCGCTGCAGGTGTCCCGTCTGAAGAAGGAGCTGTCACTCTCCACGGAGGAGAGGGAGACCCTCCAGCTGGACAAGGAGCTGCTCGGCAATCGTCTCAAAAACATAGAGGCGGAGATGGAGTGTCAGCGTGGCTCTCAGACAGACCGGAGCAGGGAAGTACGGAGCTTGGAGGTAAGCCGTCTCAGGGTGTACACACTTCGCGGAAGGGCCGAGGAGGCTCCAGTTGCCCCATGTATGTCATGGTGTTCTTTAAATTTTCTCCGTGTCAGGATAAAGTGAAACACCTCCAGATGGAGGTAGATGAGGAGAGACACACCGTGGAGCTGCTCACGGATCGTGTTTCACGCAGCCGCGACCAGGTATGACTAAAAATCTTTTTAAAAAATGATTATGAAACTTGCCAGAGTGAGAACTGGCCTACAGTGAGGCCACACTGCCTCTGCATGTACATTGTTCCTGCAATAGCCGCAGTGGGACTGAAGTCTATGCTGTGAAACACTTGACAGTTTTTGGCTACGGAACAGTATGCATTGGACTTGCTTGTAAAAGCAGGGCTCCTGGAAGCGGTGTCCCTCCTTTTAGTCACATCAGAGTTATGTCAGAAACCTCCCATCCAATAGTTATCCTAAGACCCACAGGCAGTTCATATATGCCGCTTCATTTTCAACAATGGCTGAACACCACAGGAATAAGTCACACTGGACACCCAAGTGCTTTTTGAGGCCGACAGAACCTTTAGGGCCTTTCAGAGACCCAGGCTGGTGATGAGTTAAGTAGCAGCGGTGGGATTCGAACCTACACCTTTGAAGAGACTGGAGCTTAATTCCAGCGCCTTAGCCCAGTCAGCCACAATACACACGCCCTTCCCATCTTGATGATGACAGTACACATTATGCCTCATTGTATTTCATGAGGCCAGATGCAGATTCTTACCATTGGACATAAGTCAATGGTAAGTCACAAACAATGAACCTCTGGCAGCGGTGGGATTCGAACCCATGCCTCCAAAGAGACTTGGAACCTTAATCCAGCTCCTTAGCCATGCTATCCTTCTTTTTTTTTTCCTGCTCCAGCTAATGTGAGCAGCTTTTACATCCAATTGGTATCCTGGTCGCTCGGACAACAAAATTCTGTTGTCAGCGACCAGGTACCTGTCCTTACATCAATGTATTCAGTGAGGCCAGATGCAGACTCCTACCATTGGTTATCTGTGTATAACTAGGACTTTTGGCAGTAGCGGGGTTCAAATCCACACCTCTGAGGAGTTTAGAGCCTTAATCCCATGCATTAAACTGCTCAGATCCACTACCCACAACAGATTGCGTTTCAGGGAGACTTTGACGGTTCATAGACATAGTAATGATTTCCTTGCAGACTCGTTAAAGAATTCCGTGAAAGTCGTTTGAAGTCTGACGTCGACATTCGGCATTATTGTACCTGGCCAGGTTGAATACATACTGTTACCATTGGACATATGCATAAAAGTGGAACTTCAGGCATTGTTAGGATATAGATACATGCCTCAGAGGACACTGGATGTTTGATGTAACACCTTGCACCTGCACACATTCACTCTCCAGCAAAATGTTGACAGAAGTTCTTAGACTTCGTATCATTCTCCTTGCCAACTCAATAATCTGAGGAGCAATCTCGTAAAAAATGTTTGAAGCCTTATGTTTATGCAAAACATGCACCAGGCCATTCTTCCACCCCACAAAACACTTTTTCTTGATGCAATATGTGAAGTTTTTAATCTCTATTCAGTGCCAGTGCCTGCCAGGGGTGCACGCAGAATTCTCTTTTTACGGGATGTAGGGTGCCCAGGGGCCGAATTTGTCATTGTCCTGCAGTGATTTTGCGGAAAACCAAGCCGAAACTCTCTAATAATAAGTGGACTTGGCAGCTGTGCCCGTCTCAGGCCCCCGCTAGGGTGCACCGTGTGCGTATTTGGCATACAAGTGGGGGCGCCACTTTCCACATTTTTTTAGCATGTGAATACACTTTCATGCATGTCAACATTTCTCTGTGCTCTCGTTTTTGTAAAGCAGTTGTCCTAACCCTCCCTTTTTGTTCAGAATGAGCAGCTGCGCGCCGAGCTTATGCAGGAGAGGTCATCCAAACAGGATTTGGAGTTGGACAAGAACTCCTTGGAACGACAGGTACGTAACTGCAACTGGAACTCGCCTTTGCTTGCAAACATAGTCACATAAAGTTATAGTGGGAAGCAAAAGTCAGTTCTGTCCTTACATTTGTTTTAAAATATGTAGCAGATACAAGTAATATCTGCTTAAAACGGGGTTAGCCAGTCCCTGGAACAGCTGGGGTTTATCGTCCTGCTGATGAGCTCCCAGGAACTGAACCAGAAATCTTTCGATTATGGGCCTGCTGAGCCACACACCTCCCTGTGTCCTTCCTGTGGGGGGTGGTCACTTTGGTGTCCCTTTCCCTTCCTTTTTGGGGATGTGGTCATTCTTCTTTGGTATATTTGTCTGACTCCCATTTTGTCCCGTCAGATTAAGGACCTGAAATCCCGCCTAACGGACATGGAGGGACAGTCCCGCTCTTCAGCGGGATACTCCCAACTGGAAAGCAAGGTTCAGGAGCTGGAGGACCAGCTGCACAGTGAGGAGAGGTCAGGAGACTTACGGACCACAGTGCTTGTATGATGGATGGTACACCCTCAAAGCAGGCATGCTAGCACTGCATTACTGTGTTAGTCGAGTGGGCAAGTAACTGAAGAATGCCTTTGCAACTAGAAACCAGAACTTTCACTTTGTGCCACTTTTTACGCTGCTTTTTGGGCGTTTAGTTTACACACACACTCCAGTCAGGCTCTAAGATGCACAGCGGAAGAAGTGTCCTCTGTCTGCATCCGGCAAGGCCAGTGACCCCTGGAGCAGTTTGTTACAGTGCTGGCTTTGTGTTTCAGAGAGAAGAACACCCTGCTGGCCTCACAGCGTCGTCTGGAGAGGAAGCTGAAGGAGCTCAGTATCGCCCTGGATGAGGAGAGGCAGCAGCACACTGACCAGCGAGACCAGGTACCTGAGCCTAAACACAGCACACTGACCAGCGAGACCAGGTACCTGAGCCTAAACACAGCACACTGACCAGCGAGACCAGGTACCTGAGCCTAAACACAGCACACTGACCAGCGAGACCAGGTACCTGAGCCCAGGCACAGCACACTGACCAGCGAGACCAGGTACCTGAGCCTAAACACAGCACACTGACCAGCGAGACCAGGTACCTGAGCCTAAACACAGCACATTGACCAGCGAGACCAGGTACCTGAGCCCAAACACAGCACACTGACCAGCGAGACCAGGTACCTGAGCCCAGGCACAGCACACTGACCAGCGAGACCAGGTACCTGAGCCCAGGCACAGCACACTGACCAGCGAGACCAGGTACCTGAGCCCAGGCACAGCACACTGACCAGCGAGACCAGGTACCTGAGCCCAGGCACAGCACACTGACCAGCAAGACCAGGTACCTGAGCCTAAACACAGCACACTGACCAGCGAGACCAGGTACCTGAGCCTAAACACAGCACACTGACCAGCGAGACCAGGTACCTGAGCCCAAACACAGCACACTCGCAGTTTCCACATCAGACAAGTTCTGCATCCATTATCTTAGTTTAGTGTCTGTATCTCTCATTGTATGAAACGACACAAAAATTCTTTTTTTTTTCTCCTGTTGCCACAAAGAAAGCAAATGTACATATACAGAAAACAGGATATGGCAAAACAGATGCAAGGTACATTGGCCATTAACAAGATTTTAGAGGTATTTTCTGCTGTTAGCTACATCAGATCGGTTCTGCATCTGTCCGAAGTTCTAATGAAAAATAAATGTATAAACATCCACTGACTGTTGAACAGAGAACAGTTTGCACAAAGTCTGGCACATGAAATCAGGGCATGAGAGACAAAGACCAGGAACTCGCACACCCCAAAGCAATGGCCTCTCTGTTTGTGGGGGGGGGGTTGCTGTCAGAAACCACATTTATGACCAGGCTTACTTTCTTTCATCTGCAAATGTTTTTACCTCTTTTTAAGTCACAGTGTAGCCATTTAATTCAATGCAATTCAACTTCATTGTCATTGTCGTACGCAGATGTACACACTTACGACTCCTGCAGCTGGTACAACAAGTTTAAAATAGAATTACTGAACACAGCCCTACAATAGAAGAATAACAAATAACAAAATAAAAAAGATTAAAGTTTATATGAAACAGGAAATACTGTATATTGTAACACATTGATTAAGTTAATGTTTCTAGTCTGCTTGTATGACAGACAGACTGCATGCATAAATACATAGATAGAAATTTGGGATGTTACATATGCAATAAAACAAAATAAACCAGGATGCAGATTTAGCAGTGGTGTTTGGCTAATCCTGCCCCGAACACACTGCAGCACAGTGATGGCCCTGTCCCCCCCCCCCCCCCAGCTGACCCTGCGCATGAAGGCTCTGAAGAGGCAGGTAGATGAGGGTGAGGAGGAGGTGGAGCGACTGGAGGGGCTGCGCAAGAAGACGATCAGGGACCTGGAGGAGCAACTGGAGATGAAGGAAGCCCTGCAGAGCCGGGTCACGGCGCTGGAGTCCGAACTCAAGTGAGCAATGCCGTCTGCACACTTTTTGGGGAACAGAACCCGCTCCCCCGCATCATGGCCCAGATGTGAAACAGATTGTGTTCTGTCTGAATCACAGAGGGTAGCTTATAGCACAAACAAAAGGAAGACAGTGGGGCTCCTTCCTGCCAGTTCAGCTCAAAGTGTTTATTGGAAAAATCTGTCAGGCCCAGCGTCCAAAGCCGTGGCACGGAACACTGCACGCACACAATGGATTTTGCTGAGCGCTGAGATCCGGAGGGGCTTGTCTTGTACCCTACAGCCATCCAGTTCCCCAGTGTGTGTAGGACAAGGGCAAGTCTTAGCAAACATGGAAAATAGCTGTGAGTGCTAATATACTTCAGAGTAGCAAACATAGTTATCACAGTAACAGATAATATACTGTCACCTCTCCACGTTGGTGAATTTAGACGATCCCACATTTGATAATTTGCAAGTTGGCCCTGGACAAGGCATATGCTATAACTACATAAACAATACTGAAAATGACTTGGATCACTTAAAATCTTATAATAAATAAATATTAGTGTGATTCCATATGTAATAGTGTAAGTGTATTCTACATCTTTTTAATATTGAAAGTCTAGCCTTAGGACCGCCACGCATTTTTGTCTCGGCACCCAGCTTCACTTTTTAGCCTTCTCTGTGACCACAGAATCTCGTGTTTCTCACATGTTTACACTTTTGTGCTGTTAATTTTGCATTATAATAATGGATACAAGTGTTATTTGCAAATTTTCACATCCACGGGGGTCTTCCACCTCTAACCTTCACGCACGGGAAGGGCGACTGTAAAAAGTACAATCTTAAGGAAGATTCGATTCCTAGATGAGTCTTTTATACACATTGAGACCAGCAGGGGGCACCATGTTATTGGTTTTGAAGTTTTTTTTTTATATGACGATTAACTCTGAAGAGTTTGTCTTCCCAGTGTCGCAGTTGCTGATAGCATCGAATATTGTATATCCAAAACAAGTTTTCAAGTATTTTTTTATTTTTTTTTCATTTCTGAAAATAGTTTGGATTGCTGGAGGCTCATAAAATGCCCGGTTGAACTGCATCATTGTGTTAGAGTTGTAACTGAAGAACTGTAGTTCCAGAATTGTTGTTTAATTTAATTAGTTTAATTTAAATATAAAAAAGCCTTCTTGCAATTACATTCCAATTGGAGCAGCAAACGTTTTTGTTGAAAGGATCCACAACACTTGAGTCATTTTACATTTATTCACCATAACATACTATCGTACAAAATAGGGACCAGTGGTGGAGATTTCAGGTCCAGAGAGTACAAATCCAGACCAAGATTTTGTTTCAACCAAGCAGTCGAGTACTCTGTGACTGTGACTCTTTATACTCAACTGGTTGGTTGAAACAAAATCTTGTTCTGGATTTGTATTCTCTGGAGCCGAAATCTCCACGTCTGATAGGGACCATGTGAAATAAACAGAACTATGTGAATTATATAAGATGCATGAAATTCATGTATTCAGTCATATTATGGTGACTGATTGTTTTTCAGGCGGAAAGTACAGCAGTCGCACCGGGCAGCACTGGACCACAGCACCCTAAGCTCCGATGATGACGACGATGATGGACTCTATGATCATTCCAGCATAACCTCTATATTAACTGAGGGCAACCTGCAGACCAGCTCTTGCTAGAGAAAAGGAGGGAACACATATATTGGATAAAGCACGTAGCAATCACAATGGTCATTACACAGTCACTGTGGTGACACTGGACATATGACATTACACTGGACACTGCATCTTCAGACAAAATAGTGGACCTGATAAGGCATGAGCAGGGAGGCTTAGTTGCTAGTGGAAAAAATACAAACCTAGTAAACGCTATAATAAACTGACATTATGCTTAGTAACGGAATCGAGGTAAATAGAAATATAATCTACCGAATGGTGGATATTTTAGGTTAGATACAGGTCACTAACAATAGGGGGAGCTGTTCCTTCTTCACATACTTTAATCGAAGACGGAGTTGGCATTTACATGGGAAATATGAGTTTACTGTACAGAAGATGGTTTGGCTTGGACTCCACTCCAAAAGCAGATGACCCTGGAGATCCTTAGATTTTAAGGTTCTCCACAAAGTGGGCCCTCTGACATCTTCATGTCTTGCTGCCCAGCTCTGTCTTGTACGGGAACCCAGCTGCACCTATCGGCTGTACAGAAATACTCTCCTTTGGTCTCACATTGGTACGCTGTACAAATCTGACTATGGTTTTGATATGGTTATTCTTTGCAAGCAATCTTTTCAATGTTTTTGCACAGATGGTACGATATGTTGTACTTTACGTTCAGTATGAGTGAGTAATGAGTGACATAATGTATTCAGAATCTGCCAAATGAACACAAAAGCAGTCTAAGTACAGACCATTACACTGTTTACTTCTGTTGAACCCTGCAATTCTGTTTTAACCAAATTCGAGTCAACCTGCACTAAACACTGGATTCCCACCATATTACTTGTTCTGGCAACATATTTTACTGAATATACATTCGGGTATTTTTCCCCATTTTATTATCTCTGTTTTCTTTATTTTAAAATCAAGCACCTTTATGAATTTTGTGTAATCTCAGTTGACTCTTCTTTAGCAGTCAAGTCTTAACAATACTGTTCATAATGCCATACTTTTTCAATGTTTTGAAATGATTAAAATTATACATGATTATTGTAACTATTTATTAGTATGCTGAATACTGAACAGCAGTTTAAATATTTAATGAGAAGTCACTACACTACAATCAGTATAATCCATTTCTGCAATGATTTTATAATGGTTGATTTTACTTGAACGTTTGTTTACTGATTAAATATTTTGTATCTTTTAGTTCAGTGGTTGTCAACCGGTCGACCGTCAGGATATCTAGATATTTTTAGCCGATCGCAACATGCCCCCCCTCCAAGTATCGGTGAAAATACGCCGAATGGATACCATTGTGATCTGGTAGCTCGCCAGAGTGTTTACTTTATATTAATATCTCACCGTAAAAAGGTTGGAGACCATCGTTTTACCTTTTAATGTGGTGTAACCGTCTTCTGGAATTGGCCCACAATTATTACACAAATCATTTTAAACTGTGAAATTGTTTACAGCATTTAGTCATCTTACCTTTTCAGTTATATATTTTTGAAAATAAAGTAAAATGCTATAAATGAGGAATCTGTTTCCTGTATGTGGGTTATTTTGCTTTAGTCCCATCAAACATATCAGGTAAGAAACAATGTGCTTCTCCTCCATATTTGTCGTCCTCTTGTTTTAAAATATTATGCATCTGTTCATACTGACACATACAGTACAATGGGTTCTATCTATTGATTGTCAGTTGCACAGGAAATGAAGACACCACCATGATGTTGCCGAGCCTATAACAGCCATCGATCAGTACTGGTCAATGACATGGGACTGGCACTGGCTTTGGTGCTCAAGCCATCATTCTGTTGACAGATCTGTTGAACTAAAGCGCCACCTCTTTCTAGAACTCGATCCACCTCGCCCTGCCCTGTGTACGTGAAGCTTGTGTGTTCTCACTTCCTCCAGGCCATCTGACTTCCTTCTAAATTGAGTGGCACATTTCTGGTGAGTTGGGAACACTAAATTGTTCATGAGCGCGCCATGCGGAACTCGGTCCAATTAAGGGTGTAGTCCACTAGCCCCGGGCTTCCTGGGGTACTGTTGGGACCAATGTCACCTTGTTTGGACAAGCGCTTAATCTGAATGGATGGAACACAGGTGTCACAAAACTATTTGGCAAATTAATAATTCCAGCCTCACCCATTTATTGTTAATTCTTTGTTACATTTTTCTTCTGTGGAAAATTTTTACTGCAAAAACAAAATGGCATAGAGTTACTTTTATAAATAGTAAAAGCAAACCTTTGATAGACATGACATGTCAGTTATGTCAGATTCCTTTTTGCAGGTACTTTTTTTTCCAAAGCAACTTGCATTTTGGGACAAAGACATTTTAGCTGGTCCTTACAGCAATGGGTGTTTAAGGGCCCAATGGTGAAACAATTCTGCTGACCACAGAATTTGAACCAGTGACATTCTGGTTGGGGGCCAAGCGGTGGTGCAGTGGTTAGCAGTGATTAGCAGTGGTTAGCGGTGATTAGCACTGTTGTATTACACCTTTGAGTCTTTGCCATGGCTCCATGTGTGTGGAGTTTGCATGTTGTCTTCATGTCATCATGGGGTTTCCTCTTGGTACTCTGGCTCCCCCCCAAACACATATAGTCCAAAAATACAATGAGGCTGACTGGAGTTACCAAATTGTCCACGTGTGTGTGCTGTGCTGTGCTGTGCTGTGCTGTGCTGTGCTGTGCTGTTCCCTGCCTGTAGCCTTCAGGATAGACTCCAAATCCCCCTAACGCTGAAGTATTGGTAAACAACGCTTAAACTACTATTTATTATATACTTTTATACTGCAATGAAGGTTGCGTGACTTATTCAGTGGCTAATAATGTACCTTATGAACTTAAATGCAAAAGCTTCAATATGCATTGTATGTGTATTTGGAGAGGGAGTAGTTTATTTAATTGTTATATCCCTTATTTTTTATTTTCATTTATGAAGTCTTGCACTTCACACCCTCCATGTCACTACTTGCTAATGGACGATCCCTTTTTCTATAGTCCTCCTTCTCCCGCCATTCTTCTCCTTGCAGCCGTGCACGAGGAGGGACCAGGGACGGATTACGGACCGGGCCAGCGGGGCCGCTGCCCAGGGGCCCTTGGGGTGCAGGGAACCCGTGGGGCCCCTAGCCCAAAACAATTTGCAACGCTTATCAACAATGTATTTTCGTTTGTCTATTTTAGAGGGCCTACATTCTTTGATCCTCTGCCTACAAGGGCCCCTGACCCTATAGGGAGGGCGTTTGGCTGCCAAGGGCCCTTGAATTGTGGTGGGTGTGGTGGTGGGGGGGGGGGGGGTTAAGAATAATCTCCCTCCTTACCCAGATGATTCTCCCTTGGAGCATATCCTACGTTAAACACCTGCACTCTGTTTTGCTACCTCTTTAAAGACCCAGCAGTATTAAGTGGCTAATAAGACTACAGTTGTAGAGCAGGAATTCATGTGGGAACTGATAGTAAAGCACTGAACAAAGAATGCGTGTCAGTTGCAATGTCATTCCAAATTTCCAGTTTAATTTAAGTCTGTTGACTGATCTGTTTTCGCACTCGGTGGATATTTAGAAAATAAGGGAAGATGTGTCTAGTGCATTCAAAAAAAGGACAATAGAATTTTTTCCTTTGTCTTTTTCTTCATCAGAACAGATTAGAGTGCTTTATGGTGTGTTGAAATGTGGAGCATGGATAATACCCATGCAAATTAAGCTCTTTCCAGTACACTGTCAACACAAATGCTCTTTAAACCAGAAGGCAGTGTCTGGAGGTCATGCAAAACAGGGATTGCGTTATTGCATTAGTCATAATAACAGTGTGCGATCAGATGCTAGAGCATTTGTATGAATTACCTGCAGTTACCTGACTAAAGTCTCTTATTAATTACTGTACATGACTGTCTACAATACTGACTCTACATGACCGCGTACAATACTGAATGCAGCAGTTCGTCATTAAGGTGTGGCAGATATTCTTCTGGGTCTGTCAGTTTTGGCCGACTCCAAAAGCTTTTTTTTTTTAATCAATTTTAAAGTTGTTTTAGATATGAAATCAGCTCTGAAGACCCCCTAGATGTGAAATACTCAGTATAGGACACTGTTGGTTTGAAGATAGTTATCTTATGCAAACTAGTCCACAGAATTAAACAGATTAATGTAAAATGAGGCTATCTATGTCCCACAGTAATATTCCGCATTCTGCTACAAAAAGAAATGCATTGGATTGATACTTTCTTTAATTATTAAAATAACATAAAAAAAAAACTGATTACATGATCTCATCTGAAATTACAAACTGTGATTGCAGCTCTTGCCAGTCCTTGGTTAAGTGATGCCACAGGTATGCAATTAGATGTTGGCTTGAAACTCAACAGTTACACAAGCGGAAAATATGCTCCGTGTGGTTTTACATGTGAAGGCTTTTCTGTTTTGAACCTTCATTTAAGAACATATGAACGTAGCATTTATTCCTGTAGACACAAAAATACAACTTAATGATACATATCTTTAAAAAAAACTAAAATCTTGAACAGTGAGCTGAACGTGGGCTGAATTATGGAGCTAATAAATCTTTCTGTAAGGATATTTTTGTTCATTTATCTGTCCATCCATCCATCCATCCATCCATCAATGTTTTCTGTAAATGCATGACCTGTTGAGGCTACAGGAAATTGTGCATTTCCTAGGAAACAGGATGCAAGGTGTGGTTCATTTTGAATCGCACTTGTTTCATATCAATGCTAAGAGTGATACGGTGTATTAAACAGGAAAAACCCAAGGTTTATCCTTTCCTTGTCTGGGTGCCAGTGTATTAAATGCCTAACTCTATGCATACATTTTTACTGCGTGTAATTTTTCACCACAACAGCAGTTCCCTTCATGCAGGTAACGCTAAGATGCACAACGTGAAAGTGTCAATATTTACAACATGGAATTTAAAAGGTATGTATTACACTTTATTGGGTTTACCTCACTGTAAAAGGAATGCGTGACACTGTATTTGCGTTTTGCAATAGGTGAAACACACCCTGACCAAAAAGGCTCCTTTATTTTGTGAGAAGCGTCACTGCGGGATCCTGAAAGATCTAATATCATTCCGGTAGCCTCCTCGTTATTGCATCTTCCTGTAATGGCCAAGAGCAAATATTAAAGTTCAGTAGTCAGCCTCGATCTTCCATAACGGCAAGATTATGGTAAAATAACTTAGAATTTATGGGATATATGCCTTTCATAACTGTTTGATAAATACCCATAACATGAGTTCTTCATGTGAACCATATAGAAGAAATTTATGAGGCTTTGTAACAAAGCATTCAGATATTTTGTTATTAAGGAAATGGTTTCTAAAGAAACAAATTAAATATTTGAATCAGAATCTGAATCAGATTAATTGGGCCAAGTATGTTGACACAGACAGTACCAGTCAAACGTTTAGACACACCAACCATAGAAAGGTTTATTTGTACTCTACATTGCAGAATAATTACAAAGACATGAAAACTATCAAATGATGTTTATGGATTATGCACTGACCAAAAAAGTATTAAACAAAAAAGTAATTGTTGGGGGCTGGGATCGGAAGGTTGCCAGTCTAAATGCATGGGTCGGCAGAGTGATACCAGCATTGGACCTTTAGCCTCAACTGCTCCAGGGACTGGCTGTTCCTACCTTCTCCTCTACACCAGTTCCATGAGGTGGCTTCCTGGGATGCTTTTCCAGCTGTCCTGCAGGAAGTCCCATATATGCTGTGCACTCATTGGTCGCTTTTCCTTCCCTCACTCCTCACACTCCTCCAAAAGCCATTTCTACTGTGTTTAGGTCAGGTGGCCAGGTCATGTGACCCCATGGGCCTCGCCGCTATTAAATCTGAGGGGGGCGTGTCCCCCTCACATTTCATAATGATTCGTTTGGACCCCCCCACATTTAACATAAAATATTAATGTTATGCCAGTGTGTGTCCCCCCACACTCGGAATGCTTCTGACGCCCCTATCACTCCCCTTTGTGGGTGGCTTTGTGTATCCAAACTTTTGACTGGTACTGTACATGAAATTTGTCTCTGGTTGTCAATGACTCACATGCATACAGTGGGTACTGACACAGTTAAGACAAGATGAAACAACGATCACGTATTTGATCTTAAAGTTTCCGTTGACGGTTTTATATTACGGTCTATAACTAATTTTGCTATTGGTAATACAAATCGGAGAGGTTCCAGCAAATAAGATCTAGCCTTCTCATTATTTCCTTTAAGCACCATTAAGTACTATTGCACCTCTGTCCAATTCGCAACCACCAAACTAATTCCCTGATAAGCCTTAAGCTCCCAGGTACGCTGCTGTTCTATTTTTGTTACTGAGCTTTTCCTCGAGCTGAAAATCAAAGGGAATCTGTGTGAGGAAGGAAGTGAAAGAAACTAAGACAAAGTGAAACGATGGTATCAGGACATACTGGTATAATACCAATAAACATGACGCATTTGAAAATGTTCATAATCCCTCGTAATTAATTTCAGAATAAATAAAGGAGGTTGGAGTGGTTCAGAGGGTAGCATTGTTGGCTCACCATCGCCCCCCCCCCCTCCCCCCGCTACCTTAATCCTGTCTCTGCTGTGTACGTGATGTTTGCCCGTTTGCCCGAAGTTGTACTGGTCTCCAGAGACATGCAGTTACATTAACTGGCATCTCTAAGGTCCGTGTTTGATGTGACTAGGCCTACTAACTCTTGGAGGGTCTACAAGAAATAATGGAAATAACTAGAAAAACAGTCTTTTTAAGGCGGAGTTCCTTGGCAGTCCATGTCTGAATTGCCATTTATGTGCAATTACATGCCATGTTATGGACAGGAATCCTGTCCAGAGTCTACCCCTATTTTCAGCCTTATGATGAGTGGGATGGACCTCAGTCTCCCTTTTGATCCCATATAGGATAGGTGACTGGCAGATGGAAAAATTGGGAAAATAATGTGTATAAATTAAACTTTATGAGTACTTGTTTATCTATTCATTAAAGCGCAGAAATGAAACTTCGGGGGAGGGGGGTGCTTAATAATAATAGCGTCTTTGAAATCATTTTTGAAAAACAGGTTATTCGCTATACAGGCATCTCCGAAACTATTTTTGTGCCCGGGGCAAATTACGACCTCATCAAAGCTGCTTGTGTAATTCAGTTGAAGCTTTTCTAACACTCCTCGGGTGTGACAGCCGAAAGGTAACGAGCGCCGTGTTAGCGGTGAGGTCACGAGGAAAGTGCCCTCTGATTGGCTGGCGGCGCGCTGGGGCCAGATAGCGAACTGCGCGAGGACCCGCTTATCGCTCCGCTCGCAGAGTCCGGGTCCGGCCGAGTCGACGCGGTGCGTGATGGTTCAACTGCGGGCTGCAAGTAAAAACAAATTATTAAAGCGAGGTGCTTCCCTTCAGCAAGGAAAATAAAACGGTTTCTTTGTGGAATCAGCCGAAATTAACAGTACTATATTACTTCATTGAACTTTTCAGCAGTCGCATAAAAATGCACGGGATGTCCCGGAGTCTCTGTACCTTTAGCAACAGTTTACCGGATGGCAGAGGAAAGGTGAGCC
This sequence comes from Brienomyrus brachyistius, assembly GCF_023856365.1. Lineage (NCBI taxonomy): Eukaryota > Metazoa > Chordata > Actinopteri > Osteoglossiformes > Mormyridae > Brienomyrus > Brienomyrus brachyistius. The sequence goes on from NC_064541.1 coordinate 15,171,179, forward strand.
GGACCTTTCCTATGTAGTAACTAACTGTGCCTTAAATGTCTGCTTTGTCTTTAGACTTCTGTTACTGTGCCGGTCTGTATCTAACCAGATGCTGTGTTACAGGTTACAGTGTTTAATTTATAAGTATAATTCTTTTCATTTATCTTGGCTAATGCAGATTCGCTTGAGTTGCAATGTTAGCTGATATTATATCTTGCAATGGCGTAGGAACCAGGTGTGACGGGGGGGGGGCACGAACCTCCCAATATTTAATTTGGCTTCATTCGTCCTTCCCACAAAAACAGACCATTGCATTTACATTAAGTCGTGTCCCCCATCCAATATCAAACTCTCTTCTACGTCCTTGACATAGTGTGATATGATATGGCGATATGAATGCTATTTCTATTTGTATAATTATTTGTAATGTGATGGCCTTTTGATATTCGTTTTCATTTTTAAGCTCTATTGGCATTCTTCTTGTGTTTACTAACGTTGATGTGCCAACACTAGAGACCCTGATTAATAATAAATCCGGATATTTACTTTTGGTTACATGCCAGGGTTAAAACATTAAGCTTTTTGGACGTCAGCGTCTAACCTGAGCGCGCCAGTCACCATGAATTGATTGTCTGAATCTGACGTCATGTTACCTGCATAATATCGTGTAGGCTACGTCCATACCTGTATCTACCAGCCGCTTATCCTGCATGGTAAGAGTTCCAGAGATCACACACACACACATATGCATATATAGGTTTAAGAGCTCCGTGTATAACCTACATTATTGTGACACAGGCGAGGAATGCACCAGTGGATTGTTTATTGTGAGATTCTAGGAGCTGTTTAGACAGGTGTTTCTGAAAGGATACCATCAATCAAATACTTTAGTCCAAGATGAATCCTTATACTTGGGCTCTGATTTAGCCCTGGTGTAAAACAATTTCCAAATGACAGTGTTTTAGTCAAAGTTTTAATATCTCATCACACACCATCTTGTGCAGGACTGGAAACTGTGCCAGTAGTAATAAAGATCCTTGCTTTGGAGTTGCGCACAGCTCAGTAACTTAGTTGAAATGAATGTTCTCACACATTTAACATTGGTGTACATTTTGCACAAACGTCAACATTAGTTGTAAAAACCAGTGTCTACATTTGCAACAGTGTAATAAAATTACTTCACACGGAACATTTTTTATGTGTGTGGCCTGTCTGTGTTAAGTCATTGACATTAATGTAAAGCTATACTAATGAATAAGATCTGATCACAGTATGCTTTTTTAACCGAACTTAACTGAACTAGTGTTTGTGGGAGAGCTGTTTAATGTCGTATAATTTTATAACCATAACTCTACTTTGGCATATTCTATGAGACTATGCTGTTGTGGATGAAGCTCTTTAGATGACCATTCAGCTGGATTTGCCTTGACCATCAGTTGCATGATAATGAGGGCCAGTGTGTGGCTCAGGGTCTTAGGCCACTAGGCCTGTGATGAGAGAACCACCAGTGTGGATACTGCAGGGGCCCTGGATGGACCCCTTTAGAAATGCAAAAGGTGCAAGATCTATAATTAGGTATTGCAGGGTTTGTTAGGTTTTGCTTTAAAGCTCACAAATCTGGCCCAGCCTCGTGCGGATCATTCCTCCTTTGCATCGCGCTGTCAGTAGGCTGGATCATTCACTGCCGCTGAAATATGAGGAGGTTCTCCGTCCATCTTTCGCAAACATTCATTGGTTTAAGTCTGGAAATTGCAAGCTATATTAATATATTTGTGAGCAGGGAAATGTAACTGCCGCTAAAGCGGATATCCCATTGGCGGAATTTAATTACAGCTCGTTTCCCCTTTTTTGCATTTTCATCATTATATTAAGCAGCGCATGTTCTAAAATGAGTCTATATAACAGTACACGGGCACGCAGTCTAAAAAATATCGTCTGAAAATAACAATCATATCAATAAATGCAATATTTTTATCTGTCTTGAAATGGTGTCGCTTTTACCACATTACTAAGTCTATGAGTGACATATGTATGATATAGATTTTATCTACAGACTATTCTACTGGAAAAACCGCTCACTCTGGTTGTTGAGTCGGTATTATTCGTCATATTATTGGTGTAGATTGTTGTCATTCAAGAGTCACTCGGTGCTTGTTTATATAAACATGACCGCCCTTTTCGGCACTTGAAACTTCGGCGGAGGAGCGTCTGTCTGTGTGGCTTCTTGTGGCGAAAAAGAAAACGTGTTGTTTTGTAATTTTTAATTCGACTTGTGACTTTGCGAGATTGTGTGCGTGCAGCTAACAGTAAGTTCAGTCTAACAATGTAAATAATGTCCTTTAACTATTTATCGTCGTTTTCGTTAGCTTCTTTGTTAGCACCACAATGATGCCGCCGTAAATTAGCTGTAATATTATACCTGTAATACAGTAGCCCACTTATAATTCGGTTAGGTTCTGCTTCTGTTGTTACTAACACTATACCGTCCCCACTATTGGGTTTTATCAATGTTAATCGAAGTCGTTGCTTGTTTCTTCATTAATAAATCGCAGTTAGTGTTAGACTAGTCGATGTTAAAAGTAGGTACTGTCAGGTGAAAATGGAATATTGGTTCAGATTAGATTTAACGAGTCAGAATGTTTTATTTTGATATAAAATAAAAACAAAGGAATTTCTAGTCTTTAACTCTGAGACGGGGATGAGTCGGCACCTGAGTTTCGTTTTAAGGGCGTTTTTCCGCCGCTGAATGTCGGGGTTTTTCGCGATGAATCTCGTGAAAAGTTTTTTTTTTCTTTTTCAAGCTTTGTTTAGGGTCTAGGCTTCTGTTAGAAAACTGAGTGCGAAATAGAGTAGTATTTTTTTAAAGAAATGGGTTGGCAAAACGTTCTCTTTTTTTGAGGAAAACAATTAAGTTAAATGTGAAATTTATGGACAGAGTAATGAGGTAAATCTGAAGTGTTTGGGGCCAGTTTATACATTTCTCAGCAGTCGGTGCGCTTACCTACTAAAAGCATTTGTGATTTGCGGTATGCTTTATAGTGTGTGTTTGTGTGTGTGCATGTGTGTGTTTACACATATTCATCTTGCATTTCTGGAAGGTCATGTGTCCAAATCCCATGGTTGCCGAACAGTCGTACTGCTTGTGGCCCCTAAGCAAGGCCCTTATGCCTATTTCCATTTCCTCCAGGGATGCTGGCTGCCCTCCTCTAGAAATGTATGTTGCTTTGGACTAGAGGTGCATGAGATATCATTGTAGGCTGAGTATCTGTTAAAAATCAAAATATTGACATCAGTCCGATGTGTCAGTCTTGGCTGATATTGCTGGCCGACATTTAACCTTTATTGAAATTCAGAGTGAGCACCACTATTAAATCAGGCCGGGAAATTGATCTTTCCTTATCCACAGAACAAAAAAATGATGTAATGTCTAACCTGTGCTGTTGGCAAGCTCAGCAAGTACACCACCGGAACCCCCGCCCCCCAGCGTTGCTCAGCGAGTGAATCAGAAGTTGGCCAATTATCATTTTTCAGATATTACACTACTAAAATATAATGGTTATCAACAGGGGTGTGCAGTAGGGGTATGGCAGATGCAGGGGGCTCAGCACTGTACAGGGACCCTTGAATACATAAAATATGTTAAAGTGGTTGGGGGGGGACATGATAACATTTCATAACAGAGCTCAGAATTTCTAGCTACACCCCTGGTTATTGGTATCGGTCACATTCTCACATCAGTGCCCTGTTTGTTTGTTTGGTCACTTTGAAATATGTAATTGGGGTTTTACTTAGTCACAGTGTATCTATATCTTAAGCACTAAGTTCCAGAGTCATTGGTGGAATTTCAATCGTCATTCCACGGCACAACCGGAGTGGAATGTTCCCGCAGTCGAAGTGGGCTTGGCCTGCCGTCATGTTTATTGCATAAAGTGGGCGGAAACAGAGTTTCACCAGCTGTCAGGGAAGGGAAGGCATGTAAAGCCTTCAGCATGACTCTGCTGGGAGTAATTCTAGTGGGTATGTCCGTAGATGGGCAGGTGCTCGCTCAGGAATTTCCTCATCTGCCCTCTTCTGTCTGCCCTCCTACTTGGGAGGCGTCACGTCATGCTATCACGGCATGCACTGCTGTTTAGTCCTTCTTGCTTTTCCACTCCAAACAGAGGCAGAGGGCTTGTCGGTGGGGGTGGGGTCTTTGATGACAGAGAGAAGATGCTGCAGTGTGCCAAAGCACCCTGTGCTAACAGCCTGTCCTCAAGTGAACTGCTTCTCGGCTAAATAACACCTTGCGTGTGCGTGTCACAAGTGGCCCGTAGGTCTGTCAGAAGTAAACACTGCAAGCACTGCATGCATTGTCACCTGGGATCCTTGTCAACAATGGAAATTTTGAACTTTTAATTTGAGAGAACGGCTTTCATTTCAGATAAGGAGTGTAGTGACATTTCAGTGCAGGCTCTGACATTGTGTTGCATTTGTCTTTGGGTTCACACGGATTAATGAATTCTTGTTTTGAGCATTTTTTTTTTTCTGAATTCAAGCCTCGCTCCACCGAAAACAAAGTGTTGCGGTTTAGTTATTTTGGAGCGACACATGATGGTGGTGGTGGTGATTTGATGGGTGTGACTCGTGCCTTCATTGCATTAGCTTTATCCCTGTTCAGCCAGTGGGACATTTTGTCTTCCAGTTCCAAGTCACTCCCTTCATGTGTCAGGGCTTGGGAGAGGTGAGACTGACAGCAGGCCTTGCCTCTCCTAGCCTTTCTGACCTTTGACTGTGAGAGGATATGAAACGCAGCACGTAAAAGCTGACGGGGAAGGGGTGGCTTTCTCTGGCTATGCTAAATGCTAATTGGCCCCCATCTACACTGATCACACAAAGAATCGGTTCCCCTGACTCACTTATGCAAACACTCTTTCATGTATACACTGCACACAAATGCAAACCACAGTATGCATGTACAGACTCCTATGAACGGTGTGTGAACTTAAGCGTTCTCACACACGCTAACCAAATCCACACTGGGTGAAGCTGTGCTGTACCCCAAGGCTTCATCGCCCTACGGGCCAAGCAGCCCTCTGTCCCTCCCTCCGTTTTCCCACAGACCCGCTGTGCGTGTTGACACGACTGCCTGGACAGGTAATTAATAATTAAGTTTGGTTTGCATGCTGTCAACATTTTACGTAACCACTCTTACGCAACATAATATTTTTCGCACTAATCCCCCTCACCCTGGATTGTTGAAACAAGTGTTTCTGCCAAATTCATTGTTCATCCTTCATTTTAGCACAATTGAATATGCTTTTTGTTTTCTTGTAACAACTTTGTGTTTACCTAGCCGTTCCTGTTCTGGTCACTGGCCAAATGTTTCAGTTCTGAGTAATATGTACCAGGGTATGATTATTATTATTATTATTATTTAATTGTGTGGTTAAATTATTTAGTATTTCCATTCAGATACGATTAAAAAGTGCTTTTCAAAGGACTATATAAAATCTACACTATGTAGATTTCTAGAACATGCCCTTACCAAAGGATTTAACTGCAATACAATGCTGCCACATCACGAATCCACAGTGAACTCTGTGCCCTACCCATAATGCCTTGGCATCCTGATAAAGTTTTATCTTTTATCTTTTTGTAGGTTTGGTGGCTCATCAGGTAGCACTGTTGCCTTGTGCTTGGTGTGGAGTTGAATGTTCTGTGTGTGTTATGTGGGTTTCCTCCTGTAGTTAACACAGTTAGGCTCTTTGGTGCTGGTGGGTAGGGACATTGTGCCTCTGACTGGAAGGTTGTTGGTTCAGATCCCAGCGCCAACAGAGGGATTTTACTGTTGAGCTCTTGAATGAGGCCCTTAACCCTCAGTTGCTCCAGGGACTGTCTGACTCTGCTTTATCAAAACAGCGTTTGCCATTTTGGATGAAAGTGTCTGGTAAATAAGTGACATGTAATGTGCTTTTGTCTCTCTGACACAAAGATACACACAATGCACCTATCGGTGGACAAAACAAATGGAAGTAACTGAAGCTGAAAGCTTTGTGTGGTCTGCCTGGATTTTTTTCATAGCCCTGACAGAACAACCCCCATACCTGTGATGATGTTTTCTTTGCTTATGTAACTCAATCAACATTCTCTACATCGCATGAGAGAGACTGATTTATGTCACTCTATGTTACACTTGTTTTCCTACCTGGGGCCCCAGTCGCAGAGCCCCCTAGGGACAAGGTGTGTCCTTGCAGGTTTTCCCCATTGGGGCTTTGCTTTGGTGTCTCCACATATACATGCACATGGAAAAAATGTCAAGACGGCAGCTCTGTCTGTCTGACTCGGATTTCAGAGCTACATACACAGGCAGCTGCCAGTCGCAACCGAATTTCAACTGAAATTTTAGCAGCCCAGGACGTTGGGGAGATCATGCTGTACAGGCAAATAGGATGACCTCATCAGCAGCAGTAAGCAGAGTCATGCCTGTGTAGATGCTGTATGACCCATGTACTGCCAGGAGCCGGAGTCCGTGCTCGAATAGACAGTCGGCCCATTATGGTGCGACATAATGCATTTTAATCATTAATTAGCAATGTCGCCACCTTGGTGCTGACATTGGAGCTAAAATGGCTTCCTGCTCTGAACAGAGTGTTGGTGCGTCATGAGAGTGCGTGAACCTGCGGGGAGGGGGGGGGTCCTCTGTCCATTGTCTCCAGTTATGTTTAGTCGACATGCACCTGGGTCTCGGCCAAACCAGCACCTGCAACAGATCACATGAATTATAATTCCACAAAGGCATGTCACTTCCTGTCCTTCCTAATCCAGATTGAGTCTAACATATTGTTTCGTATAAGGATTATGAAACTGAAATATGCGCGCACACACGTGCGGACTGAAACCGCCATCTGCCCTGGCGTCATGTTGTTTCCTGTTGTATTAAGAAGAAATGACTGGGAGAGTTTGCCTGCTCTGCTGTTTGTGTGGCTCTGAGTGTCTCGTGGTAGTGCCCCCCCCAAACAAAATCAAAAACACTGTGTGGGGGGTGGCAGGGTCTATCCCCACACAACGGGGAAACCGTGTTTTAAGGATGCGTGTATTTTTAGATGATGTACATAAAATTAGACTAAATTTAAAGAGTAAAAGAGGCAGGGCTGGTGGAGACTATTTAGATACTATCTATTTAAAGTCTGTGCTGTAGGAACGGGGCAACGTTTCTCAAGAACGATGCCATTGATGTTTTTGTGCCTTTGACATTTGACAGTTATGGGGATCCCATTACAGTGGGTGTGTGGGCTATTGTGGTTTAGAATAGCATGCATTAACAGGAATTACAGTGTACAGTGTGTGCGCGTTCACCATCTTGGAACAAGCTGGCAGAGAGACAAAAAAAAGTCATGCTTGTCGAAACGGTGCCCTTATGTCAATATGCTGCCAGAACTGTGGGCGTTGGGGTGCCTTGGAGATCCAACTGAAGTACCCTTCAAGGGGACTTAACCGAAACTGCCTCACAGCATATCGAGCTGCTTGTGGATAAAAGTCATTCGAGCAAAACACGGTGGTTTTGCTTAACTTTCAGAAAAGAGTTCCAATGTGTACCTTTGCTTGTCAGTGAGGCTGTACCCTCAAGGGTCTGCCAGTTGTACCCTTAGCTGTAGGTAATGGTACCTTGTTTATGAGGAACATTTTTGTACCATCGATGGTACGTTAATGTCGTTTGCACCTTGGGTATGTTCCTCAGAGTCCATTTCTGTACCTTAAAAAGGTACCATTACCTACAGATAAAGGTACAATTGGCAGATCCTTCAGGGTACAGCCCCAGTGACAGCAAAGGTACAAAAAACATTAATGTACCATCGATGGTACAAAAATGTTCCTCAAAAACAAGGTACCATTACCTACAACTAAGGGTACAATTGGCAGACTCTTGAGGGTACAGCCCCAGTGACAGCAAAGGTAGACATTGGAACATTGTTTTTTGACAGTGTACCACCATCCTCGAGGGCTCACAGCCCTTAGGATGAATTGAAAACATCCCCTTTGTTCTCCCATCACCCACTTCAGCTTGGTACACAGACCTTCTTAGGGAGCTGCCTTGATGTTTGTCCCGTGTGTGTGTGTGTGTGTGTGTTTACATCTTCATTTGTCCTCCGTCCATGTTTCATGGCCACCTGAGGCAGATAACGAGAACTACGACCAATCGATGCCGGTCAAAACATTGGTCAAGGACAGCTAAAATATGTCAGGAATGTCCCCCCCCCCCCCCTTCTCTTGGTGTTTGTGCACAGCGGGAGGGCAGAGCCATCCTACCCTCAATCTGGTTCTTGTCAGTACCTCGTGTTGTATTTATTCCTGCTGGGTATCACCTGCTCAGCTATTATAAACGAATGAGAGCCGGCCTGGTTACAGGCAAACAGATGCTGCTGCTCAGCACCAAGCTGAGATGGTTTTCCCTGTTTTTTTTATTGGCTTTTTTAACTAACAAATTATACCTGAGAAGCTACACAGACACTTCCAGGAATGCTGCTATTTCAAGCTAGACGTACGGCGGCGCGCCTTTTTTCCACACAATGGGGATGGAAACCAAGGTGGAGATTTGCGTACGTATGTAGGAGTAACATGTAGGAGTTATTTTGGGGTTGCGAAGTGATGCTAGTTTTGGTTATGCAGATGTTTGTTACAAAACGAGGCTTGCAGCGATGAGTAAATAAACACAAACAAACTCCGGCAAATTAAGTAACACAGGCGCTAGATGGAAGCTCGTCAGTGTTGTGTAACCACAGCCGAGCCTGTCCTCTGGCACGCTTACAATCACCCGGCAAGTGAATGTTGGCTACAGATAGAAATATTGGTACTTTTTTCTAGGCCTTCTGCGAGAGTCGCTCCAACACTGACGGGGGAAATCCATCCCATGCTCCCCCCCAGTGGTTTTCCCTTCTACACAGGCATGACTCATGGAAAGGGTGTCTGTGTGCGTAGGGGGGAATCATAGGGTGGAGCAACAAGCATAAAGGGGAGATGTGTTATAACAACCCTTTACCCAGTTCCAACACACCCCAGTCTGCTTCATAAGCTTCATACGCAGCAGCTTTCAATGAGGTCATTCTCCATAATTGACCATGGTGAAAGTCCGCATGGTTATCTTTGCGAGTATTAAAATGAGCGCGGCCAGGGTTCATTCCCGGTCCTGCCTCTGCCGCTCCCGCAGTTCTGAACAAACAACTTTTTTTTCAAATTTAAAGTGCATGGATCTGGGGGAAAATCTAAGAGTTTTTAGAACGTTACGGAAAAGCAACCATCAAGCTATAGGGTTGTAGGTTACATGTGTCTGATGAGGCGTTGATCTGACGGAAGATGCCCAGAAATATTTATACACTTATCTGGAGAATGTTGGAGGGCAGGACTTGTGCCAGATAAACCCAGGATCAAATGGAGCACGGTGATGGAGGCTTGTTGCTTCTCTCATGAAATGCATGGCGGAGACTCTGCTTGTGTTGACTTGTGATGTTGTGTCTGAGCTGACAGACCCATGCTTCCTGTGTTTATCTGTTCCCTTCCCGAGTGGCTCAGAGGTTAATCCCCTCACGATGACTCATTCTCCAACCCTTATTCCAGCTGCCGTGGAAACGGGTCTGGTTTAATTATTTTTTCCATCTCTTCTGTTTCAAAATTGAAATTTTAAGTACAAACTCACGTAGCTGCAGCCCAATCCGTTTAAAAGAATACAATTCAAAAACGGAACACTTGTCTGCGTCACAAATGCCGCCTTTTCCAGCAATTTCTCTCTCTCTGGCCTTTTATTGCCCACTGGGACCAGCTCAGGTTTTCCACTCTCCCAGTCCTTCTTAACTCTCCCCCTCCCCGTGGTCATCTCTGCCTCCTCCCTTTGGTTCTTCCCCAGCCCCCATTCCCCCCCCTGTATTCTTCAGTCTCTGCTCTTGCTCCAGTCGTCCCTTTTCTGCTCACACTCATCTTTCTCCCGCCGCAAAGGACAAGTGCCCTCGGCTGAGACTCACTCTACAGGACCAGACCCGACCGGCCCAGAAGCAGCCTGACCACGACCCAGACCTTTCCACAAGCAAGGTAAAGAGCTCCTCTAAGTGCCTAAGTAACTGAATGACGGAGACCGTAGCGTGAACTACGCTCAGGAATGATGGCTGAAATGTGGATCCTGTTTTTGTCCCAGACTCTCTAACCTGAAGTAACATCTAGGGAAAGAACACTTCAGCCGGTATTGGTGTCAGGCATGTTACAGATGCCTGTCAGATTAGCGTAGCATTGAGGTGATCTTGTGTTTGAACGTGACTGACAGACTGGACTGCTCTACAGATCCTAATAATCCCAGACGCTAGTCTGTCAAGCTAAGCGATTAGCTTTGTGGGTGGTACAGCCCTCAGATACAACCGTAAAACAGCTCTTTGTGTTCAGGCTAGCCTCTTCCCGCATCTGCCACTGCTTTTACTAGAATGTTCTGTGGCGCGGGACGGAATCCACTCACTCACAAAGTTTACGCGACACGGGCTACGCTCGGGGGCTGCATGGCAGCCTGATCTTTCAGTGCGTTATTAGATAAGAACGGGTTCCGGAGCTCTTCCGGGCTTGTTCATATGATACCATGCATTGTTTGCAAGCTTTCTTTCTGTATGGGTTTAATTAGGTTTATTTTTTTTTCCAGCCGGCAGGACTTTCTTTTGCCCTGGTTCAGCCATCCAACGGCAAGCGAACGTTGCTGCTAGAGAAGGTCAAACCCACTCAGGAGAAAGTAGAAGTGATCAAGGTAAATCCGGATGGAAAAGAAGACATGGAGGATATGCGTTTGTTTTTGATGAACTGGAAGAAATGGCATCTTTTGTACGCTGGGGTGTCATGGTTTGTGTAGCTGTACTTGTCTGTATGCCAGCAGCTGGCTGCTGTTTGCTGTTTTGATGTGTGGGTGTGTGATTATGCCCCAGGCCCATAGCCAGAAATGGATTTCAAGGAGGGGGGGTTTAGCAAATTTCAAAGGGGGATTCAAACTCAAACTCACTATTTTTCTAGCTGGCTATGTGCCTGGTTGGGAGCAAACACATTTGGGGGGGGGGTTCAAACCTGCAATTTTACTACGAGCCTGCTGTGTGCTGCGCCGCGTGCATCACTACGTACCTGTGGCGTGCAGGTGTATCTGGAGGGCAGTGCGGAGAAGGAGGCTGAACAGCGCGAGAGTCTGAAGATGCTGTCAGACGAGGTGTCGCAGATTCAGGAGGTCGGTCCCGCTGAGGGTGGCGTCCCGCCGCCCTGCCCTCCTCCAATTAACCCATCAATCAGTCACTTAAAGTTATTTGTCACATACGCAGTCATGCTCCGTACAATGGTTAGTGAAACGCTTAAACGTGAGTTGCCTAACTCCAAGATTGACAGAAGACATAAAGAGACAAAACGCTAAACAGTAATGACAAATAACCGTGAATAGTGTGCAATTAGTAGTATTTTGATGGCCGCTGAATTAATAAGTATTTACAGCACAGTGGGAGTACTTATAGGACTGGACGTATGTGTTGTGTAACTCCTGTGTTTTTTCTCCTTAGGTGAGGTTTTGTCTCAAAACCCTGAGGGAACAGATGGCAGCCAGGAACAAAGCTAACAATAACCAAGCAGATCACAAGGTAGGAGCCGGTCAGCCTCTGTGCCTTTGCACACACCTCTAACTTTGTGTTCCCTTTATTTCCTTTATTGTGTATGTTTTCTGTTCCAAATCACTCACTCCTGGGGTCCCTCCTCTAGCCTCTAACCAATGGGCATGGAGTTCATCTACCCAATGGCCAATCAGCTGTCTCCAAACACAGTGAGGGCTGGGCCATCCAAGAGATTCAGGTGAGGCTGTGCTCTCTTTACACCCCATGCATAATTTGCAGAACGATGGGGCAGGTTAGCCCCACACAGCAAGGGGGGGCAGAAGTCACAGTAGCACTGACCGCACTTTCACACGTGTATCGCCTTTCTGTAACATTTCAGGCTGCAGCAAGTGTAACGCTTCATAATGTGATGTAAGAAGATACTTACGCTTTCAAGAAAGTGATCTGAAAAAAAAAAATGATGCTGCCAGAGAATGACCTCACACGCTGAGGAAGGATTGGCACGTTCGACAAAACCGTTAAAAATCTAACTGGATAAACCTGTGCCCCCGTTAAAACCTCAGGAATCCACTTACAGAAGTCATTATTCCGGGCCGTACTCCTTTCCTTGTCGTCGTCGTTGTTGTTGTTGTTTATGGTTGCCGTGTGTACACAGTGCTCCTCTCGTACCTCTGGCTCTGTGGGATGGATGTTAATGTGTCCGGCAGAACGAGTTGAAGGGCTTAGCTCCATTGCAGCCAGGAGTAATGAACGGCCGGAAGGATCGAATTACAGCCCTTACAAAGAAAGGGTTGGCAGTCACACCCCCCTGTCCCACCAGTGACACTCCCTCTGACTCCATCACTCTCATTTTGCCCCCCCCCCCCTCCATTTTTATCTTTCTGTCCTCTGTCAGGACTGGGAGGATGAGCAGGAGAGTTCTAAAATCCGGGAAGTGAGCAGACGGCTGTACGCCCAGCTGCAGGAGGCAGAGCGGAGACACCAGGAGGAGAAAGAAAAGCTGCAGGTTTGTGCCAACCCCCCCCGCCCCCCCCCCCCCCCATCTCTCTCTTCCTTCATCCTATTTTTGTTTATTTTTTAAATGGCTTACTTTTTTCTTCCCAGAGGTGGTGAGTATCAAAACAACATTGTAGTTTTATTAACGCATTGTGTCAATATTAAGATGACATGCATTTACAGGTCTTAAACAAAGAGAGAAAATAAACAAGGGCTGGGAACTGTCAAATAACATCTTCAGTCGGTCGGGGCTGAGGCTGTATGCCTGTGCATGTGCTGCTCACGGCAATGCCGCTCCCTGCCCCCTAGGAGGAGAGCCTCTGGTACCAGCAGCAGCTGGGCGAGCAGACGGAGCGCTTTTGCCGTGCCGAGCGGGGTCTCGAGGAGAGGGACCGGCAAGTGGAGGACCTGCAGCGGCTGTTGCGCGGCATGGAGGCCGAGAGCGCCGCCCTGCAGGAGAAGATGAAGGCCAGCGAGGAGCAGCTGCTGGAGATGCACGCTTACAAGGAGGGCCAGTGCGGCAAGAATAAGAGGTCAGGCCACCCACTACGGGCTCTAGGAGTGTTAGGGTTAAGGCATTCAGAAAGTATTATAAACATGGTTATACCTATAAAAAGGAATAACACATTGTCATGTTTATTGTGCATTATGAATGCTCTATGAAGGTCTCATCTATAATGCACTATAAATACCTTTATAATGCTTTATGATAGTCAGTATAAGAATTTTGGATGCTTTGTACTGCATTAGGAAGGTATTTATAATGCATTTTACATGACTGCTTTAAGTAAAGTATTACCGCATTATCTAAGAAAATACTAATTTATAGTAATCTATATAACATTTGGTAATAAACCTGTGATGTAAGTGCTTGGGTGGGACTCGGGAGGAGGTCTGGGACTAACAGCTTTGGTCTGTGCTGCAGGTCTGAGGAGCTGGAGAAGGAGGTGGCCATTCTGAAGGAGAAGATCCACCACCTGGACGACATGCTGAAGAGCCAGCAGAGGAAAGTGCGGCACATGATCGAGCAGGTGAGGGCAGGGCGACCGGTTCCTGCTTCAATCACCTGCCCCATTCTAAAGGCTGTCATTACTGTCATTGTGTCCCACACAATGGGGTTACGATAGTGAGTTCCCAGACTAATGCATTCACAGATAATATGGAGTACACAGTATATAAAAGTAGTAAAACTATTAAAGGAATTAATTCTGTGGATATGTAAACAGTGACAAAGCAGGATCTCTGTGAACGTGCATGTGACTGTCTGCAGCTGCAAAACTCACGCACAGTGATCCAGGAAAGAGACCGCGTGATCCGGGAGCTGGAGGAGAAGGTGGCCTATCTGGAGGCCGAGGTCAGCTCCTTTGCCCTTGTGTGTCTCTCTTCCCTGAATTTGTTTGCTTTTTCATGCTTTTCCATTGTCGGCTTTTCGTTTATTTTTCCATTCTGTCTTGCACAATGTCAGGGAACTCTGTTGGTCCTTTCTATCCCGCAGAACAAAGAAATGCGGGACCAGATGGATTACGTCCTGGGGGGCCAAAAGCCCGCCTCCTACCTACCACCGGAGCGCAACTCGCAGATAGTCTACAGGTAAAGTTGCGGATCCCTGACCTTGCCAAGCAAGTGCAGCGTCAGCCTTAAAAACTCCGTCAGCGGGTTTCTCTCTGTCGTTTATCCCCATGGACACATGATACCGGCACATGCAGGTGTGTCCAACGGATGCGATTTGGGCGAGACGCACAGTCGGGTGTATGTGGGTGGCCAGGCGACATAGGAGTGGCAGAGAATGACTTTTGCTGCATTGAAAGTGTATCTCTGTGACATATGTATCGCTTTAGCTTGTCCGCTTAATAACTGCCATTACTAACTTACAATACAGAAGGATTACTGTTCGTAGAAAATAGCTAAACTGACTAAATGGGGTGAGCAAAGGAGCTGTTGAAAAGGTGGCTACAGTCCTAAGGAAGGCATTCCACGGACCCAGCCCTTACCCAAGGTGTGTGTGGCCCCCAGTTCTCCATTGTCATACTCATGCGATACGAACTCTGTCCGCAGCAAGCAGTTCCAGCCCTCGACGCAGAGCAGCAAGACCCTGCCTTTCATCAAAGTCATCGAGATCAAGTCCTGAGCAGCTATCAGGAGGGACAGCACCACATTGTCACGACGAACACAAGTTACGGGAGCCAGCAGTACTGGTGGCTAGCTGGCTGCGGAACGCCACACTCGATACAGCTACACAGGTTGCCGTGCACACGTTCTGCTACTAATTTATAAATCTTGGTAGAATGTCACGTCAAATATCACATGGGTCAGTTTAAATTTCATATTTAATGTTTTGGGTCCACCAACCAAAAATGGACATAACTTATATACTCTCTGTAATGGTAGAGGAGAACAGAAAGAGATGCTTTGAAATCCATTGAACTGACAGAATGAAGGGGATTCACCATTTGTTTTGATCTCGGATACTGGTTCTCTTCCGGGACCGGGGGTTATTCTCATACTTGTGGTCAAAGAGTATGGGCTAGATTTGTGTAAAATATGGGGAAACTGACGTGAGCATTCGGGGTAGGAACAAGATGTTTTGCATGCTTGACACAAAGGCAGGGCTATTTGAAACCGGCTCGCGTGTATCGGGATTCAGATTAATCAGGTCATCTAGTCTGTGCCGGAACCGACAGCAGATGTGTCATGTGACATTATCATTGTGTACGTCCTGTTCTGTAAGCCGGGAATGCCAACCACACAGTGCCTTGGCTTGGTAGTCACACTCGAAAAAGATATGCATTTAACTTATTGGCTGAACATTTTATCCAGTAACTCAGAATCCTTTGATCTGTTTAAATCACCATCGTAAACAGTTTTCTGGTTCTGTGATGGCCTCCTGTGCACGAAGGTTAGCCTCAACTGTAACTCTGTTAATATTGACTGTGTGTCCTGGGTATGTGTCCTTGCATTTCTATTTATTATGTAACGTTAATTGTGAGTCTTTGGGTAGAAGAAGGTATTTGTCTTCGGCACAACACCATCATACAGCAGATATCGGTCAGCGATCGCGCGAGCCAAACTCAACATGAGTCCAGTTCACTGAACACTGTGAAGTCACTGACCGGACATACCACGATTATGAAGAATGACTGTTTTGAACACACTCCAGTGTCTATTTATACGAGAATCCTCAAAATGTTTGTTCACTCCAGTCCTATGAGCTATGTGTTGAATTTTGCTTGTACATGTTATTCCAGGGGCCTGGTGGTCTTGCCTCACTGTTTCATATATAGCTGAGTTTCTCCGTTTCACACAGAAACATGCTTTGGGTAGAAATAGCTATCTGGCAGACTTGAGCTTACCTATAAGCACTTCTTTGGCATATATACAGATTAATATATAATGTGAAAGTATGTTAGAAACAGTTCTGTTCAATGTGCATATAATCATGCTTTGTGTACTAATTTTTAAATAAAGTTTAATGTAAAATGTTTTTCACTAATTATCCTTAATGGAAAACAATTGGAAGTGTTTTATTTTTATATCCTGAACCAAATTTTTTTTGTGAGATTCAACAGGTCAGAGTAGCAGCCTTGTTTTCAGCAAGAGAAGCTTTAGCAAGTATCCCTTATACATCAAATCATAATGCGCTTGGCTCTTTAATGGTGTATATAGTATGTCAGATGCATACGATCATTTGGAACACTGGGTGGTTTCCATCTAGTGGTCAAATCCTGCGTAGCATCTAAAGTCGGTTTAACAGTGTCATCTGCATAGCCGTTAGATTAAAATTGTGATTCTTTTTCAGTGAATCCGTTCTTGAGTCCATTGAAGTAAGTTTCATTCAAATGCATTTACTTCCAAAGCATTACGCTTTAATATTTTTGCTCCAGAAGGACGAATCCCCCATTGTAGTGAGGTTCCATTCATGTTTCATAAAACTATTTTATTTCTGGGTAAGTTTTATATATACACGTTTCATTACATATTGTACTTACATAAAATTACATTGGCCATTCAGGCTTGGGCCACCTCATTTGTGCAGGGTTCCTTGATTCACTGATTTGTGAATGAAAAGAATGAATTTTTACAGTGACATCACTGAGACTTAAATCACTCTTTGAGTTTGTTAAATTAAGCCAGAGAAGAAACAAGTTTTGAAGATTTCTTACAGCGCACATGGAGACTCTAGCGGTTTATTACAGACGTTCACAAAGCCGTTAACCAGCATGACCCCAGGATCTGATCCATCAACTAAGTTGTAAAAAAACGACTTCAAAAAAATCTGTACATCTCTAATCTGGCATTAATAAAAAAAAAGCATAGAACCGGGCTTTGTACTGCTGTATACACACTTTTCACTTTGCTAAAAAAAAAAGGACGTAGCATTTTTAACAGCTTTTTCGCCCATGTCTCTCTACCGCACACACAGACACACGCAGCTTCATAAAAAATTAAAAATACATTCTCGCATGTGTGTACAGAGGTCCCGAGGTTTTTCAAGAAGTGCACTTATCCGAAATCATCCATATCTACTGCCGCCGATATGATGACCTACGGCTTTTGGGTCAGCGGACACTGACGTTTAACCTCAGCTCCCCTCTCTGTTTCCATCGCCGCACAGTGCTTGAAACACCCCATCTGAGTTGGGGGGGGGTATCGAAAAGGCAGGTAGCGATGCTCCATAAAAATGCTTAGACTCTTCATTGCTTGCCACTGGCTAGGCTCTGTGCCACCCGGGATGTCGAATCCTATGGGACATTGCTTGTTTCACCCAGGCGACTGAACGCCTACCCTAACTGACCTCATGGCACTGCTGTCCCCAACACACCCACCGCGTGCTCAGTGAATTTCAGATCCATGCCTTTCGCGTCTCCGCTGATCCCGGCGAGGCCTTAGAGACTCGCCGCGTGGCATCCGTTGATCCGTGTGCCCTCGTCTTCTCACAGCGTGCTCTCCAGCGTGTTGTAGTTGTCCTTGAAGTTCTTCAGCTCTAGGAAGTGCTTGGGCCTCTTGCTGCGCTGGCCAGAAGGCAGGTAGGTCACCTGGATGGTGGAGGGGCCAGTCAGGCTGGGAGAGCTGGTCAGGTCCTTGGCTGCCGATTGGTGCTGCAGATTCAGACTGGTTGAGCTGGAATGGGCTTTAACACTGGGGGGGGTGAAAAGTAGGAGTAGGTGATATGGTTGTCATGATCAATTTTTTCAATGAATATTGATAATTATCGCAATACAATGAGTCATTATGTCTTTAAAAATGCCTCATTTTTGCTTACAATCCCCTTGGGATTGCCCATAAACAGATTCCGAAAAAGGCTGACAATTTGAACGGACTGAAAACAAATTAATTTTAATAAAAACATATGAAAATAAAAATTTTACACGACAATATGTGGACAGTACATTTTGTCGCTAGGTACTTTCCTCTAAGTGCAGCATCGTTCACATCTGGATCATGCTCGACTTGGGCTGGATGACATCACAATATTTTCAAAGATTTTCACAATTGTGATATTTATCACAATATTCTAAAATTCTAATTATTTTACTAGCCTAGTACTTATGGAGCATATGACAGGTAAAATGATGAATTACATCAACAGGCTCATATCATAATACTTTCAACACATATTTCTCATTTTCTATATGTAAAAGTGAGTTGTTTCTACAGGCACTGAGATTGGTTACCAAACTTTAACGGTGTCGTAAGTCATGAGGGTCATGCACCCAGCGCAGTGCATGACTGCCACAGACATGCGGGGAGAGCCGAGTGCATTACGGGCTGCAGCAGGAATACTTACACTTCAGACAGTTCGTTTAGAGACTCCTGGTATTTCAAAAACTCCGCCTCTCCAAACACCTGCAAAAGGCCAAGACAGGTCACAACACACCCATATACATGCACACACACAGACACCAGCAATATATGGGGGCTTGACGCAGACCCATAGCCTGCCCCAAACTGGCAAACGGACCCCTGTCCCATGGCGGGCACTCTCGTATCCCTCCAGCAGCCGGTCAATGAGAGCGCTGCGGCCGTTCTTGAATGCTGAGTGGGAGCTGCGCAGCTCCAGCAGCCAGCTGCGGAAACTGCAGCCTGTGACTGCACTGTGGCTGCGGCCCATCTCCTGGAACGGGATGTCTGCAAGAGGAGCAGAGGAGGATACTACAGGCAGACTATGGGTGCATATGAAAATGCATACTTACACATTACAAACTTTTGTTAAAAGTCCACTACTGCTTGACAACAGTATACATGCACTCAGACATACAGCCCTGGGAAAAAATTAGACCACTTCATACAAAAAAAAAAAAAATAAAATCTGCATTTTTAAATCCTAATTTAATTATGGTTCTGCTGGCAAAAGGCTACACTGAGCAGCAGGCTGCTTCCAGGCTCAAAGTTTCTAAGACAGCAGAACGCAAGAACAAGCTGAAGCAGGAGACACTGGGAACAACGAGATACCAGCCAGGTAGGGGGCAACTTTCTAATGGTAAAGATGACCATCAAATTATCGAGGATGGCATCAAGTGACCTTCGAAAAGAATGGGAAACATCAAGTGCAGGTGTGAAGTGTGCTGCTAGGACAGTTGATATCAGGTTCCTAGATGCAGGACTGAAGTCCCAGAAAGCAAGTAAGAAGCTCTTCAGTAATGAATCTACTTAAAATTTCTACAGAGACTTGCACTTTCCCCACCATATTAACACAAATTTCTGAGCAAGTGACTTTCTTTGCTGCTCCAGTGCATACTATATGTTGCATACTATATTTCACCTACTACCTAGCAAACAAGTATGTAATTTCAGCTGCACCCTAAGAATCTCTGATTACAAAAAAATGTAGCATTTTCCAATGGTTTCTTTAAATCATTAAAATCTATAGAGCTTTGAGAGAATGCATTCTTCGCGTGACTAAAATGCAGAAGTCTAATTATAGAGAGGTCCTCAAAAGCCAACCAATCTAAAACTAGCAGAACAGAAAAGTATGCAAAAAATTGTGCCAGAAGGAAAATAGGTACAAAACAGGCTATTACTTCATTCTTTCTGACAATGATGTGATTTGAAACACAAGCACTTTTGTGATGAATAGGCAGACATTTAACAAAGGCAGTAAATCTTACCCGAGTCTCTGATAGCATCAAGGGCCATCATTCTGTACAGGTAGTTATAACAGCCTGCAGACACATAACACATAAGCATTGCTGAGCAGGTATATAAAACACTTTAATGTGTAACGTGATCAGTACAGTTACGTAACAGACCATGCATGTGCTACGAACCTTCACTAAAGACATTACTGCAGCACAGATTCTGAAACATCCCACTCATTAATCTCGAATACGATTAAGATGCACACAGTGCAAACGAATTTAAAGAGTACACAGTATACAGTACAGCACACAAAACATCCCTGCATATCCCGATGCAGCATTACGATGTAATAAAGACGCCACTCGGGAAGCTGGTGCCTTTGGCAGGAGTTACAATCCGTCCGAATAAAAACTCAAGCACAGCATGTAATTATATCTCTATGCTATTTACCTCAGGACACAAAAACATTCTCTCTCAATCTAACAAATCTTTGCATCAGAAAACGACTAGTTATAAAAATCCAAGCTGTCGACTCACTGCAAGTTAGAAGCAAAGGTGAGCAAATATTCACAGAATGCATATTTATGTCCAGTACTATGGAGGAAAAAAAAAACTTAGGCAGTCAAAAAACGTCATGCTCACGTTAGTTTAAATATATATTACATCTGCCAAGGGGTGTCAGCTTAAACAAACGAGAACCTCTCCTACAGTCACCCCAGTATTTGCAGCGATCATCCAATACATCCATGTGTTTTTAACTCCACCTCTAGCCCACCGTGTTTGACAAATATCTCATTGAGTTAACTGATTAAGTTAATCACGTGACCTGGCATGTGAAATTTAACTAACATATGGATTAGCTAGGCTAGCTCTGAAGCGAGGTTTGGAAACTGAAGAGGTGTTCTTCTATACCACAGGACGCCAGTGATTTTTTTAGAGTATATTAGAAATTCTTGTTTATTTGTTATTGTGTTACTGTTAATCTACATATGTTGAAATACTTGTATTTTTTTCCTCTGAGCAAATGTACACATACTACCAAGAAACAGCTTTAAACATTTTCTTTGCCTAAGACCTCATCTTGTAGGTATTTGTTTGACGATGCTGCTTCTTCTGCAATATGCATGCGTGCATATTTTATAGGTTGACGGTTTCCTAACTTGTACTTTTCTCATCACAGACCGCACAGCAGTTTTTGGAGGAACGACATTTCATGGGGAGTGGTACACAAATGTTTGTGTACATGCGTCCTTGTACAGTGAGACAACAAACAATCTTAAAGCGCTCTGAGTGTGTGCTGTAAGTCAGGTGCGGTCACTCACCATTCTGAGCTCTGTTCCTCAGCCGGTCGTCCTGTTGAGAGAGCAGCCTAGGCTCGTAACGAATGGCATGCACTTTGGACAGGCGTGATTCAATCTCTTCTTTCATGTCCTGGGGGTGAGCGCAGAGCAATCATCATTCTGCATTCGCGACCGAGGACTGATGCTATGCTTGCAAATGATTAAATTCATTTCAATGGCTCTTTGGAACGAGCAAAAGGAACCGAGTCGTACTTTAGAGTCCTTCTTTTTATCGTCATGCCCAAGTTTCATTGCCTGCCCTAAATCCACTACACTCCCCTTTAAGTGAACAGCGAGAACCATGCAGTCACAAGAGATGGACATTGTCTCATTACACTCCTTAAGGACTGTTAATAAAGAGCGTGATTTCCCTGGCAAGCAAGTCTTCACTGTCTCTCTCTGCTCCCGCGATCCATCGGTCCGCCGGTCGCCACACTATATTGTTTTTCGTTAATGTTTTTACTATAAAAACCAGAAAATTAATTAACAAAAATGATTATTTGGTAGGCTTGTGAACGAATTAATCGAATTTCAATGCTTTCTTATTGGGAAAATTGCCTTGGTTCGCGTACAAATTGGTTCACGACCACTTTACTGGAACGGATTGTGCTCGCGATCCGCAGGCACCGCTGTATATTGGAGGATTGTCCAAGTCTGAATCTTATCCAAATCTTACTCTATAATTATCCTAGTGATTATTTCGCAGATAAACCTAGTAACCCCCTCAAGAAAAAGGAAAAAACGATGTTGAACGACTCTCGAAAAGTAAGGGAGCCATAGGCTAGAGCTCCCGTCAGCGGCTAGCCGCAATTCCCATCCCAGGAAGACGGGCACTGAGGTGACATGGGGAAATCAAACCCACCTTGGGGGCGTTATGTCCAAGCGGTACGTGGGGTCCTCGTCGAGATTTCATGGCGAACCTCACGATTTGTCTTTTTACAAAGATGAAGAGCAACACAAATACCTGCATTCGGGGATAAAGAGGCACGAGGCCGTGACATTTCCCCTATGTACCCAGCATTTGATGTACCAGCAAAGTCAGTCTTTACCACGAATCATCGCACTACTTGTACCTTCCTGACTAAAACATTTATTATACGACTAGTGACCTGGGGAACAACGGCTGCGAACTTAAATAAGACGTTAGGTTCTGTAATAAATTTATTTTATACACATTTATATTGGCTTTAAAAGCGCAATGCTGCATTCAATCTTAAGCTGCACCATTACGCGCAACTTTACAATATTTTCATTGACGGCTTGCAATTAGCCAAATAATTACACAAACAAATTTCCAAACAAAATATAAATACTTGCAAAGCCTTTTAGATGAAATAGTTTGAAGACATACCAGACTTCCGTAGGCCATTACCAGCACTACGTTCACTCCTGACAGCGGCGGACCCGAAACCATGTTTGGAAACCTAAAGTAATATAAACCGTCTTTTGCATTCGTTCCCCCCCTTCAGGCTGCGCAATATTCACCCCAAATCACAAAGAAACGTTTACTTCTTAAAAACAGCAACCGCTACTGTAAAGCGGTTGTTTTCTTCCGTAGCTAAGAGCTGTCACGTGAACTGGCCGGATTTCCAGTGCCTTCTTCTTCTGCGCTGTCGAATGGGAGCTTGAACACCCGAAAGCGCGTTGCTGCCATCTACAGTACGGTGCAGTACATTACAGTAAGTGTGAATTCCTGCAAGCAGGGTCCTGTCGTTGATTGGTCTTCCTGAAAGGGCAGCAGGACAACAGCTGTTATTGATTTTCTGTTCTAATGAAGAACTGATAATATAATTGTCAAAGGAAATTCAGATTACTGCGTATGTGGAACAATTGAGTGGAAAGCGTGTCTGTGGGGGTTAATGTTTGAAGTACATCTTTCCGTATTTTATTACTATATTGTACCAGTGACTGCAGCTATGTCTGCTGTACTGGTCTGTTTGCTATGTCGTAGATGCGTTGTGATAATTGTGTTGGGAAATGCACTATATTAAGATAAAAGTAGTCGGCAGATAAAAGTATAGGACAGCAAAACCTCTGGAGGGTTTATTCCAGGAAGTTGAATTAGATGCCCAGCGGTTGCTGAGTGAAGCAGTCTGGCCCCGACTGATAATGTTTTGTAAATATTACAGCTAGGACTGACTTGCTTCTTAGCATTAAAAATCAACATCTTGAACTTGATTGATTGCTTGAGTAACAGGTCAGGAATTGGATGGCAACAGATAAATGCATGTTTAGTGTTCCTGGAATTGAATCCAAATTCCTTGTGTGTGCTCTGAATCTGATTAGTTGAAGTGCAAAACTTAACTGATAATGTTGATAACCAGAAAACCTAATCAGAGGGCCATGAGAAAACATCACCAAAGTAATTCTAAGACTTGAATGGCTTAATGGCAATTCCCGTAAATGTTCGAGGCATGTTCATTTCTTATGTGGTCTATTTCAGCCTTTTATAGTATAAAGGACTGATAAGATGCTACCAAGCTGTGATAATGATACTGATAATATATGAGGAAGTTCTTCCAGAGAGATTGCAATACATTGCAATCTACAGGCCACTAGTATCAATGTTTCAAATTCAATATTCAAATATGCCATTGAGAAACACTGGGATTTACTAAAGCATGATATTAACTAAAGTGGCAAGCATAACACTTTTTACACCAACATCATCTGACCTAATATAGGTCAGACCAAAAATCTGATGGGTTCAATGGACAACAGGCTCATGATGGTCATTGAGAATAAATGTGGCTATACAGGACGTTAATTAAACTTGGTAAAGTGGACTGTATAGAATGGCCAATAGTTTATTATTCCTTATATAGAGTGAATAACTAAAACTGTTTTTATTATTATGTATGTTGATGGTGAACAGAGTAAAATCCACATAGTTTCTGGTTGTCTAATAGTTTTGTAGGCATTTATAAAATTTTTGTTTGTGACACACTAATGTCTTCACTCTAAATAAGTTGACAGAGTAAAAGAAAATTACTGAATTCACTTTTACAACTGCCTACGTTTTGTGGAAAATGATCTACAAGAATAGTTCTTGCTTAATAATTCTGCACACAGTGTGGAATAGTGTACTCATCCATCTTGGGAAAATGGGATGTTTTTGGCTGTCCAATCTAGCTCTCCGCGAAACACACAGAAATACACAGGTGAGAGCAAGTTTTTGAGGTCAGAGTGCAGGATCAGCTAGCACCCCTGAAGTAAAGTACTGGGGGTGCAAGGGGTACGAAATAGAATTTTATTGTCAACATACAGCATACAACACAATCTGGTATGCCATTCCAGTAACAATGCAAAAGAAAAACAAAGAAATTAAATAATCAATAAAAAGATTAAATATAAGCAAAATATATAAATATATTTGCATTACGTATTTTACAAGGATAAAAAAAAAGACTGGATCAGAGGGGAAATGCAAGGAGGCATTGCCATGAGGTAATATTTAAATGAGTCAACAATAACAACAGGTAAGAGAATATGAGTTGTGCAAAACCTAGTGGCACAAAAAAGACGTGGCAGCATGGAATGGTCAGTTCAGCAAGCAGGATTGATTAGGAGGTTTCAAGATAAAACTTATACCTCCCCCACTCACCAAAATTTTTAACACACATAATCGTATTGCAGACTAGACAGCAACTTCCGCCAACAGTTCTTGCTTTCATTTTTGCTCTATTCTTATATGTTGATGTGGTTGTACAACTGTAATGAGAAATATGACGGCAGCCGTAAATAAGTTAAAGGCCCGTTAGAAAAACTGTGCCTTTGAAGTAGTTTACGGAAATCGCATGCGTTTCCGTTTGTGGCTGACTGAAAAAAACATTTGACCGTTTTTACAGTCAGCGCTTTTCTGAAGAAGGAAGTGTGTTGTATATATATCACAAAAAGCCTTCAGTAGTCAACAACCACAAAACAGGAAGACATCACAGAGACGGCGCGGTTTTACCCGGAGGTCTATCACATGACCTAGGAGACGCCACTGAAGCCGCCATGTGTTCTCATAACCACGTGACGAGGCTGTATCGGGGTGTCAGTGTGGAAGAGAAACAGGTAAACTCCGGGCTTGTCGCTTATTGTCTGCGTGAGTCGGTATTGTCTGTTTTTAATAATATTTTACGTCGTTAGGTTTTATCAAAACACGATTAGGATATGTATATTGAGGCCACTTAACAAGATTAAATGATGATTTCTTCCGTTCCACCGGTTTTTTGGTTTCTTTATCGTCTGGTATTTATTGTAGTTATTCTGGGCCTGCTGGCCTACTAAGAGCCTCGGTGTAGAGTATGTCCCTCTGCGCCGGTTGAGCTTACTGGTGCCTGGGGATGCTTATCGTATTATATGGATGCTAATGCATTTATGGGGGGACTCATTATGCTACGTAGTCATGGGAATTATTTGACAATAGAATGTGATTTTAACCGGCGGATTATACATTCTGTGTATATTTTCTTTGAAAATGGTTAAAATATTTGACTAAGTTGCCGGGATGGATCTGTTTGCTTTAACCAACCGGCCATGAGGTCGCTTCTTACGTGCGGGTAACTAGCTTTAATGGCAGAGGCGATTTGACGAAGCGATTAACGTGGTATACCAATACATAAGTGTATCAGCTGTTTTGGGCTAATTTTAACAGAAGCACAGAATCGTGTCGAGAGGCGTGTTTAAGGGGAAAGGGAACTATGAGAAATTGCTGGTGTATGTCGTACCACAGAATAGTGAATACGAGAAAGTAGTTGGTAATTACTTGAGGGGATGTCTGTCTGCTAAACGTATTGTTCCTAAGGCGTGTGTAATTACATATTTACGAAATTAAACGTTTCTTTGTTAGCGCCTGCCGAAGTTTTTTTTTTTTACATTTATGCAACCGTGGTTTACGGAAATTGATGTTACTGGCGTCTATCAACATGGTTAGTCAGCTAGAGACCTGAGTTCGGTTGATCACTTTTGCAGGCGATTTGCCACAGCAGCGATATTAATTCAGCCGCGCCGCCGGCTGAGTGTTTAACTTAATAACACTGTAGGAGGCCGCTAAAAGCTCCCCGTATTTTATTTTTAGCGTGGCGCTTAATGGCTCCAGTTAGCAAAAATAGGTTTCGAGGCGTTTACAAGGTTTTCCGCCAGCACAGTACAAAGAGTGCCCGCGCTGAGGGTGACAGACGCTGGTGCAGCGGAGCCTTGCCTCCCCACGGCTTTAGCCGTAACCCCGAAGCGTCGCGGGGGGGCGGTCAAAAAAGAGCCCGCCGCCCCGCCGAGTAACCGGACAGCTCCAGGTCCGGGTCACTGCCCGCCACTGCGAGCTGTCTGCGCGGGTTTACTACACACGACTCTGTGTAAAATGTTAACTTTGCTTTGCTGCTCCTGTACTCACTAGTGGCGCAGAGGAAGGTTTTTTTTTTCTTTTTCCCTCTGGTACTTTAAATATTGGTGTAATAAATCTGCAGTGTGTTCCAGCACGGATTCCTTCCAGACCCTCGTTGTGTAATGGGGATACAGGTGGGGTATGGCTGAGGCAGATGTGAAAACGCGAGGGTATATTTTCAGTCTCTTCTCTCCATCGATTCCTGTAGAAATTCATCTTAAGAAATCCAGAAAGCGTATATAGGAACCGCTAAACAACTTATAAAGATGTATTGTACCTGTGAAAGTGGTTGCCTGTCCAGCGCTCTTGTATTTAGTGTCATTGAGCCACCTAACTGTACAGTGAGCAGTGCTGCAGTAGCTGATGCCCGGTTCTGTTTGTTTCAGGTGTTTTTTCCTTTGTAAATACTTGTATTTGTATATACTGTAAATGATGACGTCAGTGGGCAGCAGCCGAGCTCGCGGCAGCTGGGAGCAGACACAGACGCAGAACCAGACACAGCACAAGCAGAGGCCACAGGTAATCCCCGAGTGCCAGTCACATGACTCACACATGGGCATCCCCTCCAGGGCCCAGTGCACGTCCATCCGAAGTAAACTGCCTTTTGTACTTTTATCTATTCCTTTAATCTGACCTGCGTTTTATAGGTCAGTTATCAACACTCCGCAAAAGTGAAAAGCACTGCGTCCCACTGAACATTGACACTTTTATGTTTAAGCACAGGGAAATGTTACTGTCAGTATTGCTTTTGTTTCGGCTCCCTGGCTTTGCCAGCTGAATCCGCCCTGGCTGCCCTGGATGGGGTTTTTGTGCGATACCCCCTGAGCTAGCGCTGGTTCCCATTTGCCCTTAGAATGCCAGGTCTGGGAATCCCGGTTTAGACTTCGCTCTTTCTCCGTAGGCCACGGCAGAGCAGATCCGACTCGCACAGATGATCTCAGACCACAATGATGCAGACTTTGAGGAGAAGGTCAAACAGGTGGGGGATGTCTCTTCTGGTCTTTAGTGCTCTTCTTCACGGCAGCTGTCATACAATCTATGCATGTTGCAGGGCTGCTTGATTTATCGCTACATAACAGTGTAGACCTTGCATCCTTAAGTCTCGGTTCCTTGAGTTCTCATTTGCTGTGGGAATTTTAGGTTAGTTTTTGGAGAACTAGTGATGGTGTTTTATCCCGAAGGTGCCTGCACATGCGTGTTATAGCTGGGTAGGTGTAAGTGGTGCGGCCAGACAGACACGGGGTTGTTTATGCCTGTCTCAGGGATGGGGACGCCCTCTCCGTGTTCCTGATGTTATTTCCCCCCCTTCACAATTTTGCGCCTGCGTGCCAGTAGTGTTCTAATTCCAGTATCTCCACCTCGCATTGCATCAGCTGATTGACATCACAGGCAAGGACCAGGATGAGTCCATGATTGCGCTCCATGACTGCAATGGCGACGTCAACAGAGCCATCAACGTGCTGCTGGAGGGTAGCCCGGACACTGTGAGTGTCCCCGTGACCGCGGTCTTCTGGATTACAGCGAGTCGCGGCGAAAGACGAAGCCGTTGAGCTTCTATGGGGACCGACGTCGTAGTAGAATCTGGTGGATGCAGAACGACGAGCGTACAAGATGGTTGTGTTGTTGTATTGTTGTGTGCCTGTAGGTGGCGAGTACTGTTTGGAGAAATGGGTGTTGTGTGAATGGGGCTTTAGGTCAAGTGATAAATGGGGTTGATCTGCTGCTGCTGTGTTTGCATGCTGCATTTCCTCCATTGTGAATTGTCTTTACGTATCGCGGTTCGATCTGATCCCCGATTCTCCCTCTTGTGTCAGGACTCATGGGAGATGGTGGGGCGGAAGAAAGGCCTGTCTGGGCAGAAGGAGAATGCGCATATGGACGTGGGAGAGGAAGGGAAGGAGAATCGGGAGCGAGGGGGAGAGAGGGATGTGGCACGGCGCAGAGGAGGAGCTCCACGCCGGGGCCGCGGTGCCAGCAGGGGGCGTGAGTGTGAGTGTTCCGACCTCCTCGGTGCATATGCTGAATATCCTGGAGTGTGCTGGCCAATCGGAAGCCCCACAGTTTGTTGTTGTTGGACTCTGGGAACTCGTCTTGTCATCTGATATGCAGAGCTCATTGATGTTCACCTGCATTTAGTTTTTGCTCTGTAATCCATATTTTATTGTGTTTATGAGGAAAATTATATTTCCCAAGGTCCCACAAGTGTCCAAACCCGGTGGTATCTTAAGGTTTAAATAACTGAAATGCCAGCAGTAGTTGCCCATATTGGCCGCACGCTTGTCGACTCTTCGTTGCTTCTGTTGTAGCTTTGAAGGAGGTACAGTGTGTGCCATAGCCAAATCAGAGCCGGTACCAGATGCTCTGTCAGCTTCCTTCAGGCTGCCGGGCAACACTGAGCTCTCACAATTCCATCCAGGTCCACGACCGGCTTGGAGCCTTTTTGACCAAAGGTTTAATATAATGTTGTTTGTCTGTGTCTCCCACGTTTCCTGATTCTGCAATTGAATTCTGTCTCTCCTTCTAGTTTAATTGTGTTTACCCCTCATTTCGTCTTCCTCTTGATGAATCATTGCATTTTCTGACCCCCCCCCCCCCCCCCCCCACCAGTTCGAGGTCAAGAGAATGGCCTAGATGGCAGTAAGGTGGGAGGAGCTTCTGGCCGGGGCACAGAGCGCGGTCGCCGAGGAAGAGGCAGAGGAGGCAGAGGTACCTTTTCAACCGGCATGACTCGTCTGAAATGTCGTCCGTCTTCCGATGTTCCCTTTGAAGCCCGGTGCCGGTGTTGTAAGTTAAGCTGTTTCAAGGTCCACCTTGAAATGTGTGTATGCATTTCTGCACAATTAGCTTTTTTTTTTAAATTGGTCCAGTGTTCAGATGTGGATGTACAGTTCTCTTGTTTTTGCAGGTAGTATGATGCGTTCTTTGCTTGAAACAACCGTGTAAAGGAGGGTGCAGTGGTGGGCGCTGCTTGGTCATGGTTTTTTTTCTCTCTCCTTTAGGGGGCTCTGGAAGACGAGGGGGCAGGTTTTCAGCCCAGGGCATGGGGTAAGTCCTTGCCTGCTGCACTCCTGTGAGGCCCAAGCCCACCAGTGAGACTAAAGCAGGAGTATCAGTGATAATTCTAGATACATCTGTTGTGTTTCAGAGAGTTGGCTGTGTTGGCTTTGTCAGAAGCTCGTGTGTGTTTGTGTCAGAGCTGCTGAGTGTGAGCTTGTCTGCTTTGAGGTTTTGTGTGTGTGTGTTTGCATTTGTCAGTGTGTTTATGCATGTAGCTGTTGCATATCTTGTGCAGCAGTCTTTCATTGCTGCCTGACACATCTGGAATTTTGGCCATATTCTTTGGATTTCCTAAGAGCATATGCTTGATACGGTAGGATGGCAGGGGTCTCTGGTGAAAATGGATTTCACTGACTGCTTGGAACGCAGGAACTTCTACTTCACGCTTGGTTCTTTAATTTCTTCGAAAGTGAATCATACAGGCATTCTGAGTGCGGGTGAATCTAGGCTGTTTAAGGGCACTCAGTTTCATGTGGGATTCCTGAAATGCAGCCAATGATGTGGTTTGGATTTGGTAAAGTATGTGTTCGCTCTTTATTCACCAGGAAACAAACGTTTGTTCGGCAGGATAAATTGATTTGTTTTTCGTTTGAGCATTGAAACTGACTGGATAATATCCTTACTCTTCAAGGCAAAATGCCACCAAAGATAATGGTGGATCTTCAGGTTACGTCTAGTGAAACTTGCAGCAAATTTAAACTGATGTTAATAGCAGTGGATTCTTTTGATTGGTTTACCTGACAAGCAACTCAAAGTTCCCCTTCAGATGAGTGGTGTTGGATGAGTAGGTTGGGTTTGCAGTGTTGTCCGTTACTACAAAAGGGGGTGTGGTGTGTTTTGTGGTGGTTTTGTGATACACAAACCTCTGAGCGTGTTTCGCTGCACAGACAGCCCCCGCTGGACGTGTGACGTGTTTCTCAGTCGTACAGTCGTGCGTGAGCCAAACCTGCATTTGGTATCACTTCTGCATGCGTGTGCCCTGCCAGCCCCTACGAATCTACAATCCTTTTTTCTTCCTTCTTCCTTTTGCGAGCAGTTTCTCCAAACAACCACATGCTGTGTGACGACCCATCGCATAAAACTTTTAACTGAATTTGTCTGAACTCCTTTCATTTGGAACGGACTCCGCAGAAAATGTTGCACTAATAGGAGAGGTTTCCCCCAAGCTGTCCTGCTTTAAATGTTCTATGTAGTCCCTCTTGCACTAAATTTAACCCAGTATTTATTTAAGATGGATGCAGTTTTACTAACATGCATAAAGAAGTGCCGTTGACTGGGTTAACCCACCGCTTTCTAACCGAATGTAAATGAACATGTTGTATAGTGCAGAGCCCCTGGACGAGCATCGCCTTCCGTTTGTCCTGCCTGCGCGTGCACGGTGGTGCAGGGGTCCCGGCATGTGCGTCGGTTTGATGCCCTCTCTCTCTCCCCTGCCGGCGCCGCCTCGCGCACGCTGCGCCTCCGCTGTCCCCTCTTTTGGGCCGCTGTAACGTTTGCTGTTGTCTTTTTCCTCTAAAGCCAGATTGATAAGGGGGCAGGATTTGATTTTTCGGGAGATGAGAGGTGAGTGGTGCTTCGCCCCGTTTCAGTTTAATAGTTTGCGAGGTGTTTGGGGGGGGGGGGGGTGTCTGTTGGCGTTAGGAGTTTGGGGAAGGGAGAAGAGGAGGGAAGCGGGGGACCAACGGGCAGGATAGACGAAAGCGTAGTTTGTCACACGTCCAGGCGGCTTCGGGTGACATTTCGGCTTTAGGATACCGTCGTAATGCACAGTGTTCCCAGTGATTGTCAGGTTTGGTGCTCGCTGAAAAGTAGTCCCTTGTCTGTTAAAAGGCAGGTCAGATTGGGTCAAAATGACGGAAGAATTTGTGCGAGGGGGGGGGGGTTATTCTCGTTGAGTGAGGCGATCTATGTACTGTAGGCAGCCTGGCTGCCGGCCATCATGGCACGAGAAAAAACCTGCTGTGCAGGAAGAGGCCACGAGTACGGTGGTGGCTCACGTTGGCATTTTTCTTGTGAATTTAAGCTTAAATGTAACCCAATAGTGTCCTGTTACAGGCAGAGCAGCGCCCTCTGTGGGTCACTGTGAGACTAACCGGACCCATTTCGTTCTCCCTCTCCCCACCAGGACCTTTAACCCTGCCGACTACGCCGAGCCGGTCCAGGCTGAGGAGAGCTATGCTGGTGGCAGCACATGGAACAACACCGGCAGCCTGGAGCCCGATGATGGTGCCAGTCAGTGTCCTTTGACCCCAGTTTATTTGTGGGTGTGTTTGTGGGTGTGCGTGGCTTTGAATTTGCCACATGGTAGAGACCAAATGTCTTGTGGGGACATTTTTCTTTATATTATATCTGTGGATGCAATCAAAGAAATAAAAATACCAAAAGTCTTTGTGTTTTCTATGGTTACTTGTAGTTAAGGGTAGGGCTTGGTGTGAGGGTTAAGGTTGTCATATTTAGGATTTGGGTTTTGACCCCTGGAATGAATTGACTCCGCACAATAATATGTGTTGCACCAAACTTCACTCTGCCATTAGGGGGCGTTGCCATAGTCAGATTAATAGCTGTTAAAACTACTGAAAGCAGCCATATTGTTCCCACCTGTGTGTGCAGATGAGTGAAGTTGATGGTCGCTTCTCAGGAGCCCCTTTGCCTCCTGCTGTGAACAGAGGCTGTTTTTGTGCTGCTCTGCCCCATATGAGTGACGGACCGCATAGGTCAGCCCTGCCAGAAACACACCCCTGCCCTTCAGGCCGTGGGTGCCGCTCCACGGTGTCCGTCACGGTGCTTGTGTGACTGCATCGGCATGTGCTTCACACGCAGCCGGGGGGGGCCGCGCCCGTTATCCGAGTGACCCACGGGACCGTCTGTGCGCTGATCTCACTCCTCTCTCTGCAGGGTTGGAGTTCTCTGGCGTCGAGGGAACAAATTATCCTGGAAAATTTGACTCTGCTCCTGGTATGATTATTCCTCTTTGTTTTGCTCTTTCTGCAAAAGTTTTTCTTTGTCTCGTTCATTTTGGTCTGGCCTGTGTAGAGTTTAGATGACAACGGAGGGGATGGCGGCCTGCCACACATCAAGCTTGTGGGGGGTGGGTTCTGGTTTACTGGGCTCGCTGGCTTGATACGGGCTGTGTTCTGTCTCCAGGAGCATGGAGGACGGCACCTGAGGAGTGGGGGACAGAGGACTGGAATGAGGATGTAAGTACTCAGGCTTGTCACTCTGCGGATTAAACAGTCATGATGGGTGTCTATGATAGTATGATGTCATCAAAAGTAAATAATACTTGGGATTTTTAGGTATTCCCCAGTGGGGAATGCCGTCTCTTTGGCAGAGGTATGTGACTCTGGTTTAAGATGCTGTGCTTCTGATTGGAAGGTTGCTGGTTCGAGTCCCGGGGTCGACAGGATAATTTCACTGTTGGCTCGCTGAGCAAGGCCTTTAACGCCCAATTTCTCCAGGAACAAGCAAACCCTGCTTTTCAATTTGTACATTGCTTTGGATAAAAGCATCCGCTAAATAAAATTGTTTTGGGGAAAGTAAATTTTCCAGTGATTTTAACGTTGAAGCGCTTTTGGCAGCCCGTCAGCTGGTTAAAAAAAAAAACATGTTAATATCATCATGCTATGATTTGCTTTGTTCTGTGTTTGGGATGGTTCTTGTTACTCACTTTTATCTGATGCCGCCTCTAAGCTGTCAGAGACCAAGATCTTCACGGCCTCCAGTGTTGCAGCCATGTCCCTGCCCCAGGAGAATGTCACCATCACTGCTGGGCAGAGGTAGATCATTGTTTTTCACTTCATTGCCTCTTTTTTAATTTCCTGTGATGGTTATAGTTAAACTCTTATGTGGTTGCCCTGCTGTCAGTGTCTGTGCAGAGATACCTTAAAAAAAAAAAACACAGTAATTTGTGGTGCTGCCCCCTACAGGATTGACCTGGCAGTGTTGCTGGGGAAGACTCCTCCCTCAACATCTGAGCTAGAACTGGCCCCCCTGGAGGCATCTCAGCCCCCTTCCCTGTCCCAGGCACTGGTCTTCAGCAACTCCAAACAGGGTGGAACGGCGTCACAGCCCCCCACTGGCGCCCCCTATGGCCAGCACAGCATGGTTAGTATTCCCAGCCTCCACACCAGCGCTCCCTCCAAATAAAGTAAATCGGGGAAACATGAAGCCGAGCGAGACTCACCTCGTGCCCCTTTTCTCTCCCCCTCTGGCTCTGAGGAGTTTTGGGGGTAGGTGTGGGCATGTTGTGTCAGACCTTGAGAGCTGCGTCTAATGATCCCCCCCCCCATGCAGGCCAACATGTTGAGCAAGAGCTTTGGTGACGTGGTGGAGCCCAAGGCGGGAACTGGCAGCTCCACCAGCGGTTCGCAGTTCCTGGAGCAGTTTAAGACGGCCCAGGCGCTTGCGCAGCTGGCTGCCCAGCACAGCCAGGCGGGGCCGGCCAGCGTGCCCTCCTCCGCCTGGGATACCAGCCCCAGCTCCCTCGGACAGTACGGTGAGGTTCACAGCTTGCTTTGGGGGGGCTTGCGGACTGCAGCAATTCTTTTACGGTACTGGGTTCATTTCGGGTGGAGTGTTTTGATCCCAACCACTTCCTGTTTCCAGACATGAAGCCTCAACCGGAACCTTCCGTTCATGCTCCATTCCCAAAGCGGCAGCCCTTCCAGCCTGCCACTTCTGCCGCCTCCTCCATGATGGACGCCTTCCTCCAAGACAAAGTGTCCCCCTCTTCAGTCTCCTCCACCCTGCATCCGCCGGTGGCTTCCACCCCTTCGGCACCTCCTCCGTCGCCCCTCTCTAAGCCCCCTGCCCCAGGCACCGGCCCTCAGATGTCCCCCGGCTCCTCCGACAACCACTCGTCCAGCCCCCAGCCCCTGCAGCAGCATAAGTTGAAGCAGCAGAAGAAGAGGACCTCTATCAGCACCAAGGTACCGGGGCCGTCTGCCACCGAAATGGAACTGGGACCTGGAACCATGACTGCTCTCTCGTCACCATCACCTTTAGGACCTGCCCGATTTCCACGTCTGGGTGTTTTATCCAAGCACAGTAAAAGCTCTCAGAAGCTGTGTCCAAGTACATGGGACAATTGTAAAATATCATCACTGTTAGGGCTGCATGATATCCCACCGCGAGGTGTGAAATATCCTCAAGTGATACTGCGATATTTATAGACTGAAATATATAGATGATATTACCCGAAATAAGTTCGGTTTGGCCACTTATCTGCCTGTAGTTTGTGTGAAATAAGTTGGTGGTGTAACCATGAGTTGTCAACAGACAAATGCTTTGTGCTTCACATACATCGTGATGACGTGCAGCTGTGATCAGTGGGAGCATAAGTAATACTATTCTATTTACACTAAAGTAACTACAAATAACTAAGTATTGCGCAATACATGTCAGGTCCCACGCATTCGTACACTTTGGTAGCCTTTTTGTTTATTCTACCGTTCTTTATCTTATGGCCTCTTGTGTTCTATAGTGTGTGTG
Organism: Brienomyrus brachyistius; assembly: GCF_023856365.1. Classification (NCBI taxonomy): domain Eukaryota; kingdom Metazoa; phylum Chordata; class Actinopteri; order Osteoglossiformes; family Mormyridae; genus Brienomyrus; species Brienomyrus brachyistius. The sequence goes on from NC_064541.1 coordinate 15,206,074, forward strand.
TGTGTGTGTGTGTGTGTGTGTGTGTGTATAAGGTTTAATGTAAGTGTGCCTCCATCCCAACATTACCTCATAGAACTTCCTTCCTGTAGCTGGAGTGGGGGGAGCTCTCTGCTCTGTCCTGGCTCTGTGGCTACATGGTGGCAGCATTGACAGAACTTGCTTCCCCTCTGCCCCCCCCACTAGATCCCATCTCTCGCAGTGGAGATGCCAGGTTCTGCAGACATCTCCGGGTTGAACTTGCAGTTCGGGGCGTTGCAGTTCGGGTCTGAGCCAGTGCTGCCCGAGTACGATTCTGCCCCAGCAACGAGCGCTTCTGTCAGCCAGGCCCCAAGTAGCCTTTACACCAGTGCGAGCAGGTATGTGGTTGGGGGGTGACCATGCCTCTGTCATCATCCCTTAAAACCTCCTGAAGTTTGCGAGGAGGAAGGTGGTCATCCGTAACTGGTGACTTGAATGATTGTATTTCTCAGATGGAATGCATATTGTAGGCATACACGATCATCCAAATAAAAAAAAATAAAATGAAGGTGTAGACCTGATTTCAAGACCCAAACTGAAGCAGTAGCACCAGGGAAAGATGGTTGCAGAAGACACTTGCGTGCAGTAACTCTAAAAGTATCACATGGACGACCTGATTATACTGAGACAAGTCACTGTCATTTGGGCTTTTAGTAGAGATTTCTTGGAGAGGTGGGTAGAGTGTGTAGGGGGGCTAGAAATAGTAGGGGTTGGGGGCATGTGAGGGGACTGGGTGTTAGATGGGGGTGGGGAGTTGAGGGGGCTGTCCGGGGAATACATGGTTGTGCTGACAGCTCGTAGTTGTATTCGCTTTCTTTAGGCCCCAAATGTCTGTCTGTCTGGCTGTGTTGGGCTGTTCTAGCCGCCTTCCCTGAATGTGATTTCCTTCCTTCCTTTTCCCCCTCCGCATCCCCCAGTGAGTCTGCCCCTGCCCTCCCCAGCCCAGACCAGGGGTACCAGGGCGGCTCCCTCTCCGGCAGCGCTCCCTCATACCCCTCCCAGACGGTAACGTCGGCTGGACCGGGCCAGCCCGCGCTTTACGAGCAGAGGTCCACGCAGACCCGCCGGTACCCGCCCTCCGTCTCCACATCTCCGCAGAAGGACATCCAGCCCGGCAAGGTGGGTAGCACCGCGCCCCATGTGTCCGCTAGGTGCAGCCCTCCCCGGCGTGCTGCCGCACTCGGCTTCTTCTCCCTTGACGACAGAGCAGCGGCCTAAAGCCCGCGTGACGTACACGTCATCTGTTCTGTGACTAAAGTTCATCAGTAGACCTGCGACCTTAAGGTTTGAGGTGTCTGCTGCCCTCTAGTGTCGACCCTGTAGAATACTGTAGTGCCTCTGCTCCTTCGTCGGCACTGGCGGAGTGAGTCTCCAAGCTGCTTGCAGACTGCCGTGCTTTGCAGCTCACTGAACTGCTCTGTCTCTTGGTGTCCATCCTGTATCCTCCTGTTCTTCTGGCATCCCCCCCCCCCACCCTCCAGTGCCATTTCTTACCTTGCCATTCGCCCCCCGCCCACCCCACCCCACCCGCTCGTCTCCCCATCAAGTCTGTCAGCCATGTGTGACAACAGAACTAGTTGGCAAATCTGACCTATAAATATCTAGGCGTTTTATTCTTTTTGTTTTTGTTTCTACCTCCAACCCCCGCCCCCCCCCCTCCCCCCCCCCAAAATGTTATCTTAAATCAGTGGAGCAGCAGTGGTCTGAGTGGAGATGCTTTGGGAATCCATTGTGTGAGTACAGGAGAACTTTATTCTGTTTCCTGGGTCCGGAGGAGCGACCACCCCCCAGCTAAGGAGCTGCAGGCTCGCCTGTGGTGACCTCATCGTAGCAATGGAGGGGGGGGGGGGGCGCGAAAGCACCCACCTGGCCGCGTCCTTCCCGTTTCTCTAGGGCCCAGCCAGTGCTGGTTAGCCTGGTCACCATTTTACTCGCATAGCACTCGTTTTTGATTAGGTTAGGCTCCTTTAAGTAGGTCCAAGCTTAATGGTTTTTTTTTTTCCTCCCTTTTTTCTCCATCATTCTGCCAGATTTGAGATTTTGAAAAACCTTTGTCAGTTTTATTTTGGGCCTTTGCCTCTGAGATCAGGGATCGCTGTCCTGATTCTGCCACCCATCTGCTTCCATAACACTGCCAGGTGTCTGACCCTTGCTTGTCTCCCCCGCCCTCCTGCTCCCTCTGTAGTCTGTAAGGTTTTTTTTTTTTCCCTTCATATAATTAAATTGCCTTTTGTTATGGCTCTTTAATATGGGGCAGCATGCAAGTCTAGTAGTGGACTTGTCCTCCACTAGGGGGAGCTATACTACAAGGCATGGTACTGCGAAGCCGCTTAGAATCATGGCAGTAAGCCTGAACACTGATAGTGACATTTGCCTTAATGTATGACCTGCTGAATGGCTCTTCATTAGTAAAAGTACAAAAGGCCCATGAAGCTCGGTGGGAAAATGAGCATTATCTGCATTAGCTTGATGTCCATTTTTCAAAGCGAATGGGAGGAAGTTAGAACCAACTCTCATTCTTTCTCTGATTTTAAAATATGATGACGTAAGCATATATTAAAAGCCTGACTGTTATACAAGATGGCAACAAATGCTCAGTCATATCACTGACCTGCAAGACCACAGGCATTCCTGACAGTCCTGTTTAATATGGTTTTTGATTTCCTGGTTTGTTATGTATTTAATCTTAAACCGATATTTGCATTTGCTGACCACAATGAAGCTATGCAGTGCAGCAGGTTTAATGTGTGTGTGTGTGTGTGTGTGTGTGTGTGTGTGTGTGTGTGTGTGTGTGTGTGTGTGTGTGTGTGTGTGTGTGTACTGTCCCTGCTGGACCAACACAACTGCCTGTTGCGTGTTTTACAGAATGGATTCAGTTCAATACAGACGACACAGTCCATGGAAGGTGAGTTAGACGCCACTTTTATGACCAGCTTTGGTGAAGCCCCTGTTTGCTAGCTTTGACTACCTGCAAAGCAGCGTTTCCCTTTTTGCTCTTCGCGGACCAGCAGGCAGTCCACATTTTCGCTCTGGGAGGGAGCAAAAATGTGGATTATCTGTGGGTCCGCAAGAACTGGACTGGGATGACAAGGGAAAACAAATTTGCACACATGATCATGAAATGTCTCTCTGACACCCCCAGCTGCTTCAGGTGCTGCGGTACCAACAAAGCCCACCTCCGAGGCAGAGGGCACCGTCTCCGTATCCAGCATGGCCTCTCTGACTGACGGTACCACGGTTCCTGTCTCCCTGCTGGCAACGCCCAACCAGACATCACTCGGCAGCCTGGGACATGGCGAGGATCTGGCCCCTAGTGCCACTTCCCAGCCCCAGCACAGCAGGTGAGGGTGCTGGTGGGGGTCTCCCGTGTTTGGTTGCCAGCTGCAAAACGGCGTCAGAAAATGCGTTGTGGTCAAGTTGACAGGTTAGGCTTTGGTTAGGTTTGGGGGATGGTGTGTGGCTCAGTAGGGAAGGCATTTGTGCCTTTGATCGGAAGGTGGCTGGTTCGAATCCCATCCTCCGCAGAATAGTTGCATCTCCATTGGGTCCTTGAGCAAGGTTTCAGGTATGTCAGATAAATGGCTGAGCCAGCGCGCAGCTCTACTTTTATGCGTGTGTGTGTGTTTTGAGGAGAGCATCATGGGATATGACAGCCAAAGCATTTCAATAGACCCATACTTGTGCAAATGGAAAAATTTGAGCATTTCATTGTCCTTTTAATTTTCATTTGAGTCACTCTATTGTGACGGATTGCGTTTAGCTCCATGCTGTATGAAGATGATGGTTTACCACAGTGTTTCTCAACTCATTCCTTGGGGACCCCCAGGTTGTCCATGTTTCTGCTCCCTGCCCGACAGTCCACATTTTTGCTTCCTCTCCGTGCCTTCTCAGGAGCTATGAGAGAGCAAAAATGTCGGCTTTCTGGGGTTCCCCAAGGACTGGGCTGACGAATGCTGGTTTAGAAACTCAGCTGACTGCCACTATCTGTACCCCCCCCCCCCCCAGCTCTCTGTCTACCCAGCAGAACAGTCTGGCTCCTTCCTCCACGGCACGTACCCCCAACTCCAGCTTATTGGTGAGTGGTAACAGGCCTTTCCCTGTCTAGTCCAGCGGGAAGCAGAACCAGCGATAACCATTGGCCTTTCAGCTGTGTGACGCAGTGATAAAACTCACTGTAGGGGCTGCAGAAGTGGCAGGATATTAACGCAGGCAGAACACAGCGACGCTCAAAGGCTGCCGTGCACCTGTCATATTAGCCATCCGGCTGCGGACCGGCTAATGGGCTAGTACTAGTATTATAGTGTAGCGTTCGTGAATCTCAAATGCAGAAAATGTAGAGGTTTGTTTTGCAGAAGGGAATCCCTTTGTAGTCGCGAGCTTGGCTGAAGTCTGACCCCTGTTCTCTCGGTCCCTCCTTCAGCACTCGAGTGTGGACAGCGCCGATTCCAGCCTGCACTCATCCTCCTTCCCCTCCGCCGCCACGGCAGCGGTCTCCTCGGCACCCCCTGCCCCTTCCTCCGCATCAGCGTCCGCCGTGCTCAACGCCCCGCCGCCCTCCGTCAGCACTGTGTCAGCTCAGCCCTGCCTGGGCCCCGTCAGCAGCCTCAGCATGGGCCTGAACAGCGCCGGCACAGCAGTGCCCCCGGTGGTGGCTGCGGCGGCCTCGTGCTCCGCGACGGTGACCGTGGCCTCCACTTCGGCGTCAGCTCGCAGCTCCGTGGCTTCAGGTTAGCGCTGCCCCAATGCAGGAGCACATGCACTGTGTGGGCGATGTCGTCTCCTTCAGAAGGGGAGTAGCATTGCTCCATAAACAATATGCTCTTTTATCTCTAGGGAAAGCACCTCCTAACCTGCCCCCAGGAGTGCCTCCCCTGTTACCCAACCCCTACATCATGGCCCCTGGGCTGCTCCACCCCTACCCAGTGAGTACTGCCTCTGGCTGGTTTGTACCCAGGGCCGCCTGTGGCCAGGTACAGGCTCTGTCCTGTTTGTGTTATCCAGACTGATGCTCTCCTGTGTTGTATGTTGATTGACACCCTGTCTCTGCCGCAGCCCCAAGTGTACGGCTATGACGACCTTCAGATGCTCCAGACCAGAATCCCGTTGGTGCGTTTCGCCTTACCGGCTTCCCTTTCTGTATGGTGGGGATTTGCTGACATTTTCTCCCCATCATTGCTTTTTAAATGCTGTTTTGGTAATAAACTGGCTGTCGCAGCTATGCAGCACCGTGGTTAAGATGTTGATTTTAATTTCATACAGGCTGTGGTTCCCAAAAACAGTTTGTAAGGTTAATCTATTTATATAATCCCTTTCAGCGGTCCTTGACTAGATGCGTTGTTTTGTGTCTGTGTCGATTTTGGCCTTATGTAAAATGTGGAAAGTTTTGAGGCACTGTGAGTGGCAGCCATATTGACTTTAGCTAAACGGCTAGCTATGTCAGACCCTGATCACAAGCTGCTGTACAGGTGCCAGTGAAGTACCTCTTGATCAGTCACCAGGCTTTTCACAGCCCTGCTTCCCCTCTTCGTCTTGCCACATGTCGCTGCTCTGTTAATACCTGGGGGTGGGGGGGTCACCACACTACATGTTCACAATGCAGGGAAGCACTAATGGAGTTTGGCTCCTCTCCAGGATTACTACAGCATTCCCTTCGCGACCCCGACCACGGCACTGACGGGCCGCGAGGGCAGCCTGACCAGCAACCCGTACTCTGGTAAGACGCTGCACGCTCACTCCGCAGCCTGTCCCCTCCCACCTGGGGCTCCTGATTGGCCACTGGCCTCCACAACAGGTTCTTCACCCGTTTCCGGATAAATATGTCCTGGGGAGTCTGGCTTAATATGCTAATGGTGTGAATTATCCCAGCTGGGGGACAGACGTCTGTCCCAACATCCTACTGCTGGCAGCACGTACGCCTTCCCTAACGCTCTCCCCCTTCTCCATCCCCCAGCAGCGGAGCTCACCAAGTTCGGGCGTGGCGAGGCCCCATCCCCGGCGCCTGCCACCACGCTGGCACAGCCACAGCAGAGCCAGCCACAGACGCACCACACCACTCAGCAGCCCTTCCTGAACCCAGCGTTGCCCCCGGGCTACAGCTACACCAGCCTGCCCTACTACACGGGTGTACCTGGCATGCCCAACCCCTTCCAGTATGGCCCCGCCGTCTTCCCGGTACGGCTGCCCCGTCCTTCCCCAGTCCTCCGGGATCCACTCTAGGTTTTCAGAAAGATGCGCAGTCAGGCACTCGGAGGACGTGTTTAAGGCAATTTGTCTGGGTAGGAAGCATGTGTGCGCAGGAAAAAAAAAAAAAACAATTTAACATGAGAATGTATTCCCAGTGTTGGTTGAGTTAGTCTTTGAGTCTCTGTACACAGTAAAAACTAAATTTCTTCATTTCTCCAAAAATTTACCGACAACCTTGTTGGTTGGGTTAGAAGTACACCACTTCAGATTCTCCTCAAACTTCTCCTCAGGGCCACCTCAGCCATTCCATGCATATTCACCACCAGCTCAATTAAGTGGCTTGATTTATAATTAATTATAATTAACAAAATGTGTGTTAGTGGTTGAGTCAAATGCATGGGTGCATTGGATGGTTACTACAAATACTGGGGTGATTTTAGAAGGGGCTTTGAAATGGTTAAGCTGACCGATGCGACAGACATCAGCTGATGTTCATTTAAAATTTCTTTCACCGCCTAAGACTTGCGCAGCACTGTAAGCTGCACAGTGGCCTCTCGAGGTCTGAGGCTTGTAGGGCTCTGAAGAATTTTTTTTTTATTCCCCCCCCCATTCCTGGAGTTGGGTAGCAGAGTTAGTCCAGAAATGGTTCAGTTCTAGACCATGACTCTTAATTCAAATTCAGTCTGAACAGTCGCTGACCTGGCAGACATGACCAGATTGCATGTTAACTGTATTGGTGCACGTGACACTGAAAAACGTCGCGGCTAATTGTAAGAAATCTGGGGGGTGTACAGCGGCATACAGGCCGCACACATGCGCCATGGACTCTGAAGGACTTTCAAGTTCCAAATATTTAAGTCTGGTTAAGACGGGTTGAGTGTCTGGCAAGATGGAGTCCATTCACGTGGACTTGCGATTGGACTCGAGTAGCACAACCCTGGTACTTCCCGTGGATAATGTGGCGGCAGCACTAATTCCCGCCTCCTGTTTGTCTAGGTGGCTCCAACGTCATCCAAGCAGCATGGCGTGAACGTCAGTGTCAATGCCTCAGCCACTGCCTTCCAGCAGGCCAGCGGCTACGGCTCCCACGGATATAGCACCGGTGAGTGGCACTGTGATATACCTCCCCCCGCCCCCCTTAACAGCCCCCCAACCAACCCCCATGCATGTATTGCATTTAGCGCAGGAGAGAGTGGGTTGCACGCAATTCAGACAAGCAGGTGGGTTTCTGTAAAGGAAACCGGCAGAAATGAAAGCGAGGCGTGTTTCTCTCAAGAGCTTCTTTGGGTTTTTGTTCTTTCGTTGTCTGCTGCCCCCATATCTGGCCTGTCTGTTTTTGTTTATGTACACATGGACTCCTGTGTGACGCCGGTCTCCCCACGCTGGTGTCTGTGTGAGAGAGTCCACTACTAACGTCTAAGGGCTCCGCATTTCTCATCATTCTCGCCCCCCTGTCTTGCGCAAATGCTCCCCTGAATAAGCAGCTCTGTGCCGTCTCTGCGTCCAGAGCTTTTGTTTTTCTCTCTTCGAAAATGGGCCACCATCTGCACAGGCTTAATTTCTGCGTTTGACCCCCCCCCCCCCTCGATTGCCTCGCCCTACTCGTCTTTACTCGCTGACCTCTCTGCCAGCCATCGCTGTCCTCGCCGCAGAGCCCCTCTTTTTCCGTCCCCAGTGCCCCAGGGACTCTCTTTGTCTCAGCCCTCTTGGACGTCGGTGCCTTATCCGCAGTGGAGTAGCCCATTCCCAGCCTCTGCTACCGTCTTCCTGGCTGGTGTCTAATGCTGAGGGCTGTGGCTGTCTGACTGTTGCAGGCTATGAGGAAATGGGCCAGGCTTCGGGGAGTGGGGATTTCTGTAAGGGTGGATATAGCACTGCTGTCGCCGCCGCCGCCGCTGCCGCTGCTGCTGCCGCTTCTGCGCAAAACAAGCCGGCCAGCTCCGTCACCGGGCCCGGAGTTGGTGAGTTTCTCACCCCCACTTCCTCTTCCACTCGGTGTTCTTGTGCACCTGTCAGTGGCCCATATTCCTCTTAGTGTCGTCTCTGTGTACAGCTTTAAATTGCACCCCCCCCCCCCCCCACTTTCCCTTTTTTGCCCCCTCCCCCCACCACCTGCATCTGTTGTGCTTAAACTGCGTTCTTCACTTCCCGTCTGCCTCTCATTTGCCTCTAGTTACAGAAATTTTCCGTGCATTTCTCCTGAACATGTTTTTTAGCAAACGCTTTTGTATGGAAACGGACCACCGGGAAGTGTCATGTATGCCCTCGTATGGTGTTATTGAAAGCATGTAAAGCCAGATGGGGCGATTGTGGATGAGTGTAATTGGAGGTTTCGTGTTTGACGTCAAACTGCAGAACTTTTTTTTTTTTTTTTTCCGCTGTTCACCAATTTTGCATCTGTCTTCCTGTCGGTTTATTTGCCCTTTACAGCGTCTCTCTTCCCTCTCACGCGTGCAGATGTTATTGGCTGTCACAGGGCTTGAGCAATGTTTACCAACCGAGTCCTCGGGGACCCCCAGACAGTCCACATTTTTGCAGCCTCCCAGCTCCACCCAATAAAGATCACCGAATACCTGGTATGGGTTTGTTCGGAGCTGGGAGGAAACGATGCTATTGACTGTCCTTGCTGGGAAATGCTGATCTTGAGAGCTGGTTCTTTCTGTGACTGCATCTTCAACTGGCCAAGTCTGCTATGCGGAAATTCGCCCCACGACGCCCCCATGCCTTATCCCTGTGGTTCTCCTTCCGTACCCTATCCTCAAGCCTCTTCTGTCTCTCTCTCTAGGGGTTTCTGTGACGTCCAGCAACACTGGGGTTCCTGACATCTCAGGGTCTGTTTACACAAAGACACAGGTGAGGACGCTAACAGAGCATGCGGTGGATCTGCACCATCTGGCGACGCATTAACAAACCTGTCATCAGTCACGTTAATAAAGGTTTCGAAACGTCTGATTGCGAGACTTCCTCTGATTCAGCTTGTATATTAAGTCGACTTTTTGACTTGGTTAATCCCTTCTCTGTGTGGCAGCGTAACGGTCTGTCTCCTCCCTTCCTGCAGTCATTCGACAAGCAGGGTTTCCATGCGGGGACGCCAGCGGCCTCCTTCAGCCTGCCCTCGGCCCTGGGTAGTGGGGGCCCCATTAACCCCCCAGCTGCTGCCGGCTACGCCCCTGCTCCCTTCATGCACATCCTGGCTCCTCATCAACAGCCGCACTCCCAGATCCTGCATCACCACCTGCAGCAGGACGGACAGGTACTGCCTCTCGTTTCAGTTGTTGGGCGCGTAGTAGTAGGAGCCCACACACCTTCAGACCTGTATCTCAATGAATAGTGCAGTGCTAGTGCAGTGCTAGTGCAAACTATATTCACTGTAAACCATAATCTCCTCCTATGTGTCGTATGTAAATGTATCTTAAACTCAGTATATCGCCCAGCTCTACATCAGATGTACATTTTGAAGGTGATTCTCTGGAGCTGTTCTGTCGCTGCTGGTTTTCCCCTTTTTTGTGCAGTGTGAACCACAGTTAGGTGAGAAGGTGCCGGAGATCCAGTGGCACATTACTGACTGGTCCATTTCCCCCCCCCCCCCCCCTCCACAGAGTGGCACTGGACAACGTAGCCAGAACTCCTCCATTCAACAGAAGTCCCAGGTCAACAAGTCTGCTTACAACAGCTACAACTGGGGGGCCAATTAACCGCCCCCCGCCCCATCCATTTCCTGATGTCCCAAAGTCTGACAGAAGCCTGTCCACTCCTGACCCCACCCCCACCCCAGCCCACTCCTCGCCTGTGCAGTGCTTTTTTTTTTTTTTGCCAAACCCTTGCAACTCCCTCCCTACAGCACACCTGCAGTACCCCCACCCCACCACAGGTGTCACTGTATCGAGCGAGCAAGCACTTTGGGGTGGGGGGAGTTGTGAGTGTTGGGGGGGGTAGAAGGGACTGGAGGGTAAACTACAGACCAGAATGAAAGCCAGTAGTCAGAATAGAGCTCAGTTTGTATTGTATCCTGCCCCCGTTCTGTTGTATGTAACACATAGTTGTATTCTAAGATGGCTTTTTAAGGTTTTTTTTTTTCCCCCTACTGGGAGGGAATGGAGTCTGTAGATGGAGTATTACAGGTGTAATTTCACCTCCCCCCCCCTCCCCCCCGCCCCAGTCTGCTTGATTAAAATCTCTTCCTCCCACTGAAGTTGGATTTTATTTTTCTGTCTTTCCCATGGGTGTGACCAGATTCATTTTAAGAGCTTCTCTACATGAACTCAGCAAGGCAGGTGAAGTTTTATTGTTTGTTTTTTTTTCCCCCTTTTATTTTCTTTTTTAACCAAATGTACACAGGCGCTCTAGCATAGCCAGGTGCTGTGTGTTTGTGTAGGGGGGTGTGCTTTGGCGGGGCTGACCGGGTGGACTGGCCCCCTGGTGCCGCTGCTGCACGGGGATGTGAATTGGACAGGTATGGGAGCCCTCCCCCCACTCGCCCGGAGGTCTTCCTTTTGCGATGCTCACTCCTTGCCCCCTGCTCCCCCTTCATATCTTGTCTCCTTTGCAAGCTCTTCTTCCTGCTCGCCACTGAATAGTGTGAATCTGAAAAGTACCCAAATCACCTTTTACCATGGAGCTGTCCAGATGTGAGGCGTATGTCCCGAGCTGCTCTTTTCCCTATTGCCCCCCGAAAGTGGGCAGGCGTGGAACTGAAAGCCGTATGTCCAGAGCGGAGTGGGATGGGACTGGCCAGTGCACCCCTCAGCCTCCCCGTGTTTAGGACTGTTTGTGTGTGTTTCCATTCCTTCTCCCCCCCCCCAATATTATATTATAATTATTATTAGGAGACTTAAAGCCGTGATTAATGATGGACAGAATTGTACCTTTTTTGTTTTGTTTTTTGTCGGTGACTTTTTTGTACTGTGCGTTTAAAAAGAATTTAAATGGATAAACTTGTCTTGTATATATAAAAAACAAAGTACTGTAGTCCTGGTATGTGTGATGGCTTCATATTTTTTTTTTTTTTGTATTTTCCAAGTTCTCGCCCTCAGACCTGTTAGTTTTGGTTTCCTATTTTTTATTTTGTAAACTATATATATATATAAATATTACGGAAATAAACAGGAAGACATTTTCATCCTTTGGATGCAAATGTTTTTAATGTATTTTTGGATCTTGCATCGCTTGTAATTACAGCAAACTTTTTGTTTTTTAAATCTTCAGCAGGTTTTTTTTTTTTTTTGTAACTTTTCATTGTTCATTTCATACAGTGAAATTGTCAGGGAGGGAGGCGTAGGAGTGGGTTTAAAAAGTGGTTCATCCTCAGATAAAGACTAATAAAACTCTCAACGTTACCTGTGATTTAGTTTCTTTCCACAAAACTGGTTCTGTTAACCTTTTGTAATCATTTCAGTCTTTTCTTTCCTCATGCACTTTTTCTCCATTGCTTGTTTTGTTTCTTATTTCTTTCAAAAGAGTAGTTCCTCTGGATCGATGGGTCGGCTCTGCCTCATTACTGATTCTATGTACTTGTGGAGTAAAACCACAGGCTTTATTTCCTGTATCTTGGTATCAGACAGTCTGCTTCGTAATGTTTGAATTGAAAGCTAAACAGATTCTTTTGCGACACACTCTTTACAGGAAGAGTATAGCTTGATATCAGAGACTTTGCGATTAATTAAGCAGTCCCTCTGACATCCCGCAGGTACATCAAACATAAACGTGCAGCCATTGCCCAGGAAGTAGCAGAAAAAAAAAAACATGTCAACTCGTCAGAGTTTGGGTTCACTGGTGGTGCAGAAAGGGTACTCTTGCAGTCCACATCCGGCTGCTGAAGCGGGACCCTAATTCGAGCCGTTCGAGGAGGTGGTTACATCAGCTCACGCATTACCATATACTGGTAACACGGCCCTTTGCAACGGCAGGAAGTCGAATGCCTGCTTTTGCTTTTCTGTGAAGTGGTGCTATAAAGAAGACCCAGGCCCTAATGCAGAGAGGTATGATACTTTTCTCTGTTTACCATGGTGTTACATCGTTTTAACATTTTAGGGACATGGATAAGCTTCCAGTGGGTTTTATGTTAATGGGCCTAACAATCTTGTACATTCTCGGATTTCGATTTTAGCTCGTACAGTATTTTGGAAAGCTTCCTGTTGGTTCGTTTTACACAAAGAAGTATTAAACTTAAGGGGGCATTAGTGTGAATTTTGCTATAGTTTAGCATGCCTCATTCTTGTATATATAATTCAATATATGCTGACTTTCAGTCACACAGTGTGTCTGGTTAGACTGCAACTTCATAATTTTTTTTCCTTTTGTGAAGTGAACTTTGAATTAATCTCTGCCGTTTTTAGTATAATGATAGATGGCAGCCCTTCTGAGGGAACAGCCCATTGCCGTCTAACTTTGTTTTCTCTGTGGGGGAATGCGCACATTTCTCTAACACGGCGCCAAATTAAAGTGCGAGACGCGTGTCGACAATGAAAATTCATTGCGAGTGTCGCTGGGTGTTCCTCTGTCCAGCACCTGCCTCTGGCTTCCCCCTCCTTTCTCACTGGCTTCAGACCATCGTGGGGCCGGCCCCATGTGGGCGGCCAGTGCGCAGCCTGCCACGGCTCTCGCGTGTCATCATAAATACTTCTGTGCGTAGGAAATAGCACGTTACCCACCGCGAGGCCGAGGCACAAAGGCGCTTGTGTCAGGAATGCCGTCCCATGAGAATAAGGAGAGGGCGGGAGACAATGAGAGAGAGGGGAAGAGGAAAAACCAGCTGCGCGGGTTTGCGTTCCTCTGAAGATGCATCATGCAGCACTGACAAAAGGTCTCCGAGAAACAATTCTGAAAGCAGTCTCCAAAAAAAATATATCATTAATAATGAAGTAAGGGGGAAGGATGGAGTACAAACTACCGTGGCTTTCTGTTTGGCTTTGAGAAACTTGTCTACTGGCTGCTGTGGGATGGAATCTATTGTCTTTTGAAGAGCAGCGCTACAGGTGTTTCTGTAAGATGACACTTTCCTGCACATGGATCATAGAAAGACTAGCCAGCTTTCTACCCTTTCGAAGTAAGCTTTTCATGGTTATTACGTTTTATACTTAAAAATGACATCTAAGCTTGTTGATAAGGTCTGTTTTTCAAGTTAATTGTGCTCCTCTGATGTTTCGGTCATGTGATCTCAGTATTTGTTTTGACCCCCCTGTCGTGGTGATCTCTTCATGGTGTGCTTTATGCATTAAATGTACACATATGCCTGGTGCAGGGCAATCGCAAATCACCCGTTACTGACGATAACCAAAAAGCCGTGTAATAGATTAAAAAAAAAAAAGACAAAAAAGATGTGATCAGACATTGAAATGCTTTTATCTTTTTTTTTTTGTTGCTATAAATGTATCATTTGGATCAAAATGTATGCTGTCACAGGCCCAATATTTATGGTCTGTGGAAATTGAATGAAATGCTTGTTAAATAGCATTAATGGTGCATTTGTTTTGCTGCGGAGAGAACAGTGCACGTTTGACTCGCTGCAGTCGTGTGTGGCGTGGCACGGGACTTCGGTTTCAGCACAACTGCGGCGCCTTTTCTGGATTGCCGTCCTTCCAGTTAACCGCATACCGCGATGCACATGAAGCACCAGGTCGCCATGTTTATTATTATTATTATGGTCTTGTGTGATTCAGTGTCATGTCTCTCATTTTTGGTCTGTATTTTTTAACATTGTGTGTTTTTTTGCATGCATGGATACATACAGTATGTATTCCACATTTATATGTACATCTCAATGAACTGCTTTTCAGGTGGGATCTTTTATTTTCATGTGAATATACTACATATTATGTGGAGGGAAAAAAAAGGGATGGACAAACAAGCCCTGTACTTATGTTCCCAGATTCTAGAAAGATCGTGGAGATTTGTAATGGAATATTCTCTTCAGCCCTAAAATTTCTCTTCCCCCACCCTTCACGCTTCCTCCTGCACACACACTCTTCCCAATCTTCCTCCCTCTCATTTAGATCACTTGGACTAAGTGGCTTTTTTCCTATAAAAGTTTTGGCTGCAGTACTGCATACTAACTAGGTTTAGCAATTTCTAACAGGGTCACTTGAATGTCCTGGCCATACTTGCTACAGCATTCCTGTGTCAAGGAGAAGCTCTAAAGAAGAGAACTGTTTTACAGGGTACAGTACAACCGGCGAGCTCATGACTAAAATGGAAACGTAACCCGAAAGAGGACCCAGGAAATGCAACGACGACAGCTGGCACCCAGAGGAACCACGGCCGCGGCAATGCAGCATCTGCGAGGTTAGCGGAGCGCAGTGGCGACCGCCCACCCGAAAACGAAAGGAGGAAAAAGTTGAGCTGTGTTGAGAAAAGCAACTTCCTCAAAAAATAAAATAAATGTAAAGACTTCCCTGTGAGGGTTAGGGTTACCTAACACAAGTAGATGCGTTTTTCACTGGGCTGCGACAGATCCCACCAAGAAGAAGGAAAACATGCGTCTTGTTTCCATGGACTTCTCTCCAGAGGGTGCTGATCTCGACAGCTGTAGTTCTGACAGCCAGCTGTCTGGACACGATGTGAGGGGATGAATGGGGAGCGGCCGTCCTCACACATGGAATAAAGCAAGCCTGGTTATGATCGCACAAATGTGAATAAAGGGCACAGCTTTTGTGTGGAAAAAGACAGTGAATTACAGTGCTGCTCTTGTTCTCCCATCAAACTGTACGTATCTTTTTTTCTTTTTAATGGAAGTCTTGTTTGTGGAAGCATGATTATGAAACTACTTCAATTGCTTAGCACTTTTTTTTTCCTTCTGCAACTGTGAATTTCTGCCAGCCTGGCGGACCATATCTTAACCTCGTGTATAAATGATGCCAGGACTTTACAAATGGAATGTATTCTTTTCTAACTCAAAACTTCATTTTGTTCGTATGAGCAGTAGCTGAAATTACAGTGCTCACAATTATGTTGAATGCTTTTTCATTATTGTTTTTTTTTTTTTTTTCCCCAGTGGTTGTCATTCTGAACTCATCCCCAGTCAACGCAAGATTTTAAAAAAGAATGGAACTATCTGAAGATCCATTGCCTAAATGCAGCGCACTTCCCGGTGCTTTGTCTAAGCCAGGTTCAGCAGACATTAAAGCTGAATGCAAAGCCCCGGGCTTGGAATCCACCACAAACACTCTACCTCCAGCAGTGCCACAAGGTCACAACCGTCGTTTCATAATCCGCTCCGCCACTGAGCTCGCTCCATCCAAAGAAAAAAATAGGCCTCAGAGGGACCTTGGTAGACTTCGGAGTGTCTATGAGGGGAACGTCAACAACTTACTGCCTGAAGAAAGCGGGAGCAAGCAGACAGACAGACAACCAGGAAATGACATCCGCCGGCTTTCAACAACCATCACCGGGGATGATACAGAAGACCAGACCAGAACTTCATCTGATCTGGAGTCTAATCAGCTCAAGGCCCAGAACTGGGAGAAATATACAAAAGACCTGAAAGACAAAGTAAGACTGAATACGCAAGGGAGTCAAGAGGTAGGAAAACCTGAAAGATGTTATGGTGAAGATTATATGAAACCAGGCATGTTGAGAGGGAGGGCGGAGCCAAGTAGGAGCAGGAGCGTGGACCTGGGTGGGGAGTCAAGTAATAATGAAGGGAAAGCTGGGGAGCAAACCTTCTGGAAAAACAACAACATGCGGAGGGCAGAGAGTTTAGACAGGGAAAGACCATCCAACACAAAGGATCTTGGTGTGCTACCCAGGACTGATTCGTACCAGTCAGTCGTAAAAACAGAGGGAAAAAAGCCCTTGGGAGGCTCACCAGTAACAGGCAGTACTCATGGACTTCTGTATTCAAAAATGGGTAACGACTGTCAGTCACTGCCATCTCGGAGAAAACTGAATCGGAGTGATTCTGGGGAGGGAAGAAATTTGGGGGATCCTAGTCAGGATGGTCCTTACCTGAGCAAGCTACAGTTCAATCCTGTCTCTGGACCTGTTGACTCTGAAACTAACAGCAGGAAAGTAGAAGAGGTATCTGCAAACCAGTCTATTCGTAATCGGATTGAGAAATTGTTTGGGTCAAGTAGCATGGGTATGGCTACAAAATACCACCAGGAACCTTTGGGGGATTACACGCAGCATACTAAGCAGGGCCTTGAAGACCACAATAATCTTAGGCCTTCTTTGTCTAATACCCATTGGAAAGGTATTCCATACAAAGGCCCCAAGGGTGGCACATTCCCCAGGATTCATTCTGTAGAGGAGCAACTTGCAAGTGGTCATGGAAACTTGTGCACTGACAAAAAAAGTGTGTGCAATTTGAATCAAGAGATGCCTTCAGTATGCTCTGCTGCAGGTGACCAAATGTCATTAACAGAAATCACAGGTAGTGACTGCAAACACCAATCTAGTTCATTTGACCGACCTCAGAAGAATCCTTCTGATCTAATTCAACCCAGATTATTTAGGCCTCACCCTGGAAATATGTTACTGTCTGGAAAGAATCCTCCACTGCAGAGACAAACCAGGCTTGTAACGGACAAGGGGGAAAGATGGAGAGAGTTTGAAATGGAGAAGGATAGGATGCAGGAAGAGCATGAAATAGGTAGATCAAACAAGAAGAAAGAGGTTGATGTGATGCGAGACCAAGTACATAATGCTGACCAACAAAAAGTGGCAGAGGGAAATTCAGCAGGTAAACTGGTAAAGGAAAGTGGGGAAGACAACAACACGCAATCAAAATCACCGAGAGTCGGGTCCGTTGTCCAGAGAAGTCCTACAGTGAAAACCTGCACAACAACGGACTGGCCTCTGCAGCCATCACAACAGTCAGCATCACAAGAGGCAGTCTCAGCTCCAAGAAGATTGACTAAAGAAGCAAAGAAAGACACTCTTGATAATCCATGTGGCAAAATAAAGGATCAGAAGGTTAAACCAGATCCTGTAAAATTTAGGGTCGACTTTCCAGATAGTGTACGCAATAAAATCCGCAGGTTTGAAACTCTTGCCCAAAACAGCCAGCCATCCCCACTGCCCTTATCACGGTCTGAGAGAGCCTTCTCTGTACAGGACCCGCCCAGAGAATTATGGGGAGGATGGGCAAAGAAGGGTGTACCAAACAAAGTTTTGGCTGGGAAGGGAGATTGTGGGCTTCAAGTTTTCAATGACAACCTTTGGTCTAAGGGAGAAGGGAAAAGTAATATAGAGGTAGATGGTAGGCCAAGTGGCTATGTAATAAGATCTATTTCAATAGATGAGGCGGGGCACAGGAGATGTGACAGGAGAATGGTTTGCAGAAATAAATGTGATGGCTCTAAGGCTGGAGCTGGATTACACGGGGCTTCAGTTGAGCCACATTCCTCAAAGGTTAGTCACACAGACACCAAAGGGGAAGTAAAATCACAAGAAGAAATCTCTCAACACCTCAATGCAAAACAACTTAATGCTCTTCAGAAAACTGACGGGAACAACAAAAACGATATTAGTGGTCAGAATGTTTACGATTCAATGAATGCATCAAGTGTAGAATGCAAGGCACCCAATTTCCCAAAGAGGTCGCCTCTTATTCATGTCAGCAATATAACTTCCAGCTGCCCAAATCAGGTTTGTATTTCAAAGATGGAATCCCCAGCTTCAGTGAATATCCTTAAAAACATCAGAAGCACGCCTTCACCTTCTCCACCCAACCTACCTACAAGTGTCCCTACTCCACCTGCCTCAAAGCCTCAGTCATCCAATATCATCTCCTCCAATGACTTCCTACTTCACACCGGGAAGACCCCCCTGGAAAAAGACAGTGCATGTTCTAGTGTCCACCAGGCCAGGTGGAGTTCAGACGAAGAAGAGTCTGACAAAGATGACGACAGCGGCACAGAGAAAGAAGAGAACTCCGTTTATGATTCGGACTCTGCGGAATCGTCAGTGACCATCACTAGCAATATGAGCCAGACTGATCACAGGAGCTTTTCAATCACGTGAGTCCTATGAATTTTTGTCATCAAATTTCCTACCTCTTGGGAAATTTCAAATTAACAGATAACATGCATTTAAAACATGTGGGCAAGAGTATTCATCAACCATGCGATGCTCATTTTTCTGTCCTATCCATGCTCAGTCTAGCTGATCTGTGTCATGTTGGGGGCGTGGACTATGTATACCATGATGATGGCAGCCTGGAACCAGACTCCTTGGACTACACGTCACATCGGACAGCTTCTCTAAGTTCAGATGCTTCTGCCCTCTCGTGTGTGTCAATACTTAGTGCTGATGAGCTGGATCGCCTGCTCAGTGATGTCAGGAGCCTGGGCGATGAAACGTTGCAGGTGAGCCCTTGAGTGACACATGGTCAAGAATGTATGTTCTCATATTTTCCTGAGCCAAATAAATATTTCCAGCTTACAGCTCAACATTCATATTCTTTTAAAAAGACTTGGGCGAAATACACTCTCCCTCTGGTTCTCCTTAGACATCCAGCACATTGCGAATTTCATACACATCTCACTTAACTGCCTTCCTTTTCCACCTGTTTTTTCATATTCTTCTCATTGCTTTCAGAACTATGAAGATGTGCAGGTTGTCGTTCTGCACAAAGAGGTGGGGTCTGGGCTGGGCTTCACATTAGCTGGTGGTGTTGATCAAAACAAGCCCATTACGGTAAGTGTTAGAGTCCTTTGCATGATCCAGGAACATAATGTCCGACCTTATATAACTTTGCTTTTAGTCTACTATTCAGCTAACAATTTGAGTGATATCTTATCTTATATTGTAATAATTAGTAACCCTATAATTAGCACCGTTACATCAGTATTCTTGTGTGACCTTTCAACTGGTTGTCTATCTAATCTAGGTCCACAAGGTGTTCTCTGGCAGTGCTGCATCCCAGGAGGGTTCAGTTTGCGAGGGTGACCGGGTCTTGTCAATCAACGGCACTAAACTGCAGAACTCCACCCACTGGGAGGCACTGCGCACCCTCAGGAGGGCTCGGTCGAGAGGCATGGCAGTTGTGGTGCTTCAGAAAGACAGCTTCACAAAGCCACAAAAGGCCCAGAACAATCTGAGTCAACGGCAGCTAGACCCGGTCACCGTGAATACAGGTGAAGTATAAAATCGGACGGCAAAAGGGCACTAAGGGTAACAGCTACCTCTACAATAGTCAGCATATGTTGTCCCTCTGCTTTTTCCCTCAGGAGGCAGGACACTGACAGTGGTGTTGAATAAAAGCAGCACAGACCTAGGCTTCAGTCTAGAGGGGGGACTGGGCTCCAGCCAGGGCGACGGGCCAATTGTCATCAAGAAGGTCTTCCAGGGTAAAGCAGCAATGGTTTCACTCATACTGAGATGACTAGTCCCTTGTCGTACAAAGAAATAAAACTCGTGATGACAAATGACCAGCCCCCTGTTGTTCTCTTCCAGGTGGCCCAGTGAATGAGGTGCTGCCAGGGGATGAGCTGTTGGAAATCAATGGCCACAGCCTGCTGGGTTTACATAGACTGGAGGCCTGGAACTTGATTAAGAAGCTGTCCCCTGGTCCCGTGGAAGTGTTGCTGAATCGTCCTCTTTAATATATGCCCAATGACATTGGGACAGCACAGCAACTGGTATGGATTTCCCAACCCAAGCTCTAGAGTTGTCAGAAAGAGATAAAACGTCTTTGTGTGTCAGGCAGAAACAAGAACCTGGAAGAGAATGAAGACAGAAGCATCATGCAGAACGACGAGCAGTAGTGGCTTAATGGTTAGGGAAGTGCACTTGTAATCAAAAGATTGCAGGTTTGAATTCCCGCCCAGCGAAGCACCACTGAGGTACCCTGAGCAAGGTACCGCCCCCCCAAGCACTGCTCTCTGGGCGCTGAATTAGCTGCCCCCAGCTATGTCACATATGGGTTAAATGCAGAGGACGCATTTTGTTGTTGTGTGCTGTGGTGTGTCAACAATGACAATTATTCATTAATTCTAAAACATTCAAGCACTTATACGATAAGTTCAAAAAAAGTGTGTGGTCTTGATATATAACAATATATCTTAACTGTAAGAAAAGTATGCAGATTATGGGATTTGCTTTTTGACCTTAAAAAATTAACTGCATATATGCTGCATATCTATAAAACTGCATTTCAAAAACTCCTTTTTATAACATCTGTAAATTACCTTATTCCATAAAGGGTTGCAAATATTGTTTGTAAATAAATGACACCTGATGTTAACTGTATTTAAAGTCTGTAAAGATGTATTGTTATTGTTGCACAGAAGCTGCACTGCAGTACTGAAGCTCTAATTGCAATCTTTCCTTGACAAATTGACTCAAACCTGTAGTATATAAACTTTACATAACTTAAGTCTTTGCTATGTGGTATAGTCAGCCTTTTATTTCAGTTGAATTGTCTAGCCAAGAAATATGTACATAGTTATGTAATATATTATGCATCATGTTCCCTTTTATTTGGCAGTGTGGCATTCTGCGACTTCAGAACTACAATACCCATAATGCAGTGCTTTCCTTTTACCGGTAAATACAAAGTTTAATATAAACGCTATTTTAATAAAAGCCAATTACTTATACTTAACGTATGCTTACTTTTTTATGTCAAAGTTAAGCAGTTTTGTCAACTGTATCTACATACTTCCGAACGACACTCGGGGTTGTCAACTTTGGTCAGGCGGCTGCACACAGATACACACGCATTAACACGTATGTAACAGTTTTATTGCCTCGTAAATAATTTGTAAGGTTTGCAAACTACCCCATCGCTTTTGTTGGTCTGAGATTTATAATGGAATAATATAGATTTTCCGTAACAATTCTTGCGTGAGTGTGAGAGTCCGAAAGCGCGAGCGT
This sequence comes from Brienomyrus brachyistius, assembly GCF_023856365.1. NCBI lineage: Eukaryota > Metazoa > Chordata > Actinopteri > Osteoglossiformes > Mormyridae > Brienomyrus > Brienomyrus brachyistius. The sequence continues at coordinate 15,227,092 of NC_064541.1, forward strand.
CGCGCCAGGCGCGTGAGAACTGGCAGCCCTGGCATTTCCCCCACGTCCAAACCGGTCAGAACTGTTCAGAAACGCCGCCTCACTTCCCCCCAGGCCACCCTACAGACTGCGGGCCAAGTTTTCGTCGCGTGATGACGCTAAACCACTTATTGTATAAACGGGGAAAACACTCTTTTTTATTCGTTTCGCGCAAATTAACAATTTTTATGTCATTAAGTAATTTGTCGGTATCGGCACCTCTTTCCATGTTTCCATTTGGCTCACTGTAAATGGCCTGATACAGACAGACGGGCAGCGTCTCACCGCGAGGATGGACGTGCTCACTTTATTCCCAATGTTTTTTTCCGGGGGTCGTCATAGCAGAGACGATCGAGGGCGAGACACGCGAAACCCGTCCAGAGCATTCCTCACTACCCAGAGCATGCAATCGGATTTAAATACGTCACACGTAGGTATCGTCAACACGAGCGACTGCATTTCTGTACGTTGCGTGTTGCATGACTGTACAACTTCACTAAGATGTTCACATGAAAAATAGCATAATACAAGATTTAGTTGACATGACAAGCATTATCTTTTCTTTGTCTGGTTGTTTGCATGACCGAGAATCATAATGAATAAAAGTAGAATAAACACAATCATCTATTTATATAGATTTGTAATCCACTAATGATGAAGACGTACGAAACTACAAAGCTTCAGTTGGCTTAATTTGTGAATTTTGTGTGGTGTCTGAATTTGGCTTTACCGGAAACCCTCTTTTGATTGTGTAACACATGATGACACTGAAGATGGTGGTGATGATGACTGTGCGTCCTAAGACCAGAGGTCCTTTGTTGATGGAGATGTGGGATCAACTTCAGGGAGCTGTAGGTGGAGCCTCCGAGGTCTGGGCACAATTACTACCTTCTGTGGTAATTGGTCTTCCTCCTCTGCCTTCTTCGTCTGCCCGTTACCTTTTCTGTGGAATGCTTATCATCGTATTAACCTTACACAAACCATAGGCTTTCTGAAATAACCTTATAATCCTTTTGTAAATTCCATTCCACATATTGATGCACCCTCTACCTTGGATTATTCGGGCCAAAGTGAAAGGGAAGCAAGCAAGAAGCCCCTGGGGAACTTTCTTCTAAAATACCCAGAAAGGTGGGTGACTTTTCCGACAGGCCTTGGGCTGTTGGATACACTGTCACCCAGCCCCCCAGAGGTGGGTAATTCAGGTCCAGAGAGTACCAATCCAGGTCAAGGTTTTGTTTCAAACAACCAGTTGAGTATAAAGAGTTACAGTCACAGGGCACTCAACTGACTTGTTGAAACAAAACCTTGGTCTGGATTTTTACTCTCTGGACCTGAATTACCGACCTCTGCTCAACCCGCTGGCATCCATCACATACCTAGAAACCCACTTAACCACAGTAGTACCTTCCTTGGGGTACATCGCCTATCTTTGTTATGATTCACCTCTGTATTATGTACCCATATATGTATTATTTAATGTTCTCTGGCCCCAGTGCCTTGTGGGGCAGCTCGATGATTTCTGGGTAGGTGCACAAAGTAGGAGTCTATGGAAATTGTGAAGGAGGGTGCGTTTAAAACATCACCTACTTTCTGCTTTTTATGTACTGACAGAGTAGCAGGTAGAGGTTAAGAACATGGTTAGTTCTAGTACGGCTCCTATTGGCGTACGCTTGAGCTATGTCATTATCCTGAAATTTCCCAATCAAATGTCCAGCTGTATATATTGGAAATGGGTAGGCCTAAAGGCTAATCCGGATGAACATATCAGCTAATCAGATAAATATGTTGTTATTATTTATATATCAGGTATTAATTAACGAAAGCCACATTGATTAACTCCTCTAATCAACAGTAAACTAATCAGGAACAGCTTAATGAAGTTTATAAACACAGTCTCTGTATGAGCTTTTTTCTATCATCTGATTTTATGCACTTACATATGGTTTAAAAGTCCTTCTCAGAGAACCTGGCATGGATGAAGAAACCAGATGTTGAACCTAATAACGAGACATTTCTTTAGGGCCAGAAGGGTGGATAACAGCCAAAACCTTCTGACAAAGGTGAATTATAGGGTTGTTATATACCTTTTAAACATGTCACACTCCATTTTAAGGTTACAGCAAATGTTCATGTGGACACCTTGGACTTCATTTAAGTAAAATCAAATATGCATCTATGATTCTTCATGAACAGTGGCTGAGGTTTATGCAGATTAAGTAATAAGTATGGATGAAAGATCTTCAGTTGTCATTAGAAAATACAGCTCCCCCTTTAGCACTCACTGTACTGTGCTGTACACACTTATCCTGTGCAGGGTCACAGTGGTCCAGAGCCTATCCTGGAAGTTATGGACACAAGGCAAGGAATAAGGCAGACACACTACTCACACCAGTACCACCATGCCACCCCTTTTTAACATAATTTAGCTTCATTACCAAACAAATGCGGCATTAGCGGGCACTTACTTTACATTTTTAGATTTCTTGATATATTCCTTGGTGTTTGTTGTTATAACAATGTGTTTGTGTTTCCTTTTCAGACAGTGATGGAGAACGACACAGTGAGAGATGATCAAAGGTATGAGGACACCATGGTCACTCACTCCATGAGCCCTGGGGAGAATACGAAGCCCCAAGACCAGCCATGGAGACCAAAGAACCGCGAGGAGAGCACTGAGCATCAGGACCAGCCAGGGAGAGCCCGGAGCCCCAAGAACAGCCGGGGAGAGCATGCAGTCCTAGGAGCCCTGGGGAGGGCAAGGAGCCCCAGGACCAGCTGCGGAAAGCATGGAGCCCCAGGACCAGCCGGGGAGAGCACGGAGCCCCGAGGAGAACATGGAGCCCCAGGACCAGCTGGGGAGAGCGCGGAGCCCCGAGGAGAACATGGAGCCCCAGGACCAGCTGGGGAGAGCGCGGAGCCCCGAGGAGAACATGGAGCCCCAGGACCAGCTGGGGAGAGCGCGGAGCCCCGAGGAGAACATGGAGCCCCAGGACCAGCTGGGGAGAGCGCGGAGCCCCAAGGAGAACATGGAGCCCCAGGACCAGCTGGGGAGAGCGCGGAGCCCCGAGGAGAACATGGAGCCCCAGGACCAGCTGGGGAGAGTGCGGAGCCCCGAGGAGAACATGGAGCCCCAGGACCAGCTGGGGAGAGCGCGGAGCCCCGAGGAGAACATGGAGCCCCAGGACCAGCTGGGGAGAGCACGGAGCCCCGAGGAGAACATGGAGCCCCAGGATTAGCTGGGGAGAACCCAGAGCCCCAGGACCAGCCAGAAAGAGCACATAGCCCCAGGATCAGCCACAGAAAGCATGGAGCCCCAGGACCAGCTGGGGAGAGCATGAGCCTGAGGACCAACCAGGGTGCGAGCAGTGACCCTTGTTCATTACGTTGGCAGGCGTTCACTCCGTGAATACTTTCGACTTTAATTAGGTACAGATAACAGGTTATAGTAGACTTTTTTTTTTGCTTAATTTTGAAAATTCAATGTTTTTGCAGTACTATTATATTGCTAAAACACACAACTGAGTCTGTTGTTTGATTGTCTGGCTGTCTGAAAAATAAATGGTAATGATAGGGCACATGTCCCATGATGCTAAAGCAGGCACATACTCTAAGTGCATTTCATTAAACCTCTGCGTGACTGTATTTCGGAACGCTCCACTTATCCACTTAGCCAGCATTTGTCTTCGAAGTTTTTGTTGCGTGATGCTGCTAAGGTATTTATAATCTAAGCAGGGAAGACACTCATCTGAATTTGATTTGCACAAATAAGTCATGTTTATGTCAAAGTAATTTGTCTAATAATTGTTCCTAAGCATCCCAGCACTGGTTCAGTTTAAGTGGCCTGATACAGACAGACTGGCCTATATTACAGAAACGGAGGTTTTACCTGTCAACATGCACTATGTTCATATGATTATGCGACTGCTTTGGGGCTTCGGAATGACATTCAGAACATTATGTAGCTGCCAAATAGTAAGCTTTTACTTCTGTTTATAGCGATTATGTGTCATTTAAAGATAATAAAAAGCACTGCTGCCTTTTATACATGCACTATTTAAATGAATTATTATTGTATTCCTTGTCATAAACCATGATACAGTCGGGTCATTCAATACTGTTTTCGGGAATTGACTGCGGAAATTGCTGTTTCCGTGGAATCCTGTAACCACGGAACACCTCTACGTTTCTTTTCCATTGAAACAGTAGACCTTCTGAAGAGAAACAACCAGAACCAGAACCACACACTTGGTTGACATAATTGTATTTTGCTGATAATTCTCTAATAATAATCCAGCGAGAAGCTGGGGGCCAACATTAGTGTGACCTGGGTTGTTCTGCAGGTGCTAACCCTTATCTGTACTGTCACCTTATGACATCAAACTATTGTAACCCAAAGAATGCATTCGCCTTTTCTGTTTACACAGTGCAGTGCAGGATTCCCAGCTAGTGCGGCCGAGCTTCTAGTCAAAAGTTATTTCAAAAGCGGGCGACGCTGCCGCTGTTGTTGTTTCTGCTCAGATTGCGTGTAAAGATGACGCTCCAACAACACTTGCATTCATCGGTGTCTTGTCACTGATGTATTTTGACAATGATGTTAACATGGGCACGGTTTTGTCTGATTCAAGAAACGTACATTGTTTAACTGAAGATTAACGCTGGGCATTGCTTGGTATTCTATATTAAGGACAATGTGACGTTTACAGCTTGGGACTGATTGTCACGCCCTGCCTGCCGTGTCCCCCTAACCCTCATGTCTCCTCACTAATATGAGCCTGAGGAGCCACACCTGTTGCTTATTACCCCTCGTTAGCCTTTGTATTTAAGTACATGTTTGTCTCGTCAGTCCCAGTCTGGTCATTGACGTCAGTCCTGTCTGCCCGTGGCCGTCATCACACTCACCTTCTTGTTTTGACCCCTTGTGATCTCGTTCGTTTCCCTTGCTCCTGATTTGTTCGATAATCCCCTTTTGTTCACCCAAACGCCTGCCTTTGAGTCCTTTGTCTTGCCTCTTGTGACACTGATCTATTGATTTTCCATGTTGTGATTGTATCGTTGCACTTGTAATAGCTCATAAATGACTGTTCCACACAGCATGCTATAGCAATTAAATTTGAATTATTTTTATAGAGCTTTCGCTTCCCTACATTATCATCTACGCATAATTGAGTTTGGAAATAGATGAAATAATGAGATCAGCAAAGGCGATGCAAGCATGATCTATTAGTTACTGTTTGAAGGCACAAAATTTTTTCCTATCCTCTTTTCTTCACTTAGAAAACAGCTTCTCCGTCCTGTCTGTAAGCATAAGAAGGGATCGGTTTCACAGACAGAGATTAATCTTCCTTCTAGATTAAAATGGTTTTTCAACACAGATTAACTGAAAATCATGACATTCTCAGTCGTGGTTCGAAATAGATCTACACATAACATAGTCCTCAGTCAACTAATGCCACTTCCTGAAGGAGGATTAGAACTACTAAAGGAATAAACGAAGGCCAAGAAGGGAAATTTTATTTCAAATTGATGCTGTCTGATATTGCAGGTACATGGATTACCTAGACCATTTCATTGAAGACCAACAAGCATCACCTGCCAGATAAGTATTTATTGACAGGAGTGAGGAATTTCCCTACTTAATTTAGTTGTTTAAGTTTTAGTTCACTCATTAATAGCTATATTTCCTCATGTTATATTTCTTTGTTCTTTCCTCACTTGCTTTGATCTTTGCCTCATGCAACACACTCTCACCAAGGCCGTCTGATCCCCTGGCTCCAGGAGTCTGTACGAAGACCAGAGATAGAGGGCCTGCTTCCCTCAGTGGGGGCAGACAGACGCAGACCAACACTGAACTGGCCATTTGTCTTAATAACCTGCTTACGCTTAAGGAACCTGCCTCATCATTTGACTCTGAAGGAACCTGTGGTTTCACAAAGAACTCTATCAGCAGTAAATCACTCGATAATTTTGATTAAACCATTTGGAGTTTGTGCACGTACAAACAAAATGGTGCTCCCTGCTGGAGCCCAGTCTGGGATCGCACAAAGAGGTCACAAAGAGGTAAGCCTATATCCCCTTCTCTCCAAGTACCAATCACTTTAACCGTTTCACTGTGAAACTGGAGATTTAGGTGGTGTTACAGAACCAACAGTGTGCAGAGAGTAGTTCATAAATTCTGCAGGGCCATTTGTAAAGTGGAGGCCCATTACATCAAGTTCCCAAAATCCCAGGTCAAGCTAACTACAAATTATAAGTCCATGAAAATGGGAACTTCCCAGGAGTGACAGGCTGTATGGGTCGATGCCATATTCCCATCAAATGTCCTTCAACACCTCATGCTGAGGAGTACAGGAAGTGCAAGAACTGTTTCTTTTAATGTTCAGGGCAGTGGTGGGTACGGCTATCTGTAAAGTTAGCTCCTGTAACTGCTAATCCACTAACTCCTAAGTCAATTTCGATAACACCAAACCAATACATCACTAAAAAATGTAATGGAAACTAACGGTGGCCGTTAACTTGTTATACGAATTTAGCTTCCTAGAGCTGAAATTCTAACCCACTTAGCTATTTAGTTCTGCGGGGCTGGTGTGATTACCCGGGGATATTTAGGACTTACCCAGCTGAAGATTATTGGATTCTATAGAGTCTCCGGAATACATTTTCTTTCTATGATATTCCATCTGCGAGATAAAAGCGTTTTAGCCGGAGGAGCAGTGATGGGCACAGCTAACCGAAAAGTTACTGAGAGACATGGGTGTAAATTACGGGGGGAATGGAGGGATTGTGACCCCCCCCCCCCCCCCCCCCCAATAATCAAAACCGGCTAATACAACCCCCCTAATAATCATGTCTCTCTGTAAATGGGCGGAGACCTCAACTCCATTGCCTAGAGAGCTAAAATTTTAACCTTTTTAACAATGAAGTCCCATCTCAGATTAGAGTGATTACCAGGGGATATTTGGGGCTTACCCAGTAATCCAAAGTTATCATTAGATTCTCTTGAGTCTCCGGAATAACTCTCTGTTGAAATTTTCTTTCTGTGGTATTCTGTTTGCAAGATATAAGCGTTTGTATTGGAGAAGCCCTGTGTCACAACCAGCCCATGCAGATATTTTGCCCTCAGTGAAGCCACTTGGGGACTACAAACATGGCACCGATTACCCAGAACTAGGATGGAGGGTCTCAGCTCTTTATTGGTCTATAGTTCTGTCAATCAGAACCCGAAAAATTTGACTGTGGGCCTGGCTCACAAAGGAGGATTTCTTGCTTAGCCGGATATCTTGTCAGATTTAAGGTAATCTGGGCTAACTTTAACTGAACAAACAAAAAGCCCATTTAAATTTGGGTGCTTAAAATCTAGCGAGAAATCCAACTTCATGATGCCAGTCGGCTTAGTTTAGGGTATCCCAGTTTAAATGGACTTTGTCTTTGTTCGAATCCCACCATTGCCAAATCGGAAATCCATTTTCAATTCAATCTGGAGTATTTTCATTTTCATCTTCCTCCTTTAGGTATTTAAGCTTGTGTTTTAAGTTCTAAAGCCAGCTTTTCATGCATGGTCTTTCCTTTTGTATTATTTTTTTCTGTTCTCTGTTGACTGGGAATAGAGAGGATTTCCCTCACAGCAGATGTGGATGGTAGATAATACTGTATTTATTCAGACCTGTTCATATTACTTCCCTATAATAATAATAATAATAATAATAATAATACATTTTATTTATAATGCCCTTTACATCCCAGGATCTCAAAGGGCTACAAGTTAAAATAAAAAGAGACAAAATAAATAGTTTAAAAGTAAACAAATTTAAAACCTCTAAGTGGAGGAACCAAAGGTTTTGTTAAAAAGAAAAGTCTTTAGATGCTTTTTAAAGCCATCTATAAGTGGCCTCAGCATAAATGCAGTTTTTCTCTGTCATTTCTCAAATCATCCTTATCGTTTGCAAAACACTAAGTGCATTTCTCGAAACAATGCATGCAAACGGTACCGCGTGATGGATTTCCTGCAGAAGCTTTTCTCAAAATCCTTGGTTTATCTCTCAGAAGTAAATATTTATGTCAATGAACACAGATACATTTTAATATGCAGACACAGTGAGTATGCATGCATAATACATATGTGCGCTGCAGAATTTGTACAGTTACTGTAATGTTACTGTATGAAATACATCTTCTGTACACTATAAAATGCAATGGGAATATTGTAACATGAAGCACTTCAGTAAGTATTACAGGACAGCGCACATTGTTGGATTACATGCCTGTCGTCTCTATGATTTTTGAATCTATGTTTGAATGACTGAGGACATGGTCCATCATTGTGACCCTTATTTCAAGAACAGGAACGAGCCCCAGTTCTTGGCCTCCTCTACCTCTTCCTCTGTTTTGCCTCCTTTCCCATTCCACCATGCAGCTCTATTCCCCTTCTTCTCACATGCCGTTTACCCTGTTAATTTCCTTGTTGCTCATCCATTGGCAAATTATACCATTGTGTCGTGCCCTGTCCGTATACACTTGCCAACTGAAGGCTCATGAGATGCACCTCTGAGCTATTTTAGAGAACTGGTTGATCACTGGTCGATCTAACACGTCAATATATCCATTCTGTTGGTGAAAGTCAAGTTTCTACTGAGAGAAATTCATCAATTCGGGACACATTTACAAAAAACTGTAATAGAGAGGTAATATATGCTTGACAGATTACGACAACTGGTTCAACCGTTTTGCATGTAATGACTTATACAATGAACTAAAACTAATGTTTTGTGGGGTAAAACTATTCAAGAGAGAACCGGTATAATACATTTTGAGCAACATAACAATTGATAATGTAGGAATCAGCAGATGATTGTACATAGTCATGTGCATGACTGTGCCAAAGCATTTGCAGTTTGACCAAAAGAATGAGATTTTGCATTTTTGATGGGTACAAGTGACTGGATGGTGTGGAGGTTGTACAAGTAGTTATGAGAATTTCATTTCTGGTCTGAGAAATATTCCAAAGCAACTCAAAACTGTAAAAGCACTTTTTAAAGAAGTCGTCAAATTATTGTGTTCAAATGAGGGGTGAGAGTTTCTCAGCACAGGAAACTGGTACAGGAAGATACTGGCAATGTGAACCATACATACTCAAAGCAGGTGTGCTGAATCTCATCTGCACTGTCCCAAAGGTCACCATCTGGTAATACCTTACAGAGCTTGCTGGTTCTCTGTTATTGTCATTTAACTGCTCTGAGTCTCCTTTCTTGGGGAGTCACCCCAGTGTTCTTTTTCCAGGTTATCTTCATATTTCTTTCCATGGAACGAGACATTATTGTGAGGTAATCTAAGCATTGTCATAAAAGAATGAAGTAACGAAGATAATAAAGAATCTCACCTGCTGTATTGTCCTTTTAGTACAATTTCCATCTGCATTGTATTCATTGTCCAGGCATTTTCTTTTATATTGACCTGCAGATATGTGCTTTTTTGTCTTCTGTGATTGGGTGTCTTGACAGTATTTGCTTCAATAGTGTTTTTTCATACTGACCAAAGTGTTTTGATCGTGTTTTTTTTTTATAGTCCTTCCATTGATTTCTTTGTATTCACTCCTCCGATTCCACAAAATGATGGACTTTCTGTTATCCATTCCAGTGTTTATGGGCACCCTCAGGTCCGTGTCTGCCTGCCCTTCTCCTCTCGTTCTCCTCACTCATGACTATTAACAGGGGTGGTTTACATTTTCATTTTTAATTTAACTTAGTCAAGGACTCCAAGGTCGGGGAGTAACTAATCCCAAATTCAGCTGTATTTCAGAAAGACGACAATGATTAGCTATTCCAGAAGAAATTATGCATTATTTTCCATTGGCGCAACATACATTGCAATGTTTCTTTTCACATGTTCCATCTTCTATACTTCGAGACACACACACATACAAAGAGAGTGAAGCTTGGGGACCAAACACAAGGTCACACCATTTTTCCAGCCATAAGTGCATTATGGGAGGTATATGGTCTTTCTCAAGGGCCCAACAGAGATGTAATTATCCTGCCTAAACTCAAAGCAGCAACCTGCTGATGAGAGGCACAGAGGTCTAACCTGCTGAGCCACACAGCACCTGCTCTTGGCCTTATTTAAACCCTGTTTGGGAAACCAGCCTAAGGTTTTCCGTTACTTGGCTGTCATAATAATGCTAATATTCATACGCATTTAACACTGGCCAGATTCAGAGATACTCGGGGTAGATAGTAGCAGGCTGTTCATTGTCTTTTACCTATCAGTTTTTTACAAGCAGATGTTTATTACTGGTCAAAGTCTCAATTTCCTGAATACTACATAAATGGAAAGAATCAGACCAACATTAGCCGGCTACGGTTTGCGCCTGAAGTCTCTCTCAGATGGACAAAAGTAGAACTTCATGGAGAGATTTTTCTGAAGAGTGAAGGATAGGCAAGGGATTAATGACCTGATTAAGGGAGTAAGAAAGCCGGCCATGACTGAAGACATTCATAAAGCACAAACAGGTCATAATTAATCATGAATTTATTGGATGTTATTTAAGCTTTAAGAGTTCGTTGGAGTAATTATTCAGTTGGCACTCCTTGACCTCTCCTACTAAAACTGACATTAAAAATGCAGCAGAACCAAAAGAGATAGACAAAGTCAGGACTTTCAGGACAAATCTAGACGACCGGGACGTGTTGGGGATCACTTCTGGGGGAAACGGACAGTTGAATATAAAACCGAGAGCAGAGTTTTGTGTGATGAGGCAATGGAGCCTTGTGGATCATTGGAGATACACAACAAGGGAAAGATGTACAAGGTGAAGAGGGCGCTCGTGGTGAGGAACACTTTGGTTCGAGAATGCTTGGGTGAGATCCTGGGCACCTTCGTTCTCATGGTGAGTCCAGCATAGACACCCGCACAAACTCACATCCTGCACTCATCCAAAACTCTTTGAACGCAAGTTCGCCTGGTCATTGCTTTATATCCATGGCTATGGTTTGATTTCCTCTGTGTGTGTGTGTATTGTGTTCATCCCTGTCCATCTAGCTTATGATTTACTTGAGCATTATCTTAAAACTTCGACAATTGAAGATTAGGGAAACAAAATACAGCAACCGCCTTGCAGCCTCCAACCTTTGACCCTGAGACCTCTTTGTCCATCTCTATTGACCATTTAGAAAAAGTAGCTCAGTCTTCCAGAGACATAGTATTTCCAGTGCTGGCTTGAGAGACATTTTCCAAGCATTACATAATACTGGGTGTGACTTAAGCAGACTTTGGAAAGTAATTTAATTCCTGTAAAATGCACGTTATGCACTTACAGCAGAAGTCTTACATCACTAGTCAGGAATGGCAGTGAAGTTTCAATACGAACTTACTGTTATGTGAGCGTGAGTCTTACACTCGCACATAGTGGGGGTTTTTATGATCAGCCGGGGCAGAACAGTTTGTTATTCATGGTTATTTGAAGGAATGTGTTGCCCGTGTGTACAGAGTGTGTCTTTCTGTGATGTTGGACCACAAGACTAGTGAATATCATTAAACGTTTGTCTAATCAGACAGGCAGAGGTTATTTGGATCAACATTGCCAGCATGAGACATTTCAGCCTAGATCCTCTACAACCTGACATCCCAAACATTCACCAGTATTCTTTGAACAAGGGCAACCTTGCACAGATAACTCTCAATGTATCCCTTCGTTAGACTGGCTGTTACATTTCTGTGGTTAGGAGACACCTTTTGGTCAAATCTGGCAAACGTACCTTTTTAGATTTTTTTTTTTTGTCGGTGGATATTGACTCGAGCAGGTTAAGAACTTTCACTAAGCAATGTCTATGTGTTTCATTTCAGTAAGTAGTGTCAGGGGGAACATTTAGGACGATTCCAAGGGCCCCCGAATGACAGGGGGCCTAGAAAACCTGGAACATAATTGTATTGGCCTTGGTCCGATATGATATGCTTTCATGGAGCCTAAAATATTAGTTTCACCCCTGAGTAGCGTTCTGGAATTTGTGGAAGATCTGCTCCTTCATTTCCTGCATATTTTTACATAATCGCTGCCACTATACTTGCTCTTTTCTTCAGATGTTTCTCCCATCCCCTTCTGCCGCCGCTTCGCCTCTCGTTCCCGCATCCTTATTCACCCGTTCGCTCCCCCATTCGCCTCCATCATTCCTCTCCTCCCCCTGCAGTTGTTTGGCTGCGCTGCCGCGGCTCAGGTAAAAACAAGCAGGGAGACGAAGGGCCAGTATCTCTCCGCCAACATGGGCTTCTCCGTGGGCGTCATGTCTGCCATGTACCTCTGCAGGGGAGTCTCAGGTAACCATGACGAGCGACTCCACTCACCACCGTCACCACCAACCCCCCTGAAGCTTGTGTTTCAGTTCCATATGTCTGTCTTTCATTTTGCAGTATCAGATAATACTCTGTACCTTATATACCAAGCATTTGTTGGCATTTATTGTAGGTAATATAGGGAGTCTTCTTTGGGCTGGTTTGGGGGGGGGGGTTATTCTCCCTAAAATCTACACTAATTAGTTTCATTAAACAAACAAACAAATACATTAGACAGATAGACAAACAAACAAGCAGACAGATTACATAGATAGATAGATTCATTGATTGATGATTTTCATTAAAATCAGAGCCCCTAATAAAGGCTTACAAATTCAACGCTGTTGCAGATAGTAATCATCTGCAGACTCAATGACACTGATCATGGTTCAGTCTGAGTCTTTTGCGAAGGTCACTGATTCACGAACCCTGCCCTTTCCTCTGCCCGCAGGGGCTCACCTGAACCCCGCAGTCTCCTTCAGCTTTTGTTTCCTGGGCCGGCTGACCTGGAGGAAGCTGCTGCCGTTCAGCCTCTCGCAGGTGCTGGGCGCTTATCTGGCTTCTGCTGTTGTTTTCATTGTTTACTACGGTGAGGCTCACTAGCGCGCTGGCGGCTACAGCGTTATCGCTCCTTCGTCTGTTCGAGACACAGAATCACGTTTCCTGAAGAATGCATATCATCGCCGCATCCTTTTCATACCTTTTCGTTATATTTTCCCTCTGTTGTGTTTAGATGCCATAATGGTGTACAGCGGGGGAGTGCTCACCGTCACTGGACCCAATGAAACTGCATCCATCTTTGCAACCTACCCCTCAGACATTCTGTCTTTGTGGAGAAGTTTCTTTGACCAGGTGCGGTTCATAAAGGTCTTCAAGATATTTGTGGTACAGACAGGGTTGATTAGTGAGACAATTCCAGTGCAAGTCGTCTGGTATGGTCATGCACACCTGTTACTCTATCAACATCAAACTGTAAATTAAGCCAAATTAAACCAGAAGAGAGGGAACTATCACCTTATTATGGGGTTCCACATCACCTTCCAGCACTGATAGGCAGGACCTGGAGAATGGGATCTCCTGAAAGTGAATTATTAAACCCCATCAATCAAAAGGCATCACAGTGGGTTACCTCCAGGGTCGATGGTTTGAATTTACAAAAGTTCACCTCAGGTATTCTGGCTTCCATCCAGGTTAAATGTACAGGACTAGACCTAGATAGTCAGAAAATGATGTTTAAACGGTCTTCCTCTTGGTGTCAAACTATCATATTATGTCTGTCAATGTCAGTTTGGCAAAACCTCTCCTAAAGTCACTAATTAAGTGCGCTGGTGGTGAAATTTAACAAATACATGGAATGACTGCCCATAGTGTATGATTGTGTGTGTGTGAGGGTGTGTCCTGTGATAGACTGCCCTAAGCTAACCTTGGATAGGCTCCTGCATCACTATGATCCTGAACATAATAATCAGTTATGAAAGATGGAATAATTAACAGATGGAGGTCTTTCAAACATTTATGTCAGTAGGTCAGCCGCAGTGCGTATGAGATGCTTGTTTTGAATCGTGTCTTCTGCTTTGCACATGAAAATGCTGCTGGCCGCTTGGATCTACTTTTTATATAAGTCGCTGACTATAATACAGAACCTGATCTCCAGAGCAAAAACATCTTCAACTCATCAACTTGGGGGGGGGGGGGTGCTAAGGATGCTGTGCCTGTGATCAGACGGTCACCAGTTCGTATCCCAGGGTCACAGTGATTTCACCATTGGGCCCTTGAGCGAGGCCCTTAGCTCTCAATTGCTCCAGAGTCTATTTAACTTTATAACCAAAAACCAAACAAAGAAAAACAAACAAACAAATACATAAATAAGCAAAAAACTAACAAATAAATAAATAAATAAGCAAACAAACAAATAAAAAAACGTCACTCTGAATCAAAGCGTTGGCTAAATAACTATAAATGTCAACTGTTATGAATGACAAACTGTTATAAAATTACTTTTCAAGTTTATGTAATATTTGGTTGCGTAAAACATAACAGCAGAAGTGTGAATATTTAAGTTACCAAAGCAGATACATATTATTATTTCTGCATAATTCCATACCCATTCTCTATTTATATAATACATCCATCAGTGTTTCAGCCTCTCCTTCAGATGAGGGTCACAGTGAGCCAATCCCAGGAAGCACAGGGCAAGACAAATACGTCACACACTATATCAATGTTTCCCAATCCGGTCCTCGGGGACCTCACAGACAGTCCACATTTTTGCTCCCTCCAAGCTCTGTGGGTCCCCAAGGACCGCATTAGGAAACACCACACTATTTCACCTAACTGAGTGGACTGCTCACAACACAGGGATAATGTGGGAAGCAGGATTCAAACTTCCATTCCAGGAAATTATATGCAAGTGAAGCTCCATTATATGAGTTCTAACGGATATCGTCCTGTATGAAGGTGGTTGGCACGGCGATGCTGTTGCTATGCATACTGCCCCTGGACGACAAACGAAACAGCCCAGCTCCTGACGCTCTGCTGCCTCCCATTGTGGCCGCCGTGGTCCTGGGCATCTCAGTCTCCATGTCCTCCAACTGCGGGGGGGCCATTAACCCCGCCAGGGACCTGGGGCCCCGGCTCTTCACGCTGACGGCCGGCTGGGGCACCGAGGTTTTCACGTGCGTGTTCTACTTATTATTATATTATTTGTTCTTCCTACACCTTAGAATCAAAGATCTGTTGCAAGCATTACATAAAATCTATTTTAATCATATTGAAATATAAAATTGATTAGTTTATTTTTGGGGGTAGTAAAAAAGTGAAGGGCAATGTAAGGAAGTATACAAGGTTAAATATTTTAAAATACAGCTCTGGGAAAAAAATTCACTTTCATTGATTTGTTAATGGGGGCGGCATGGTGGTGCAGTGGTTAGCACTGTTGCCTCGCACCTCTGGGACCTGGGTTCGAGTCTCCGCCTGGGTCACATGTGTGTGGAGTTTGCATGTTCTCCCCATGTCAACGTGGGGTTTCCTCCAGGTACTCCAGTTTCCCCGCACAGTCCAAAAACATGCTGAGGCTAATTGGGGTTACTAAATTGCCACCTAGGTGTGCATGTGTGAGTGTGCCCTGCGATGTGCTGGCCCCCCATCCTGGGTTGTTCTCTGCCTCATTCCCATTGCTATCTGGGATAGGCTCTGGACCCCCCCCCCCCCCAGCAGTTTGGAAAATGGATGGATGTTAGATAAGTTGATGGTCATCTCTGGAATTAGAAAGTCGCTTCTGCCCTCTAGCTGACTGGTTTCTGGTCGTTCCCAGTGTCTCCTGCTTCACCTTGTTCTTGCGTCATGCTGTCTTAGAAACTTTGAGCCTGGAACCAGCCTGCCTCACAGTGTAGCCTTCTGCCAGCAGAACCAAGATTAAACCAGGACTTAAAAGTACAGATTATTAAAACATAGAGAGTGGTTTCTTTTTTCCCAGAGCTGTACATTAATTTAAAAGAAGTACTTTCTGGAATTCTTCCATATTATAACTGGGAAGTACATCCCTATGGTGAGTGACTGAAAAAATTAGTGATAAATTGACTCAGATACTCTGGCATTGTAAATTCCTTCCTCCATATTTGCTTCTTCACCAACACGAGTGGGAGAATTTTCGTCAGAACACTTCCTGCATTTGACTTCACAGGTGTTTTAATTACTGGTTCTGGGTCCCCTTGGTGGCTCCGATGCTGGGCGGCACCGTGGGATCCGCCATGTATCTGATCTTCATCCAGTGGCACCTCCCTGACTCCGACCCGGAGCCCGACATGAGCCCGGCTGGCATCCCGGTCTCCAAATACACGGAAGAACAGCTGGCACCCATGGAGGAGAAACCTGCAAAGGAGAAGGAGGACGTCTTCTGAACGGGTTAATGTTGAAAACATTGAACACGGTGACGCTGTCTGGGGCTGGTAAAGCAGAGCATTGGGTCTGATGAGATCAGAGCTAATTTGCTCAAATGTTCCACTTCACAACTTAAAACCAGATTAAAATGCTCATTTAAGTAAAACTACCCTTAAAATATTTTATTTATATACTGAAATATTTCAGCGTTTTATACAGAAGCAACTAAACTCCTACTTGTTGGTTGAAAAATGGCTTTTAAAGTCCTAAAGATTTATATTGCTGTCCATTCAGATTCTTGCTACATTCCAATTGGGACATATGCTATCAGTGTCGTTGACGCATCTTCCTGACGTTTTTTATTTCTTAGTTTTTTTCTCAATGTCTAAAAATTGTCACTGGTGGCTTTTGGATGTATGATGGCATTCATCTCTATTGCATGTGGAAGTGAACAGTCCGCTTTGGATGGGGACTATAGCATCATAGCCTAAAGAAAACAATCTACATAAATGTATTAGACAAGAACTACATTGTACTTTGTAATACTACCATATATATCCATCTATTTTCCAAGATGCTTATGCCTATGAGCATGAGGTGGGGAACAACCCAGGGTGGGGGGACCAGCCCATCGCAGGACACACTCACACACCAGTCACTCACACATGCACACTTACAGGCAATTTAGCGACTCCAGTTAGCCTCAGCATGTCTTTGGACTGTGGGGGGAAACTGGAGTAATCGGAGGAAACCCCACGTTGACATGGGGAGAACATGCAAACTCCACACACATGTGACCCAGGCGGAGATTTGAACCCTGATGCCAAAGGTGTGAGGCAACAGTGCTAACCACTGCACCACCATGCCACCCCTTACAGTGCTAACCACTGCACCACCATGCCGCTCCCTTATGCATATGTATATATATATAAATGTGTGTGTGTGTGTGTGTGTATGTATGTGTATGTATATGCACTAAACCATCCATCCATTTTCACTAGTTGACACCCCTATTCTAGAATGTATGTGATATGTATACCAAATCATTAGCAGTAGAGTGTTAATGTCAGATATTATAGAGTATTAAACTGAGACAGTCACTAAAAACCTTTGATTAAATCTGCCTTGAGTAGCTCTTTCTTGCTTGGAAACGTGCTTGGAAATGTCCCCTGCAGCTGTAAGAGGCGTGCATCTTACTTTATGAGGTGACCTGCGGTGCCGCCTGCAGACTGGGCAGGCGCCCAACGTTAGTGCAATCTAAGGTGGACTCACATTGTGGTGCTTCACTTGCATAATTATTTTTGTGTAAATAATTTATGTTGAAGCATGAAATTTTTCTGCTTGTTTACTGTTTATGTCAACAACCATTGAAATGAATCCTTGTTATTTGGCATAAGGACACATTAAATTGTCCAATAAATATCTAATGTGATTAAACAATAAAATTATTTGTATATATCCATCTTTCAACTGCTTAGCCTAGACAGGCGCACAAGGAGACCAGGAGTCCATACCAGGCGGCATAAGGTACAAGGCAAGCGCCCGCCCCAGGCAGGATGCCAGTCCAACACGGATCACACACACACTCACAGACAACATGCAATTTAGCCTAAGTGAGGAAACCCACATAACATTCTAATCCACACACACAGACAGGATTTATAATTCAAGTCCTTGAAGTCTGAGGCAATAGTGCTTAACCATTTCAAATACATAATAAATATGAAGTATTCTATAAGCTAGCTGAGTGGGACCGAAGAACACAAAAAAACAAAGCAATCAATTAAAAAGTAGCAGTCACACCCCAGGCATCCATCCATCCATCCATTTTCCAAACCGCTTATCCTATTGGGTCGCGGGGGGTCCGGAGCCTATCCCGGAATCAATGGGCACGAGGCAGGGAACAACCCAGGATGGGGGGCCAGCCCATCGCAGGGCACACTCACACACCATGCACTCACACATGCACACCTACGGGCAATTCAGCAACTCCAATTAGCCTCAGCATGTTTTTGGACTGTGGGGGGAAACCGGAGTACCTGGAGGAAACCCCACGACGACACGGGGAGAACATGCAAACTCCGCACACATGTGACCCAGGCGGAGACCCGAACCCGGGTCCCAGAGGTGTGAGGCGACAGTGCTAACCACTGCACCACCATGCCGCCCCCACCCCAGGCATGTGGAGAGTAAAATTACAGGTTTTAACCCTCCCTGAAACTTGTTTGGTTGCATCTGATAAACAACACGACAGTCGACTAACTTCAAATTTTTTGCCAATAATTCTCACTCCTTTGAAGTGTTGGTATCAGCAGGTTTGACTGAAATCCCTAATTTGCATTGTTCCACAAGCATTATGGGGCCAAAATTGGACTTTACCAAACAGAGAGAAACTAACACAAGAAAAATCAATGACTTCATGTCCAAATAAATACAAACAAGAATATAACGTTTTTTATGTAGATTGTCAGTGTTCAAATGACCTACATTATGATTTTCCCCATTGTGGTTTTGATATATCCCATGCGACAATAAAAGAAATTAAATGTGATTTTTTTTTTTGTAGTTTCTGGGAATTTTGCAAAAGCCACAGACAACCCGCAAAAAGTTTAGTGACCCATAAAAACACAAGATATACAGCGCCGATCAAAATTAGAGAGCAAGAGATCTAGAAAGTCACAGCTGATCCGAATCCAAAGTTATTCTAACATGAATAGAAGAGATGTATTTTAAATCATATTTCATCAGTGAAAGCAATGGCACGTCACAAAACAAATGGCTTAAACAAGAAGGCATGCGATCAGAATTAGACAATGATTTCTTATACTTGACATTCTGCGTGATGGTGGACCTCCAAGGTGACCACGGTCCTGTGACGTCAGGTTCTTCAGATGAGGTCTGATGGGACGACCATCTTAGCCGCTGGAAGAGAAGTTAGTCATTTCAAGAGCGTCATTTGTTAAATACTGCAGCTGTGCAATAACTCTAAGTCAATCAAGTCCAAAAGGTTGGTTGCCCACATATGACAAGCAGGTGGGTGAACAGGATGATGGGAAGGCGCTTGTAGGGGATCATTCAGCAGCTGGAATTGCTCACCAAATTAGTTCTAGGCAGGACAAGAACTTGTCTCATCATCAGAGACAATATGGACTGAAAGCCCACTCTGCTATGACCAAGACACTCATCCGCAAGAAGAATGAAGAAGTTCGACTGGCCCTCTGCTGAGAAGAACTGGTCCAAAGTGCACTTCAGTGATGAAAACAAGTTTAATTTACTTGTTTAGATCTGTGGTGCTGAATTGAGGAAAGACTTCAGCAAACGTAAGTGAAGAAGTCAGAAAAGTTAGGAGGGGTAAGAGTCACGGCGTGGGGTCTCTCATATGGCTACATGCTAAGGTGAATGCTAACGAGTATCAGAACCTCCTTCAGCAACATGCGGATCCTTCTCTGCGAGCATCACCCAGTCAGCCAGTCACGTCAATACAAGACAGCGTCCCTTAGCAAACTGCAAAGCGGGTGAAGCAGCAATTCCTCGAAGAGAGAACATCAAGGTGATGGAACGTCCAGCCCGGAGTCCTGACCTGAATCCAGTCAAGAATCTCTGGAAGGTAACTGGCGACAAAATGATGGTAAACAAACCCATTACAGTTACCAAACTGTGGAAGAAACTGGAAGACGAGGGGAACTAAATCAAATCAGAGCAGTGTGAGAAACTGCTGCAGTGTCAGTCATTCAAAACAAGGGCCTCTATGCTCCCTATTAATTACCGAAACTTGTAACCATCAAAAAAAAAAATCATTTGTAGGCTTCTTCTATAGAAAAAATTCAACCGTTCTCTAATTTTGGTCGCATGCCTTCAAATGTCATTTAAACCATTTATTTTATGATGTGGCGTAGCTTTCACTGATGAAAAACGATTAAAATACCTCAATTTATGTTAGAATAATTTTGAATATGAATAAGCTGTGATTTTATATATTACAAAAACCTCTCTTGTTCTCTAATTTTGATTGCCGCTGTAAGTACAGTGCTGGTTCGGAGGACGCCCAGTATGTTTACGGCAGCCTATGACATCACACCTCGCCGTGATCTTTGTACAGTATCTTGCGTTTCCCGTATCTGTTTGTGCCCTTTTAGTGCCCTATACTGTACTATAATCCAAGACACTTTGCTTCGCTTTGCTTTTGCCAGATCGCGAGTGGGGGGGGGGGGGGGGGGGGGGCCTGACCCCTTAACTCCCATGATGTGGAAGGGTTGACTGTATATCCAAATGGGCCATTTTAATATAAGCAGAAAAAATATATCAGGTGTGTCCTATCGTCACGGTTACTGGACCCTATGCGAAATGTATTTCTGCTTACGAGGCTGTAATGACCTGACCTAAGCCTGATCACCCGGTATCGTCAGGCTCACATGCCCCAGGTTGGCAACATGACCTCCTCTTGTTTCCCGGGCGTGTTGATCTCACCTGAATCTCATGTCACATAATCAGGCAGAGCTGCGTATTGTGTTCCCTCGGCTTTTCTTTGTCAGGCCCAGCATGCTTTGTCGCAGGTCCTTTGACCAAATCTTATGATTTCTTTCTTTTTCCTTCTCCTCTCTCCCCGTTCTGCTGCCTCTCTTTTCCTTTCCTGATTTTCCCAGTTGAATACTCAGGAAACTTGCAACTCTATGCACCCATTCCCGGTCTTGGTATGTTCTCTATTCCGTCACCGGTAAGCCCCGCGGTGAATGATGATTTTCCACAGTTCTGTACCGGTTCGGCATAAGTGCTCATTGAGCCCAGCACCGATTTTATCAGATGAAGCTGTTATTGATAGTCACGTTATATTTTTATCTTTATTACTCTGACAATAAATAACATTATCAATGAGAAAATGCCTTCCTAGCTATTTTCGTGGCACTGGGACCTCATCTTTGTGTCAGTCATTTCAATTACCAGTGGCCTTCAGAATATTCCTTATTAGCGTTACATAAAGGTTTTCAAGTGTATGAAGAATTGTACGGTAGAATAAATGCCTACCTGTACCATAAAAGGGAGGAACTTCTGCAGACTGATCAAAACAGCAGGGAGAATATTCTCAAAAACATTTCATTTTCTGTATCCGATAGATGAGTTTTGCACAGTGTCCCACCCCCTCCTATCTCTATGTGTCCCTGTCCCTGTTAACTGGGTAGAGTTGGGTTTCCTCTGTCACACTGTATGAGGCACGGGGATCACTGTATGAGGTTCCAAGATGAAGGGCTATGTTGCAGTGACTCTGTTTAGCTCTGCCCCCACGGAGCCTCAATGCAGCTGGTTCTTCTAATAAAACTGAATTTATATATAACTGGAGGATAATTTGGGGGGGGGGGGTCTCAGATATCCGTGCCTATCCCTGTTAAGGTGGGATCCTTTTATTCAAATCGGTCTTGAGTCTAGTCTAGAACTTACAGTACTGTGGAAAAGTCTTAGGCAGTTAAAAAAAATGTTTCAGGCTATTTATCTGGGCAGTAAGTGCACAGTTGTTCAAAAAAAGCACAATTTAACTTTAGAACATATGCAAATTAACAGTAACAATGGAGAAGAATTGCATCTGTTCTCTAGAGTTACTTGTTGGATGGTTAGAAGAACACTGCTACAGTTACCAAACCTCTCCTCAGGGACACGCCAGCCATCTATTCATCCATTATCTGCTGCTTATCTGGGGTTGGGTCATGGGGGGCAGCAGTCTAAGCAGAGAGGCCCAGACCTCCCTCTCCCCAGCCATCTCCTCCAGCTCCTCCTGGAGAATACCAAGGCGTTTCCTAGCTAGATATAGAAACGTGACTGGGTGACCTATATCCAGGAAACACCTCCCCAGGAAAGCATCCAGGAGGCATCCTACGTAGATGCCTGGACCATCTCAGCTGGCTACTTTTGATGTGGTGGAGCAGCAGCTCTACTTTGTCTGAGCTCCTCATCCTCTCTCTAAGGAGTCCAGACACCCTGCAATCAAATCCATTTCTGCCGATTGTATCCAAATTCTCACTCTTTCGGTCCCAAAGTTGGTGAGGGTGAGGGTTAGGGTTAGGGTTAGGGTTAGGGACAAAGATAGACTGGTAAGTCGAAAGCTTTGCCTTCTGGCTCAGCTCTTGCTCCACCACGAGCCGAACAGTAACAGCATCCATAATACTGCCAACACTGCATGAATCCATCTGTCGATCTCACACTCCCTCCTTTCCTTATTCGTGAACAAGACCCCAAGATACGTAAACTCCTCCACTTGAGTAACTCATCTACCACCAGGAGAGGGCGATCTACCTTTTTCCAGTTGAGAACCATGACCTCAGACTTGGAGGTGCTGATCCTCATCCCAGCCACTTCGCACCCAGTCGCATACCGCCCCAGCGCATGCTGCAGGTCACAGCCCAGCGACACCATCTTGACCACATCATCTGCAAAAAGCAGATACCGCTGCGCCGCTCCTTGGTTATGCCTAGAAATTCTGTCCATAAAAGTTATGAGCGGAATCGGTGGCAAAAGGCAGCCATGGTGGAATGCAACACCCACTGGGAACAAGTCCGATTTACTGCCTGCAATGTGAACCAAACTCTCATTCCGTTTATCCAGGGATATAATGACCTGCAACAACAGACGCCAAACCCCTAAAGCGCCAAACCCCCCTGTAGTTGGGTCACATCCTCCGGTCCCCTTTCCTAATGATTAGGACCACCACCCCAGTCTGCCAATGCAAAGGCACTGTCCCCAACCTGCATGCAATGTTGAAGAGGTGTCACAGCCAAGACAGACCAACAGCATCAAGAGCTTTCAGGAACTCAGGGGGAATCTCATCCTACCAAGGAAGAGTTTTTTAACTACTTAAGTGACCTCTGCCCTAGATCTGGGTAAGTCCCCCTCTGAGTCTTCCAGCTCTACTTCCTCCAAGGAAGGTATATCAGCGGGATTCAATACGCCTTCTAAATATTCCTTCCACCTCCCAACTATATCCCCATCTGAGGTCAAAAGTTCTCCATCCCAGCTGTAAACAATATGGGTAAAGTCCCGCTTCTGCCCCTCAGTTGCCTGACATTTTGTCAGAATGTTTTCAAGGTCGACCGAAAGTCATTTTCCATGGCCTCACCAAACTCCTCCCACCCTGTTTCTTTTGCTTCAGCAACTGCCAAAGCCACATTCCACTTAGCCTGCCAATACCTGTCAGCAGCTTCAGGAGTCCCACCAGACAACCAATCTTGGAACACCTCCATCAACCTGACAATTCCCCTTACCGCTGGTGTCCTCCACCGGGTTCGGGAATTGCCTCCATGACAGGCACAAACAACCTTACAGCCACAGCTCCGCACAGTCACCTCAGCAATGGAGTCCCGGAGCATTGCCCATTCAGCCTCAATATTCCCTGATACCCTTGAGATGCAAGAGAAGTTGTGCTGGAGGTGCAAGTTGAAAATATCCAGGACAGGGACCTCCGGAAGATGCTCCAGCACACCCTCACGTTTGGGTCTACCAGGGTTATTCGGCATCTTCCTCCGCCATCAGACCCCCCTCACCAGCAGGTGGTAATCAGTTGATAGCTCAGCTCCTCCCTGTACCCAAGGGTCCAAAACATATGGTCGTAAATCCGACAATTAAAAAAATCGATTATCAAATTGCGACATATGGTGCTCTGGTGTCAGGTGCATTTATGAACACCCTTATGTTTGAACATTGTGTTCATTGTGGACAAACCGTGGTTAGCACAGAAGTCCAATAACATGATGTCGCACTGCTCACTCATAATTCAACTTTAATATTTTACCTTGTAAAGTTTTAAAACATCATATTCACAACCCAGTCCCCTAGGATCCCCAGACAGTCCGCATTTTTGCTTCCTCTTAACCCCCGCACACCTGAACCAGAATACTAAATGCCTGACGCAGGTGTTGGGAGATGGCAGGGAGCAAAAATGGTGACATGTGGACTGTCTGGTAGTCCCTGAGGACTGGGCTGAGAGACATTGGTTTAAGCTGTGCATTGGATCGTGTTTGGTCACTTTAAGGCAGCCTGAGACATGAGGCCTGGGGCCTGACTTATTAACCTGAAGCGGAGTTACTGACTTATTTAAGGTCAGATTTAAGGTGGTCTGGGCAAAATATAAGTGTACAAATTTGATAAGCCAGTGACCCTGCTTCGTAGTACAGGCCCCTGGAGTGTTCCTTTACATCACATTGCAGGCCTGGGAGGCGAATGCAGAGGTTGTCTGTGTTGATCTGTATCACTGTTACGCATAATATTTGATGTCATTATTAGATGTCTGATCTTCAACTCATACTTTTACATACTTGTTGCAGGTTGACTTTCTGTTATATATTATCGATTCAAATGTTTTATGGCCCTGAGACCCTGATCAGTTAAGCATGGTGGAAGATGGATGGAAATTCTTAATGCAGTGTAAAGTTCTTATTGAATTATTAATTGTCCCTCCTCTGAATCGTAACGCGTCCTGTGATCTTCCCGTCCCGTTCAGAGCTGCAGCTTCCCATCATGCCTCTGGGGTCCGTTCTAGCGGCTCCGCACTGAGCTTTTATTATCTCAGTCTGGCATTAGACTCTGACAAAGCTGAACCAGAAAAGTAAATTAGCCATGGATGCCGTCGAGTGAAAGTACAACACGTGCAGATCTTAAAACCTCAACAAAGGACGGGTAAGATGGAGACTTGCATGAAAATTGGAATTAGTTAATAGGACCCAAGGCAGGATAAATGTCACAGGCAGGGATGTGGGGGTGATGACGGAAAAGGTTGTCGATGTGGGGGGGGGGGGTAGTAAACTGTGCCCATGGGAGAGACCAAACTCGTTTGTTTTCAGGATGGTATGAAAGGTGTGTACCCTGCTACAGACTGGCCCTCTGTCTGTAAGTATGAAAGGTGTGTGCCCTGCTACAGACTGGCCCTCTGTCTGTAAGTATGAAAGGTGTGTGCCCTGCTACAGACTGGCCCTCTGTCTGTAAGTATGAAAGGTGTGTGCCCTGCTACAGACTGGCCCTCTGTCTGTAAGTATGAAAGGTGTGTGCCCTGCTACAGACTGGCCCTCTGTCTGTAAGTATGAAAGGTGTGTACCCTGCTACAGACTGGCCCTCTGTCTGTAAGTATGAAAGGTGTGTGCCCTGCTACAGACTGGCCCTCTGTCTGTAAGTATGAAAGGTGTGTACCCTGCTACAGACTGGCCCTCTGTCTGTAAGTATGAAAGGTGCTCTGCGACAGATCAGCATCCTGTCTTGGGTTATTCCCTCTCTTGCTCCAGTTGTTTAGGTTCTGGACCCTGCATAGAACAAGTGGCATAATTGGTCAAAATGATCTATTTCCTTAGTTTTGTTTTTGTCACTGTTGAATTGCAAAACATTCCAGTAAAAGTGAATTTCCAGTCAACACTCAATTGTTAACATTCTTCCTGAAGATGAACATAGAAAGATTTAGCCAACATGCATGATTCGTTTTGTACTGGGGTGTCAGAGGTACACAGATATGCAGGCAGATTCAGGGGGCGCCAGCATTTTACAGGGGCCCCAAAATATACTCTTACAGGCCCCCATTCAGCCAAAGTTACGAAAGTTACATTTAGAAATGTATGAAGAAATTGAGGATTAATTGTTCTTATTAGCAAAATGACCACAATACCACAATGAACTAGATATAAAAGAATTAAGCAAAACATAGAACAGAGAATTCAGAAACTTACAAATAAATCAGCTTCAGTTATATATGATGGCAAGATATATGCCGAAAGAATTTATAGCAGTATGTAATTCTGGCGATGTACTATCAGTACTGGCACAGAGATTTTCTCTAATTTATTCCTTATAGATCTTATGAAACCGAACAGCAGTATTGCTTTTATGGAACCCCTGACCTAATGCATTATTATAAATGGTGTCAGACCCTTGTAAATAAAGGTAAATGTATTTCATTTGTAGTTAAAGTATCGAAGTATCGAGTGTCAAAATCCATCCATTCTTCCATTTTCAAAAAGCTTATCAGCTACAGGGTCACAGAGTGGGCGGAGCTTAATCCATGCAGCCTAGGTCACATGACGTAGGAACGTCCCCCACCGAAGCAGGATGCCTGCACATCGTAGGGCACACACACTTTAACACACACACGCACAATTACTAACTATGAAAAAACTAGATAGGCACATTCTCCGAACTGCAAGTCTTTGGAGTTCTGGTGGAAAGTGAAGTACCCTAAGAAAACTGCGGAGACCATGCAAAGTGCACGCATTCAGGTTTTGCGGGTCGCTGTATCAGAAAAGACATTATTATTTGTTACCAGAAGGGGGAGCTCTTGCACTACTGTTTCATCTCTGTAGTTAGGAGTTGAAAATACACGGCTAAGCAGTTTTTAATCATTTTCAACAATATGTAACACACACGAAATCCACCATCAGTGCTTTATTAATTTAGCATTATTATTTTAACCTGTTAATAATACCTTAAAAACCCCATACCATTCACTTTGAATATATATATATATATATTATTTTTTTTTTCCAGACTTCAACCTTGCCGTCATTGTGAAATAAATAAATCAATAAAATAATACGGCCCGCCGGAGCAAATAATGAACTGCAGTTAGCGCAAGCCCCGTGGGTAATAAGGATGAAAAATGATGATACTCTCGCGTTCCGGAGATTCATGGAGGGGAGGAGAGATACGGAGATAAACACCGCCCTCCTTCCCTTTAACCCCCTCCCCTCGTTTCTCATTGTAGAGGTTTTGGTGTGTGTCAAAACACACTTTCATTTACGCAGACTTCTTATGGGTTAATAGGACCTTTAGTGCCAGAAGACCTCCCTACCACCAATGTGGCCTTAACTGGATAGGGATTCACCTTGGGTGACGGATAACAAGAGAGAAGTGAGGTACCGATGTCGCTGAGAAACAATACGAACGTGCGGACCTGAAAAAGGTAAGGCGAACACTCGCACTATTACCGGTGACATTCAGAAGTATTGCGTTGGGATGCTGCCTGCTCTTAAGATTTCTGGCTTAGCATATTGAGGTCTGCTGATGTTCAGACCTCTCAGGTGTCCGTCAGCCATTTGTGCTCAATAACGCCGCTACTAAATATGCAGGAATCTCTTTTGTTTTGCATGAAGCCGTAGTTTTCAGGATGCACTTTTATGCCAGCGCAACCTTTCAAGCGTTGCACAGCACACCATGCGGCTGCTGGAACATTGCAGCCCTCGCTGTGGCCATGAGCGCGCCAGCGCAGTGTCCCTGTCAGACATCTGGCGTGCGTGTCTGTCCCATTTAACGGGCATCCTCCGAAGTTGCTGTCCAAAGAGGCTGATACCTAGGGAGGCAACTTTTTAACCCCAATACTGTCCCAAATCAGCCACCCATGTTTTCACAAATTAGGCTGAGAATTTCATTGTGCCTGTTTTTTTCATCCTTTAGTCGGGCGACAGCTTCTTAATTATAACCTATTTAACCGGGAGCCTATTTATTGTTTTTTTTAGTCAAATTGCACAGTGCCTAATTTCAGGAAGGTTCCTAGCCAGCTCTCTGCCATTGATGTGCATACACGGGTGCGCAGTCTCCTTTTATTGTCAGGCCTAGCTGTTAAATCGCAGATTACCTACACGTTAATTCTTGCTTGCCCGGAGGATGTCTGGGTCAAAACCAGTTAGCTAGACAGTTACCATAGCAAATAAAAAGCGAAAACCTAGCCGGCGGTACCTCGCTCACGGTGCACCGAAGACTTTCTGCTTGGGGCTGCAGCTGTGGAGTGCTGCTCCCGATATCGCTGGGCGACAAGCTGATCGTCGTGTGTTTTAATAAAATATAGCGGTACCCTTCACTGGGTAGCCTTTCACTGTAGCTAATCCACGTTTATCTAATCGAAGTAGGGAGCTTAGCTGTAGCGGTACAGGAATGCGGCTCAGGGGACGCGGATAACGGTGCCTGCCCCGCACCACCCGCGTTTATACTTTCACATTGGTCTCTATATTTTATTGTTAGTAAACTTTGGATGCAGAGCGACGATCGCAAGAGAGGGAATTGTGTGGGGAGGATCTCTTATTTGTAAACACGTGTTATGGGAATATAATCGGTTTTACTTCTTCAAGTAATGAATGAAGCTGTAGATATTTGACGCCGCGGAAGCCTGTGATTAAACTAGAATACGACTGTCTCGCGGACAAAGAAAGAAAATATTTTGTGAATGAGCAGGAAACGTTGAACTAGTTTTTCCCCACATTACATTTATCCAAAATATTTTATAAAGATGACATTAATAGCTTGACTTTCTTCTAGGTCATATGATTGATGTAGTCATTGATTTGTGTGTGTACGTACCGGTGTAGCGCTGTACATATGGGAGTGTAATACTGGGGAAATTGCAGTTTGGAATACAGCACTGCGATCATTAAGCTCTCACTGCAGATCCTTAATAAATGACCATTCTAGTCTTTCCTCTCTTCAGGACTCTCTTGCCGTTAATGCCAAGTTTGAACAAGGTTATTTAGCAGGGATTTTGTTTTGTTCCTTTATTTTTCAAATTCCTGTCGTAGACTCCAGTGTGAGCGGAAAGGAATTCTGAGCAGCAGCCAAAAAAGCGCTTTAGCAAGCGCTTATGAAATTACTGCATCCCTCGGTCTTTAATTCCTTTGCTTGCTTAAGGTCATTCCAGCCCAGAGGTTCACACAGGCAGCCTGGAGCCTCCAGAGAGAGAGAGAGAGAGCGATGTGTAGCCGAGCCTGAACGGATACCCATAACTGTAGCTGTCTGCAGTTTCTTTGCTATATTGATTTGGATTCCTCATCTATCACGATGGGTTTCCTGCAGGCAAGATCATGCAGCAAACAAGAAAGCCCAGACTGTGACTTCTTCATTTCGATATTAGTTCCAAACAAGTGCAGCGACAGTTTGCATTCTTAAAGGCACATGTGCAGTTGTCCTCATGTTCTGTTGTAAACATCCTGGTCTCAGTCATTTCACTGACTTGTTTAATTGGTTGCGTGGCAAAGCTTGGGTGGCATGTGGCTTAGCCTGTCAGGCCTCTGCTGTGGTGTGTGGTTGGGCATTGGTTTGAATCCCGTGGTCAGTAGAATGGACACATCACTGTTTAGGCCTTGAGCTAGGCCCTTAACCACAAAAAATTCTCCCAGAGAGCCAGATAAATGACCCCGACCTTCGTCCTATGCTGTGTATGTCTCAGTGGAAGGAGAGTCGGTATATGCAGAATATAAAGAAATCCTATGTACTCCTGTTCATGCTTGTACAGATGAAGTTCATTCATTAAAAGCTAATTATGCATTTAACTCTGTGCTAATTTAGAAAATTGTTTCCCTAAACCAGACAGATATTCAGTCTTGAAACCTGTGAGACCGGAGCAGCAGGATACTGACTTCGGATATAATTAAATCCCTTCCTTACCTTTCATTTTAATGTTAATTTTGTTGTCCTTTCCCTATTAATTTAATTTACGTTCTGTCACGGAAAAATGAATTCTGGGTAAATAGCCGCCATCCTCCCACACAGACAGAGTGGAGCTTTGGGTGACTGTAGGATTATTCTTGTTCGATAATCTAATAGTGCACAATTCTTGGTCTCCAATTTCTACATGTAATGAGTTTTGCTAATTTAGTGAAGCACGAAGCTTATCCATTTATGTTCATGGATATTACCTGAGGCAATTTATGTTGCTCTAAGTACTTTTGTACTTGCACATGTACAGTCTCACGAGTCTGCATTTTCACGTGGAATACACCACTGTTCCAGCTGTTTGGTCTTCTTTAACTAGACGTCCTGTTTATGGTGTTACACTTGGACGCTTTGAAATGGTTGTTTTGCTGACATGATACTGGTTAGGCTAGACACTGTGCATAGTGTTTGAAGAGCAGGGAAGGCGATGTGAGCCAACATCAAAGCTTTAATGTCTGAGTGTTCTGACTCCTAATGGTGCTCATCAGTTAGAATTTCCACACGTTTCCTCGCCTATGAAAACATACTGTCAGCAATTTAGAAATTCAGCGACTCTCCTCTGTTCTTTGTGTTCCTGTTACAGGGCAGTTTTCGTGAAGGCAGATGAATTCCCGGTGAATTTTATGTTTTATCGCGGCGCATTCTATTTTCGTTTTTTTTGGCACAGGAATGTAAAAAACATACATACTTTGTGATTGATTAACCCAAATGTAATTTCTGCCATGGCAGAAAATAACAGTACCAGGTTGCCCTATGAGAGTAACATACATTTTTTTTTATAAGATATTGCAAAGTAAGAGGAAAAATATCTGCAGCAATTTTCTAATGGAGTCCCAGGTGGTGGGTAAAAATGGAACCAAAACTAGCAGGGGTTTAACGAAGGTATAGAACTACCTTCATGAACATACCGAAGAGCTCTACCTACATGCTGTAACACATATAGGGGAGCAAGGATTGTCAGAGACATCTCTGGACAGCCTGCAGTGATCTATGCGTTTGAGGTTTGACACTGGGGGGGGGGGGCAGTTATTTCCGGTATCTGGGCAGTCACATCTCTTCAAGCTGTCTTGCTGCTAGCATTTGCATGGTGTGTTCCTGGAAGAAGTGTTGCTTCACTTTAAAAACACCTCTGGTCAGGACATGACATGTTCTTCTGCTGTGACTCCACACTGTAACAGAAGAAGTGAAGCAGGGCGCTGTAACAGATGTGAAGCAGGGCCCTGTAACAGAAGTGAAGCAGGGCGCTATAACAGAAGTGAAGCAGGGCCCTGTAACAGAAGTGAAGCAGGGCGCTGTAACAGAAGTGAAGCAGGGCCCTGTAACAGAAGTGAAGCAGGGCCCTGCAATAGAAGTGAAGCAGGGCGCTGTAACAGAAGTGAAGCAGGGCCCTGTAACAGAAGTGAAGCAGGGCCCTGTAACAGAAGCCCTGTAAAATAAGTGAAGCAGTGAAGCAGAGCCCTGTAAAATAAGTCACTTCTATTGCAGGGCCCTGTAACAGAAGTGAAGCAGGGCCCTGTAACAGAAGTGAAGCAGGGCCCTGCAATAGAAGTGAAGCAGGGCGCTGTAACAGAAGTAAAGCAGGGCCCTGTAACAGAAGTAAATCAGGGCTCTGTAACAGAAGTAAAGCAGGGCCCTGCAATAGAAGTGAAGCCGGGCCCTGTAACAGAAGTGAAGCAGAGCCTTGTAAAAGAAGTGAAGCAGGGTGCTGTAACAGAAGTGAAGCAGGGCCCTGTAACAGAAGTGAAGCAGAGCCTTGTAAAAGAAGTGAAGCAGGGTGCTGTAACAGAAGTAAAGCAGGGCCCTGTAACAGAAGTGAATCAGGGCTCTGTAACAGAAGTAAAGCAGGGCCCTGTAACAGAAGTGAAGCAGGGCCCTGTAACAGAAGTGAAGCAGGGTGCTGTAACAGAAGTGAAGCAGGGCCCTGTAACAGAAGTGAAGCAGGGCCCTGTAACAGAAGTGAAGCAGGGCCCTGTAACAGAAGTGAAGCAGGGCCCTGTAACAGAAGTGAAGCAGGGCCCTGTAACAGAAGTGAAGCAGGGCCCTGTAACAGAAGTAAAGCAGGGCCCTGTAACAGAAGTGAAGCAGGGCCCTGTAACAGAAGTGAAGCAGAGCCTTGTAAAAGAAGTGAAGCAGGGTGCTGTAACAGAAGTGAAGCAGGGCCCTGTAACAGAAGTGAAGCAGGGCCCTGTAACAGAAGTGAAGCAGGGCCATGTCATGACGATGGACAACAGAAACTCAGTCAAGAAGTATCACACTGCTGCCTGTTGGTCCTGTACACACACAGGTACACAGATGGGAATTTCCAGGTCTTATGAGAGTTTTGAGCTTAGTAGTTCTCTTACGCATTTGGACTTCCCTTCTGACTGCTTTCAGGACTTTTGATCTGAGTAGTGAATATAGAGTTCAATCATACAAACAGGAAATACTAACCTAACATGAGTCTTTTATGAGCTATGATCAGGGATTGACAAACCTGCTATGCAAGCAGGCATTTGTGATATAAAGATTCAAATGCGTAGTAATTTCTTGTGCAGATTTGCATTGTTATGACAACATATTACCCTGGATTTACCCTAACCTTTACGTCATGAATGCGCACTTGGACACTAGTTATGTCAATCCTTCGCTGTGACTCGTTAGGTATTACCAGTAATTAAATGACCTGCTCATAACATATGGCATCGAATTCTATGGTGAATACTACCGTTCAAGGATTTTCAGGTTTGTCGAGTATAGAAAAACATCTCGGCACATTTAGCGCTGTGAGACCTGTAATAGCTGAACATGAAAATGATTGTTTAAAAGACACCCAGCTTCTGAGCATAATGGTGATTGCAAACTACCAATAAATAATCAGGGTGGTAGACTCAATCCATCCATCCATCCATCCATCCATTTCGGGTAATCACTTAATTCATCTTATGATCCGAAAGAATATGAGTAAAGATATCATTTGTAAACAGGCATATATTCTACATAAATCAGTTTTGGTTTCTTTGGACGTTACTCATAGAGGTACTGGTCTTGCGGAGGTGCGTGGCTCAGCAGATTAGGCCGCTGGGTCTGTGATCAGAAGGTCACTAGTTCAGATCCCAGCATCAGCAGAGTGATTTCAGTGTTGGTCTCTTGAGCGAGACCCTTAACCTTCAATAGCACCAGGGACTGTGAGACCCCACTTTCTCAAAAAACGTGCATCGTTTTGGATAAAGGCGTCTGTTAAATAGATTAAATGTAAATTTGCTGTGTGTCTCCCTTCATTTTTTCTTAGCTGATTCGCTAAAATTACTTGCTTACATACCACAGACATGCAGACTGTCCTTGACCTACAATGACTCAGACATATGGCCGAAGTTTTTTTTTTTTTTAATTAAGCAAATGTATGCAAAAATAAATTTCAGGCAGCCGTAAGCCTTACAGCGCTATGGTACCGAGTACAAGCTGTGGGCCATATGATAGTTGACACGGGAAAACACTGTAATGTATGGCGGCAGAACCCCCCCCAGCTTAACATGCATCTCCCAGCCTCGTTCTCACACCTAATATCAGTGTGATTATCCGGCTCCGACACACGTTCCTTTGGACGTACGACCTGACTGTCAGACCGGAACCCAGTCGTGAGTTGGGGACAGTCAGGCTGTACAGAAATTCTTTCATTTATTTATTTGGATTCGTTTTACAATGACATCAAAATCACAATAACAGATTCCATTTTCAAGTCAATTTTCCATTTTAGACTTATCTAAAAAAAACTGAAAAGGTATAGGCTGAAGTCTAAACTTATTATGCCTACCCTATATTTTCAAGTTAAAAAACAAAATTATAGTTTGATCCAGTCCTGGATTACAATAGTATCAGCTATTCACCTTCCCAACATAGAGTTTGACTAATGAAATTTTGCACTCTGTTGCCTGCATCTATCTTCCGCTTATTATAAATGTACTGTAAGGCTGCCTGATCTGTCCTCTGCTTATTATAAATGTACTGTAAGGCTGCCCGATCTGTCTAACTGTGAAGCTCACAGTCCTGCACTTCGCACTCCTCTTTACAATAAGGCATTGCTTCGACGGACACAAGGCTCCTGACCTTGATGAGATTCTTCTAAATGAACTTGCCTGTCTTGCTGCTCTTCTGTTGTCAGTGAGGAAATACAAGCATTTCCGAAAAATGAAATGTAGGCGCTGTGTTACTCTGCAAGTTAGGAAATTCTGTGATTGAAAGGTCACTGGTTCAAATCCCAGGCCCGGTGGACTGATTTAATCATCGGGCCCCTGACTGAGGCTCCAGGAACTGTCTGACTCTACTTTGTCACAAAAAGAAAATTAAAAATGTGTGTCACTTTGAGTAAAAGCATCTGCTAAGTAAATAAAATATCAGAGAGCAATGGGTTACATCGAGCAGCGCCCTTTTTAAAATGGCCTGCATTTGTGGGGAAGCTGTGGCGTGATGTAGCTGTACCGTGGACCTGAAGTGTTGCAGTTTCCCTTTGTCTTGAGCCCTGTAAGCTCCCAGACATCTTGATTACTTGATTACTTATTCTGGGGTCATGCAGCTCTGCAAGTAGCCGGCATGCAGATGGAGCTGCTGCTTCAGTGCCCAAACGAGTAAAAGGTGTATGGATGCAATACTTGATCATTTCAGGGTTTCTGCTCATGTTTCCAGGGTGGTTGCATGATTTACAGACTATTTTCTTTTTTTCAATTCCAGTTTATTTGTGTTATTCTAAATATTTATGTTTTCGGCAACTTTGTACTGGCCTTTCCCATGCTTTGAAATAAAAACAACTTTTATAGAAAGATAATTATGCAACATTGTATCTAAAATATGTTAGAAAGGTAATTATGCAACATTGTATCTAAAATATGTTATAACAAGGTTCCTATTCTGCTTGTCCCAGATTAAGTCAATAGTTAAATATGTTTAAATATAAAGTATAACTGTATAAGTGCTTATCACTTTAAATACCTGTAATAAATCTTTTACAAGAATTAACTTTGTTTAAACCACATTTATTCTAAAACCCTTTGCTCTGTAATGTCTAACATACTCATTTGCATGTGTTGTGTTTTGTATGACAATGCTTTTGGAACTAAAAAGAGAGCTACATTTGTTTTCATTCTTGAATATTTGAAGATAATGGTTACGGTCCCTAAAATTAAGCAATCATTCCACCTGTCTTGTCCACATTTATCAGTAAATGGTTTTAAGTAAAATATAAGAGCAGTGCAAAAATATAAAAAGTTAAACTGATGATGTAAAACAGTAAAAAAAAAAAAAAACATCAGAAAGGCCGTCCATTAAATGAAAACATGTTTTTTGTGTAGAATAAGCACCCAGTTAATGTTAGCCCTCTCCATAATGCTTAGGGGAGCTTTCCCGATTTCAACACCAATCGATTGGCTGCTGGCCGCATTACAATAAAAATAAGCTGAGATAAAAGGATTCTTAAGAGGAATTGAAAGAAGTCTGTGATTCTTGGCATAAAAACTGCCAAAGCTTGTTTGTTGTTTTACGGAAAGCAGGTTTCTAACGTTCACTTTATATATAAGGCAAAATCTATGCTGAACTGTATTTTCAGACTGAAATAATAAAAAAAACGGTTATAAAATTGCTTGACATTTTCCGTTACTTTGCAATCTGCAAAATCTTCTATAAATTTAAGCCTGATATAGTCATTTGTATTGCTTTGTACATTTTCAAATCCAACCATGATCATATTTAAAATTCATTTTTTTCCGTTTTTTTCCCCATGCATTCACAGGAGTATTTGACAGTATTTCTTAAATTACGTTATGCTCAGCTTCACCGTCAAAAGCTCACATAAAGAGTATGTACATATTAGAGTTAAAATATCTGATGCTGCCAACTGAGGCTAATTGTCCTGATTGATTGCTGGAACCCTGCTGACATTGTGATTTGTGTTTTCCGTACCCGTCCCTTTACCCCGCATAGATTCTCTCATGGGATTTTGCGGCGTGACGTCCCTTGAGTGGAGATGTTCAAAGAGAAGCCTCCTCCAGGTCAGTTTAAACCGTCCCTCGTGGCCGGGTAACAGAAAAGTCACATTATATTTCCAAATGACCTCATCATTATCATTAACATTATACGGCAATTTTGACGGACCATATGGGACATTGTTAAGTACGGGGTTACGGCTCCGTTCCCATTAAATCAACCCCAGATTATGACTGTGGTGGATAACTGATCACATATAACAAGAGTCACGACAAATAAAAAGCATTTTTCAATTATATACCTTCCTGTTATTTCTTCGCATTGTCTCAGTTCATATCACATGAGTGGCATCTTCCATTATTGGACTGCAGTGGATTATTTTAGGTATATTACATTGAACGTTTTTCTTTCTTTCTCTTGAAAAGAGCACACTTCCGTCTGATGTAAATTACGTGGGCTCCATGCTGAGCACAGGAGGCGTGTACCCCCGAATATTTAATGTGGCTTCATCCCCCCACCAATAAACAGACCATGGTAGTTATTAACGCACCCCAACGTTAAACTCTCTCCTACGCCTTTGGTTGTGCAACAGTAATTTTGAACCGGTCTAACCTAAACGTTTTATTACTTGACCATGTATTACGGTATATATCAGTACTGGGGAGGTTCAAAATGTTCAGTCGATCCACAAGCGTTGACGAGTAAATAGATCTGCGTGCAGGACACAGTCTCCTCCGCACGTGCGCGAGCACCTGCTTGGCCCGGGCAGTTTCCGCAGTGTCCGCCCGCCCAGCGGCGTCTCGGCCAAGTCGCGTAACTGCGCCGTATCTGGTGCCACTTTGGCTCAAAGTGACTCAAGGCAACCGCACCTCCCCGTCGGGCGAAGAAACAAAATGGCAAGGGTTCTCTCTTCCAGTGACCTGCTTCTCTCCCACACCATTGCGGAGGCTGTTGCCCTGACAACGTCGCCGGCTGACTGCTATTGGCTACATCCTCGGCAAATCGAGAGCTGCCTAGATTATGTAATGTTTGAAACAGCATCGGATTTGCCTGGCGCTGATGTGTGTTTTTGTGAGAAGCATGTGTGCGGTGTTAGTACTCTGGAATAGTCGTCCAGCTTGGAAAGGCACCGTCGGTGCGTCAGTCTCATAAGAAAAATGTTTGGTCTCTAGTGGTGTCACCTTCCTGCCGATTATCATTTAGCAGTATTCGGGCAATGGGGAGGTATTTTACTCCAAGTTTAAACGAAAAAAAACGACTATTTGTGCAACAGATCAATAACTATTTCTTGAGCCTCGGAGGAATTTTCTTGCTGTATTTTTGTTTGATCGAAGGTATCATTAATTCTGCCTCTTCAGACCTGTTTTAATCTTGTAATGGTGTAGTTGTGTTACCGGTGTTTGGATTTGGGGGGGGGGGGGTCGGGTGTATTTGTATTTAGATAAACTGTTCAGAACCGGGGATTTTTTTGTCGGAGGATGACGGCAACAGTAGAACAAACAAATAAAGAAAATGCTTTTGACCTACACCGGAGACAGCCAGGCTACACCAGACTAAATGACCTCAACAGTCCTGCGACAAAATCGAACGAGTGAGGAGAGATGATGGTAGTGAGCGATCCGTCGCTGCTTTACGATGCTGCTGATTGCCGGTTTGCGCTCAGAACGGCGTCGCTGCGCGGGTCTTCCTCAGGCTTTAGTGCCGCGTTGATTAAAACTTGAAGAAAATCGAGAATAGCGACCAAATATGACTATCCCGAAAGACATTC
This sequence comes from Brienomyrus brachyistius, assembly GCF_023856365.1. Lineage (NCBI taxonomy): Eukaryota > Metazoa > Chordata > Actinopteri > Osteoglossiformes > Mormyridae > Brienomyrus > Brienomyrus brachyistius. The sequence continues at coordinate 15,264,467 of NC_064541.1, forward strand.
CCGAGAAGTGGTTTCCTCTCTTTCTTCCACTCAAAAGGAAGAAACAAGAGAGACTCAGTGCAGCTAAAGAGACAAGAAGCGGGACAGGTACTAATTAAATTATTTACGTTATTGTTTGTGTTTCATTTCGTGGATGTATATATACATCTCTATGTATTTTTAAACGATTTTTGCATTTCGTTTGTCTCAGTCTTGTAACCTTTTGACCGGCAGGAATAATTCATGAAGGTCAAATCTTTTCTGTAAATGGACATGATCAAAAAGACATTTTTTTTTTACCGTTGGTGGTCTCGGTATTTTCTTTTGGTCAGTGTATTTAATGAATGCCTATTAAAGTTTTATGATGTTAAAAAAGAATTTCCTCCCATATTCCATTAATAAAAACATATCTCACCATTTGTTGACCTCTTTCACTCTGTTTTTTTCTCCTTTCTGTGGCCAAAGTTTATGATGTCATCTGCTCATAACCCTCACCTCATTACCTCACCTTCCCTATCCCCGGTCGCATGTACCCACACCTGGGACCAGTCCGCTTGAACAGGTCACCCCACATCATCTGTCTCACTCAGTTAAGTCCCTCTGCAAACGGCTAAAACTGGTATGATCACTGGCACCTCAGTGATATGGCGTCTAAACCCACAACAATATCCCGACTGCATCAGAATGTGTTTCAGCGGAAATTTTTACAGCTTTTCTCCTATTGTTATTATTGCTTTTGATCAATTTTTGTGCATTTACAAAACCAGTTGGCTTACATTGTCGACAGTCGTGTTGGTACTACATCTGAATTCCACAGATGCCATTTGGCTGCGGGGAAAGACGTAAGCAAGTCAGTGGGTCTGGCAGTTCTGTCATACTTTACAATTGGATGTTTCACCACACAGCTGCCCATGGTACTAAGTTGGCATACAGCCGCAACGCGAGCTTTTGACTTTAGTACGGATTTCCAGGGCGTGCTGCCTTATTCAGCAGGTGAATCGAAAAATTTAAGTGAAATGATGTTTCATGTTCAGAGGTCATGCAACTTCAGCTTTTAGGCCTGACCTGAAATGCACCTGAAATACTTTTTTTAAATTCTTATCTTACCCTATTTCTGTAAGGTAGCAAAATTTATATTGAATCTTCTTCTAGCCAAACACACCTATTGCAAGACAGGAACAGGATTCATGGTGGACTGATATTCAATCCACTACCACCTGGAAAAAGTACATATAATTTGAGTGTTAAAGGTGTTATTCAGATTGTGGTCCTGTACTTCTTCCTTGACCTGTTATTTCTACTGCCTGTCATCAGTGACATATTTTCGACTAGAAAATTTACAGCTGACAGGCTGGCAAAGTACCCTTAGAGTCCATGTCCTTGTCCTATAAGCAGCTGAGATAAACGCACAGTGGCGTAAATTTGTAGAGACATTTTGTCTTTCAGCATCGTGCTTCGCTTCAGGCGTGCTTGCTGGGGGCCACAGGGCATGCAGGCTCCCTGATCCCGGAGAAATGCGCAGGATATTGAGAAGATGATGGTTTCTTTCTTAATGTAAAAAGCTGAGTCCTTGCCACTTAACATAATTTGTGAATGATGCTGCAGTGTGTTTATTTTTTTCAAAGCTTCTCTGTTTCGTTGTCAACGTATTTTTGCAAAATTAATTAATTTGTACTGGCATTTATATATATATAAATATGTTGGAATTGAACACTTTTTCTGTTAAGGAGACTTTTAACAACAGCCCGCATAGATTAGAGGTAATTTCCGGAGCCTTTCACCGTTATCATGCACTACACACAAATAATCGATGGCTAGCAATTGAGCATAGTACTGTTCTGTATGTTAATATTAAAATATGCAGTGAAAAATATGTCCTTTTACAGCATTTGCCGTTGTCATTTTGGAAATTTGCAGAGACACTAGTCTGCCATCGATTTTCATCAGTTGTGACTGTTGACAGTGTGGTTAGAACTTGAAAAGGAGGGACTGACCTTTATAAATTCGCCTTTATTGTACCCGCTTCCGTGACGCGTCTGAGAGGGCCAGAGCTGAGGACGGCTCACATCTGTGATCAAGACAGGAAACCGCAGGAAGTTGGTTGGGGTCTGTTTTTCGATTCTCTGTGTAAACTGGAGGGGGGTGCTGGCGAAATGGGTCATCTGTTTGTCGCCGCTTTCGCAGTGAGATGTCACACTCCTGGGTGGCAGCCACACCTTCCAGTGAAGTGCAGCCCTTTATGTTCCTTGTGTCCCCTGGGAGTTCCCGTCCACGGTTGCCGCGACCTTCTTTACAGTTAGCACGGCATTCTGGGTACTGGAATTAGTCTTGTGAATTGCACCGTCTGTTAGGAGGTCGGCCTTCTGTTATTAATGAAAATAGGATGTGCACTGCTTAGCTTTTCTTCTCTCTCTCCACCGTGTGTCTCCCTGTCTCGCTTTCGGTCTCTGGTACTTTTTTGTCCGCCCGTGTTCCGGCCGCTTACCCAGTACAGGGATGCCAGTCCAGTGCAGAGCGCAGTCATAATAGGGGTGAATTAGAGTCAGTCTAACTGTAGGAGTACGTAGAAGAAGCAGATTCAACCCCCCAGCCAGTGCAGCAACTGTGTTACCCACTGAGTCACCATATCAGCCCAGCCTCTGGATATTCGTATGACATCATCGATGTCACTGTATCACTGGCATAACATAGCAGCTCTGTGGTTACTGACACTGCGTTGTGTAATTGCAGTTTACATTTGGCACAGGGGCAGTTTATATACTGTGTGTACAGCTGTTCTCCTCTTTGTCCTTCAGAGCATTTTGTGTGTGTGTTTCTGTGTGCTTCTGTGCCTGTGTGTTCCTTTCACGCATGAACTTCAGGCAGGCTTTTCATTTTTAAAGAAATCCTCATCAATGTTGCATGAGACCGGGAGGGAATATGAGTCTGACAAACACAACGACATCAGCAGAAAGGCTTTCAAAACACGGGAGAGGGAGTGGAGGATGGATCTTTCCTGCAGAGCCAGCTTAAAAAATAAATAAAACTTCCTTGTTGTATAAGATATTTTTTTCTGGTGTGGTTATGTCTTGTACAACATGTGGCCGTAGCATGAGTCTGGACCATCGAGTCCGGATGGACGCGATAGTCGGCATGTACGCGCGTGTAAGGGGGCCTGGGTGCAGCTGGGGATCATCTACAGGGCACCATTCGGACCTCAGATGGTCCTCCTCTCCGGTGCGTCCCTGACACCGGCAGCAGAGACGCCGCTGCCTGCCAGGGAATGCTAAGCACGGGCTTATGTGTCGGAGCCGACGGCTCTCCGCCAGCCTCGCGGTTAGAGCAAGGAATGGGAAGAGTAATTAGTTCCGTTAGCAGGCCTCTGCAGCACGTCGCACTCCCATGCGTGACGGAGACGTCCGCGTGGGGGCAGAATTACCCGCAGACCTCTCGGCGGCTTTGTACGGGAGCCCCTGATTGGCGGACGGGACAACAGGGATGTGGCAAGGTGATCCAATCCCTCGAGCCTGCTTTATGATTGGTGCAGGGCATCCTGGCTGTTCCCACGTGGTGAGGTGAACACGGGCCTGTAACGTCCTTCTCTATGGAGCATCTTCTGCAGATTGTTTTGAGATTGACCTCCAGTGAATAAGCGACAGGAGAAGCCATTAACCGGCCCATACTGACACTGAAAGAAGCTTTCTTTGTGAAAACGTCGGCTGCTGTACATTGTGCTTTTTCGATAAGAATGCCGAAATAGAGGATTCTGGGTGGTGGGAGGGGTACCAATGCCAAACAGTAGATGATCATTCACTGTTGATTTTTTTCTCACTACTAAGTCCATTCTTCGCTTAGCCAAATAGGAAACAATTAAAGATTGCAGATAATTGTTTAAGTTCAGATGGCAGGTTGAGTGTCAGCTTCAGAGGGCCATCGATTTCACCATTAATTCACCCCCCCCCCCCCCCCCCCCGCGTTGCCTGAGCGAAGTGTCTGTGAAATTCCCCTGACCTGTGTCTGAGGTGCAGCTGCACGGGAAGTTTTGGTTGCTGAACAACGCCGTGTGCCAGTGATGAGTGTCCCAGGGCTCCGTACCTGCAAACCCGCTTTTAAAGAGCGGTGAACATTCTAGGATGATGTTTTATTTCTCTGTCTCTGCAGAGGAGGAGAGGAAGGTGAGGGCCAACGACAGGGAGTATAACGAAAAGTTCCAGTACGCGGTAAGACTTTCACGTCACTGCAAGTTGGAGCGAAATTCCTTCATGCTTTTAATTGCCATGTTTTACGGTCCTTTGATCTTTTAAATACCCTTCACTGTTTTTATTTCCTTACTGTCCTTCATTTTCAGAATAACTGCATCATGACCTCCAAGTACAACATAATCACCTTCCTCCCAGTCAATCTCTTCGAACAGTTCCAGGAAGTGGCCAACACGTACTTCCTCTTCCTGCTGATACTGCAGGTAAAACGTCAGATCAGGTAGTGAGGGATAGCCCTGCAGTGACAGGAAGCGACAGGCGGGGCGTATGGGGCATAAGCTGGGTGGGCCGGTGATGCCTTTCGGAGCCGAAGCAGTTCGGGGGTTCAGGCCCAATTCAGACTTCAGGATCAGGCTCACTGGGAAAGACAGGGGGCGCTCTCCACACCAAAAACCTGTAGTAAAAGGCAGCATTATGTAATCTAGGCATGGGGCAGGAGGAGGAGGGAAGGCAAAGGTTGCTGCTGTGGGTGTCTGCTGCCTGAGGGGCTATCAGCTTTCAGCTCAGAGAAGGACACGGATAAGGGGATGGAGGTAGATGGAGAGCAGGAGGACAGCGGCAGCAGCCCTGCACCCCCCCCCCAATGCAGCATGTTTTTCTTTTTTTTATAAAAGCCTTTCACTCGCTCACTGCGTCCCAGGACCCGATGCAGTGAAGTGGTTCCACCTCATTCACTGCATGATCGTCTACCCAGTGCGGAGTAACGGTTCTATTTTAAAACCCCACTCGCTTCCTCTTGGATTCCAGCCGGATCCATCTCTCTCGGAAAACACGGTTTGGCCCTTAAGGAAAATGCCAGGCTTTGACGAATGCTCCGCGCCGGGGTGCTTAAGTCATCGTTTCATCTCGAGCTGAAGCATACGGGGTCAAGTTCAGTGCTTTTCAATGCTGCCACAGCTCCTGGAAGCATGAAGTGCTTAAAATTTAATCACCCCCTCCTATATTTGTAGCTATAGCAAGATCAAAGACTTTGACAGGTTATTATACCTCAGAACACGTCTGTGCTGCGTCTTTCTGTGAAAGAATTCTTGGAAATCGTAAGAGTTTTATTTCTGGACTTACTGTCAACACCTAGCAGAGGCGGGCCTGTACATACCTTCCTGTAAATTAGTTTCACTTTACTCAAAGCTGCATGGCCAGAAGCAGGTTTTGCTCCGGAGAATAACAGATTGTTATTTTCTGTGTGCTGACAGCAGCTAATAGCAGTTTGGTTCGGTGTCTCTTTCGCATTCTTCAAAGTGAATAACGTTGCCCGGCGTGTAGAGAAAATGGCGCAGTCGCTAAGTCAACTATCGTTCTCATTTTCTATGTTGAAGTTTTTCCTCGCTACACCTGATTCACAGCTCTGTCATCGCTGTTGATTTGTAAAAGCTGCTCTTGTTTTACGAGGCCTAGATGCGTTTCCCCGCCATAGGCTGGTGTGAGGCTCTGTGGGTTAGGATGTCTTGTTCGTGGTTGGAGGGACATAGGTTCAAATCCTGGGTAACAGTTTTTTTTACCATTTTTTATTTTTACCACTGTGCACCTGAACATGGCCCTTAATGCCACTTGCTCCAGTGACTGTCTAATCTTTGTCTGATTTTTAGTGGGTGTGTCCAGACTTTTGACTGGCACTGTATGCATCTGCTAAATAAATATGAACAAAGTGCTTCTCTCTCCTGTAGTTGATCCCTCAGATTTCCTCCCTGTCCTGGTTCACCACCATTGTGCCTTTAGTGTTGGTGTTGAGCATCACTGCAGTGAAGGACGCTACTGACGATTATGTGAGTTGCCGCTTGCCCCGCCCACATCCAGCTCCCCCTGCGTCCTCCGTGTGACACTCAGGTCGTTACTATGCTCTGCTTGTGGACTTTGCATGCTCTCCACGCATCACACGTGGTTCTTATGGGAAACCCAGGTTCCTCCCACAGTCTGAAGACGTGCAGTTGGGTGCCTTGGCATCTCTAAAGCGTCTGAGCATGATTGTGAGTGGATGAATGGATGGATGGCTGGAGGGATGGATGGATGGATGGATGGATGGATGGAGGGATGGATTGGATGGAGGGATGGACGGATGGATTAGATAGATGGAGGGATGGATTGGATGGAGGGATGGATGGATTAGATGGAGGGATGGATTGGATGGAGGGATGGATGGATTAGATGTAGGGATGGATGGATGAAAAGATGCACACTTAATGTCTCATGTTACATCTGCAGCTGCCTGCTCTTCCAGTTTCTCTGGTCCAAAGTCTGCCACACTTGAGCTAGTTCATATAAACACAAATGCCACCACACTTGTGACCCTCACCAAGTTAAGATGGCAGCCCACAAGGCGTTTCTGTCCCGACACAGCATGGGCTGTTACGTCATCAGGGCACGTGTTGTGACTGACGCGCTCACGGCAGTTTGGGAAGGAGCTTCTGCTCACTGCCGTGTGCCTCTGCTTCCCCCACAGTTTCGTCACAAGAGCGACAACCAGGTGAACAATCGCCAGTCTCAGGTCCTCATCAACGGCACGTGAGTGACCACACTCTGATGAACGTGGCTTCTGTGACTCGCCGAGCCACATGCGTCCATGAGTCCCGTGTGGCGAGTCTCCTGACTCACTCTCTCTCACCCCCAGCCTTCAGAACGAAAAGTGGATGAACGTGAGAGTGGGTGACATCATCAGGCTGGAGAACAACCAGTTTGTGGCAGTAAGTCAGAGAGCAGTGCAGTGTGGTACACAGACACGCCAATACACATATGTATGCACACACACTGAAAGCAACACACTCATACCAACGCACTCACATCTGATCTTGCCTAGTTGTGCATAAGCACAGTTCCTGCTGTGAACCTACATTACGTTATGGATTTAGCACTGATAGCTTCTCAGAGTGGCCCCTGAGTCTGACCTTACTGTGTGTCATGCAGGCTGACCTGCTCCTGCTCTCCAGCAGCGAACCCCACGGATTATGTTACATCGAGACTGCAGAGCTAGACGGGTAAGAATGCAGAGTCCGGTGAGACACTACCAGAGGTGGGTAATTCCGGTCCCGAGAGTAAAAGTTCAGACCGGGATTTTGTTTCAACCGATCAGTTGAGTATTCTGTGACTGTGACTATTCATACTCAGCTGGTTGGTTGAAACAAAATCCCGGTCTGGAGTTTTACTCTCTGGACCTGAACTGCCCACCTCTGGACACTCCTCTGAGCACCTGAGCAGCGCTTACAGTCAGTTGCACTTTGGCCACTGATGCCCAGCTGGTGTATATTTCTAACTTTACCACTCAGATTGTAAGTACTGTACAGCAGTAATAGTTTTATGTTGGCCTGTGAGGTTGTTCTCATTGCTGGTAAATTAAGCGGGACAGTGATGCTGGGGAAATTCAAAATACAGTAAAATGAACTGAATTATATATTCGGTCCTGCTTACAGTCTCCCTCCGGACCCACGAATTCTATTGACAAACGTCACCCTCCGGACCAGGGGCCTGTACCACGAAGCGAGTTTACTGGCTTACCGGGGTAACTTGTCCGATTTAAGGTAGTCCGTTTAAACTGTGGTACCTTAAATCCGGCAAGTTGCCCCCGATAAGCCGGTAACCCCGCTTCGTAGTGCAGGCCGCAGGCCTGATTGAGGCGTGATGCATGCGGCCCCCTCAGCGTGAAGTGAGGCAGTGCCGGCAACCATTTCATTACCTCTTTGCTTGTTAGTGAGAGCTGACCATGAAGCACAGCTAGGAATACTAGTCAGACTCAGAGGCACATTAACATGTTAGAATCCCCCCCAGGCGTTTCGAGGTATCAGGGAGCCCACTGTTATTTTAACGATGGTGTGGTTGTCAACCAGGAGGGTAACAATAAACATTCTTAGCCATGGGGTTCAGCAACTATACACAAAAGTATAGGACATCGTGTCCTTATTGGTTCAAAATGGGAAACAGCTTGCATTAAAACTCCCTCTTCTCAGCTACTGCCTGGGACAGGAACGCAGTGAAATATGAAAGTGCTCTGACGTGGGCCTGCTTGCATTTGCATCTCATAACGGGTTTATTGTTGCTGCTGTTCCAGCGAGACCAACATGAAGGTGCGTCAGTCACTTCCTGTCACCTCCGAGCTCGGGGACCCCAACAGCCTGGCCCAGTTTGACGGTATGGACTCTCAGTTCAGATGTCGTGTTTGACGTCCACCGTCGTGTTTGAACTATAAACAGAATCACTTTTTTTGTCAGCTTCATTCAGAATATTTCAGCTTTCTTGCGGATGATTCTGTGTGTCACTCTGGCTCTGTCTGGCTGGGTGTCTGTGTATTTGTGTGTGTGTTTGTGTTGGACGGTATACCGGTTCATACCGAAAAACATGTGGTTTTTCCCTCATTCAGCACACTTCACACAGCACCAGTACAGCACAGGCGTGCGTGCACGCACGCACACACACACTCACGCAGCCCCTCCCCTCCTCCCGATAGCCGCTGAACGCCTTCGTGCTGGTTAACACACACACACCGAGTTGACTGAACATGGCAGATGCTGCAGTTAGAGGCTCTTCGCAAGCTGCTTTAGTATAAAAAAAAAATGCAAAAGTGCCGTTTGGAAGTATTTTGCAGACGAGCATGGAAAGGCTAAGGATGTCGATAAGCCTCTGTGCTAACAGGGCTGCAGAGTTGTGGCGACGGAATCAAGCAGCACGTCAAACCTGGTGAAGCATCTTAAAGGCCGACATCCTAAATTTCAGGAGGTCAGCAAAGCTCGCGTTCCAGCAACACTGAACTATTAAACGCTTATCAGGAATGTTAACAGGGCCGGCGCCCACCTGAACATCAGCCACGTTAGCCGTGTGCTGTCATTAAGGCAGCTGATAGGCGCGATGGCTAATAATAAAATAATATCATCAATGTAGGAACAATGCAACAATGAAAAACAAAAATCCTGTAAAATGTGGTAAACACCCAGTCATACTTTAAAAAAATACCATAGTATGCCATGAAACGGATATAACTTTGAAATATACCGTGATATAAATTTTTGGTCATACCACCCAACTCTAGTGTGTGTGTGTGTGTGTGTGTGTGTGTGTGTGTGTGTGTATGTGTGTGTGTGGTGGGATATGTGCTGAATGTCATACTTGCAAAGAAACCCGAACCATACAGCTGTACAGAATTATGGAAGGTCTCCCTGTTGAGTGACCGTATGGAGCTCGGAGCAGGAGCTCTACTCATCCATCTTCGTGCTGTAAGGAAGAAGGAGTAAAACCCACAGTGGCAACTCCCGCTAGACCCCTGTAGCCTCAGTGACACTACTGTCCTGTCTCAGGGTTGCCACATCTGGCATGACACTCACATTTTCAGACTCTCACGCTTACGCAAGAAATCTTACGGCAAATCTGTTTCCATTATATTCCATTATAGACCTAAAATTAGCTACATCAAAAGTGTTGAGGTAGTTTACAAAGGTAATGAAATTGTTACAAGTGTAAATGCAGACTTGTCTGGAATTGAAAATCTCACCACAGGCAGCGGACCAATGTTGGTGACACTACCATCCTATGGACAGCCTCTAGCGGCAGGACATGAAACACGGAAACGTGTCGTGTTTGTCAGCTGCTTGATAATGGCTCTGCGCCGGCGGACACGTCCATTTTCTGGCTCCTCTTGTGAAGCCTCTCTACCACCCCTGTCTCTGCCCAGGTTCTATTCCTCTCGGTCGAGTACAAAGCCTCGGGGCATTTTCCTGCTTCTCTTCTCCGAAGTCCTTCGGCAGAAGCTTATGTGTGCATTTTCCGTGGTCACACACAAAGAGCCCAGAGAGGTTGAACCATCTGGCAAACGAAAGAGACACAGAAACACTGGCAGGGACCCGACACACTGCCACTCGCCACCCTTTATGTTAGCTGACACATGATGAGGGATTAGCGTATAAACCGCTCAGGGCTGCTATACTTGCTAGGGACCCTGTTTACAACACACTTTCAGTTTTCATTGGAATAATTCAGCATCTCCTTGCTTCTCTCTGATTGATCACATTAGCCCTGAACTTTATACCTCTGCTTCTGTATTCGGTAGCGATGGCCAAATGAAGCTTCATGAACCATGTGCTGTATTTTCTGTGCTGTAGTTATTTTATTCAAAAAAGGACTCGATGCCCCAAGGCAAACCAAGAGCGCCATCGGCTGAGGTTAAAAATGCAGAAAATGAAGCTTCATTATTAAGGCTTAATTCGCTGTATCCCCACTGACCTGTTTTAAAACTGATGTGATACTGCCAGTCAGAACCCCTTGCTAAGTCGGCACCCCCTCAGAAGATGGCGCCCTAGGCATCTGCCTGTGTTGCTAATGAGCTGACCGGCCTTGAGGGCTCAGGGGGGTAACGGGTCCTTCTCTCCACGCAGGCGAGGTGATCTGCGAGCCGCCCAACAATAAGCTGGACCGCTTCTGCGGCACGCTGTACTGGAGGGAGAACAAGTATGGCCTGAGCAACCAGAACATGCTGCTGCGCGGCTGCGTGCTGCGTAACACCGAAAGCTGCTACGGCTTGGTCATCTTTGCAGGTCTGTGCGTACGTCTGCACTTCTGCCTGTCTTTGCATGTGTCATTGTACTATTTATGCGTGTCGAGCATGTCTGCATATACCTGCATGCAAGGCTGTCTGTCCATGTATGCGGCTGTGCATGTCTGCACGTATCTGTACGTGTGTTTGTGCATATCTGTGCGCATGTCCGCAAATTTGTCTGTGCATCTGCAGGTGTCTGTCTGTGCAAGTGTTTTTGTGTCTGCGCATGTCTGCATATGTTTGCACATCTGCCTGTGCATATGCCCCATATCTGTTTACAAATATCTGCTTATATCTGTGTCTGTTTTTTTTACCTGCTCCTCTATGTGTCTATTTTTTCGTCTTTATGTGTCTTTCAGATCTAAACTTTTGTTTTCATTTACATTTGTTGTTCTTTGTCTGGATATAAAAGGGTCACACCTGCTAGTCTGAGTGTATTTTTAATTCATGTGTTTTAATTTTGTAACTTTATCCAGTCCGTTCTGCAGTGTTTTCCTCTTAGGTTTCTGCACTAGGAAACACAAATCTGTCAGTGTCTCAGGGTAGCTGAAATCCTCGTTGACTCCTCCCTGTTTCTGTGCAGCAAATCAGTTGATGCCATGCAGGGCGGGCCACGCTCTGATAGGAGGATTGACCTGACCCTCACCCCCCCAGCAGCCAGTAGCTGGCTGGCGCCTGACAGATTCAATGAAGCAGCACGAAGTGTGCTCGCATTAGTGCTGGATCGTGGACGTGCAGGAAGCTGCCTTTTTGAAACTCAGTGTTTCCCAAACCTGGTCTTTGTGGACCTGCAGACAGTCCACAGGAGCTGGGAAGGAGCAAAAACGTGGACCATCTGGGGGTCCCTGAGGACCAGGTTGGGAAACACTGCCTTAACTGACCCAGCCTGGGCGTCTCCATCATAAGATGTCTGTTATCTTTCAGGTCCAGACACCAAACTGATGCAGAACAGCGGCCGCACGAAGTTTAAGAGGACCAGCATAGACAGGCTGATGAACACACTGGTGCTCTGGGTACGAGCATTACTGAAGCTTCCCACGCCATTTTGTCGGCTTTTCTTGCTCTCTGTATTCTCCCTCATGGCTGGGGTATATCTCATATCGCACCCTATTTTTACACTCTTCAATCCCCTGTGAAGTCCCTGATTTTACTGCAGCCCTTTAATCGCACACGGTGTGGATGTTTCGCTCAGATCTTTGGCTTCCTGGTCTGCATGGGTGTGATCCTGGCCATCGGGAATGCAGTATGGGAGAAGGAGGTGGGCTCCCTGTTCCAGAGCTACCTGCCCTGGGACCCCCCTGTGGACAACTTCCTCTTCTCTGCCTTCCTGGCCTTCTGGTCGTACGTCATCATCCTCAACACTGTGGTGCCCATCTCCCTCTACGTGAGGTAGGCTGGGCTTTGGGGGGAACCGCACTGCTACCATAAGGCTGAGGAGAGCCGGCCAGACCACACTGCCGGGGTCCGGCAGGGCGGGGGGGGGGGGGTGGGGGAGTTGGGTCCACAAGGGCCAAGAAACATTACAGATTGTTTCCCTTGTTTGACGATGGCAGTAGTAGGTACCACTGCCCATCTGAGGAATTTTTGCTGGATGTTGGATGTTTAATGATGAATAGGGATGGAGAAGCACTCACTGACCGGATCCTTTCATTCGTAATTTCACGAAATAAATATTCAATTTCTTAAAATCAAATTCACCTCAGAGATTAGCTTGGCCTTTTTTTTGCCCATCGTTCATGTTTGTTTTGCTTTGAGTTGTTCGTTTGATGTTTATATGTTTTTTGTTTCGTTTGTACATGGTATCCACAGAGCTACCCCTGCAGGTAAGAACTGTAGTACCTGAAAAATAACAGCAGCTGCCCCCTCCAGTAATCCACTATTCCCCTTCAGCCCTCCCTTCTTCACGCCCTCCGTAGCGACCATGATGCCACACTGTCATCCATGAAGCTCTCGCTTTCCTCTGGTGACGAGCCATTAGTGGGGAGGTGTGCCGTTTCCGTGCTCCTGGAGCATGTGGCTTTGTTCCATGGTCCATGTGGTTGTCATGACCTTGCCCCCCCCCCCCCCCCCCCCCCCCCCCTCCTCACTGGGCAGCGTGGAGGTCATCCGGCTGGGCCACAGCTACTTCATCAACTGGGACCGTCGCATGTTCTGCCAGCGGCGCAACACGCCGGCGGAGGCGCGCACCACCACGCTGAACGAGGAGCTGGGCCAGGTGGAGTACATCTTCTCCGACAAGACCGGCACCCTCACGCAGAACATCATGACTTTCAACAAGTGCTCCATCAATGGCCATGCCTATGGTGAGTGGGAGATGTTAGCATGCTTGGGGGAGGGGGGTGTTGGGCAAAGCCCCTTGAGGTTTCGTTTGTCCCTATTTGGGAGTTTCTGGTTCCTCTCCTTCATTGTCATCTGGCTTTCATTCTTTCTTTCTCTCTTCCTTTTTTACCTGTTTCGTGTATCACTCCATATAAATGATGTAGTAATGTACTGCTGCAACCCTTGTCAAGCACCTTGGGGCCACTGTTGTGAAAGGGGCCTTATAAACATTTATTACAGTTGCATTGAGATGTGGAGTGAACCTCTTTAAAGAAGCGTCCTTTCTGTGCATTTTGCTAGCGTTCGTTGCTGAAAGCCCCGTGTTAGCTGTGGTGTGTGACGATGCGCTTTGACACGCAGAGCGTGGCAGGGCCTTCTGTATTAGCAGACCCTGATTATGTATGTGTGATTCACAGGGGAAGTGATTGACACTCTGGGAGCACAGCCCAAGGTAACAGCTGCTTCATTACTGCTCTTGTGTGTGTGTGCGCGTGTGTGCACGTGTGCGCACGTGCTTGTGTGCATGTGTGTGTGCACACACAAGTCTATGTGTGTGTGTGCATGTATGTGCTTCTGCGTGTGCATGTATGTGCTTCTGCGTGTGCATGTATGCGCTTGTGTGTGTGTGCAGTCATAGCTATGTCCAAATCATACAGTAAAAGCTCTCATATCCAGCATTCAAGTACCCTGCACCCTGAAGTAACAGTTGTAAAATATTTGTACAAAAAAATAAAAATTCATAAAAAATAAGGACCACCACCATTCTTGATTGAATTCAAATTTTACACTAAAGTAAAAAGTAATAAAGAAAAGCATAAACAATGTGTATGCCGGTGCCTGCACATGCCTTTGGCATTGTTTACCCCACGATCTCTCACGTTCACGACTTCTTTAGTGTGTGTGTAAGGAAGTGTAAGGAACATGTTAATGTAAGTGTAAGACATTCAGAGTAACATACGGCCGTCCGGCGGTGCCTTGGTTCTGACGCTGCCGGATATGAGAACTTTCACTCTGTTACAAATGGAGCTACAGATGGATAATTGCATTTGTTGAGTTATAACCCATAGTCTCTCTGTTGTTCCTTCTGGCCCTCGATGTTTATAGACATAGAAGTGTCCCGTCTGTATTGTGCCTTTGCCAGCTTCCTGAATTACACTACTGACATTTACACAAACTGGTGTATTTATCGCATTCCTTGCATTTTCTCCTCTCCATTATGTATCTTTGTCTTGTATTTATTCTCTGGCTGTGTTATGCCCTAATTGTTAGTTGTCTATTGTCATAGTGTCTCCAAGAGTAGCCAACTGTGCCAAACAAACATTTTATTGCTGTGTGGCAACAAAGAGGCTGATACAATTATTATTTCTGTTTCTCCTCATTCTTTTCTCCTCCAACCCTTCCCCCCCATCTCCCCCCCCCCCCCCATGCCCCCTCACACCCTACCAGAGGGCCCAGCGGCTGGACTTCTCCTTCAACCCACTGGCCGATCGGGATTTTTGCTTTTACGACCAGAACCTGCTGGACTCTGTGAAGCTGGGCGAGCCGCCGGTGCACGAGTTCTTCCGCCTGCTGTCACTGTGCCACACGGTCATGAGCGAGGAGAAGAGCGAAGGTGGGTGGGGTGGGGGGCAGCGGAGGGTGGGGTGCTGGTGGGGGGGGGTGGGGGGTGAAGGCGCCCCTCTCGGTTTCAAAGGGAATTGTCAGCAGAATCTGCTGCCTCTGCAGTAGAGTCGTAAAGCTGAACAGGCAGCTGTCAGGGATTTTATGTGACCCATGAAAAGCAAGGGCATGAGAAGAAGGGAGACGGCAGAGGGAGGAGTAACAGTGGGGGGGGGGGGGGGGGAGGGGGGAGGGGGGAGGGGGGAGCGCAGGAAGCTGAAGAGGCAGGTTCTGGCAGGAAATACTGAGGAGACGTTTCTGCATTTGGTTACACATCTGCTGGCTTCACTCCATGTGCTTCTTTCATCTGTTTTCTCTCTCTCTCTCTCTCTCTCTCTCTCTCGCTCTCTCATGATCTCGCATCCACCAGGGGAGTTGGTGTACAAGGCCCAGTCACCCGACGAGGGCGCCCTGGTCACTGCCGCCCGCAATTTCGGCTTTGTGTTCCGCTCCCGCACCCCGAGCACCGTGACTGTCCAGGAGCTGGGCCACCCCGTCACCTATACGCTGCTGGCCATCCTGGACTTCAACAACATCCGCAAGAGGATGTCCGTCATCGGTGGGCATACTGTCACTGTACTGTCACTGCACTGTCACTGCACTGTCACTCACGTGGCTGTTCATGTGGGCTGAGCAATACAAGGCACTCAGTGAGCGTCTCTTAGCTGTAAAGTGAGTCTCCTTGGGAAAATATGCTCTGTGAGAAGGAAAGATTTAAAAAGTGGGAGATGACGAGCAAAAGGAATAAAGACCTGAGAGCTAAAGACATTAAAGTCAGATTTAAAATCCACCATTAGGCGTAATAGACCTGAATGGACTAATAGCATGAATCCGACCGTGTCAGCATGGCGTGGGCTGACGGCGTTGAACGCGTGAGACGCGATGTGAAAGGTGAAATATGAGCGACGGGTCAGTGCTGCCACTGCAGTCAGGGCGAGAGGGCAGCCCGTACAAACGCTAATAAATCGTCCCAAGGAAGCAGCGAGACCCAATGCTATAGATAAAGAAGCAGGCCCACGATGACCTCCCACGCAGTTATGGACACACACACACACACACATATATATGTGTGTGTGTGTGTGTGTGTGTGGAAAATGATAGCTGGCATCTGTGTCCTGTAAATACAGATGCTCCTCAACTTACCATGGGGTTCAAAAATATAGTAAGCCGCATATGAATATGATATAATACATACGTAAGTGACCATGCGATGCGTTTTTTTAACGTAGTATGAGATGTACGTGTGTATGCGCGCAACGCTTACAGAGACTGGAAGCGTGACTGCATAGAAGTCGCCGTCGCCCAGCATGAGTAGGAAGTATTGTACAGCATATTGGTTGCCTGGGAAACAATCAAAACTCAGTTTAGTCTGATGATCACTGAGTGTGGATCGCTAACGCACCATCGAAAAGTGAGGAGCATCTTTACTATTGAGATTTATACTATACATCTGTATTGTCCGTATCATTATTTTTTAAATCTATTTGTTTGTTTAATATGTAGCGTTGGTGGGAAAGCACATTTTGTTGTACGTGTACAATTACAAAAAGATATTCTATTTCCTGGCTATTTAAAAACCATGATACGCTATGGTGTAAGGAAATATGTCGTTCTACAGCTTTTATTATTGAA
The DNA here is from genome assembly GCF_023856365.1 of Brienomyrus brachyistius. Taxonomy (NCBI): domain Eukaryota; kingdom Metazoa; phylum Chordata; class Actinopteri; order Osteoglossiformes; family Mormyridae; genus Brienomyrus; species Brienomyrus brachyistius. The sequence goes on from NC_064541.1 coordinate 15,280,805, forward strand.
AAATCTGCCAATGAGGCATGCCGTTTTTCAGCTACGTAACACGATTTAGTTGGAGCGCGTGAATGTATTAACACGCTCAGAATTTGGTAGAAGATGCAGTTTTTAGGGCTGGGAATGCGAACCGTGATGTAATCGCCACCGCCCGGCTCACTGATTCATTGGGAATGACTTGAGCCCCTTTGTTTTTGATACTGAGGAGATCGAGTTGCTCAAAGGTGATTCCGGGTCAGAGCGAGCGCGAGTCGACAACGACCGCGAGGCTGGCAGCGGCGCTGCTACGCGTCTCGTGAATTTATTGGAGCTGGCAGCCAGCGATAGCGCGCGGGTGCAAGAGCCACGGACTAACCTTCAGCGCTGTTTTTGTGTTTCTGTTTGTGTTCGTGCACCTCTACCCGCCAGTGCGGAACCCAGAGGGGAAGATCCGGCTGTACTGCAAGGGTGCCGACACGCTACTGTTCGAGCGGTTGCACCCCTGTAACCATGACCTCATGAACGTGACCTCAGACCACCTCAATGTGAGTCACTCTCGCTGCCTGCTACTCTTCCAGCTGCCTGCGTTTACCCTGCTGTAACAGAGAGGTGCTCACAATGCTTGTTTGGCTCCTTCGCCGCCTCAGTGTCCATTCTCTCCTTGACACATTCTGGAATATTATGAATTACTGTCACCGGTGTATATGAGGCAGCTATGCCCCCTGGTGGTCAAGCGACAAAATTTACGCATGCGTCGCAGCGTATGCGCTGTGACCTGACCACTTTACAAGAGCTGGTTGAAGGGTCCCGTCTGATAAATGTGTGAACAGTCTGCCGCCTGTCTTTGATTCATCGTGTCCCAGTCACTGCTAGTGGATCGCTGTACAGGCTGCTTTGCGCTTCTTTCGCTGAGTCATCGAACTCAATATTTATGAATTCTTTATATGCGAGATACGGTATGTAAGAATTCATAATCATTTAATGTAAACGACTCAAGCCGAGAATACGATGAATTATTTAGTCACTTTACTTATTGTGTTTAACTGATCATTATTAACCCCACCACCTAGATCCAGGATATGTGCTTAGAAAACATAAGTCTATGGTCAGTCAAGTAATAAACATAAAATAAAACGCTGTCTTCTCCGTTAGTCACAGACATTAGCATCTTATTTTTTATTCATGCAATAACACCCAGAATATACCACTTTTAGTATCTTCAGCTGTTAACTCAGCAGATTATGGTTTTTAGTGAGACCTCGTGCGTAGCCCTGCTCATAGAGGATGGCTTGTGCATGAAGAAGCCTGGCGTTCTACCGGCCCAGTGTTCCTCAGTGCTGCCAGCTGGCGACCTGGGGTGGGGCTCAGTTGCCATGGTGATTTCAAACACTCTCTCTCTGGCCTGATGTCGCCCCTGTGCAGGAGTATGCCGCCGACGGGCTGAGGACTCTGGTTTTGGCCTGCAGGGACCTGTCGGAGCAGCAGTGGGAGGACTGGGCCGAGCGGCACCGCAGCGCCGAGAGAGCCGCCGACTACAGGGAGGACCGGCTGGCGGCGGCATACGAGGAGATCGAGCAGGACATGATGGTACAGGGATGCCCGCTCGCTGCTCCCGTCATCGGTGCTTACGGTCTCACCGTACACGCTAGTCTATGGCACTGTGACTGTGCAGAGGCTGAGCGAGAGTTGCTGCGGCAGGCCGTGTGTGTGTGTGTGTGTGTGTGTGTGTGTGTGTGTGTGTGTGTGTGTGTGTGTGTGTGTAGATTAGGCTTATATTACATTGGACCAAATGTCCCAGACAATAAAATAAAAACCTGTTATCTTGATGTTACTGGGACCATCTTTCAGGTGCCCACAAAGATCTGTGAATGCAATCAAAAAAAGTAAAAATTCCAAATGTCATCTTTCTTTTTTTGAACCAAACCTTGTTTGGTTCCTTATGGTTACGGTTAGGGCTGGGTAGGGGTTAGGGTCGCCATGTTGGGATTAGAGTTTTTCCCAGAGAAATGATTGGAGAGTCCCCACAAAGATGCAAGTACTAGCCTGTATATATATGTGTGTGTGTGTGTGTGTGTGTGTGTGTGTGTGTGTGTGTGTGTGTGTCTCACTCTGCATCTTTCCACTCCGCAGCTGCTGGGAGCCACAGCCATAGAGGACAAGCTGCAGGAGGGGGTACCTGAGACCATCGCCATCTTGTCTCTCGCCAACATCAAGATCTGGGTCCTGACTGGAGATAAACAAGGTGACAGATTTCATATTATGTTATAATAGTGGCGGCATAGTGACACACTGTTACCTCGTACCTCTGGGACCAGGGCTTGAGTCTCCACCATGGCTCCATCTGTGTGGAGTTCATCCTCATGTCATCATGGGGTTTCTTCTGGGTCCTTCATGGTTTCCCCCCTCAATCCAAAAACATGCTTCCATATCCCCCATAGGTGTGAATGGTGTATGGGTGAATGGTGTGTGAGTGAATGGTGTGTGGGTGAATGGTGTATGGGTGAATGGTGTGTGGGTGAATGGTGTGTGAGTGAATGGTGTATGGGTGAATGGTGTGTGAGTGAATGGTGTATGGGTGAATGGTGTGTGGGTGAATGGTGTGTGGGTGAATGGTGTGTGGGTGAATGGTGTGTGGGTGAATGGTGTGTGAGTGAATGGTGTGTGAGTGAATGGTGTATGGGTGAATGGTGTGTGGGTGAATGGTGTGTGGGTGAATGGTATATGGGTGAATGGTGTGTAAATATGCTCTGTGATAGGTTGGCACTCCATCCTGGGTTGTTCCTTGCCTCATGCCTGTAGTTTTTGGGATAGGCTCCATATGTTATCCAGCATGTATAACACTGTAAGCGTATGTTATACAGTGACTTCTGTAGATATTACAGACTGAGGCGGAAATATCATAGCGTATCATGGATTTTAATTTGCTTAGAAAATTATTAATACAGATGGAGACTTTCAGGATAAGAACCTCTGACTTCCTTTCTGGGACTCTGCTTCTCCATTAGCCGCAGGAATGATTTTTCACGCCTGTCGGTCCCACAGAGACGGCGGTAAACATCGGCTATTCCTGCAAGATGCTGACGGACGACATGAGCGAGGTGTTCATCATCAACGGGCACACGGTGCAGAGCGTGCGCGAGGAGCTGAGGTGAGGGCCCAGGTGCACGCTTAGCGGAACGGCTCGCTTAATTTAGTGCTGTGTCACATTTGGACAGCAGGTGGTGCTGTGAGCGCAAAATTAGATTTTTATTTAATTTTTTTCCCAAATCTGAGAAAGGGTGAGGTATTTCAGTGACAGGCTCAAACTGCTGATTTTCAAAAGAAATTTAAAAAGCTAAAGACGTTAATGGGTTTGCACTGTAATCTCACGTTTACAGGCAGGGTGTACCTAGAATTTGTTTGAGGGCCCCTCTGTCGCCGTGCACCAAACAGATAAACAGCTACTGAATCTAGTCGAGTCCAAAATATTAGCCGTAATTTACATCACTTGGTTTTAGTTACATTACAGTTGGTAAAAGCACAGCCGACCGAGCCCATTCGCTAGAAGATATCTCGATTGTGATTCCACAGCCTCTCGAAGCTTCTACACACTGACACCAGGTGGACGTTCAGTAGGTCTTATGGAACTGCATCCATTTAGGTTAAGGGAGAAGGTTTGACTTTACAGGCTCAGTCGCACGAGAAATATCTTGACATTTCAAACACGACAGAAAAGGAAACCAAAAATTGTCAGATGAGTCATAGAAGCATAATGGAAAAAAGATACACAAGAATATTCTCATGTCCATTTGCACACAGATATCTAGTATTATGTATTTGGAAATATGCATAAATGCATAAATGGACTTACTCCATTTGCCCTTTCAGCAAAATCAGTAAAAAAATATTACAAGATGCAGATCACATCACAGCAGGTGGGATCCCATACATTTAGTTGAATCAGTTAAAATCTAATAATAGGGTAAAGTACATAGTGGAGTTTGCCTTATCTCGGTCATTATTGAGGTCATCGCTCATCTTCTCATAAATAATATTTCCCATGGACTAAGTATTCGTTACAATCGTTTCTTTGGTCAATTGAAAATCAAACATAACTTATTGTTGTTTTTTTATCATCGTAATAAATTATGGTTGAGTTATGTTAAATTTCCCATTTTGCTGTTAATTTGGAAAAGACCACATTGCTGTTTGTCACACCCCGTCGTGTCTGCATCTGGCCAGCAGATGTCACTGCTGTGCCCATTTGTTGCTGTCCTGTCTATCGCGGCTCTTCCTAGTCCTTCGCTTCGTGTTGTTTTTCTGGCCTCCTGCTCCTTATTTCTTGTTATTTCGTGTTTATATGTGCCCCCCCCCATCCTGCATTCCCCACTCTTGTTGTGCGTCCCTGAGCTGAACTCCCCGTACGTTCATGTCCGCTCCTCTGCCCCCTCTATGCCGGCCCAGATAAAGTCGCCTGTCTCTGTTCTCTGTCCTCCTCGCCTTTACGGACATGAAGGCGTTTACGTTTATGTACGTAATATAATATATAAATATGATATTGGTAGGTTTTAGGACTACCTGAGATGGTTTGTGCTGTTCTGTATAGAGGATATTTATTACGACATTGCTAATGTTTTTTTAACAAATTTGGAATGTTTTGTGACCTTTTTTATAGTTTTACGTAACTGGAAAAAAAAAACTATCAGTATTGGCTAACTCAGCGTCTTCAGCTAACTTAAACATTCTTATGTTCTCCTTTTGGGCAGTTTTGAAATAATACATCCGGTAACAGTGACTGACTCTGGAAAGGGTGTTTCACCCATTTTCCTATAGTATTACTATAGTATTAATATCCTATCATTTTGGAAAATTTGAAACAAGTCGAGAATTATGTTAAGAGAATATAGAAATATGCTAAATTATTTTCCCTTTCTGAGATCCTGGTCCTTCGGCAGAAGATGTGCATTTCAGGTACCCTGGAAGGAACGATTAGATATTATGCAGAAGACATTAGAGTCTTAATGTGATTCCTGCTCGTTCCAGGCGGGCGAGAGAGCGGATGATCGAGTCGGCGCGCTCCAGGGACGGGGGCAAGGAGGGAGTGATGGATTGGGCAGCCTGCTCCTTGGAGAATGGTTTCGGGGGGCAAAGCGGAGTGCAGGGGGGCTGGCACCAGCAGCAGGAAGAGAAGCCCCAGCAAGGCGCCCCCCCCGCTCCAGCCTTGCCCAGCCTGCTGGACTCCATCTCAGGAGAGTACGCCCTGGTCATCAGCGGACACAGTCTGGTGAGAGGCGGCGAGGGGGGGGGCGAGGGGGGGGGCGGGGGGCCAGTTAGAGAATGGGACCGTATCCCTATTGACACGCCTTGAAAATTAAGCGATGCTTTTCTTTCAGAAGTACAGGTGCATATCCCATCTTAAGACATACATATATATATATATATATACAGTGAAGCTTGGGGTTGGAGTGCAGGGATAGGTCGTTCATCCTGCACCCCTTGGGGTATTTTGGTTGAGGACGTTGCTGAAGGCCCCTACAGGCACTGCGCCGCATGCCACCCCATTGAGGGTCTCTGTAAAGTGGGGGTTCCATCACCTGTCTGCATAGAGGACTGAAGGGGTGTGGTGGGCTACAGAGACATGTCTACCCAACCATACACCCAGTGGCCTCAGCAGTTTGTGGGGAGAAGAGGGTGACACCAGTAAGCCCTGGAGGAGATGTTCTACTGATGGCCTTCACAACCCATTATGGATGTCGTGACATTTAAAAATGGGTGGGTCTTGGATTTATTTTAAGGTGGGTGGCAAAAGAGGGGGTATGATTTATACAGATGGGGCAACCTAATTATATGTTTTGAATCTGTGAGTGACAGGGGAGGTGGCACTCTGTGAACCAATCAGCTTTCAGCTCTGCCCCTATGGCCCCTCCCCTGTATGCAGATCTGATGGCAGGTACAGGAGTCTGAGGACACTGAAAAGGCCTTATATTTTGTCCATGTTCCGCCCTCACAGGCCCATGCTCTGGAGGCTGACATGGAGCGCGAGTTCCTGGACACGGCGTGCGCCTGCAAAGCGGTGATCTGCTGCCGGGTCACGCCCCTGCAGAAGGCCCTGGTCGTGGAGCTGGTCAAGAAGCACAAGAAGGCCGTCACCCTGGCCATCGGGGACGGAGCCAATGACGTCAGCATGATCAAGAGTGAGCGCCAGTCACATCGCGCGGTTTCTGGGAGCCGAAGCCTGAGGGCACTTCAGAAGATGGGGCGTTGGTCACGGGTTACAGGGACCCTGTGATGCTGAATGTCTGGCCTTAGCCTAACCAAGGGAGTCTGAGGCAGATAGCGTGCAAATATTAGCATCAGGGTTGATTGCATGCATGGAGCAGCTACATAGTGAAGGTATGGGTTTGAGTGCCCCTCAGAATTTGACGGACTCTCTTGAAATTCATTTCTAGCTACAGGCCCAGCAAGCAGTGAAGTTCACTGAACTGAGACCACTTAACCGCCGTGTGATATTACTGTAACATGGAATGTCCCTGAAAATGTAGAAGTTCATGAACACGCAGGAGTGAACTTGAAAGACGAGTGGAAATAAGAGCTGAACAAATGCACCGTCCTTGTTCCTAGGTCTCCAGCTGGTCAAGCTTAATTTAGTCAGATTTTTGTAATATTTCAGAGCTTTTTCAAACACAGAGGATCGACAGGAACATCTAAACTCAGCCAAGCTATATGTCACCATTGCCTTGTCTTAATTAATACAGTACATACACAGTTATCAGTCCTAGAATCTGGAGTTCCCTGTGATAAATTTAGCTGAGCTGGAGATGATGAATCTTGCTGAGTGAGGTGGAGGAGTTCCCCCCCCCCCCTCCCCCCCCATCAGCCCAGCGGAAAAAAACCCAAATCCGGTCCTGAGGGGTGAACATACTTGGCCAGATAGACAATGATTATTTGACCCTTCTGACATTAAGGTTTGGCTCCATTGGTGATGCAGTGGCTGCCTACCCCCAGCACTGTACAGTGAATTCCAATAGTTTCCTTCTACAGTGCAAGGAGGTGCCTTACACGGGGGTCTCTACATTGCTCTTAGTGTGTGTCTGTGTGAGTGGCGGACCTGTGACAGACTGGCATCTCATCTAATCTACCCCATGGCTAACAGGACCCCTAAACTCTAAATGTTGGGATAATCATCCATCCATCCAACCATCCATTTTCTGTCACCGCTTGTCCTGTTCAGGGTCATGGGGGCATCAATAAAAAAAATAATTATAGTATTTAAACACATTTGTAGTGTCACGATCGGTGGGTACGCAGGGAATGTGCACAGGCAGGAAGCAGGCAGGAGACCAGAATCCGGGGAAAACGGGGGTTTAATCGGGACAAGCAGGGAACAGGAAACATCGGACATCAACTAACATCAATTACAGACAACGGACACAGGCAACACTTAGACTTAAATAGACAGGATCACTCAAAATAACAAGACACAGCTGGGTACGATCGGGGAAGCACACGTGGATAATCAGGGCGGCGTGGCACACACGAGGATCGTACGAGCCGGGCATGACAGAACCCCCCCCCAAAGGCGCGCTCTCTGGGCGCGCCTCAGGGGAGGCGACGGACGAGACGAGACCGGGGAACCAGGACCTGGAAGACAAGAAAAAACCCATTAACGAGAGACAGGGAACTGGACGGACAGACAGAACTGGCAGAAGGGCATAAGCCAAGACAGGACCTGACATAAGATAGGAAAGGCGGACAGACAGACTAGGAAGGGAGACACAGAGGGAACAGGCGGGACAAAAGGACCAGGAGTGACTGGAGGGAACATCGGGGGACGAGGAGCAGAAACAAAGGGATGAGGAATGGACGAAGGAGGGACAAAGACGGGAGGAACAAAGACAGGAGGCCAGGGAGAGAAGGAGGGGGAACCAACGGGAGCCCGAGGGAGCCCCAGCGGGCGACGGGCGGCCGTCGGAGGGGCCGCAGGCGGATCTCGGAGGGGCCAAGGAGGCAGGGCGAGGGACCGACGGAGGGGCCGAGGAGGGAGGCGGAGGGAGACACAGGGAAGGGGACAAAGGAGCTGGAGGGGACCCTGGCGAAGGCAAGGAAAGGGGGGGAGCCGCAGCAGGGCCTCGGGCGTGGGATGTGCAGGCAGAGGGAGCGCCTCGGGCGTGGGATGTGCAGGCAGAGGGAGCGCCTCGGGCGTGGGATGTGCAGGCAGAGGGAGCGCCTCGGGTGTGGGATGTGCAGGCAGAGGGAGCGCCTCGGGCGTGGGATGTGCAGGCAGAGGGAGCGCCTCGGGCGTGGGATGTGCAGGCAGAGGGAGCGCCTCGGGCGTGGGATGTGCAGGCAGAGGGAGCGCCTCGGGCGTGGGATGTGCAGGCAGAGGGAGCGCCTGCTCGGGAGCATGACATGTAGTCACTTACACGTTATAAAACTGATTTTAGTGACATTTAAAATGCAACTTTTCAAAAAGCATTTGCACATTGTATTCCTGTATCATCACTTAATTTGCCCCCCCCCCACTTTTTGGCAACTATTTTTAGAAAAAATGTTTTTGGAATACTAAATCTTACCTTTATAAAGAAAAAAAATTATTTGACAAGAACATATCATAAGACAAACAGGACACATTCCAAAAAACAAATGTATTATTTGGGGGGGGGGGGCAGGGGGGGGTAATAAGACACAACCCTTGAGGGCGCAAAATGTTTTCTATGTAGCAGACTTACATGAACTCAAAAACACATTGCAGAAAAAAGTTGAAACATGTTAATCAATATGACAGCTCCGTTAAAATGAATCTTACAGTGTTATTTTTGCCTATACTGTTGAAAAACATTTAATAAAAATATTTCTGATTAAAAAAAATGTAAAAAAAAAAAAATAGTGCCACTAAAATGAATCTTACTATCTTTAATAACAGCCACTATCGGTTTAATACCAGCAGCAGCACAGCCCGGGAAGCCAAGAATTCACATGACACACGCTAAACACATGCTAAACACACGCTAAACACACGCTTTGCCCGGGCTGCTCGCTCTCACGCAAGATATCTTACGGCAAATCTATATAACAGTTGAAGCACTCGTTACAAAATATCCTTTTTGGCGCCATAGATTCCCTTATTTGTCGATTCCAAATATAAGACGACACCACTTTTTCAGATATATTTTGAGGGGAAAAGAAACAACTTATATTCAAGTCAACAGGGTATTTATGTATATAAAATGCGGTGTAGGTGGTACAGTGGTTAGCATGGTGGTGCAGTGGTTAGCATTGTTGCCTCACACCTCTGGGACCCGGGTTCGTGTCTCCGCCAGGGTCACATGTGTGCGGAGTTTGCATGTTCTCCCCATGTCGTCGTGGGGTTTCCTCCGGGTACTCCGGTTTCCCCCCACAGTCCAAAAACATGCTGAGGCTAATTGGAGTTGCTAAATTGCCCGTAGGTGTGCACGTGAGAGTGAATGGTGTGTGAGTGTGCCCTGTTATGGGCTGGCCCCCCATCCTGGGTTGTTCCCTGCCTCGTGCCCATTGCTTCTGGGATAGGCTCTGGACCCCCCGTGACCCAGTAGGATAAGTGGTTTGGAAAATGAATGGATGGATGGAAATGTGGCGTAATTTACAACATATTTGACATGTCACATTTTTAATGAGGGCATCACATACAATCATCTACATAACAGTGGGTTTGTTTACGGGGGCCGGTGCTGCGATGTGATGTTCTGAAGGTGTAACGGGGGACATCGTCTCCCGCAGCTGATTTGGCAGCGTCCACCGCCACCTTTCTCACGACTCGAGCGAGCGTGTAGTGAGCGTGTAGCGAGCGTGTAGCGAGCGTGTAACCTGTCCCCATGTCCCCAAGCCTTACACAACACAACATCTGTCTACCTTCCTTCTCACACACCGTGAGAAAAGAAGAAGAAAAAGCTTTATGGAAAAAAGCGCAGACAGAAGTAAACACAAGGCACAGTCTCCGTTTCACTTCCCGCCGTTCGGGCTGTAAACAGTCGAGTTACTCAACAAGTCCGTTCCTGGGCCACATCTCTGCAGCTCTTTCTTCAGCTCTTAGCAACACGCATCGCACTTCCAGTTTGTGAAGATTTCCTCATTCCTTATGCTGGTCGTATTGCCATCAGAGATGAGTAAGAGGGTGTGATTAATGTTTGCTGTTGATGAGTTCCCCATTTGACTTCTCTCACTCTTCCTACAGCTGCCCATATCGGTGTAGGTATCAGTGGCCAGGAGGGCATACAGGCCGTGCTGGCGTCAGACTACTCCTTCTCCCAGTTCCGCTTCCTGCAGCGCCTCCTGCTGGTCCACGGCCGCTGGTCCTACCTGCGCATGTGCCGTTTCCTCTGTTACTTCTTCTACAAGAACTTTGCCTTCACCATGGTGCACTTCTGGTTTGGGTTCTTCTGCGGCTTCTCTGCCCAGGTGAGAGGGCGGATGAGAGCTGCCGTCCGTGGTCTGGCTCACACCTGGTTTTACGATGCCATCCGACTCGGACCACTTGCTGAGGTCATATGGGATCTGGGATGACCACATACCTTTTGTCATGTGAACATTAATGCAGCCCCTTTTGTGGGGCTATTTGACCTTCTAGCGGAAGTAACGTGAGCATTATGGAAATCTGAAGTGGTCAGCTGGACCCTATGGAGATCCATGATAGATAGTGGTGTAAATGCCGATGGATCTCAGCTGCCAACTTGTGATCAGGTTGCCCAAGATGCATTTTGAACCCAAGTGTAAACAGGGCCTTAGTTTGCAGTGGGACCAGATCTGGAACAAGCTTATCAGCCCTTTGGCAGAGGGTGGTCATCTGTACTAGTACTAGTGGATAATCAAAACCTCTTTCATTGCCTGAAATGTGGCTGTGTTCTCTTCTCAGACGGTGTATGACCAATACTTCATCACCCTCTACAACATCGTGTACACATCCCTGCCAGTCCTAGCTATGGGCATTTTTGACCAGGTAACGCAAAATCCACCCACCTAAAACAATTATGCTCCTCCTTCGACTCTACATCTCCACATGTGGTCTTTTTGCTCCCCCCCCCCCCCCCCCCCCCAGGATGTCCCAGAGCAGCGCAGTCTCGAATACCCCAAGTTGTATGAGCCGGGCCAGCTCAACCTGCTCTTCAACAAGCGGGAGTTCTTCATCTGCATCGCGCAAGGCATCTATACCTCGGTGGTGCTCTTCTGCGTGCCCTACGCGGTGCTTTCCCAGGCCACGCGCAACGACGGCATCCCCCTAGCCGATTACCAGACCTTTGCAGTCACCGTGGCAACCTCCCTGGTTATCGTGGTTAGCGTGCAGGTGAGGCCCACTCGTTGGCATGGCAACATTGTTATTTTTGGCTGATGTCAGAACTGTTGTGTTGATGGTCTGGGAGCAGGGGTGTAGGGAGCACTTCTCGGCCCTCTGACATAATGTCACCTTTGCCCCCCTTGTTTCATGCCAACTGATGTGGGCGGGGGGCTATTATTCAGGGCCCTCTCCAGTCCTACAGGGAAAATTCCTGCCCCCCGTGACAGCTCACTAAGTCGGGGGGGGCCTTAATTTTAAGAAGTTCCTGTTTTAAAACCAAAAAGAAGTATTGTAACTAATTACTTTGATCTTTTTTTCCACTTAAGATAAAATCTACAGTCTCTAACTTGGCGCTTCCTGTTTTTGTGACAATAGACCATAAGGACTTTCACTGCCCTACTGGGTCTTGGCAAAGATATCTAGATATTCTTAATATTGGAGGAAGAGCCATAGGCACACCCACTGCTGTGTACTACATCGTCGGTCCTGCCTGTGATTTGTGGATTTTCAATTAACTTGATTAGAAGGTTTATCTAAAGGACAGGAAGGTTCGCGAAACGTAACTGAAAGATAACCCAGTAACCTCTGTGCGTCTTCATTATCATCCTGATTCATGCTGTCTGTGAGGTTAGCGGTCATATGCAAATGACACAGATCTAGGAAGATACTGAGCACTGCCGTTTCGGCACAGATGCTGCTAACGTCACTGAAGGCATTGTGAGTAACGGAGATGAGACCTGAAGTGCCCTTCTCTTCCCTTCCTTCTGTTTGTATTTTGGGTTCAGATTGCACTGGACACTGGCTACTGGACGGCCATCAACCATTTCTTCGTCTGGGGCTCCCTTGGCGCCTACTTCACCATCTTGTTTGCCATGCACAGCAACATACTCTTCAGCATCTTCCCAAACCAGTTCCACTTTTTCGGTGAGGCACTGCATTCTTCTACATACTGCATGTACATTCTTCGCACTGTACAAATCCCACTGCATCCGCTTCAGGAATCGGTGTTATTCTAAATACTGCTCTCAAACTGCACAAATCTCACTGTTATTACTAATGCATCCACTTTAGAAACTAGAGTTACTTTGAATGCTTTACTTAAACTGCAGGAAATTACAGTTACATTTCCACTCTATCCACTTTAGAATCTGGAGTCTGCCTGAATGCTGCACTTAAGCTGCATGAATCGCAGTAAAATTACCGCAGAGTCACATTCAAACTGCGCAAATTCCTCTTATGTGTTAGGGATACTACCTACCATTGGATTTTTTTCTGCATTTTCCTTTTTCTTACTGCAGGCAGTGCTCAGAACACCCTGATACAGCCCGTAGTGTGGATGACCATCGCTCTGGCGACTGTGGTCTGCATCGTTCCAGTCCTGGCATTCCGCTTTCTCAAACTTGACCTTAAACCTCAGCTCTCAGACACGGTAGGAGTGTCTATTTTTGAGATGGGTCCCAAATTTCACCATTCTATTAATGATTAACATTCAAAAGCCGTGTCAACAATCCTTGGTCTGTACTCCACAAATATTGGCTCAAGTGCAGGATGTCATCTCCCTGGCCATCCAGTGCTCTGAAGTGCGGGTATCCAGTGTTGATGACGGATGGTTAAATAAATGGCCCTGCCCTCCAAACCTTTCTCTTCTGCAGGTGCGATACACCCAACTCGTGCGTCAGAAGAAACGGAAGCCGGGAGGACGTGGTGGGCGTGGTGCCCATGGAGGCGTGGCCGGGCTGGGAGGCGGGGCTCTGGGTCGGCTGGGCCGGGCCGGTTCGCGGCGCTCTGGCTACGCCTTCGCCCACCAGGAGGGCTTCGGGGAGCTCATCACCTCAGGGAAGAACATGCGGCTCAGCTCCTTGGCGCTGGCCACCTTCGCCTCACGCCACAGTGCCAGCTGGATCGACACACTGCGTAAAAAGAAGCAGCAGCCCGCCCAGCCCGGGGGCGAGGGCAGCCCAGCCTCGTCCTACACTGCTCCCCTCTCCACCTCCTCCTCCATGCTGGGACCCCCAGATACCCAGGCGGAAGAGGTGGCGAACACCCCGCTGGGCCTGGCCCCCTCCGGCAGCGGCAGTGCCGTCACCCCCACCCCAGCGAGGAGTCCGGGGGGAGAGTCAACCGGAGGCTGGGCAGTCAGCCTTGGAGCTGTGCAGGTAACGGCCACTGCATCAGGACCAAAGTCTGGCGTAACATCTCACATACCATTTCATGTACGAGGGGAGGCCCAGCGGTGCAGTGCTTAGTGTCCTTAACTCCCCACTTCTGGAGACCAGGGTTCAAGTCCTTTGCTCTACTGGTGTGGAGTTTGCATGGTCTCCAGTCCCCCCCCCCCCCCCCCCCCATAGTTGTACGCCCTGCAATGGATTGACATTTCGTCCAGCGTATCCCCTAACTTTGTGCCCTGCGCTACCCAGGACAAGGTTAGAATTAGGATCTGGGTGACACTGACTAGGATAAGCGGTTGGAAGTTTGAGGGGGGGCATATCCGATAGGGGTCTTAAATTCTTATTACTTTGTCTGCAGCCAGATTTTAACTTTTTCCCCCCCCCCGTAGGAGGCGCTTTTTGGCTGGAGGGGGGTGGGCGCCCGCATCAGTGGGGCCAGCAGCCCAGGACCCCCTCCCATCGTCGAGGAGACCTCTATGGCCGAGTGAGGCGCATCACAGCGGAGAGGCTGCTCCGGGTTAAGCTCCGACCGAACGTCCCACTTTGCACAGCTGAACTGCTGGTGCCCGTGTTCAGGGGAAGGCGCCTGAACCATTGGCCACTTTGAGCAGAAAGGACACAGTGTCTCCTGAGCACCGCTATGGCCAAGGGGCCCCTTCTGACGAGAGGCTCACAGCCACAGCCAGCCTACGGGAGGGAAAACGGCAACACCACAAAGACAAGTCTCCACATCCGTGAGAGCGGTTCTCTTTTCCGTCCGTTTGGACAGCGCCACTGACCTGAGCCATGCCTCCTATGCACAGCAACGTGAAATACATAAATGCAATATAAAAATGAGACAGTGTGATTACAGTTTGATTACATTTCCACTGTGTGCAGACTACTGCGTAGCCATGGAGACGAGGAAAACGGAGAGTAAAAAGTATAACAAACGAGTAATAATAATACTGAAAGTGTTGCAGGGTGCCGTGCTAATCTACTTTTGTAAGAAACTACCGCACCTGCATTAAATAACTAAAATCCCAAGCTTGCTGAGTTACTAAGCTGATCCTACACTTTGGAGCGCTCATTCTGAGATCTGCATTGTGTTACAAAGGGTTCTAAAGCTTATTCCACAGACAGCATCCATAAAGACTCTCAGGCAGTCGATGGGAGCTGGTGTCTCTCGAATGCTGACGTCAGACGGTCGATCTGCCTCCACTGCGCTGATTCTTTGAACAGTTGCGCAGTGCGGCCAACGCCATTTACTCTGTTTTACGTCCATTAAAAAGGAAAACCGCTGTTCCTTTCAACAGTTACCACCTGGGTCAACAATGAGTCACATCGGTTCCCCTTTTACCGCTGCTCCTGTGGTCCGTAGTGTTTTAAGACTAACTTGTGAAAATACGCCGTGACGTAGAAACCGGTCAGGGTTACCACAAATACCAACGGTAAACAGCGTGAATTAGAAGCGCGAGCGGCAAGTCGCTATCTCCGCAGTGATGTATCCCATCTGCCTGAGGATGACGGATTTCGTCCGGATGGAATTCAGAACTGGCAGCCAATGACTGTATTCGGGATATGGACGCTGTTCGCTTGGACCGCCTGGACAGCAGGAAACGCTGAGAGAGCGATGTCTGTGCGCACTTCAGTTCTCAGTGAGAACGCATATCTGCCTGACCGAACCAGCCCCGGATACAGCACCCTACGCGTCCAGCCCCTATTTCTCTGCACCATATTGGTGCACTCCCACAGATAAAGCACTCCGAACCAGGCAGGTCTGAACTCTGTCGCCGTGCGTTTTCGATAAGAATAACTCAACCTGCATTTATCAGGCCAACGCACGTAGATAGGACTTGGGAAAATTTGGGATTCTTTAAAGACTATTGATTAGCTCGAACGTCTATAAGGCGTGGGATCCTCGCAGAACGACAGACAGCTTGACGGAGTACAGAAAATGAAGTAAAAAAAAAATTAAAAGCTCTGACTCCTGAAAAAATAGCAGATCCTCACTGCTTTGTCTTCTCAATCAGTTTTGAATAAAGAAAGTAGTAAAGTGCAATGTTAGCTTTCAAATTGTTATATAGTAAATTGAAATAGAGCATATTTGACATGGTTAGTAACCTGGTCAAAACTTGAGTTTGGTCAAGCCAATCTTGTATCTGCCTGGCCTTTTCTGTTGCTGTCTAGACTGTGAAAACTCAGTGTTCAAACTGAACAGGTGGTTTAAAGGCAGTCAATAAATTATCTGATTGGCCCTCGCGCTCTTGAGGGCAGCATATCAGCTTGGTCTGTGCCTCATTTTTGTCCTGGCTGTTATTTACGCGCGTCCATGCACCGGAGTTGTGACGGATGTGTGCCCTAGCACCACAGCGCCCTAAG
Source organism: Brienomyrus brachyistius (assembly GCF_023856365.1). Lineage (NCBI taxonomy): Eukaryota > Metazoa > Chordata > Actinopteri > Osteoglossiformes > Mormyridae > Brienomyrus > Brienomyrus brachyistius. The sequence goes on from NC_064541.1 coordinate 15,296,591, forward strand.
TCGCTTATGTGGCCCCGAGTGTGTTCGCTGAACATGTTCGTTGAGAAAGGTGTTTGTTTCGCAAGTTCCGTGGCACAGACAAACTGCAAGAGAAAACCCATCATAAACCGCAAAAAGTGGGTGGAGACTAAAGGAAATAGGAAGACATTATACGGGCGAGATAAAGATTCATATAAAAGATTGCGTAGTGTGTGTGTCTGTGTGTGTGTGTGGGGGGGGGGGGGTAGGGTTAGGTTTTATTAAAAACCTGTTTTTCGTAATTTGTGAATGCAGTGCGCCTCCTTAATTAAGGGGTCTGATTGTGATAAAAATTAACACATAATTTACACAAATTAATTTATTAATGTACATTGTTTTTTATACGTTTGTATTTTGACGCCATGAACAGTAAAAGAGCACACGCAATGGAGTTATCAGTGTGTTTGAAAAATACCTGGAGCGTAAATGTATGGTTTGCCCTTTTTCGGCGTTGTGTGGTGTCGTAAGACCGGATTTATTAACCAACTGCAAGCCAAACAGACGTGAGAAAGGAAGAGGGACATTAGTTTGCGCCTTCCTCTTCGAGCAGTTATTTTTATGGACGTGGAAGGTTCGTTTAAGGGGCTTGGTATCTCTCAGTTCATTTCCGTGTAACACTTAAGGAGTATTACAACCTGTTTGGTTATTATAACCAAGGGCAACGAGTCGGCATCGCTGTCACATACCGACATCTATACTTTCTTTTGGTGGTTACAATGTAACCTTTTCGATTATTATTTTTTTAAAAGTTATGTATATAGTAATGTTAAGCCATTCTGTTCTTTTATTTACTTTTGTAATTGGAATGTAGCTTTTTCAGTCCATTTTCATAACAGAAGTAAAATGCATATTAGTGCTACGACTAAATACCTGTGGCTTCTAATGATGGTCCGCGTAGGATCTTTTCAAGAAGGACTTTGTCGTCGAAAAGGTAGGACTGCTTTATATCTGTACAAATCTATCTAAATAAGAGGATCCGGAAAACACTTTACTTGATGGGATACGAATAGTTAATAACTCGGCTAATACTGAAATACAAATTATGAACAAATCGTGAACAAGTATAGATGTTACTTGATATGTGAGATGTGTCACGATTCATGAACAAACATGATATCAGTATTTCGCTTGTGTTATTCATTACTTGTTCCTTCAATACTTCCACAGTACTTCCTTCAGCAGTTCACAAATGTTTTTATTTTATATGTTTTACAAAAGAATTAACGTACAGATATAACTGTACTAATAAATGTAGTAACTGCTTGGGATGGAAGATGCATCATGATTCTTTATTGATTAAAATCAGTATTTAACTTCTGCAGTTCGTGGCTAGTTTCTTCAGTAATCAACGCTTTACAAAATTGACGTACAGATATAGTAACACATATAGTAACTGCTCGACTTAAAACGTGTCACGATTCATTAATGATTAATTAACATGAGATCAGTATATAAGACTTAGTTTGTTGTTAATTAATTCGTAAGTAATAGTTTAAATACTATTCGTGCCCTGTCATGTAAAGCGATACCCGTAACCCTTTAACGCACTTCACGCCATAGCATAACCGACTGTTATGTTAAGTCTGCGGTTTTTGTCTGACTGCTTTCTGTAGCTCGTTCTCATACATTTGCGAGGATGTATTACAAAACAGCTGTGTGTTTGTGTGTGTGTGTGTGTGTGTGTGTGTGCGTGCTACAAACAACTTTAATGTACCCCCCAAAGGTACAACAATGTTCTGTACAATCAATTCTTGCACTTTAGAATTTACATGTACTACAGCTGGGGTACAATTGGCAGCTCCCCAGTGACGTCAAAGTTAGATATACCAATGTTTGGTATTTTGTACAGTAATGTGTGTGTATTCAGTACTGTGCAAAAGTCTTAGGCAGTCAAAACGAATGTTTGAAGCTGTTTATTTGTGGGTGACAAAACCCGGAATTTAACATTAGAATGTGTGCGAATTAAGAATAACAATAAAAACTTTTAAAATTTCATCTCGTGTCCAAAAAGTCTCAGATATTTTGTTGGATGAAGGCTGCTTCAGGTCCCAAAGCCCCCTAAGGGGCACCTCAGCCATTCTCTGTATTTATTAAATTCACCATCAGCTCACTTAATAAACTGATTTAATTAGTTCAGAAAAGTCAATGAGGCATTGATTAGTTATAGGAGGTGCACTAGTGGTTGATGGCTGCTGGAAATAATGGGGTGATTTTAGCAGCTGTTTTGAAATTACTAATCTGACACCCTTTGACAGGCATAATAACATAGTTTTACACCAACATGAAGGTCAGTTACACATAATTTTTTTTTTTGAGCTGCCTAAGACTTTGGCACAGATTATGTATGTGCATATAAGGCCTATGTATATTTTTTTTCCTACAAAAAATAAAGTGTTTTGTGGTAGTTTTGCATATGAAAAATGATTAATTGAAACACACAGATTATTTGTCAATCATCTAAATATTTGGTGTCCTGGATCAGATCTTCTGGATAGTGGGATTTAGTGGCATAAAACCAAACGCTAGTATGTGTTTATATATGAACTGCTCTTTATATGCTAGAACATTGGGCAAGAGAATGTGTCCCGAGGGATGGACAGACAGAAGTTAGTGGGAAGATCGCAAGAGGAACTGAAAGACGCACTTGATTAGTCGTGCAGTTTCACCTCATTTATCTCCACATTCAGCCACAGTTTTGCTGATAGCTATATGTACCCAATCACGTGAACATGCCAATGGATACTAAGCATAAACAGTACATTTAGTATGTCCTTTACAGCTTAAACTGCCATATATTTTATTCATTTGTAAACATTTTCTGTGTTCTGCAGAACCCCTCCCTGGTGTGCAGGTTTTGGCCCCGGGAGGCATCGTAACTCTGAGCTGCAGTGGCCAAATCACAGTGGATGGAGTTGGTGTCACCTTGACGACCGCAAGCCAGGCAGGAAGAGATGGAGAGGAGCTTGCGAGGACAAGGGACGCTGTGAGCGTGGGCGGCAGTTATGGGGACATCACGACTTCTAGGAGTCCACCCTCGACTGCCTTAGGGGTGGAGCTAAAAGGGAAAGATTCGAGTGCAGTGACCGTCAGCCGTAACTGGCCTTCAGGTGATGCCACCACTAGTGAGAAGGATGCCACAATGTTCCAAGAGGCCACATCTGTGGAGGTGGGTGATGTGAGCAGGACAAAGGTCAGGGCCCCTCGGCAAGCAAGGTGGCCAGTGAAGGACTCCAGGTCACGCGTGCACTGGAAGCTGGATGGTCGTCCCATGCGAGTCACTGGAGAAGAGGTGGACACACTGCACCTCGGCCCATTTTTTGCATCCAAGTCTGGAAATTACAGCTGTCACCAGGGAAGCAAAATGATCTTCTCAGTGAAAATAATGGTGGAGGGTGAGTGCACTCACACTGCTCGCCCAACACGAGTCGCTCATACGCCACTCTCACAAATGCACGTGTGTCAAATTGCGAAATAGATTCGTGGCCATGTGTTACATGGTTATAGTGTTCATTCCTAGAACAAGAGAAGAACAACTTCATTGCCACTTACACCAATGTACAGAAGTGCACCCATGAAGTACTTTGTATGGCCCCTCCTGTGGTAGACAAGTTGTTTGTCAGAGAAGCCTTTCTGCACAGCACTGTTAGACCTTTTAGCTTTAAAGAGTCTGATCATTCTCCTCTGATCCCACTCAATATCAAGGGTCTTTCAGCCACTGAAATACATGAGACAAAGGGCAACTCATCTGCATCTGGATGATGCCGTAAAGTTGCCCACTTTATATATATAAAGTTGCCCACTGCCAATCACAAAGTTTTTCAAATACATATTTGTTGTCCCTTATCAATGGGAAAGTGCCTGAGCAACATCCGTCAGCAACACTGCCCGGCAAAGTTGCCCTGTGTATCGTCACGCTTACTGGTGTCTTGCCGCATCGCTTCAGATCCCAAACCTCCTCTGTGGGACACCTCAGGCATCCCATGTATTTAAATTTCCCCACCAGTTCTCCTAATTAATTAACTTCATTAGTAAAATAAGGCATCGACTAGGCAAACGTGGTAGGCTTCCCTGAAAAAGCCCACTGTCATCCCCACAGCTCCTCCAGAACAGCCCTCGTTATCTTGCTACCAAAAGTCACCCACAAGTCACATCCGCTGTGAATGGCAAGCCAGTCAGCCGGTGACCCCAACCCCCCTGTGTCACCTCCTGCTGAAAAAAGGGTCTGTATGTCAAGCTTTTTGCAAATGACGCCCAGATACCCTGCAGGCGTCCTTCAAGTGCCCCCTACTGCTCACCAAGAGAACTAAGCTAAGGCATTTAAATGGCAGCTTTTATTATTCAGGCTGTATAATTTAATTCTGCGGGGTAATTATTACGGTCAGCTGTTATAGCAGCATAATGGGTAGCAGCTAAAACATTTGAGTCGTTGCCTCTTTTCCCTGCAGGTTGTTGGATCAAACTACAGTGAAGCCGTGTAGCTATTCGAAGCTCCAGAATCGCTGCTGGTGTGTGTTGGACAAGAAGACAGAGGGGAGCAGAGACAGTTACTGGGCGTCACTGTGCGTCTACAACACTGCTGGTCATGTTACCAGCCCCCCAGTCGCTCTCCATCCACAAGATGTCGGTGAGTAGCAGTGATGCTCCAGCCACTGTATCTGGTCTTCTTGATGTTGTTGGACCTTGATTGGTGTGGAACCAGGTCAGACAGATGTTCTGATCAGTCACTGGCCCTTATAAAGAATGCACGCTACTAGCTTCTGTAAAATATCATGCACTGAGCCTGGGATTGGATTGCTGGACAAAAGGTCGTCGCAATTCTGCCTTGACATGTCGAACGATGCAATGGCTGCGTTAGTTCTTTCGTTTTCAACAGCCACATCTGAAATAGAATAGAATATCTTTATTGCTATTGTACAATGTAACTGTGTTCTTTCCACCAATGCTACATGTTATAAAAGATAAATTAAAATGGAATAAAATAAGTAAATAAAATGAATAATATGCACGATATAGATGTACAGTATCAAACTAAATGGTGAATAATAATGCTGTAGTGCAGTGACATAGTTCTTTAGTGTTAAACAGTGTGTATTTTCTTAAATTGAGTCTTTTGTCTTCTTGGCCGTCCCCAGTTAAGCCGGACCCCCCGTATAATGTGTCAGTGCATAGTCAAGAAGGGAAAAAACACTGGCTGATAGTGTCTTGGAAATATCCTCGCTCGTGGAAGGGTAATTTCTACAAACTCACTTTCCAACTGCAGTATTTCGTGGTCCTGCAGGGGAATCCCAGAGGCATGGTGAGTGCGATATACTGTCTCGTTACGCTAATGAGCTGTTTGTGTGCATATGACATACCGCAAGCTGGAAATATCCAACCATCCATCCATTTTCCAAAGCGCTTATCCTATTGGGTCGCGGGGGGGTCCGGAGCCTATCCCGGAAGCAATGGGCACGAGGCAGGGAACAACCCAGGATGGGGGGCCAGCCCATCGCAGGGCACACTCACACATCATTCACTAATACATGCACTCCTATGGGCAATTTAGCAAGTCCAATTAGCCTCAACCGGAGTACCTGGAGGAAAACCCACGACGACATGGGGAGAACATGCAAACTCCACACGCATGTGACCCAGGCGAAGACTCGAACCCGGGTCCCAGAGGTGTGAGGCAACAGTGCTAACCACTGTACCACCATGCCGCCCCATGCTGGAAATATATGTATTAAATATATTATTCAATCTAAAATACTAAATGTAGAAATGTTGTATTCACTCATGTGTCTCATTTACAAGCTTGATGCAATTTAGCGTTGATCTCTTTTGCCTGAATTTTGAAACCATTGATTCAGTCTAGCTTGTTGGATTATAGAAAAACATTTTTTTCTTCTTCAGTTACAACCTTCTGATGTAACTATATTGATCTCAGATTGTAATATGAAAAAAAACACTATACATAACTACATACGCTACAAATATACATATTATACCAAGGGTGTTGAACTCAGGTCCTGGGGGGCTGGAGCCCTGTGTAGCTTAGTTCTTTCCCTGTTCCACCACATTCAACTCCAGCTATGTGGTAATCAACACAAGAAGTTGAATCGGGTGTGTTAAATGAGGGGAAACCCAGGATTGGAGTTTGACACCCCTGTACTATATACCATGCTCAGCTATGACACGAGAGGTACCGTATTTCCTAGACTACGCATGCAACCAGAATTGGTTTCTACCATTCGTCCAAGATTGCATGAGGAAAAAAAATAGAAATTTCAATTAAAAACTAGAACCCCATGGGCCATTCTGTTAAAGAACAGTGACATTAATAAACTGATATGAGTCAGGGTGACAGCATAAGAACATAAGAACTATACAAATGAGAGGAGGCCATTTGGCCCATCATGCTCGCTTGGGGAGAACTAAACTAATAGCTCAGAGTCGTTAAAATCTTATCTACCTCTGATTTAAAGGAACCCAAGGATTTAGCTTGCACTACATTATCAGGAAGGCTATTCCATACTCTAGACTCAGACTACGCGCTGTGTAAAGAAGTGCTTCCTTAAATCCAGCTTGAAATGTTCTCCCGCTAATTTCCACCTATGGCCACGAGTTCGTGTATTTAAACTAATGCTGAAGTAACTATTTGGTTGAACAGCATCCAAACCTGTTAGAATCTTATATACCTGGATCATGTCCCCCCTCAGTCTCCTTTGCTTGAGACTGAACAGATTTAGCTCAAGTAACCGTTCCTCATATGACAATGTTCCATGCATGTTCCATGTTACTTACAAAGGTGAATCCGTGGGCCTTGTCAGTGAGTCTATTAAGAAGCAGATGTGAATTATATGACAGGCGTAACATAAACACAACTTTAACCACGCCATGGAAAAGGTTGGCCTCACAATGCTAACTGCTACCCTGTACCATAACAAACCTTAACCCCTAGGGTATAAAGTATGCTAAGAGTATGATCAGCATTATTAAAATAGCCACATTGAACTCTATTTATCTTTTTCTATCAGAGATACAAGCGAAACAGATTAAGTTAATTCATCTTGTAACGCGGTACTCCAAGGCAAAAATGTTTCAGGAAAATGAAAAGGCCTGACAAGCTGTAATGTGACTCACTTCCTGCATGCAGCGTGTCCGTTTGGGCAGCGAGCGGCTTCGCTTCCTCTTGTTTACGATTTTGCATCAAGGGGCAGAGTCCCGCATTGTTCAGCCCAGTGCTCTGCTTCAGTTCTGCCAGCTTGTGTGTCTCCCCCCTGCCCTTCCCCTTTTTGGTGTCCCAGCATAACTCTAAACCTCCCTGGGTTTCTATGGCCTCACGCGTAATGCCGCGCCCAGTCTGACTGACCCCCTTCATCATGTTTCACAGCAAGAGGTTCACACTCCTAAGCTGAACTACACAATCAAGGATGCCACCCCCAGAGTCAAGTACCTCCTGCGGGTTCGAGGCAGAGAGGAGTTTGGCATCGGGCACTGGAGTGACTGGAGCCCGCAGCTCTATGCTTACACCTGGACAGGTGAGAGCCCCTATTATATGGAATATATATACACAATAATCACTTATTACATGCACAATAACAAATGCTGCTCAGTGGGTTAACACTGCTGCTCGACACCTCTGGAGACCAGGGTTCGAGTCTCTCCATGTGTGGGGTTTCTATGCCATTGAGGGGTTTCCTCTGGGTTCTGATGTGTTTGAATGGGTGGTTATTCCCTGCCTTGTGCCTGTTGGTTCCAAGACAAGCTCTAGACCCCAGTGACCCTACAAAAGACAAGCAGTATGGAAGATGAACGATGAAATAAATGAATGAATGGCATTATTAAATGCCTGTTTATTTAATAAACATTTGATGCACTGTTACACTCGATACACGTACGTGTCACCCCTGCTCCCAGCGACCAGTGAAACCATGACATTTTCAAAGGCTTGCATCTGCCCATCTGCGGTCTGCGGTCTGCGCAGCATTCAGTGTGAACTGCCCTTCTGTGGTTTTTTCATAGGCTCTGAAATAGTCTGTTTACGCTCCCTGTCTCACTCACCCTGTTTAACACGGTAAAAAAGAGCACATGCCAACTTGCAGGTGCGATGGACTCAAACTGCCAGTCCAGGAATGAGTGGTTGTGCCTAATGTCCCTCTGGGTATTAAGGATGTTCGTTTCATTATTAGCATCAGTGGTATGTAGGTAAACAGACGCCATCTTTTAATTCTTTCTGTCGCAGAATATTACATTTGAACGTCGAGTGTTTCGGCACAACATTACTTTTATTCCTGTTATTGTCACCCTAAGAATGTAACCGAAATAGCATTAAAATTGGCCGGTGAACATATAAGTAGATGTATGAAAACTGGTGCCCCTGCTGTAGCTCAACAAGTAGCGCATTGCACTAACAAAGCGAAGGTCATGGGTTCGCGTCCCAGGCAACGCACATAAATCGTAACCTTTTCCGCTACTGCAAGCCGCTTTAGATAAAAGTGTCTGGTAAATGTGCAGATAACTTGTTTGGGACCAGAGGTCAATGTGTGACGAGAGAAGCCGACTCTATTGTTATAATCATAACTCTGGCTTCTCTGCCATCTCCAGAGCCGACGACTATGCCAGCCTCCACCGATACAGTAGGCATTTTCATTCTTTAAATTCATATGTAAGCGCCTTTCCTGTGAAATGGGTCCCTCTGTCCTCCTCCTCATAGCTTTTTTTTACGGCCTTATCAGGTTCATGACTCCTGGTTTCCCGAGGGCTCTGGTATTGATGAAGATAACGCAGTGGGACGCGGTGAGTTGCATACACCTGCTGAGCGATCGGAAGCATGCATGAGTAACTTAGGAGTGTCATCCACAAACCTTTATATACACACGTAAATGTATGGTACTGTGCAAATGTTTTAGGCACTCAAAGAAAATGTTTCAAATGTTTCGATCCATGTAGTAAGTGTACATTTGCTCAGAAAAGATGAAAAACACAATGGATCATGAGAATATATGCAAATTAACAGCAACACAATAAAAACTAACAAGACTTTCTTCTGTTTACCGAACCGTCGCTAACATCTTGTTGCATGGCTAGAAGGACACGGATTCAGTTCCCAAACCTCCCCTCAATGGCACCCCACCCCTTGCATGCATAAATTAAATTTTACCACCAGCCAAATTAATTCATTTAATTGATTTTAAAAGCCCAACTGATATTGATTAGCCATACGTGTGTGCTAGCGGTCAAGACAACAAAGGCATGGCTGCATTGGTCGGCTGCTGCAAATACTGAAGTGATTTAGTAGAAGTTTTGACAAATGCAGTATTATAGTCAAACACCAACATGAAGATCATTTAAGCATCATTCTCCTTGGCTGCCTAAGACGTCTGCACTGTACAGTATAATAAATAACCCTGCAAATGCCCTACACTCTGTTGTAGTTTTTGTTCCGCACACGCCTGACAGCCAGTTACTGCTGCACGTGTCCTGGGTGATTGGAGTCTGCATGCTACTGGGCCTCATTGTCATGAGCGCCTTTGCCCTCAGGTACATCTTATACAATAGTGTTTCCCCTCTGGCCCTTACTGGGAGCTGGGAGGGAGCAAAAATGTGGACTGTCTGACAGGGAGCTCGGAGGGAGCGAAAACGTGCACTGGCTATGGGTCCCAGAGGACTGGATTGGGAAACACTGTCTTATATAATAGTGCATCCCAATCTGGCCCTTGGGGACCCTCGGACAGTCCACATTTTTGCTCCCTTACTTGGAGCTGGGAGGGAGCAAAAATGTGGACTGTCTGACAGGGAGCTCGGAGGGAGCGAAAACGTGCACTGGCTATAGGTCCCAGAGGACTGGATTGGGAAACACCTTCTTATATAACAAACCCATCTGGTCCTCAGGGACTCGCAGACAGTCCATGTTTTTGCAGGAGCTGGGAGGGAGCAAAAACGTGGGTTTGCTGTCATATGATATAAAGTTATCATTTTGGTGTCATGCACTGTTTCACTTCCTCAAATCCACTGTCTCTGGGGTTCTTTTGTTTCTTCTCGCCCTCCTTTTGTCCGCAGGCACAAGGTAAAGTTCATATTCAAACCTCATAAGCTGAGTGGTACTTCCCCTCCGCTGCCATCGGCCTCGGCTTCTTCAGCATCGCCTACAGAGGAAGGAAATCCCCTTGTGCGTGGAGAGCGGCCTGGTCCCCCACAGAACTCAGACCCCCCCTTTCCTGAGGAAGATGAGGCGAGTGCCGAAGGAATTCACCTCTCCAACTTGGGTTACTTCTTAGTACAAAGGGACTAAGAGACCTGGCACTTAGCCTCTGTACTTGTCAGATTTATATGCACTGCATTATATAGCATAAAGTGTACATCTGTATGAATGATGTAGTAAGATATTACTACACACCCATGTGAAGTACCTTTAGGTGACTATTGTGAGAGGCACTATATAAAAATTAATTTAATTGAATGTATACTTTGCTAATATAAACGCAAATCCGTTCATCTTTTTTGCAATAGAAAACTGTAATGGTTCAATACGCTGAGCCAATAGTATGTATATGAGTGTAAGATACCATAAAGCATTGCATTGTTTTTTAAACTATATGATACCATATTTGTTAGGTGGGAAAATGGACTGAGTTTTGAATTTCTGGTCTTGTGTCATAACCTGTTTGTATTTCACATGCATGTATTTGATTATATGTGGTGCTGTGTCTTATGCAGTCAAAGAAAATGTTTAAATGATCTTCATGGTAAAAAGTGTGTCAGCTTTTCAAAACCTTTCCTTAAGTCACCCCAATATTTGCAGCAACCAAACATACACCATCTTATTATATGACTCTTACTTGGCTAATCAAGACCTCATTGAGTTATTTAACTAATTAAGTTAGTTAATCGAAATAATGGTGAAATTTTATAAATATATGGATTGGGTGCCCCTGAGAAGAGGTTTGGGAACTGAAGCGTTCATCTAGCCACCCAACTAGATGTACTCTAACTTAAGAACTTAAGAAATTTCTGTTAGTTTTTATTGTTACTGTTAACTTGCATATGTTTTCATGTTAAACAGTTTTTTTTCTAAGCAAATATACATTCACAACCCAGTCAAACAACTTTAAACATTTGCTTTGACTGTGAAGACTTTCACAGCACTGTGTATAATATTAACTTGAGAATAAATGTGTATAAGTTCTACTGTTTTATAGCTCACTTGTCTGCTCAAGTGAAGAGCTGGCAGCCCTGCGCCATGTTCTGTTGCGGATGTTTTGTGAAGTTTGTGCCCTCAGCCGTGACGCTGAGTTTCACCCAGCGCCCTTGACACATTTCTGAAGTTGTCCAAAGAGCACAGGGCTGAGGAAATACATTTAAAAGTGAAACCTTAGTAATATGGAGCTGAACGAAAGACATACTGCACTTCGTTCTCTCTATAACAACCTTTCAGTACAAACTGGGGTGTCAGAGGTGTATGGATGCCCTGGCAGATTGGGACCCAGCATTGAATAAAGCCTCCAAAATTTACTAATGCCTTCCCCCCTCCCACATACCAAAATCTACCAAGGGGGACCCTCCCCTGCCTGCCGCAGCAGGACCCCAGACATGACTCCCATATTTCTTTAGATTAAAAATGCCCAAGCAGGGGGCCCAAGGTGACATTTCGTGATGGGGCCCAGAGTTCCTACTGTAACTCTGCCCCCCAGGTACAAAACAGAGAGTCCTTGCTTCCACATGTTAAAACTCACCATTTGGTGAAAGGTTCACATCAACCTGCTGAAAATATTTTTCATACATTTAGGTATTATACAGATGTCATATTATAAAAGTTAAAAACAATATTTAATATTTTATAACTACTGTATATAATGTCTGCGATGGGCTGGCCTCCCATCCTGGGTTGTTCCCTGCCTCGTTCCCATTGCTTCCGGGATAGGCTCCGGACCCCCTGCGACCCAGTAGGATAAGCGGATTGGAAAATGGATGGATGGATGTATATAATGTAAAGTAACATATAGCTATGATACTATCAAAAAACACAATTTAAAACTACTACTCTGAATGAATGAAAGAATGAAAATTATACTCTCTTTAGGACAGCTATCATAACAGAAAAGTTGAAATATGGCATATTGTACTGTATCGCCCTTGTTACTGAGCTAGTTTTTTGTAACTCAATCCAGAGAATGTTAAGTACAACTGTAAAGGCTTAAATAACAATGGGCTCATAAATCATTAACACCAGGGGTGGGCAATCTTAACCAGAAAGGGCTGTTGTGTATGTGGGTTTTTGCTGCAACTCCTGAATTAGATTACTAATTAGATGACTGATTGGCTGAAGAGTCCTCACACCTGGGTTTGAACAGCTGACCTAAAGGTTATCCCAAAAACCTGCAGACACACCGGCCCTTTGCCGATTAGATTTCCTACCCCCGATTTACACTCTATGGTCAAACGTATTGAGACACACGTCTTAGTCACTGAATTCTGGTCTTCTATTCAGACCCATTGCCACACGTGTACAAAATCAAGCACATAACCATGTTGTCAGGTTTTCAAACATTTGTGAAAGAATGGGTCATTCTGAAGAGTTCAGTGAATTGTGTGGCACTGTCATAGAGCACACCTTATTGCAACCTTTGCACTAAGTCACTTTGTGGGATTTCGTCCATGCCAGAAATCAGACGGGCAACTTTACGTTCAAGCAACCACAGAAACTCACTAAGTGGCAGCAGGGACGCATTTTGGGTTGTGTGGGCCCCTGGGCAAAACGTTTGCCCCCCCCCCACCACCACCACCACCACAATTCAAGGGCCCTTGGCAGCCAAACGCCCTCCCTATAGGGTCAGGGGCCCTTGTAGGCAGAGGATCAAAGAATGTAGGCCCTCTAAAATAGACAAACGAAAATACATTGTTGATAAGCATTGCTAATTGTTTTGGGCTAGGGGCCCCACGGGCCTCCTGCACCCCAAGGGCCCCTGGGCAGCGGCCCCGCTGGCCCGGTCTGTAATCCGCCCCTGAGTGGCAGACCATGTAAAGTAGCAGAGCAGGGTTGCCGATTCCTGAGGCACATGGTCGCTAACGATCTGTAGACTCAGTACCTGCAGAGTTCCACACTTCCTCTGGAAGCTTCATGGCCGAGTAGCTGCTTGGAAGCCTCACATCATTAAGCACAATGTCAAGTGTCAGATGGAGTGGTGTAAAGCACACTGCCACTGGACTCTGGAGCATGACTGGGCCCCAAGGTAAGTGGTGTGAAAGAGTTTGACTGGCCCACACAGAGCCCTGACCACAACCCCATCGAACACCTTGGAAATGAACTAGAACAGAGATCTTGCACCAGGTCTTCACGTCCAACATCAGTACCTGACCTCACACATGCTATTCTGGATGAATGGGCCAAAGTTCCCACAGACACACTCCAAAATCTTGTGGAAGGCCTTCCCAGAAGAGTGGCAGCTGTTACTGCTGTGCAGGGGGACCAACTCTGTATTGATGCCTGTATTGATGTAATGGCCAGGTGTCCCAATACTCTTGTCCATATTTCACGTATGAACTGTAATATTTCACAAATAAGTTGTAAACATCCATTTGTGTGTTTATAGGAGTTTCACCTTGTTACCCTGGTGTCCTCCTGCAGTCCACAAACAAGAATTTTCCATAGTTTGTGATTTCGTGTGCAAGCGTGTGCCCTTTGCTGACCTGGGAAACCCCCTTTGCTCAAATGGGAAACCTCCCTTGCCTGTGTTTCTGGGCACAGATTCAAGATACACCATGGATAAGCATTTATGAAAGATGAACCACTGGATGAATTCCTATGAAATTAATACATTAACAAGGAGGTTGCATTCTGGTAAGGCAAGCAAACATAAAAATGTAACACTCTTACTTATGGATTACAAGCATTATTGTCATTTTACTTATTTTTACATAAATTACGACACTTTTCATTAATCTACACATAAATGATTATATAACAGGCTACAATATGCTGTTTGACATGCTGATATGTTTTTAACCAAACAGTTACAAATATTAATTGCCAAAAATAGTAGCAGAACGCAATGATACAACAGATCATTCCGGGAAATAAAGACCGTTATAGCAAAAAAGGGAACTAGATAGAAAAAGAAACCTTTGCTAAAATGTCATGGTATTTAATTCTTTGTTAAAATGTTTAGTTATGGGACATTTGTAAATACAGTATTGCTACATTGTTACACTGGGTATAATATGTATTGACTGGAGGTGACATCTCATGTATGGAGCCTGTAAAAAGTTTCACTTCAAAGGGGAAAAAGTCAAGAACTACACAGCTCAAATCCCGTAGTGACTCCTGTACATACAGTATGCTATATACACATAGTATTAGCATCCATCCATAGTCCTGTTATGTATCACACTGCAGTGATTTGGGAAAGGACCGTAAATCTGCCATAGATCCATTAAACACACATCTGTCCTTTTGCACAGCCTTTCCTGCCCCCTGCTGTCTGACGCTGCATTTCACATGAACACAGCGTTACTTGGTCAGAGTCTGATTACTGCAAGTAAGATTCCTCAGTGAAGGACCATTTGCCTGTCTGTTAAAAATCAGCAATGAAGTCAGACAGAACTACCAAAACCTGAGCTGCAATTAGATCCTCCTGCAGATCCGGCTGAGATGTAGCTTCTCATGGCCCAATTCTCAAGCCTGCTGAAGAAAATGAGGAGGTTTACTTGACGGGGCACAAATTCTTAGTAACGAAGTACAAATCATGGAGAAACACAGTCGCCACTTGAGATTAAAGATGCGTTGCTATTCATTAATGATGAACAAGCATGAGATCAGTATTTCACTTGTGCTATTCGTTACTTGTTACTTACAAATATAGTAAATGCTTGAGATAAATCATGCGTCATGATTCATTGCTGTTGAATGAAAAGATCAGTATGTAACTAAGACTTAGTTTATGGTTAATTAATACATAAGTAATTGCATAATATTACATCATTTGTGCCCTGTCAAGTAAAGTGATACTAAAAAGTACCACGTTTTAATGCTTACGATACGTTAGCTTAAGTTACCGCAATCACCTTCTGGAAGGGGAAAATCCATTTGTTATATGAGTACGAAACACTCCAGAGGACAAAATCACTATAACATTTATAGTAGTTTGCATAATATGCTACTTTTATATGTCTCACTTTTCTGTGTACAGTCTCATTATGGTGGGAGTCAAAAATGTTTGGTACATTACTTAAAACAATTTTGAAATGTAATAGTTTGTACTGTTTTGTAGTCAAGCTCTGTTGCCAAGGCGCGTATTTAACGAAAAAGCATGTTTGTTTGAATTTGCTACCTACTGCAGTGCATGATGGGTGCAATATTTGAAGGCTACATAATTTCATCATCTGGAACTGCTGCACCTGGTGTAGGCATGTAATATTATTTAGCACTTCATAACACATAGAGAATGTAATCATTAGGACTCTTTTAAGAAGCTACATTGTGACCTTCAGAGAATGCCGACCAATTACTGCTGTGCACAATGTGACAAAAAACAAGTATGAATTAGCACCTTGTGTCGGCTTAGAAGTTTCTGTATCTGTTAGCTATTTTGCTAGCTTTTGCTGTATGAATATGTACTTTATTAGTGCTGCAGCTTATCACCATGATGAAGGACAAATATATTATTAACCCTCTAGCCAGACAATGTGCAACAAGCAGAAGCTGCCAGGGTTTGCTAGAGAAGGAAGGAATTCGCCTGAGTTCACCAAAAGTTCACGGCTGGGTATTTAAAAAAAAAAACGAAGTATAGATGGTCACGCCACCATGATGTTCAGCTGAGGCACCAAACGGTAAAAAAAAATGATTGACAAACTTCATCTAGGGGTGTGGATCAAGTGAGAAAACAACGATGGTGAATGGTTGAGGGAATGATGATGCTTAAGTGATGAGATATTGTTACACAATAAAAAAAATTATATAAATTGGCGTAAAACAGTATTGGAAACACTTGTAAGTGTCCGGCCTTGCTTTTATCTTGATTGTTGCAATAAAGATTGAATCTGACGATCTACACAAGCGGCTCCTGACTCCTGATTGGCAGGGAAGGAAAAACCACAACAAAGGCAGATCTTAAGTGTGAATTTGGAAGGGGGGGTGGGTGGCATGGTCCATTTTTGCCCCTGGGCCCAGTGTACAGTAGTTGAATGTCTAACTTGTTCCACTCACCACTGAGACACCTCCTCAGCCCATAGCCATGGATATGGTGGATATCTGTGGATATCTGTGGATATCTGTGACAATGACTCAAGAATGAAAAAAAATAAAGCAGAACACAACAAAGTTCACTCTTTTGATAACGGTGTATGTCTGTCACAAGACACAAACCGGGGGGGGGGGGGGGGGGCACCAGAAATTTCTCCAATTCCGATTAGCTAGTATTGCATTGTATCTCACAACTGGCCGCCAACTGTTTTCACACCTATGTTGAAGTTGATGATTCAAAATGAAAGCAGTTGATTCAAAATGAAAGCAAAGTCTCACATACTGAGGTGAAGATGGGGACCACAGAAAAGTACAGTTGTTAGGTATGAAGAAGCACTAATGATAAATACCATATTATCTTCATATCAATCTTGCCCCTGTAAGATGTCGAGCTGGCCTGTTCGATAACTATCAAAAGAATGAACCCATGTCCATTTATGTTATTCATGCCTGGAAGTTCTCCTGCATTTATTACCATAAAAAAACTGAAAGCTCGTTTTTTTCTTAGTTCAAATTCCATCGGATGCGGTTCCACATCTTCACCTCACAAATGGTGACCCAACTAAGTTCATTCTACTGTGCAAAAAAAATACGACTTACAGTACAAATGCAAGTGCCCCAAGTCTCACTATAATTTCATTTTTATGTTCTACTTACTCTCATTACTTTCCTCTTTGGTTTGCTGCTATCATTGCTCGCTTTTGGGGGGGGGGGGGGGGGGCATGATTCCTGTATGACTAAATGTACTGTAGATAAAGCACAAAAATCACACTGAACACAGCTTTCTCAAATCAAACTTGGTCGAGAGGTCTGACAGCGATTCATAGTCACCCGTGCTGTGCCCTAAACTGCCCCCTACCACGGATTGCCTCCCCTGACGTCATCGCTCCATTTAAAGTCAATGGCGTTTCCCCAGCGCAGCAGAAGCGAACGCTCGCTGTAAATTCATTTTCTAGCCCTAAACCGACTGAAAAAACTCACTCAAAGTAGTTGAAAACTGTGGCAGCTGACAGTTTGAAACCCAACAAATGAAGAAGACACTTAAAAACATTACATTTAGATATGTATCGGTATTGTTTCCTTTGCCAGGTACAACCTCTTGAAAGTGTTTCTTATGGCTGCCTGTCCACTTCGAAATTGTTGCCCGATATTTGTAGACTTCCTTTAACTGCGTGACGCTGGAGGGGTTTTCCAGCAAAATTCCAATTCAATTCATTTGACCGGCCCGTTCTCTAACCCTTCATCCATTTACAAAACAAAGCAGTGAAATTCTAATGCCACGGTTCCAGGGTAGGGCATCATGGGTCAAAATCAATGCAGTGCAGTACTAGACAGACCCAGGCAAAACTGCAATGCAAAGAATGAGTCAACAAATAAGCAAAACATGTGGGCAAAGGGATCACAATATAGCAGCATAAATAAGGTTCAGATAAAGTGCAGGTAGGATATTAACAGTGGCACCAGATTAGAAGTCTAACATCACGGGAAAAGAATGTTTCAAACTAGGTGATGTGGGCGGTGATGTGCATTTATGCTGGGGTTTAATGGCAACCTTCAACCTTGTGCTGATGTTCCTTCATGAGACCAGAGGCTTCTTCCTTGCTGACCTCCCATGTCGGCTGAATGTGCGCAGTGCCTTTCTTACGGTTGTCTTCCGCACTTTCATTTGGATTGTAGCAAGAGCTGCCTGTAGATGCCTTAGTGACGCCATTGGATTCTTTAAGACTTGATACACCATCATGTGCTCTGCTCTTGGACAGACTACTGGTAGCCTTAAAGCCCCCCCCCCCATTCATAGATTATTTTAGGAACAGTGGAGTGTATAATTTCAAAACCTTACAAATGACTTTAAATATCACCCCAGGCTCATAAGTACCAACATCCATCCTTTCGAGGAGGTTATTTTAATCTTGGCTTGATGCTACCATGTACATGGATAGTTAAGACGAAACATGACCAGCTGTTTAAATTGGGTGACTCAAAATATCAACAATTGTCCCTGATTTGGTGCATATAATTCCAGTTTTTAGGGTTAATGCAGTAATAAATATTGGGGTGTAGTAACTTTTATCTGCCAGTTAATCATAGGGCACAGGGCAGGGGACGAGCTGAATGGGATGCAGGTCCATCACAGGACAAAGACCCTAAATTCCATGACATAATAACTAATGCATGGAATAACTAAATTAACTAAAATATAATATTTTTTAAATATAAAATTGTAATCTGCAACTTTCCGAAACAGGCCATTTGGTCATGATGACAAGATTATACCCTGAAGCTGATTCTTACCCCCTTGTTCACTTCATATAAGTTTCTTTTTCTGAAAGGTTCTTTTAATCAAAAAAATATTATGCAACAAATCAAGATCATAATGTGTCTCACTTAAAATACGAATCTGCACTTAATGAGCAGATACATTAAGTGAAAATGAGAATTCAGGAAGATGGCCCATTTCAGGCACTTAAATTAGATTTTTAAAATTTATTTTAGCTTTATTGAAGGTTACAAAATGTAAAATTGAAGCCTAAATTTTTGTATTTCTCTATCAGTGCTGTTCAAAATGTTGTCTGCCTACATATGTTGATATGTTATATCCTTAAATGTACCTTCCGTAAATTCTGTCTCCATGGTGATCATAGTTTTCCCCTGGCTTTATGAGCGTGCATATCACGTGCTTATTGCATGTTTCTAACGAACCAATAAGATGCTATAAGAAAGACCGGCTGAAAGTTTCCTGCTCTAACATGTGAAATTGTCGCTGTAAGTAACCGTGTTTCGAAGAACGTAACGCAAGTCTTCAGGAAAAGAGCGAAATGATGTTGTTTCTTATCGGTACGCAGAATGTGTGTGTAATGTTATATGTAACATCCCTTGCAAGTAATATTGTTAGTGTTATGTCGCTGACATTTAGAAGTTCACAGATTAGATGCGTCTAATGTGCTTTGGCGAGTTATTGGTATCTTGTCTGAAATAGATTTCGCGTGTAATATTTTGTAATACGCTATTGTAATAAACAGGGACGTAACAGCGCGATTACGTACGAATTGTCTGTGCATTTTTGCGCTACTATGACAAGAAATTACGGAGAACAGTTGAAAGTTTTTGTCTTGTCCTTTCGTTTTTCTGTGTTTTTTAAGAAGGCAACGCAGCCAGCTAGAGGCAGGGGTGGGGTTAGTTGAAGGGACTGCACGCGCTCACGTGTCTCCTGCCTGTCGGAAGTGTGGGCTTTAACGTGCATTGTAGTGCTATTTGTGTGCAGTGTCCTAACCGGGATGTTGTGTGGTGTGAGATTCACTGTGCGGTAATGTGTGTCGATATGATCTTGGAATGGTTTGTCGGCTAGTTTCTTCCTGAGTCGTGCAGAACCCTTTATGTTAACCCAGACTCCGCTGCTTGAATTCTATTTAATAGAACTTTGTAACTATAGCTGACGTTCTGTGGTGGTCTACTCTTTCCTTATAGCGTCTGACGCTATTCTAGGTTTATTACAATATATATAGATTGAAACCTTATTGTACCAGCGAGGGGAGCCCTCTGGGGTGAATTTCAGGGCCCCCTGTGGTGGGTGGGGCAGGGCTGGGGCCCCTGTGATACTCAGGAGCCTGAGCAGGGCCCACAGAGAAAATCAGGGGGCAACTTTTCTTTATAGCCTCTGACGCTATTCTAGGTTTATTATAATATATATAGATTAAAACCTTATTGTACCACTGGAAGAGATCTACCGTACCATCGTTTGAGAACCAGTGGAACATCAATGCATATAGCCTACATGTTTGCTTTACTTTTTCTTTAGCTGTGACGGGCCAGTTGCTTTCTTCCACCAGTCCGACAGCAGTAGAATGTTCCCAAACATGGCAGTTGGACGGTTCAGTCGAGTTCCGATTCTCGCCAAAAAAGAAGGACTGTTGGAGGGAGTGGCGCTACAATGTAAGTGAATCCCGATCTAAACCTAAATACTTTATGGATACTTTTCGGATCTAAATGCGTAGAAGAGAGAATTAATATACTATTGAAAACCTGCTTTTGTAGGATGAAGTCCTTGCCCATGATGATGACCAAGGAAAGAACAGCAGCCGTGAACATGTTCTGGCTCTTACTTCACAATCTCTTGTTTTGAAATCCTGCATTGAGAATATAACATACAAGGAAGACTGTCTGGATTCTCTAGTATGTCGGTTTAGTCTATTTTGAAATAACCTGCTTGTGAACAGTGACCGCCATCTCCGTGTATGATTTAGATCACTTGTGTTTTTGACACTTGTGTTTTTCCTTTCAGACGGGAGAACACGTAATACCGTATTTTTGTGAGTATCTGTGTTTTTTCCCCGTCATTGTAGCAAACATGACAAAACATTCTAAACATTTCCGAATAATTAAATGGCCACAGACTGTATGTTCAGATTTGAGAAAATATCCGACGTTTTCCAGGTTTAGCCATTTATGTGGAATTTATGTGGAACGTGTTTTAAAGTTTATACTTTATGCTGTATTGGGTTTCTTTGTGTTAAGGATCCCCATAGTCATTTGATTTCAAAATGTACACATTTTCTTAAGAGGTGTCCTTGGTAACAAGGAATTAAGAAAGGGAAACATCTGTTAGAGCGTTGAAATTGTCTTTGTTGTTTTACCACAGGTAACTGCTCCAGCCAGAGCTCAGTCGGTACAGTAAAAATGTTTTTTTTTTTTTTTTTAACAAATCACGTTTTAAAAATCAGGCTTTTCAGATGTTAATCAGTAAAAATGTTTTCAACCTTGTTTAAAAAGCAGTGGTTGACAGCCAATTTTGATATACATTGGGAGTCCATTCCACTGGATTTATTTAGACCCCTGATTTAACTTCTCAGAGGCTTTTTGGCTGTTTCACTCACTAATTAATTCTTTTAATGTTACTTTTTGTAAGTGTACATTTCACTTCACATTCTCAGCACACTTTTCTTGTCTCTCTCCCTGTTCCCACCCAGTCCGTCACCCAGATGACGACAGGAGACACCATTACGTGGTTCCTGTACTTGTTCTTGTTGCTGCCCTGCTTTTGATTCTGACAGGTACGTAACACTTAAGTGCAAATTACTTTTCAGTGTCTAACTTCACGCATCAGCTGGTCTATATCAAATTATCAGTGAATAGTACATGATACTAATTGGATACTGATTGCATCCATTCATTCTATAGTTAATTTAGTTTTGGATACTCTTATGTTTTTAGTTACAGCAGACGAATCAGTTTAAATGGAGCCATTTCTCACAGTTCTAGTTGCTGTTCTGTGCAAGAAGCACCAAACCCCGTACTGTCCTGCTACACGGCTCCCTGCAGAGCAACGCGACACTGTTTAAGAGAAGATCTGCAGTTTTAATTAGCCAAAGGGGTAATGTTGTCATGTGTCTCAGATAGTTATTGCATGTAGCCACGTAAACGGTCCTTGATTACGCATAGTTCTTTGTAGAAGATGCTTTTATATGAATTATTTTTAGGAAAATCCTCAAAGTAGAACTGAAGTGTTTTTTTCTTTTCCTGTAATATCAGCCTGCAAGTTTAGTTAAACCTGAACATGATGTGCATGGACACACAAGTGATATGTTGCTCTTAATTTTGTCAACATGAATGAGATTTTGGATTAGAATGCAAGAAGCCTTAAAAAATTTAACAGAAGAGGAGACTGATAATTAGCCATGAATAGTATTCATGACCTGCGGTATAGGTGGGAATGTATGGCAAGGTATTTATTCTCCATTGTAAGCAGAATGTTTCTGTCAGAGTACATGATAGTGGATACATTGATACTGGTAACATTTATACTGTGAAATGTGCTTTTATATTTCACTTAAATGACACAGTCTCCCCCGAGGAGGATTAATCACAGCCTGTCAGTGGTTTAGCTGAGATTTACAGTCAGCCGTTAGCTGTGGAAGCTAAAGAGGGACGTAAGCTATGCCAGTGCGTGTACGACGAGTAGTACGGCGAGCGTTTACACAGCTGCAGGACGTCTGTGTCCGTAAAGGTCATACATAACATTATTATGTATCACACATTAAAATTGTCATTGTTTATATATATGATTATATATTAACTATAGAAACGTTTAGTATTATATGTCATTGTATGATTATATGAGTATATAAAGGTGAAATATAAATTCATTACATACTTTATACATATACATTTATATGTATATATGATTTATATTTATTATATATTAACAATAGACATAGCAAGATTTATATATTTATACAGTACTGTGCAAAAGTATTAGGCAGCCAAAAAAATTGTTTAAATAACTGTCATGTTGGTGTAAAACTATGCTGTTACGCCTGGCAAAGTGTGTCAGCTTCGCCATTTCAAAACCTCTGCTAAAATAACCCTGTTATGTCCAGCAACCATACAACACACCCGTGTGTTTTGTGACCTGACCTCTATCCCACCTCATATATTCTATTCAATATCTCGTTCACTTTTTTAACTAATTAAGTTAGTTAATTAAGCGAGCTGGTGGTGAAATTTAATAAATACATAGAATGGTTCGGGTGCCACTGAGGAGAAGTTTGGGAACTGAAGTGGTGTTCATCTAGCCATCCAAGTAGATATCAGTAACTTTTTGGAGAACAGAAGACATTGAGTGCCTAAGACTTTTGCACGGTTACTGTATATAATTTGATAAAATAATTACACATAGACATGAGCATAAAAGGGAAAGTTAGACTTGTATTTTTATACCAAAGAAAAACATTGTTTTTTAAGTCGTTAATGGTTTTTGAGAGACAGCTTTTTGTGAAAACAAGTATTTAGATGTGGCAAGTTGAATCTGAAGCATTTTATGCTGGTTTGTAGACTTTCCCCCAGTCAGAGCACCTACCTGCCGGCACCTATTAAAACTCGCTTGCAGGCTGATAATGTACCTATAGCTTTCCTGTATAATCCATG
Organism: Brienomyrus brachyistius; assembly: GCF_023856365.1. Classification (NCBI taxonomy): domain Eukaryota; kingdom Metazoa; phylum Chordata; class Actinopteri; order Osteoglossiformes; family Mormyridae; genus Brienomyrus; species Brienomyrus brachyistius. The sequence continues at coordinate 15,319,749 of NC_064541.1, forward strand.
CTTACTTTATACGGAGTGTCTCTGTGATATTATAATACTGGGCTTCAGCTGTAGATCTTTAAGCTGTGGAAGCATATAGGGGCTCCAAGCTGTGCCAGTGAGTACACAGTGAGCAGTGTGCTGTCCTGCCAAGCGGCACACGCCTCCGGAGATACTTCTGTAATTATCCACATACTATGTAACTTTTGCTATTATATTTCTGTGTATTATGCAAGTTACTCTGTAACACTCTGTTGCAATTAAAGCCCATGAAACCACATGTATCTTGTTTTGGATTTATCGTGAGATTGGTTTCGCTTTTAATCTTATCTACTCTTCACGCCTCTGGTTTCCTTATGTGGCTAAAACCTACGTTAAAGACTCACAAAGGATGCATGTGCATTGGAATTTTAGACAAAGTAAACTTTAAAAAAATAATAACTTCCTGGAATAAAGAAATCACATATCACACGTTTTTACAACTTTTTACAACTTGCAGACAAATTATTGGTCTTTTTCGATAGTGTCCTTTTTCTTTGCAATTTCAGCTTTCTCTTTTGCGCAACACTGGAAATTCATTTCTCCTGTCACACGAGCTGATCTGAAATCAGGGCGTCACCCATTACTTTATAGCTAGAATCATGCACCAGGTCTATGACGTATGAGCTGGGTAGGCTCGTGGAAAAGAATCCGTCAGAAGAGACACAAAGGTTTAAGTTGACAAACTGGTAAGGATATATTGACAAATCTGTAGGAGTTTATTGTTCCATTTGTGTGACACTTTTCTGAAATTTGCTAAATTAAGTAACAAGTATTGACAAAGTAAATAATGACTGTTTTGTTCCTGGTGCCATTTGGAGGTTTGTTTTATGTTGTGTCATTAGAAGTGGGTGAGTGAGAAATTTCAAATCATAATCACTTGATTCACTTGCATCATAAAAGTCAGCGAAACAAAGAAATTCTTGTGCCCCAGTTGCAGCAGAGGAGACGGATGCATGAGAGGACAGTGAGACAGTGGAAAACAAAGACGCTGCAATATGCAGTGAGAAAGTGCAATATGGGCAGTGGGACAATAAATATGTAATAAATATATTCGGCTTGCATAAGTTTGTGCAGGTCAGCAAAGTGCGAAGACCATTTATAAAACTGCAAACAAATCTATACAATACACAGCAAGACTTGTATTTTGCCAGTGGCCAGCTAATACCTGCGTGTGTGAAATACTATTATTTACTCATAGTGTGGTTTATCGAGCTCGTGGCTTTAGAGATAAATGTTACACCATAGTTTTGATTCTTGGTTGACAGGTTGAGAGATGGGCGATTTATCGATGCTCAAGTTCAAAATGAACACAAATGGATAAGAAAAGGTCTAAGTCATTAGGTGTCCAGTTTAGAAAAAAGAGGAAACGTGATTCAGTGAATTGTGCAGAACATGAAGATACACATCTATATCATTTCTTTATAAGCGTAATAATACGCATGTAATGAAATACAATAGTATAACAGTGTTTGCCAGTAGGGAAATACTGAAACAATTTGATTCAATTTTAAATGTTTTTAATTTATTTACTTAAAAAAAAAATTTTAATTAAATGTTTAGTTTATTTCTATTTGTCTTCATTACTTCTTTTTGATGTTTATGAATCTATTTTATTTTGTATGTATTTGTCACATGGCAAGACAAGAGAGTTTTTTTTTTTTGTAGTTTTTACAAGGACTAAACTCACATACTGATCCTAACTCCAACACACATAAAGGGGGAATGCATGTAGGTCTGATGCCAGAAAGCAAGACACACACAAATTGTCTATAGATACATGAGAATCAGACAGAATGTGCACATGGTAAGGGTATATGCGACAATCGGGAACACAGATCTGTCTGAGATATACTGCAGCGTTTTGGAAGACATCATAGCTCAATTCTGCAGTCCGCTGAAGAAAAAGAACTTCATACAGTTAGCATACGGTTAGCACACGGTTATGATACGGTTAGCATACGGTTAGCACACGGTTATGATACGGTTAGCATACGGTTAGCACACAGTTATGATACGGTTAGCACACGGTTATGATACGGTTAGCATACGGTTAGCACACGGTTATGATACGGTTAGCACACAGTTATGATACGGTTAGCACACGGTTATGATACGGTTAGCATACGGTTAGCATACAGCAGACTGAGTTTTGTCAGGCTTCCCTAACTTGTTCCACTCACCAATGAGACACCTCCTCAGCCCATAGCCATGGATATGGTGGATATCTGTGGATATCTGTGGATATCTGTGGATATCTGTGACAATGCAAGTGTGAAAAAAAATTAAGCAGAACACAACAGTTCTCTCTTTTCAAAAGAATGCATAGAATCAATCATTCATAGAATACATTGAATTCTTCAAAAGAATTCAAAAGAAACCTTGATTTCCTTTAGCAGACTTACTCAGGGCCAAATTGGGACTGAGTTTCATCTTGGAGGTGTCACACCACAGAGCAGATGCCAGAGGTGGGAGGGGGGGGAAGTTTATGCAACATAGTCTGCGACGGCACTGCATTTCCTGTCACCAGACACAACTTGGGGGGGGGGGGGGGGTGGGGGGTGGAGTCAGCTGAGCACCCAAATAGCCTGGTTATCCTGTCAGGCATGGACATATTCCAGGATGATAATGCCAAGATTCATTGGGCTCGAATTGTCAAAGAGTGGTTCAGGGAGCGTGAGGAATCATCGTCACGCATGACATGGCCACCATAGATTCTTGACCTTAACCCCACTGAAAGTCTGAGATGTGCTGAAGAAGACGTTACAGCAGGGGTCTCCAGCTCCGGTCCTAGAGAGCTACTATCCGGTAGGTTATCTGTCCCACTTGGCTTCTGATGAGCCTCACCTGTTCCTGGTATTTACCTGAGAACAGGTTCATCGGAAGCCAGGTAGGATAGCAAACCCGCTGGACGGTAGCCCTCCAGGACCGGAGCTGGAGATCTCCCGCATTGCAGAGTAGTTCAACTCACCAATCATCAATCCAAGATCTTGATGAGAAATGAATGCAAATCGGAATGGAAAAAAAAATGTTAAGACGGTGCCTAAGCATGTGGAAACGATGCAATGAGGAAAGTGCATCACAATCAAAACTAAAGGCGGTCCTACGAAATATGAAGGTGTGTGAATTTTTTTTGGCCAGGTATTACATCATCCATACAGCTACTTAAATATTTCTGATCTCACCAGCCCCAAGTCAAGCATGCCGATGTGAAGATAGCTGTCACACCCAGCCCCAGCCCGCTTCTCTGTTCTAGGCATTTCACTTGGGTGATCTCACCATAGACCAGCCCCAAGGCTACAGTAAAGTGAAGCAAAATGAGTTTCTCTTAATAGTTTATTAGTGTAAATCAAACAAAATGTTGTACAAGTATCATTATTCATATATTATACCGACCCGCACGTGCTATGTACTTAGAAATAAAAATATATATTTACAGAAACAAAGAAATGTGCTTTAATCAATCTAAGATTTTTTTAAATTATGACATATTTGTTATTGTAAGGTGTCAAACATGGAGGATTAGGTGCTAGTTATATTGCAAAAATATTAGTGCTGAAGTTATTACAGCATATAACAGCTAGCTTTAATTAGTCATATTCCTTGGATGTTCTGCTTCTCTGTTCTCAGCATTTCCTTTGGGTGTGGCTGCTGATCAGTTACACCTGAGGTCTCCTCACCTGCACCTGAAAGTGTCCCCTAGTCCTGAGTTCCTTATATGGTCATTGTTTTCTCTCTGTGTGTGTTGACTAGTCCTGAGCTCCTTATATGGTCATTGTTTTCCGTTTGTGTGTGTTGCCTAGCTTGTTCTCCACAACAATCTCCACTGCAAGAGGTTGCACTTGCCCAAAGTCTGCATTTGGGTAGTCCTTACCCCACTGCGTCATGACAATAGGAACTAGAGAAAAGTAGTTGCGAGTACACTGGTATGAGGAAGCACATGTGCAATAATAATTACCATATTAACAAAAAAGCAGGACACAAAAAATACTGTAAGATGTCGAGCTGGCCTGTTCGATAACTATGAAAAGAATTAGCCCATGTCTGTTTATGTTATTCATCCCTGGAAGTTCTTCAGCATTTATTGCCAAAAAATTTCAACCTTCAGCCAAACACAGGGGGAAGATCTTACCTCCGTTGATTTGTGATTTTATTTGTTGTCCTCAGTCATCCAGCATTAATTAGTTTATTGACCTTGTCTCTCACCGATCCTGTTTGTGACGCCAACCGCTTGGTCCCTTAGTGGCTTCGGCTTCAGGGCAAAACTGTGCCCAGTGCCCCCTCTCGCCACAACATCAGTAGACAAACTCTATGGTGTTTAATTAGTCTCAAATCCCGCACACATAAGACTTGCTTTCTCGAAGACCATGGTCTTAAACCAGCCTCAATTTGAAATGGCCACCACAAAACCCCTCATACAAACAGCCCTCTCTGGATAAGATTGCCCACCCCTCCCTTAAAAGGACCAAACACACACACTAACCACTGACTGCTTCGGACACACACACTGCCCACTGTGCTGGCCAATCTGACCTCAACAACACATGGTGGACGCCCATGCATAACACTACTATTCACAAAACTGTACATGACATTGCAATCAGTACAATAGCTACTTGCATTATTTATAGGGTTGGCACTGGTCCAACCAACATGCTGCTCTGCCCTTTAGGTGTTTGTCTGTGTGTGTGTGTGTGTGTGTGTGTGTGCATAGATCATATTTGAGGACCAAATTATCCCCAAAGTGTAAAAAAACTGAAATTTCCCTACTTTTGCGGACATCTTTTGAGGTCCCCATTTGAATAACCTCAGTTTTATTAAAAAAAAATGGTGAATGCAATCAAAAAAGTAAAAATGGAAAAAGTCTTGTATTTGGGTGGGTTACTTGTGGTTATTGTTTAGTGTTAGTCACTCACTACTGAGACAAGATATTCGGAAATGAGGTGATTGTCTTCTATAATCTCATTGGCTTAAAATTGTCAGACGTTACAGGGCACGCTGACTGCATGTGACAAAAAGTTAAAGACAAGCCTGACTCATGGTTCACTCCAGAAATCACTGGGTCCTTCAGTGAGAGAAGATGATGTTTCCTCGGACTAACGGAGCTCACGTAATGATCGCAGCTTTTCAAGTGTATTTTCATATTGGTACGTAGTACACGTGTAGTGGTATATGTTATAACACGTAAAAATTTAACAAATTATGCCATGTATTTCACTTTTTGACTTTCTAAACGCTTCGATGGATACGGGAAAACAGTTTTACGTGACACAGGTTATTAACTGAAAATAGATTGGTAATGCATGCAATGGAAATGTGTGTGAAGATAAACAGTACGCGCATTTTGCGAGTCGTTGCTATCTTCTGTCTCAAGTAACATCTTTTATGACAGTGATTTTAAAAGGCGTACCATCTCAGGATGTATAACAACCGGCGTGGAACGGTAATAGTTCTTCACCGAGGGCGGAGGCCTGGGGGGGTGGAAACCGGCGTGGTTCTTGTTTGGACGCAGCGGTCTGTCGGATTTTCACCCTAACCCATCACTGATTGCTTCCCCTGACATAATCGCTGCAGTGAGTAGAGAAAATCTGATGGTTGCTTGTGGTGTTTGATTCGATGCCATCACTTCCAGATGTGACGGTGCCGAGTATAAAGCTAATCGCTGCCTTATAGGTATGAGAAGACAGGGAAAACACTGAAGCAGAATGACTTAAGCAAAGTGTCAGACATATCATTCGGGTCAATTAATCGCTTCTTGTGACTGAATTTGCACAAACGAGCGTCGTCGAAAAGCATTACTCTCGCGTTTGAACAAGAAAGTTGTTAGTCACATTTGAACAGTTTTACATAAGGTTTTTAATTTTAACTTAGTTTGCTTATGAAACAGCATAATAATGCGAGTTTTTTTTTGTCTACTTAAGACAAGAAAAATGAAGTTACAGCGAGAAGCGAAGCGACATTGCCTTTGAAAAATGGGGATTTTGTCAGGGGGAGCAATCCGTGGCAGGGGTGCAGTTTAAGCACCGCACTTGCAATCGGCCAGTCAGTCGGATTAATATGCGGATTTTATAAACAGAGTTCAACAACTAACGTTACTTTTTGTCACAAGAGTCCGACTCATTTCCCATCAACAATCGTCATTTCCTACCCCCGTACTTCTTTGTTCCTAATAATCTTGCGCGATAGATTAGGTAAAACACTCGGGAAGAATCATGTGCTTGGTATGGAAAATGCTCGATAGATGGATGTTTTTTGGAAGGTTTATGCTAAATAAATAAATGCCTGTTTAACTTTTATTTTAGCTGTGACACTGCAGTCTACCAGCCTGACAGCGGAAAGATGCCAAGGCACAGGGTACCCGAACCGTTCGGTCGAGTTCCGGATCACTCCACAAGGGGAAAACTGTTACTACAACTGGCTCCACAATGTAGGTGAAACCTGTCCTGAACCCTAACTGCTGTACTGTATGAAGCTTTTTCAGACCTTTATACGTAGCCGAGGGAGTGGGTTTTTCATGATGCAACATGCCTTTGAAAACCTGTTTCATCTGCTGCTGTAGGGTACAGTCCTTGGTGACGAAGGGAAGAACGGCACGGATAAGCTTGTTGTGACTCATGCTACTGACTTCCTCGTCTTAAAATCGCCACTTGAAAATATTTCTTACGAAGAACACTGTCCGGTACGTCAGTTCTGTCTGTCCTGGTAATAACCTGCTCGTGAACAGTGACCACCATTACCTTGTGTGCTGTAGGTCTGTAGTTTTCCTGTGACATTTGTTTCTTTTTCCTTTAGCAGGGAATTTTCAAAGTAACCTGTGTCTGTGAGTATCTGCCCATTCACCTTTTCCCACCAGTGTAGCAAATATGATAAAATTCTGTTTTCCAAGTGTAGTCATTGATGTGGAATTCTGTTCTGACCTATATGTCTAAGTATACACTTGAATGGAAGTTTGTAGGATTTTTTCAAGGTTCTTCAAAGTCATATTTCAAAATTCTAAGCATTGTTTAGAAGATCATAGCAAGGTGTACCTGCCAACAAGGAGTCAAGCAATTTAAACATTCATTAGAGCTTTGTAAACTTTTCTTTTTTACCACAGGTAACTGCTCCATGCTGGATTCACTCGGTACAGTTTGTGTTTTTTCCTCCTTCATACTTTTGCTCCTACAAACACTGCCATGCAGAAATGGCATCAGAATTTCTGTTTGTCACTCAGGCTGAACCATTCAGGGCTCCCTGACAAAATGATACATTGCTGGCACATTAAACACACACCTGCATTACTTAGAGACACCAGTTAAGCCAAACTGCTTGTCTTTGAGTTGAGAGAGGAAACCCATATGTCACATGGAAGACAATCACACTCCCACCCCTGGAGGTGTGAGGCAACACCGCTACCGGCTGAGCCTCTGAAAATAGTGCACACCTGTGTTTAGTGACTTTGATTCTATCATGTGGCATAATCGTGAGGTTGTGCCACAAGCAATTCAGAACCACAGTGATGGTTTAGAACCCTGATTTAACTTCAGAGACTTTTTGGCTGTTTCACTCACTAATTAATTCTTTTAATGCTACTTTTTGTAAGTGTACATTTCACTTCACATTCTGAGCACACTTTTCTTGTCTCTCTCCCTGTTCCCACCCAGTCCGTCACCCAGATGACAACAGGAGACACCATTACATGGTTCTTGTCACTGCCCTGCCTTTTATTCTGACAGGTACGTAACACTTAGATACTGAAAAGTAATTTGCACTTAACTTCACGCATCAGCTGGTCTATATCAAATTATCAGTGAATCGTACATGATACTAATTGGATACTGATTGCATCCATTCTATAGTTAATTTAGTTTTGGATACTCTTATGTGGGGGCGGCATGGTGGTGCAGTAGTTAGCACTGTTGCCTCACACCTCTGGGACCCGGGTTCGAGTCTCCGCCTGGGTCACATGTGTGTGGAGTTTGCATGTTCTCCCCATGTCGTCGTGGGGTTTCCTCTGGGTACTCCGGTTTCCCCCCACAGTCCAAAAACATGCTGAGGCTAATTGGAGTCGCTAAATTGCCCATAGGTGTGCATGTGTGAGTGAATGGTGTGTGAGTGTGCCCTGCGATGGGCTGGCCCCCCATCCTGGGTTGTTCCCTGCCTCGTGCCCATTGCTTCCGGGATAGGCTCCGGACCCCCCGCGACCCAATAGGATAAGCGGTTTGGAAAATGGATGGATACTCTTATGTTTTTAGTTACAGCAGACGTCGGTTTAAATGGAGCCATTTCTCACAGTTCTAGCTGCTGTTCTGTGCAAGAAGCACCAAACCCCGTACTGTCCTGCTACACGGCTCCCTGCAGAGCAACGCGACACTGTTTAAGAGAAGATCTGCAGTTTTAATTAGCCAAAGGGGTAATGTTGTCATGTGTCTCAGATAGTTATTGCATGTAGCCACATAAATGGTCCTTGATTACGCATAGTTCTTTGTAGAAGATGCTTTTATATGAATTATTTTTAGGAAAATCCTCAAAGTAAAACTGAAGTGTTGTTTTTCTTTTCCTGTAATATCAGCCTGCAAGTTTAGTTAAACCTGAACATGATGTGCATGGGCACACAAGTGATATGTTGCTCTTAATTTTGTCAACATGAATGAGATTTTGCATTAGAATGCAAGAAGCCTTAAAAAATTTAACAGAAGAGGAGACTGATAATTATCCATGAATAGTATTCATGACCTGCGGTATAGGTGGGAATGTATAGCAAGGTATTTATTCTCCATTGTAAGCAGAATGTTTCTGTCAGAGTACATGACAGTGGATACATTGATACGGGTAACATTTATACTGTGAAATGTGCTTTTATATTTCACTTAAATGACACAGTCTCCCCCGAGGAGGATTAATCACAGCCTGTCAGTGGTTTAGCTGAGATTTACAGTCAGCCATTAGCTGTGGAAGCTAAAGAGGGACGTAAGCTATGCCAGTGCGTGTACGACGAGTAGTACGGCGAGCGTTTACACAGCTGCAGGACGTCTGTGTCCGTAAAGGTCATACATAACATTATTATGTATCACACATTAAAATTGTCATTGTTTATATATATGATTATATATTAACTATAGAAACGTTTAGTATTATATTTGTATATTACTGAATTTAAAATTTTAAACATTATCACAAGCATAATGGGAAATTTGCCATTGTCTCATTTCTCACTGATAATCTATATGCGTATATAATGGATATACACACACGCCTACATATATGTTATGGCGTTTGGCAATAATTATGCTCGCTAAAATATTACATATAAAACAATATTACTAATAGAATATTTATAATATTAACATACAGTGTTGGTGAATCAAACTGCTAATAGCCAGTCTAATCTAATGGCCAATAAAAAAAGCCTGAAATGCCAAATTAGTACCTTTTTAAATGATATGTGTTGGGGATCATTGTTCATAAAATAGGTACCAGCAGGTAGAAACAAAAAATTGGCCCAGATTTGAGTTTTATTTTGACACCATATAAAAACACTTTTTAAACTTATCTTTAATGGTTTTTGAAACACGGCTGTACCCCCTGACCTCGAGTGTGGACCTCACTTTCTTTGTCCTGACGGGTTACATACCTTCATAATGCATTATGATTGTTAGTATAAGAATTAAGGATGCTTTGTGCTGCATTCTAAAGGTATTTATAGTGCATTATAGATGAAACCTTCATAGAGCATTCATAATCCATAATAAACATGACTGTAAGGTGTTATGGATGTTTATACATAGTTACTGCTGTGTTTATAATACTTTGTGCATGAATTATGAAGGTATCTATTACACATTATAATGACTACCTTAAGTAAAGTGTTACCGAAATAAGGCACAGATTCAGAAAAGAGTATTAAAAATCCTTATTTTTCAACATGACATTTCTGGAAAGATAAATGGCAAGTTGAATCTGAAGCATTTTATGCTGGTTTGTAGACTTTCCCCCAGTCAGAGCACCTACCTGCCGGCACCTATTAAAACTCTCTTGCAGGCTGATAATGTACCTATAGCTTTCCTGTATAATCCATGCTTACTTTATACGGAGTGTCTCTGTGATATTATAATACTGGGCTTCAGCTGTAGATCTTTAAGCTGTGGAAGCATATAGGGGCTCCAAGCTGTGCCAGTGAGTACACAGTGAGCAGTGTGCTGTCCTGCCAAGCGGCACACGCCTCCAGAGATACTTCTGCAATTATCCACATACTATGTAACTTTTGCTATTATATTTCTGTGTATTATGCAAGTTACTCTGTAACACTCTGCTGCAATTAAAGCCCATGAAACCACATGTATCTTGTTTTGGATTTATTGTGAGATTGGTTTCGCTTTTAGTCTTATCTACTCTTCACGCCTCTGGTTTCCTTATGTGGCTAAAAGCGACCTTAAAGCCTCACATAGGATGCGTGTCTGTTGCATATGTGCTGATTTTATGAATGGAAGCATTTAAGGAAGTAATTTAGAAAATGAGATTTCCATGGAGAAAACAGAAGTTTGGCTCCCTTTCCAAGCACATTACACTTTTTTTTCAGCAGCATTTTGAACTTCCGAATGAAATGCTAGAAGAGAATGACTGGAGAATCTCTCCAGTGTTTCCCCTACCATTATTAGGGGGGCACCCCCCCCCCCACCACGACGGTACCTCCCGCCCCCCACCCTTGAAGGTCAAGTTAATTTTATTTTCTTTATAGCGCCAGATCACAACAGAAGTCATTTTAACCCCACCTTTCCTATTGAACAGGTCTATACATTGTCCTTTTATTAAACAAAATAGCCTTATGTTATTTATTCTATTTACACAACAGCTTGTCATTTTTGTCTCCACAGTCGCGCCTTTACAATCCTCCTCCGCTCTCTGTATCGCGCATCGCGGAGTTCCGCCCCTATGACAAAAACTTCCTGTATGCTAGAAGTTATGTGAACTTCTAGCATACAGAATTAATAACACTTTATTTTAACATTACTTGACTTTTGTTTGAGATGTGTTTTATAACGGGACAATGTGACTAACTCGCGCAGCAATTCAGGCCAGCAAAACCCGGATGTGACTGTTACCATGACAACAGCCCGAGCAAAGTCAACTACAGGTTGCTGCTTTTTAGAAGAGAGAAATGGCTGCAAACACCGGTTTGGAAAAGCTAGACGTCGGTGCCTTAAGCCCGGAACAGCAAGAAAAACTCCGACAATTCAAGGTAGCAATCAAGTATCAGCTGACATATAGCATGCATTTTAGTTAAATTAATATCTGGGTCTGTCCAATTTACGTAAACAAAATTATTTCAGATAAAAACTAGAATCTCCAATGAAAAATACTTGAGAGCTCACCCAGAAGTGGAAGTTTTGCTGAGCGAATTTTTAAGGTTTGTAGTGCGGTACCAAAGAATTGTCAAGGTTTGTTAATATCACACACCCATGCTACATTTTCCTGAAAACATTGCGCCGCTAACGGGAGGAAGCAACTCTTTAGAAAAACGGAAATCCGACTTACTGACTCACCACAGAAACACTCGCACTTAAAGGTTACACGATGACACCCCCGCGCGTGACACATTACACGGTTACATTTACTATTATACATAAATACACTGACACACACGGTGTGGTGTAAGTTTATAAAAATTGTTTTCCCTTTGGCAGAAGCCTGTTCTTTACAAGGCCAGTTGATATTTGCGAGTTTGCCGCAGGTAAGTAATGATATTTTTCAGATTCCGAATTGCCACGTGACTTATTTCAGACTAAGAACCGCCGTATAATTTTACTTAAGTGGATTTAAGGGGGACAGTCGAGGAAGGACAGTTACGGAAATGAACATAATTAATTATATACATAAAACAGTGTGCTTAGTGCTAATGCTGTGGATACTGCAATGCAGTGTTGCAGTGGGTTCATTAACTGGGGGGTATAAATACGCTTGATGCAGTGTTGCAGGAGTGGGCAGTTGGGGGGGTGCTGTGGGGCTCAGTGGGTTAGTCTTCTGTGTGTGTGATCAGAAGGTTGCCACTGAATCCTGGCCTCTGTAGAATAGTTGTATTACCAACTGACTGTTGATCAAGGTACTTAAACTTATTAGGGAGTCCAAGCATGTCCGCTCCACACCCAGGATCTAACTGGCCAGCTGCTAATACACCACTTCTTTCTCAGTGAAGAGGATGCAAATTAAAGTAATGTAATAAAAGATGTAGCAATTGACAAGATTTGTATTGACATTCTTATTAATTTTGCATTTTTTCCCCTAACCCAGATTACTTCACGGATCCAAATCTGCCAAGGACAGTCCGTACCAAACTTCAAGATAATCTTGAATAATTCATTTGAATAAATACCCAATATTGAAAATATAGTTCAGTGTGATTATCAAGAATGTGGGCTCTCTGAAGCATATATAGATACTGCTTTGTCAAACTTTTATTGCAAGAAAATATTAGAAACAAAACAAATATGACTGACTGGTTTTCAGTAGTGTATAGCTTGCAGTAACATTATTTAGCCACAAAGATAGAAATTATTGGTTTGAATAAGACATTTGAGGTCTGCATTAGTGCATTGGCATTCACTTTGTGTTGGAATTCTATTTACTAATGTCAGAACTTGATTTGCTCTTGGTTTCTCTTGATTGTACCTTAATAAACTAAATGATATTCACTTGTCTGCCTTGTCCCAGGTAAGTTTGCAAGTTGTTTAATCTACTGTCTGCTCCTAATTTCAATCTTCTGTTGTATCGTATCACAACTGATGCCACAATTTTTGATAAATATTTATTTTTATGGTTGTAATGGCTAGGAAGCCACATCTAACAATTGAACAGAGGGTTCAAATCGAAATTTTGAGCGAAGAAGGGTTCTCTCATCGCCAAGTAGCCAGAAAGTGAAATGCTTCTAAGCATGGAGTGACCTAATGTTTACAGAGAAAAAGGCCGACAGGAAGCAACAGTGAGCGGAAATTGGGGCAAGGAAAGTGACATCAGCGACTGAAAATCAACACTTACTTAGTGAACAGAGGGAAACAATCCACCCAGCATCGTAACCACTTATTCGCCACTGGGGTTGTGGGAACGACAGGTGCAGGCTGGAACCAATACACTGCAGGGTGCACACACACTCACAGGGCCAATTTAGAAACATCAACCAGCCTACCCTATTTTGGACCGTGGGAGGAAACTGGAGCCCCCGGCAAAAACTCAAGCAAACACGGGGAGAGCATGCAAACCCAGGACCTTCTCGCTGTGAGGTAGCAGTGCTAACCACTGTGCCACCCACAGGGAAACCGGTATCTCTTAATACAGTCAAGCATACAGTGAGAACAGCTGGACTGCATGGTTGAGCTGTTGCCGGAAACCCTTTACTTCATGGGGTTAAGCTATGCATGTCTAAGTATGCATGGCCGGTACAGTGAGTCTGTGAATGGCTCATTAAATCAGTTATGGTTCCTTTGATCGCTCCAACCGTTACTTGGATAACCGTGGTAATTCTAGAGGTAATACATGCAAACGAACGCTGACCCTCCGGGGATGCGTGCCTTTATCAGACCAAAACCCATCCTTTCGTGATTCTAGATATCCTCGGGACGATCGCGGCGGCGATATCTCATTCGGATGTGAATGTGAACCGAAGAACCCCTGAGGCAGCAGAATACGAGACACTGAAGATCTTTAAGATTAAAATCCATTAACCTGAAACCCTACAATGTGATTATTCATTAGAATTAAGTGGTGTACTTAACACAACAATGCAATAAAAAAAAGACCCTAATTAGACACATTAGAGTGTAGATCAGATCTTCATCTAAATCAATCTCTGTTAGGGGTGTTAATACCCCTATAGCCTGGACTGTCTCGGTCTTTACTTTTTTTCCAGTGTTGCTCTAATTTACTAGGAAACCAAAACGTTCCCAAACTACCGATTATGACTGACCACCGGCACCATCCATAAGCAGCTCAAGCCAAAATTACCCTGTTTTCAGTGCTGAACATCTACTTGTGAATTTAGATTCCGCCCGTGTCAGGAAAAGCGTTCATTCGTTTCAATGTGCATTTCGAACGGAAAATGATGTAACCAAACGGCGAGTGACGAATGTGTACCGCTACAGGCCTAATCCCTATTAATGCACCTCACAACTATTTATTATTATTTTTAATAATGGCCTTTTATTTCAGAAACAATTACACCTATGTCTACACAAACCAATAATTACAGCCAAATGGCATTGAGCAAACAGGTAGGAACCAAATCTGCACAATATAGGGGTTTATATATATATATAAAAAAAAACAAAAAAAAATTGCCACGTCTGGTTTAAAAAAAACAAACACACGCACGCGCGCACACACACACACACACACACACACACACACACACACCTTAAAAACAGGAATAATAGAAATGTATCAATTAGCACTGATTTCTGTGACAAGGCTAGGAATATATGAATATAATATTTAAAAAGATCCTCTTTCAGAGTTATTAAACATCCCTCAAACCACCGTCAGTGTCCCAATGCAGGGTATTAACAACTTTCATTACACTATAGAGCTTTAAAATATAGCATCCTGCCAGGAAATCTGCTAAAGCAAAAAAAAAAAAAGAGAAGGTTGTTTTCCAGGACGTGAAGCACATTCGTCTTGTAGGTCAATATATACATCTTGCAACTCTATAGACTAAAATAACTCAGACACAGACAGCTATACAATGTAAAACATCATGTAAGGTTATAAAATGTGATTCACAGTCATCTCCACTCCTGTCGTATACTGTTCACTAATTGACTAAATTTAAATCACACACACTGACACACACACACACACACACACTGACACATACACACACACACACACTGACACATACACACACACACACACACCCCACTGCTTCAGTGGATTTCGGCATACAGTCGGTTCTGTGACCCAGAACTGACAGTTCATGGAGAGACGAATTCAATGTAGAAATTCCCTATTCAGAGTGCAAATCTACGTATTCACATTGAGTTCTCACTAAGCCTAGAAAAACACACGCGCACCTGTATGTGTGTGTGTGTGAGAGAGAGAGAGTGTGAATGTACATGCCGCAACACACACTTTGTGCTATTCAGGAAAGAATCTGTACCAAAAGACAAAAAGCAGGTCACTCCTGTTATTGCGTCCACACCCTTACGTGACTCATCACAGCACATGTTACAGACCATGTACAGCCACAGTGAATCTCTAGCTGATGTCATTTCCTGTAACATGAAGGAGAGCATCTCACTAAAACATCACTGTATGTCGGCTTCACCACCAGGAGCCAGGTGTGTGAGAACCACAAGCACGATCTTCAGCTCAAGCCAGACACCCCCCATGTCATAAGTAATTCAAACGTACTCATTAAAAACGAAATCAACATGACTTTTTTTAAAATAATCAACCAATGACAAACATTACTATATTACTAGAACAGTGTTTCCCAATACAGTACTTCACATTTTTGCTCCCTCCCAACTCCCAGTAGCAAAAACATGGACTGCCTACCGGTCCCTGAAGACTGGTTTCGGAAACACGGCACTAGAGTATTCATGACATAATGCTTTTCACAAATATCTTTCTGTAGTGATGACATCAGCTTGGTCTGCCACTGGTGGCGATACCAGATTAAAATTAAATTAAATTAATCATTAAAATAATACAAATAGAGATGATATGATGTCCCTTAGGGGAGTAAAGGTGTGTTACAGAAGAACACTGTAAACAGGTTCACAAATGAGTCAGAGGAAAACCACGTGTCTCGGGACAGTAACACGGGAACCACTATTGTCTCAGGACGGCCCGGTAATGCCGGGGGGGGAGGGGCAAACTGCGACGGACAGGTCCTTCTTCCAGTGGGTCAAAGATCAGGGCCATTCGATGCCGGTTAAGTCCATTCTCAAGCTCGCGTTACTTCCATTAGGACTCGGAGGGGAAGCTGAATGGTTACATAAAAGCCAAAAGCACTGACTCCCATTAGCTTTGGCTTTTCCCTCCCGTCCAAAGCAGAGAAATACTAAATAAATGAGCCTCATTTGTGACCTGTTGTTTCTTTCCACTGTACCTCATACCCCATGTGGACTCCTCTGGTTTCTTTCTCTGCCTCCTCCTCCTCCTCTGGCCTACGCCGGCTTGTCTGTCTTGTGAGAGGCGATGAAGGCCATGCCGTGCGTCCTGAAGTGAGTGTTGAGATCGGAGAGCTTGTCGAAACGCCGGCCGCACACCCTGCAGGCTGCCTGGTCCTCGGCGTCCTCTGCCACCCGGGCATTCCCAGGGGAGTCTGGCGACGAGGAGGCCGATGGGATGTCGGCCGAATCGGAGCGCCCCCTGGTGGGGGAGCTGGTGCGGCCGGCCGGGTCCGGGTCCCGCACGCGGTGCGCGATGAAGCGGTGGCGGCTGAAGGAGCCGGCGGAGGCGAAGCATGCGCCGCACTGCGTGCACTGCAGGGTGGCGCCGTCAGTGCGGTGCTGCGGGATGTGCTGCAGGAACGTCTGCCTGTCCTCCGTGGAGAAGCCACAGGGGGCACAGTAGAATGGGCCCTCCTCCGTGGCAGGTCCCGGGCCCCGGGGCCTCTTCGCTGGGCTGGCGCCCTCGCCAGGCTCCTCACTCCCACTACCTGCCCCGACCTCACCTTCCTCCTCCCCAGAAGCAGCCCCCTCATGGCTCAGCCCACCCTCCTGCTCAGAGGAGCTGTCCAACTGCGCTCTGGCCCGGGTGCGAGCAGGACTCTGCAGATGCGTGGGGGGGTGGGGAATGGAAAAGCTGCTTTTAGAAACACAAGCTACACACCCTGCACTTTTAGGGCTAAAGGTTTATTTCTAATACAATTCAGGCAAACGCTTACGAGAAGAACAATGCCTCTCCCACCCCCCCCCCACCCACTTCAGGTTCAGACCTGCCGGGCGTCCTGGTCCTGCGGAGTCAGGCCGTGCTGGACCCGTACGTGCTTCTCCAGGATCAGCCGGCTGCTGAAGGTCCGCTTGCCTTCAGTGCAGTATCTGAGAGACAGCGGGGGGGGGGGGGGGGGCAAGAGTGTCAGCCGAGATCCCAAAACCCGCCGGATCCGTCGTGTGCACAGGGGGCACCCAGCTTAATATCAAGGAGCACTCACACCGGCGGAGGGGGGGTGTTGAAGGACACCGCACATGATGTCAGGAGGGAGGTGTGACTCACGGACAGTAGAAGACCCTCCTGATGCCCTCGTGGTTGACGCGCACGTGCCGCCGCAGGCTGGGGGCGGAGCAGAAGGAACGCTCGCACATGCGACACGGGAACTTCTTCATGAACTGGGATGGGGCAGCAAAACGGAAATTCCCATCAAAACCCCCGCAGCCCAGCTCCAGCTGTCCAGGCTTGGTCTAAATAATTCCATATCAGCGGGGGGAGGTGCCCGTCGCGTCCCTCTGCGCACCAGGCTGCAGAGATGGAGCCGTTTATGTCGAAGGCATCCGTTTGCGATTTTACTGCTGAGGATTACAGGGTGGCAGTGGTTAGCACTGCTGCCTCACAACAAGAAGGTTCTGGGTTCGATCCCGGGTCCTTTCTGTGTGGAGTTCGTATGCTCACCCTGTGTTCGTGTGGGTTTTCGCTGGGGCTCTGGTTCTCTCCCAACGTGTGCAGGGTAGGCCGATTTGCGAGTCTAAACAGACCCTGTAGTTGGGTGAGTGTGTGGTGTGTTGGCGTTCTCCGGGCTCCAGTGGGGATTAAGCGGTCACAATAATGGATGGATGGAATTACAGTATGATGCCTCATAAGCCCACAAGCTACCTACTCTTTCAATTTGTCGTAGTCCTGCATACATGCATGAATGGGATGGCTTGTGTCTGCGATCTTCCGGTGCCCTGGGGTGATTCTGTGGCAAAGCAGCTTTGCAGACCAGCACAAATTTTCCAATCCTCAATTTCAAAATACACAGATCTATTCTTTTGAGATCCCCCAAGTGATGTCCTGGAGATTTATGTATATAGCAAGTGAGGGGAATTTGATCCAATCAAAAGGCAATTTTAGGGTCTGGTTGGATACTGCTTGCACTGCACTACATACTTTTACATATTCACAGTCAAAGTGATGTACATGGGAGGCAGCGTGTGGCTAAGCATCTCTGCTGGTGATCAGATGGTCGTCAGTTCGAAGCCCAGCTTCTGCAGATTAGTCACATGTCTGAGGGCCCTTAACCCCCAGCTCCATGGGCGCCACTGCAGGTGGCTGCCCTTCGCCGCCAAGCTTGCTCTCACCGACATACCAGTCCGTGTGACACAGACAGCAAGACGGGGTAGGCGAGAAAAGAGTTTCCCCACGGGGATCAAAACTCTACTGACACTGAGCTTTGAACCTGTGACCATCTGATCAAAGATTTACCCACCAAACCCGCTGAGCCACACATCACACCCATGAAGATATGCGTGGAACTTCGTGGTCAGCAATGCTGCCAGCTATATTGCAAACCCCACAGCCCATCCCCCCCCCCCCCGCGGGCGCAGCGCTGACCTTGCCGTGCTTCTTCTTCATGTGCGAGGTATAAGCTTCCCTTTCCACGTAGTGCGTCTGACACTGACGGCAGCTCCACTCAGCGGTCGCTGCTCCGGAGGGGCCCGGGGGCCCCACGTCAGGGGTGCTGGGGGCCTCGTTCTGCTCCTCCTCCTCTCCCTCCTCCCGGTCGCCGGGCCAGTCCTCTCCATCTGAGCTTTCCGTTTTGTTGGAGGACTTGGATTTGGGAGTGGACGAGGGTGGTGGGGGGCGAGGTGCGGGCGTGGAAGCGGAGGCCGGCACTTCCTGCCTCACCGACGCCCCCCGGTGGGCCATCTGGGAGCAGGAAAGTAAGAATCATGAGAGAAAGGTGATGTGTGTTAAAAGCAAACGAGCAAAACATGGGGTCAGCGTCTCTCAGAGCTCCACAAGGGACGTCCCGCAAACGCCGCTCGTAATATGCAAATACTTACGTCTGAAGACTGGGATTATATGCTGATAAAAAAATATGCTGTTAATGTAGCACATGCTAAATGCACTGCAATGCCGAGATGCAGTGATATGCTTTTGTTTTGCATTTATTTTGTTTTTTACCGTAAACCATTTTTTCCACTTTTACAGTTTTGTATTGATATTGTTTGGCGCCTTGTGACCGCTGTCTGTGAAAGGCCCTTTGTAAGTACATTTTTCTTACCTCTGAACTGTTAAAACACAAATAAAGCGTTTCAGGCTTTTTCACATTTGCTATTTTAATGCGACCGGGAGTCAGAGCTGGGTAACAACTTTATTCAAAAGACTCATTCCAAGTATTAGCTGGAAAGCAGGTATAGAAAATGGATAGCTGGATGATTGTTCCATTATTTCAATGCTATTGTGGTAACATCATGATGCGTCAATGTGACACTGGTATCGGGATGAGTATTGTACCATGGGCTAGCTGGCAATTCCCAGCCCTGGTGAACACCTGCGTTGCAAATCGCATTAAATCTCTATGCACTGAAGAAGGACACCATATAAATTGAATTGAACCGACTTAATTAGGCTAATTGGCTTTGACTGAAATATAGTACCTTGATGTGCTCCATCATGGAACCTTTCTGAGCATAGAGTTTGGTGCAGTCAGGACACTTGAAGACGTGCACCTTCTGTTTGGCCAGGTGAGTATCGAAATGGACGTAGAGCAGAGGCTTCTGGGTGAACACCGTGTCACACATCACGCACTTGTAAATCATCCTGTAAACGCAGACAGAGGAGTGACTCAGGGGAGTTTGGTATGAGCCTCAAAGAAGGGGGGGGGGCAAAACCTGAAAGAACAGATCCTACTTGGCAGGTGCGGAGCCGAGCGTAGGATGCTGGGTGCTTATGTGAGCCTGGGCCATGGGGCCTGATTTGAAAGCCATGGGGCAGCTGGGGCATTTGTGGAAGACCTCGCAGTGGGCAGTCTGGATGTGCGACTTGATGGAGTTGAGGCCGCCGAACACCACCTGGCAGCTGGAACACCTGGACGCCATGCAGATTTGGGTCAGTGGACAGCCAGTGCCGGCAACGGCCAGCAGGTGGCGACGATGAGCAACCCACCTGTAACCGATGCGACGGGAGAAGTGCAGGCAGGCCTCGTCCAGGTGTGTCTGGAAGCTGGCGGGCCGCGCCATGCCCCCACACTCAGGACAGACATGGGGGGCGCGGTGCTTGTGGACACGTTGGTGGGCGGCAGCGCTGCAGGCATTGGGCAGCATCATGGGGGGCGAGCACAGCGTGCAGGACTGTCGGGGAGGCAGAGAAAGGCGGGCAGGGGGCGCTCAGCGAGCCATTGTTATGCACATCTTTGTCAACAGGCGGGAGGACCCCCCCTCCCCTGCACTCACAGTGTCGGACTCAGCCTTGACCTCCTGGAAGTGGGCCACCAGCTCGGCTTTGCTCCCCAGCTGGGCCCGGCACTCGGGACACTTGAAGTTGTGGTACTGCAGCTCCTCGCCCTTCTTGCAGGGGAGGGGCAGCAGGACCTGGGGGCTGTCGGCAGCACGCCGGGGGCGGGCGGGTGCGGCCTGGCCAGCTGGCTCCTCCTTCGAAGAGCCGGAGGCCATGGAGGACAGAGCTGCCGGGACGGGGGTCAGGGAGGGAGAAGACAGAGGGGAGGAGAGCATGCCTGGGGAGGGCAGGAGGAACAGCCACAGTCAGAGCAACAGACAGGTGTGAGTTTGGTATCAGCTCTACCCGTCAAAAAACAGAAAGTAGCAAGTAACAATTCTGGGCCATTAGAAGGCAGGAAGCGTGCCAGCCCATCACAAGGCAAATGCACACACTTCTATAAACTATGGGCTATTTAGAAATGCCCATTATTCCCATTTTTGAGAAAGCAGGCTCAGGCAGTCCTGTCAAGGGTCCAACGGTAACATCACACTGCCTTCCATGAGATCTGAGCCAGCAACCTTCCAATAACAGGCACAGTATCCCAAGCCGCTGAGTGACACGACACAAACCCCGAACTGTGGTTCCCATTGAGCCAGCACGGGTGCTTTCCCACCAAAGTTCAGGAACCTAGTTCCTGGTTCCGAGTTCTGTCTCACCCAAAAACTTTTGCGCCTCCTGGTCACTTTCATTTGTCACTTTCCAACCACACAACTGAACTGTGACCTTTATGCTAAATAAGAAAGGGAGGTGCACACTGCAATATTAGCCCAAAAGTATATTATCGATTGAATTTTCCAATGTAGAAAGAAATGCAAGCAAAACGGTATTCATTGATGCATTTAACGTAACTGATACAAAAATAATTTCATCTGCTCAATTTTTGCTCCACTGCTTTAACTTTTTTCCCCACACGCTTCCGTGCAACTTCCACGTTCATGCTAGTGCTTGTGGTCAACCAATCAGCAAGTTTATTGCTATAAGGCCCATCCTAATAGTTTGTGGTCATACAAAAAGTACCTAGTTCAGAGTAGGGACTAATAAAGAGTTCTGGAACTACAACTGGACTGAGTTATGGTGAGAATACGCCAGTTCCTGGTTCCTAGAAAAAAAGTTCCTACGGTGGGAAAGCACCTCATGGCACCCCTACAATTTTAGGGAGACTCACCGACTGGTGTGGTATCCTGTTGGCCAATCATCTGTTCCACAGAGATAGGCCGCATGACTAGGTGGGAGCACTGCATGACCAAGCCCCGCTCCTTATGCTCCCGTGCATGCAACAGCAGGCTGCACTTGTTGAAGAAGGCCAGCCGCTTGGCGCAGTGGTTGCAGGTGACCTCAATGCGCAGTGAGCGTCGGTCGTAGTGACGTGCTAGGCTGCGCTCCAAGGCGAAGGCATCACCGCATTCCAGGCAGCGATAGCCGTTGGTGGGTAGCGGGAGGCTCCACTCGGGAGGCAGGGGCATGGAGAGATCAGGCCGATAACTGGGCAAGAGATTCTTGCTGTTGAGGATCTTATTGAAGGCCTCCACCAGGCTGGACTGGCTACGTGAAATTACAGCGCCCGTACTGTTAACGATCGAGGCGGGCTTGGAGATCTGGCCAGTCAGGGCGGTAGCAGTGCCACCATTGACTGTTTTCTGCGCCATGGTGCGTATGCTGATCCCGCTGGTTCCTGGACTGGATTTAGAACAGGAGCTGGCTGTGGATGACGGCAACACAGAGGGGAGAGTGGCGACCTTTGTGATGCTGACAGCAGTGGTGGAGACTTTTGTCTTCTCAGAAGCTGTGGCGGCCATCTTGTTCTGGACTTTGCTCGCCGCCACGAGCATGGCGGTGCTGGCTTCCTGAAGGACAGACACGGGCAAAATGGTGCCTTTGCTGTTCTGCTGCTGGGAAGCAGGCTCTCGAACAGAGGAGGCGATGCTGGCTTTCCTGGGCCTACTGGCATCTTTACGCCCCCCAGGCGGAGCTTTGGAGTCACCAGCCTTGGCGCTTGCAGAACCCGTTCCTTTGGGGGCGACCCTAGTTACTGTCCTAGTGATTCCCCCTGTTGAGGTCTTTATGGTCTTGATACGTACTTTCAGAGGCCTGGAGGGAGTCCCAGTTGTGACCTTAGAGGCGACAGTTGTGTTAGTTACAACGGTTGTTGAAGATTTGTCTCCATCAACCACATCCATCTTCTCATCTTTCCTTCTCTCTCCCTGAGCTGAATCGGGTTCCACGGGATTAGAGCCATCTAGAATGCTCACCTTTTTGTCCCTCACTTCGTCTTCCTTACTGCCATTTATCTCCACCTTCTCGCCAGCTTTCTGGAGGGCAGAGGACAACGGAACAGAAGCTGCAGCAACAGCTGAGCTTCTACTGGAGGCTCCAGCTCCAGTGTCTTTGGGGAGTCCAGAGTAAGGCGTTTCTGGCTCAGGGCTCTCAGGGGAGTCTCGCTCATCGATGACATGCATCGTCGACTTCTGTTCCTCCTTAGAGTTCACACTGGTGGCCGTGGGTAGTGTGGAAAGCCAACTCTGGGAACCAGTGGATGGCGGAGGTGAACTTGGCCCTTGACCAATACCTCCAGTCTTGATATAAGTAGATGTTGTGGGATTAGTATGAGAGGAATTGGTGTTGAACCCCTCAGCAGGTGACCTGTGGCAGCGAGGGAATTTCGCAGGAGTGCATGCTGGGGAATCCGGACTCTCTTGAATTACCAACGGACTTCCCAGATCTGGTTCGGAATCAACATCGTCTAGTTCCAATTGAGGGAAGCCTCTTCTTTGGGGGCCATTAAATAATTGAGCGGTGGACTGTGAAGGAGAACGTATCCCAGAGGGCATGCCGGAGTGAGAGGGATGGGGGCCCACGTTGGGAGCGGAAGAACTGGGGTGCACAGGTATGGGTGGGGGAAAGAAAGACGACGGAATCCCTACGGACACTCCGGGAACGAGGGAAGCGCCAGCATCACAGGAGCCAGCGGCCTTGGACTTATCTGATCCCTCTGTCGCAATTTCATGCTGCTGCAGGTGAAGCTGCTGCTGCTGTAGCAGAAGCATTTTTCGGACCTTCCCCATGGGGTCCCCCGGACCCTGAGCCATCAGGGGTTTCAGTCTGTTGAAGAGATTACCACTTTGTTTGGTACCAAAGGCTGACCCTAAATCGACGCCGTTTCCACCGCTCTCGTTACCTCCTTTGGGGGAACAGGGAGCCCAGAGTTCTCCATTCGACTGGCCTTGGGCCTGATTCAGCGCAACATCCACGGAACTGGCAGCAGCCTCAAATCCATTGTGAACAAGCGGTTCAGGAGACACCAAACCTGGCATTCTAGGACCCATTACGACTCCTCCACTGACTCCCCCCATCACCTCTGCACCAACCCCCACCCCGTCTTTATCGATATCCGCGTCGGCCTCCCCAAAGTTCTCTGGGCGAACTCTGTTCTTCACAATGACGCTGACAACAGAGGGGTCACCTTGCGAGGGATGAGCTTGTGGGTGATGATGGTGGTCCGGAGAACTTCCAGGTCTCATCAATGAGCCTCCGCTTCCACCAACCCCAGTTCCATTGCCACCTGACTTTCCTGCCAATCCCGCAGGTCCAACGTGGTGGCCCTCTGTTTCTTCAGGGGCGGACTGAATAGCTTCCTTGGCATCGATGTCCGGAATGTCAAATGCAGCCAATAAATCATCAAAATCCGGGGTCTTCATGTCCCCCATAACGGGATAACAGGAAGAAAGCTGACTGAGACAGAATCCAGGAATAAAGATTATAAGATAAACGTTGCAACATAAATCTGAACTTATTTTAGCTTGTTTAAGTTTATAAAAAACTATTTTAGCTTGTTTATAAGGTTCTTGATCAAGACCAAAGTACTAATACACAGAGTCACAAACAGTTAAAATAAGAAGAGGACCCAGAATTATAAAAGCATAGAAGTGAAATTATAACAGTATTAACTACAGCTATAGTGATTTTCACACTTACATTGAAGGAAATATGCCTAAACAGGAGGAACTTTTTTGCATGAGTAACAGCGTCATCTGTACTTTTACTTTCTATTTCAAGTAATAGTTCGTAATGGGCGTTATAAACAAATATTTGTGTACTGTGTTGTTAGGTGCATTTCATTTGGGACTGACAAATCAACCTGTTAAATATTACTCTAGAATGTCCTGTGTATTTAATCATTTGTGATTGTGCATACTAAAACGCCATCTTCTGGCATCCTGTGTGTACATATACAATACGATGTTCTAGTTTTCCAACAATGCACCTGTATTTCTACGGAAGTGTGGCTTTGATACTCCAAACCACATGTATCACTTTCCGCGTGTTTTACATGGTGTGAATGTAAGCTGAACCGATCCAAGGGGGGGAAAAAAAATAATAATAAAATTATATATATATATTACAAATGTGGATCTTTCCCTATCAAGGAATCCGTCCTGTGGTCTGGGAAATGTAGTACTCTGAATAATGCATTTCCCCATTTGTGTTTAGCAGATTTTCAACTTTCACGTAGACCGTAATTAACTGTGACTGTGATTCTCGGGTGTAGTACCTTGGAAAACGAGACTGACGATTTTATTACAAATTATCGCTTTAACATTTGATATTGCTCACTGATTATAACCCTAGCATTAATAACGCAACGTCGCCATCAAATTAATCCCTTTTACGTTTTTCTAGATATCAGCCATAAATCGTTACGATATCTTGTATCATAAACACGCTAAGTGAATCTCTTTCCTGAGATACAGCCAACCAACATTAATCCAAAGCACGTTTATTGATCTGCTACCTGCCCCATTCTGGACGAATCAATAGCAAATACATAGCCGAGTCCCCCCCCCCCGCACAAGAAGTGAAATTGGAAACCCATAAAAATATAAATATTTCACTTGTAAATACATAACACTATTGTGTTTGGGATATTCGGATTGCAAGTATCCTAACATAAGTTTATCAGCTTTTATCACAAACCCATAATTGCCTAGTAAGTATTGTTCTCCTCACGATACAATGTAGAAATACCTAAACAAACGCTACTTGCGTTATCAAGAAGGCTGGGCTCCATCAAAACGACGGTGAAATGTGATCGGCGACCGTACACCGAACAATTCGAGCTATTTACCGCGCAAATCCGTAAATCGGTTAAGAATCCATAAAAACAGCGGCGTCTTGTAATCGCAGAATTCACACATCGCACGATAACATTCATTTTAATTGCAACAATAGACGGTCGAGGCGACCTATTCTGAAAAGTTGCGGCTATCCGAAGGTGAGGATGGCGCGATCTACACTCTCGTGCCCACATAATAAAATATAAAGCCCGCTTCGCTACTTATAGTGTGCAAACACTGATTTGACTAGACTTGCTATATTTAGGTGATGTGTTAACCCGATCGTAAAGAGGTCAAGCATAACGCCGAGGGGGTTGTTTCCTTCTCTCGGATTTCCCAGTCCATCTAGCTAGCTGATTTCCACCTACAGGATCCACCGAGAAAACACGGCCAGCTGAGGGGTCATTTAAATAGGCAGCTTTCAGGTGTTTCCGATCGATTCGTGGTTATATAACCAGGTTCAGCTGCATGGCCGCTGACACTAGTCTCTATATCGACGTGCCTGGGTGCAAATCGGCGGCAGTATTCGGCTTTTTGGCGGAGAAACGTTTCATTTGTTTACCTTGATTAGAGATTCCCGACTTTCCTGGCTCCAGTCGTGGCGCCTGAGTTTCCCGTCACCCGATGACCACTCAGGTCCTGTCAGATGTATTTTTAACCCTATCCCTGTTTCACCTGCTTTGTCATTATATTCTTACATAAAAATAGTTCACCATAACATATAATGAAATATTTTATATTGTGCTCCATAATATGTGGTTTAATCCTCTTTTTTTCGGACCACACGCCCTTTACGTACAGTACAGCCTCTAAAGACCTTCCATTGCCGCAGATAAGCGCCGCGTATGTTTCATAGAAAATAAAAGCTGCAATTAAATCCTTTTTGTACGGACTGACAACAGGCTCGGTTAGTCTCTTTAAATTGCTCGAGTTATATCAGGTAACAATTCGTTCATGTCCACGCGGATCTTACTCTACGATATGGTAAAAATAGCGTATCCTAGAACACAATGACTATTTTCCTTTAGTTTTGCTATATTTTTTTTAATCAAATTGTGTATAGTTAATCCCATTTTAATTTTCACATGAATGGCAACAAACGAGATTTATTAAACGTGACAGGAAGGAGATTAATAAAGTACTATAAGGTGATTTTAATTTGACAAAAATTAATAAGACGACCTTAATTTAATAGCATGCTAGCTGTAGCTGTCACCGGTACTCTGCGCTTTGATTTAGGAGCGTGTAAAGTGCACCGTATATGCAGGTTCTGCTCTGCCTATTGATTAGTAATGTCTGTTCAAACATTCATTTGGTTAGATCCATCAGTGTGCATCCAAACGTAGGCTACTATGGATACATGTTAAGCCAGAGAGCCCATGGTAAAGCAGAACTCCATTTTTGGGGTTCACATCTGGTCCTTCAGGAATACCTGGTGGAAATATGCGCAAGAAGGACCATATGCAATCTCCACAGACATTTCTTTTGAAAAATACTTATGTATTACAGTTATGTTCTCCCATAGCACCACCTGCAGATGGCAGCAAAAGGCAGCATTTCTGAACCCGGTCCCCACACAGTCCACATTTGAAAAGAGCTGGGAAGGAGCAGAAACGTGGACCATCTGGGGATCCCTGAGAACCAATCTGAGAAACACTGGCATGGGCAATCAACCCGCTGGGACTCTTCTTCTCAATGCCTCCGTTTGTCCCTGGACAAAAAGCATACCTCCCTAAATAACCCATTGCCCCCGATTCTCTCACCATTGGAAGGCTTGGCTGCATCGGGGTCCATCCCAAGCACAAGTCACTTGCTCAAATGATTTGGGAGAGGAATGTATCTGCCGGACTGGCACATCAGGGTACAATCACAAAGCGAAGCCTGATTAACGCAGGACCATTTTTTTGAATTTACAACAAAGTCACACTGATCTCCCCTCCAAAATTGATCACATTAACGTCAACCCTTTCATTTATTCCCTGGGCCATTTTTGATGAGCTGTGAAGCAGAATGGGGGTAAATTTTCAGCTCAGTGGTGGTAAGTGTCAGGCACACATGTAGAACAGGACATAAAAAAAAGAGTAACATCTTTATGGCCCCCCACTGGTCTGTATAGCAACAATCTGTATTCATTGCCTGTGCTTTAGAGCCAGCAGTGTTAGAGATTCACATGGCTTTGAGAACATGAACATAACATGAAAAGCAAAAGGCAAGTGAAAGCCATCCAGACACTACATTATTACTTAGGAAAAGCATGTATAAATTTCCTAAAATGAAGCCTAAAAGACCAGCACGGGTCAAACTTAAGCAAAAAAAAAACATTTCCTCTGACAACTGAGAAGTAAATGAGAAATGCACAATTGGCTGCTTTAGTAAATTTTAGTCCTTATGCTTAGCATTACAAAAGCGCAGTACCGGAGGCCTCTAGAATCCCCAAGCCGAAACTGCTGGTGCTAAAATGCAGTTGGAATGATACGCGTAGAAGTCGGGTATACACATTAACAGAGCTCTGCGTGAAATGAAAGCAGATGATGAAATAATTTGTACAATACCGAGAAGAAAATAAAGCATTAACAAGTCAGTGGATCTATACAGTTAATGACCAAAGGAACGAGCACAAGCATAGTTCAAGGACGAAATGAGAACGAAATGATGTATCACTGATTGATTTCGTTTCATTTCTGAACTAATCAACTAGTGCATGCCGTTCACAACTGGAGAATCAGTTTCGCTACCGTCCGGTGTGATACTGACGCCTTATAAAGTCGATAAGCCCAATACAAGCATAAATATACCTTTTAGAGCTAAATATAAAAGTTTAATATTAATGAACCTCAGAAATAATTTAATCAATCTGTAGTCCTCTCTGCAAAATGGCCTTTTCATATCACGACCATGTTATTGTTCAAGCTTGTGGAGTTTCAACGTTGTTTTGGTTGACCGTTAGAGGAGATAATGCACTGGAACATACGACAATCAGACAGACAAGGGTAAGATGGTCCTTATGACTTAAAATATAAGGATTATGACTGGTTGAGTATATTGTAGCACACAATATTGTTCGATTTGAAATGAGACATAATGAGATGGCATCAGACAAATAGCTTAAACTCAATGAACCATGCAACAGGTGACATGGAGGATTATATGAAATGCAGTTTACATCACCTGAATTATCCTCACGATAAAATTAAAATCCGTAAGACCATTTTACACAATACTGGATTTATTTTTTAATAAAATTCTACGAACAATGGAAAATGCACCACACCACTAAAATGGCTGTAATTACAAGTAATATACAACACAGGAAAAGGCAATTCTGTGACATATATACACACTGAGTTTATACAAAGTAAAAATTGAAGACAAACGAGCAAAACGGGTGTATTTCCGTTACTGCAGCACATTTACATGAAAAAGCATGAGTGGATTTTAACAAATCAGGTTTATTACAATGTAAAAACAGCTATCAAGTACTCCTAATGCAGACTCCTTAACTGAATACAAAATACCATAAGTACACAATATTTCTGTAATAATTTATGAAAATATAAGCCTGGCTCCTCAAGATAACAGGAGATGTTTCTTGTAGTACAGATATGCTGTTTTAGTGCTTTCTATAAACTACTTTATAAAAATCCATGCACACGTAAGGCCTGAAGATGCACGTGTGCAATGATCGATCAACCAACATCAACTCATATCATTTCTGAGTGTGTAATGCAAGGTACTGGACTGACCCCATTCATTTGCAAGCCAACAGTTTGCAAATAATTTTTTTTACAAGGTTTCAGAATTTAGAATTTGGGAATGGGGGGTGGGGTGGGCGGGCTTGACAGGCATCTTTGGCATCCAACCATCATGGATAAAGCTTAGCAACTAATTCTTCCAATTATTGGCAGAAGTACAAAAACGATGAATAGGCAATGATATCCAGAGGCGAGACCTGTGTAGCCGCAACACATTCATAGTGGCCACTGAACAAAGTAGTAGTCTTTCGCCTGGTGGAACTGCCACTTTTCCCAACTTCGCCAAGTCCGTCATCTCCAAAGGTTCCTTAAGACTCAAACTGTGTTTAGTGGAGCCAAAGAGACATCTTCATTTTAAGGTCTTCACTTGAATATCAACGTAGTAACTAAATTAGGACACCATTGTTCATAGCTCTCTTAAAATTTACATAAACTTATTGAAATGGGCCACAGTGTGCAGATGACCGCCATAAATTAAGGCTGCAAATATCAATATATATTAATATATCCAAGAAAGGAAAGTACAACGTCAACAGGCTCATTTGGGCTTTGAGTTCTACAGCTGTATTCCACTGGCTTCTTGTGTCCTGTCAAAGCAGCAACGAAGGTATTCAGTTTCTGTATTGCAGATATCATCTGAAGCATTGCTTTGACACGCAAGCTTGAAGTGCCTCCACGCAGCGTGTACGAGACCGATGAACCTTCATACGAATACTGCAAATATGACCTGGCAAAGTCTAGCAAGGTGCAGAACGGAACGAATCCAGCACCTTCCTACTGAAGATCTTGACAAGGCTCAAATCAAACCAGAGCAGCCAAGTCAACTCAGGGACAGCGATGTAGAATCCTTCACACTCCACCTGAACCAGCTTGATCCGTATTAAGGCTCATTTTGTAACATCCCAGTCTGCCGTGGATCACGTTGAATCCGGCACAACGGCTGCACGAAACGACCGCCAACCTTTTAGAGGAGATCCTTCAACCAGTATGTTTTTTTTCCATTACATGCCATTTCCAGTGTGACTCAAAAGCTCAAGCCCATCTCTCGTAATGATGCCTTGGCTACTGTCCTTTCTATGGGAGGAGATGCCTCGTGGCTATTTTCAGCTTCCAGTTTCTTAGCAAATGATTGCCTTTTATGGTCTATGATGCCGTTTGTATCCAGTATTTACAAAAAAACAAACCAAAAAAACATTCCAAACACATTTTACATCATCTCCATTTCCATAAGGAAGCACACAATAGCCCCCCCCACCCAATGATGATATAAGGTTTAAGGTATTAAGTCCATGTGCACATTCGTAAACCACAGTAGCACATGGGCACCCAAGTCACCACTTTAACACTGTTGTATTGATGCTGTGCTGTACTGATGCAGTTTTTCCACATGACATATTGCTCTTGGGCATCACATTGGGAGGGTGTATAACCCAAATACCCTTACACAGGTAAGGTCTGTACTACAGCATACAAAGCAAAATGCATATTACAACTTACTTCCCAAGTGACATTAAGCCTTTCGAGCTAAATGTACCCACACAATATCTGTATTTCGGTAAGCACCAGACCACAGACACCCTGACTAAAAAGTCACGCGCTAAAATTTGCATGCATGGACATATATAACAGCTCCATTATGAAATCAAGACAAATGTTCAGATTATACAAATTGGTCCTTTAAATGGTTGCAGTCATCTCTGAAACCAGCAGAAATTAACCACAACCTTCCTCTTATTAGTACTGGGGAAGTGACAGTCTGAAGGGATAATATTGTAGGCAGTAAACAAGACGAGCATCGCCCTCCAAACCTCATACACTGCGGAGGACAACAGAAGAGGAAGCACAGACGGGTCTTTCATGGATTGGCCAACAGCATGACATGTTATACAGGCAAGACGAGCAGTCAACATAAGCAGGTGCTTTCATGGACGACTTGGCAAACTGGCCGAAGGGAATTAAAAAGTCACAGCTCATCGTGGACAGTGTATTCAGCATCTGAACAAACGTCAGGGTTGACAGTCATACTCGTCCAAGCAAAAAAGTCAGACAGCGCCAGCACACTTCCATGCATTAAAACAAAAAGAAAAAACAATGGAATAAAAACCTTGTCAGTTGCTTTGGTGTGCAGAATGTCAGAGCATGCAGAATTAGTCGCGGCACAGTTAGACTCCCTTTCATTCAGTCATCCAACGATTTAAAGAACATCTCAGAAGGCTTTGCGAAAAACAAACAAGATACCAACCCCCCCCCCCCCCCCAAATTACCATAATTACCAAACACTAGATCTGGTGTTTCAGCCGGGTCTTCAAGGACCCCCAGACAGTACACATTTTTTGCTCCCATTCCTCTGGCAGGAAGCGAGGGGAAGCAAAAACATGAATCTGGGGGTTCCTGAGGACCGGGCTGAGAAACCCTTATCTAAACTGCCCTTTCGTATGAAATAGTTGCTGAGCAGCAGAGTGCAGGTACAGCAAAGATCTAGCACAGCACACGTGTCCACATACAAACCCAAAATAATGGAAATGCAAGTGTATCAGCTGATCTTTCAATATCTGCTTTGTCAGATTTCCACCTGTATTAACTGACCCAATACTGAAGAGCACAACTCACAAATCAGGCACTTAAATGCAATGCGACCCAGACTCCAATGAAATGGCAAATCTGTCCACTAACAGAAACGCTGTAACACCAGCTGTGTGCAGGACTTGAACAGTTTAAGTCAGCGTAGTAATACAGCACCTGCAACGTAGTTGAATTTCCTAGCAGCAAGGACCTACGGTCGTGAAGGACTGGTCAGACAAGCCAAAGCACTCAGCCCCAACAAATCCTCCACCCCAAAATTATCAGGCCAGCTTTTCCACCAAAGGGTGCTGAGCCCAAAAAAAAAAAAAAAAAAAGTTCAAAGGAATGAGGGGGAAAAAAAAATCCATTTTCTCACTCGAAGAGACACCCTTCCCTTTCACTGTAGGGAGAAAATAAAAGCTCTTAACACACCGAACATAATGCAAGGTTTACAATATTTAATACACAAATTCATGACATTACCGAAGACTACTGTGTTTAAATATGGAAAGGTCTCTCTACACTTGGGTATCACAACAGTAAAGTTAGAGATGTAACTCAATCAATTTAAAAATATGTCATTCGAAAAGACTGGCGGTTAAGAAGGAAGCAAGAAAACAGGTCTCACAAAAAAGACATTGGTCTCCAGGACAGTGTCTTGGCAAGAAACTACATCTGCACTGGCTTGGAGCTCCTCTGGGATTGTCTCTTCAACCCTTAACCAAAAAGGAAAGTGACGACTAGTGAACTTCTATTCCTGATTTTAGCCCATGGATATTAAATGGCTATCCATCCATATTTATTTTTGTGTGCGCGTGTGTTTATTTAAAAATAATGCATGCAGCCAGCTGCAGTTACACATTCTCACCTGTGAGGGCTGCTGCAGTCCTGGTCTACACTGGCCGATTTGTGCACTTCGACTCCAACAGAGCTGTAGTGAGCAGGAAGGAGTGAGTGGGACTGTGACCCAGGGGAATTAAAGCTGGATGGTACGGGAGGCAGAGGGACTGACCGAAAGGGAGGGGAAGCTTCAGACGTCGTCTCCACTACGCTGTCAGCTACACCATCTAAGGGAGACATTCTCGGCAGCAAGTCTGGACGGCCCGAATGCATGCCTGAATTTGGAAAACAGCAAAGTCGTAAAGTGCGGGAAATTAAACTTACTCTGGGGACCTCAGAAGTTGTTGTGTAGCTCCTGCCCCAGGACTGCTTACTGCAGTACCAGGGCATTCATCGGAAGCTCAGCCTAGCTGCACTTGTGTTTAGTTGACTCCTCAGCAGCACGTGCAGCACTGCGCAAAAGTCTCTCTTAGGCACTCCAGGAAAATGCTGCTTAAATGATCTTTTTGAAGAGAAGCTACGAGCTTGTTCACATCTAAGCCTCTCCTAAAACCACCACAGCATTTCCAGCAACCATCCAAGTCTCTTGACTTGACCACTGGCACATCTCCTACGGCTAATGAATACTTAATTTAATTAATTGGAAAAGTAATTGGAGGGAGCTGGTGGTGAAATTTAACGAATACATGGAACGGCTGAGGTGCCCCTAAAGAGAGGTTTGGCAACTGAAGCGATGTTCATCCAGCCATCTGACAAGAGATCAGTAATTTTTTTGGAGAACAGAAGAAACTCTTAATAGTTTGGTATGTTAGTTTTCATATGTTCTAATACTAAATTGTGTTAACTGAGCACAAATACACTTATTACCCGGATTACACTGGATATGCAGAAGCGAAGGTATTCAGTTTCACGCTTTAAACTTTTCCTTTGGCTGCCTAAGACTTTAGCACAATGCTGCACATTTATAATGTGCTATTATCCTCACTTGTACGTCACTTGGGACAAAAGCATCTGCTGAAGTAAATGCAACCTAACATGTACGCCTTTGTGGGCCATTCAAAATTAACAGGAGGCTACGAACACCCTTCTTCTCATCTTCTCATCCTCAACTTACCACTTTCAACATCAGACTCCATGTGACTCAGGTGGGAGCGGTACACAATGCGGGAGTCGATGCCTGATGTCGTGGCCACATGCGACTGTTGGGAAGGCCCGCTGGGTACCGTCTGAGCCCTCCGCAGGCCTACCTGCCCTCCACTGCGGCTCTTCTTAGACGGCGAAGTTTTCACTGAGAGCAGCAAGGAAGGGGTGGATTTGGCTGTTATAAAACAACAGGCAAGGGGGCAAACACCAACAGGGATGCAGATGCACTTACGTGGGATCTTCTTAAAGACGCTATTGCACATGAAGCGTTGGAAACGGTCTGCGTAGAAACTTGGCCTGTGCACCGATACTGTGTCCTAGGGAAGAACCACAGGCGTCCCATGCTCAGAGCTCGAAAGGGGCTTCCGGAACCAGGCAACAAACCCCCATGCAACGAGAAGGATCTTACCCCGTCGTGCACCAGTGCCTTCCACGAGTGTTCCAGTTTCTTGGTAAACCTGAGCAAGATTTTGAGAAAAACAAACCCTGAAGTCTTACCACTAAGTGGTTCTAGGTGAAACCCCACCCACGGTCACATGACCAAGATGCGGACACCCACCGGTATGACTGCAGGATGTCGATGATGCCGATGTAAAGCAGCAACCGCTCATTCTTGCCATTGCGTACTGGAATTCCCCCCATCCTGCAATGATGGCAGTGTGGATCAATGAACGCAACGTGTGAAGCTTCCGGTGACTGATCGCTATGGGAACGACAGCCACTCACTGGTCCTCCGAGTCATGTGCCCCCTTGCCTCGCGCCTCCCCCTGAATGGACTCCATGGCCGTGCAATACAAGGACTTCTGGCCTGGTGGCCTTTTCTGATCGGAAGAAATCGCTCCTTCAGGACCGGCGCCCTCGCCGGCTCGCTCCCGGCAGGCCTGGTCCACATTGTGGATGCCCATCAGCAGACTGTAGTCCATGATCTTGAAGCTTTGCAGCAGCTGAAGAACAGAGACAGGACGTTAAGGGTCAGAGGAAATATAGAGACCAATGAAGTTTTCAGTTTCAGATGAGGGTTCTGCAAGTAATTGCCCACAAAGACCACAAACTCCCACAAGCAGAGCTACAGAACAGCTACCAGTGAATACAGGACAAGGCCAACAGACACACACCAGGCAGTCCCTCTGGATGGTCTTGCAAAGGGCATTGTAGGTGTCCTGTTCTAGCAGGAGTCCTTCAGACATGTCCTGCATGAAGTCCAGGTCTTTGAAGGTGGGCACGGCCTTCTCGCGCTCCTTGGGCGACGCACGCCGCTTGTAAGTGGAGCCTTTCAGGTCGTACTTGAGGTGCATTTGAACGGCAGACGGCAGCAGGTTGTTCATCACCACGATGCGAATGTTCTTGCCACCCGCCTGGACACAGTACAGTCCGTAGAATTTGGGCAACAGTGTACGCTTGTTCTGGTTCAGGTTCTGGAGGGTTGGGAAGGAGCCAATACAAGATATAGTAAGCATGGGTCAAGCCTTCTGAAGACAAGTAAGAGAATGACCTCCAGATCTACTGGTAGATCTCTTACATGATCGGCCAGCATTTGTCTAACACACACAAGAACACCATCACCTTACGCAAAGCACACAAACTCGTCGAACTGTACAAGGAGCAGTGGAAGACCACAGAGTAGGAGCACTGGGAGGAGGAAGAGGAAGACAAAGTGGGGGAGGCTATCAATGAAATGATGATAGACATTTGTGGACTGGAGTGCAGAGTTTTGTGGGACTGTATCACCCCAACAAAGCTGAAGCGAATTGAATTGAATTCTAGACCAAATGTTAAAGTTAAGAAATTAATGTCGTATTTTAGAAACATTCTACAGTGCAGAAAAATGCAAGGCTCAATTGACAGATTTTTTGTGAAACTGTCAAAACAAGAGACCACGAACAAAGCCGAGGCTACACTCGAACAGGCAACAGACGAACCACAGGTAATCGACGAACCAAAGGCCAAGCGAGCAAGGAGAGAGCAGTCCTGAAGTTTCCAACTGTTCTAATGGAAGGAGACTCTTTCCAAACAGTAGTCCCCCAACCCCCACCCTTCCTCTCTCCCATTCCTTCACGCCCGAACTCCTCCTTACAAAAGGTAAGCAAAGTATGAACTTTTTTACACGACCGTAAACTGATTTTTACTTTAGTTAATAAGTTTCTTTCATTATTAATGCTTTTTTTATACTACTGTTTTTCTTTGAAGATTTTACTATAAAGAACAGAAAATTAATGATCAAAAATTATTATTTGTTGGACTTAATCGGATTTCAATGCTTTCTTATGGAAAAAAAAATTACCTTGTTTTGCAGACAAACTGGTTCACGACCACTTTCCCGGGAACGGATTGTGTTCGTAAACCGCAGGCACAACTGTATTTTACCACCATTAGACCTTCCCCATCATGCCACCATACACATACCAGGCTTACATATGCTATGGTCTAGTTTAGTCTAGAAGTTAATCACATCAAAGGCTAAGTTGCTCATGAAATAATCCAATTAATCCTTTCAAAACATAACTTGGTGCCTTATTAACTGGAAACTTTAAGCTCTATAAATGCATGGCAACGAATAATTCCTGGTTTTTTAAACTGATCTCCACGCAGCTTGTTAGACAACCCACACACAGGCCGGTATGTCAGGCGCTCCTCTGATAAACATTACTTAGCAAATGCACACAAAATGAAAAACGGCACGCGACTCGCTAAAGCTTCCCTCCTTCGCTCACCATGAAGTATCCAGGCAGAAGTTTCTGCAAGAACTCTGCCTCTTTATGCTGCACAGTCTTGATGATGAATTCATCGTCACTGGAGACGTAGAAGAGGGAGCCGCTCGCGCCAGAATTAGAGAGCTCAATCAAGGGGTCGTTACACAGGGAATACTGTTACCAAAGCAAAAAGAAAACAAATATCAAAAATTAAAAATACACCACACTGACAGACAGCACCAAAGACAGACAGCGCCAGGTGGGGAGGACTGACCAGGTAGTCATCTGGCCGGATGCCGAAGAGTTCCCGAAAGTAGCGGAAGGCGATAGGGGCGTAGGTCTTGAACCGGAAATCGCTGTAATGGTGTGCTGGGGTCAGGTTACTCCCTTCACTGAAAATAGCAGAGAGCATTAATGAGGCGTGCTAATATACATGTTCCACGTGCAGATATGGACAAGCCACAGAAACACAAGTAGACAGACAAGCACAAGTGCTCGTGCAAGAACTGGGAGAGCCGAGGGAGCATAACAGAGACGAATCTCAGCCCACAAGCGGCTTCCACCTTCCATCCAGCACTACTTTCCCCACCAACCTGGGGAAGAAGATGCTCTCTACCACCACAAAGTCCTGCATGAGGACATCCCTCTCGGCCTTCTGACTCAGACTGCCCACGGTGTGCGCGATGCCCAACTGGATGGCACCTTTGAGGGCACTGGAGGTCGTCTAGGAAGACATGAGAGCTCACATGAATGGACATACACATGAACATATGCAGGATTTTAAAGTTACCCAATATGCCAGGTGCAGAAATGGACTGGGGAACCCCAGCTTTGCATGACAAAATAAAATACTTCATTGCTATTGTTAAAAACAACAATCACAGTAAATACATGCCAATGCAGCATCAAGTGCTCAGTGGCCACTTTATTAGATATACCCAACAAGGACCATGTAGGAACCAAGTAACTTCTAGGGTAGATGAGTTTGTGTTATGTGTTCAGAGAAGCCTGCACATCACTGTTATACTGAGCTGTTATCACAATACTTGTGGCCTTTCTGTTAGCTGCAATGAGTCTGGCCATTCGGCTCTGACCTCACTTATTAACAAGGCACGGAGAACTGCTCACAGGATGGTGTTTTTGTTCAAAACTTTAGATTAGATGAACTTTATTGATTCCAGGAGAGAAATTCCCGAACGACACCACTTTCAGTAAATACTAGACATGACATAAAAATCCCAGAAGGGAGGAATCGACAACCGCACAACGTTTAAAATTGCATGAAGAAGAGGTCCTGACCATTCTAATGATTAACCTTTCAGCAAGTAACCCTCTTGACCCCCATGAAACCTAATAAAGTGGCCACTGGACATCACACATCCGGAGCATATGAAGGCATGCTGAAATTTAACAAGATCTACCTGCTGCATTCAGCCGTGACCAAAGCATTTTAAACACCCAATAGCAAAACAGATCACCACCATAGATAATGAGACACTAGCGTTTGCCTTAAGTACAAATTAAGCAAAAACCTTCTTTGGAACCCCTAACCTACACTTTTAGGTATATCCAAACGGTTAATCGGAAACACGGCCTTCTCATCCTGCTAGTCAAAAGGGACCCATTAACCCTGAACAAATTTGAACAACAGAATGAACGGCACAAACAGATCTTAAGGTTCCTCAAAACAGCACATCATATGGAATACTGGGTGACCGCAGGGTGCCTCAAGTGATAAAATTAAAATGTTACACAAAAGGACAGTGTGTAGTGCAAAAAGAATAGAACAGAGCACTACTTATTTAAGTTTCATGGGGGGGTGGGGGTGGAAATCAAGATTATCCATCTGTTTTACACCAATTAGCAGTAGATGGCATTGGAATTGGACAAGGGGAGTTCATTCAATGAGCATGAGATGAAGGATATGTAGGATTCAGTAGCCATTTCCAACTGCAGAGGGCAGTTCAGAGAACTAGCTGAAGGACAGGGAAAAACAAAGGTAGATAACTGGCATCATCTAAGAGGGGCTAGCTGAAGATGGAGGTGCTGGGACAGGAACCACTAGAGCCGTTGAGGTGAGAGACAAACCTTCGATAAGCATCTGCGAATACCATGGAAGGCAATAAGTTGTCTAAAGGTTTGTCATGCAAATTACATAAAGAAACATTAAAAGCACAGCAGATATTCTGCAGCTCCACCCTTAAACAGAAGATAGACAATGATGAACTACTATAAGCAAGAGATGGATTATAACGCATCGAGCAGAAACATGTAGAAGTTGAGGATCAGGAATGCATCCCAGAGAGGCAGCTTTATATCTACACTGCGATCACTTATTTACTCCAGTGAGTAAAACCACATCTAGGCCACAGCTATTTGCAAAACTGCATAGTAAATTACTTGGCTAACTGGACAGAATTTCATTCCTCTTTATCCAAAGCGCAAAACATCGCCTCTACTGCTTAATGACGAGCATATGCACCATGAACAGAGAAATAGTCTGACTGCTGCAAAATTTCACCATCTGGGAAAAGGCCGACCAGCAAGCTGGATTACAGCAACACACATATCAGGAGCTGCACTAAACTGCCAACTGCTCCAAATGTTTCAAAATCAAAATGAATATTTGGATGCTGATCACCACCACAGCAATGCTTTCATTTTGCATCCTTTTTAAAAATGCTTCTTTACACAGATTTTGCTTGTAGGGTTGCCATTGCATGCCACATGCAAGTATGACGACCTTTAGACAAATGCTGACCTTCTTGTAGGTGGTCTCTCCTGTGGGGTCAACCCCTCGGTGACCGATGGTCTTCTTCATGCTCTGGGAGCTGCCTGGCATCTGAAAACAAAAAGGAGATACAAGGAGATGCTGAACTACTAACCAATAACAGTACCTGGCAGAATTGGAGCATATGTGACGTTATCCATCTCAATGGACCTCCAATTTGATGATCACAAGGCACACATTTAAGCAGTTTTGCTAATTTCCATTTAAATCCTAGTCCTCACACACCTATTTTTACAGAAATGTGAAACCAGGACTGGAGTTAGACACTGATCCCTCTAGATACTTCCATGTAACAAGGCTAATTATTTAAGTGCATTTCTGTTGGAAGTGCTAAATATGGTCCCAATCACAGTCTCAGGGCAACAAACTATTTCTGTATTTGCTTAAGGGCAATTTAGCAAGATCTCCTAATAACTTCCATTAGAACTAAAATGTCTCGTAAATCACTACAACCCAGCAGATTCCACTGCCTTTTACTGCAGAAATGTATTATATAGTTCTCCAATTTGATTATACTACAAGAAGCACAATAAACCATGATTCATCTTTGTACTTATCAAAATTCACTTATATTCATATGAAAGCCCTTAACTGACACTAAGCAAAAAATTTACCAAAAGCCTTTAAATGCTGTCTATCAAGCAAATCACCATACAATCCCCAAAAGCAGCCAAGTATTTCATTGTTTTGGAAAGCGCACAAATTTTAAAAAACATTCCCCATAGGACACTTAGTTGATCAAACATTTCTTCCCACATCAGCATCAAGGTCATCCTTCGGTTAATTTATTAAATTTTCTAGTATTTACACTTTATTAAACAAATACAAAATTTGCAAAAGCCTACATAACCCACTGGGGTTTTGTTTCATATAAGACAGAAAGGGACAAAATCAGCGATTTGAAAAAGTTCATTTTAGTACTTACATCTGAAGCTCCCTTTTGACTACCACCGGACACTGTGGAGAGACCAGAATAAGAGTTAAATTGCACATCTCCCTAACTTTGATGTGGGTTCAGGAAAGGCAAAGTTAACCTTCTGGATTTTCCCAGCAATGATTCATTATCTTTATTTAAATTGTGCTTGTAATCTTATTTGTATATCCATAACTAAGCACTACTCAATTTCCAAAGTCCCAGAAACACCAATATTAACACAAACATAATTAATGTAGCGCTAACCCTAGACTTAAAAATGCTGGTGCATTACATAATCTATACTTGTAAACAAAAGAAAATTTGCTGACATGCAATGACAAATACCATTTCCACTGGGGAACCAGTATTAGTGGATTAATAACCAGCTGAGTATTCAAATTAGTCTATTACATTCGTTCTATGTCCCGGCGATACTTATATTGCACAAGCTTACGTCAACCCATTTTCCCCACATTTAAGCACGGGATTAAAAACCAGACACAGGTGTCAAAACAGCAGTTACAATGGGTATGACATTCAAGAAGCAGAACTGCACAGAATTATGCTATGCGAATGAGATGACTAAACCATTACAGAAAGTGGGGCGGGCTGCCCAGAAAGGAAGTCAGGTTCCCTCCCAAAAGGCGAGCCTCTCCTGGCTGGATGGAGAACAGCCCTGTGGTTGACCCACACACTCACAGCAAATCATGGTTCTCCTAGCTCGGTTCTGCCAAGCACATATCAGGCAAAACACTTCAATCAATATTATTGTATGTGAGATTTGCTATCTGTGCATCTGCCCAGAAGCGCATAGGGGCGATTTCTGCCTATAAATATAAAACGGCATCTATATAGAAAGCAGAACAGCCGAAGTTAGCATGGGGATCACAACTAGCACATCTGTCAACATTTATCCCAAGAAAAGCTCTTGACTAGACACAGACTGTGACAGAAACTATTTCAAAAGGTCAGAGGGGAGGTATAAGTGAACATTTCATCTACAAACAAAATCAGCCTCCACGCAATGTAAACCTGTCCTGTAACATGGGTGTGCCAGGCCAACTGGAAGGAATGCAACAGTCCGATTATAACAAGAGCACTTAAAAACAAACAGGACAGCACAAACAACAGGCCCAGAGTCAGCACTGACCGACATGGGGAGAGGAAGGGAATCAGCAAATACAAAACCAAGCGAAACAAACGCAAAATGCATTTCAAAAAGGTGTTATTCAAAATATATAG
This sequence comes from Brienomyrus brachyistius, assembly GCF_023856365.1. Lineage (NCBI taxonomy): Eukaryota > Metazoa > Chordata > Actinopteri > Osteoglossiformes > Mormyridae > Brienomyrus > Brienomyrus brachyistius. The sequence continues at coordinate 15,361,208 of NC_064541.1, forward strand.
TGTTGCACTATAAGCATACTCAAAGGCAGCACCACCATGCAAGTACCTCCACAAGCTATTCTTCTCCAGAAAGGAAGATTCGGGTCTGTAGAACAAGATATGTTACACAGAGCATACTGCGGATTTAACACATTTATCAGCGTTCGCGATATTTCAGCGAAGAAACTCAATTCTGTAACACTACACAGTATTAGTGAAAGGAGTTACGAGATGTCCACAAAAGCGGACGTAAGCGTGTTTTCCCGTCTCTCCACAACTTACTCTAATTCGGGTGCCAAGCGGTATTTCATGTAACACGTTCCTTCACCTAACAGTGCTCAACAGAACAAAAAAAAGTCTTAAACCTTTTATTAAGTTACACATATATTACTGGAAATAATTTACTTAATCGGTTTAACTCTGTGGGTGTCAGACCAACAGATTCCACTCTATTTCTATCTGACAGAGTGTTAAAGGGAGGGGTTTGTGCCATTTTGTCTAATATTTTAATAGAGTGGGGGTCCATCAAGCATCACTAGATGAGAGTCCCAGTATGTCGGGCTGACATTTTTGCGGGCCCGCATTCAGACATTCCCTGGAACGACCGTCGGAAACGTCAAACAACACGTTTAACAGAAACAGAATCTCACACAAGACAGCCAGTCTTCCCCTTTATTAATTTACTCCAGTAGTGATAACTGCATCGGCACATTGACACGCTACAGTCCGACTCTCATTGTCACCGATTTCCGTGCTTCGAGGCACTAATGCACTATGATCACTCGACACATGTTTTCGAAGATCAGGAGGGAGAAGTGTGCCAGCTGTCGATTTTTCAAAAAGCGAAGTATAACCGCAAGTGAATCTCACTTTAAAACTGCCTGATATTACGAACTTAATCCTTTTCTGTAGCTAGCACGCACGCCGAAAAACACACTGGCTTACGGACACCTTTTGTCTCGCCGCCACGCCATTCATTTCGCCCTCAGAGCAGCCAAAGTTTCCTCAACCCAGGACTCGGGAGGAACAACACTGGTGTTTATATATAACAAAAGCCAAATACACACAAGACCACTTTAAGCCACGCATGAGTTAACCAGCTAATTTTCTATCAACCAAAGGCTGGTGAAAAGCGGAGGGACCGTCGAAAGCGAAAGCAGCTTCGCCATGTACGTTCGTCTAAGAAAGCGGACACGTCGCGTAGTCCAGCATATAGCCGAGACCTGATGGGGCAGTCAGCGCCAAACGGCCGGGAATGGAAGAAATAAACCCAAACGGGGGAAATAAACTGGAAACGCGACTGTTTCCCCAACTTCTCCGCAGCCCTTGCATCGTCTGACAGCCAAACGACGCTATGCTCCCCTAAAATTAAGTACACGCAGAGCCTCGCCCTTTATAACCATATTTCCTCGCCGCAATTATTACGGAAACAAATGTTACCAATGAATTACAACACATGCGATATTTATCTCGTAAATGCCTCTTTTTGGATTCCGCCCGTCACAAGTTATTAGCTAGCTGGCGTATCTCCCCGGCGGATAGGATCCCGCTCGGCTAACACAGCACCGTCACGGCCCCTCGCACCACTACAATAAGCTTCGAAAAAGCCACCGCCACCCATAAAGACCAACATCTGCCCGGCGAAAAATGACAAAGTTCGGATCTAACTACCTGTAGGAGCCGTCGAGCCCGGATCAGCTGGACCGGCGGTCGCCATTTTGGTTCTTGCCCTCAGCGTCGATGTGTTTTTTTTCCTGCACCGCGCCTCACTGGATCCCGCTCCGGCTGCGGCATGCCAGCCCACCCCGTGCGGGGAGGTTAACCCGTTCGGCCACCGCTTTCTGTCCCCAAAGACGGGAACAACACATGCGACGGAGTGGAAACAGAACCAGGGCAAACAGAATGAACAACGCAAACGCATATATACACTAAAAATATAGTGAAACGGAAGTAAAACTGAAAGATTCCACGTGAAATCATTCAAAGAGAGCAAACACGAACGGTCTGGCTAAAGAATAATAAGCAGTAAAAGAACTTAGGTGATGATGATAAGGAAACTGTATTGTTTACTTGGAAATGTAGGCCTGGTTTATGCACTAGAAGATTTAGATATATGAAAAATACTCGAACCAAAAGTGGTAGGTTTACTTAATCGAATCTTGAAAATAAAGCACCCTGTATATTGTTTGCCAACAACAGATACCTCAAAACCGGATGAGTACCAAGCGGCACTATATCACACTTTGAAACGGTTAAACCTTAACCAAATATTCTTATAATTAGCAATCATATGTCATAGTTTAATTTAAAGTCAAAAGATCCTATGCAGAGTGTGATTTGTGCCCTATATTGCTTGGGCTAAGTCCCCAAGCGACCCTGATCAGGATTAATATTAGCTCTTTGCCCTGCTTGCATTGTCTGCCTGTTCACTGTAACACCCTCCGTCATTTTCATAAACTATTGAAACACTAAATTTTCTCCACCATTACTTGACAGTTACAGCGTTACCATGTAATATTTCATTATTGTTGTTGTTGTTGTTATAAGTGGGTGGGGGGGGATGAAAGTCCAATAATTCAAATAGTGCTACGAAGCGAATGACAGACTCCTGCGCGTGGGGAAAGTCCATTCAAAGCAAAGAAATCAAAAGCAGGCTCATGACGTCATATTTTTTACAAGACTGCAGTGCACGCGATCTGTCTCTCCCTTAAGAGCAGAAGGCGTGTGACCTTGTATTGGGCAATAGTCGTAATTTATGCAATAATCACTTTTGTTAACAGTAACGGTTGGATATACCTTAAAAAACCGACCTAACTTCTTAGAGTGTTTGTATCAAAAGCAAAAGCACTAGCTAAAATGTCTTAACACAAGAAATCAAAGAAACATCTATGTCAACGGTCGTCCATATCACTGATTACATAAAATATCTGCGTGTGTGTGTATGTGTATATATATAGTTAGTTCTGTGGTTCGCGAACGACCCGGTTTAGGGCTCATGTATTTCTGACGATAATTTTACTTCTTAATCTTATCTCAGTTCATAGTTTTTGCAATCGATTTTTTGAAATATTAGAAGCATGTGAAATATGAAGTCTAGAAATACTTTGTGGGACTGTGACTTTGACAAAAGGAGTCTACTCAGGCAAAGAAATTAACATTTCTTGACAGTGAATGCAAGGCATCCTAGCTAAGACCAGTTCGACAACATTTGATTCGGCTTGACATACATTTCATTTGAAACGTGAAGATGACAGTACTAATATTACTTATAACGGTTGGTGTTGCCTGCGAGCAGTTACTCAAACAGAAAAATCTCTTCTGCCATCGGCACATGGAAAGAAACACATGCCACGTATTTCACGTTTACGTTATAAAAATGTGTCTAATTTACAGGGTTCGAGTAGTCAAGGGATGCACGTGGATGTCGTACCCCCTTAGGGAAATATTCCATTTATATTTGTACAAAGCAATATCCCCCTTCCCCCATCATTATCCGGTTAAATTGTTCTACATATTTCAATCACGTAAAGGTAAATCTATACTGATGGTAGGGCTCATGCCAATCACAAATACAGCTGAATCCGGACCACGCGATTGCCACTCCCCTCACCCACGCGCCAATGATTTGACCCGTAGTTCCCTACCATCGCTCTTGAAATAATTGTACAACTCAACCACTGTTTATTTCATGCAACATATAATACTTATAGTGTTGTAGTTTTAATAATCCCCAATGGAAATAAAACTGCATAAATACACGTACTACATGTTTCTACATGTGAGATGATGTGCCCTATAAAACAAGAAAATGTGATAAAGTGTCTTAATGAGTATCCTAGTAGAGAATATGTGTTGCAGTGCCTTATTCCATGCCCTTACAATGGGTTTAACAGTCCCGATGGGTAACCTTCCAATGGAAAAGGGTGATGTTATGAAGTGCCCTTCTAGTGCACCCTTACATTGCTCTAAGTGGTCCCTATGGGCACCCTTTTAAATGAAAAAAGGGTGCTGTTATGAAGTTACCTCTGAGCCCCCACCCCCCTACATGATTAAGTGTCCCAAAGGATGTCCTTTCCAGGAGAGGAAATGGGCTGCGGTGCTGTAAAGGGTGTCCCTACATGTGTTAGAATGTGAGGAATTGTCCTAATGGATGCCCTTCCAGTGGACAAAATGTGATGCAGTGCTGTAGAGGGTGTCCCTACATGTGTTAGAATGTGAGGAATTGTCCTAATGGATGCCCTTCCAGTGGACAAAATGTGATGCAGTGCTGCAGCGGGTGTCCCTATATGTGTTAGAATGTGGGGAATTGTCCTAATGGATGCCCTTCCAGTGGACAAAATGTGATGCAGTGCTGTAGAGGGTGTCCCTATATGTTAGAATGTGGGGAATTGTCCTAATGGATGCCCTTCCAGTGGACAAAATGTGATGCAGTGCTGTAGAGGGTGTCCCTATATGTGTTAGAATGTGGGGAATTGTCCTAATGGATGCCCTTCCAGTGGACAAAATGTGATGCAGTGCTGTAGAGGGTGTCCCTATATGTGTTAGAATGTGGGGAATTGTCCTAATGGATGCCCTTCCAGTGGACAAAATGTGATGCAGTGCTGTAGAGGGTGTCCCTACATGTGTTAGAATGTGAGGAATTGTCCTAATGGATGCCCTTCCAGTGGACAAAATGTGATGCAGTGCTGCAGCGGGTGTCCCTACATGTGTTAGAATGTGAGGAATTGTCCTAATGGATGCCCTTCCAGTGGACAAAATGTGATGCAGTGCTGCAGCGGGTGTCCCTACATGTGTTAGAATGTGGGGAATTGTCCTAATGGATGCCCTTCCAGTGGACAAAATGTGATGCAGTGCTGTAGAGGGTGTCCCTATATGTTAGAATGTGGGGAATTGTCCTAATGGATGCCCTTCCAGTGGACAAAATGTGATGCAGTGCTGTAGAGGGTGTCCCTATATGTGTTAGAATGTGGGGAATTGTCCTAATGGATGCCCTTCCAGTGGACAAAATGTGATGCAGTGCTGTAGAGGGTGTCCCTATATGTGTTAGAATGTGGGGAATTGTCCTAATGGATGCCCTTCCAGTGGACAAAATGTGATGCAGTGCTGTAGAGGGTGTCCCTACATGTGTTAGAATGTGAGGAATTGTCCTAATGGATGCCCTTCCAGTGGACAAAATGTGATGCAGTGCTGCAGCGGGTGTCCCTATATGTGTTAGAATGTGGGGAATTGTCCTAATGGATGCCCTTCCAGTGGACAAAATGTGATGCAGTGCTGTAGAGGGTGTCCCTATATGTTAGAATGTGGGGAATTGTCCTAATGGATGCCCTTCCAGTGGACAAAATGTGATGCAGTGCTGTAGAGGGTGTCCCTATATGTGTTAGAATGTGGGGAATTGTCCTAATGGATGCCCTTCCAGTGGACAAAATGTGATGCAGTGCTGTAGAGGGTGTCCCTATATGTGTTAGAATGTGGGGAATTGTCCTAATGGATGCCCTTCCAGTGGACAAAATGTGATGCAGTGCTGTAGAGGGTGTCCCTATATGTGTTAGAATGTGGGGAATTGTCCTAATGGATGCCCTTTCAGTGGATAAAATGTGATGCAGTGCTGTAGAGGGTGTCCCTATATGTGTTAGAATGTGGGGAATTGTCCTAATGGATGCCCTTCCAGTGGATAAAATGTGATGCAGTGCTTTTTATCTTTGGCCCTGCCTTGAAACAGCCGGTACTGCTGTTATGGTCATTTATTATATAATAAACATACCAGAAATCTGCAAAATACTATCTTATAATTTTTCAGGAAAGTCAATTCATTCAAATTCCTGTGTAGTCTTTGATCTTCCAAGTTATGGCATCCTCTTTGTGAAGATTTCGTCATGCACACACACACAATGACAAAGCTGACTGAAGAATTAAAAAAAAAAATGCATTTAATGTAAACTGTGTTTGACGTCTTGTGTATTTAATGCAGTAAATCCAGATCACTGCACATTTCTGCATTCATTACAACAGTCACACAAATGCTAGTGGAAAAAATTAGACAACTATCAAGTCATTTATGAAAACACATCCATTTATTTCCATGCGTGGAACTACAAGTATGTCTTTACATGCTGTTTATAGGAGAGTTAAAATTGATTAGTGGGAAATATAAGTTCATTTCCATAATAAAATTTATACAAGCGAAGGAAATACAAAATGTTGATACTAAAATAAAAAAGTCAGTCCAATAACACAGATTCTTGGAAATGGAAATACAAGTCTCTCAGTGACGCAGTGACTGCATCCTTAGCTAGTAAATGTAACCCTCTGAAAGCCTTACGCTCCCAAACTCAGAATCCTTCGAATGTTATTCCCACCGAATGAGAAATTGGAGTGAAACGTGGCTCAGTTATCCGGACATTTCCTGCTCCGGTATATTGGCGTTTGAATTGCTTTACTGATGGCTTTCAGCAGTTGTCTAGTCAGACAGTTGGAGGTCCAGTGAGATGAGGGCTGCAGGCAGCATTCTGTATGAAGGTCTGAGGGCGACGTCACCTTTGCAGCGCACATGTCATCCAACATGGAATCCAGCTGTATGAGACAACCACATCCACTAAAAACACTCCGTAATCCATATTCAGCAAGATATTTACGCACAGTTTTACAAACTACTACAGCTAATATTATTCTTAGATTTGTACAAGTAGTAGCATCTTTTGACTATACAAAATGGACATGTCAGTAATACTGGTACCGCAAGGTTTTCACCGAACTTAATTTCTTTATAAGCATTCCTAGGTGCACAGCAGGTCGCCGGATCAAACGCTACTCACCCGGTTGTCCACGCAAGTCATTTTATCAAAGCCCAGCAGATGGCAGCACTCACTCACAATACGGTCAATAGGAAACGCCACAGAAAATCTGTCACAGAAAACATCGCGTCTTTTGTTATTTTGAAAATTTCCTAAAAACATGTACAGCATTCATGTGTCTTTTACTCTGTATTTCTGATATCTGAAACCGAATTCCATAGTAAGATCAATAGTGTTCAGTGTTTTGTAGGTTTTCTTCTTTTAGCCGGGAAAAATGAAAACAAACTAAAAGACCGATATCATAAACACACCAGACAAACAAAAATACTGGCAAGAGAACAACTTAATTTCAAACTTTCGGTGAATGTAAACAATAGAGTGAGCTTTCATAACAAAAAGAATGAATTAAAATCAAATAAATAAGATTCAAATCTCTTGGCCAGTTGCTGTTCTAGGGACCCAGTCCTGAGAAGCACCGATTGGACAGTGGGATGGACGGCTTGCATTGTCACCGTGAACCCGATTCGTTATAGCTTCCCAGATGTCATTCAAGAAGGCCACAGATTCCATCACCCTTACTTCTTGACGATCAGTGCGTGAGTGTCGCACACCCGGAGAGGTCTGCCTTCTTCGAATCTGAGAGGCCTCTGCAATATCATGTAGTGTGGATTGGGGGCGCGGCGAGAGAAGCAGGCATAGCGTTCCTCCTGCTCTGGGAGCTGGCAGCAGGGGTCCTGGCCTTTATCCACAGACTGCTCCTCCTTACAAAACCAGTCCATCACATCCTGCCACTGGAGAACGGGAGGGGGCACAACTGACTTAGTAAGAGTTCAGCTCTATATACAGCTAAGGCTGGTTTTGACACTGAATAACTTTTCATTTAACCCATTACATTCTACAGGAAATGATGCAGATTCTGTCTGGTAAACAGCATTGTTTTGCTCTTCGAAACAAGATGTTGATTTACTCTCTTTTAGGCACTAATATGAGACAGGTGTATGAACAAGAATCAAAGAATCTAATCGTGGGCGGGGAACATGTTCTTACGGTTTAAGTAACACCTTATGCAAGTTTACAAGGGCATTTTTCACACTTTTATTGTGTATTTGGGCAATGAAAGTTAAAAGTCAATCAATTGGCTATGAATGACTATGTATTTTAAAAGTTTCTGAAAACACTGATGGAAGTAAATTCAGTTGGAGAACATCCTTATTTACTTATAAGTAATCGTACAGCAGCACGAAGAACAAGCGTGTGAAAACATTCTCATAATGTGGTCTACAAAGCCGATATGAAATACATATGAGAAGAAAACATGTTTAGTCTCTTACACGTAGCTTCTTTCACATTAAGAGTTGCTGATTAATTCTTAAATTTAGAACGTGACACAGAGGAAATCACTGCAATACTGTCCCATGCTCCAGCATACTAGTCGTTATTTTTATGAACTGTTTCTCAAATACTTAATTCTGCCAAAGGCCCTTTTGTCCCGTACATCTGTTGTGAGCTTTAGTCAGAAGTTTCCTTAAACAACAGAAAACATGTGCCTTCCATATTCAGGGAGACTTTCATCACACGCACGCAACAACAATAGTACCCATCTGTTCCATAAAAGCAACCTCACGGCTTTTATTTCACCGGCACGAACGGCACTTACCTTTTTCTCCACACAGGCCAGTGCCGTCCTCTCTGCCTTGCAACACCTGTGCATCCCCGTCTCCAGCTGGTTGATCACCTTAAATTGTCGAGCAAGCCAGCCATAGCCGTCGCTCGGTAGGCATTTAAGCGGGTAGAGGGGGCGCTCTGCTTGACCGCCACAGATTGCATCGACGTTCTCGGAATTGGGCCGGCCAGGTGGGAATGGGATGTAAGGCACTTCATAGCTTTTGTCCCTCTCCTGCAAACTCCCGGAATCATTGCTGGGTGGGAACACGAGCCAATGCATGACTGAGCAGGCACTCTGAGATGTAGCCATGCCCTACGGCTCCTGCTCTTCCTCCCTTACACCATCATCTCTTCCATCTCCACCCTTCCCCTCCACCTGTTTCTCTCTTTACCTCAGGCAGATGCTACGGTTAAAGATGAATCCGGGCTCTTGGGGTGGTGGTATATGTAACGTAGTGCCCTGGGGTATGTAGGTGGGGTTGGGGGCGGCCTTCTCAAAACAGCTCCACCTGGAGTGCCCTCGCTTCAAGCAGCAGTGATAGTGGTTGGTCTTGATGGAGAACTCCTCATCACAGAACGTAGCAAGAGCACTTTCCCACTGTGGGAACAAGAAGAAAGTTTTTGTGATCCTATATGCAAACAATTATCTTATACATACAAGCAAAATGGCTACAGATTAAAGAAATGGCAAATGGCTAGACGTAGTGCTACTTGTCATTATATGAAATTGTTTACTTAAACTGCTCACTTGACAGTGCTATCTGGGCCATAAATGAGTCAGAAAACTAATTTGTGGTGGAAATGATTGGAAAAGTAATTTTAAGAGCTCCAGGGGACTTGATAAGGGGACTTGTAATATTATTAAAAATGTTGTGTTGATAGCACAGTTCATAATAAGTAAAAATACAGCATCTCACCTAACACCATAACCATATACATATACATATATATACATATATATATATACACACATATACACATATATATATACACACACATATACATATATATACATACACATATACATACATACATACATATACATACATACATACATACATATACATACATACATATACATACATACATACATACATATATTTTAATAATGAGGAATCGCTTAGTCCCATAAAATTACTCAAGATTTTACTTATGATGAGTGAAACAGAGTCAGTAGATGGAACCGCGCTTTGGCTAATTCTCCAGTTCTCACACTGAAGCCCAGTGCTAATAGCGACTGATTTCCATGCCTCTGTTCAGAACATGAGGCTGCCTAAAACGAACTTGATACCGCGTGCCGATTGACTCACAGCCTGCTGGGCACAGCAGAGAGTGAACGCGCTCTCCTGAGTCTCGTTCCCTTGGCAACAGCCGCTGTACCAGGACTCCACGCGGTTCATTGTGTCCGCCTGCCGAATCTGGCTGCCATATCCGGAGCTTGGGAAAGACCGGCGTGTGTAGCGGGGGCGGGAATCGACGTGGCTACACAAAAAGGGGAGGTTGTCCAAAGATGGCCTTGCTGGGGGGAAGGACACTGTAGGTATCTGTATGCGCTGACGTCCAGTCAATGTGGAGCCTAGAAAAGAGCAGAGAGAGAAGTGGGAAAGGGAAATGAAAGGACGCAAAGCACGAGGAGCACAGGGGTCGTAATTCATTTCCACAGGTTTCTTTAGATGAAATTCTTACTGAAAAGTCCCCTGTGCAAAGTTTCGCAACAACTTTCCTGGTTCAAATTCATTACAAACGGTCCCTGGGTTAAGAACACCCTACTTACGGGCAAGTCGTACTTACGGGCAAGTCGTACTTACGGGCAAGTCGTACTTACGGGCAAGTCGTACTTACGGGCAAGTCGTACTTACAGACGAACTGCCATAAAAGTTTACTATTTTAAAAATATGACTTAATGTAAGTCATCCAGTGGTTCATACTCGGGAATGCATGCACTACTTTGTGACTCTGCTGAAAAGATTGCACGATTGCAGGGGTTCAGCTGCTTGAGGAAGGCCTACCGCACCGTACAGTAAATCTATATTACATACTAAGACAAACCTTTGATTAACTGATGCTAAATAAGAACTGTATATTCCAGTTCCAACTTACCTATAAATCTGACTTACAGACAGACTTAGGGAAAGGAACTTGTTGCTACATGCAGGACTGCCTACATAGTTCATTAAGTTGCAATTAAATTAAATGTCTCATCCAAGGAGTTTAGGCTTATTGAGGGGTCTGTGTGGCAGTGACCCATGTCTAAAACAATGAAGACAGATAATGATTTATCTGGAAAATCCCGTGAACTTGTAATGCAAGCATTCCATTCCTCTTTCTCCCAAAGCTTAAAAATACTCACTGCTCTCTGTCCTGGCAAAGGCATCTGGCTCACTTTCAGAAGGCTCTGCGAAATCGAACAAATACGACATTAAATGGGATTATAACTGCACGCAGTGTATCCCAGCGCTAATACGGGATGATTCACGTACCAATGTCAGATTCCGGAGCACTGCCCCCTAAGTATGAAACATATAAAACAACATTTTCATATTACACAACACGGACACGGCAAGGAAACCTTACTGAAGCATTAAAGCTCTTATTATTATCATTGGTAAATAAATATAACCAGCAGAGCAATTCAACACAGAACAAATTCATTAGAGAATCTAGTTTTATCATAACCTTTGTATAATATTTTTTAGCAAGGACACTAACCATTTAGAAATCGGGAAAGGTCAAAGGTCACTTGTCGCTGGAGAAACGGGGAATCATCTGCAATATACACATAGGCATGCATTATATACATGTACACACGATACATACATAATGGGAAAATTATTATATTACTAGTTGTAGATAAACGATAGGCGTTAGTTGTGCGTATTAGCGGAACTATGCAGTATGTTAAATGTCTGAGATAAATAAGTGGACGAAGGGAGCACAAGCAAAGAAAATGGACTGGAATGCGTGTAGGACTGATGCGTATGGGCTCTGCAAAAGCGATGCACAGCTTACCTTCCGACGCCATGCACACCAGCAACGGGACAGTCACTGTCAGCCAGGTTCTCAAAACTCCACACCAGCCCATCGCTCTCCGTCAAAAGGCAAAGTTATCTGGGGAGCGACTTCGCTGTCTTGTTCACGCTGCAGCTCTATCTTAATCGGCTGCTAACCAGGAAACGTCTCGCAGGTCTGGGTTACCGACCAGCGCACCAAACTATGTTTGAAACCGGGGGTATAAATACTTCTGTTAAGGAAGTGTGCTCTCAGGGAAGGGGTTGACGCATGCAGTAAAAAAAAAAGCGAAAAGAGGGGGAAGGAGGAGACAAGAAAACTGGGAAAGAAAACACACTTTGCATACTTATCCAGTGAATTGTTAAGACGCACTGATCTTAAGGCGGGGCATAGCAACGGGAACGACGATCCGCTGAGTGCTTCCAACAAAAAGGGATGTTTATGTTTATTTATAAGCAGAATTTAAGGGGGAAATGAAGCGACTTGGACAGAGCAAAATATGAATAAACTAAAAGAACCGCAAAATAACATAACTAGGGAACAGAGAAAAAAACAAGAGAGCAAGATTGGGAAAAAAACAATAGGTACAGACATGCAACTATGAACACAAAGTTATAAAGAGAATGACCGCCAAGAATACAACTAACAGGTTTCCAACTCCAGTGACTAACTAAGGAAATGAACAAAGGCAGACACTTAAATACACAGATATTAAAGACTATGAAGGGGCAGGTGTGGACCTTAACAAAATGTAAGGAAAAGTAGTAAAGATGTTCCAAGGTTCTTGGTTGATCATTTGAGTACAGACAGTGTTAGCAAATCGTGATCAAGCCAGGGATGGGATGGGGGTCCAGTCGGCACCACTAGGGTGATAAGGAAGATAATTGAATTACAATCATCAGAAAGTCTCCATCCTGTCCTGTCCCATCCCTGCTTCAGGCTCCTCACAGTCCAGGGGGTCTCTCTTTATATGTAAATCCACTCACAACACCTGCACACAGCACCTTGCTGGGGAGGGAGAGGGTCTTTTGGGGTGTAAATGGGGGTGAAGAACTGCCTTTAATTTGTATTTGAGCTGCCTTTCAGTACCCGGTGTATGTCTACGCTGTATCACATTATAATATTTTTTACTGTTCAACAAACCACCGTTCTGCTGAAACTGCAGAGTCTCTGCAAGCACATTCCTTAGAAAAATCAACCAATCAAGGAAAGTGCTGGGCAACAAGCAACAGGTGGAATAAATTACAATTTACAAACACAGGAACTGGGAATATTTGACAAACACTGAGGGCTTAACACTAGGAAAGACCAAGGACATAAGTACAAGCAAAACAGAATTAAACCAGGCACAGGCAGGAAAAATCATTTACAAGGACAAAAAGCAAAGACAGAGATAAACAACACCAACCACTAAGGATAAACCAGTAACAATAACCCAACAGGGCCAGCTTCAAACTCACGCCTCGAGGGGAGCAGCTTCTGAGCTGCGCATGTAACTCATAGAGCTACACAGCAGCCCAGGGAACAGGAACTGAGGAGCTACAAAACAGAGAGGGGGGAGGCAGGATGACCAGTGCCACCTGCTGACCAAAAGGGGACAAGACACATAGGACAGGGGCAGATGACAACCAGGCGGACAAACATGTACCTCCTCTGAAGTTTTTTGAAACACAGTGAATGGATCACTTATAGCACCTACAAAGTGCAGAAAACATTCATTTTAAGGTCTCTGCGTGTGGGTGGAGTGGTGGCTCTGAGGCTGAGTATATGTTCCAGCAACTGGAAAGTCGCTGGTTCCGTTCTGTGAATCCCAGGAGTGATCCTGTTCTGTTGGGCCCTAAGGTAAGGTCCCTAACCTGCAGTTGCTTCATCCCGGGTGTGATGTTAATCTACATCTGACCCTGCAAGGAGGTCCTCCAACTTCTAGGACAACTTGGGGGTTGGTGGCAGGACTGGCACTCCAGTCACCAGAAATAAACGCACACTGTTCCATTTGGACTAGTGTGGTGCTGAGGTATCACCTGCCGCATGGCTGCACTCAGGGTCTCATCCCTGAGGTGGTTTGTCGTGGTGGGTGTGGCAACGTGCTGCGATCAGCACGTGCTCCTTACCTGTCTATTATAAATATAAATGAATCTTGAACTTGATGAGTGTTAATTGTAGTTGTATGGATGATTAAATAAAAGCTGAAGAAGAGACACACGCTGTGCGTGTGAGGAGGGAGCCGAACCAGAAGGGAAAGCTTTCAATTTACCAGTCGATCTACGTTCCTGTGCTCACCTCTGGTCATGCGCCTTTGGTAATAACAGAAAAAGTGAGATTCCGGATACAAGTGACTGAAATTAAGTAACTGGGCTCAGCCTTAGAGGTAGGATGAGGAGCTCAGACATTCGGGAGGGGCTGAAAGACACGTTTCTGTATCTCTCGGCTGGCCTGAGAACGCCATGGTATTCCTTCGGAGGAGCTGGAGGCAGCTGGTGAGATGGAGGTCTGGGCTCCCTGCTCAGACTGCTACCCACATGACCTGGTGTATTAGGATGAATTCATGGACGATTACGTCACCCACGTATATGGAATTAATCCTTTTACTGTAATATTCTGGGAGGTCGTAATTGTGGATTAATTCTGATCGTGTGGAGACTGATCGTCCTGAAGATCAATCGTCCATGATTCACCCAGAATGTCATTGAACATGTAATTCTTTGCCGATCCCCCGCAAACCCTGTGCAGCCATAAAGAACTTCGGCTCATGAAAGAAACCAGGATGCTTATCTGAGCCATTAGATCGGCATGCAAAATGCTTATCTTGGTTTCGGGAGACAGAGGGGGGTCGTTATCTAGCACCCTATGTTGTCGGTAGGGGGGACGGGGAGGCATTGCGCAAACACCCGGCACCAGGACGCCTATTGTATTTTATTATCACAAGCAGCAACACTCGGACAAAAGGGGGAATTGGATAACACCTTGCCCTGAGGGGAAGGGGTGAGTCTGGCCAGATCACCCCCTGCCCACAGGTAGCACCCAATTTAGTATTAAGGACGGGGAAAACTCAGTACTGACCGGAGCTCAGCCGTGGGATAGAGCGCGCATCGCCCGGCATTTCTCGGGACTCACGTGTTGGTCTCCTGCCAGGACTGAAAAGGGCTCCCCAGTCCGTGTGTGAAGGTGGGTGATGATGGCACGCCCGAGTGTAAATAGTTTAGCAGCTGCTTTTGCGTTCGATTGATTAAGAGGATTAATTATCACCGCTTGTGATAATAGTTCGCCTTACTTATTTTTATTGTTGCTTCCTATACATATATATACGTATGATTCATACTATTCTATATCTCTGGTGGTATAAGGTTGTCTTGCATTGTTTTTAATTGATATTGATTTTAATGCGAGGTTATCTTGTATCACTTTTATTAAAGTGTTTTTTTTTTAGTGAACCTAAGCATGCCTGTTTATTCCTTCGAGAGCCCTATATCCCTCTTCTCCTCCATTTTAAGACACCATGGTATTCCTTCGGAGGAGCTGGAGGCAGCTGGTGAGATGGAGGTCTGGGCTCCCTGCTCAGACTGCTACCCACATGACCTGGCCCTGGATAAGTGGCAGATAATGGAATGTTATGGAAGAAAAAAATGAGCTGATCCGGGGATGGCTGACAGTTAAAGTTGCTGACCGAGGGGGTCCTTCCCAGCAAATTGTACTGCAAATTACACATTTCTGGGATATTCCACAACACTGGCAGAACTGCTATGAAAACACCAGGAAGGGGTGTAATGTCAATATTATTACTCCACCGGAAACATTTAGAAATCTAGTTCTGCCTGGAACATGATTAAACTTTTGGTTAAGAATATCACGTCATTTGACGTCTGTCCTCCATCATCTAAAAAGAAATGTTACTTTCATTTAGAAATAACCGTGTTACCGGCAGAAATGCATAGTTGCTATAGCGTTAGGCGCCATTGGGCGCTGCGCCCATTTAGCGGCTTGCCTAAAATGTTACCAACAGCACTTCCGCAAGAAACGTTGGGAGTGATAACAAATGGTTGTTCATGAACCTGCCAAGGTCAATGAAACTGATATGTTACAGTAAGGATTTAACTAAATTGGTTAGTGCACCGAATTGGAGAAAATGGAACTCCAGTAAGTTGCATTGTCTAAAATGGGGAGAGACTAAAATTTACTATATGTCAATGTTTGTTATTCCTCTTACTTGCTTCAACTAAAAAAAAAGTGTTTTCCTAAAGGAATCTCCTAGTCTGGATTTTAATGTTAGGCAAGGACATTGAAGGGTATATCAATCAGCAAGTCCTAGAATTTTAAGTGCTTGAAGAAGATTAAACACCCATTCAGTAATGAGGAGAGGAGCCGCCCGGGGTCAGAGCTGCATTTAACTGCATGTTTAGTGTGGATGCTTAACGAGACAAAGATTTACAATATTCCTGAACATACTGTATGCATGGTCTTTGTCTAGAATTCCAGATGCTTCCTGAATGGCAGGAAAAGAAAAAAACACGCAGTCATTATTTTAAAAATTTTATTTCCAGCATTTCTTTTTCACAATTAAGTGCAAACGATAAAACAACTAAATAATTAGCATAGAGAGCTTTAAAGAATTGACCCAAAAGTGAAATCAAATTAAACTTCAAAGATGAAGCTTAACAAACAACTATTTTACTACGCTTTGCTAAATAATTGTCAATGCCCAGGTGAAACACTAAAAGGATCAGAGTGTCGGAGGCCATGTAAATTATTTATTAAAGTATAAACTGTAGTTGTTCAAATGCTACTAATGCTTCTAAAAGAGAGACTAAGATGCTGAAGTTGTGGTATAAGAAATGGTATAATGTCTGTATAATGTCCTGCGTGTCACAATCAGAGCTGGGTAATTCCGACCCAGAGAGTAAAAGTCCAGACCGGGATTTTGTTTCAACCAACCAGTTAAGAACTCTGTGACTGTGACTCTTAATGCTCAACTGGTTGGCTGAAACAAAATCCCGGTCTGGACTTTTGCTCTCTGGACCTGAATTACCCAACTCTGGTCATGATGTGCATCTTCACAGTGTCAGTGGTAACCTTTCAGGCCAGTGCAGCCGTCAGCCAAACACAACCACCTAGAGGACATACAGAGAGGACCTGGACGATGGATCGGACTCGAGCATCAAAGCGTGCCAGCGAAGCAAGTAAAAGAACTTCTGTCTACATGTCTTCTTGGGTCTACAGGAACAGCACAGGTATCTACTGCCTAATGGCACCTCATTTGTGTCTAGAATCACGGCTATTTCATATTATTTCAAAAGGGCACATCTGACCCCGACAGCAGAATATTTTAACTGCACAAAATGTTTATATAAATTGTATAACATTACCTTTTTAAATTATATAGATCCACAATGGACACATTGTGACTCAGTGTATTATGTACCATCATCAGAAATGAGTCTTTCTTATATTAGAAATTTTTCTGCAATAAAAAAAGCACCTAAACATTGTCATTACTTAAAAAAATAATTCATTACACATGACGTACTTCTCACATGTGTATTGCTAATGCAACCATTTTCTGCTAATTTCCTGAATTACAAAAATACATGTACTTGACAGACTGTGACATGGGTGGGACAACCTTTACATAATCAATTTTAAGTGCATTGATTTGCATATATGCGTATCATCTGTGCTTATTTATTGGCAGACTGTGTCACAAATATACTAAACAACTATCAACATGTTTGATACTGATCAGGTTTTTTTTGGGAGGGGTCCATACTGCTGCAGTTTCAGTGAATGCCCAGCAGGGAGAGGTCTGAGTCTGAGCCAAATAGCTCTTTGTATAGGGGGGGGAAGAGGGAGTGCACAGTGAGGGGGTACAGCTGCCGGAACCAGCGTAGCTTCTCAATATGCAGACTGCACAGTGATTTCAATACTGGCACTTTCACGTAGAGCTGGAAATCAAGGAAGAGGACCGAGTTATTAATGGCCACAGCTACAGCCCCAGTACCCCAGAACAAGCTATTTAAATAAAAGCAATGAATCGATACTCAGTGTTGGTCATTTCAGGTTCAGAAGTTCCAAATCCAGAACGAGATATTGTTTCTACAATCCAGCTGAGTACTCTGTGACTGTGACTCTTTATGCTCAACTAGCTGGTAGAAACAAAATCTTGGTCTGGATTCCTAGCTTCCGGACTGGATTGCAGATGTTGGTCGCATTTCACTCATAACTGCAGACGCAGAGTTTCAGCCTGGGAAGCTGACAGCCGTTTTCTGTTTGCACCTTATCTATGAAATTGTGCCAGTACTCTTTTCTGCCGACCATAGCTTAGCTTCACCTGTAGTCCCTCGCTTACCTTGTGCAGTAGGCCCTCCTGGTTGTCTCTGCGCAGGGTGTGGCTAAGCACTAGCTCCACCTCCCTCCTCATTCTCTCCACCCTGCCCCTCTCCTCCAGACCTGGACGTTCTAAGGCATACACGTGCACAGAAAAACACACAGACACAGTGCGTATAACAGCATTACAAATAGACTGGACAATGAAATATTTCACAATTTTGCCATTTAATAGGTCATTGTAAAGATATCCGATCATTTAAATATCATTTAAATCATCAGGACTTCTCGCTTGCTCACTTTCACTCCTTACCTGCGTTGATTAGTACCAGGGCACTGAAGAGCGCCACCTGCTGCTCAGTCAGACGCAGTGCGCACAGGCTGTGCGCAAAGTCAAACACTGAGGTCATCAGGTCGCTGCAGGCTGAGAGAGTGAGTCAGGAAAAGACTTAGTCACAGGGGATGTGCTTTTTCCCAAAACCGATGAGTACACAAGTTCTTTTGTGTATTTTGTGGCAGTGAGGGATTTTCAGCGGCAGAGTTTGAGGGAAGTGGGCGTGTGATTGGGCGCGGCTGGTTCACCGGCACACCAGTCACTCGACAAGACTAACGAGGTCTTCCAGTTCCTCACCAAGGGACTTGAAAAGCTCTGTGCTGGCGAACTTGCCGTCAAAGAAGACCGTGCTGTTTTCCACGTTGAACATCCGGGTCATCCTCACCAGGACAACCTCCATGGAGCCTAAAGCAGATAAATACACGTCAGAGGGCAGTAAGAAGCTGTATTTTTTTAAAGGCCTGCAGATGTTTGATGGCGGACGAGGACAGTGCACCGGTCTCACCGCTCTTGAGCAGAACTATCTGGTCGTTCTGACACAGTAGCCGGAAACCCGGGATGCGTTTGGCAAACTCCACTACGTACTGGACAGCATCCGTCAGCCTGAGGGCACAGTGCTGCCACATTTCATCCACAGACTGGGGGGGAAGATTACAGAATGGGGGTGGGTCACCACTGGTCAGCACTGCCACTCACACACCCAGTTCATGGACATTGTGGAATCAATAATCTTGTAATAAATAATATCAATAATAAAACTGACGCTTATTTCATCACCTTGCACTCCATGGCAACACGCAGACACACAAACAGGTAAGAGCAAGCTTGGAGGTCACAGTTCAGTGTTAGCCAGTGTGCAGTGCCCCTGGAACTGGGCAAGTGTGCAGTGGGCAATCAATCAGGGACCCAAGGGTGGCTTTGAAACTGCCAGCCCTGAGATTCAAACCTGTGGCCTTTAGATCACAGGAGCCCCAACACAAAGAACCACACACCACAACCTGCTCAGTTCAAAGGTAATATTAAGCTGTTGATGGTTTATCATTAATCAGACTACATGCTTTGACTTTAAATGGGCTAGTGGTCTAACAGAAATCTTTTAAGGTGATTTGTTGGTATTTCCCCCGTCATAGGATTCAGCTGGCCTAACTTCTTCTTTCGTATTTTTTTTTTTAGCTTCTCCACTGCAGGATTTTTATTTTCCGGAACCAGAACTTTTTTTCAGGAACCAGGAACCTTTATCAAATCCCCACCGCAGGAAGTCGGTCTGACTGTAGTCGGATTCAGTGGCAGTTCTAGACCCCTTTTGTAGTTCCTGTCACTACAGCATCTGAGTTGACCGTCGACGTGAGTCTCACACGCGCCAGCGTTGAAAGCTACATACAAAAGCTAACTAAAAAAATAACAAACTGAAAACCAAATAAAGAATGTATATGTGCTGTTCCCGTGAGAGGCTTTGCCAGTGCTAATACATAAAAGTAAAGGTAACCAGCCATTTTGTGAAAATTCATGCCACCAGCGCCACAGTACCTTGCTCTGGTAGGCGAGAATCTCCTCCCTGGTGAAGAACTTCCATCGCAAGGCTTGCAGCTCCTCCACCTGGTACTGACTGGTCTCCCTGTGAGATCTCAGGATGCTGGCGCAGAACTCCTCTGCAAGGCATCAAGTGAACGTATGAGCAGACGATGGCCACAGACTCGGCACGTGCACGGCGCACCGTTCCAGACGTACCCTGGCAGAAGCGCCTTCCTTTGAGAAAAGCGAGGTGACAGACTTGCGTCGGCACTCTCACCTATGTGCAGCATGGAGCTGGTGTAGCAGAAGGAGTCCTCTGGCTCATAATTCACCCTCACGTCTCCCCGGGACACCCCCAAGCCCAGCTGCTGCGGAGACGGCTGGCGGGAGTCAAATCTCGGGTACCTCTCTACTGCCAGAGCACAACAGAGCAGAAGTCCTCTGATCAGAGATAAATGTGACACGGAGCACGGCAACAGACTGCCCAGGAGGACAGAACGTGCTAGATCTAGGCGCAGGCAAATAGCTGCCTAGCTAAATCTGTCAGGGGGACTCCGGCTCTGGGCAGGACCTACCTCTTCCCTCGGACTGGCCACCACTGTCTCTCCGGCCCTGAGAGCTGGACACCGGAGATGCGCACGCCCCCCTGAAGGCCAGGGCCGCAGCCTGGGACTCTCCTTGGGAGCAGTCTAGGTAGGCGTGCATTTCTGGGGAGGTGGAAGGCAGCTCAGGCTCCACGTGAAAGGGGTAGGACGGCACCAGGGGCTGGAGCAGGTGGGGCGAGTGGTTGCGCGGCTCCTTGGTGTGGTAGGGCAGTGGCGGGGGCACCTCCCCAGGGCTGCTCTGAAGGCACTGCTGCTGCCGGTGTCTCTCCACCTCGGCGATAAGGGAGTCCCTCTGACGCTTCGACATGCGGCCGAACTTCACCGCTGCAAACGGGGGGGGGGGGGGGTCAGCACAGAGCTCACGAATGGGGAAGGCATTATATTTCAGTGGTTCCTGTAGCCCAAAAAGCAGTGCATCGTGCTAACAATGTAAAGGGTGTGGGTTCAAATCCCACAGGTCACACATTAATTGTAACCCTTCCCGCTACCGTAAATCGCTTTGGGCTAAAGCATCTCATAAATGCGAAAATGCTTCAGCTTCCCAGCCTCGCGCGCCCGTCACCCTCCGGGTCCCGCATCCTCACCATCTCTGCTCATCCCCTGGGCCACACACTTCTGCAGTCGGCAGCTCTGACAGCGGTTGCGGCTGGAGCGGTCTATGTGGCAGTTGCTTTGGCGTGAGCAGGAGTAGGACACGCTGGACTGCTGGCTGCGCCGGAAGAAGCCCTGACAGAGAGAGCTGCGTGTTTATGTACTGGCAGTGTCTGCTTGTGTGTGTGGGGCTGCAATGGCTGCAAAGGGGACTGAATTACAGCTGGCTGTTGGGGCGGTTCCTCTCACCTTACAGCCTTCACAGGTGATGACACCATAATGTACTCCGGATGACTTGTCGCCACAGATCTTACAGGGAATCACCTCGATTTGAGCTGCGCACACAAACACAGGTTTGACATTTAAGTTAAACCAAAAATAAAAATCGCAAATTTGAACACTGCAGTTCAATTGCTGCTGTTCCTCTCATTGGGCGGTCTGGCTGCAGTTTACTAATCGGCCAGCAGAGGGAGATGTACACCCCCCCCCCCACCCCCAAAGCAGAGACGTAGTTACTGCTCGGCGCGCGCTTCCCCAGAAAAAGAGGAAAACCGGATTTACAAATGTATTTTAAAAGCCAGGTAACCCAAAACGGCCAAGTCCAACAAACTATAAACTATGTAAACTATAGTTATGCCAATATTTCTATTAAATAACGACCCACTTATACACTATAGGCACCTTTTCCAGCGTCAATCCTTCAAAGTCACCATTATCAGGGAAAGAGTTTGAGATGTAGATTTAAGAAAAAGAACTTAGACGGGTGGAAACGGATGAAGAGATGATGGGTGCAAAAAATGGTATAATAGGTAAAACTGAAATTCAGAAAGAAGGGCGTGCATTGAGTAAATGGCTGAAGTGGTGTGTGTTTGTTTCATAAGAATACACAGCCCGCTACATACGTGCTAATATTATACAATATAGTATATAGAAATATATCTGATAATTACACCATGAAGACACTCTTCATATAAACCTTTAAATCTTTTTTTGTTTTGATCTGTGTTAGAGTCATGTCAATATTTTCCATTTTTCAAAAGTGCCTTTCAAAGATTGTACTCAAGAAAAGGAAAATGTCGAAGAGCAAACGAGAGATGACATTTTTTGAAGAACAAAGTACTCCGGACAGTTGACGAGATAGATAATATGAGCTACAGACGAAGGGAAAAGGAGAGAGGGGATATTTGAGAATGGAGAAAAAGGAGAGGATGAGAAGGTGTAAACCTCAGTGTCTTTTCAAGTGGTTTACTGGTGAATCTTTCATTCTGACTATCTTACTTTTATGCCACCTTTGTCTTTCAGTCCTGCTCTCTTTCTCACTCATAAAGGACAGAACTGCCAGTAATACAGCCTTTCATCTCTCCTTCAGCTGCCAGGAATCCCCATAGACCTCCCACCCCCCCCCGCCCCACCTCCCCCACTTTATGTTGTTAAATTGATGTCCGTGTGCAAGCTATTAACACACGAGAAATACTACTGATCAAAACCAGGCTGACCCAAGAATGAAGTGTAGGCGACATTTATGCTTAAACATATCCCCTACACATACTTCTCTTATCACACATGTACCGGGTTTCGTCAGCATGTCCGTATATGGACAAACGTGTCCGTGGCAAGACTTGTCTGTGTCCGTGGGAAAAAAAAAAAACTACGTAGGTTGCGTTTTTAAACATCATGTCCGTGGTTGAAAAAAAAAAACAAATCAGCATTTAGAGCACAATGTCCGTCCGGTGACCTCCATACATTCCACAGGGCTACTTTTTTGCTTCTAATGCACTGCACGACCAAATAAAACACACCATTTGAATTTTTAGTTGGACTGCCTTTAGCTTTTTTTTAATGGTGAAAATGATTCTTCGTGCTCCTGAACCATTTTTTTTTTCACAATTTAAACAAGATGAACCGAGGGATCATCATCCTGTCCATACCGTTAGGCGAGAAAAAATTAAGCGGTAACGTGGCCATCGCATGAATTCAGGTACTCCGCTAACTTCACTTTATTGCTGTATTACGTCGCGGAGCTGTAATAATGATCCAGTCATTGGCTTATAAGTATTTGCTGATTTGAATTCAAATGGGTTTTCGGCCAGGGCAGAGTATATAACAGAAACCAGGCATCATCGGGTACGATATACGTTCCCCCGCTCCTGAGCGGTTCAAACCCTTCAGTCTAAGGAAGCAATCCTGAGTTATCGCCATTAAAGTAAAAGTGGTGCAAAGCCACAAACACATTTGAGGATGTTTAGTGCTGCACCAGAGAGCTCCCCCCCCCCTCCCCCGATTTGGAGCCATGCCACCCCCACAGAGAGGCCCCCCTAAGGAGACTCTCTGCGGTGAACATGAATTAGGCAAAATCACCATATGAACGATGAGCTGCAAGTGCATGAAAACAAGTGTGCATTAAAAACTGGTACAATTAATACTATTGCTACTATGATAAAAGCACTGCATGCAGGAGCCTTGGTTTGAATCTCACTGCTGCAGTGTTTGTTGTAAAGTGGGGTTATTAGTTAATCGGGGTAACTTGTCGGATTTAAGGTACCACAGTTTAAATGGACTTCATATTCGTTCAATTACATTTTTCCCAGACTACCTTAAATCCGATAAGTGACCCTGATAAGCCAGTAACCTCGCTTCGTGGTGCAGGCCACAGGTATTTCTCCTGCTGTCCAAAGACATGCAGTTACACTAACTGGTGTCTACAGATTCTCTTCGAGTGTGTGCGTGCATTTATGTGCTGTTCAGAGGACTCCCCAGGCTATACCCTTTAAGGGGCCCGAATTAGTGGAGGCCACCCTACCAAGAAATCTGATGATCATTTCACTTCCTCCAGAGCGCATGTGATTCAGGGGCCCCGGGCAGCCAGCTATTCTGCCTACAGCCAGAGCTGGCACTGGGGCGAGCATACTGAGCAGAACATAATATGTTTATTGTCATTGCACATGCAGGGAGACACTTTGTAAGTGCCCAGGATATACCTGTGCTCTGTGCTGCCTGGGGTTTTACCCCAGGGACCTTCACAGGCCGGGATAAGTGCCTGAAGAAGAAAGGTGACAACATTCACTGCAACGCATCTCCTATTACTATGTTTACTGGAATGTTCTACATGGCATTTAACTGTTAATCGCCAACCTCCGCACATCAATCCTCAGGCCCGCAGTTGGCAGTATTATAATTGTTATTATCATTACAGACAATCCTCTACTTACGAATTTTGTATGTTCCGAACGGCACTTCGTAACTTGAAACGTTCGTAAGTCGTTATTCAGCATCATTGTAAGCGGATACGCAAGCACTAAGAACTAGGATGCTGGGAGTACACACGCTACGCTGCTGTGCGGTGGGAGTAGCGGCCAGAAGTCGTACTGGGCGGAATTGGCGTGCAGGAGAAAAAAAGGTGTTGCAGACAGGAAACGGGAGCCCAAGGAACACAGTTTGGACTTACGATCGGCTTTGTTCGTATGTCTGAAAGTTCGTAAGTAGAGGAGCATCTGTATTATTATTATTATTATTATTATCATCATCAATACTACTAATAATCATAATAATATAAACAGAGGCTCCATAGCACTTCATAACAGTCTAACTGCTTCTGCAGCCCTGTTGAACTGCTCTTAATTTCACTTACTGTATCATATGCAGGGTGTAGCTAGAAATCCTGGGGCCCCAGAGATAATGTCACCTGGGGCCCCGGAGATAATGTCACCTGGGGCCCCAGAGATAATGTCACCTGGGGTCCCAGAGATAATGTCACCTGGGGCCCCAGAGATAATGTCACCTGGGGTCCCAGAGATAATGTCACCTGGCGACCCTGCAGGGTTGCAACTTTCTGTCCGAAGAAATACAGGCCTTCCTAAGTGCCGATCATTTTTTGTATTCAGGGGCCCCTTTAAAGTGCTGGACCTCCTGAATCTGTCAGAGTATCCCTGCCCCTCCAACAATATTGATTATACTTGTATAAATGACAGGAATTGTGGATCTGCGATATACCTGTGAGTGCTGTTTCTTTTTTTGGGAGCTTGTGTGATATGTTTTGTGTGTCAGTGTGTCAGTGTGTGTGTGTCACCGTGTCAGTTTGAATGCCCTAATTCTGGGTACCTCGAAGGAACTTCTGAAAAGCAATACAGGATATATAGCAGCGTGCGGTGAAATGTGTTACATATAGCTCTATTAATTTAAGGGGCTAAAGATTTGGACACAGTCTAATTCCACGTGGATTTGGGTATTTGAATGGAAAATTTGTGATTCAGGAAACATTGAGTCAGTAATAAACGTTTGTGTCTGTGGGAGGGGTGGACTGGGGGGGGAAGCTGACAGCGTCGTATGAATGGCCAAGAACTCAGCCTTGCGTGTTTGCATGCGAGCCGTCAGAAGTCAGGCCGAGGCGGCATGTGCATACAAAGTGAAAGGTTGCGGGTCGCGTTGGTTTCCTGTTGTTTTGTGGGTGAGAATCAGAACTACTAATGCAGGGAGCAGAGACCACTGCAACTCCCAGCGCCTGTGTGCTGCTGGGGAAGGCGTTTGGCGGTGAGGCCAACCGCACCAAGCAGGGATAACACCTCGAGTATGCAGGACGGGTCATGGGACGCAAAGGCAACACATACATCTTATACATTACATCTAATAGGGCACCTACAGCACCACATGTATGGAATTAAGCTAACAACGCAAAGGTTGTGGGTTCAAATCCCAGGGAGCGCACATAAATTATAACCCCTCGCTCTGTTGCAAGTCCCTACAGATTAAAGCATCAGATAAATGCAAATATATGTTCCCATCTCATTTGCTTCCTGAAGTCCTCGAAGGAAACTCCAACTGACCAACAGTTGTCTGAGTCGGCACCTTCCTGCCCTATGTGTTTTGTCCTTGTTCGGCCAGCAGGTGTTGCTGGCCATCCTGTTCCCTCCTCTGTAGCCCTTAGCTCTAGTGTGTCACTTTTTCCTCTTGCCTGTGCCAAGCCCCGCTGTGACAGTCAATGGTTCTCCTTGCCAAGATCGGGGAAAAAAGCTCCAGGAGACGAAACCGTAAAAGTCCCCCAAAAGTTATATACTTTAAATATCAAAGTTCATGAAAGATGGATCAAAAAGAGCACGCAGTCTATAGCAGACATTATATAAGAAGAGTCAACTAATGCTCTCACAGACAGGAAGGTTGCAAAGCCCCTGGTTCAGTTAAGTTCATGCTTTCACGCTGCTCTGGCCACAACATCCGCCCGCAAACTGAACCGGCCGCCAAACTGGCCAATCAGCTGGCAGCAGAACAGGCTGATGTCACGCTGGGGTGGTGACAGGACTTTGGGAGGAAGACCTGTTAACATTATGGTAGGGTCATGGAGTGGGACAGTGACCAGTATCTGCTGCGGTTCGTGGGGGTGGGAATGTTGTGACACCTTTCATGGGTTAAAAACCTGGCCCGACTACAGCAATAACTCAAAATACCTCTCCCTGCTCTGTGCAACCAAACACACAAATGCACACAGCATAAAAGCCCAATAATCACATACAGATATTCGCTTTGCCTATTTAGGAGCATGGAAAACGATACAGCCATTACTGAACAATAGATACTTAAGGAAATCACCATATGTATTAGTCTGGGTAAACGACGAGACCCAAACATTCTAATGGTGGGTGCAGAGGGGGATCTCTACACCACCGGTGAGGGCACGAGAGAGCGTTGCAAAATCACGGTTTCAAACTGGTGAACATCGAGAGACGAAACCTGAGGTAAGCTTTCAGGCTGCCAGCGCGAGCACCCAGGGAGGCGCGAGGGAATCGCCGACGTAAGCGCGCGACGAGCAGTTTCTGCCTGCAGATGCCAGTCAAGAATAAAGGAGGGAAGCGGCGGGGCCCCGTGCACTTAAGCACATCGACAGGCGCAGCTTCCGAAACACATAATTCCGCTTCCAGGGTTTGGAAACCATTATCATAATAATAATAATAATAAAGACCGCAATTGAGAGGTAGAAAGGAAAAAAGGTGACTGAAGAAAGGGGATGTGAGGAACGGATGAGGAAAAGGCAGAAATGCAAACGGAAGCAGAGTTCAGAAATCTTTGAATACAACCCATTTCAGGAACTTACTGACTACCGCTTATCATGTTCTATCTTTGAACTAAACCACACACAGATAAAGAACAAATATATACATATATGTGTGTAAATATAGTTAGGCCTATACATGCACTGGTATCTCTTCCAACCACATGCTGATAAACAAAAAAGCAGTTATCTTTCCCGCTCTCATCTGTTATCGTTCTCTTTTATATATCTGACCAAAATCAAATGCTAGTAGATGATAGTCAGACAGACGCTACCGACAGAGAAGCAGACAGAAACCCATAATGTGCTTTCGCGTTCCGCCGCCGATCTGAGATGAGCTCGTTTCTCAGCAGCAAGAGAGCGATGGAAATGGTGTAAAGGCGACTCACACTGCATCCGTGTCATGCACCAAATAAGCGTGCATATCAGCATTTTATTCTGTTGCACGTGATTAGTAAATTAAACAAAAAGGTTTGACACCACAGCAAAAGTAATTCTGTTGATAAGACTGATTATCTCTTTTCTTGATGGGTGAAAAGCTGAGATAAGACTTATAGAAGCGTCTGGGAGACACACACTAGTGGCCAAAATTGTGGTGACAGTTCTAGTTTTTAGACACTGCAGAACTTTTTTCCAGTTACTCCAGCTACTTATTTAATCGTACAATTTATGATATTTGTAAACATCCTTGTGTAATAAACATCATTTATTATTCATATAGTAATTTTTAAAGCGTAGCACCAAATGATAAATGGAAGAGAGAGAAAGAAACAGACGTGGGACCAAGTTTGAAGATAACCCATCAAGCAATTTATCGATCGAACAAACAGCTTAAAAATATCATGGGTCTCAAAACTATATGAAATGTTCACAGTCATCGGCTGTACAGACTTCTCTAACTCAGCGTTTTTTATTCAGAAAAAATTCCCCTACCAGCACCTTCGTACTGTAGACTGCTAGGAAACCTCAGTCTTCCTCAGGCGGAAACATACTCTGCACTCACGCACAACACACGCAACACAGCACAACACAGCACTACATAACACAACACAGCACAACACAAGACCTTCGATTGGTCTAACACCTCGTCTAAATCTGAGCGGAGAAGGCCTTAAATTTAAAAAAAAAAAAATCAGCCCTGGATTTTGGGGTCCTCCACGATGAACTTTGGCAAGGGATGGGGGACTCCCCCATGATAAGTTTTGCAGGGGGGGGGGGGGGGGGGTGAGGGGTGGGGGGTTTAAACAACATGAATTTTTGCCCAGCTGTTAAATACACCGGTAAACTGCGGTTTGACGCAAAACGTAATCACTTATAAACAAATGAATGCTCTTTTAACAAATCACGTAGCTCTATTTAAAAATAAAATAGAAAAACAGTTATACTCAGAATAAGCATCTTGCAAAACGTGTGCAAACTCAAAGAGATTTGATGGAAATCAATACTTTTAAACACCAAGTTTACTAAAAATGATGGGTTTTTGGCAGACAAAAATAATATGTCAATGGAAGTTAATATGAATTATATAAATTACAGAAAAATGTAACTATTTTGTTAAATGTGATTATAAGAGTAGTAGTAATATTTAGGCCTAGAAGTTTACGGGCGACTAAAAATGTAATTTTTTTTCTTTTTAAAGAATCTGAATTTTGGACGCCAACTAATCTGTTAATTTCCGGTCAAACTTTTTTAGGTTAATATAAGAAAAACAAACAAACTGACACTGTCGCTCAAAAGTGAGCTACACCACAGGAATATTTCATGAAAGCCGTATAATATTTATATACATTAAAAAATAAATTATTAATAAGCAAATGTTTACGGGCAGTGTCATCAAAGAGTGACATATGTGATGGTTTTTTGGTGTTACTTTGGTCAAAAATAAATCAAGGTAGTAGATCTGACCTGGAAGAGCATAAATCAGAAAAAAGCCAAAAGAGTTTGGTTTAAAAAAATAATCGCTGATACTCTACAACTATAAAAGATAGCTGAAAGTACATACCGCTCGTCTAGTCCCCTCCTAGAGAATGTGTGAATTTTGATTTTACTGTTCTGACAGTGAAGTGAGATGTGAGGTTGTACCTTTGACTGCAGTGTACTTTGATGTCGATATCCACATATGCGCTGAAAAAGTTCTAGTCTGAAAATTACACACATATACACACACAGACACACGTAGGCCCATAACGGCTTACAGCTAATTACAAGCCTGCCGCGCATTCATATCAAAGTGTTTCCGTAACATTGACTGTTGTGCCTACATCTAATAATACAATCATGATGATTAACAAAAAAAAACGTGAAGTGTGAAAACTCGTGTGAATGATTCTGCGGAGAATAAACGCTGTTAGTCAAAATAACAAACACGAGTAAATCAAACAAAGCCATTTTTTCGTCTCCCTTTCGCGTTTTACTCATCTACTGTTAGTGATACCTCTTCTCAGACCGGTAAAAACATAGCCTGTTCACGTAAACAAAGCCTGTCGAAAATGTACAGGTTTTTGCCATAAATCGTGAACATGCTAATGGAAGTGAATATGAATTATATAAAGTACAGAAAAAAAAGTAGATGAAGGAAATGTAATTACAATCAATGATTATTACAGTGGACAACAATGCCTGTTAGGGTGGACTCGCACTACAATTAGGCGACAGTACACACATTCCTTTACACGAAACACAAGTTCTGCTGCTGTTTTCAACTGTGGGGAATCACTTTTCTTAGGTGTTCTGAGTGTGACTGTTCTTATTCTGATTGTGATGTTTTCTGGTCATGTACCATAATACGCCATGAAGCCAGCTAACCATCTAACTTTTCCAGATCTTTATTAGATGTTATGGAAACAAACCCTATGTGACTGGATTGGTCAAACCACAATTTTTCACTGTCCTACTGTCCCGTCGAAAGGTGGCATGACGATGCCCATACCCCCCCCCCCCCCCCACCAGCTTCACCCTGGGTTGTTGAGATGACTATAGCCAGTGCGTCCAGTCGATTACCACACCCTCAACACCTGGCACCTGTTTTGGCCAGGTTTGGACAAGTTGAGTCTATGGTAAAGCTTTCTCCTGAAATGCGGGTCGTGGAATTAGAACGAGGCCACAGACCTGAACGGTACACTGTGTCTAATATTAGCGCAGAAACGCCGCAGTAAACCAGTGCATAAATACTGCATGTAGACATAGTTACAGTGCTGGCTCCAGGGCTGGAGCTTTGGCAGTGAGAATAAATGTGCTCACAGTCATCGCTGAACAGAGCACTGCTCAGGGCCAGTGCTACATCTCCTGCGCAACTGGAAGCTGCAGCAGCTGCACAGCCAGGACCACCCGCACTGGTGCCAGGTTGCATGCTGAACTGGTGCATGTGGAGGCACTGTGGTTGCCCCACCTTCCCGCCCACACCCATCCAGCATACGCAATTATTAAGCCCTGCTTTTCTCCCTATACTCTTGCGTTGAGTGGTTTTGCGTTGCCTGCGTTTCACAAACGTCAGTCTTACCTGCAGCTCTGTTACCGATGCACTAAGCCTCCATCCACTGATGGGCAACAGTATTTTTCTCAATATTTGCTTTGGAAACACAGTAACACATACAATAAAGATTGGCAACACTTTACTTAAAGCAGTTATACCTTCATAATGCATTATAATGAATTCATAAAATATTATAAATATGGCTATAAATATTTATACAAAGGCATAACATATTACAGTCATGTTTATCATGCATTATAAATGTTCACAGCTATAATGCACTATAAATACCTTCAATGCATTATAATGGTCAATAATCCATTATGAAGGTATTTATAGTGCATTATAGATGAGGGCATTTATAATGCGCAGTGAACATGGCTATAATGTGTTAGCCTTTTGTATAAATATGTATAGCTGTGTTTATAATATATAATACTTTATGAATATATTATAATGCATTATGAAGGTATGTTTAATGCAGTTATATGATTGCTTTAAGTGAAGTGTTACCTCAGGATCAGCTACAGAGCTTAAACATGTCAGACACACAGAACAAAATATGAGTAATAAGGGTGATTACTAAGGGATCGGTGATTTTTCAAATGATCATGTTCTAAATTGACTATCAAAATTTGATGTGCATCCACTGGCACAATATTAATGTGCGATTTGTAGCAACACTGGAGGCCCGATGAGACATCGTGAGTGGGTCTAAAAGATCTTATTTATACAGGAATATTTCACCTCGCACAGTGGTTTTGCAAATGAGTAATGTGGGTGGCCAGCAGTGAATGTCTCATAGCAGTTTTGAAACTGTCAAAAGAAAAAGCTAAAAAAAAAAAAACAAAACACAATCCCGAAGTCACGTCAAACTTGTCATCTCCACTGCAGATATTGGTTGTTTGACATCAGATACGATTTGGTGCTGGCTAACCAACTAATGTTAGAGAAAAATACAGGAGACGTTACATCACTGGAGGTCTCGGAGCTTTCGGTTCTTTGTATCTCTTTGCTAATTCTATTAATCCCACGTTTCCATATAAGGTGACATCTTCATTTTTAAGGACCTAAATACATGTACTCCTCTGAGTGAATGAAGCAGAAATGAGTATGAGGCAAACCACAGATAAAGAAGCGTTCAATGAAAATACATTTTAAATCGGTAAATGAAGAGGAAACGTCGGCACATATCGTCCGATACATTAACATCAGCTTCAGATGTAAAAACTAGTAAAACTTACATAAGAAACGAATCACTAATTCACTAGACTCACTTATTTGTTGTGCGTAGATTTCAAACTCATCTCTTATTTCTCTTTCCCAGAAGTTCAGCCTGTATAAAACTTTTAGCCATTTTTAAAAAAGGCAAAATTAACTGAATTTTTAAAAGCTGAAGCACATTTTCCAAAAGTAAAACGGAATCCTTTCCAACAAAAGTAACATCTTTATGTCTTTTTACATTGTATTGATTTGTTGTGATGATTATTGATATGATGATAATTGTACTTACTTTGATCGATTCTGAAACCCAGAACTACGCTGCATGAAAAACTGAGACAATTGAGGACAATTCAGCGGAGATGTTTGCACTAAGACTGTAAGGCCAATGGAAGCAGATGGAACAGCGTAAAAAAAACAAAGAGCTAGATGGATGTGGAGTGAGTGTGACTCTAACTGAAGGACAAACATGGATAAAACCGAACGTCATTTCCATCATTTGGTGGTCAGAGTATTTTATTGTAGCGTATGGTTTCAAAACTGTGGCAACTGTTACCAGAACATCGATAACACAGACTTTTTTCATAAATACCTTTTCTTATGCATTTTAATATAATAAGAAGTGCAACCATTCTCCGGGGCCTATCAAACCTGCATTCCCGGTCCACTTTCAGCATAAGCCAATAGTGACAATTCATGATATGAACTGACACATGCCAATCAGAGGACAGCATGTTAGCGATGCTACGAAGCTACCATGGTGTAAGATCATCTAAAACCAATCAAATGTTGCACATTTATAAATAAAAAGATTCAATTGTGCTTTTAAACTGCTTTCCCTCACTTGTGGTTCGTCTGCAAGGGATAGAATTCACCACTGCTTGCATGGATTTCACATAAAAACCTAAAACACACAACTTAAGGTACAAAAAATCGTTTCATTTTACAGCCAGAAAAATAATTTTATTGTTTTATAGCAGTACTTATACTGAAATTCCTAAAGAATACTTAGACAATTCAGGTCAGTCCTTTTTTAGAAACTGATGTCTGTGTGTTTGTGGTGTGTGTGTGTGTGTGTGTGTGCGCGCGCGCGTGTACGTATGGGAGTCAACGTTTCAGCACATCAGAAGTTTGTGTATTATTAAATTATCACCTTTCATTGCACACATCACACACCCCCCTTCAAAAGCTGGTTTCCGACAGCGCACAAGCAGAGCAACGCAGAGAGTACAGACGCAGAGTTCGTGTGAAAAAACAAATGCCTACCTCTCATCTCTTGCCGTTCTCTGCGTTCCTTCCCCGTCTGTCTCAGTCTCTCTTCACTCGTTCTCGCTAAACAAGGGACGCCCAGATAACACCAATTTGCCTTAACTTGTGCCTCTTTCCGCTCCTACCGCACTTTTATTTCTGTCTCTCAGCATCTGTGCTGAATATCCCACATGCATGCTTCACCCAGGTACTTTTTGACTTCCGATTTTCTCCCCTCTCAACTCTAGCTCTGCCCCCTGTCTTCCCAGCACCTGACTGTTTGCGTTTGACACTAACCACACTCAGCGAAACACCTGCCCCCACGCCGACCTGAGTCTTTCCTTTTTTTTTTCGCTCTTCCTTAACACCTGACTGACACACAGAGAGTACGGCCAATACGACACCCCATCTCTAACTTTTTTCAGTCTGTACCCAACTGAGCAGTAATAGACAGCTGGCATCCTGACCACGCCCACAGTGCCAACTGACATCTTGTCGGGCCAATAGAAGGACCCTGGTAGGACAATGGATTAGAAGATAACAACTTAGACAGACATTCTTCATAAAAGGTTATTTCAAATTTACTATAAAATGCTACATAGAAACATAACAGATTAATATAAAAATACACCATATATTTCACATACAGGACATACAGAGGCCTGTTTTGTTCCAAAAAGAAACTCTAAAATGTGTCTCTCCAGCATTCAGTCTTTTAATCATAATGCACTAAATTCTTCCAAAACAAAATGTCATTGTGTACCAGAATACCGAATCTAGGAAATTAAAAAAAGCTTCTAAAGGCGAATTTTCAATGAATAACAATACCAGTGTCGTTGAACTTGTATTGATCTATATTTAAAAATATGAAAATATGAAGAAAAACAAATTAGAATAATTAGTATTCAAACTCCATCAAGTCAAGGCAGTTTAAATATCACAAAATGATTAATAATGGGTTTTGTTATAAATAAAGGATATACAGGCCTAGCTGAATGTAGGACTCTAAATGGAGGCTGTAAACTCAGCATCTTTTGCGGAGACGGAGGAGGTGAAGTTAGACGAGGAAGCAGGTGCAGATCCGCTATCTGCGTGTTGGCCATAGCGGTGGCTTCCAATAGGCACATCGCAGCACAGCACAATAATAGACTGCAGGTGTGTAAAACCCTGGGTCTATGCCAGCATATACAGTACATACATGCGTCCTGTTCAGGGCCGCGCTGCCAGAGCATAGGATGAAGAGCCCCTCGCAGACATTCACACAGCTATGTTTGCAGGCCATATCTCTCCAACACACACACACACACACACACACACACAGGTTTGCAGTTATCTTTGTGGGGACTCTCCATTCATTTTTTTATGTGGAAAACTCAAATCCCAACATGACGGCCCAACAATATGACTGCCCAGCCCTGACCTTAACCATGAGCAAGCATCAAAATACGAGACCTTTGGCATTTTTAGTTTTCCGATTATATTCACAGGTCTTTGCGGGGCCCTGAAAAATGGTCCCCACAATGTAATATAAACATTTTCCACACACACACACACACACACACACACACACACACACACACACACAAAGAAGACAGCTAGCAATCAGCCTGCACTCCAAAGTACAAGTCTGCTGCGTTGACTCTAAACTCCTTGATCTGAAGAAATGAACAGGTCGAAGAACTACGACACAGACAGAGCACAATAAGTCTGATACAAACTGCATAATAAACAAGGTTAATAAATATAAGAATCTACTCACTCAAATGTGTCTTTTTGGGCACTATGTTTCCTAGGACAGAGAAAAAAATCGATTAGGTGTATTTTTTTCCGTAAGACACGGTTTTGATCATTTCAAACAGCATCTACCGTATCTCCTCGTAGAT
The DNA here is from genome assembly GCF_023856365.1 of Brienomyrus brachyistius. Taxonomy (NCBI): domain Eukaryota; kingdom Metazoa; phylum Chordata; class Actinopteri; order Osteoglossiformes; family Mormyridae; genus Brienomyrus; species Brienomyrus brachyistius. Next base: position 15,395,876 of record NC_064541.1, read on the forward strand.
CTCAGAGTCTCGCGGACACATCGCACCGCACAATATCACAGCCCAGCCAGTCCACACGGACACTTTCAGTCATACACACGAGTTGCTGAACGATCGACTTTCTCTCTGCTGTCAGAGACCCTTTTCACAGAGGCCCGCAACCCTGCTCTCTGAGTACGACCCGCTGAGGAGCGGGCGAGTGAAAGTCAGTTTAGCTGTTCATGAGGGACAAGTGAACAACACAGTTCTCACAGATATAACAGACTGAGCAGTGCAAGGATATACATGACGCACGGAAGATTGTGAAGGATATACGCAATGTTCACACTCATCCACATGTGCGCCAGGGAAAGGCTAGGATTGACCAAGAGAGCAGTGACAGTGAATCTTCCTGGATCTACCGGAGTTACAGTAAACCCTAGACTCTACTGTAAGACGTCCGGTACGACATGTGGCATCTCCGCGAATCCCCCGCAATACAGCAAGGGGAAAAAACCGCCCGAGATGGAAACAGGCCAAATCGGTCTCAGTTCAAGATATTCCAATTCCAGCACTGAGGTAAGCTCTGCCCAATTTCAGTGGTGACGTGCCGCATGGGTAACACTGAGTGCGGCATCTTTTATTTAAATATATAGCTAAAAGGGAAAGAAACAGTAAACTCGGACGTACAGTCACTGACAAATATGACTTCATATAGAAGAGACCAGCTGAACTCGAAAGACTAATAAACCATAAAAACCTATGACTAATAACTTTCTTTGAAGATCTATGAATAATATAGGTTGAATAACACACACATCTATACAATGTATATATTTAAATATATAATTCTCTCCTTGTTTATTTAGTATAAGTTTTACATCTATTTAATTTGGCATAAATTGTGTACTTTTTTTATTGAGGAAAAATGCAGGTTTTATTTTTAGCGATGTTAAACAAAAGGCTTAAATTGACCTCTGGTGTGGTTTGTTGGGAACATACAGCACTTCGTGTTTATACCATTTATATCATTTAGTCTTCTCTGAACCGGTAATGAGGTAGCAGGGAGAGAGGCCATGCAGCACCTGGCAGAGAAAGATCTGGCTGAGGCCTACAGCACCAGCCACACTCAGCTGGTTCAGAGAGAACAACAAAACTCCCATCTCTGGAATTTGTTGTTGCCTCAACACAGCCCAGTGCAGTGGTTCTCAATCACGTTCCTGGAAGGGGGGGCATCAGAACCGAGAACCACTAGCCTGCTGACTCCTGTTTCCACTATGGTGCCATGGAGTAAGAGCCGGAGCCGAAAAGGCCCCGAAACGCAAATGTAACGCAGGGTTCGATGCGAGGGCAATCGGAGTTCCTGTGACACAACGTTGCGGAGAGGGCGGCGGTCCCACGGGGGGGGGGTTCATCAGATACAGAGTGGAAACACGGAGCGGAGTGGGGACAGCGTGAGCAGACCTCCGCCTGCCCGCAGGTCTGAGAAGGCTTCATCTGGAAGAGGGGCATACATGGAGGGCTCGTTTCCGCCATTTATTTTTAGTTCGATTTGCGTGTCTAGAAATTTAAGTCAGACAAGATAAGTATCGACGGGGTGAGGTGCGACTCACTCACCTTTTGTCTTCGACTTTGAAGGTCGATGTGGGTTTTTTGTAAAGCCAGTTTTGCTTATTTAGCGGAACGCAAAAGTGAGCGATGTTGCAGAGACGCACATGGAAACACGCTGAAATGCGAAGAGGTACCAGCCCTGTGATCGCAAACACGCACATACAAACAACCACATTTTAATGTTTACTGACAGTGTTAAATATTTTACACTACAAAAAAAATCTACAAAATCAAAAGCGCAGGAATCCTATATATAGGATCACATAGCAAAAACAATTAAAAAAAATCTGCTTCTAATCCTAATCACATATTAAATTAAGTCATAGCAGAGAACCACATACCTAATACACAAACATTGTTCCTAAAGAATTTAGCAGTAGAAATAGTACGCAAAAAACTGGTTATTAATACTTATTACTTTTTATAATCTGAGATCAGTTCTTGCCTTCGTAACCTTAAGAATTTCTTTTCGGTCTTGCATAAACCCTTCTTAATGAAAGACAAGACCAACTTGACACTGCTTCAGACACTGAAGCACCTGTTTAATGGCACCTTTTCAACGCAACATAAAGCATCAAGAACTCTCCGTTATTTTCCGTTGTATTTTACTTAATATTATAGGTTCCGCTCTTACGGAAAAAAAGTTCAGAAAAAATGACTGATCTGAGCAACTGGTATAGGGGTATGTATTTCAAAATGATTCAGCCGTAGCGGTTTATCTGGTGTATTTTGTATCCCAACGGCGCCCCTCATGGCTGTGTGTCAATGCGTCATGGAGCTTCGAGCAACTGGCCAAAGGGAGCGTACAAGTTAGAAATTAGCTTTCGGGTGAATGTGCAGAACGCAGAGTCTTACCTACATGTAATCTCAGTTACATTAAACGAATCTACTTTTTTGTTCATACTGTAAAACATCAGCTTAGAAAGAGCGAACTTGCGAATTAGTTTATTTAAACGCATTTGATTCAAAACGTCAACAAGGCTGCAACTCATTCAGCCTCTCTGCATATTTAAAACTTAGCGATGGACCTAATTTCTGTTCAACGTCAGAGCCCGCACTTTTCCAATCAATGCAGATTTAAAGCTCTGTGGGCCACTGGTTTCATCGTACAGTTATTGGGGGGTGAGTCTATATTCATGTTCTACGACTTTTAGGTTGATATTGGTTACGACCTGATGATGCGATACTAACTAACAGGTTTGGATGGGGGGGGCAGACATTTCTGAGCACCTCTGCTCATCGCCTCCTTGCTCATGTTCATGTTGACGCTCCGACCTTTTCTTTCAGATGACCACAGAACACAGATAGCGTTTCACTTTGTGAATCTCTCTCTCTCTCACACACACACTCTCTTCCTTTCCTCTGCTTTATTTCCCTTTGCTAAAACAGCAGAGGTTTCGCCGTAGCATTCAATACATGAGACCCTCAGCTTTCTTTCACTTTCTCACAACCAGTTCAAAAATACATGTATATTAGTGCAGAACGGTGCATAGAGTTAAATACACAAGTAAATCGAAGTAAAGGAGATGCAAAGGTGTACTATATGTATTCAAAAATCACCAAAAAATGCTATTAATAACCACTTACACAAGCCACAAAAAAAAATCTATCAGAAAAATGATAAATGCAGTCTTGTAAATAGAAATCACAAAACCTTATCACACAGTTGCTCAAAACACTCAGATTTCTAGTGCTTTCATAACTGACCAATGAGGTAGCAGCTGTCCTCTACTGTGCTGAGTGACTCTTACATAACAGTGAGACTTAGAGGACCCCAACTGCCCCCACAGGGAGTCCACAGAGAATGCCTGACTGAATCTCCTGCTCAAACTACTCTGATTAATGGTTAACTCTATCTTGAGCTACGTTAATCAGTGCAGTATTTTCACGCAGGAGAAAAAAAAAATTGAATACTGTTAACATGTCGGCAAGTCAGATGTGGCAGCTGCATTTCTGCAGTGTGCGATTTCAGAGATTCAAAAAGCAAGGGGGAGCACAGAGAATGAACAAGACGGCTAATGAGAGAAGCGTGTGTTGAGATGAAGACAAAGAATAACATACCAGTGGAGGGGGGGGGAAGAGTTACAATCTTCAAAAGTGTGTGAAGAATGATTAGAATGCACAGATGAAACGGAGCATGAGTGAAACAGCAAGTGCGGGGTAAATGTGTCGACGGCGGGCCCTGTGCAGTGCCAGTGCAGCGGTTTGCATGAAGTAACCCGCCTGCTGGGTGCCACAGATTCTGCCAGAGTCTCACATTAGCATATGTGTAGGTTCCAGACCACACAACCATACTGTACCCGGGGGTTGCAGGCAGAAACCTTGGGCCCCCTTAAAAACTGTCACCTAGGCCCCTCTCCTGAGCTCTGCCACTTTCAACCAGGAGAAATACGGCTCCCCCACAGTACAATTTGCTGACCTGGGCAGGTTGTGATTGTTCATGATATACTGTTCCCCGAGTGCTGGGCCCCTAAATGTGCCTGGGTATCCAGGCACCTCCAACACCCCTGACTCTACAGTGCCAGAACACACACTTTGTAATCACTGGAGGCACCAGTGAGCAGTGCTGACATCATCCCCTCTGTCCACACAGAGGGATGGCGTATGACGACACTCACGATTACTCACAGTCTCTTGGAAGTCTGCGTCTGGTTGCCAAATCTACAGCCTTCTGCCCTCTTCATCCCTCTCAAGGGAGAAGCAGGGGCTTAGCAGTCAAAGCTGAGCTGCTTCTGTAGTTGCTCAATCTCTGACATTAATTCAGGCTTCCTGTCACTCCCATGACTATTATTCCTGCTGCTTTGGGAGCAAACGGTCATGACAACACTGTGAGGCCAGAAGAGCCGCAGAACCGGAGGCAGGATTTAGACACGCTAATAGTTAGACTCGACAATGACACATTAAATAGGGAACCAAAGTGCAAAGAAGAATAATATTTCAATATAAAACACTCTGAACCAAAAACCACCTTAAAAAAAAGCCTGAGAAGGAGTACAGAGAGGGTAGAAAAAGCTACAATAAGAACTATAAAATCATGTAAAGTGAGCCTGAATGGCATTCTCTTCACTGAGACATCCAGCCTGGGGGGGGGGGGTGGTGGCAGGGAGGTGAGAGGAAGTCAGGGAAGCCCTTTAAATGTGCACACTAAACGAGGCTCAAGGTGGTGAAAGGAAAGGAGGGGAGAGTGCAGCAGAATGAAGAGAGATAGGGACAGATAAGCAGAAAGAGAGTTTCGATAGGCAAGAATGAGACGAGACACAGAGAAAATAAGACAAAATAAGATAGAAGCAAGCGATACAGCTGCCAGCTACAAGCAAGAATACATAGATATTAGAAGTAGACAATAATATACAGCTACCCAAATATATACTGCATTCATCAGTTACTATTGTAATGCAATATACTGTACTTAATGTACATGTAATTACATGTAAGTAGTGAGCCACACTAAAAGTCAAATATGTGGTCCTGGTGTTACATAGTTACACACTATTCCACCCAGGTTCTGTTTGTTAAATAGGGTACCATGGTGAGTAAGGGTCTCCTCTAGTAAACCTGCGGGTTGCTGTTTCAAATCCCAGAAGAAACCAGACCTACAAAATATAATCTTCCTACAGGGTATTAAACCCTTCCGCAAGGTATTAAATGTAAACATAATCAGAATGTCTTCCAGGTGGACCAATGGATGAAAAGTATAAGTTTGTCTTAACGTAGAAATGCCAGCTGAGCCAAGAGTTTGTGCGGTCGACAGGGTTAAGTACCTCAAACCTTTTCGGGGGAGTAAGCGCATTTAACAGAGCATTGTGTTTCGTTGCAATAGAGAGAGGACCAGTGCAACACTGCACACAACATTACAGCTGATTCTGATGGCATACAAGCAGTGCAGCAATTCTCCGCAGCTATTTGTGGTAATTCATGGTAAACCATGAAACTATTCATTTACAATCATCATTACATCATTTAAGGCCTCAGGTGGTCAAACATGAGATATATTTCATGAAATAAAAATGTCAGAAATAACATATAACTGCAGTAAATATGACTATCTCAAAACCAATATTTTCACATGGTAACCTTATTGTATATTATTTTAAATATTAAATGCTATTAAATCAAACCATCGACTATATATAATTCTTAAGCAGGATACTATTCATTGTCAAAATTAAATGACGGTTAGCAAGTAACAATTTTGGAAATTATATAGTGGATTTTGCTTTGACTTCAGTTCAGATTTTTTTTGTTTACATATCCACTAATAAAACTGTATGTCACTGTAAAACAGCCCCTTTTATTTATAGAGGTCTTACTGCACAGTGTTACTGTACAATGTTTCAAAATGTCACAACACTAGGGCCTGAGGTCTGCCTTACTGAGAAGAAATCATTGTTGTATCAATACAGAAATACTGGTTACAGAAATAGCAAACAAACAAACAAACCAATAACAGCATTAAATGCGCCAGTAGTATTATCTACATATTTTTATATTGGTTAAATGTTAGGAGCTTATGTTTTGTTACTGTTATAGACGTCACCCACCAGAGATTCGTGTAAGAAAGTACCTAATTTCACAATTCTCACCTCTTTTGGAAGGTGCCTCTCTGTTTGTTGGGTTCGATGATTGTGAGTCATTTTCCATTACTTTCCTTTAATCGCACTGTGCCTCCGTGTGAATTACTCACTCTATATAAAACACACATTTATATTGTAAGTATTTAAATTCTTATTGACATGTTCTAATAATAACGTTTAGGAAGTATTTGCTAGCTAGCTAACTAAACAAACTATTCATCTTTACCGCAGTTCTAGCGTCCGAGACTTCGCAAACATTTTAATGTGTAAACTGCCATTTTTTCGCTAGGGGTGCGCACAAAATAATGTTTCCCCCCACTTTGTCGGTGTCCTTTTTAATTCTGTCACGCTCTTTCACTCTCTGTCACTCAGTCAGTCACCCCCCGTTTCTCTCAGCCAGAGGTAGTTGGACTCTAGAGTCTTTGCTAGGGAGGGAAAAGTAGCTGATTGCCGAACACGGGCAGCCCGTAACTGCACCATTCCCCATTATAATGATTTGTTACAGAAATGTGATGTCGCAGTGTGCAATGGGGTTGTTTGGTGTCACGGGTGACACCCCGTGCATTAGGTTTTTATTTGTTTTTTCTTCTTATTACTACAAATAAAGTCAGAATCGGTATTAAATGTGAGATGTTTTGTTCCTTTGGTGTTCAAGCGCATAAGTAGGACTCCTTATTCCCTGACATGACATGTGCCGACAATGCAACTTTACACCGAAAGTAGGCTTAAATTCAGAAGGTTGAACTAAAATAATGTCATATAGAAACACTGGAAAATCCTGCATTCCTGTTTGCATAGAAAGTCTCTGACACGTATAAATGTATGTATCTTATGTGGTTGTGCGTAGGTTTCTTGCGTGAACTGGCAGTTACTAACAGAAATGATGAACTCGATTTTCGGTACAGATTACATGTGTGTGTGTGTATGTGTACCCTGTAAAGGACTACAATTTTTATCCAAGGTGTGGTCCTGCTGTGTGCTCCGTGCAGTCTGGGATAGGATCCAGCCCCCTGGAATCCTGTTTAGGTTAATCGTTAAAAATATGGATGGACGGATGGATGTTAATGTCATTAGGAATGTGGGGTTAACCTCTACTCAAAGACGCCATTACGTAGTAGTAGTAGTAGTAATAATAATAATAATAATAATAATAATAATAATAATAATAATAACAATAATAATAATAAAAACATTTACAAAAGCCAAGCAACTATCTGAAAATGTGTAATGTTATTATATATACTAACTCCATATTTTTCCATTTCATTTAGTAAATTTAATCATCTATTTTATATCAACAGATGTTATTTAATCAGGCTCTGTGTAACAACAGGTATAAATAGTCCAGATACTAGCGGGAAAATTAGACGTCCTGTAAAATGACAATGAAGTGACGGTCTGTATTAATTCCACGGCGATCTGCATGATAAATCACGTTAAATGGCACATCCATGGAGTACGCGAAAATGTGCGAGTCTGCGTGTAGGTGGAGTGATGTTTAGAGTGCTTTGTAGAGTTTCGTAGAAGAGCTGAAACGGAAACAACACCGGTCCTCGGAACTTCAGAAGTCTAGCAAATTATAACAAAGAATAAATATTGCAGGTAAATTCTTTAGTGAGCTAACAAATGCGCCAATGTTAAAAGAGCCTTGCACAAGAGACCCGTGGATTAAAACAGCCTGATAACTGAGGTAGCGTGGTTACTTGTGGTTCCCTGTGAACTTAAGTTCACAGTAAGCAAAGTAACTGACTCGCCAGTGTTTTACGTGTAATACTATTGAGGCGCACTTCTATTAAGAACCCTAAACCTAAAATAGCATGCGTAAAATTTGTGATCTTATATTCTGGAACAGGAACAACGTTGAAACAAAATCCATTAGTGTTCTCGAAGGTCCATACTTGTAACTAGCCTTACACAGTGAGGCGGTGCGACTGACTGTCTGCCCTCTGTTAGGTTGGTCTGCAATATTCAGCCGGAGAGCCAATGGTAGCTCCGCATGTTCTGATGGCTCCTTGGACTTTCTCAGGTGACGTGGGAGTGGCAGGAACCAACAGAGGGTTCTCGTGGATAAAGATATATGACATACATAGACTATGACAATAACAGAGGTTTTCACAGGGGCAAGCTGTGCTTCGTTGGCTGCCGAACTGTGCCACAGTTTGGGACGCTGTAGCTGAAGACCTTGGGAAAAGAATGAAAACCCAAATCTTGCCATTGGGGAAGGACCATCCCGCTTGCGCGTACTGAAGAATACAGTTAGATGAGTGTATCACTTTAGTCAGTGATGATTCAGCACAGCAAGTGCTGAAAACCGTTTAATAGATAAGATGCAAACCATCCAAGTAGCGATTGAAGCCGGCTGATGTGGAATTTGAGCTTGTGGAGGAGTTAGGAAATTAAATACTTAGATGCATATTTATTTTTGCATATCCTGCATAAGGTGATCAAGATTGACAGCTCTGGTTAACAGAGTCTTGACTGAGTCTGAAGACAGACCACAGGTGAAGCCCAGTGCTTCTCAAGGGCTTCAGAAAGATGACAAATGAAATAACTCCTGAGTTATTCTGCTTTTCACCCCAGCGGCTGAGCTGTTACATTGTGGTAAATATGGTAAGTACACGGTTGCTCATGGGTTAGCTATCTGGGGGTTCAGATTGCATTTGCATGTTCCCCCTGTGTTGCATAGGATTCTTCATGTAGTCTGAAAACATACGCCCCTTAAGTAACCCTGTGCTGCAAAAGCAGGTGGAATATAAACGGTAAATACTGCACGGCCATCTTCACACAGTTTAGCAGGTGAAAATAAGAATGGAAATGGAGAATGTTTTTCTAATTTAAGCTTATACAGTTGTTCATTAGCAAGACGGAATCACTGTTCCCATAGGGCAAAATAGCTGTATTCCTTTCAGTGCTAGTAAGGGACTATATTAGGTAATATAATCACGTCTTATCGAACAATTCCAATAAGTTGTTGCCACTAATATTGATTTGTTTTTAGCAAGATTAACTAGAACTCTGCGCTGTTCAATGATCTGTTAGTAAATCAGTAATTTATCAAATAATCACACCAAAAATCTGCTCAGTCTATGCTGTGACATCCAGTTCATAACATAAAGGATTATAAGTCATTTAAAATGGCAATAAATAGGGCTGAGAGCACAGGGCTGAAATATTTACGGTGCCAGAGCTTGACACTACATCAGAAATTGTCAATATCCAGTGCAGACTGTTTCATTAGAAAGTGTTTGTTATCCTAGTTTAACTGCCCACCTATGAGTATCTGACAGGAAAAACCAAAACATGCCCGTCTGCGTTCCTGTGTGAACAGGGCTACCTTCACCTTCAGCAAGCTGTATGTGGTTTTAACGTAAGGGGCAAGATAGGAGACTTGTCCACGTAGCCCCACCTCTCAGTTTTTGCAGCCCTAACCTCTTTCCTAGACCCCAACCGCCCAGACCGAGCCCAAGTAGTACGTTTTGGCCGCCACCACCAACCCCCCCTCCCTTTTAGAAGCCACTACCAGTGTCCTACTTACCCCCTCCGCTTAACTGGAGATACGGGGGCCCTCCATGAACTTGTATGTACCACAGGTGTGTAGGTGACAGACACCACCAGCCCAACTATGGTGCACATAGGGGGGCTGTGAGGGGGGGGGGGGGCAATTAATCAGCGCTGTATCACTTCACCTTCAGTTGCTGCTTCTTTTATGTCCATGTGCGTCCTCTTTGCAGACTATTTCACGTGTGCTTTGTTGAGTAAAACATGCAAAAGCTTGATTCCGCCACCATCACGAAACCTCCATTTTGTAATTAGCTTGATGTTTTCCCAGAAAGCTCAGCAATCTTGTGACTAGGGGCTGAGTCGACTTTACCTGGGGCTTGACTGTTTTTTTTTTTTCTGAAAAAGATTGGCATCGGGGCTAAAATACTCAGGGCTGTAGCCCCGAATGGTGGGACCTACCAACGCCCGTGCCAGTGACGGTGTGGGTGGACAGACAGGTGAATGTCGACCTACTGAGTCTCAGGTATCAAGATCCACAAAGATAACCTTACATTAGCCAGGTGGTATGCTTCACCAAACAGACAAATGCAAGAAACTTTTCCACAACATTTCCGTAAGAATGCAATTAAAATGTAACATAAGAATGCCTGACAATCCCCAATCTACATTATCTATGAAATTACCGTTAGGTAGCGGTTTCTGTCAATATGCTGTAAAGTCCCTTTCTGAAGAGCAGTGACTAAACATTGCACTTCGGCAACAATGTTGTGCCTTCATCATCTCCCAACTGCTCACCCAGTACGTGGTGACAGTGAGCCTGTACACCTTCAGAGGTGGAAGGGGACTTAAACATCTTGGATGGGATGCTAGATAATTACGGGGCACATACTGTAGACACACATCCAAAGACAATTTAGAGGTGTCAGGTCACTGAACTGCAAGATTTTGGGCTGCCGGAGGAATCCCACTCAGTGCAGGTATGGAGAACAAGCAAACGCTGTTATGCCAGGCAGGACCAGAATTCTAACCCCAAGCCTGCAGGACCGAAACAACACATCCCACTGAGTATTTGAACATGTGCCATGAAATTGTAGAGACGGTATTGATGCTTGTGTGAGTTCAGAAGAGAGTAACTGAGTGTGCATGACTGTGGTTGAATGGTGCTCGGTTGAAAGCTCTTTTTGAATGAGTTGTGTTCCTTTAGATGTGGACAATCTGCTTTATTACAGTAACACCCTGATGTTTGTCACCTTACTGGAACATCCCCATTCACAAAGTAAAACACACACACACACACCAACAGAGGCTGGAGGAGTCACATCCTTTTACTTTGTGAGCATCATCCCTTTTGTCTATCTTTGCATTTCACTGTTTGAGTTGCACATTTTTCCCTCAGTCCTTGTAAGGGCACATGTCCTGTTTCCACATGATAAGAATAATATCATCCCAAACAGATAAAGCTGCGTGCATCCGGTGATGCGTTCATTCTTTGGAAACTGCCCAGGCACAAGACTTGGTGTCGAAGGGTTGCAGTCTCCACCATTATGGTCACCCCACCCCTTATGGCCGTCCAAAGTTATACTGGGTGCAAAAGTGTATCTGATATGTATCGAGCATCACCACTGTGCCTTCAACTAATCCATCTGTGTCATGTTAGAAGAAAAAAACATAAAAGGTGAATATTCTGAGGTTAAAATGTGCAAAATTCAACACTGTAAAATCATACACCATAAACATGGACACTATCTTCAGTAAACGTTAACTTAGCTATGTTCACAGGTGAGTTAGCATCAGCCCTGAATAGATGAAAATTGGGAAAACTGAATACGAAACTGGATGTGGAATTAGTATTTAAAAGCAAATGAACAGATGAATTAAATCTAAGTACATCTAGTCTGTGATGCATTTTCCCAAAGCATCGCTTGGGTAAACTTTTACATTTGTTATTTGAGTGTTTCTGTGCAACACCGTCTACTAAGTTTACATTTCTACTCCGAAAACATGAAAATGCATCATGAATGAAGTACATACTCCAGGCTTATTAAAGTAAAACCATGTATTTCCAGATCTCTTGCAAGTATGAATTATGATGCATACTGCAAAACCATATTACAAATATAAACATATGTTAGACCACTGAATACTTATAAAAATATTATAAACACTTCAAAAGAACATGCAAGTAAAACGTAAAAGTTAATATTATTTAAATATTGTTTTTAGATAATACCAGCATGTAACAATACAACTAGAGTCTGTATAGCCCTCTGAATCAAAGTGTATTTTATTGATGGAGCCAGCAGAGATCACATATTTTGGGCTAGTTATTAAAATTTCTCTGACAAAGTCTCCACCAAAGTTTAAATAAATTAAAATAAATTAACACAAATAAAAATAGGGATAAACACCCTCTGCCGTTTCTATTTTTGTTCATGGTGGCAACCTTTAAAAAAAAAAAAAAGAAAAAAACCGGGCAGCTATAACACAGCAGATATTGATAAAGAGCTCAGCGGGTCTGGAGATGTCGCAGGTCATTAGTGCTTTGCTGCTTGTTAGTGGCATAGCGGCTGCGCCTGAGGTCATGCCATTACCCCCCAAATAGATGTCCTACATTGATGGATATAAACAAGCCTGAAAAAGAGAAAGACAAACCGTCAGCAAGGAAAGGACACTTTGCACGGACTTCACGTGTTCGAAACAAGCAAATGATGGATTTAACCTGCCATGAAAGTGGTGTATGAGGTGCCCGTGTGTATCACTCATTTTTTTTTATTAAGTGTTGCATGCTGGGATTGTCAAGGAACAGGCAGCCCATTGACTGCTTTACCCGTAGCCTCTGTGTGCAGTTTGGAACCATCTGAACTGGTCACTTGGCAAGAGACAAAGGTCTTTCTCCCCTCGACCTTATCGAGGACAGAGTTAATCAGCACCACGCTGCCTAGGGGGATGGGACTGGGCGGCATAAGAGGGAAAATTCAGAAGGCACAGATTACAATTCACAACGCGCACTACAAAGTCACGTTAGTACTTAAGTAACAGACTCCTGTAGCTCAAAAAGTAGAGCGGTATTGTGCTAATAACACAAAGGTCATGGCTTCAAATCCCAGAGAACACACATCAATTGTAACCCTTCCTTTTACTGTAAGTTGCTTTTAAGAGTCAGATAAATGAATAAAAGTAACATACAATTAATACAATTCCTACAGTGCCGTTTCCATAACTCGCAAGTCACTAATCTTGAAATTATATTTTAAATGAAGGAACCGGATTGAAAGATGCTGAATTTGATTATGATGCCTTCTTCCCTGATGAATAACACTGGTGGCTGATTTGTCAACACACCTGCAGTAGTTGATACTGAGGTTGGCTGTCATGACTATTCCAGAGAGGTATCCAGCGAGGGTACCCAACGAAGTATCGATGATGGTGGCTATAGCACCACCGTGGACATTCCTGTGGGTGCATTACCATGTTAAGGAGACCGTCCATTAACACACAAAGTCGTACGGCACCAAGCAGACATACAGTACAGTGCAAAAGTCTTAGGCAGTCATAGAAAATATTTAAATGATCTTCACATCGATGTAAAATTTTGTTGTCATGTCTATCAAACTGTGTTAGCTTAATTATTTCAAAACCTCTCCTAAAATCACCCCAGTATTTGCAGCAAACGTCCAATGCACTCATGTATATTTTGACCCAACTACTAGTGCCCCTCATATGGCTAATCAATACCTCACTGATTTTTTAAACTATTTAAATGAACTAACTGGGTGAGTTTGTGATAAAATGTAAGAGGAGAGGAAGTTTGGGAAGTAAAGCGGTGTTCATCTAGCCAGCCAACAAGATATCAATAATGTTTTGGAGAACAGAAGAAATTCTTGTTAATTTTTAGTTTCTCTTAATATGCACAGATTGTGTTATTTGTTCTTGGCAAATATATACTTACTACCCAGATAGAGAACTTTAAACATTTCCTTTGACTGCCTAAGACTTTTGCAAAGTACTGCACAATTAACTGATTGAGACATTTAAAAGTTTCTTAAGAAATGTAAATTAAACATTAACAAAATTTTTAAATAGTTCATTTGGATTTTATCCTTATGACTTGTCATTTCAGTTCATGAAAATGATCTGTGTGCAGATGATGTCAGCGGACGGCCCCTAACCCAGGAGGGCCTTCCAGAAGATGGCCTGCTTGGAAGATGCAGACACAGCGCTTTTCCGACTTGTTCATGAAGACGACATACTCAAAGGCTGCACCCTGCTCTTCTGTGTTCCGGGTGAAGAGGCGGGCCTTCTCCTTCAGCATCTTACTGAGACACTTCCCGCCTGATTTACAACCCAGAGACACAGTATGTCTAACAATGACATATAATGACAAATGAGTAATAGACATATAAGAACACATTTAATAATAACTTTAAGTCATGTTGCACACCTGCTGCGTATTTGAGTGTGCGATTATAGCTGGGAAGTCTCCCCCACCCTCCTGCCTTCTTCTCGCCACCCTCCATCTCGTTCTCGCAAAGGCTGCTGTAATACTCATACAGCCTCTGCATCTCCGTGCTCCAGGAAGGGTTGGGCAGGCTGTAGTCACGGGGTGGAGAGGAGAGCAATGACCATTCCGACACCTAGCGGAGATAAAGAATATTACGTGAATAGGCCAAACTTTCGGGAAAAGCCACATGGAAGAAATTGTTCGTGCTTACTCTGCATACTTCTCTTTCGGTTTAACAATGACTGGGTCGACGCGAATGAAAACCTTCTTACCGACACAGCGCGAGAGCTGAGCCAAGGAAGCAGGGCTGTCCTGGGAATCAGCCGCAGGATGGCGCTGCCGAGGGGACGAGCGGAAACGGACTGTAGCACGGTTTGACAAAATATTCTAGTCACCCGCAAACCGTGTCGTAACATGACGACCAGAAAAAACACCCCCTTTGACTGAAGAGCACTACCTATATTAACTGAAACTAACCTCTTTTAACTTAATGTAAAAAAGCTACACAGATACCGAACAAATTTAAGTTTTCTGGTGTGAAACACGTCCTACGCAAAGACTAAGATATCCTTATTTTAAGGGTTTCATTACAAATACGAAAACGGACTATAATTACGGTTCTCATCTGGATGACAACTCTTCTACGTGCTATCCGGTATCGCTAACGTTTAATATTACATAGCTAAACCCAAAGAAATGAGTAATAACTGGTTTGCTAGATACGAATAGAATACGCTTTAATTTGAAAATGTCGCTTCTCTCATATGCATTATACAGAATAACGAAACGTGCGGCAATCCGTGCCCGCCTTACGCTTCCTTTACGCCGGTAAATGACTTTCAGTTGCAGCTCAGCACGTAACCTTAATGACCACTTCCTGTGGAATCAAAACGCTGGCAACTTTGGTCATGTGGTACTGGTCCTTTACTTTGATTGGTGGGTTTTTTTTTTACACGGGAAAAGACGTTACAAACTTCCCCGGGATAGGCTGCTTTGGTGGAGCGCGCTGTGGTTCCATGTCCACGTGGTTGTGCTTTTGAATCCCACCTCGTTTTTCGATCGCTTTGCTCTCAGCTGATTCGCTATATGGTTTGCATGGCAACGCACTTGTTGCACTGTTGCTATAGTTAGGGTTAGAAACAAGCAACAGGTTGGTCGTGTTGCTCTAGTTTTTTTTCTCTTTCTCTTGTCTGAAATAGTTTTAAAATATTGCTATCCATATCGCCACATTGTAAAGCAGCTGCGATGAGTCTGTTTCGTAATGAATACCAGACTAGAAACTCACCGGTTCAGAGAGAGAAGGAGCGAATGAAGGTGCAAACTTTAACACGGGTGACTTACACTTACACTAGATACCTAGCTTTATCGATTAAGATTAACTGTATGGATTCCAGAGGAAATTCGTGTGCATATAGCAGCAAGAACATAGTCTACCGAACATACATTACTGTATGTTATTAAATATGTTGCGTGTATAAAATGCAGTTTACCTACCTACTTGTTAATTAGTACGCACGTATCAAAGTTTCGAATAAACGTGTGACGTGCTTTCTAACTTTTAATGATTGATGACATATAGCTGTATTTTTTGCAATTCGCTAGAAGGAGATGGAGCTGACTGACAGAATAGGAGAACTTACCAGGCAGGTATTTTGAAATATTTTGCATAGATAGGTGATTTTACAATATAACTTCCTTTTTTGTACCGTCTGTGTACTCTTGGCCTATACATCAGATTTGTTTTTTTATATACATTTCTTCACTACTGAAAGCATTGAACATAAATAACCGTTCTGAATGGCCTCTCCTCTTTTGCAGCATGAACAGAATAATGCAGAAGGCTGACTTCGAGTGCTCATTCCAGGCTGTTTCGGCCCGGGTCCAGAGACAAAAGCAGCTAATACTGCAAAGGGAGGCTGAACTGGGGCGCAGAGCGCTTATCATGGTGAGGGCAAAATGAATGGAAAGCTGATGGTTTAGTATTATTATTATTATACAAGTCGATGTCGCCTCCTAGTGGTCATATAGACGACAATCCTAAAGAATGTCCGGGGTAACCAAGGTAAAAGTAAAACTCGGTAAAAGGTAAAAATTTTAGCCAAGGTAAAAGTAAAAATTTTAAATACAAGGGGAAGAATAATTATTTTTTTTTACAAATCCTTTTACCGGTTTTTTAAATGTTCTTTTCAGGTTTGATCAGTAATGTAAGACTGTAGAGCAAAGTTTAATTTAATTATGTAATGATGATATCACTATTTTATTGCTGTTGTGCTTACCTTCATAACCAGGGGCTTTAATGGTTTTAAATTAAATTAATGAACTAATGTAGGTAGTTGTGCAGATTTGGAATGTGCGAGCTGCACTCTCATGTGGAACCTGGATCAGAGCACTAACCAGAGTTCAGTGGGTGCTAAGCAATGATTCTACCTGCGCGTCTGCAGTGTATCTACCTAACAAATGTCATTCCAACAGGCACGCAGGGCAGCACTGCAGAATCTTTTGGAACAGGAACGGCAGCAGTACACAATGGAACTCAAACAGATAGGGAAAGCTTTATACCTGCAAAGAAAATGAAGTAACACCACTTCCTGTGTAGATATTAAAGGGATGTAAAATGGTGAGATAAAGCTGCAAAAATAAAATCCCTAACAGAATGGAATTGTTCGGTTATTCAGTCTCACCAGCAGTGAGATAAATAAGGAAGTGATGTGTTCGTATTAGGTGCCTCAGAATTTTTAAGATAAATTTATCAGAGTTCGGGCCATGTTGGAATTCAGGTATCAATTCCAGTCCAAAGCAGGAAATTGAACTGGAGTTAGAATTAAAATCTCCCAGAAATTCGGCATCAATTCTAATTCTGTTCTTCATATTTTTTTTTTACCACCTTGAACCCCAGTTCCATTTCCTGATTTGTGGAATAGCTGAATGCATTCCGGAATGATCCCAGCCCTGTAATTTACATAAACCTCAGGCAACCAGGCAGAAACAGCAGGTGTTGGATTTTGCTTAAATGCTAAAATTACGAATTCTACGGGTGATTGAGTTCTGTAGTGATTTCATTCTAATATTCTAGTTTAATAGAACAATA
The DNA here is from genome assembly GCF_023856365.1 of Brienomyrus brachyistius. Taxonomy (NCBI): domain Eukaryota; kingdom Metazoa; phylum Chordata; class Actinopteri; order Osteoglossiformes; family Mormyridae; genus Brienomyrus; species Brienomyrus brachyistius. The sequence goes on from NC_064541.1 coordinate 15,413,109, forward strand.
GAATTATGAAACGACAGAAACTGGCAAGATAAACACTCTTGGATCTGTGAAACGAATAAAGGTTCATCTCAATGTCTAAACCTGTCTGGGGCCTTCAATGAAGATAAGATGTTCTTAGCTTCTAATGCCAAGGCCACATTCCAGTGTTTTTCTATAGACCTAACAAACCTAATGCCGCCATATGAAAAATATCCAGTCTGTCCATGTCTAAGGTCACAAAGTGTGCAGAACAGGGAACACAAGTGAGCGAGGAAGGTAAAAGTCAAAACCTGTCAAAGAGGTATTAGGACATATTAGTATGAGTATAACTGGATCCTCGTGGTTTCATACTGTAGGCTCAGGCGCCCCCAATCTTGCCCAGGAAAATTAGTTAGTAGATGGAATCCATGTTAACATTTATATAATACGTAACGGAGGGACCATGGACGTCAAATGGCCAGTGATATTTAGATTGGATAAAATATGGATTCTGGAGCGGTTGACAAATTATGACTTATCACTATCCTGTGAAATGAGTTTCAGATCTATTTCCGCGTGGGATTCCTGCTGACGAATAGCATTGCTAACAAGTGTTACGATGTTTGTGGGACCGGCCCTAAGAACTATGTTTCCATTCAGGTTTCATAGGCATTCTGGGACTGCGAGTTCAGTAACAATTTATGTGTCAGCTGTGGGTAAAAATGTGCTTTACAAATAGTTTGACTGAATGAATCCACATTCTTCATGAAAATGTGGCTGACTCGAAAATAACATTTTTTCTACAATTGTGCACAATTTTTCAATTACCAAAGTAAATAAAATTATGCCCAAGAAATTGTTAAAAGCTTTAAACATATTCAGTCTACACAGGGGTGTTGGTTTCATATTAACATTAGGGGGGGGGGTCTATCGGGGTCAGAGGTGTGATGTCACGTCGCCTTATAAAGTGATTCTGTAGTCGTGCTGTATACAGTTAATTTTTTTTCTCGTAAGCTTGTTAAAGATGCAATATATAAAGTGAAATTCATCTCTCCATTTTACTGTTATTCATCTTCACTAAAATGGTCGTTTAAGTGCATTGACTCCCGCATTTTGTGAGCTGAATTTGCGGGAATTATTAAAATTTTGCACAATTTGTGAGATTCCGTCACGAATGCGAGGCCATTCATTGTGGAAAAATGACCTCACTTCAAGGTCCACTACGATGCCCCTGTCACTCTCATGCACCATGTCTCTCGCATAAACACAACCCACATAAAATAGCCACTAGAAGATCCTAGAGACCCACAGAAGTAAATATGGGAGATTTACTGAATCTCTTCTTGGTTAAAAATTGAAATTTCTGCCAGCACTATTTATGAACTAAATGATTTCCGGTGGCTGAGTGACTCACTTTATGGTGTTTCCCAAATAAAAGCCAGATCTGACCCTGTTTATTGACGGGCTTCTTACTCATTCTTATACCATAAAAGCAAACACAAATGCCGCCTTATCAGCATCGCTATTGTGCCACCTGTTCACTAGCCAAGCTAGCTGCAGTTTGCACAATCAAGCAGTCCACTCAAACGTAACCCCTTCCTGGAACTGATATCCCTTTGTTGCATTTCTCGTTTTGTTATCACGCGAACAGCATCTTTTGTTTTCACCCCACCCACACCAGCCCCACCTTTGGTAAACCCCCCCCCCCCCCCTCCCCCCGCTATATTCTCCAGATAGTCTTCCCATGCCTGTTATGCTCTGTGCTGCACCCGGACCAGATCTTATAAAAGTCAATTAATCTGGGCCCGAAGAAACAGAGTGCAGTTACAGACTGTTTTAGCAATGAAGCCAATCTGATTACCCCTATCATCATTTCAGGGAGGTGTGTGATATATTAGTAACAGGTCAATGTCCAGCTACCTGTACAGTACACGTGCTTTCAACTCTCTTGTCAATGCATCTTCTAATACATTTTTGATATGTGATATTTCACAAAATTAAAATCTGTGCAGCCCGACAAGCCGTTAAGTAAGTGTATCACTCAGGTGACAAATACGTACTTTTCCTGAAGAAAATATACAGACACAAATGTAAGAGCAAAGACTGTTTATTATGGCATTATAACATCTGACCTTCATTACCCACTTCGGCTTTTCTGCTTTGTTATACGGCGCATTGCCATCAGCAGACGGTCCTGCGAAACACTTCTTTATAGCAAATACACTGTTTGCTGCATGCATGCTGTATTGCTCTTTCCGCAGCACTTTATTTAAAGCAGTCCTTATAATGCATACATAAAGTACCATAAACACAACTATAACTATTTATAAAAAGGTTTAACACATTATAGCTACATTTATGCTGCACTATAGATGCCTTTATAATACATTATAATGGTCAGTATAAGTCATGGATATGAAGACATAGAAATGAATGGAGAGTCCCCACAAAGATATAATTACAAACCTGTGTGTGTGTGAGCGGGTATACCTATCCTTATGGGGACACAATGTCCCCATAATGTGATAAATATCCATTTTTTTCCCTTATGGGGACTGGTTTCCTGGTCCCCATAAGGGAAAACTCTATTTTATAAGAATCAGTACTGCTATGAAAAAACTAAAAATGCAAAAACTCTTGCATTTTGCTTGGTTACTTATGGTTATGGTTAGGGCAGGGTGGGGGTTAAGGTTGTCATAGTTAGCGTTAGCATTTCTCCCATAGAAGTGAATGAGCGGGCCCCATAAGGATAGGTATAACCTACATGTGTGTGTGTATTATGTTTATATTACGTTCCTCACAATTTAATAAAAACCTGTTATTTTGATGTTCTGGGGATCCATTTTTCAGGATCTCAACCACAAAGATCTGCAAATGCAATCAAAAAACTAAAAATGCCAAAAGTCTTGTATTTTGTTTGGTTAGTAATGGTTAAGGTTAGGGCTGGGCGGGGGATGAGGTCATCATGTAGGGATTAGAGTTTTCCCCAAAGAAGTGAATGGAGAGTCCCCACAAAGATATAATTACAAACCTGTTTGTGTGCGTGTGCGTGTGTGTGTGTGTGTGTGTTTGTAGGGGGGGAGGGTGGTTTTAGTGTAGGTTTCATTTTGCGGCCTTGGCCTTCTCACACAGTTTCCTGCAAATGAGAGAGAAAAAGCACTCAGATTGACTGTAAACCACTCAGATTGACTGTAAACCACTCAGATTGACTGTAAACCACTCAGATTGACTGTAAACCACTCAGATTGACTGTAAACCACTCAGATTGACTGTAAACCACTCAGATTGACTGTAAACCACTCAGATTGACTGTAAACCACTCAGATTGACTGTAAACCACTCAGATTGACTGTAAACCACTCAGATTGACTGTAAACCACTCAGATTGACTGTAAACCACTCAGATTGACTGTAAACCACTCAGATTGACTGTAAACCACTCTTCAAGGGTGGGTCTCCCCAGCTCACGTGCAGGATCAGTGCTGTAAAAATCCTCACCTTGCTTCTTCATTCTTCGGGTCCACAAACTGACACAACTTCTTGTCTCTTTCTGAGATCTGCTCCTTTAATAATTTAATTTCTTGTTCTGCTGTTTTTTTCTCCTTCTCCTTATCAGCTGTAACGACCAAAGAGAAGCCTCCTTAATTGGTGTCTTGGGAATTTTAAGCAGTGAGCTCTGCTGTTAAACATTACCTAAATTTCAGCTTCCAGATACAGATTATAAAATTAGGAGTGTTGCATAAGATAGCATGCGTGACTGGAAGGACTTGATATACTGAATGTTGCATTGTAACGCGTTGAACAAACAATGGATATCAACTGTAAAACTGCAGCATTATGCGCAATGAAATATGTTACAGTACATATAGAAAAGTGTGGCACAAATTGAAGTATTAAATAAGTATTTAAAAAGTTGGATTTTCAGAGGTTGCAAATGAGCTTTTTGACTCTCTCAGCTGTATGTGAAAGTCCAGCTGATCTAAAATCCGTGTTGGCAATTCACTCATACTTCACATTCATGACATACAAGACTAGCATCATGTAATCTGCGGTACCGTTCAGTTTTTTGAGATTTTCTTCTGCGGCGTTCCAAGACTTCATGATCTCTGCCTGGAGAAAATAGTGCTAGTTGTTATTTACAGGAAAAATGCACAAAAATCACTGCGAAATCCAGCAGTAACATTTTACATTTGGCAGAAATGTGTTTGTAGTAAACGATAACAGAATGAATTAATCATAAAACAGGCTGGATACATTTTATTTTAATGTCTATTGGGTGGTATGTGGCTCAGTGGGCAGATCTCAATGTCTGAGATCGGAAGGTTGCTGGTTCAAGGCCCGGCCTCAGTAGAATAGTCTAGATAGGAGTGACGATATTGGCATTGTATTGCATGAAATTTAACAAAGACTTCACAGTACATGTAAAATTTTCATTTATTAACTTAGTTTTTCATAATATGTGTTACATTGGTTGTTAGGCAGTAAATACAGCTATGGCCACATTTACTCTTTTGACAGTACAGCGATTAGAAAGATTCTGATCATTACATTTACCTTAACCATGCGTCTAGTTCAAAGACATAAGGGTAAAAATCTGATGGGATGTCGTCCGTTACAGAACATAAACTGTCACACACTAAGGGCAACTCAGAAACACCATTTCACCTAATTCTAATGAATATTAAAATGAAATATTAACGAAAGGAGTGAGACCTTGTTAGCACTGCAATGAGATACCATGTGCCGATACTGCTGCATGTTCCCATAACAGTTTGATACCTTGTGTGTGTTGCAGGCCTGCAAACTGCTCGAAATGTCTTTCTCAGCCTTCATCACGTTGGTCTTCGCCTTGGTCAGCTCGTCCGTCTTATCCGCAGCAGATGAAAGGGGACCACTGAGCTCTTCGATCTTCTGCTTGGCCTCAACTCTCTTGTTTTCCGCCTTTTGCACCTCCCCCGTGATGACCTGCAGCCGGATCCTGGCTTTCTGAAGGACCGTCTCCTGCCTGACGGCATAGTAAACCAGTACTGCCAGGAAGCAGAAGCAGAGGAGGACCAGTACGGCAGACAACCGCATGATGCTGTGGGGAGAAAGGATGTGCGGGTGAGCTGCTGAAGGTGCACGTCTCCAGCTCATTGGTCAAAGGTTACGCCAGTCACTTCATCTTTTTTTTTGCCCTGCCCCCTCCCCTCGCCAGTCGCTCCGGTTTGATCACCTGTAGGCAGCCCTTCTGGTTTGACCGGATCAGAGATGGAGAACCTCAAACAATACACACCTCACCCACCGCCTTCACCTTCATTCCCAATGTTGTCCAAGACCTCAAGACCATGAGACTTCATGGTATGTAGCTAATGCACTTACATTGATTTTATTCGGATGCTTTTGTGCAAAGCAAAGGCAATACATGCATGATCTTATATTAATATTATAATCTAACATGAACCTGCTTTCCAGTCTTAGTTTAATACGAGTCTACAGAAATGCCCCAACGAAACAAAATATTTACAGACAGAACTGAACCCAGCACAGTCACTGACTTACAATGCGTATAAGATGACTGTACCACATGTAAATGGCATCATATCACATTCAAATTTTCACTGTTCTGTTTTGTTTCTGACGACACGCGTCAGACATAAGCAGCCTCTGGCCCGGCGTCCTTGGATAAGTTATTTGCATGCAATACCTTGAGAACAGGTTATGGAGCAATCTGTTTCCTTGTGACAGAAAGAGGTGTGCAGGTGTGTCAATGGGGCACCAGCACCTCCCTGTTCAACCTCAATTAGGTGTTGGCAGTCAGGTTGGTTTACTTTTATTTCAGTTTTATAAATTCATGAGAAAAGTCTGTCATTATATATATATTTTTTTTAAATCGGTAAGAAAACTCAAAACACCAGAGTTATTGATCAAAAAAACACAAGTGCTAAAACCTGTGTCATCAATCTGCACAACAGCCTATCGAGAGCCTTTAAAAGTTCACATTAACACGAACAGCCTGCAAGTCACGTGGCCGCCACAGAACGCACACAGCACGCAGACGTGATGAAGACGATCATTACTGGGCGACTGAGCGGAGAAAAACCAGACACGTGATAGAAGTGATTTTCAATGTCGTGTGATTGTTGGCTGTACTTTTAATCGGTGCAGAGAAAAAAAATCAAGTCAGCGACATCTATGACTGAAAATGCCTTTTTAAATTTAGGAGGGCAAATGAGACTAACAAGACTCCTTAAAGTCAACAGAAAGGCTACATATGAAGCTCCGTACAACAGTAATGTGCAGAAAGACTTCTCTCAACACCGAAGCCATCGACCCTTACAGTGGTCCTAGAGACAATTGTGGGTCATATACGGTACTAGCGAGGTACATCTAATATAGTGACCACTGCAATTCCAATATTGTCAATATGTTAATATTATATGACATATCACACAGTTATGGTACGTTTTAGTCAGGAAGCCATCTGAAGTAGTTCGTTCAGTAATTGAGAAAGTTATACGGAATTATCAGATATAGTAACAGATATAGTAATTGCTTGGGATGAAACATGCGATATTCATCACTTGTTCCTTCAATACTTCCTTAGTACTTCCTTCAGTAATTCGGAAAAAGTTTACAGACTTAACAGATATAGTAACAAATATACTAACTGCTTGGGATACAAGATGTATTCATTAATGATCACTAAACATGAGATTAGTATTTTACTTTGTTATGCATTAATTGTTCCTTCAGTACTTTCTTCAGTAGTTCACAAAGGTTTACAGAAATAGACACAAAAGCAGTAACATATTGCCATTTTGCTTTACACGGGGTCATTACTGCTGTGTTCTATACATTCCATTAACAACATGAAAACCCTGCATGCTTCACTAAACTATACTCCTGCAACGATATTACAGGAAAATCCTTTAAAGCAGTGAACTTACTTATTTGATGGCCAAAGTTTAAACACGTCGTATCTTTTTTTTACTCCGTTGTCCTTCTCGTTTTTTTCCCCCCCCAGCAGTCGAAAAACTTACTAACAAAGACTTTTCCGCGTCTGAAACGAGGATAATTTTGGTTTAATTTTTTTGTTACATTTGCATACCGGTGCGCTTACTGACGAGGCAGTGGGCGGAGGCTGCAACAGGTAGGTTGAGTCGGAGTAAGATCTGTTTCCCCGTTTGCTTTTCCTCAAACTGCTAGAGCTGATTTGACAGTTCATTTTAAAGTAAAGACGCGATCCCGAACAGATGCAATTGGAATAGTAGGAGTATAAAAAGAGATAAAAATCAGGGAAACAAAAAAACAAACTGAGGTGTTTGGGAAAGAAGATTTTAGGGACGCCTGTTTTCCAATCCTGGTCACAATGAAGTCGATAATAGTGCTGATGAGCATCGCAGTCGTCGGAGTAATGGCTTCGCTTGCCTTCATATACATCAAGCACAATGAGAAGGTAAAGCTATCTGAGACCTTCTCCAAACTGGACACTAAGCACCAGACGGTAATATTCGAAATAAATGAACATATGGCAGATATCGCCGTGATGCAAGATGAAATGGAGACAGCCATCAAGCAGGAGAACTCTTTGCGGACCGAGCTGGAAAAGATTGGGATTTCAAACAAGCGTAAGAAAGATCAGCTGGAGACCTGTCGTGTAGAGGAGGTGAGGAGCAGGTTATGCAGGGGACTGCTGGATATGTTTGCTTGAAACAAAAAGAGGAAAAAAACAGAAAACTGCTACATTATTACAATAGGTTTTCGGGGGTATAGTGATTTACATTTTATCTACAGCATGAAGCACGAGGGTGGCCTATTAAGAAGACGATAATCATGCGCTTCTGTATGTCTGTATAAGTTTCAGTACGCATCGATCTAATCCTTCTTCTAGTTCTGTACAGAGACACAGGAAATACAGTATAGGATTCGGTGAAATGTAAATTAAGACAATTAAGAGTGACTTTCTGGTTTTCCTCAGTACTGTGCTTTCGACGCATTATTCTTCTTTTATCATGTACAGAAACAGCGGAGTGACGAAATGGCAGCCCTTGAAAACCAAAGGAAGACCGCTGAAGGTGACACAGACTTCACTGTCTCCACGAGTTTCAGTAACTTTCACGGCGAGCAGCCGCGTATTTGTGAGGGAGCCCCCCGCCCGTGCGGCTACACCTGTCATTTTACTTGTAGATTGGCAACTACTTGTGACGCGAGCAGTGCCCCCCTACTGTTTGCTTTAAAATACAAACGGCACCAGCGTCATCCATTTTAAAATTAATTTGTGATTTTTAAATGTACACTAATTACTTAACTGATGATCAAAGTTAGAATCTTGAACTTCTGAAGGGCCCCTATTGGCCCCTGAATCGGCAGCCATGACTAGCACATCTCTCTCGGAAACATTACTGCTGGATTACAGTAAAACTTGCAAGCCGCTACACAGATAGGACAAAAAAAAATAAAAAATTATGGAAGCCTCCCTGAATAGGGTTTAGAATCACCTATGTTTAGGAGTATAATGGTAGCACCCGTGTCACAGTCTTTTGGCTTTCTTAATAATGTCCTGAAACTTACTGGACCACCTTCTCTATGCAGAACAGTTCAAGAAGGAGAAGGCGGCATGGACGTCAAACATAGCAGCCCTTGAAAAACAGCTGACAGAGAAGAGCACTGTGTGCATGTTTGTGAACATGACAAAACAAGAAGCCAAGTAAGCATCTTGATACATGCAGTCTGGTACATGGAACCATGCAATGTATAAAAGGCCTTTTTACTGTAGTAGGTTGTCTACAAAACAGATTATATATTGTGGCGTATGGGTGTAGTTAGGTCCCATAACCTCGGGGTAAATCCCTGAGTATTTTAGCCCCGATGCTCATCTTCCTTCCAAAACAAAAGTCAAACCCGTTAATTGAAAGAGCACGTAAACTATCTTTGCATGGAAGGCGAAAGTGCCAAACAGCTGATTGAGACAATTGCTATGCTGTACTTTGCAGCACATGAAGCGTGTAACCACAGCATTTCCTGGGTTGTTCTAAAAAAACATCCTAAATACATTATAATGTGCAGAATTCTCATAATGTCCACAGTCTGTATATAATGCATAGTAAATAACTATTGGTGTTACTCTTTGGTAATAATTTCCAATTCCTTTTAACTCTAATGTTTTTAAGGGAACTGTGTGGGAATGTTCAACCTGTTCCTGTTCCGAAATAGAAGCGTGGCACCCATCTAGGCGCAGGTAAGATGTCAGATGGATTAATGTTGCTTTGGTCACAGTGAATCACCACATTACATGTGTAGGCACCATCATCTTTGAATTGGTGTGACAGAAATGGTGAACGAGGGGCCGGGGACTGAGCCGAAGAGTCACACACACATGCAGAGTTGTTTTCACCTTTGACCTTCTCCTCCACAGCCATTGGTCAGTCTGCTGTTCAGTTCCTAGGGGAACGGCACATGCGCAGGCCTCAGTATGACAGGATCTCTCCACAGCATCTGAACACTGAAGGCCAAACCGAGATCTTTTCTGTTCCCAGTGGTTGAACCGAAAAGCTTGTTTGTATCCCATTTGTTTAAATGCATTAAAAACATTTATGCACTACACAATGTGAATATTAGCATCATTTTAACAAAAAAATATATCGTACCAGACATTTTAACATATCATGGTGTCTCTAAACCATGCATTTGCAGTGTTGGCAGGGGATTGCTGGACCTGTCAGTGATCCTTCAGTGACTGCAATGCACTGGTGGAAATCTGAACCTTGTGCAGTGCGTGCGTTTCACTGTTTGTTTAGCCATGCTAGGTGGCATTTCTTTGATTTAAGTTACCACTCAGACAGTACAATATGTGTCACATGTTTCTAATTACCTGCATTGTGGCAGAAGTGAAATGATCATCAGATATCTTGGTGGGGGTGGGGGTGGGGGGGGGGAGCGGAATGAACCATTCTACTCTACTGGCAGGGGTGTAAGACCTAGGGTGCAGGGTGACGTATATATTTAATTTGGATTTGTCTTCCCAATAGTCTTTTGTATTTAAATAATTTTGTTGTGCCCTCCCCCCCCCAATATCAAACTCTTCTGCGCCATTGTCTAGTGGAACCAGGCTATTAAAGCCATTTCCTTGTGCATTTCTTACCATTCTGCATAAATAAAGGTCTCCGATGTTGGATTATCTTGGTTTTCATTCATTAACCTTGACTGTGACTTCATTCCATAACACACCCCCCCCCCCCCATACACTTCCCCCTTAGGGTCCATCAGAGCAGCGGAGACATTCATGCTTTCGGCCATATTGACTGTTCACTAACATAGTGTTTTCCCTGTCTTTGGCCATCACTTTCACACCACTGGTTCAGGGACACAGGCTGACCTATCCCAGAAACACCCCTGGTAATGGACTGACCAGTCGGAAGCCTCACACAGAGAGATACTCACAGCTTTATCCGATCAAAGCATTGATTGCATAATTTTAAGGGTATAAGTTTCTATGCATTTGCTTAACTGAGCTAATTACTGTATTCTGTGTTCGCCCTGGAAATCTCAATACAGACGCTCCTTGACTTACAGCTCGGGAACAGATCGAAATTCAAAGTTTGATGACTGATGAATGTCCGTCGCTATTGCACCGTCATTAAGTTAAAATATTGTAAGTCGAATCATTGTACAGCGAGGAGCGTCTGTAACAACGTATTATGTAACAATGCAGATTTTATGTAATAACTCGCCAGAATGTAACAAATTGGATGATGATCACAATAGTGATGATAAGAAGATAATGTTGCAGTATAAAATTATAATGTATTCTATAAATTTGTAACATTTTATTGAGTTATTACATAATATGTTGTTACAGTGCTTTAAATAAAAAAATACATAAAATACAAACTGAGCTAATACTTTTCTTGTTGTTTTAACTTATCAAAAAACGAAATCAACAATCATGTGTTTGTCCAGCCATGCTCAGATTATGTTGTCTGATGTTGCACCCCTCCCCCCCCTGTTTGCCAGATGACAAACCTACACACAGGCTTGCAATTACTGAACCGAGTTGTGCACTGTCTTTCCACTCCAGATGATTCCTGAAGGTCACTGCTATGATTAAGACGGCCAAAAGGGACAGAGTAGGAAAATGAAACGGCAGGTTTCACAAAGCCAGAGTTCTTGCTTAGGTAGTTAACTTGTAGGATTTAAGGTACTCCACTTTAAATGGATTGCATCTTCGTTCACTTACATTTAGCCCAGAGTACCTTAAATTTGACACCCTAAGATAAATACTACAGTAGCGATGTATCTCCAAAAATGAGATCTGATTACCATATCCTGGAAGGCCTGCAGTTGTCATAAAACATTCAAAACATTTACTTCAAGCTGCACTCGGGGCAAACAATACCTGTTTTACAAGCTTATCTGGAATATACTAACTGCAGGAACAGGATCCTAGACTGGGACTTTCTGTCATGTTACACCTTGTGTAGCCAATGAAGGCATGAAATTACACACAGAAGTTTCAAATGCAGGTTTCCCTTCGGTTACTTCATTTATTTATGTTTCCAGGATGTCAATTTCTGTAAAATATCACATGCAAGAGATTTTATATGCACATGTAAAGGTCTGACGGTTGCAATCATGCTGATTTCGTGAGAGACAATTCTGGCACACATTCAGTGGCTAGTTGCAGGTAGGACCCCCATTGTCTCCAGAATTAATTCAAATTAGGTAAATGGGTCTTTATATGATTTCTGTCATGGTTTTTTTTTCTCCCAGAACTACCACTGATTGGATACTTTCTTTTTATCACACAATTCTGTATTGCACTGAATTAAGTTAAAAATCCCAGTATGGTGTGTGTTCCTGAAATGCAGACGTCATCATATCTGGCACCGACAATAGTGCCACATTTAACATCATCTGGTCATTATCCCCAGAGTAAGGGAACCACTTGCCCATGCTGTATGTATCCCTTACAGAGCATGTGCATTAGGTGAGCAGGTGTACTTAACAATGCAGCACCGCGTACACATACATGACACTGCATAGTCTTCCCGTATAGTAGATTTGACTTCTACTACTGCAATGCGTTAATTCTTCAAAGTTATCTCCAAGATACCCAGAATGCAAGAATCTGCTGCAAGGGTTAAAACTAGGACTAGTAATTATGGTCATATTGAACCAGCTCTCCCACTGTTCTACCCGAATATGTATGGTTAGCAACAGAAACGCCGAGTATGATGGCAATTTCATGATTTTGGACGGATGGAATGCAAACCACACAAACAGACGGGGGTGTGAATTAAAGTACAGACGCTCCCCGGGTTACGGTGGGAATAAACCTCTCATTCAGGCGAAAAAAAATCACAAAATGCATTTCAATATGGTACACCTAGCCTAACACACATCATGGCCTAGCCTAGCCTACCTGAAACATGCTTAGAGCACTGACATTAACCTACAGTTGGCCATAATCATTCACAAAACCTATTGTATAATAAAGTGTTGAATATGTCATTTATTGAATAATACTCTGGAACTGAAAATCATTCACCCATCGTAAAGTCAAAGTATCATAACACGGACCATCATAACCCGTCTGTATTAGAATCAATAATAATTATATAATGGTTTCCTTAAGAACTGCAATCGGCATCAATGTGGCATAAAAAGGTAAGGACTTACTATTCATGTAACCTGCAGCCTTGTTCTACGTTCTGACCAGTTCCTCTATGTGTTCGACACAAGTTTACATTGTGATTTGGTTCTATGAGGGTATTTCTCCTGTGAGGACACACAGAAGGATGTGAAAACAAATATTCTCTTAGGGATTATACGATTATGAAACCTAGAGTGACATTCATGCTGATACAGGTCTTTAGCATTGTGGGATATGAATGGATGATGGACTCATGTTCTAGCTGACAAATCCTTCTTTACCATCTCACACCGCCTAAAGTAGGATGGTTTAATTATATATGTACACAAGACATTGTCATCGAAAACGAGTTTGACAACACTAAATGCAAACATCAGTGCAACCTGAAGACATCATTTCAAGGAGGGATCGCTTTGCTTTCATACTCCATTGTCAAACTGTGCAATACATAATAGAATAGAGTGGAATAGCATAATTATAAGATGTATATTAACGGCCACTTCATATCTTAACTCCTGGGCAAGCAGTGAATCCATGTAGCACAGCAACCAGTAAAATCTTGTGTGTATGTCAACACCGTCGGTAGCACAAATGGGAGGTGCGGAAAAAATATGTCCACATGGTGAATCGTTCGATTGCGTGTGACTGTGAACTCCTGTCCAAATGGAAATCAAATCTATCGATCTGGTTAATGAGTGGAGAGAGAACCGCAGGGCGCACCAATCAATAAGCTGTTAATTAAGCAGGGAAAATGTCCATGTGTTAAGGGAACTTCGCACTACGGGCTGGGGCTATATATACCCTGTCCCATATGGGGCAGTACACACTTACAGACAGAGAGCACTCACACACCTCATCGTTTCACACGGCGACATTTCAGGCGCCAACACCCCCAAACAAACACTGCATTACTCTGCATTATGCTCTAAGCAAAGCCAGCATATCAGTACACTAGTGGACAGAAACATTAGATTACCACACTGTATACACACGCAGCTCCGCGCACTATATTACAACGCACGACAGCGAGCGTGATCCGCTCGTGGCGTCTGCTCAGGAGGACCGCGTCTCACTAAGTCAGCGCGTCATGCCGTGCCAGCAGTCACAGAGGCTGCGGACAGCTTTTGCATATGCGATCACGCTCTTCCGTGCGACGCCTCTGCTGACCCGCCACCGGAGCCACTGACGAGGAATTCTGGGCCGTTGCCGAACCAAGTGAGTGCGGGGCCTCACGTGAGAGAATTTGTGTTTGTCTGCCTGGATCCGGAATGTCTTCTGCTTGTGTGAGATGTAATGCTCACTTGTGCTCTCTATTTAACTTGGCACTCATTTCTGTGCCTTCATTTTGGATCACCTTTTACCGTAAGATTCCCTCTGATATATTTTTTCTAACCCTACCATTGTTTCCTTAAAGTAGTAGCATTCATCCCATTGTATTTTTTCTCTCTTATTTTTGACTTCCATCTATATTTCCCAGCCTAACCTCACTCTCCTCCACGACTAGCTGTCTTCTCTGTTCCCTGACCTGACCTAAATCCCTTGATCCTATTTCCTTCCCGTTATTCAAATCGACCGACAGGAAGGCGCTCTGGCCTATCAGTCTTGGACGGATGGATGGTGTGAGCAGGGCCCTTTCTTGGCCGGGAGCTGTGTGATATGTTTGATATTCGGTTGTTCATCAGCATCAACTAAATATCAGACATATTCCTACAGATCCTGAGCACAGCTCAGCACGGGAGGCTCCACAGCAATCTCTGCCGTGTCCAGCGAATTGACAGAGAGGAGACACTAGAGGTGTCATTAAGGATATTGTATTTGGCATCTGCTATTGATGCCACGTAAGCACTGATTTCTTTGTTAAAAAGGGGAGTGCAAAATATCAGTGTGTCATATAAAAAAATGTCATTATTGTTCTATGGTGTAAAATATGCAGTAAGGAATGTTACGCTATTTCATTAAGCCTGAGCTTGATGCATGAGCTGATGTTGCTTTTGCAGGGTTGTATTTAATCGTTCAGGGCCTCTGGGGACTCAGGCCCTCATGAAAGTACACGCCTCAGGATCTCTGGGACCTGCATCTTCCGGGCATTTCTTGAAATGTTGGGGCCCAAGTAATAGAACAGTCCCCAACACTTAGTTAGACTTTCTGAATTCCTTCTGCTCATCACTGCTCAGCTGCCTCACCCACACCAGGCTGCTCATGTATGTGTCATACAGTGTTAAATGCTAGGTGACTCCATGGGACCTACTAACTGACCCCCCCCCCCCCCCCCAACATGGCAAAATTCCATCCATCCATTTTCCAAACCACTTATCCTACTGGGTCGCGGGGGGTCCGGAGCCTATCCCGGAAGCAATGGGCACGAGGCAGGGAACAACCCAGGATGGGGGGCCAGCCCATCGCAGGGCACACTCACACACCATTCACTCACACATGCACTCCTATGGGGAATTTAGTAACTCCAATTAGCCTCAGCGTGTTTTTGGACTGTGGGGGGAAACCGGAGTACCCGGAGGAAACCCCACGACGACATGAGGAGAACATGCAAACCCCACACACATGTGACCCAGGTGGAGACTCGAACCCTGGTTCCAGAGGTGTGAGGCAACAGTGCTAACCACTGCAGCACCATGGTAAAACTCATCACCAGTATTTTAGTGTGAAGTCAAAATTAACAGCATCAACAGGGAGAATCTAATAAACACAAGACCTTCATTTTCACTTTTGTGAGACACGGAATACGCAAATAAAGCAGATTTGTCCCTGCAATGTGCTACGCAATGGGTGGCCCTCGGGGAAGATCGGGGCCCCAGGAAATCACCTGCCTTGTTCGTCCTATTGCTACGCCTCTGGCCTTAAGATATCGGGCCATATGCACCACTGGGGGTGGTGTGTAGCTCAGCAGGTTGGGGATTTACACCTGCGTCTGGAAGTTCAACCCCCCCCCAGGTCTGCAGAATGTCACCGTTGGGCCCTTAAGTAAAGTTCTTATGCCCCAATTGCTCTAGGTACCATCTGGCCCTCCAAAGTATGTCAGTATTAAAGCACCTGCTCATATACAAATATGATGTACGATATTTTATTGTGTCACTTGGTTAGCATGCTTCAATGTTTCACATATCCTTTGACTCACCATTCAGACTTGTGGGTGTCAGAAATCACATACCTTGGGGTGGGAGAACAGAATGGGGGCTTTGATTACGGAAATGGGGAAGGGTTCAGCAAACAATGGAGAGGGATGGAAAAAAAGGCAGCCGTCCTGAGCGCAACGAGAATGAGTGCTGCTGTACCTGGGAGCGGGACGAGACGCTATGGCCTGTGTGTGTGAGGCTGCGCTCTGAGGTCACAAGGTCACAAAAGCCCAGTTTATAATTTGGCCAATAAGTCGCAGATGAATTGAATTTCCTAAAAGTGAAGGGTGTTTGCCATTCCTCTGACTGTGGTACGCGCTGAGAAAATGGGATTTCTTTAGAATGGCTTTTTTCAGCGTCCCCACTGGGCAGGGTATCTGTAAGTGGAGATGCTCTTCTCAATCACTTACTAACTTGGCATGATTCCAGAAAACTCACTAGTGCAGTTCTGTTGGTCTGAATTTCATTGATCCTCTTAGAAACGACTGATATGTGAGCAGTTTTTGATTCAAAGTGACACCCAATATCTTGTGTCACACAAAACCTTCCAACCTGGTTTACCATTGCATAATTATACATACATACTAATTGTTATTGATTACCCAAGATTGCTCAGGGCCCAAGATCGATTGCCCTAATAGGTAAATTAATTACAGACTAATCCAAATCACCCTCACACGCCATCTGCCACATACCCCCCCCCCCCCAAACTTTACGACTCCAAACCAACCCCTTCCCTGATATACTTACATACCAAATGTGATTAGCAGAGAATGCCACTGAACTTGTCTTTCCTAAACTTTGCTTTTGTAGTAAAACTACTTCTCACGTGATTCCCCTTACAAGAGATCAGATGTATGTACAACCACTGATCTAGTGATTGAGTTCCAACGATTATGTCTTTAACAAAAAGGTCTCTAAGTGGGTATCACGGTTACCGAAGGCGTGACTGTGCTTACGACCTTACTTCAGCCGTCTATACTCAGTTTCTTTTATCTTTTGTGAAGTGGACATTTTTACCAACATTTTGTACGTTCTACTTCAAAGATCGCTCTCACGTTGTCGCCAGGCGTATTATATTTGCTCGTAAATGCGCTCAGTGATCAGAAAATAGATTTTTTATTACGGTTGTACTTAAGTCGCTAACCAAGGAATGCGTGTATAATACTCTTTTTCATTTTGACTGTCAATTTATTGCAAAACACCAAGCTAAGTAAATCTTAACACAATTGACGTCACGTGTGATGAGCTCAATGGTAGGCCTGAACATTTAAATAATTTACATAGCAACACAGGCTTGATTAAAAATAATGAAAACGTGGTAATGTGACATGAGCGAATGCCTTTTAAATTACAATTTGAAATGACATCGGCAGTATTACGGAAATTTGTATGAAAGGGATGGTTTTGCGCAACAGTAGGGGGTGCTACAACAAGCAGGGCAGTCTGAGTCTGTGGTCTGTGCAATAAAACCACTCTTTGTATTCATGTGTTTGTTGAATTTATGGCTATACGTTTGCATGCCTGTGCCTTATCAGCACAAACAAGACATCTTACACAAATACCGCTAACAAGAACGAATGCACCAAAGACCCAGAAGGAGATGCGTCATGCAAAAACATTCACATATAGGTTTAGTTTAACAGCTGTCTTAATATTGTCAGCTGTCACGCTGCTTCCTTTAGCTGTCTGCCACCTTTGATTTGCGAAAAAATTAAAATTAATCTTTCTCTTACAACAGGCATTAACTAATAGTGTATAACACAATCATGATTTAAGTTAAACGTATTTAAGGTCAATGTGTTGTTCCCCACTCCCCATAAATGTAAAGATGGTATAAAAACCTTATAATATCTATTTAGAAACTTGTGAAAATTATATTCCACCTGTTTAAGATGCATAAGAATATTATTCACATACTACATACAAGTTTCATGTGTCATTGTTTCTGCTGTGTGTAATACATTATAAAGGACATAAAAAGGTACAAACGCAGCCAAAACAGTGGCTGCACAAGCACCCGTGCAAAAAAAAACGAAAACCTGACCGGCTCAATGGCTCAAAAGCCTATTGATGTCCATCGCTAATTGCTAAACAGACAGTCTGACTGACAAAGGCCCCCGCGGCCCTGGTGAAAATGTTATCTGTGCCAGTGCACCCTGTGTGCATGGAAAGGACTGTCCTGGACAGGAAGAAAAAATTAAGAAAGCAAACACTGGACTTTAATAACCAGTGAAAAAGGGGGGAGGGGGGCATCAGGCATAAATATCTGGGAGTGAAGCGGGCATTGCGGTGCAAAGCAGTGCACACTGGGGAGACTACGGGACGGAGTGCCAAAGATAAAGGACAGCAAAGGTAAGAATCCATTTTGACATGAAGCTGCATAAAAGAAAACAGAGGTAGACAGCAATGAAGAAATGTGAGAGATGGAAAGGCGATGATTTTATCACAGATTTAGACAGGAACAGAAGAGAACCTGCATAGTTTAACATATCGGCAAGAAATTAAATCCATGGAAATTTACCATGAGGGTAAATAGTTTAAAGAGACAAGTGCTCAAAATGCTACGTCGCGCAATGTGTGTGTCAAACATTACAGGATTTACATGCATTTCAGCCTAGAGTTGGATACATCGGGTTTAAATATGCGAATATTCTAAAGTTGTGCTGAAATAAAACTTCAGCAGAGACCTAACTGAAAGGAGGCAGAAGAGCGGTAAAATGAGAACAGTTTCGGGGACCTTATTAATTCTGTGAGGTTCGACAGCCATGCGGGCGAAGCAGATGGGACTGGAGGTGCTTGCGGTAGCAGTCTGCATGCTGAGCACCGCGGTGGCTGCCCCCTCTGTCTACAGCAGTGGCGAATGCTACTTCAACACTAAAGGTGGGGCCACGCGCTGCATCCATGTGAATGTGCATATGCTTGCGTGAAGGTACTGAACTTGATGTCCGTACTCCACTAGATGACGCTATTGAGGGGCATGAAATGTGAGTGAAATACATTGTTCAGATGAAGTATTTTAGAAAACGTATTCTGCCAGATTAATGCACATTTAGTTAATACAGTTATACATCAACAGTTTATAGAATTCATGTAACCTTTTCTCAGATGCACAATATTCCTTTGAGTGACCCCAACTTAAATGTTCAGATTTTATGATACTAACCTAGTTTTCATTAAGTGTTTGTTTGTAATGATGTTACATCCAGGCGATTTGAAATCTGACCAGTTCACACCGCTTTTCTGTCAGTGTAGGATGAATAAAGTACAGTGAGTTTAACCAAATCACACAGGAACGGGCAGCTTGATCTTGGGTCTATGCATATATAAATCAAATTTACGTCAAATTTACAAATCACTGTGAGAATGATCTCTGATCAGATCAGGAAAAATAACTTTTCTTTTTGAAAGATCACAACATTTCACAGCAGTGACGTCCGGGGAAGTCCCCCCTCAGTATATTTTTGTGATGGAGGGGCTTATGAAAATCAAAAGGGGGGGGGGGGGGCACTTTCAAAAGGGGCAAATGCTAAGGCACCCCCTGTCTCCCTCCTCTGTCTGCATGTGCCTGTTCGACAGATTTGTAGTGTGTTAAAAAAAAATACAAAAACATGATTTTAAATAAATGAACTCGACGGAACACTCCACCCCGTATGCGTGCGCCGCGTCCATTAATTTTATATAACGGGAAACCTTGGTGGGCGATATCCCTTACTTCTCATCGTGAAAAGCACAAGGTGTGAGCGTGTGAACCGGTGAGATTTGAGAGCCCTGCGTAACATTTTCAGCGTCTGCGTTTCTGAACGCTGCCATGTGCCTTTTGTAGCAAGCTGTGAGTATCGGGGCCAGGTGTTTAGGATGGGTGAGAGTTGGACCAACAAGGAGTGTTACCTCTGCGTCTGCATGGAGCCATTCGGAGTGGGCTGCTGTGACCAGTAAGTGATATGCAAACCAGACCGCACCAACCTGCAGCAGCACTGCCTGGTAAAGTCGGATCAGTCATAGGCGATTTTACCGGGAATGCCGGGGACCAATTGCACCCCCTACTGGTCAGTTATATGTGTAATAGTAACTTATTGCAAATGTATTTACATTTTTACACTCCCTGGGAGAAACGTCGCCTTTGGGGTTCATATCTACGTGCAACTTCTCACCTACAATAGCAAGTCCTGGTGTACCAGTACTACTCCACACACATCCCAAATAATCTACACTCTCTACTTGCATTCATCGTTACTGCTCAGATATCACCAGCTTGTCTCGGTCTTCCCTGCAGGGACGCACAGCCGGTGGATTACCCGGACTGGTGTGAAGTGGTGCAGAAGCCAGATTCGTGCACCACTGCTGTTGTGATGCGGGCGAATCACAAGCTTCCATGTCTGCATGGACGGAGAGGACGACTGCGGCCTGGGACCGCACAGGCCTGGAAATCTGATAATGACCCTCTGTTCTGAAAACGAGGGTCACGGTTTAAACTTGTTTATAAACACGTGTATTAAACAAATTAGACCGCAACAACCTAATTACAACAAACTACATTAAAATACTTATATATAGAAAAAAAGATATAAAAATTCACAATACAATAATATGCATGGAATCTTTGTGAAAGCTGTGGTCAATGCATGAAATATGTCTATTTTTACAATATCTTGAAAATATTCTTTTTTTTTTACAGTTTACAAACAGTTATTTTCTGTTTGTACGTTCCGGTACTAAGTGTCATTTCTCATGGGAAATTTTCAAGTAACTGAATAAACATGGCTTATAGAAAACAAACGGCTGGGTTCTCTATATACGGAAAAATACACATTTCACATCTGTTACACACACATTTTATTTAAATCATTATTAATTTGCAATTGTATCCATCTGCAGGAATTATAATGTTCAGCGACAATGAAAAAGTGCATGTGTATACACTGTCCGTAACGTTATATAGGGTCTATTGCAATCGAGCAGAGCAAATACGTCACAGGAAAATGACTATAATGACAACTGCCGAAATTTAAGCATCATAACAGTTCTATGATAAATGAATGAGGTATAAAATAAACTTTGAAACTACGCTAATGATTCCGTCAACGCACAAGCGATACGCGAATGAAAATCCACAAAATACCAAGTGCGTATTACGTTTCTTTGCATAATTCCTGAACATTCTTAATAATGGAAGAGATAAACTCTTCAATTTGAAAGGATTTACTGAATTATCTTGGTAAATAGACCAAGTTGAGGGAGGCGTAAAGACAACCAATAAAGTACCAATTATTATTATTATTATCATTAAAATACATCGTTGCCGTATTTAACTTTACATACCTCGGCCAGTTCTCGCGCCTCAAGCGACTCGAATGTTTACCACGCCCATCATATCAGACGCGTTGGACGAAAACATTTACCAAGAAGTATGAGGGATATTACATTAAAATATTAGTTGTATTTTGTACTTTATATATAAAAAACAATAGATTTATACAGAAAATAACAATTACATTATAAATTAAAAAATCTGTACTGTATACTATTTCGTTATTTAGTACACAACTGTATCCATTTAATTTCTTTTCTAAGGTTTCACCCTTATGGATTATAAGTACTTCCGCGTTCGATCGCTAGTCACCATGGTATGACGGTCATCCGTTACCGTACAATTGTGAAAAGTGGGACGTACGAAAAAAAATTCCCATTTTATTTTACTTACCCCGCCCCACCCCGCCCCCCAAAATACAAATCAAAATCTTTGTGTTGAACACAATATAATTCTGTGTTATTAATTATCTACAAAGTGATGGATAACGGGTATAAAATAGCTACCTAGGTATTATTTTAAGGTGATAAATTATCTAATACTTACGGTAGAACATGCTGTCAGTGGTTTGATGCGGAGTGCTGTACTTTTCAACTCCAGTACCCTTTGGATTAAAATGAACTTTTAACTAGTTTAAATGGAGAAAACTACCCCAAAACTCATACTGTTATTTAGCGGGAAGCGAAAGTGTGGCAAGGATTATGTTACTCACTTAATTCAAAAGAGGTGAGTGATGAAGGGGCTGGATAGAACGTTCTCATAGCATAATGTTATTGCATTAGATAACTGCAAATTAACCTTTATTTGGCAGATTAGGTCCTGATGCATGTTGTGTCCTACGCTTGTCTGCACCGCTCAAATTACAATACGCGCAGGTATGTATGTAACACGTATAAATATATTTGACTGTATGATGTCTGTTTATCCTCTACTCTGTTGTTTTCAGAAATTTGTATGTCTGTTTTAACGTTTATTATCCTGGTATATCTATAATAAGAATGTTATAGTTATATTAGGTTTATTTTCTTAATGCACAGTGAGGTTGGATTGCATTTTGTTGTAGGAGAACGGACTGGACTACAAGCAGTTGCTCGGGTCTGGACAGTACAAAGAGCAGTACCGAGCAGATATGATAGCGTGGGGTGAGCTGCGGAGAAAGAGCGACCCTGGGTTCTTCTGTCGCCTGGTGCTGAAGGACGCCACGCAGCCCATTTGGGTAAGATGGCAGAGACCGTCCTCGTCCTGCCGTGTACCACGGCAGTACAGTATGCACCAGTTTGAGCAGTTTTGTCTGTCCCCGTGAGTCCAGATTGTGAGCGACACCAGAAGATTGTCAGACCTGCAATGGTTCCGGATGGAGTATCCAACCCAAAGCCACTGCGTTCGGGTTGAGGCCTCGGATCAAACCAGGAAGGAAAGGGGCTGGGAATTCACACCAGGCACGTAATACATTTGTCCTCCTTTATTTTAGATTTTTCTCTTTCTTCTTCTCTGACTCAGCAAAGCGTTGTTCCTCTTCTTCTCCCGTACATGAAATATATATTGTAACTTATTCAGGACTGAAAAAAATGGAAGATCTGCGCAGTATTACATAGATATAGGTTTTATTTTTGAGGTAGTCATATAGTGCAAGAAATGCACAAAATCAAAAATTTTGATGACTGTTTTCTTTGGTTTCCTGGACAACATTTTGGCACATATAACCCATTTATACAGCCCGGGTTATGAATCAACAACCTCCAGGTTACAAATCAGCATCCTTTACCAGTCTCTTCTATTTGTGGCACCATGAGTCTAAGCCAGTTCCTTCATGGTGAACTTTTGTAAGCTACAGTCAGTATGACTCTTAATGATGATCTTCAGAAAAATGAACTCCC
Source organism: Brienomyrus brachyistius (assembly GCF_023856365.1). Lineage (NCBI taxonomy): Eukaryota > Metazoa > Chordata > Actinopteri > Osteoglossiformes > Mormyridae > Brienomyrus > Brienomyrus brachyistius. The sequence continues at coordinate 15,436,020 of NC_064541.1, forward strand.
AAACTGTACATTGTGGTCCCTGAAGACACAGTGTGGACTGTGATAATTTTCACAATAATCAGCAAAGGCACATAACTAATGATATCATTAGGAACCAAGGAGGCATTTGTTCAAAACCGTTTGTTGCATGAATAGGCATGGCAGAAGACTGGCATAGTCAAAATGTCACAATACCTTTGCATTCTTATCAGCGAATACCCAGTCAGAATGCTTGCAATACAATGGCCAAGGGAAGAATCTATTTTCTCAGTCTAAAGTGTTTTTGGGCTCCATAAAACAACAGCTTAAGGGGAATTGGCGTGGCATGATTTATGGTTTATTTACGACACTAATCAGTGCAAATATTTTTCTAGGATAAGTTTTATCTTGTACAACCATGCATGTAGCAAAATTAAAGTTTAAGACAACATCCAGGAGATGTACATGTAATATTCACAGTATTCAATGTGCATATATAGGGTTATTTGCCTACGGTTGGCTGGTTTTTCACAATTATTAAGAGAGACACACAGGAAGTGTATCCAAGGCTTTTTAGGGTTTTTCGCCAGAAATCCCCTTATCGGTGCATCACTAGGACTCATCAGAGAACAAATTCGGCATTTGCTGCCTTACTGTCAGAGCACTAAGAATTCTGTTGACGTTATGGTTCTTAATTGCGGAACCTGAATTGGTCAAAAAGGAAAAACTATGTTCCATTTGAGAATTTAATAAACTAGCCCCCCCCCCCCATCAGCTGGCTGTCTCTCCTGAATGTTTTGTAGAAGTACATGTCCATTCTATGCAGAACTTTGCAGAATAATTTGGAATAGAGCACTTCACAGGAATGATATATATTCTCATTCCCTTCCATCTCTGTAAACATCTGAACCGTCCTCACCCTGTCCCCACATGGACCAAAACTCATCCAATCCCACCCTCGCCTTCAGTGACACACCTATAGCATCTGCTATAGACCATACAGTTCGTCATATCCATATGCATTTAAATATCTTAAATTTCTTATCTGTAACTTTGCCCTAGACATATTTTGGATTACTCAGACCCAGAATACCCAAATATTTTTATTCTAGCTAAGAAAAATAACTTAGAACTGATCTGAAATGAATGCAGTAGCATGGTTCTCGTGTATTTAGACAAATTCTTCATTTGGAAAGTTTTACAACTGTCAGTGAATGTGTAACCGACGCCATAGCTTACCTGTGGCCAATGTCTCTTCAGGAGTAGATGACGCAGAGTCAGAGTGTGGGCTCGACACAGGAGTAACATTCGACTGGACGATTCGTAACGATAAAGACGGACCACCACTGGATGAGCAGCTGAATGAATTGCTTTCAGTGGCCTTGGAGAAAGCAGCAGTGAGCGATATGAGTGACTCACATTCAAAATGATTACCAGTGTAATTACCAGTGATTAACAGAGCTGATACATATATATATATATATATATATGTGTGAACAATCTATGTGGTATGAATGTTTGACAACTGACTTTTTGTGTCAGTGGAATAAAAGTTGTGTTATTACAACAGAAGTCCACCAGGTGTCAATGGCAGACCTTTCAATAGAGGTGTGGCAAGACTGCAAAAGATAATGGAAATCAGATAACGTGACACAAGTGCTTTTCGGGATGTTCTGAAACACGAACTTCAAAATGTGGTTCATGTAGAACATACAATATACAATAACGGATTCTCACTGCATGTCCGACAGAGGACTGAAGGCCCAGTGAGGTTCCGGTATCCAAGATGCTGCATTACACCAACACTGGAAGTCTAATTCACTGTTATTTATGGAATGTAACTTTACTGCCTCTAAACAGCACTGAATTGCAAATATGTACAATGTGCATCTATGTCCATAAAAGGCAAATCAGTAACATACCTAAGATGTATATAAAAGTCTGGTATATCAATAAGAATCATGGTCCTTTATTTAAAAATCACTTGTCCACATTCTCCTTTGTTGCGATTACAATGAAATATTGACCGTATCAAAATGTTTACATCTCCAGCTCAGGTGTTCCAGTTTAAAAACAAGTTTTTTTCCAGTTTATTTAGCAGAATAATCACTCTTCACCCTACACTGGGAAGTCAAAAAAAAAAAAAAAAAACTTTGCAAATGCATCTCCCTTTAACTTTTAATTGGCCCCCTGTGTTCCATTTTGGCAGTGGCATAGTTTGATCATTTAATACTCCCCCCCCCCCCCCCGACTTAGTAGCATATTACAGGCAGAATTTGCAGATTTGCATAGTGTTCCAATTAGATGAGGATTCCCAAGCTATGCTTTGACTTGCCCACCCTTAAGTCCACCCTCCTGAGAGGGGAAAGTAAAGAAGAAAAAAACCGTTAGTTCAGCAACAAAGTTAAACAGGCCCTTTTACAGGGTATGATTTAGTATTAAAAAAAAAAAAAGAAATTAAACTGTGTCTCGTAATAGACAAGTGATCCCCATATAGACCCCTGCATTTCTAACAACGTAACATACACAACTAAGATAACACATTCATGGTCCCAATCAACTAAAAATGGAAGGCTTAGTTGTAATACAAAACAATGCTGAAGTAGGAGTGTAGGGTTTAAGAGCAGGAGCCAGAAGAGTGAATATAGTTTCAGGGTCACCAAAAACGAAAGAAAAAAAAAAAAAAACTCCGGAATGTATGTCTTGGTCCCAAAATTATGGTCAACATTTGCCAAGTAAAACAACCCAACAATTATGGATGTTATCTATCCCTCACAAATTTACACCAGTGTGATTTTTCACTGCACCATAAGTATGGTGCAGCAAGATAAGCAATAATTAAGACTTCCGGTGTCACTCATTATTGGGCACGAAACACTTTAAACACCTGATCACATCAATGGAATGTTAACAGGATCAGGCCTTGGTCCTAATCAGAGGTGAGCTTTCAAGATTAGGGATCATTTAGGTAGAAAAATAGGTCAGGATTTTGATAGGATCGAGGACTTCTATGACCGCCACATCTACCCCTGGCCCCATCCCATCGAAACCTTCACTCAGAGTGGGTGTGGTACAGACAGTATGAATTAGGGTGGAGGTGGAGGGGGTGGCAGGCTGCAGCTACATTCAGAAGCTGTTGAGATCCTGCAAGGTCTGGTCCAGGGTAGCATGGATCTTGAGGTTCTCCTCCTTGGCAGTAGCCAGCCGCTCTGAAATGGATATCGTGATGTGAGAAGTTGCAGATGGAAAAAAAAAATAATCAGAAAACTAGCCACAATGTGAAGCCAAACCAAGGGAGCCTGAATATACCAGAGATGGTTGATCCAGAGAACATGAAAAAGGTTCCAGGCTTAGCAAAGCGTACACAGAACCACAAAGGGTGGTCCAGGTTGTCACGATCCAAGGTTCATTCCAGAGATTTGCTCTGCCCCATTGGTGGGTGCTTCTTTGGATGTGTCTGTGTTCCTGGTCCTGCCCACAATTATGTCATACCTCTCTGTTCTGATAGGCTGGTTCCCATTTCCTCTTTTCCTTTATAAGCCCTGTGCGCTTCACTCTTTTTGTTCCACTTCACCCTAAACTGGAACATAATGTCCTCGAAGAACTGTGGCCCTCATCGGATCCATTCACGCACAACAAATGGAGAATTGTGAACTCCTGAAAGCAAAATCTTGACTAAATGACTACCACGGCCTGTCCTCAAATCTCATTTCTTTACATGGGGAAGATGAGTAGCCCACTTTGAACACGAGACTCTTGTTACACTGAAGTTACATTCTGGTTTCTTCTAGCACTGTGAATACAGTGTCAGTACCAGTACAGTGACATGGGAGGAATGACCAGTGATGAAATGGAAGAAAAACAAAATGTAGGAAGCAGCCGAACAGGAGCCCTACTCTAGCTTTTTCTAAGCATTTACATAAAAACTCACTGGCATTAAACCTGCTGATCCAAGCGCTGCAGAGTTATACCAAAACAAACAATTAAGGGGCACATGTCTGGGAACATATTTTGAACTGTTTGCACCTCGTGTCCAAGACAACCCAACTCCTACTTGAGCTGTTCTCTGTGCAAGTTTATAAAGCACCTGCTGCAGGGCCTCTTATAGCAGTTACAATCTGTCGAGTCATCTTGTGTGTGTGTGTGTGTGTGTGTGTGTGTGTGTGTGTGTGTGTGTGTCTGTACGCTCATGGTGTAATGTGACCACCTCTGAAGCAAGGAACATCAAACCCCATTATACATAGTGTGAGGTTGGCCTACAGACATGCATCTGGACAAGTCAAAGCTTTGAAATAAAAGGTAGAGTGTGATGCGTTTTTGTTTTGATGGCTATCACCGTCTTCCCCCGGATCATCTTAAGTAGCCATAACAAAGCACTACGGAGATTATCAAAGGGCCGAAATAATAATGATCCACTCTGCGAGCACAGACACGGCTCCTGTTTCAGTAACTAGTTCTGTGGCACTAGAGTCAGCCTGAAACGGAAGCTTCGACCGTTGCATGAGGGACTATGATGTTGCTGGACAGCTAACCTGCCACAGAATCACCTTTGCTTTTTTTGTAGGGCATTTCATTATGACTCACCTGTAAACTGCATGTTCACCAAGGGTCTTAGAGGAATTATGGGTACCCAGTTACTCAACCACAAATGTTCTGTACTGATAGTCCCTTTATAAAACCCATAACGTCTAAGGCAGTGCGTCCAGCAACAATCCAAAACAGAAGGTTTAGGATAAATATACCACAACATTACTTCAAATTGGTTGTACTCTATTCTTTGGGCTATTTTGACTTTCTAGATTAAGGACTACAATATACACTTGTGATTTTTATATTCTTCTGCTTAATCCAACATTAAACTTCTAAAGTTCTAAACTGATGGATTTAAGGGTTCTTCATTTTCAAAGCACTCTCCATTAAATGATTCAGAACTCACAAGCCTAAGCACATGACGATATGCTGCACTTGTTTAAAACCCACCGATAGTCAACCCAAGTGGGAAGTTAGTGTGTGGCCTCTACTGACCGAAATGTCCAACCGAAGTGATGGGACTCCTTCAGCATTGCCAGCTTTCGCATTCTTTATTATGTTCCAGCGATACATTGGGTAAACACCTATAGCCCCGCCGCGGGTGTTTGAAGCGCGATAGCTCATGTGTACTTCCTGGAGATGCTCCATTTCATTTTCTGATGTCCTACGGAGACACTGACCCGAGGAACTGGAGTGACAGGACCATCTGGAACTGGACTTCATGGGACTTTGATTGTGGATATGGCTGTGAACCTTTGTTAAACAGGTTTAAACCTATTTTAAACCCAACCCTAGAATGTCGTTTCATAACAAATGTTTAGGCACAGATAATGTAACCTAATCGATATGACCTACATGTAGCACTATTCTTAGGACCCATTTACATTAAGGAATTGACTCACCATTACAGTAGTGATTCAGTAATAGTAACACTATACTAAAGTGTATATATCATAAATAAATCATTTAAAAGGTCTTGTATATTCACCTCTAAACGAACCTGCTATACATAAAGCTGTCTGCCGAATACACAATGTATAATAAGATCACAGGCACCCCAGTGACACTCCACATGCAGGGACACAATTCGGTAGATGGTTACGCTCTCAGAACAGGCATATGAACTTCATATCCAGAGATTCAGGCCACAAGACAAAGAAACAACTGCAGACACAAGACGCCGAAGTCAGTTTGGCTTTTTTTTTTCCCCTCTACATTCATTTGATAGCAAAGAGACAGTAACAGGTACGGTGTGGACAGCAGAGGGAGATGGAGAGACAGGGCGGCCTGGAGACGGAACAGAATTCAGTGACGCTGAGATACGGCAGGTCAGCTGCTTTGGTGCCAGGCAAAGAAAACCAGGGCTAAAACAAAAAGATGAAGAGCGAGGTCCAGGGGGGAGGGCGGGGGTGGAAGGAGGGAGGTGGTGGGGATGGTCACAGCGGAGAAGAGCAGCCGTGGACACAGGACAATAAGATCTACAAAGTCCTAAAGAGGTGGAAATGGGGGTCGGGGCCGAGGTGTAAGGTCAGGCTGAACAAATGTGAACTCGGACCCATAAGGGCGTAAATAGGCTTCCTCATACTTAAGACTCCAGCTTATCTGTAATAGAGAAGGGGAACGATAGGCTTAAAACATGGCTGCATGGAGAACAACCCCAAAGCAGAGCAGCTCATGCATGTTAAAGCCAACGGCACTGCAGCATGCAACACCCGGGGGTCAAGTGGCCAATCATGGCCAGTTTAACTGTTAGCCACGCGCAGTCGACTGGGGAGGCAGCTGAGAATGTCGCCGGTGAGCCATCGCTGCTCATTTAGTGCGTGGGTGAGTCCGGGGGCGCCGGGCGAAGGCTGATCTGAAGCCAACACTAGTGGTGTTATCGCTGTTACCAAGGTAACAGCCAACATCATCTAACTTGGGAAAAGCACGCGAGGAAAAAGGGGAACCCGAAGACTGGCGGCGTTCTTTCGGTTCCAGTAGTTTAGAACGGGTGTTTCCTAATCCAAGCCACACTGCGCAAGCCTGCACACACTGCGCCACGGCGTGTCCCACACACCTTCAGCCGCCACGCGCAAAGTCCGTGACGTCAACCATGCATGTATGCACACGTCACAAGGCAGGCAGCACAAAAGTGCGTATTTACATGGAAGTCATGTCATTGAGGGCATGGTCCAGCTCCTCGCTAATGGCCTTGTACTTCAGTTTCTGGGCATACAGCTCGTCTGTGGGGTTGGGAAGGTAGAGAGGCATGGGGGAGAGGCGAAAGATGGTGAAAGAAGGGCGGAGAATCAACGGGATAATGAAGAGCGGATGAAAAGGGAGGGGGAATGGAAGAGCAGAGCACAAAATCACCCTACCTTCCAGATCGTCAATGGTCTTCTCCAGCTTGGCCACTGACCGCTCGGCAAACTCGGCACGGGTCTCGGCCTAGCAGAGCACAAAGGCGATGCGTTAACGCGGTCTAACACATGACCCTTCACCCCACACCCTCTCAGTAATGCGAAGAATGGATCAATAAGGAGCAAGAGCATATTCAACTGCAACATCTGGTTTAACTCCATTTGAGCTGGGCACAGCTGTGAGGCTGGGCCCTACATTCCACAGATAACACAGCAGCCTTCACGCTGATGAACCCTTAAGGCTCCAATTCAACCACTAAAACAGGTCAAACTCCACAGAACACACTGCTTAAATCTGCCCTTAAATGTGCCAAATGGGTAATCCAGCGACTCCTTGTAACTTGCGTGGTTACAGTTAAATTACTGCATAAAAGAGAAAGATATTCTCACCTCTTTCAGCTTATCAGTCAGGATCTTGATCTCCTCCTCATACTTGTCCTCTTTTTGGGAGTACTGGAAGGGAGAGAGGCTATTAGAGAACCTGGCTTTTCCTCGCCGAGCTCATACATGCTGGACCTTGTCCAGCATTACAACAGCAAAGGGGATAAAGTGAAAGAGTACAGACTTGTCTTTGAGATCCAACATTAGCAATTCTATCACTGGAGTCTTACAACGGCTTAGGAGACACAGCTCAGCTTGGTTCATGGCCTAACCTACACACAGACACTGGAAACGTACAGTGACACCCTAGCCTTGTACCTCTCTGACAATAACAGAAATAAAAAAGGGAAGTGGATCATTTAGATTTGATCTCATTTGTTCTCTCACTCCGTAGAGGGTGGAAAAAAAAGGCTGTTGTCCCCCCCCCTCCTTTTTTAAGCAAGGCATAAAATGAGCAACAGAAACCAAAGCCTCTCTCTAAAGTCATGATACAAAAACTAGAGCAAGGTCAGACTAAAGACCATAAGGCATAGGAATGTACAGCACAGCAAACTGGGAGCTTCACACTCGGTTTCTGTGGAACAAAGAGGAGCCAAGCATATTTTTCAAAAAAAGGACCCTTAGTTAAGACTGCCGCTTAACTCCGCGACAGAATGCCACATGGAGCACCATCGGCACTCTTCATACTCTGCGGAACGGCCTGAAAGAGCCTTTCTGCGGGCCCTGAGTAGCTGCGTTGTTGCAGGCCCCATCGAGCGGCATGTCGTCACCCATGGGCGTGGGCCAGCATTCCTGCAGCTGCACGGCCGGGGTGTGGTTGCATGAGTCACTGCCGAGGAGCGTCATGCAGGGCTGCTCAGTGCACGGCCCTCCCCCCTCTCCACCAGTCGCACGGCGGCGAGGCAGACAGACGGGTTCTACGGAGCGCTTCCCTCTGGTAAAATCAGCCTTGCACGCAGCCTCAGAAACGGCATTTTCGCTAATCGTCTGGAAAGAAGGAGCTTCCTGCCGACAGGCCACTTTGAGACGGCGGTGGAGCTGGCTGAACAGGAGCCCCCGCCCCTTCTGCCACAGCAAAGCGAGTCAGTCACCGAGTCCGACAACCTACTTTTGAACCCTGACTCCAAGATGAGCTTTCCCCAAAAAAATGCATTCATGCGCACCTCCAGGACGAGGCCTCATATCTAAAAGATACACGAAAAATACCTAAGATATAAGGAAATACAACCATAATGCAAGTACATCAAGCGATGACGATATTAGCCACACACACTAGCATGCACCTGCTTTTTTGAAGTCTCTCATATCTAGTTTGCACAGCTTAGCTGGCCACGCCAAAGTATCCACAAACCAATACTCTCCCATCCGCTCCTATGCAGCGGTGAAGCGGAGACTGTCACCTTGAAAAAGGCAAGCGTTCAGATTAAGCGTTTAACCATCTAGGGATATCAGTGAGCCATCTGTCAAGTCAAAGAAAAACAATTATCGTGATCCCCGTTACGGCTGACTGCACGAGAGCTGGCACTAAGAGGTGGTGTGTAACCAGGCATGCTGGAGAGGGTCCCTGCACTGTACAGTTACACAGCAGTGAGGGTGGCTATAATTCCAGGATGCAGCAGTAGTTCAGTGCCCTTCATTAGAGTCCATCATACGCGTGTCAGGGGTGATGCAGGGAAAGGCCGCAGTTCCGCAGGGCTCGTACCGGGCGGGTCACGCACTCGCACATGCAGATGCCCCCCTCCCCGCCCTCTCCTACCTTCTCGGCCTGGGCCTCCAGGGATTTTAAGTTATTCGTGACATTTTTCAGCTCCTCCTCCAACTCGGCACATTTGCTGCAGTTTAAAATTTTATGTTTGTTTTTTTTTTTTGTTTCAGCAAAGGGTGTGGGGTGGATGGGGGTCGGGGGAGGAAGGGGTGATGGAAAAAAAAAAATAAAGGAGAAGAGGTTCAGAGAAGAAATGATTGAAGAGAAAGGAGAGAAAGCATGAAGTTAACCCATAAATACAACCAAGGATCTAAACCATCAGTCGTTTCTTACTGAGGTCTTCAAAGCAATTACAGTTCTTAAATGTAATGACTGAGTTCTAGATTTCCCCAAAATTCAACTGCAGTTGGGGGCAACTAAAGGCTATACAGGCAGTGAGGCCGAGTTGACATGGAGACCGGCAAGACAGGAAGCTAGCCTGGGGTCACGGCAGTATGGCGCGTGATGAAGCTTGGAAGCTGAACAGGGGTAAAAAAAAATATCACGACAATGAAACGGGACTCTTGGCAGAACGGGAAAAAATGACAGATGGAGGATTCTGCTCACAAGTGAATACGGGCCGTACATGCCGAAGGACACATTCCTGGGCACGGCGGAAACGTGGGTTAACTCATGCAAGGGGCGGAGGGAGGAGCGTGAGGTTGGAGGTAGACAGGCAATGGGGAAGATGCAGTTCTGGGAGAAGAGGGGCAGCCCAGTTCCAGGAAGTGCGTCAAGGTCTTGAAGGTGGTCACCTAGGCTGTCCAAACCCCGCCCCCACGCACGGGCCACGCCCACAACACACCTCTGCCCCTAACAGGTGGGAAGAAGTCTGAACTTCCCCCTTTAAGAAGGGAAGCTTATGCAGGGCTAAAATGCAGGAAGCGGTTATACTCTCCTCACCTACTGCTTCTGACACCCCCCCCCCCCAAGGAGGATCTAATGCCATCCCCCTCCCCCCTCGCTTCTCTGCACATCGGGGCTTTGGGAAAGGAACAATCTGTTGCATCCCTGCAGACGGAAATGGGGGCAGTACCTTGTCCTCTGAGGCCTGCAGACTCTTCAGAGATTGGTCGAAACCCCTCAGCTGTTCCTCCAACATCCGGGCTTTGCTGTTAGTGGCGTATGGTCACATGACACAGAAGCACATGCAGAGTAGGTGTGGGGGGGGGGCAGAGGGTGTATAACATTTAGGGAATCTACCCCCCACAAACATGCAAACATTAGATAGGGCAGAGGGAAAATTATACTGCATTCCCACTTTTATGCTTATATTTTTAATTTAGGCTTTAAACAAAACACATAATGATTATGTCTAAAGAGAATTAGCTCAGAATCCTTAAGTCCTACAAAAGCACTTCAGGTAAACGACATCTAATAGGGCTAGAATGCAAGTTCACTGGTGTTGATGTTTGACGACTGAAGCAGGGAGCAGGCAGCAATCCAAGTGCAGATCCATAAAAGTGGGTTTGCGCATATCTTGGAACATGAGGGATGCAACCGTCACATGCAAGGGGTAAAAAAAAGCCCTGGCAGTCCTTGCACTTCATGTCTTGGTCTCCACGGCACCTCTTTTTCTAACCAAAACCCCGCAGTGCAGATCCACAGCCTCGTTTTCAATGCGTTGCCATGACGGCGGCATCGAGACAGACGGCGAATGGAGATGCGACTGCTTATGTAACCGTGGCTGCGGGTGCAGCCTCGCTCACAGCAAGTGTGTGTGTGTGTGTGCGCGGTCAGCCGGGCGCACACCCGGCCAGCATGTGCAGTGCGTATCAGAGTGTGACTCACGCCTCTGCCAGCTCTGCTCTCTCCTCTGTGCGTTCCAGGTCTCCCTCAATGATTACCAGCTTACGGGCCACCTACACATGGGTTTAAAAATACGGAAAGAGACACGCGGGTAGGTCATTCTCCTGACTGCTGCTGCACACCGAAAGCTGAGGAGGTGGGCTGGAGTGAGGGGTGGCTCACCTCCTCATACTTGCGGTCGGCTTCTTCAGCAATGTGCTTGGCCTCTTTCAGCTGGATCTCCTGCAGCTCCATCTTCTCCTCGTCCTTCAGGGCCCTGTTCTCGATCACCTTCATGCCCCTGAGCAAAACGTGAAAGGCCATCAGGGCCAAGTTTCACTATCTGGAGATCCGCGGTACTGACGTCCGACTAAGGTTGTCGCGATCATGTTGCACGCGCAGTAATCACTATAGACGAGACTTTAGATGGGTGAAGCATTTGTCCGGACGCCGGTTCTTCGGAACTATACGGACAATTTGGTAAGCAGTCACAACACCATTCTAAAGAGGAGGTATTACGCATAAACAAGGTTGGTGATGTGGTGGTACTTTTTGCAGGTTAAAGTCCAACATGTTTATTAAGGATATTAAGGATTATTTGGGCGTCACAATCGCATCTCATTTGTAGTACGCCTAAAATATTAATCTGCTTACCAAACTGCCAACGCAAGTAAAGTCAATACTGTACCGAAAAGCCAGCATCTGGACAAGCGTTTCACCTGTCATCTAAAGCTCTGGTGATTATTGTACATGTGCCATATAATCACGATTACATTGCAGTGCAATGACTTGGTTCTTTTATTTGTTGTCAGGAAGCTGCCATATTCTTCAGTAGTTCTTGCTAGTCTGTGCAGGTGCCGGACAGTGGGTGTAACCAAAACACTATCAGAAACATGCTATATATGGCATCATCATACACTAACGTCAGTTCCTCTACAGTAGGATTACCACCCACATCAGACACGCGATTGGAACTTTACATGGAGCTGGTGAAGACTAATGTGTCATCAGCTCAATTAAGGGCATCTCATTTGCCTTAGCAGGGCAGCTAACCTCTCGCTCTCGTCTGCTGCCTTCTCTGCTTCCTCCAGCTTCTGCAGAGCCGTGGCCAGCCTCTCCTGGGCCCGGTCCAGCTCCTCCTCCACCAGCTGGATACGCCTGTTCAGGGAAGCAACCTCTGCCTCGGCCTGTATGGACAAGGCGGGGCAACGTGGGGCAATGACTGCACAGTCCAGTAGACGAGTGAAGGGCCAAGAGTGAGTGCTGCACGCCAGTCAATTCCACACACGGCACACACTACCGTCAACAGGCACAAGAATCAACTGTTACACAGAGGTATTAAGATGACAATACAACTCAAGGTTGACTAAAGACACACCGTCCATGCAATGCCTGCCTCGAGGACAGCCAGCTGTAGCACTCAGAAGCAGAGGAAAGTAAAATAGTAAAGGGAAAGATGCACCTAATGTGGAATTCAACTCTTTGGATGCAGTTTTCAGAGAGCATGAAAGGGACTAAAACTTCCAACACACACGCCGAATCTGTGTGATCATTAGAGGTATATGCAAGCAGTCTCCACTGTGCAGAAAGTTAAGTGATGGAGGACAGGGCTGTTGCCATAGCACCAACATGCCAGTGTGCATGTGCCTGTAAACGCTCCATCCTGAAGATAATTCGCCAACGCAATTTTTCACCACCTCATTTGCAGACAATCGCCATAGCGATATTCAAATCCATGCATCCCTTCAGTTTCTTCATGCCTCAGCAAACCCCTTTTGCCAAAATTAAACTGCAGCCTATTCCCTTTGAGGTGGTTTTTAGCTAAACTACCCGTACATAACAGTACAGTTGATTTTAAAAGAATGAGCCACTACAGCCCATGACATCTGGACTGCAAACAGTTTTTTTTTTTTTTTTAACTCGAGCAAACCACTTTAGTACTGGCATAAAGGCCAGTAATTTAGCCGAAAGACTGAAAATCAGTCTGGGTCAGGTCCTCGGGTGCTTCTGTGGAACAATTCCTCGCACTCGGTGGCAAAGCATTAAATCCTCGGGGGAAGTCGTCTCCTTTCACCCGGGCAGACGGTGAAACGCGAGTCAGCACAGTGGCCTCACTTCCATTCACATTCAGATGCTCAAATGTCAGGTGTGGGAGGGGGGAACTCGCACTTAGGCCAAGAAAACCCACTTTTACAAATGGCCACAACAATACAAGGCATTAATGTGAAGTAACCAGTTCAGATCTATCAGTCACAGAATGCCTCAAAATGCCAGCATCATCTTCAAAGAACCTCTAATCTTTAACAGATAAAAAAAAGTCACAAAAGGTGTAGATGCAATGAGAAAATGTTTGAGTAAAACACACAACTGCTTCCCCACTACGAAGAATATCCCCGGTATCACAGACGGAAGGACGTGCCTCAATCAGCTGCCATGCACATTTCCTGCCTTTCCACAGCATGAGTCAACAGGACATGCAGTCACCTCACAAGCTGCCATGTTCCTCAGCAGCTGGAGCTCCGTTCAAGGACACCCCCGAGATGACCACAAGAACCTGGCGGCCATCGGTCATAAGTCAACCACAGTTATTTGTTCACCTGTCAGCACTGAAATGTCCCATATTGTTAGGGACATTTAGATATTTGTGCTGTTTACCGGAGTCCTTTCTGCTTCTTGGAAACCTGTTATTTGTCTTTCTTGTTCCACTGCCGAGTTATGAATAAATGTTTGCTTAAAAAGAAATTCGGAGTTACCCAGCTACTCTTACATCTGTTCTATAGGTTTACGCCCCCACGTGGAGGATATCTAAATCGTTAGCAAATACAGGAGCTCAGGAATGCACGTGCACATTGGTACATGTCCATGTAGATTGGATACTGATTACACAAGCGCAACTTTTTCGTTCAACCATTACTCATACCCAGACACCGTTTAGGTAAAATCACATGCCCATAAAAGTAGGCATTTTAACACTAATTGGACGCCATTGGTTATGTCGTCACGTACTGACTGGAAGCCTCAAGACAAGGAAAATGTCCGCAAACCCTAGTGGCAAAAATCCAGCATTTCATGACCAAAAACACCCTCCAATTAGCAGAACCCTTCCGTACTTTTTAAAAACGCGTTCTACTCTCTCAATATACTCATTCAGGCACAAACTTTTTGCGAAGATATTAGGCAATTCCCTACACGGGACTATCTACCAGATGATTGGCAACTGATGTTGCAGTACGAGCAGTATTACGTAATTAACCGCCATCAAAGAAATAATCCCAATTCGCCGTGGATGTTTTGCACATTAGTATAACATCTGGACAAACTGCATCCTAAATCCTAACAAATCACTTCCATCCACTAATGTTCCAAGTTCGAAGTTCTGCTTCCTTATATTTAACCTACTCTGGAATTTACAGACATCCTCCATTTCAAACCAAATCGGAAAATCCCAAGGAACATTGAGATTTGGGGCGGGGGGGGGTACCACTGAACGCCAAACATAATATTATATTAATAATTACAAGAACGATGAGTTAAGTAACCAAACAACGACCTCCTAATCTCATTTTAAACTCAACTACAGACAAGAAAGTATCAATTTAGCATTAAAGGTTGGATTTCACGTAATCTAATACATTCTTCATACACCAGAAATCTCGACCGGCAGCGCCGTTGCTCAATTATTCACAAGTTTTACGCAAAAGTAACTAAAGGATCAAACGAAGCGCGTCGGCCGCGCCGCTCACCAACGGCCCATTACCTGCTCCCTGGCCCGCTTCTCCTCCTCGACCTGCCGCTGCAGAATCTCGGCTCGCTCTTCGGCTTCGTCGGCCTGTTGCTGCAGAACTTTAATTTTTCGCTTCACCGCCTCGATGCTGTTCACTCCGGCCATTTTATTTGCAGATGCGTCGTTCGGATTCAGAAACCTGGCAGAAGTGAGTGTACTGCGGACGACGGATGCTAACGGATGCTAGTTTTGGGGTTTGAACTGAGTCTGCGCTTTACTTGAGGTCACCGGTAGTCTGACTTGCCGACTAGTTGGTTAGTTGTCCGATAACGATTTACGTACCAGACAGCAACGCCCCGCCAACGAGTCAAAACTGTAAAATGAGAAGGCTCCCCCTCGGTGCACTCCCGGGATAACACGCTAACTTTCGCCCAGTTTACACAACGTACTTCAGATCCTTGGTGTATTTCCAATCTTTAAGGGGTTTTGGAATAGCTAATTAAGAGTACACAACTTTCTTATAAATAAAATAATACCGACTCACTAGCGGGAGGGAGTATAACCTATCTAAGCTGTCTGAAGACGCCTTCCTTGATATAAACCAAGCAATAAATGGAATGCCTTAATTTCTGAAGGAAAACCAATACAAAAAATCGAATGCAGAGAGGAAGAGAGCGACCTACACTGAGCGCCACCAAACCGCTCTCGCCTTCCTCCTTTCAATCTACTTCCGATTTACTCCACCCTGTCTCTAAGGCGGAAGTGACGTCAGCAGCGTCTGCGTCATGTGAGCCCGGCCCAGTATAACGTTTCTGTGGAATGTATGAATACCTGGATTCATTGATAGGTGAATTTGCCCTGGTGGATATTATTTACTTCTTGACGCTTTAAGTTACTTTCATCGAAGTGCGTGCAGACAAATTAGTGCAGATTAATCGATATGGAACAAGCTTTTTTTCGAGTGCCGACTTTTTTTAACGACATGAATCGTTTTCACACCTATTAACGTTGTCTATTTCCGTTCCTTAACCTGTCCTTAGGTTTGCATGTGGCGTGCTGGTGTTTAACCTCATTGGCACACTGTTTCGATACGTCCCTACCTAGAGTACACGTTTGTTTGGCGTGAAAACAGGCCGGGAGGATGTGAATGAAAGGGAAGTGGGGGCGTGGATTTTGGGCGTGGATTGGTATTGGGCTTGTTCATGTGCTGTTGCTCACACTTTCAGTCATTGCTTCGCTTACGCTCCTTTTTTGGAAATGCGCTGACTTCCCTCTTACGCAATAGCGCAGGTTGCGACGAGAGGCAGAGGTGCGAGCACATGAAATGCAAAAAAACAAAATCGTCATGCGGATTTACAACTGTAATGGCTTCGCTTTGATACAAACACCCCATTACTAGTAGAAGAACGTAGTTTATAATGTAAAGTTTCCCGCAACATCGCACTTTGTCAATTACATACAACCACGCCATAGTTCCTCTTTCTTGCAAAATCAGATATACGGTTGCACGCAGATAGTTGGCCAGTAGGTGTCCATACGGCATTGCAGTTCGAATAAAAAGTATCTACTTTGAACTTAAGTGTATCAAAATACGAAGTTCGTAAGTTCGTAAAATTTAAACGCGTTTAATCATATGACTTAAGTGACTAGTTTAAAACTGAAATCACAAGAAAACAGGTCTACCTCTGGTCTTCAAACGCCTTCTTTTTAAAGGAATTGTTTTGTGACGTGTTTTTTTCCTGTAAATGTAAAGGAGTAACAGCCTTAGATTTCTGGAGGATCACATATGTATGTATTTTCCGTTCCCATACAGCCACTTTCCTGGTATATGGATATCAAGCTATCTTTGGTGCGATGATGATGGCAATACCTAACAACTCCACTTACTAATCCTTTACTTGTGAATATAGGTAGACAGTTGGTGTCCGAGAGTGACACACCACTTAAATGAATTTAACCCCAGCAATGGCGTGGGAACAGCTGGTGGTAGCCCTCATGCATCAGTGCAGGAGTCGGATTACAGTTAGGGATGCTGAGTTTGGAAACATCTCAGCAGTGCAGGCCCCTGTCCTCGTTGTCACTATGTCACAGCTCTGCCTTGGCATCCCGGGAGGTAGTATGTGTGGGTTTTTCCAAAACGAAGACCTAACGCATCACATCAGTGTTTGGGTGACACTAAAGTCTTACAGGAAGTTTAAGATAAAATGACACCTCATTGCTATCCCTCAGATATAAGGAGTGAGAAGGAAGGGCTAACTTCTGTTTCCTTACTGATATGACGAGAGGGTCTTTAATTGGCAGGCTACTCTGTACCTCAGATATATTTTAACTAGTAACAGTGAAATAGCCAAATGTGTGCTCACAGAAGCTTAAATCGCTAAAAGGACAGAAATTATTTGCTCCCAGTACCTTGGCGTTACGACATCATCATGTTTGGCAAAGAGAGTATTTATGTCAGCCCAAGATATTTCGTCTTGTACATAAAAATGGGTTCAGGATCTGGCATTTTTAGTCCTTTAAAGACTGGATTCTGCTCTTCCAACCAAGATCCATGACTTAACTGCTGGTTTCTGGGCTATAATTATTAAATGAAGTAGACAATGGGGAGCACGATCTTGGGCACGCTATTCTGATCTTGACCCCAAAAGAAGAAATGAACATATTGTAGAAACCCTCCACTGCCTCTGTGCCCTTAAACTATGAGTTCTACTACCACAATTGCGGTGCCTTGTGTCTGAGACCATCTGACTGCTTTAAACCTTTAGTGTTTTGGCATGGGTCGTGTCTTCCTGACTTTTCCATGACAAGACAAACTAGCTGCAACAGGTGGCATTGCTATATCCAGAGTGTACTATGCAGACAAATGCACCAAGGGCAGCGGGGGGGGGGGGGGGGGGGGTTAACGATTCTCCAATAAAGTGTCATTGTCTTGTACCCAGTAGAATATCATTGCCGTTCGGTGTTTTCGAACAAAAGTGTGCGGCAACGAAATGCACCCAGAAAGGCCACTGACCAAGTGAAAAAGAAAGCAGCTAAATAAAAATAAAAGCCTGCAAATATCTCACTCACCGGCTGACTCACTCCTATATCAGCTCACAGACTGACACCTACGTGTTCTGGTCATACTACAGCTGCCTGAAACAGAAGCTGAATACAGAATCCTGACAGCCTTTTTCCAGAATGGGGTGGATCTGAATATGAAGAGAAGCGAAGCCGGGCTCTCTGGCATTTGGGATATTTGGGAAACTCCAAGGTGAGAGAGTGACAGAGATAAGCTTGTGAACAGATTATAGTAATGTAATCGGGAGACTGTGATTGTGAATATGCTTAGAGTTGATGGAGATTTACAAGAGAGGAAGGGAGATGTGTTTAATTTTTAGTTTTCATGTTCATTTTGCACTCTATTTTGACAGCTGTCGCCTGTATTTAGTGTTGGGCTTCATAGCTCTGAGGTGTTAAGTATATTTCCAGGGCTCTCACCTTTTCATGGGACCTACATATCCAACCTGTGTCAACCCCTTCATTGATACAGTAGACACACGGAATTCTTAGTCAAGTGGCTGTGTTGATTAGGTTTGTTGGTGCTGGGCATGAACAAACACATGCAGTGCTTTGGGTCCAAAGTAAATATTGACTTGGTTTGAAGCTGCATGCAGTAGCTGCCACTTCCAGCAGTGCATGTCACCATGCGGCCGCATACTAGTTGCAGTCCCGCGCAGTCGGGAAACTCACGTCTGCGGCCTTCTTCTCTGCGATCTCCAGCTTCTCCTGCGCATCCTTCAGCGCCTCCGAATACTTGTCCAGTTCATCCTCTGTACCCTTCAGCTTCTTCTGCATGGCCAACAGCTCCTCCTCGTGCTGGGGAGGGGGTGGACGGGGGGGGGGGGTTGGATTGGGGGCAGATTGCAAAAGAAGCGAGGAGGGGAAGGTGTGCAGTGGGGAAGCAGATGATGGGGGAGAAAGCGAGACAGACCCAGGTGGGACAAGGACAGAGGGGGGCCAAATGCCAAAAGTGAGTCTTAAGAGTGCTGGAAGTCAGCAGAGATGCACAGTACGCACAGGGAGAGAGACATTGGAAGACAGGACAAGATCCTATTTAGGAACATAAATGAGTTTGCAGCAACATCCCCCATATTGGCTTTTCCTATTGCTGAGTGATGCTGACAATATAAAAAAATATAAAAGCAGCGGTGAAGAGTGAGCAGCACTGACACTGAAGAGCACCTGAGAGGCCTGCACACCCTCCCCACAGCGAGGCCTGCCGTTGAGGCCTCCGCATGTCTCAGCCACTGCACCACGCAGATATAAATACCTACAGTCTCCGCTCACCTTACAGTCCATTCTTCTCCTCACCCCTTTCTGTTTTGTGCCTATTAGGTCACCCTGTGTGAGGCTTTGCTTCTGTGGGCTGCCTGGTGACTCATGTTATCAGTTTAGGAATCATCTATGGAATGCACTGCTGCGTGCAGTTGTTTGCGCGCATTTCTTTAGCATGTTAAAACTGGCAATATCTGGTTCTTTTATTCGCCTGAAAAGTCTCATTAAATCCCGTTTTTCGATCGACGGTCAGTATCGAGCCTCCGGTTGCGAAAGCGCCGCCCCATCGGCCCTCGTGTCTCGTCACTCCGGACATCCGAAAGGCACACAGCAGGCGGAGGTTGCAGAACTGCTGCCTAAATTCTTCTGTCGCAGGATCTCCCTGGGCCACGACCACAGTAAAACGCATTCCTGACTTTTACGCGAACTGGTGTTAGAGTTCCACGTCACGCTGAGTAAATGTGGTATAAGTTAAACCCCATCGGATGTGCCTGACTTTCCCCTGAATCTGCAGCTGATTTTCTGAGATGAACAGCTAATGCGAGATTAGATGACATACGCATTTCTAAGCACTACCACTATTCGTAAGTACAAAACATTCTAAGATACGTGATTTAAGCATGATTTCAATGACACACATTTTGTACAAACCTAGAATTAAAAGCTCCGTTTCATATCATACCTAATATTGCCCCCCCTCTGCATGAGCGCAGCCTCTCCCTGTGACCCCATCTCCTTGCTCCTGTGCCGGTCACCCACCTGCTTGCTACGCTCCTCGGCGGCCCTCTTGTCTATCTCCGCCTGCTCGGCCTGGTCCAGCGCGTTCTCCTTGTCCAGCTTCAGCATCAGCATCTTCTTCTTGATGGCCTCCATCTTGACGTGGGCTGGCCGGCGCTTTTAGCCGAGGAAGAACTGGAGGAGATACGGGGGGAACGAGGATGCGAAGGGCGAACGAGGAGATGGAGAGAGAGAAGCCTGATCAGGACCCACAGAGAGCGAGAGACGGATGGACGTGAAGGAGAGAGTTCAACCTCGGACTAGTATGGAATTTTTTTTTTATATTTATACCGTAGGCCTCTGGATAGCCCCTCCCACTTGTTAGCCCCTCCCCTTTTCTATTTTAGTCAGCCTTTGGTATTATTATTCCATGTTCTCTCTCCCTTTTGTTGTTAATCAATCACTCACTAGAATGGCCTCTTGGCTCCAAGACCATGCCACTGTCCCTCAAAGCCCCCCCCCCCCCCCCCCCCACTTGCCTTCATACCGTTGCCTTTGCTGTCCCACACATCCATCCCATGGCTGTTTCCAAGGCTTCCTCGCACACTCAGACCAGGAGATGCTAGCTGGGCATTTGCAGCAGGAACATAGGTACCGGTAAAACGGCGAACAATGTCATCATTAAAGTGCGCAGTACTGTGTAAACAGGAATATATTATGGCGATTCTTAAGCAATAATATTATCTGCTGTGTTTTGCAAAGTGCTTTCATGTAATCTGTTACTTATAAATTGCTCGTATTGTTTGTTTCCCAAACATGATGTAGAAGGAAAAAAATTATAGTTGTGAAAGAGGAAGGAGGAAGATGATATATAAGCTGACATGAAAATGAGTCTTTTATATATCAAATGTGGCTACATTCTGCTACACTAGTAAGGAATGAGCGACGGATTTGTAACAGGTGGGAAAAAATGCCAGAGACCCACAAACACAGGAAGGACAAAACCAAGTCTAAGATACAACAGCCAGCAGCAGGACAAGGCAGCTTGCACCGTGACAGCTGAGCCTGCATCTCCTGGCCACCAGCACCGACGGAGAATCGCACTGAAGCCGCACGCTAATGTCCAGCCGTCCCTCTGTGACTGGTATAGAATAGCCGGAAAATACACGGATTGTTCTGGGATTGCATCCACGGACAGTTCACAGTAATACTCATTTCTGCTATAGAGTACCGGGGTTAACATCAAGTTTTAAGGCTTTTAGAATTTCTTAGCATTTGGGAAAAAAAAACAATTAGCCAGATTCAGAAAAAAATACTTTTAATAGATGCGACGTCCGTAATGAAAATAAACTGCTTAAAAGCTTGGCGGCATGCTTCATTGAAAGTGCAGACTGCCTTACGCCTTTATAAGGGTACCTTGGAGGTATGCACTGCCCCCTTGGGGACACCAAAAATTACTACATCCATTTCTTCTCCATATTTACTCAATGATCTAAGAGAGAAGCCCGTCTGCCCTATTCAGCTCCCTTTATAGCAGCCCCTTGAACTCCGCCTCAGCTCCCCCCAACACACATACACATACAATGAGAGTAATTCTACTCCCCCTGACTGATGGAGTCCCTAAGAAGGGTGAAGCGCAGAAATGTCAGCTATGTGCCTGCTCTTGGGATATTAATACTTGTCTTTTGGCTGACATTGTCCTGGGATTAGAGTGAGTGGAGAAAGATCCACGGAGGATTTTGTCCAGTTGGTTGTCCATAACCTTCTATGCTGAGGGAGGGGTGATATCGTGTTTAAAAAATGACCTATCCCACCCTGGGGGGGCTGGGTCACAGCTACGGTGTTTAGTGCTGTTCTAATTTAAATTAGAATGAAACTTCGATGTATGAATCAAAAAGGATGTAAAATATAAATACCTGAAAAGAAATCTGTCATTAACGTACCTAATAAAGTCATTTCTTCCAGCCCCATTTTGTTTTGTGTTTTGTTCGCTCTCTAAACCACATCAACTACAGATATCTGGTATCTACAGTGCGACAGCTAAGTGCTAAGAAACAGCAAAAGTAGGACTAATATCTAGTCTAAATATATACAATTTGATAGAAAGCAGACACTGTGTTAATAAGTCAGTTAATATGCATCCAAATCAGGACGGCCAATCAGGTGATTATCATCGTTCTCCTTGATTAATTCCACCTGCCCGACATTCCAGACGTCCCCTATATTAGTGTATTTTGCTTTGCTAGTATTCATGGAACAGACACCCTGAAGGTTAGACATCTGTGCCAAGGATGGTTCAGTGTCTGACATTTTGATCCTTCTCTTCCAAAAATGACAGTTTCACATTTGTTTCATATTTGTTTATTGAAAGGTTTTAATTTGTCTCTACCCCCAAAAGAGGCAGAACCCCCAAATAATATCCAATTTCGATGTAGAGTGGGACAAATGGTAAACTGGGACAGTTATAATCTTCCTGCTCCTGTGTTCTATTACGCTTTCCCAGTTTACCAATGTCCACTCTAC
This sequence comes from Brienomyrus brachyistius, assembly GCF_023856365.1. Lineage (NCBI taxonomy): Eukaryota > Metazoa > Chordata > Actinopteri > Osteoglossiformes > Mormyridae > Brienomyrus > Brienomyrus brachyistius. Next base: position 15,458,101 of record NC_064541.1, read on the forward strand.
CTGTGTCATGTGCTTATGTTCACAGAGTTGGTCAGACTTTCCCCTATACACAGCAGATACAGGAGTTTGTTAGAGGAACTGATTCTAGCCAGTTAAACCAGTTCAAATGGACCAAATACATCTCAGGAAGTCTATAAGTCTTCAGCCCCACACAAGGCTAGAAAGGCCTGCTGAAGTTCTCCTTTGAAATCTTTCTGTGGGGGGGGGGGGGGGGGGGGAGAGGCAAAATCAGAAAATCCCGGCGATCTGTAACCAGCATTGAGAGCTTCCATGGAATAATCCTACGTGTATTTTGATGACCTTGATGGAAACACGTTGTCGCCATTGTTTGATCAAACTAAGTAGATGACAAAGCTGAAAGTTGTGCACTTCCTGAAAATAAAAATTCAGAGGGAGAGGGAAAAAAAAATCAAAGAGGAAAGTCCCCTGTGATTGAGGATGTTTCATGTACCTCTTGTTTACAAATCTAATTACCATGAGGAAGCGAAGAACAGGAAGAAGAGGCAGGAAGGAAAGGCACTGAGCTTAGGAGTCAAAAAGAGCAGCGATCTGGACCTCTGACCTGCAGGGCTGAGTAGAGGGAGAGTCCAGCCAGTCGACGGAACTCCACCCTGATGCTGAGCAGGTCTTCCTCACAATGCGACACCAGAACGCCCCGTACTACAGAACTCTTCTACAGGAGGCACACATAAACTCAGATAACACAGACTAACACACCCCCAGGAAGAGGTCAATGCCAAGGTCCCTCACCTTCATGGAGGTCAACAGACGATGTGCCAGGTACCGAGGGCTATTCTGGATGGACTGCACTGTAGAGACAAGATGTTGTATGACGACAGACCAGACTTTCACAGGCCTACACATGCAAACACACCATTACACTCTCACCTAGAATGCAGAACCCCAGTTTCAGATCCCCAGAGAAGTGATTTTGTATCACTTTTTCCACAAGGACCCCCTGAACCTGCTCCCACTTGGACAACACTAAGAGAGAGACAGGGGAGTCAGTAAGCCAATGCGTTTACTTTGATGTACCTACGGTATGTGATTATTGGAGTTCTACTTACACAGAAATGTTCCGAGGGCAGAACAAAAATTATTGGTTCAAAGAGAGAACCAATCAGATTGTAGAGGAGGTGGATTCAAGTAGCTAGAGGTGATGGGGCCAAGCAATCAAATGTCTTAGTCCTGCCTTCTTTAGTTGCTTGGACCTACCTACTCTACAATCTGATTGGCTCTCTCTCGGAACCAATCATTCTTCTTTCTGCCCTCAGAAATTTTTCGTGCAAGTGGAACTCCAACAAGCATGGCATGTCCCATCTGGACACCAACAGCTAACAGACAGACCTCTGTTAAGATGTTCTGCATCTCGCGTGGTGAGCACCTTGATCCAAGACGCCATGTCAACTCTCTTATTGCTGAAGGCATCAGTCAACGTCTATGGATGTCAAACACAACAGTGCCATTGCATCAATCATCAGCACAACCGGTAGATGACACACTTCCATGTTTGTGCAAGGTGACTCCCACTAGCATTTCTATGTATTCCAGCATAATAAGTATTTAAATTCTCATTATCTGTCTACAACCTATGATTCTTATGTAAAGCGTTCATCTTCTTTTCATGAGAGAATCTGTAAAACACAAACCGTGGGGTATAAAAGCCATTAAGCAGTATGCGGGCTGTTACAATATTATCATCTCATGCACGCGGCATCTGAACTTTAGAACATATCTCTGAAGTGACTCACGTTGATGTCTCCATCAATGAGTTCATAATCAATTACTCCCTGCTGGTTCTCCCGCTGTTTCTGTGGGTAGGAGAGATCAGAACACTGATTGTCACTGGCAACTTAAAAATGTTAAAAAAATAAAAAAAAAATTTCCATGGCACGAGACACGAACATTAATTTTGTATAAATTTTTAGCAATTTAATACAAATTAACAGCAGTAAGGATGTAAGTCAGAGTGTCTGCAGCTGAAATAGCCACAGTGAGGGGCTGTCGGGGGGGGGGGGGGGGGGGGGGATACCGTAAGAATGGCCAGAAGCAGAGTGGTGAAGTCTTTGCTGGTCTCACTGATCAGATCATTCTCCAGGTATCGATCAAACTCTGCACCAAAAAACATGACTTGGGTGACTGTGCCTGTTTGTGGATGTGAACTCGCCTGTGCAAGCTGTACATACACAGCAGGGTATCGCAGGTGAAACTGTGTTTTTTCCATTTAACGGCAGATGCAGTCAGACACGGGTAGCGCTTATGGTGATGCCGGCGACTTTCCTCCACTCACCCTGCTTATAGGCGACAGTAATGTCTTTGAGCTGCTCTGCTGATCTGGTGCACAGCACCTCCAGTAAGGTCTCCTCATCTGTACCCAGGCCCTGTGCACACACAGCTTCAGCCCTTATTCCCAATTACTGAAATACCCACCTTCCTTCTCGTCGGTATCACTGTCTGGGTCCCCTAAGTCATTTGCTCGTGGCCTCTTTGTTTTGCCATCTGGCCATCTTGTCTGCGGCCACATGGCGTCCGCAGGCATCCGCCCCTCTGCCCATCCGCCCCTCTGCCCCTCTGCCCCTCCGCCCCTCTGCCCCTCTCTGTCTTCCTCACCTCCATGGCCTGCCGGAGGCGGTGGGCATCAAACTGCGAGGGAGTCATCATCAGGCCCAGCATCAGCTCCTGCAGAGCCCCTGACAAGCATTTCTTCAGAGTGAAGCTCATGTCCTGGCGTCGGATGAAGCAAAGACAGGGAAATGGAAGATTCCATTCCTTCTTGGTGGGGGTGTCTTGAGGATTATGTGTTTAAGTATAGAATAAAATAAGGGCCTGTGATGGGCTGGCCCCCCCATCCTGGGTTGTTCCCTGCCTCGTGCCCATTGCTTCCGGGATAGGCTCCGGACCCCCCGCGGCCCAGTAGGGTAAGCGGGTTGGAAAATGGATGGACGGATGGATAAAATAAGGGCAGCTTCACCTTCCCTGTGAGGCTGTGGTAGGCCCGAGTGATGAGTTGTCTCTGTGCATTGGTGCGGTTGGTCAGGATCCTCACCATGGTGTTCCCATCTGAAACAGCAACCCCAATCACAACATACCTACTGTGGTGGAGCCTGTACCATAAAGCCAGATTTCTTGCTTAGCTGGATAATGTGTCAGATTTAACACAGTCTGGGCAATAGGTTTTACTCACATTTGGTCTGGTTGCCCAAGTGTGATTGTTGCCCCTCCTCACTACCCCACTGGTCTGCGCTTAATGAACATGGCCCAAGCCACAGCACAGCAGAGTTCATAAGTAATGTCCTTATTTTGTGGTGCGATGACACATGGTCCTTCATAAATTCATTAAGTATGCAACACAGTGATTTTCAATTAGTCCCGTCTTTTACCGAATCAGTCTGACCGTTGATGTCATGTCTGTTCGGTGCTCGGGCACGGTTAGCGATCACACTGGATGCGTACTGTGCCCAAGTCCAACTGAACTGTGCGCAGGCCCATGTCTTTAAGTGAAGACCATTTAGACCTGGATACCTTAAACCCAATGTTATCTGGCTATGAAAGAAATTCGGCTTAGTGATACAAGCCCCTGGTTTCTATGCCTTCCATAGCCTAAAATAATTATCATCACGAGAGTAGAAGTAACTGCTGAAGCAGAAACACTGTAGATGGGCATAAAACTTGCATTATCACTAGCGAAGCGCACCTCAAGTCACAATGGTGTTACTGTGTGAGGCTGCCATTATAGGCCATTATACTACAAAACATGCTCATGTGAGTTTCTTGTACAGAAATGTTCTGAGAGCATAATGAAGAATGGTTCAGAGAGAACCAATCAGATTGTACAGGAGGTGGGTCCAGGCAACTAGAGGAGGTGGGACCAAGACATCTGATTGGTTAGTCAGCCTCCTCTAGTTGCTTGGACCCACCTCCTCTACAATCTGATTGGTTCACAAAACACACTGTACCTTTTTTCTCCAGAGCCGTCTTGACTTCTTGGGCATCCTTCAGAGGATTAAAGTCAGGGAAAGGCCGGACTGTGCCCAAGGTGCCCCACCACATCTCCTTAAACAGAGTGCAGATGAGGCCACCGGAATGGCATTTCACAGTGGCAGGAATCTGATATCATAGTGAGACCTCTTAGCCAGCAAGACAGAAGGAAGACGAGAAGGGAAAAGGTAAGGAAGAGTTATAGAGGAGACAGTAATGGACCGATTGGAGTTAGATCTGAGAGCTGAGAGCAGGGACACTGCTAGAGACTTTGGGCCCCATGAAATGTTATATTGGGCCCCCAACCGAGACCAATCCAATTATGTTCCATATTTTTGGAATTATCTAAACTTCTCCGCCTTAGTAGTGCCCCTGGCTGAAAGACTAATAAATAGTGTCCATCCCTTATTAGGTTTTATCACATTGGAGATGCAGATGTTCAGAGAATATCCAGGGAATCAGAGTATGGAAGAAGAGCTTCTCTATGGACAGGAAGCAAACCCAGCTGCAGAACTCTCTCTCTCTCTCTCTCTCTTTCTCTCTCTCTTTCTCTCTCTCTCTCTCTCTCACACACACACACACACACACACACACACAAAATTTGTATTCATATCTTTGTGGGGACCGTCCTTCATTTCCATGGGAAAAACCCTAATTCCAATTACAACGACCTTAACCCCTACCCAGCCCTAACCTTATCCATAAGTAACCTAACAAAATACAAGGCTTTAGGCATTTTTAGTTTGCCTGCAGTCACAGATTTTTTTATAAAACTGGGTCCCTGTGGAAAAAAATGAAGAAGAAAAAAATGGTCCCCACAATGTCACGAAAGCCTGCTACTTTGGCGTTCTGGGGACATTTGGTCCACACACACACGCTCATACATACTAAGGGTAGTTTAAAGTCAACAGTCCATTTTAACTGCATGTCTTCGTACCATAGGAGGACACTGGGGTATCCAGAGAAAATCCAAACAGTCAGAAGTCTGTAGTGGCTCCATCACCAAATTTCACATGGACAGATAACAATGCTACCGGCTGAGGGACTGGGTTGTACAGTCAAAACAAATCTTTCAGATTTGACATTTTCGCAGAGCGATGTCATTGAGCATCATATAGCAACGTACGCACAGGAAAGTACAGGTGCATCTATGTCAGCCAAACATATATGGCTATTCACACTAATGAACCGTTTTAAGTAACTTACAGTCTTTGCTGGGGGCTGACTGTCCTCCATCTTCAGTGGAGTCTCCATATCCTAGAAAGATTGCGATGAATAACCAAAATGCAGAAACGCAGTGCCCCAGACAAATATATATATATATATATATATCTCCCTTAGACATTTGGAAGAATAACCAGTTACTCAGTAGCCACACAGTTAATTATAAAACACATGGTAACACAACATTATTATGGATACTGTCTGTCAAGACAGCAGTCTTCGCTTTAGAAATCGCTTCTCCTGGTGGGTCAAGACCGCATTGCTCTCTTTTATTCAAAACACAATAGACGCATTTCACTTTATACTCCGATAGTGGGAAATACTACGTGGGGTTTTATATCAAGATATATAGGCTGCGTAGCCTATGTGTTTGACGATCTTCTGATTATACAGTAGTAAGAAAGAATGCGGTCATTTGACACGTCAGAGGAGACATGCAAAACGCACCAATCAATGAGTACCAGAAATAACAAAAGAAAAGTAATGAACAGGAAAAGTAGTGCTTTGAGGCTTTCATCGCGAGTCCAGCCCACCTCCAGGCATCCAAGTGCAGGAACTTTGCACATGAGGTCCAGCGCATAGAATAGCGAAGGAAACCCACACATTTAACTCGGGAGAGACTCATTGATCCGGTTATTGATCATTGGTCCTGGCGTAATCGGTTTCTTTAATGGCCAAACAACAATAATAAAATAATTATTATTACTGCTACCCATTCATTTTTGAAATATATAATACAGATTTAATAATTCGGCGTGTGTTCTCAGCTCATAAATGTTCGAGAGTGTCCACAATTACAAAAATAAAGGCGCCTGAAGAGCCCTCATGCCATCCCCATACTTGATGGTACTCTCCCCGTATCTTGAATTTTTGTAAAAACTTATATAAATCAGCTGCTTCAAATGATGAAGCGGGTCTTATCCGTGTTCGTCTTATTTTTAAGGCATTCCTACCTTTCGGTGCGGATCCTGAATGGATGCCTGGTGCTGGTTCAGTGTGTGTGATAACCAGTGAGGTGTTACAGTTGTTTGCGGAGATCGCTTGTGTACCGGGAGGACGCCTGGCTGGGTGTGTCCCTGGGGAGCCCGAGGGGGATTGCGGATGTACCGCATGACTTTGCCCTGTTTGAGCAACACTAGTCATCTTATCCCAGATAAATACTCGGGTGTTTCCGGTGTGCAACGGGTTTGATAATTTATTAAGGTCTGCTGATCAAATCAAGTCTCATCTGCTTGGCAACATGATGTTACAAGCGCGTGTTTTGTAATTAGAGTTAAGATGTGCTCGGTAATCGATCTACTGACATCCAGCAGGTAATTAAGATCACCTTATTTATCGTACCACATTATGATGCCAGTCCTTGCTTATGGTAACTAGCCTAATCTGTACAAGACGCACCACCGTGTGAATTATTTTTAATTTAAATGTTTAAATACATTTATTTTAATTTTAAATGAGGGCCATTTTTTCATAAAGGAGTTTTTCCTTGAGGTGTCCGTGTTAAGCCGTTGTAGTACAGTCTTGTATGCTACTTTAAATAAAAGATATCCACGGACTATCTCCGTGATATATCAGTCAGCTGTAATACACTCCCTGCATGTACCGCTTACAGCTACTGTAGACAGCAGTGCTTGCTGAGCTGCACATGCCATTAAAAAAGAATCAGACAGTACAAATAATTTATGTCAAATTTATAAACACAGGCCAGCCAAATAAAGTAAAAATTAAAATGAATTGAAATAAAATTACAACATAAAAGTATGTCAACGTTTTTTTAAACACAAAAGCATATATTTATACACACAAATACGTACTTATATATAATATAATACGATATAGAAAAAAAACACTACGGTAGTTTTCTTCATAAAGCAAAACCTTCTATAAATTCTGTTAATCTGTCTATTTTCTATGCTACTGCTGTTCAGAATTGAGCGAAAAAGAAACTGACAGACTTCGGATTTGAAGATCACTGTTGTGTCGTTAGTTCAGTCTAAAAGCTACTGGCTGCAGTCCGACTTGTGCAATTAAACTTACATTTTTAAGTCAAGCCTGTAACTAAAGAGAACAGTACGGACGGCAAGAGACAAATAATGATAATAAAAATGAACGAAACAGGTAAACGAGTTCACAGGGAACGCTCCTTCCATTCTGATAGTACATTCAGTGCTATCTTCGTCCATCTTCATTAAACCCTTATACAAGCAATACAAACAGTTTTGGTTTAAAGTTGTTCTCAAAAATATTTCACAGAATTCTGAACAGTACATTGCAAAGCCCTTCCCCCAATTAAAAAAAATCAGTTAAATCAAGCTGTCTCTCCAAAAATTATTAGAAAATAATTTGGCTTCTTAAAAGTCCAGGAGAATTCAAGTGTATCTGTCTTCAAGGAGGGCCGGCGGGTAGGGTGACTATGTGTTACCCACATAGCCTATTAACATATTAATATACAGTACATGTCCTCATGCACCAGCCCCCCCCCCCTCCCCCTTCAGTCACTGAACCATCCAGATCATGCAGAGCACTGAGGATGCTGGATGAGATTTGACTTTTTCTTTTCCCATCGATTATGTTACAACTTCAATTATATCACCAGTTCCCTGAATCTACTCTGGAATTAAGCCACTGCTGTGACTCTTCTCCCGTCCTCCTCCTCTTTAGTATTTTACCACTTCCAGAGGACAGAGGAACGCTAAGGCAGAGAAAGAACAGAGACAGAAAGGGAAACTGATTCAAGGGTGATTCTAGAAGAGACCTAAGTCAAAAATAAAATTACATTCTAACGTGTAACTTAATATGCAATACAATATTTCAACAAATATATACCAGAACATAATATGGTATTTGGTTCCTGGATGCATTTATATATATACATATGGGGAATGATCCAATAGCGTGTGCAGCTTGGTTGGTTTGGGTCCAGGTTAACACCAGATCCTGTCCCAGGTTCCAGGTTCTATGTTCCAGTGAGGCTGTTGCTAGCTGCGACAGATCTCAGGGTCCACATCAGTCTCGCGTGGATCTGCTCCACATTCGCTCTCCTCGGGGATGTCCTGAAGATCTGCACGATCACACAACACCGTAAATGCTTAATTACTGCCTGCAAACAGTCCATGTAACGCCGTAATTTTTTGCATCCCCGTGCTTCCATTTCAAGACGCACGGGCAGGACCCACAGTGAGGAAAAGAGCGAGTTAAATATTAGTCCAGCGAAACCATCCGCCCACACCGCAAACAGAGAGACAGCCAGAGAGATATCGTTACACATTCGGACACACCTACACAATACACAGCTAGGGAGTGAAACACAGGCAGGGTAAAAGGGCAGAAGACTAGAACTGTGTATATAGCTTCAATTCACATTATATAAAAGTGTGTGGGCATTTAAAACACTTCAGGGTTAAAAGGTTAGATGCTTGTTGCCTTAAAATTAGCAATGTGCGTTAAATGGACGTCGTGCACATGTTACAATAGTGCCAAAGCGGGAATTTTCCTGTCACGTACGAATGTAATTACATTGCAAAATTCGAACGGCACCATCAGCAAGAGGAAGAACTGAGCTGAAGCCTTTATGGGCGGAAATTCGGACACCGAGCATTCCTGCTCATCGTCAGACGAATTCCAGGCAGCTGTAAAGTTTACATGATTATGTGACTAATGAATGATGCAAGAGGCAAGTGCTCATCAGGATTTCTGTAGCTAGTAAAGCAGGTCAGAAAATGCTCCGTCTGTGAATCAGGGCCACAGATAATGGTCTGAAATCTCCTCTGCTGTGAATCGCAGCACGATTATGACCACTGTCAGCAGTATGTAAATGGGATGGATGGTGTATTTTAGCCCTGGGTTGGGATGGGCTCTCTCTCTATTACACACACACACACATACACATACACACACACATACACATACACGCACACGCACACACATATATATACACACACATACACACACAGTACTGTGCAAAATTTTTATGCAGTCAAATTGATGTTTAAATGATATTCATGTTGGTGTAAAACTATGATATTTTGCCTGTCAAAGTGTGTCAGCTTAGCCAGTTCAATACCGGCGGCGTTCATCCAGCCATCCAACGAGACATCAGTAAACGTTTGGAGGAAGGAGGAAATTCTTGTTAGTTTCTGTTGCATTATTCTTAATGTTCATGTTTTATTGTTAAATTGTGTTTTCTGTTCTGAGCACATATACCCTTACTACTCAGATTAATAGCCTTAAATGGTTCCTTTGATCGGGGCAGCATGGTGGTGCAGTGGTTAGCACTGTTGCCTCACACCTCTGGGACCCGGGTTCGAGTCTCCGCCTGGGTCACATGTGTGTGGAGTTTGCATGTTCTCCCCATGTCGTCGTGGGGTTTCCTCCGGGTACTCCGGTTTCCCCCCACAGTCCAAAAACATGCTGAGGCTAATTGGAGTTGCTAAATTGCCCCTAGGTGTGCGTGTGAGAGTGAATGGTGTGTGAGTGTGCCCTGCGATGGGCTGGCCCCCCGTCCTGGGTTGTTCCCTGCCCATTACTTCCGGGATAGGCTCCGGATTCCCCGCGACCCAGTAGGATAAGCGGTTTGGAAAATGGATGGATGGTTCCTTTGATTGCACAGCACTGTGTATGGCATCCTTAAAGGAATTAATTTCATTTTTTTACTGTTAACCGAATAGTTCTATTAACCACATATCTTAACAACAAAACAAATACATTTAATAATAATAATAATAATAATAATAATAACACAATCATAGGCATGTCTAGGTGACATTCTGACCTCTAGGACTTTCAGACCGGGGGGAAATTCTGATGTCTTCCTCGTCATCTGAGTTTTCGTCTATATCGCTGCTCTCCTGAAGACCGTCGAGTTGGTCCTCAGACTCCTGGCTGGCCAGGGGGGCCACGGTGCTGGAATCCCCCTCACCACCCCTGCCCTAGGGAGGAGCCAGTGGAAAGAGGGGCGGGGTCAGCGGGTTACGGTCAAAGCCGCATGCGCGGGGGGGGGGGGGCCCTGCACTGCAAGGACTTCTGCCCAGAGAACCAGCCATTGTGCCACCAAGAGGTGCCAACTTCCATACTGCGATGTGTGTGCATCTGAATGGCGGCGCGTTAGTGTTGTTAAAACACACTAGCAGTTCGGATTCACTGCCCATGTTCTTTAATGAGCTTCATTACACAAAAAAAAGATTCCCCCCCCCCATGGAAAAACCTGAAAAATCCAATCCCACACATTGGCTAAAAATGACTGTGATTCATGCCAGCGCCCCTCCCTACACTCCTTCACATCGCCTCACAGAATCCTATTATTCGCACTGCATTCCTTACTGATGGGTGCTAAATTGATTGTTTAAAATGCATTTAATTATATACAGAATTTGTTCCACTGCTCGGATATCCGGAATTCAAATCATCTACAATCAAGTGCCTCGCATATTAGGAGTATGCAGGGTGCACACAGGCCTCATTAAATGAGAATCATTCCTTTAGGGCTAAAGTTGGAAAAATGTACACCGTACCTGTTCAGAAGCCGCATTCCCCGCATTGTCCACCGGGGCGGCGACATTGCTAGCCCTCATGTCCTTCACTTGCTTCTCTAGCTGGGCGCGGGCCTTCTCGCTGTCCTTCAGCTTGCACTCGGCTGCCCGCAGCCGCACCAGCTCCTCTTGCAGGAGACTGTGCTGCCGCTGTAGCAGTGTCAGCTCCCCCAGGGCTCCTGCCGGGCCGGCGTCCAGGCCGGCATCGCGTGACAGGGAACGGCACAGCTTGGCGGGGGTGGAGGACACCGTTGCTGGTGCGGTGGAATTAGACGTAGGTACTGAGGTTTCTCGGAGGCAGAGCTCCAGGATGGAGTCCTGCCTTATTACCGCTGCCTGGACAAGGGTAAGGGACAACAATTAGCACTCACAAATGTATACGGAAGTGGCACTGGTAGGGGGCGCTGTGTGTCAGTGGGGTATCTATCCTTGTATCCAGGAGGTCATGGGTTCAAATCCCATGGTCAACAGAGTGATCATATCACTGTTAAGCTCTTGAGTAAGGTCCTAAATTCCTCCACGGATGCCGACTGATCCTCCTCTTTGATTCTCACCAGTGAGGATCCAGTGAGGATCCAGTGAGGATCGGGGGGGGGGGGGGGGGGCAGGGCCCAAAGTGTCTGATAAATAAATAAATGCATGCAACTGGCAGTGCAGCACTCCTACTGACCTGTAGTGCATGGAGCTGTGCACTGAGGTTCACCAGTCTCTGACAAACCATCTGCAATAGAGAAACATCACCATCACTAAACGCGGCACTAAGGCTCCATGCCCCAATCACCCTGTACTGGATAAGCAGTTGAAAGATGGATGGATGGACAGTAAGGCTACAGCTAATGATGCAGCTAATATTAGTGCCACAAGTGTTCTTTCTATATACCATGTGTTTACATGTTATGCAGAAAGATACTGAGCAATATAGATGTGCAGAGCCTAGAAGGTAAATGTGCATCTATGTACCTCATTCAGTGGCCTGTCTTGAAGTTGGTTTCCATTCCTGTCCTGTGAAGGTTAAAAGCAATAAGCATTTTAATTGTACAATAATGGACCGCAGAATGCATCCGAACCAGGGAGGGGGGGGGTGCATAAAGGCATGATCGCTTGTCTGTCTGCTTTTGAAAAACTCAGACATAACCGTCTGCCTCTTCATTTTCTTCCAAATCGTTAAGGCCAGCTCAGATCGTGAAACACTTTCTCGCCTCACCGTGCATGAAACAACATTAAATATATGGTCCAAATAAACGGCCGGCTGGCCGACATCGAATCACAAAAATCTGTGAGTATTTGCTGTGATTTGCCTCATCTAAAAGTCACGCTTTTGCATGAAAAAGCGCAGATAAAACTTTTAAGTTTAAAGCTTGAATTGTATCGGTCAGCATTAAAGTATTTCTAGTTCTCCGTGATGGTTCATCACCCCCTGGTTCTGCGGTTCATGTGTACAATTCAGCCCAAATGAGTGAAAGAGTGTACGACAGGTTAAAAGAAATATTAGACATGAATCGATGATGGCGGAATGTGGCAGCCACACCCGGCGCGTGAACGGCTCGGTGAGGGCGTGCGGCCGTGAGGATTAGAGCGCTCGGGGAAAATCAGCCGGTGGCCAGCGGGCCTGGTGACCATGGCGATGAGAGCAGAAAGCGGCACAGTAGCTCCGTCAATGTGCAAACCAGGATTATCTCTGAACATACAATTCCAGCACTTGCACAAAACAAGCAAAACTGCATCGTTTGTTTTTTTTTCTTTTTTTAAAAAAAAAACAACTTCCCAGTGGGATGATGTGCGTGGGCGTGGGCGTGGGTGAAGGTGCGAATGCTCTCCCTTCGCTAATGCATGGAGGGAAAGGCCAGGGACAATGACAGCAGTGAACACGCCGCTTATATGTTATTCGACGCAAATACAACGTGATTGGCGGCACAGAGTGACTGGCAGCTGCCTGTCAAGCCCCAGCCAGTATGTCCCTCCATCTCACCTTAGCATCTGGGCTGTTGATGTCATGCATCCCGTTGACTGATACCTCCTCTCCATCTGCTTAAGAATAGCATGAGCGAGAATAACCACCTCAATTACTATGAACATTAAAAATAAAAATATACAGGAAGGAGAGCAACACCCATGATGACATGAAGGGGGCGCACAAGAGTACAATATACGCAAAACAAAATCTCTTTACATAGGATGATGCTCTGTTCTACAGAACAGTAAATGATTAGCTTGAATCCGGATGTAAACGCAGAAACTCACTGCTCACTGGCGCCCCCGTGTGGTTCCTCTCATAGATAGAATCGCAGCATAGGGTGTCATCGATGTTGGCCCCAATCAGCAGTTCACTTAGTCTGTCCACTGATGCAGGGAAGCAGAATTCGAACAAATGAATCTAGAGATTCACATTTCCCAATTGTTCAGTAACATGAGATCAGACTTCAGTAGAAGATACATAAGAACATTTAGAAATTTAGAAAACGAGAGGTCCGGTCTCGCTTCTGAGTACGTGCCAATGCACCACCGCAAACCACATCAGTCACCCCCCCCCCGTACCCTCAACAATGGCATCCATGAGCAGCTTCTCTCCCAGGGGGGCTTGTGGGGTTTCGGCCCGGAAGATATTCCTGCAGTTGGCGGGCAGGGTGACCTCCTGACTCCCGGTCACCTCGGCCAGGTCTGAGAACAGGGTGACCCTCTCCTGCAGTAGCTCCAGCACCTCCCGGTCCTTCTGCTGAATGTCAGCTGGGGGACGGGGAGAGGTTAATGAACGGGTGGCATCACAGCATGGGAGAGGACAGGTGGCAGGACCGGGGGGAGAAGGGCGTGTAGATCAGCCCGGAATGCGCAGGCCACCAGTGCGATACATTAATGCACCGAGCCCGGCTGAGTATCCCCGTCAGGCCCTTCAGAGGGGTACAGATGCAGAGCAGCGAACCCACCCCCACCCGGCGTTGCGCTAATGCTGCACCGAAGCGAGTGGGAGGGAGATTCAGCACACGGGCACCACTCAGCAGCGCCGGGGGGGGGGGGGGGGGGGACTAAAGGGAGGCGAGAGAATTTACAGGGAGCGGAGTGAGAGGGAAGGAAGAGCAGAAAATGGAGGGTGCCATCGAGGGGGGGGGGGGCTCTGTTCACCTCGTAGTCTTCGTATTAAGGCCTTGTCCTCCGTCTCGATGAGGGGGAAGTCCTCTCTGGATGGACAACTAGAAAAAAAACAGAAATGTTCACTGATGGTGATCACCCTTTTTATCTCACCCTTTTTACATTTACACACATTTAATGGTTAATTTCCCATGACGGATGAGCATGGGGACCGGGAGTGGGGGGGGGGGCACCTTGGAAGGGGTGTCAGTTCATGACTGCACACACAGCACGAAGTCCGACACACAAATACACTTAAATCTCATGTTTATCTGTGGGAGGAATCAAACCCACGATCGCGGGTGTGTGGTGGCCATACAAAATATACCCTTGGTGATTTTTATTCAAATGGCCAATACGAAAATTGCATTTGACGGATTTTTCCTTTATCAATACTTTCAGCGATGAATTAGCCTTCCATTTTAATTTATTTAGTCGAAGCTTTGATCCAATATGTGTGAACGTAGGGTCGGCCAGTCTTTGCGACAATGGGGTTGAAGGTCTTGCCCAAGAGCCCAATGATCAAAACACCTTGCCAACCCTGGGATTAAAACCAACAGCCTACTGATGAGGAACATAGCATCTAAAGCTACTGAGCCACCCACCACCTTCAGACTAAGAGAAAGTCTGCGCGTGCTTGTGAACCTGTACATCACGGGATCCTGACCTGCTGACCGTCTGCTGGATCAGTCTCATCCAGGTGTGTCTGTCATCCTTGGAGGCGGTGTGGATCTCGTACATCTCCGGCGGGCAGGAGTCGCTGATGAGGAACATGCCGCGCTCCTGATTGGCGATGTCCCGCACGATCAGGTTCACCAGGGAAAGCACGGCAGGTTTGTCCTGCGGGGAGGAAGGGAGCGGCGAATCAAGCTGGGCCCCACCGGTGCCGCTGTGGCCCGGAGAAAGAGCTGGACCCGATGAGGATGAGGACGGTGACTCACCAAGCAGGGGAAAATGAACTTCTGATCTTTTTCCTGCAGGAACACCAGGATGTCCGTCATCAGCAGCACCTGTACATCTGTGCACACAGCAGCAGTGTTACTGAGAAGAGCAACTTATAAAAGCAACCAGAGTATCTCATGCTAACAACCAGAAATACACATAGCATGGCATATAGTACACTGGGTTAACAGGAGCAGAAACTGTGCATGCAGTACATTGGGCTATCAGTAACACACATTATTAGCATATAGTACACTGGGTTAACAGGAGCAGATACTGTGCATGCAGTACATTGGGCTATCAGTAACACATTATTAGCATATAGTACACGGGGTTAGCATGCAGTATATTGGGCTATCAGTAGCACACACTGTTAGCATGCAGTACATTGGGCTATCAGTAGCACACACTGTTAGCATATAGTACACGGGTTTGCATGCAGTACATTGGGCTATCAGTAGCACACACTGTTAGCATGCAGTACATTGGGCTATCAGTAGCACACACTGTTAGCATATAGTACACGAGTTTGCATGCAGCACACTGGGTTAGCAGGAGCACATGCTAGGTTGCTATGAATTAAAGATCCCCATACACTCAATCGCCCTCCAACCTTTAAGCCTGGAGCTGCCGCCCTTCAGCAGTAACGTGCCCTCATGGATGAGCCGCCTTCGCAGCAGCTCGCTTCCCCGGAACAGTCCTCCCCCTCGCACCTCGGTCTCCGCCCGGGGGTCAAGTCGAGCACGGATTTCCTCCAACCGGTGCGTGCGCTCGAGCTCCAGCACCTGCTGGTCCACAGAGCTGAGCAGCTCACGGATCAGCACCAGCGCCTGGCTCAGGGAGCTCACCTCTTCCTCACTGCCTGTGAGTGTGGATGGAGTCGGAATGAGAAGCCAGACCCGAGACCCGAATGGAAACGTGAACTGGGCCATCTACACATGTTGAAATGAACTGACCAATGGACAGACAGCATCTAAATCACAGTACAGAAGTACTAAGATGGAGTGAATGGCAACGGCCCCGAGATCTCCGACCTCCGGGATGACACCCCCAAGCCCGGCTCTCACCCTTGGTATTGTCCAGGATGCGCTGGACCAGGACGGGGTACTTGGTGATACGCTGAGTGACCAGCAGGGTGCACTCCTGGATGCCATGACGACGGAGCAGGGGACCCCGACTCACTCTCTGACAGAGACAGAGAGGAAAAGCTCCCATCAATGAGAAGTACATGCATGGGAAGCTGGACCGCTGGGTAGCAAGAACGCCAAACCCCCCCCCCCCCCCCGACATCCTTGCCGTTTTTACGTAAAGTTCTCCATCCGCTTACACATTGTAATGCTGCTCCTCTCCTGGCACGCACCCCCCCCCCCCCCCCCCTGGCCGCAGCCTGGAACGGTTACATAAACACACTCTCTCTTTCTTCACACTTATCTCCCTCGCTCACTCGGCCTGCCTCTCCCTCTCACCGCCTCTGAATATCCCTGCCCCCCTCCTCCCCCGCCCATCCCTCCGCATTTTCCTCCCACGGAGATTCTCCTCATACGAGCTAAAACACTTGTCAAGAAAAGGCTCCCTTTTCCTGGGACATGGTGCATATTTTCCACGTTACCGATACCCCAGCGGTGTGGGAAAATGGAACAATCTGGGGGAAAACGGCAAAGGCAGCCAGAAAGATATGATGTTTAAATGCGCGTTGATGAGAAGCCTCATCTCAGCAGCCTTGTTTTCCAAGGAAAACCCTCCGATCACATGGGTGTTGTTTCCCCCCCCCCGATCCTTTTACTGTGGCCCGTTCGGATCTGGCCGACTCACCCGGATGAAGTACTGGAATCTCTTGTCTCTTGCCATCAGCTCCTTGTAGAGCTTCAGGGCCTTTGGGTGACGGCTGCAGAATTCAGCGTAGACCGTGCGCATCTCGTCTGCACTCTGACCTGAGAACTGAAGGGGGCGCTCCAGTAAGTCAAAGTGGAGGGGAGAGAGGAGGCGTGCACACTCACTGCGGTAACACACACACACACTTAACCATTATTAAAAGTAAAAAAAAAAAAATACTGCAGTGTTTTCATACTATGAGACATCTGCACTGTTTCCAAAAATTACATTTTTAAAATGTCAAACTTATTAATCACACCCTGCCCGCCATTCGCAGGTGGCTGCATTATTAAAATGACGAAGTAACACACGCTAATCTATGATGCCACACTAAAGGCTTCAGTCAGATTGCAGTTTAACCTCAGACATGAACTCTGAGAAAATGACACCTTACTGTGGCAGTCAAGGGGAGCAAATAACCTGCATCACCCTACTGTCATTTTTTGCAGTAAACAAAAAAACAGCCCGAAATACAGCCCCTGAGAATAAGCCCCGCCCCTTTCATTTGTCCCCACCCCCCTCGGGAGGGTCACCTGATCCTGCAGCACATCGCCCAGCTGGTGGATGGTGAAGTTATTGCTGCTCCCTGGGGCCAGACTGTGGTTCTTCCTGAGCAGGAGCTGAGCCAGGAAGCGCGAGTGTAGGGCCAGCAGCCGGTCCAGGCAGGGGAAGATGCCGTGTACCACCCCGGGCTCCACATTCACCTCCTCCAGCATGCCCCTCCGAAACACCCCGTCCATGATCCGCAGCGTCCGCACGTGGTGCAGCTCCGTCTGGATCAGCTCTGGTAGGTAAAGGATGGAGCAGCGGCGGGTTCATTTGAGGCTAATGGAAGATGCATCTATCATACAAAAAGTGCCTGTCTGGCATAGTGTTTCTTTGGGCTTAAATGCCAGCACAGGGCACAAGGCAAACTACAGCAGGGGACCACTGGACAGACAGCCTCCCACTAGCTCCATAAACACACACATCAGGAACTTTTAAGATTTTAGGAGGAAACCCACACAAACACAGGACACTCAGCTCCACACTGTAACAGCTGGGGCTGGGAATCGAACCTTCCACCCTGTGTTACCCACGGAGCCACCATACCCCCTCGTACTCTATACAGATACACATCATCAGTGGCACAACAACTGTATACTGGGCCCTGGGGTAAAAATGGACCAGCCCCCCTATTGCAAATTCACACTTAAGGCCTGCCTACGCCAGTTGCAGCAGATGAAATTTAAGTAGCCTCCAAACATTGCACCCATCATGCACTGCAGTAATTAGCATATTCCACAAACATGCTTTTTTGTTAAATACACGCCTCGACAACAGTTTAACTGCAAAACATTACAAACTATTACATTTCAAAACTGTTTTAAATATTGTACCAAATATTTGTGTTATAATGAGACTGCATATATATAAATGAGAGATATAAAAGTAGCATGTCACGAGTCTGTGTAATACATCAGCACCGTAATCCACACAAATGTTTCACATGTACGTGAGATTTGCAGGCGGGGGGGGGGCTCGATCCCGCCGAGGGGGCCCGGGGACAGCTGCCCCAGCTGCCCTGCCAATCATAAATTAAGGCATAAAACACGCATCAGTTGGGCTGCACTTTAAATTGCAGATATCTGCTGCACACTAAATGCTCACTAAGCAGCAAAAGGAAGTGTACGATGAGCTGGTGCCCATTAACAGCCCGTGCTGTCATCCCGGTCCTCCGGCATGAAGAGGCAGAGCGTGCGCACAGGCGTCCGTACCACCGCAGTCACCTGCAACCGCTTCGCGCTCTGACAGGCCCCAATTTTTGCTCACTTTTTAGAGTCCTCGCCGCTTAACGGGAAAACAGGCGAGTGAGTTTCTCCCGCGTGTCGGCTAGCAGGCAAGTCGCAGAGAGCCGACTCGGGGCGTGATCTGCACGGCGCTGCTAGACAAGGGAGGAAAACACAGGAGATCTGGCACGGCCTGGCAGGCAGCCCCGGCTCTCCCCTGCACTCTGTACTTTCCTTCCGCGTAACGCCATGCTAGCGATACCGACAGGGAGGCCACACTTCCAACCAAAAAAACGCCTAAGCGGTTTGTGCTTGGCCGTCGTCTTTAACCGCGTTCCAAATACAGTAACTGCTGTGGCCGTTAAACAGCTGCGTCAGTGCAGACGCCTGTATTTTTTGGCCTGCTTAGCTGATGTTTTAAATCCACAACTGCACTCTCTGCCCATTAAAAGCCGGATATATTTCCTGGAATATTTCGGGTGGAGGATGCCGTTTCAGAGCACTTTAGCCAGGACCATCTGGGGCTAGGAGCGGCCTGCACACCACAATCTCCATCCAGTACAGGATACTTACAGCTGTATCTGTCTGCGAAATAAGTACATAACTTGTGTTTATATTCACTCACTTAATTATTACCATCTTCATAGGTTATTTTTGATTAGAAATTATGTATGTGGTTCTGTGTATCGTCTATTTTTGTTGTTTTGTATGGTTGCATATTGTGCAGCGTGGAAAGAATTACAAGCAATTTTCTCCTGGACAATAAAAGGATTCTGATTCCGTCCAGTTATGCCTAAATAGTGGATTCTTAAAGGAACAGAACCAGAGAACTTTCTGAGGTTCGAAATTGGTCGCTCAATAAGTTCCATGAGGTAAGTGTTACCGTTAAGTGCTAATCGCACCGAAGATGATGCCTGGTGTCGCAACTCAGACATCCAGCAAGATTTCAGCAAACACTTAAAACCTTGGACAAGCTCTATCCCGGCTCTCAAATCAACGGGAGTGTGAGGAAGCACTCGAGGCTGCTATGGAGGACGGGGCTGCGGGTCTCACCGTAGATGACATCCTGCTGCTTGATGACGTCTTTGCGGTGGTTCTGCAGGTAGGAGGAGTCGACCGCCAGGCTCCAGGAATCAGCCTCAAAGTCGCGTCCCTCCCGTTCCACCTCCTCCAGCATGGAGGCATAATAAAGTTCCCCTGGGAGGGAGAAAGCGGGGAGGAATGAGAGTCGAAGGGGTAAAGAGGAGGGATGGCAAACAAAAAAATGAAAGAAAAATCACAGCGCTGACCCACTGCTTAAATCTAGTGCTTTCTTTGGCCCTTTGTACCCCCCCCTCCGAGCCCTCGTGCCCCCCCCCCTCCGAGCCCTCGTGCCCCCCCCCTCCGAGCCCTCGTGCCCCCCCCCTCCGAGCCCTCGTGCCCCCCATCGAAAAGTCACAGACTCCCTACACGCTCATCGAAGTTCCTGCCCCGTTTTCGCTCGGGTTCCTCTGCTCACCCTCATCGTTGAGGGATTCCATGGACATCGCTCTGTTGCGGAAGTTCAGAGAGTCTGTAGACTGGGAGAGGATCCTACGCAGCCCCAGGGGAGAGTCATCATTCAGGTTCCTACAATAAGACACAGACACACACACACGAGGACAGACACACACAAACACACACACGGGGACACGCGCATGCGCCCACAGAAAGCCAGAGCGAGAGAGCAGGAGAGCGAAAACAGAAGGGAACGCAGACAAAGACAGAGGGGTGGACAAAAGACACAACGACAGAAGGAAGAACCGAAACGGATCGAGGGACAGAGACGGACGGACAGGCGAAATCAGCGAGAAAGAGATGGAGACGGGCGTACGCGGAAACGCAGAAGGGAGGAGAAAATGCGAGCGGCGAATAGAAGAACGTACAGTCGTGCATGTGGGGTGCGGGGCACATTCAGAGGGACAGGGATGAGCAGCGGGACGATGAAGGAAGCACGTTTGTGCACATGCGAGCAAAGAAAGGGACAAAAAGGGAAAAGAAAAACCAAAACACTACATTACAACAACATAATGTACAACACAACACACCGATATGCATTCCGGACTAATGGGCCGACAGCAACAATGACACAGCAGCCAACGTAGAGCCATGTAACGTGTGACCCTCGGCTAGCATGCAAGTGTTTGTGTCAACATCTACACTCCCCCACCACTGACCAATGGGTCTCTTAGGTTCAGAGGAGAAGCGTGGGCTACAGCATCGGCCCCACCCACAAATTCCACCTACAATATCACCAGGTTGGTTGGACAAGCTCACCCCGCGATGTTATTGGTCGAGACGCTCTTGGAGAGGGAGAGGCCGGAGCGGCCACGGCGGGTGCCCAGGAGGGACTGCCGCAGGTCTGATGGGTAGATGGCTGAGCTAGGCCTCTCCTTCATCATGGGGGCTGGGGAGGCAGAGGAGGGGAAGGCACAGGGGAGAGGTGAGGGAGGTGATGGGAATGGACAGAGGGCAAATGTGGACAGCATGGAGAGTATGGGAGGAAGAGAGGTCTGTGACAGTGTGTGACAGCGACAGGAAGTCTTTCAAATGGCCACGAGGGGCAAAGAGAGTGGGAAGGAGGATGCTGCACTTGGCAAGTCGAAAACCAATTGTGGAGATTCAGCGAAGCGCATTAAAAGATGCGTTTCCGCAGTAGGGTGCCTACTGAGCACATGTCTGTGATTGGTTGGCGTGGCCAGATTCACAGACATGGTGTCAGTGACCTCTGTGGGATATCTGGGCTAGGGCACGCTAGGGCCCAAGGCGCCACACGCTGGCCAAAAGGGGGAACTGCACATGGAAAAATGACGTACACTGCTGCTGGCACGTGAAGGGCATTGGCACGGGGACCAGAAAGGAACCCGGCAAGGAAGAGGCGAAGGAATGAGGGGGCCGCGTGGGAGGAAAGGTGAAGCCGTAAGAAGGTGAAGAGGGAAGAGACAAAAAGAAACACATCTCACTCTTTGCTCGAAGGGCCACATTCGGCAATGCTGAGCTGTTCCTCACCAGCCCCAGTTTCTGTTGCTGCAAATCACATGTGTCGTTTCAGTGACCCCGCTAGGCACACTGGCATCACATCTCAGTCACTACAACCCAGTTAGTCAGACTAACTAATACGCCGGTACACGCTGGCTTCACAACACCAATCTCCCTGAATCGCTGGAGGCGACGGACCCACACCAAGCCTGGGACGCACCAAGCCGATCTTCAGCCGTCCGACTGTCCATGAGAGTCACTGCCTGTTGTGTCAGTGTGTGCATCACGGCCGGACACAGTTAGTCCCCGTTGGTGCAATTTTGGCTGATTTAGCTGCTTAAAAGGGTGTCGGAGCTGGCCGGTGAAACTGAGCTCTCCGATGGGGCTGTATGATGACCGACACCTCTGTTCGTGTCGGCGTGATCCAGCGCAAAGTTTCACAATTGATGGAAGCCAGTCGTTTGTGTGTCGGTCTTGGTTGGGACTGATCTTTTGCCGTCGGCTTGGTGGGCACCAGGCTTTCGACCGCCGTCCTTTTTTATTACAGTCAAATCGATTTTAAATACACCTCACTCCCCAGCCCATCCTTACCCTCTGCTTCATTTTGGCGCAGTTCGGTAGAGTGTCTCGACAGCGGTTGTGGATGGTGACATTGCAGGCTGTAAAACAAAGCAAACCGCCGGTCGATAAACAGCTAATTAATGAAACGACACAAAAAAAATGGAGACACACCCTGCCAGCAAACTTCAAGGAATGCAAACTGTTCTGCTGCTGCATGAAACCGAAAATGAAGAACAGAGAAACATGAAAACGGCACATTTTTTTGGTTTTTAATCATTAAAGTACACACATCCTGTCCCATCGAAAACAATCCACCCGGGGATTCGTCCGATTTATCGCTGGGAAAAAAAGGCCAAAAATGCAGAAAGAGATCATTTAGTGCTAAATAATTAATTTTAAAATGAACAGGTGCATTGCAATAAGACACCCATCCATCCATCTTCAGGAGCCGCTTAGCAAGTGCAGAGTCAGGGGGTGTCTGGGATCTATCCCAGGGTACAAGGACAGGATGCTAGTTCACTGCCGGACTCACACAGCGACTCACACATGAATTCATACACCTGCAGATATGCTGATTAGCGCTACTGCATGCCTGTGCAGTGTTGGAAGACACTGAAGTACCTACGGGAAACCCTGCTTGGAAGATGGATGGATTGCCTTTTGCATAATCTAACTGCGTCCCAGCTAAGGATTACCCAGCCTTGTGCCCTGTGAGGCCTCACAGTCGCAGAGCACTCAACTGGTTGGTTGAAACAAAATCCAGGTCTTTGATAAGTGATAAGCGGAACAAGATAAAAGCTTTGGCGGCACTTTACAAAAACCCCATCGACAGAACCACAGAACCAGAATCAGGTTCTCATGTTCCTTTTCATCCCCCCCCCCCCTTCCAGTCATTCCTCTGTCATGCTTCTTCATTGTAGTGTTTAGGAGACAGGAAGTCCCCTTTGTAAATGGTTGGGGGAACCCTAGGGGGATGTTTGACATACGCTGATGTTGGCATAGGAGTTCAGTGGAGGGGGGGGGTAACAAGGGGGTTCTAGACCATTACAAACCAGAAAGCTGCAAAACACCAACTCAGAAACCTCATATATTGGCCAAAATCCCTCAAAGCCACCACACCCTCAATCTTGAATGCCAGGCATTCAGGAATGCTAATGCGGATGGCTTTGTAGACTCCCACAATCCTGAATAACAGAAAAGATAAAGTAATTAGGGGCTTTCAGTCTGCACACATGCTTACAGAGCTTACTCACTTCACGTGCAATTATAACCCTATTCACGTTCTGCATATTTGCCCGTCTTTCTCGCTGGGCTTCTACGTAAAACCCACAAAAGGCCCAGCTGAGGACCAAGCCAAAACATATATTTTAGTAAACGGGGTTAAATTTATCTACGCCCCATTTTCTTCTGGCAAGTGGAAAGGGTCCGTCTAAAATGGAGTGAACTGCGGCAGGTCAGGTGATGGTGACCTCAGCTCCTCAGAAGCCGGCGGTTGGGTGGAGGACGTCACTGTGTAAGGAAGTCACCAGCCGAGTGTGGGTCAGATATACGTTGTGGAGACCAAACGTCCCCCATTCTGTGACAGAAACCTTTCACTTTGGCGTTGTGGGGACCGTTGTTTCAGTCCCCACAAGGGGGAAATTCAATCTTTATAAAAAATCTTTTGACTGCAATCAAAGAACTAAAAAGGTCAAAAGAATTGCATTCTGCTTTGTTACTTAAGGTTGAAGTTAGGGCTGGGTTGGGGTTAAGGTTGTCATTGTTGGGATTAGGGTTTTTTCCCATATAAATGGATGGATGGTCCCCACAAAGATATGAATATAGATCTGTGTGTCTGTGTGTGTGTGAGAGAGAGAGAGCCCCCCCCCAGACACACACTCCACCTCTAAGCCTGAAAGTATGAGGGGGTACAGGTACACCGCTCAGTCAGCTGTGCAGGGCTGTGTGTTCAGTACACAGCTGTGCATATGAATGTGATCGTATGCTTCAGCTGATTTTGCCAGTTGCTTTATAAGCAGCAGTAGTTTGCTGTGTTTAGTCACAGGGCTGGAGGTCACATGGGAGACACTCGCTAATCGAGACCCATAAAATCACACTTACATGCATCTGTTATGATCAACGTGTGTGTGTGTGTGTGTGTGTGTGTGTGTGTGTGTGTGTGTGTGTGTGTGGGGATTATGTTTATATTATATTGTGGGGACCAAATGTTCCCCACAACGTCATAAAAACCGTTTGATTTAAAGATCTGTGAATGCAATCAAAAAACTAATAATGCCAAAAGTCTCGTATTTTGTTTGGTTACTTGTGGTTAAGGTTAGAGCTGGGTGGGGGTTAAGGTCGTCATTGTTAGAATTAGAGTTTTCCCCATAGAAGTGAACAGAGAGTCCCCACAAAGATATAATTACAAACCTGTGTATGTGTGTGAACTCAGGGGTCCTTCATTTGTGAGGGCGACGCCAGGCCTGTCCAAAATATCTCACTCTCCTTCATACAAATGAATTGAAACACAAATTCACACATGGACACCCTTACCCACAAAGCAAGCAGACACGCAGGCATTTTATCAGCAGATGCCCCACTAAAATCTGCATAATCACGCCGAAGACTATTCTTCAGAAATTATAGCTGAGAGATGCAGCGTCACATGACTCCAAATCACGTCCTGATCACACGCAGCCCCAGACACTGTCTGTAGCGTCACGTTGTCTGACCGATCGTGCTCTCGAGAAGACGTCATGCGCCACAGTGTCCAAGACAAATCGACAGCAGTCAGACACACTTAAACTTCCAGAAAAGTCAGTGGCCCCTATTCATCACTGAAACAGACACAGACACAGACACACACACACACTAAAAGGGCTGTTCAGGTCCCATGTCACTATAATAACAACTGGGTTAACAACAAAATCTTTCTTGAGTTTAAAATACACCAGGAAACGATCCAGGAAAAATCTCTCCCCTCCCCTGTTTAGACTTCAGTCATTCCCCAAATTTAACCATCTACAAAGACCGACACACTGAGCTGTACTGTTCACCTACTGCCTCAGTAAGGCAGAGAAAAGGCCCCTGCAGTTAGACACAGCCATGTTATTTAACACATTGCTAATGAGCTCCCGGCGTTGAACGTGCACATAAACCCGTCATAAGAGGCCAATTTGTAAAACGAATAAAGAGAAACATGAGCATTAACAAAGCAATTTATTCCATAGTTCATTCACGTAACTGGTTCTTTACAGAAGGATAAGAAGTCAGTTCACACTGGTCTTTACCTCATTTACGATCCCGCTTATGTAATCTACAAGGCTGACAGAAGGATTTAGGTTTAAATATTTTTACTTACTTTGTTCTTCTTGGGTCAAAGTAAATAAGTGTGTTTAAGGAGCCGAGATGTACGGGAATTAGAACCTCTGTAGCCCTGTTTATTACACCGTCCCTACATCACACTGCAGCCAGTTAAACCGGATTGAAAGCTAATCTCCCGATTGATAATCCCAGGCACTGAAATTAGGATCTGGCCAGTCAAACAAAAGGCCTGAGGCTAGGGCTGTAATCTAGACAATAATTACCATCTGGGGGTAATTCCATACATACTGACACAGCATTGTGCAGTCAGTCTGTTCATTAGTGCCCCCTCCCTGCATTTGTGCTCTACACATCTGGGGTAATTTTGGCTCCATTTCACACTAAACTCCCCACTGTATTAGGATACACGCCGTCTAGCCTATTGATCATATTTACCATTTTCCTCGTCATAATCATGACTTATGTTCAATTCATCATTCAATTCATCATTCGCCCTCAGCCACAAAACAAGAGCGGGTGACAATCCATTACTGCGTCGTTTGTGCAGAACACAGAATGGTACGTGGGAAGAGAGAAGAAGGCAAGACAATGAGAAGAGGAAGCAAAAACTCACAAGGTCAACTGGCTGCTCAACGCCCAACCCCCACCTCTCGGGCAAGTTAACATTACAGAAAACAGAGAAAATGAACCTGCTTTAATAAGAGCAAAGTGTAAACTGTGATCATAGTCAGAGTCCATCAGTGAGTCAGTCCTGCAGGCATCATCATCAATATGCACCATAAAGCTGACATCACTATTCAACCAGGAAAAACAGCATCCGAAATGTCTGAACGACATCTGAAAATCAAACACACAACGCTAGTCCCGCATACCAACGGCCCCTTTCACGATCTTCTAAATCTCCCAAAGAATGTCTTTATCCCTACCACCTATCTACAATGCCTCAATTAGAATATGCAATATCTACATTTTAAAGACATTTGAAGGTGATTAAGGGATTAAACCAAACTCTCATTTCCTGCTAAGCACCTAAATATGCAGCATTCAAAGACGTGGCTGCAGAACCCAGTGGAATGAGGACGAGGGGGTGACAGACCGGCATTTAATCCCTCACACACGTCACTCAGTACCTAGATGCTGGTGGCTGGGGGGGGGGGGGGGGATCAGTTCACATGATGTGTACTGGGGAGAGGGGATGTTTACATATGCAAACAAATAGGTCACATGCTTTACCAGAAGACAAAAATGCAACTGAGGTCAATGCGAACAACCAAAATTGAGATATGATCTTACAGACATACAAGAAACAGAACTGAAATCAGTACTGCTGGCAAGTTGGTGCTGGAACCAGGGTTATTTTTCACTGAATCCGTTACTGTTAAAATAATTAATAATGACGAGCGCCCCCCACCACGACAAATTCAAAGCAGGCGACAGGCACGCGTTAACAGCCCGGAGCAGACGCCCTTACAACGAGCCAGGCTACCCCCCGTGAAGGACAAACGCTCAACCATTCCGTCACAGTACAGTGCACATTCCACCCGGCGTCTCTCATTTATTGCCATCACCAATGATAATATATTCACCCCCACCGAGGCTCCACACACCATAAACCACACACACACACTCTCGCAAATTTAATTATATCCTTGATCCCAAAATCAATAACCCCCCACCCCGGGCTGGAACTGTGACTTTAACGGTTAAATTCCCTGCCACTCGGATACTCCCCTCCCCAAAGGGTATGAATAATTACCCCCCACCATCCTGAATGACTACCCCCCACCTGCCCCTATGCCGTCTGTCTCACCTTTGAACTTTTAGATGAAAACCATCAATGTCAAAGTACAGAGAAGTATACAGGGGCGGGACCACAGGGGCCCTGACCACAGCTGAAGACTGATTGGCTCCTAGAGTGCCCACTCCCCTGTCACTCACTGATTCAAACCATATCATTGGTTGATGATAAAGTTGGCACCATTGCATGAATAGGTACCCTCTTATGCCACCTACCTTAAAAACTACCACAATCGCCCAGCCAAGGTGAAACAAAAATGCTGATCCAGTGTTTGGCAACTGTCTCCAGTAGGAGAGACCGTCACATGGCCTGTGAAAACCATTTTGCCTCATTATTGATGATAGTTCACTTGTTATCATTAAAGGCACATTGAGATAAGAACTCCAGTGTCAAAGCGTGAGAACTCCTGCCACTGTCCTACGCGTCCTTGCCTTTCCCACACCACCATAGGCCACTCCGATGTCTCACTCTCATAGAGTTTGTTCACGTGAGGCTGTCTGCCGCTTGCCTGCTCTCGGGGTCTCTCCTCGGAGTCTCTCCAGCCTTGAAGCTCACCTGTAAATGCTCAAACTGCCTTCCACTGAAACGCTGGGTGTTTGGGAAAGGTGTTGCTTACAATGCTGATCCAGTGATACAGGTGAGCTTCAAGGCTGGAGAGACCCCGAGGAGAGACCCCGAGAGCAGGCAAGCGGCAGACAGCCTCACGTGAACAAAGGCCCCTGCTCTATGACCCCACATTCAACTGGGGGCCTAATCTAACTGGGGCCTCTGCACTGGATACACTGGACACTTAAACACGGTGCGTTTATAGTGTAAGTTGGGGGTATCTATGGGAGTGGGACCACAGGGTGACTGGACCCAGCTGAAAACTGATTGGCTCCTGGAGTTCCCTCTCCCCTGTCACTCAACGATTCAAAGCATTCCATTGGCTAAGGGTAAGGTTGGCCCCTCACTATGAATTATGGCCTCACCTTTAAAAAATCCTAGAATCGCTCCTGCGTCTAAGGCTCTCCCCCAGCGTTTTCGGAGCCTCTTACCACCTTCTCTGCCCTCTCACCATTACCACAATCCACATGTTATTATTCGCCCCCTCCCGCACCACCCTTACTTGTGCCTGTGTTTGTTTGCCTCCCTCAACCTACAGTCTGCCCCCCCTGCCCCCAGCTGTTCCCCAGCCCAGCGGGGGTGGAGGCAAGCCGTCTGATCTGCTCTCCCCACACACTGACACCATTGTCTCCGCACCAAGTGGGGAGTAGGTGGGGGTGCGAGTCAGCAGCTGACTGATGTTCCGGAGGGGGGAGGAGTGGAGGGAAAGGCCTGGCTGCATGGAACGCCCCCCCCCACCCGAAACTCCCCTGTTTTGAGTCATGTGGACTCTTTCTTCTTCTTTTGATATATTCCCCAGAACCCCCACCCTCAAAGATCCAGGATCCAGCTGTTCCTTCCTTGCAGGGCGAAGCTGCTTTACTGGGTTCACTGGTTTAGCCAGAATGCAGATATGTTGCTGTGTGTCTGTGCCGAGATGCGCGTCAGAAACCTACTGCTTTACACTTTGTGCTGAAGAACCTATGAGAACCCTAATAACCAACGTCTACTTGGATGGTAGAGGCGTGATATTTCATGGTTTTTTACTTGCGTAACACAGCCCCAAATTGTACCGCATTAAACCTGACCTGAAACCCAGTCACAGCCTTACTGCAATGCGCTGTTGCACTTTGTTATTGCTCAACATCTGACCCATGTGTTTGTCCTTCACCTTATGTCCACACTGTCACCTTCTCGGGGGGATTTTTACTGCCCTGAAATCCACTAACCCCCCAGTTAGTCTGCCTGTCTGTCAGTTGGCAAATTCCAGACTCATTTTGGCCAAACACTCCAGGCTTCAATGCCAGCTGCATCATGTTGCTGTTCGAGCAGACCCTGCGTGCCGTTCCCAGCCTGCAGAGGGCCCCCTCGAGCCATGGTGTGCGGGATAACTCACTGGGGCAGCTGAGAGCCTCCTTGGCAGTGATGCTCTTGTTGCAGGCGGAGCACAGCGTCGTCCCCGACACGGTGAGGGAGGTGAAGAGATGCCCGTTACTGTACCTGGCCTCCCTCTCCCTCGCCTCCTTCTCTCGCTCCTTCATCCTCTCCTTCTCTTTGTTCTAAAGACGAGAAGACAGGGAGAGCCGGCGAGTTAAAAGCATGCCACGGAACGTTCCGGAGAACGCTGGATGTCGCAGGACAGAGAGGCAGTGACTCAGTTTCGCATTTACATTTAATGCCTTATTTCCCTCGCTGGCGCTCGTGTCCAGTGTGACGAACGGGGCCACTGTGGCAGGAAACGGCAGAATTATACCGGCACTCGCTGTTCTCATGATAACAGCATCCATCACGCTGAAATCGCACAGAATCTCATTGCTGGTGCTACTGTGTTCGGTGGTGATGAAATACATAAAGCTTATCCCTAATCTGAACACACACACACAGTACTGTATGAACACACAGGTGATGTTGAGTATGCACACAGGAAACGTGACCGAACACACAAGGAATACTGACTAAACACATACGTAACGCTATCTGAACACGTGGCTAATACTGGCTTAAATGTCATGCAGACTAAGACCTGCTGGCCACTGCAGGTGTTCAGCTGAGAGCACTTAACACACTGGACATCCGCAGTGCAGCCTGTGACCTGGCAGAGGGGCAGCCCTGCTGTGCTGAGACTTCAAATTAAAACACTTCAAACATGCTGCCATCTGATTCATATTAACGGTTTACTGCCATTTGCTTCACTGCATTCATGTTTGGACGCCTAATTCCAGTGAATCTGTTCCTCATTTTCTGCCTGCATGCCAGTGCCGTCCGTGTTTTGGCGAAAAGAGCAAATTTCCGTCCTTTAATCACTTTTTGGTCCAAAATCGCAGTGTTTTGCATTTAATTCCCGGGCTGCTTCTAAAATGGTGAAATGGCAAAAGACCAACAGGACACAGTGGTTTTAAGGCCAAGCAGAAGGTGGGCGTCCCACACCATCCGCGACGCTCGGGACAAGCCGAACAGCACAGCGACGCTTCCCAGAATCCCACGCTGGAAGCAGCTTTTACCCCCCAAATGTCCCCAGCATATTTCAGCACAAAGCCCCCCCCCCCCCCGTAAACTGAAGTTCCGTCTGTGCTGCTCCCCCCAGGGCTCTCGTCGCTGACCGCCAACACCTCACGATATTTTCTGACTTGACACAGAACCCAGGGTTGGCCACACAAACAGGAGACACGGAACCAAAGTGCACCAATCAAAGACGGAGCCTCACGGATGCAGGTTTGCTTTCCTTTACTTTCATCCCAAAATTCGACATCTTTTCTTTTTCATCTGGAAAAGGGTAAATCATTGAGTGGGATTTCAAAGCGTTTGGCATTTCAATTATGGGCTATGAAAATGCTGCCATCGTCCCCTTAATAACATTAACTGCTTTAGCAGATTCTTCAGTCAGTGAAGCGGACCCCTTTTTAAATAAAGAAGCCCAGTTTCCTATTGTTAAGATATCTGGTTAAGATATCCAACATATTCTGATATAGGGGCTGGCAGTAAAGTTTTCATTGTTTACTAAAACAGACGTGGCGTAGCCTAGCAACACTACCTATCTGCACCGCTGCTGGTCGAACCTAAACCGGCGCTCCCAGCACGCAGGGTCTGAGCAAACAGACGCCAGTGCACTTAACGCTGCCATTTCGCCCGATGGGAAGCAGACAGCCTGGCCTGCTGATCCTGACAGCTACGGACCTCCGGACTCCGTTTCCCAGCATGCTGGCCTCTAGCTAACACCAGTCACGTGACACGGGTCTGATGCAGTTCTGCTCCGCAGCTTCCCTTGGCCGCGGGCCGAACCCGGCTCTGTTCTGGGGCGCAGAGCCGCTCTGATGTCATTCCGGCTATTAACCCACACTTCCCTTCCAGTGTTTGCGGGCAGCCAGGTCCCCGCAGCACAACCTCACGCCCAGGAACACCGACAGAGCTGATTTCCACGCAAGCCACAATAAACGTGTCGCTCTAACGCAAAAACCCACATATTCTGTTATTTTTAAAATCCGTTTAATCTCTGGCATCCTGTCCTGTGCTGCCTGGAATAGGCTTCCCGGTACCCTGTACTGGGCAAGCAGATGCAGAATGGATGAATAGGAGTTACATTCTGTGGTTTTTAAATTAAATTACGATTATCCGTCCATCACACAAAATCACTTACTCAGCACAGGTACGGAGACCTAGGGGAGACAGAGCATACAGGACAGACGGACGAACGCATTCATGTTTAGGGGGGCTCTCCATTCATTTCTATGGGCATAACCCTAACTCCAACTGAGAACCCTAACCTGTACCCAGTCCTAACCTTAAGTAACCAAACGAAATCCAAAATTTTGGCATTGTTAGTCACAGATTTTTATCAAATTGAGATTATCCTTGTGGGGACTGAAAGAAATGTTTGAGACAAAGTACAAAGTTTAAGGTTTTTAATCACATTGTGGCAAAATCTGGTCCCCACCATGTAATAATTGCAAAACACAGACACACACACACACACACACACACACACACGATTAAGAGACCAACTCCCATAACACCTGCGGGGGGAAACCGCGGAACCTAGAGAAAAAACGCACACAGGGCCAGAGAACAAGCATGCTGTACACACCCATAGACCGGGGGGGTGGGGGCTGGGGGGGTGGGTGTGGACCCACAGCGCAGAGCACTTTTTCATTTTTTGTTCCATTCTCATTTCCCTAAAGAAAATGCATGCATTTACATTTTCCAACAAACAGAGGTGAAACAAAATCTGCCAGCATCCTTTGTGTTACTTGAACTGGCCGACATCACTGGTATCTAATGTCACAAAGATGACACCAGGCCAGTTTTGGTTTCTGAGAAAAAGGTCCACCAACAACAAGCTGACTATCGCGCCATCTAAACTGCCCACTTCATCACCGGTTAGTCAGCACAGCTGCCACGTTGCCGCAGGCCTGTGCAGTCGGGTTGGCGGTTTACACAGACGGGGGACGGCGGAGGAGCCGAGCGTGGATCCAGCGGCTCAGGAGGGGCTGGCCCCCCCAGCCTCGCATTCCTCTGCGGGCTCCGAAATGGAGGCCGGCTTGCTGCCTTGAGCCGCAGCTCTCAGGAAGTTTCAGTTCCTCCTCAGAGTTTGACAAGAGCTACTGTTTTCAGGAGACGAAATGGACAGAACAAACAAACCTTGGCTTGACGGGGTGTGTTCCCTTCCTCGCCTGGAGGCCGGAAGTGGGTGCCCTGCTTCTGTGCTAATTAAGAACTAAACGTAAATGAGCAGAATAATATGTAATATATTTTCAAATCTGCCTAGCAGACACATTCGGTAAACCATGTGATTATTACATCAGCACACAAAATAGGCATTATATCCAAAGCATCAAAAAAAAACTTTTACTTTGCTGACTGTGTGCGTTTGTTCTGCTCTGTGTTGCACTGTGGTCCTGGTGGAAAAGTTCTCATTTCACTGTATATTGTGTGTATGGCTGAAATGACAATAAAAACCTACTTGACCTACATTCTGAAAACTTGTTTCCCATCAAAATCCCAAATCCATAACTAATATATCCTTTTTTAACTCTGTATAAGCATGGGTTAATTCAACTTCATCTGTGAGCTTATTTTTCTATAGACAATCTCTCCGTTGGTCGCAAAATTAACATCCTGCACAGGAAGTAAACTGAGTTGACTTCCCCTTTTAGTATGGGAGGGTGGGGTTTATGGTTACTAAAGGAATTAAAGGAGGGAGGGGTGTTGATCGTTACAACACATGAAACACTAGCAAGGAAATAGTGTTGCAAAACAGAAAATACACAATAAAGTACTGCAAACACGAATTCCAGGAACATGTCCACTAAATCTCTTTATTTCTATGTCCAGGATTTAAAAATATTACACACACGCTTTGCAGCGTTACACTTCCTCGCAGTGTGATTGTTCTTTCTGTTTATGTACTGTGTGGGACACAGACAGAGGGGTACAAATGGGTCAGAACAGGTCACCTCCCTGAAGTGTAGACAGGGTGTGTCCAACACAAGCCTAGTGAGGAGAAACGGAGGCACAACCGTGGGCTTCCTCTTAGCCCACTGGGCCGAAACTGAACCGCTGTCTCTCATCTGCATTAGTGCTTAACTAAGTGAAATGTCTGAAATGGAGCAAAGGACTCAGAGACCCAGCGCCGACCCGACCAGCACGTCTATGAGCTGTAGACGGCTACAGCCCTATCAGAACGCTAACGTGGGGCTCACCATCAGCGCTCTACTCAACTAGCCTGAAGACTTGTTACGTTCCCCAAATGTTCTAAGGTTGCAATTCTGGTCCTTGAATAGTCTTATTGGGTTCTTGCTTTGTCAGAAGTTGTTGTGTAGCTCCTGCCCCAGGACTGGCTTACTCTTGTAACTGAGAATTCACCGGAAGCTCAGCCTAGCTGCACTTATACCTAGTTAACTCCTTGACAGCACATATGTTCCAACGTTCCATTCGCCTGACTTGTGCATCATTTTTGACAAAGGCGTCTGCTAAAAATGTAAATGCCAAGGCTGAGATCAATGCATTCATTCCTGTCATGTTATGTAATTTGAGGTTTAATTTATTCCATAAATTATTTATCATTAAATAGAGGTTGATTTCAGGTCTTATCCACCTATTATTTAGAACTGCTGGCCCAGTGCATGGTCACGGTTAGGGTGGAACATATCGCAAGAAACACAGGGTGCCCTGGATAGATGCCCACTCAGATGCAGGACACACACACACACACACACACACACACACACACACACACACACACGCCACGGGCAGCTGACAGAGCCCCCTGGTCCGACAGCATGAGCTTGGCCCGCAGAGCCGTACGGACAAAGCCGCTCTGTTAGCGGGACACGGCTAATTTCTCCCAATGTTTGTGGAAGGCAGCTGTGGACAAACCTAATGACCCACAATGCTCTGCAAAACCAGCGATGTGAGGACACCCCGGACCGGACGACCACATGACCGCCGTCACGGTACGCCCTCGCACCGAGGTCACGTCTCCTTCCCATTTTCCAGACATGGGGAAGTGCCCAACGCAAACGTCAGACATTTACATTTTAAGACGTTTTCATTTTCTCACAGTGCAGATTTCTCGGATATTCTCGCCTAAAAGACGTTTGTGACGCCTGACCCTGCTTCTCTCCGTGCACAGGGGTAGCGCGTGGCTCAGAGGGCCAAGATGCCGTGCCTCTTATCGGAAGGTCATTGGTTCAAGTCCCAGGGTCGGCAGAGTGATTTCACCACTGAGCCCCGGAATGAGGCCCTTAACCCACAGCTGTTCACGGGGAATTATCTGAACCCTCTTTCTCAAACAAAAAAAAAAACATACGTTGCCTCAGATAAAAGCATCTGCTAAATAAAACATAAACGTAACCTTGGGGTAGCTCTGGTTGAGTGACAGTAACAGGCTGAGACCCCTAATGTGCACGAAGGAGGGTCAGTGAGCTCTGCACTACCCACCATGGAAGAAGCTACTGGAATCCTCTCATGGTATAGCACATGTAAGGACCTTCACGTCTTTCTGAAACAAAGATAAACTGAGAAGTGTCATTCGGGGGAGGAAGAGGAGGAAGAAAGTCATGCTGACACACAAATTCATGTAAAAGTGCAGGTGCTGCCCCCCCCCCCCCCCACTTTTTTTCAGTAATGACTGTAAAGAGAAACAGTGGCACAAAAAGGTGAGAGAGATGCAAGTCGGAGCTCATTGTTCGGTGTGGCTTTGATTTCCGTCAGCTGAGATCGATGTGAAAGGGTGCTGTTCACCCCAATTTTAACGGGCACATTCCGCTTTAAAACGAGCCTATGTAAAATACCGGGAGAAGCCCTCCGCCCGAGGCCATTGTTGACAGGCTATTTGCGTGGGGCTCCTCGAAGAATCGGGCCGGTTTAAGTGACTGTGGCAACGCACTCGGTTACGGTTCCTATGGGAGCCGGCTGTCCAGATGGCCGCTCGCATCATCTGGTTCGCGTTGACCTCTGTATGTCGGAGGCCTCGGATACAAAAGGGCCAGAGCATGTGCACTAATCATGGAAGCGTGCCTTTGTTCGGGCAGTCCGATCACAGACAGCCGTCAGTTCGTGTCAGGAAGGCGCAAATGCTACCGCGAGGGCCAATGTCACCTCCTCCCCGCCGTAAGGCCAAACACCAGACGTCTGGGTCACTCCTTTGTCAACCAGGCACATAATGGTGCGTTCATTTTTCTCTCGGAACTCAGAAATTCCGAGTTGAGTGACTTCACGTCCGACAATCTCCCGTTCGAGTTACCGTGTCTCGGAACAAACATGGCTGCCTCCATGAACACGCTGTTGTGTGTTGTTGCTTTACATTTTAGCAGTTTTGGAGTGAGAGTATTTTTTCCGAGAGACAAACAAACAAACACAAACTAGTCAAACCTCATTAAAAGCTTTATCAAATATTTCTGTACATTCATAGCGATATTCTTTTATCAAAAGGCAAACAAACCAAAGACACTAACAAGTCTGATAAAAATCTGATATTGCGGCTAGGATACCGCTTACGGTCACGATATGGTATTCTCTAAATTGAACACATACAATTACATTTAATACATTTAACAAAATAAACATTTTTTAAAGATTTATAAAATAGAATTACTGCTGAGTGTGTAAGCCGCCATGTTGAAATTACGTCACAGGGACGACTCGGACAAGAAAATTATGTCCGACATCAACGTCATAAAAGAGGCGTGTTTCCGACGGGAAGTGACGTTTTTCGTGACGTTTTCATCCGAGTTCCGACTCGGAGAGAAATAATCAAACGCACCATAAGCATACAAGTGGCTCAGCAGGCAAGCTGTGCTGGTGATCAGAAGGTCACTGGTTCAAATCCCAGTGCGCGTAGAGTGATTTCACCATTTGACCCCTGAGCGAGACCCTAACCCCCATTTACTCTAGCGACTGTCTGACCCTGGTTTCTCAAAATAAATAATAAAAAAAAAACACTAAAACATACATCATGTCAGAAAAAAATACATCAGCTAAATAAATAAAAATATTTAAAAAATGGAAGACTAATTTCTGCAAGGATTACAAAAAGAAAAATCCATTTAATACGAAATTTAATTTTGGCCATTTGAATAAAAATCACCAAAGGTATATCGTGGGTTACGATCACGATTGTGGGTTTGAGTCCTCCCACAGATAAACATCAGATTTAAGTGAATTTGTGTGTCTGATTTTTATGGACTGATACCCCTTCCAAGGTGCCCCCCCCCTCACGGTCCTCATGCTCATCCGTCATGGAAAGTTAACCACATACCTCGACAACAGATTGACAAAATTTTAATAATACAATGCCTACAGTCACAATGAAAAGTAAAAGATGTATGTGGAATACAACCGTCCCCAGTTATATAACCAATGCATGACTATAGACTCCACTGCCATATTTCAGGTACTTTTCAAGACACAGCTGTAGACTACGGCACTCTACAGGTTCGGCCAGGAGGCTGTAACGGCTCATGCTCTGACAGTGTCCTTATTATACAGGGCATCTAAACTTAGCGTAACATCTAGAGCCAATCATGCAAACAGGCATCCTGCTTACAGTGTGGATGTAGTTAAGCTGCCCCTATTACCAGCAATGCAGTTTTTGCATGAAATGCAAACCGAACTGAACAGTTTCCAAGAAGCGGTATGAAGTGCGTGGAGCTTTTCCTTAATCCGCCGCTCAGTTCCTGTCATGTCCTCACTGTTCCAGCTTGTAGCACTACCCCCCTCCCCCTGGCCGCCTCGCCGATTTGTCTACTCAGCTGTTAGACGTTATCAATTCATTCTCTGAACTGTAAACAGTTCCCAGCCCCCCCCCCCAAATGACCCCCCCCCCTAAAAGGTCAAAAGTACAAAAAGGGATCATAAAACCGTGTTTTTACAGGTGTGCTCACCTACGGCAGGGTGTGATCTGCCGGTGGCATATGCCAGTTTGCTGCAGGATGCCAGGAAGTCTGGGCACACAGTCAACTCCGATTGGGACGCCCATGTCATGTGACCACGCCAGCTTGCCTTTCTGGTCTGGGTGTGCATTTCTTCATCTCAGCCCTTGGTTCCTTTTTATTTGGATCTGACTGGTTTTCTGTGGGTCTATGTCACCCAATTCGGGTGAAATTGGTAATGGCACCGGTGCCTCAAACCGACATTATCCTGCCCCGCCATCTCTCTGTACCTCGGCCATTGTCATTTCCAAGTGATCGGGTTGCAGGCCTGAAAAGAGCCATTGTGGAACCAGAGACGGAAACAGGCGCAGAGAAAGGGAGGGAGACAGGTGTGTCAACTGAGAAGTCAGATACAATCAGAAAACTATTACCAGCCATTTTGCTTGCTTAAAATTCTCCCCCATTCAGATTCAAGTTCAGTCATCCATTGTTATTGTACACAACAACACAGCAAGACTGAGTTAGCAAGTCCCACAGTGGTGTAACACCACAAACACACAAGGCAAAACATGCAACATGCAAACGATACGCACAAAACAGCCAATAAATAAGCTCAGAAATTACAAATGTGATGAATAGTTTGTGGTGATGTGGTGTGTGGGGGTTATATGTGAGGGCCCTTCATTGCCTGGTTCAGCCTGGTTACCACATCAGGCAATGAAACACAAACCTTATCAAAATCCAAAGAGCTTAATACTTCCTTATCACAGAATCTACCTCATTTAACAACTACAGATCTACAGGCAGCAGGAACACAGGCTGAATTCACCTTATCTTTGTGTCTATGTGTGTGCAAGTTATTGAACGGAGATGATGTCAGAGCACATAAAGTACGCACTCCCACTTAATTAGGCGATGGAGTTACAGGAAAACAGTACAGGTCAGTAGAAGGCACACCATTACATCATGAATGTTGCCTCTCAACTTCGCAATAGTTAAGTATTATCGTGAGGAACTGAGAGGAGACAGAAGTAGCACATCCCACTCAGCACTGAATCAATCCAGCACACATCCAGCTGAATGCAATCGCTCATACAGCCTCAGTCTGGAAGGACAAAACATTTCTGTAGTTAGGGAAACAAAATAAGAAAAGAAAAAGCGAAAGGAATTCTACATAGCCGATATTAAACACGTTTTTGATCCACGGTAATATAGAATACAAATAATTCATTTTAACCCCAATTAGATCAGCTGTCAGCAAAGGAGTTTGGAACAAAGTGTTCTTGGATGAAATCATCATTACCGTCTATGGGCGCCGCAATGGACCATCCAGACCGGCAACCACTGATTAAACAAAACAAGGCTGTCGTTTCCAGAACTGAGATCAAAGTGCCACCTGGATACATATAGCAGATATTGCCTTTGTTCCCCTGGGGGGGGGGCACAATGGGACCACCTGAAATCACGTCATTAACGTAAGAACATGTCAGTTGACAGAAGCCGAGGAAGAGCTAACCCAGAGCGTATGCTCAAAGGAATCATACCAACATCAGCTCCCATAGGACCTGAGAGAGAACCAAGTATATAACGCAGACAAAAATCTACACAAATGTAGACGTGCAATGACTCAATGACTACCTAAAGCTCTCTGAGTCATTCAGAAACACAAAATTTCGCTTCCCACGCATCGGGTATTTCAACTAGCCCGCCTGAAGATCTTTTCAAGGTGAACTTTGCTGTCCTCTTGTTTTGAAAGGCAGTAGACCGGCCCCCACACTATATGCCAGCTGGGTGACAGACTATAAATAAAATGCCACTCAGATTTTTAAATTAGGTTTCCGTGACACCCTGAAATGCTCTCGATTACAGGTTTTGGAAAAACCCACTAGAGCGCAGTTTGACCCATCGGGAAGGAAAACCCAGTAGAGTCGGTGAGACCCCCGATTTATTCCTGGATTTCAATGATGAGGCATCTTGGCATATTACCTGCCGTGCAGTAATGCCGGCACCTGGGTTCAGGTTAGATCCAGCCACGTATGGTACATGGCACTAAAATTCACCTCCAAGTCTCAAGCACCCAAGGTAGAGAAACTGCCCGCTAAGGAGCAGCATCGGATAAAACCAACGGCCAAACTTATGGTTATTGGAAGGTGCTGTAATTATTAACTCCGGGCAAAAGAGGTCACTCTAGACGAGGGTAGGTCAGACCGACAATGAGAACGCTGTTAACTCTGTCCCTCCGGGGCTCCTGCCCCCTCCCTCCCCTGTCCAGGAGACAATCCCCACTCTGTTGAATGCCCGGTGTTTCTAGGGACAATACTGTGCTAAATACCCTTAGGGAGGGTAACTTAGGTCCTCCGATTAGCTTAATCTAATTATTCAACCGAGGAACAGAACCTTTATTTTAGTCCAGTATGAGAAGGTGTGTGTGTGTGTGGGAGGGGGGGCTCTAAGAGCAGTCTTAAACTATGGGTTTAAAGGGGGGTTTCACATAGTGCTTAAGAGGGTAAAGGACCCCTTGTTTAAAATAAAGCTGCGGGGAATTTTGGTGTACTGCCTGAAGAGAGCCGACCGTGCTTAGGTGTTGGGGGAGGTGTTCTGCACATATGAACAGCGTGGGCCCCCACATACATTCATGGTCTCTCTTATACACCCCCACAAGCCTGTCTCTCTTTAGAATACTACAGCAAACAGAACGAGGCATGGAATGTATCCCTTTTTCTTCTTCCAGGAGGGTTTCCCGGTCCTCATCAGTGTTTGCGCCTGCGCCGCCCTCTCCTTTAAGCTGATAGGGGTCTCTCCTCCTGCTTCGTTTCGGTGCCAACGTGAGCCTTTCTCCCGGCACAGCTAAGCCGCTGTGCGAATTCCAGCGTACACGTCTGCTAAAGCCCACCAGCTATAATGGTTTCCACCAGCCACATCTGGTGGCATCTTCCCGCTCTCTTTGATATGGCGCGAGTGACTTACTGAGCCCATCTGTGCCACCATCCGAGGCACCGCATGTGTGTGTGTGTGTGTCAGAAAGGTCTAACCTGCTCCATTGTCATGGAGGAATCTTAAAGAAATCCCATGTGTTGGCACAGTGAACTCTCGAGCCAAAACTGAGTCACTGTGGGCTGACTACCCCCCCCCACTCACTTCCTATGCTCCAGCCCTCTCTCACACTGACAAGCGAGCTGGTCGCACGCCCACGCATCTACTCCCACACGGCGAGGCACAGAAAGCAGGCGCGCACGAAGCCAGGTCCTCCATCTCTCCTTCAAGATCCGCACAGGACTGCAGGAATCTCTCCAAAACCGGCTCAATTTCTTCACTCAATTAGTCGAGCATCACTCTGTGTCTATGCGAATGCAAAAGGATGTGAGGGAGGTGAACCCCCCCCCCCCCCCCCCACCCCCCGGTCTCCTTCCCCCTTACAGTGAAGATGGCGAGTCTGTGCACCCCGAGACCCATACATCTTTCAGAGGTCCTACAGAACAGAACGTCACCTCGAAAGCTTCAGTTGCTCAACAGAAACCACAGATATGCAGTGTTGCATCTCCATGGCAACCACTGCACACAAGCAGACGAAAGCGAGCGCATGCACACACACACACACACACACACACACAAATGCCAATATCAAAATTACACACGGGGGACTTGTACATTTATTCAGGAAGCACACGGTTTTATGTTCACACTTGTTTACGATGGGAACACCACAGATCAAAATCAGATAACATTCTTTTACAAGTTCTGAAATAAACAGTGGAGGAGAGGAAACTAACACACAATAATGAAATTTACAAAACTAAATCTTATGCGTGGGAATTATACAGTAAGGGGTATAGATTATGACACAGGCGAGTATGGTAATCAGGATTAATATTATTAAAAGAAACGTACATGCTGTTGACACTGAAGAAGGGAGCGCAAGTAAAAAAAAAAACGGGAAAAAAGAACCTGTCCTTTAACATTACTGCTAAGAAGGCCTCAATCACTGACTTTCACACAGAAAGTACCAACTTCAAAATTATCACAGGAATAACGTGGGCTAATTTTTATAACGAGAACCTGCTTCATAAAGTCCCGTAAGAGATTCGAATATCATTAATTTACATCTGTAATCACTACAGAGGTTTGCATTGGCGGCGCAGGACAGACAATATTAACAGGGTAAATTCCTCAGCCGTATGTCTCCTGTGGGCCACACAAAACGATTAACGTTAAAAAAAACACCAGGAAAGAAGAATGCCACAGGCACTAGGCCTAATGAAATCAGCGGCTTAGCCATGTAACAGATGTGTTTCGCTTGTAACGTCGATAACGGACGCCAAGTATAGTTCCATTTCATTTGAATATATTAAAAATACATTGAAGCGTTTACGGAACAGATTAGGTCACACGAATCTGAGAAATTAAGCGTGGAGGAAGACAAAGGCGGTCGAGATAATCGGGGATATTTTACCAGAAGTTCTGTTAATATTTATAGACATGCTTTCCCGCACGTGTGAGGGTCACGTCGAAAGAAAAGTTCCGGGTCCATACAACACTACCCCAAATATGATTCAGTGTTATAACTGTATCATCTGTAATTTCAGATTTAGTAGCTGCCTTATTAAAAGTATCCAAAAGTGCATATGTACCCCCCCACCCCCCACTGCTGTGAGAATCCCGAACAACGTGCTCTGCTTCTGTACGCGTCTCCCCCACCACCCATCCGTACGTCGCCATACGGGACACGGTAACCTACACATCTGCGGTCCACCAAGCGATCGAAAGGCGCCCCATCCGCATGGCGGTGAGCCCTGCCGACCGCCTAGTCATTTCTCTATGAATGCACCTTCCGTGTCCACATCCTACACCTTATGCACACCGTTGCAGGCAACCTAAGCGCGCAGCCGCCTAACTTT
The DNA here is from genome assembly GCF_023856365.1 of Brienomyrus brachyistius. Classification (NCBI taxonomy): domain Eukaryota; kingdom Metazoa; phylum Chordata; class Actinopteri; order Osteoglossiformes; family Mormyridae; genus Brienomyrus; species Brienomyrus brachyistius. Next base: position 15,500,044 of record NC_064541.1, read on the forward strand.
CCGCTCATAAAATAAAAAATTCCGTGATGTAACCAGGGGGATTTCCACGGTAAATATAAATGTAACATGAAAGTTCTGTTTGCATCATCATCATCATAAAAAAAAAAAAACAAAAAAAAAAACCCAACAACAACAATACGCTTTTATTGTGTGCGCTACTCAGAATATCGTTTCTTTTGTATTAGCGATTTACCCAAAAGTAAGAAAGCTGTTCCGGATAACGTTCTGCTTTCGCCGAGTGCACAGCGCCGAGGGAGATCGTGAACGATAACTTACCCGCAAATTGATCTCCTTGATTCTCTCCTGTCGGGTTTTTGGCAGCGGATCCGTAACGCGAGACATAGCGAGCTTTATTTATCAATACAAATAACCCTGAGTTGCGATGCAAGCAGCTATATAGAATTTAAAAAACTAAACAACCGCAATATTATATATTGCCGGCTTATAATTTTTTTGCCACTAAAAATAATTCCAGATTCTGGTCTCCGATCAGGGACGTAAAATCAAAGCATATCGGCATTAAGCGAGAGCCTTTAACTTATTTCAGTGAGCCCCGTCGATACCTCCGGCTTACTGGGAAGCAGACCACACTTTTTGATACAGGAAACTCTATGAAGGTACATTACACACCAGCGATGCTGCCTCCGAGGCCACGCCTTCCGGGGCGGGGACACCGCATAGGCCCCGCCCATCTGACAGCAGCTCGCAGCCAATGAGAAAAATGTTCTTATTACTTGTACATTTCATTTGATTTCATTACGTTACTGCGGCGGCGGATCAGATGTGGGTAGAAACGGAAGATCGGGGTGTGCATGGTAATTTGTAGTATGTTCTGTACTTAGCGGTAAAACGAGGTTTATATTTAAAACCTCCGAAAAAGCTGGTCTGACGGAGAACAGCCTATACCTCGTCATCGACGTGGCAAAGCTTGTCAAGCATCCCCTTCATCGATATACAGTTACACAACGGGATAAAATGTAGACTCAGCGTTTAGCGTGCAGAGGTGGCTAAATGTAGCCACGGGGTTTGCCGTGTCATTTCTCATCTGATTGTGCGACAGTTATGATTCATTTCACCAGAATTTTTTTTTGCTTAAAAGGAAGGAATTGAATTTACATCGCATCACTGAAAATACTCCCCAACCTGACTGAAAATCGTGACAACATATCGTATCACTGGAGGGAAAAGATGGATACGTAGACGAAATTAGTGACGAACCTGCTAATGTGTGCTTTATTACCGAGAGAGCAGGGAGCGAAACGGACCTCGTAAGCCAAATACCTTCACATCTCACCCTTGGCAGGTCACACGCAGCCCAGAAACTCTAGCCATCAATAATTGATAAGTTCTGGCCATTCACTGCTCAAAAATTCCAAATGGTGAGTCTGACAGGATGACCTGTCCCAGTGCTCAAAATGTCACAAACACTACTACCCTTTATACTGTGTAAAAATCACTAAACTATCTCTGCTGCCATTACAGGACTTTACAGCCACAGCAGACAGTGTCATGGTCAGCTGGCTGTCGTGAAATTTTCAATTGGAGACAAGCATGCGCACATATGTATGAAACAGTATTATTACCTTGTAAATAGTCTGTAGGGTCTGCAATACCCTTTTGATGTAGCTAGGTTAGGGCTATGATGGAATAATATAGATTTGCCGTAGGATTTCTTGCATGAGTGTGAGAGTCTGAAAGCGTGAGTGTCACACCAGATGCGTGAGAGCTGGGAACCCTGTTATTTTTTAAGCAGCCTCATCAGTTCATAGTGCATTGACTCGGTGGTCACATACGAACCTCTAGACCTCTAACCCATACCTGAACAAAAAGGCTAGAACATCGCAGGAGTCCATCTTCCAAGGTCTGATGCAAACTGAGCCTAACAGGATCTGACGATGGGGGGGGGGGGGGGGGGGGGGTGCACAAGCATCAAACTCGGCTGGAAAACATGTGCAGCTAAGGGACTAATAAGAATAAGGACAAAGGGCCAAATTCAGTGAAGTATAATTGATGGAAGAAGGAAAAGTAAATAAGGGGAAAGTTTATAGGCAGCGAGAGACGGCGAGAGAGGAGGCAATACTGGGGACTGGGTCTATATTTAGAGGAGAGCGTGCGACAGAGAGGAACGCCCTGAGTTACAGACAGTCGCAGCCAAAGCCTCACTCCCCCACACAAGAGTTCGCACAAACCACAGACCATCAAAGAACCGACCACTCCCTCGCTGCCTTTCTGATTTGTATTTTTTAGCATGTTTTACTATTCATGTTATTATATTAGCTTACCAAATACTTCAAACATAGCTGTAAAAATATCTGTTTAATATTTCTGTCCAGATGGTTGCTAAGCACCCTGCTTTAAAGTTACAGTGTTGGGATTCTCCTGGGACTTGAAGCAGCAACCTACTGGTTGTAAGCCCTGGTCCTAGCTGTTGAGTTACTAGCTGTCTCCCGTTACCGTCCGTCTCATTTCGCCCCTTCGACTGGAGGTGACTCATAAATCTTCTCGATCTGACGTTTTCTCAAAAGCTGCCCTCTCTGAATTTTACTGCTGCGATTCCAGTTGCCGTTCTGAGCGAATCATCCTCCGTTTCCCTTTTTATCTTTTTTCATCTTTCTTTAACATTTAATAAAGCTACTTGCTTCTTCAGCGGCCCCAATTCACTGCGGATAAATATATCCATTCACTGGAATAATAGGAGAGATGATATCTGCCGGGGGTGGAATGCTGTCCCGTGATGCCGAGCCGCTTCACTCTCCCCCCTCGTCACACTGTGGTCTGCATGGTCTGCAGCTACAGAACCGATCTGTCACTAAGCACCCCCATGAGCCACCCCATTGCAGCCCACGGTGCTCCTGCTTGGAGCAGCTCCCTCCCTGCTCCGGCACTTGCAAGTAAGCGTGTCCCCGGGCCCCAGAGGCCCTTGTAGAGTCTCGCATGCCTACGGCTACCTAGTGATACATGGAGGCGGGGCCGCAGGCATCAGCTGAAAGCTGATTGGTCCCCAGAAGTCCTCTTTCCTGTCACTCACTGACTCAAAACATATTATTGGCTAAAAAACAAGGTTGGCATCTCTGTATGAATTATGTTAAATCCCAGAATGGCCCCTGGTGGCAGGCTTGGCCATAGGTGTGAGGATGACAGCAGTTCCAGAGAATGCTGATGGACTGTAATACAGCTACTAGGTGTCCCTACCTTGGCTCAGCACCTTCCTAAACTGTAAATCTAACAGCTGCTCTGCAGCCTAATTAGCATAAGCGTAATAAGCGTTGACTCGGACACCTATTTATTTGCATAGGTCTTGTTCTGCACCTTCCCGGGCATCATCAAGGACAGTGCAGGACAATCCACATTTTTGCTCCCTCCCAGCTCCCAGCCAATCAAGAACATCGAATACCTAGCACATGTGCGGGAGTAAAAATGTGGAGCGGGTTGAGAAACGCTGATCTAGATGACAGTCCGCTTAATGCATCTCACCCGGAGATGCTAGCCTGCATGAAGAGGATGAGCTGAGAGGCTCGATATGACAGCAGAGCACAACAGGATCTCTTTGCTGGACGGCCTTTTGTAAGCTCCAACATGCTGCTTCGGTGCTGCGGTCCTTAAGCACCCGGCTCCTTTAAGACTGATTCAGCTTATCGCCTGATCCGCAACAGCATCAGACTTCCAGACGTACGATGACATGCGTCAGAGCTCCGGCTAACTGACAGTGTGTCAGTGACGACAAGCCAAAAGTCAGTCATTCAGCCAGGCAGTCTGATAGTCAAATCCTAATTGAACGAGGGCAATGTCAACTTTCATTATTAATATGTGATCTGGAAAAAAAAATCTGCTGGGCATTAAACTGGAAAAAATGGCCCGTGCTCCGTTTTGGGTATAATCACAAGATCGTGGTCCCAGATTCCTTACCAAACAGGGCAGTTTCTCACTTTCCATTGCTACTCAAGTTTCAGTTATCTTTGAAAAATATTATTTTGCCGGATTTTACCGCGCCTTTCCAATGATACAGCCTTGTGTAAATGAGTGACCTAATAACTTAAGACCACCTTGATTACATCTGTCAGATTCCACTGAATGAAATGACATAACACCTATAATCACTTAATTATCCACTATTGACAATACGTTCTGTAGCCGTCCGTACTGGTGTGATTTTTTTTTTTTTTTTTAAACTTTGAAAGCCGTTGCTATGGGTTACAGCGCAGTTACCGTGCTGGTATCAGTTTGGAGGTGGTCCCTGCAGTTGGCATGGGAGGTGTGTGGGTTTTTGCTGCGGGTGAAACAAGTTGCTGCAATGAGATAATGGCCAGGTGCTACAGCCAGCACAGGCCCGCTATTCAGTGCAGGGTCTGACTGACACCACTGCAGCCTCCACATGCCAATCCATAAAGGACCATTGTGGGGAGCGGAACACTGCAACGTACAAGAGGCTAACGAGAGCGACAGTGCGTGTGCGCTTGTTGGAGAGAGAGAGATGAAGGGCAACAAAAAATACCAAAGCAATGAAGACGACCAGTTCAGGGGAAAAAGTTAAAAGAAAATTAAAGAGAGGGAAGAAAAATCACTGGAAGCATCAGGTAGAGGAGGAGGAGTAAACTGGGCGGTGAGAGGCAGCTGGCCCAGTCAGAGAAGCGTAGATTGGCTATCAATTTGGAAAGTGATAAAAATTGTGGCAAGGAGGGATAGATACACAGAGATAGTAAATGAAGGCCGAAAGCACGGAGGAGTCTGGAGGGAGCGGGGAGGTAAAACCTAACATCCATCAAACCGTGTAAATTTGCTGAGTTTACAGTCCCCCGGCGCAGCGGGAGCGTCGCCCCATCGCTTCGGCGTTATTACTGAACACACGCGGCTTGGTTTGCCCGTCGCCAGAGCCGTTAATCACCGTGGGCAAACTCAGGTCTGCTCCTGAGAGGAACTGAAATGTCAGAGAGTTCGGGGAGGGGAGAGGGGGGGTCGTGCCTGGAAAAAACGGAGCAGGAAGGGGGGGGGCGGGGCGGGGCCAGAAGGTTTTCCCGCACTGATGCAATCCAAGCACATGCCACCAGAACTGCCTGGCTGGAAAATCTCAAGGATGTGGCGTGGACAGAACCCAAGCCAAGAAACACAGTTCCTGTTTTTCTTAAAGACGCGCTGGACGGCTGAGCTAACAGATAGTGAAGCGCATGACACACACACACACACACACACACACACACACACACACACACACACAAAGGTTCTGCAAAAAAAACAGGCCCCTGCAACACATAATGCATGTATAGCTTTCCAAGTTCCCCACATACGCCTTCCAGATGTGTCCTAACTGCTACTGTGCCTTTGCAATCTCCGTGGCAATATGCCCCCTCTCAACGATCCTCTTCAGCCGTTCGGGCTGTTTCCTAATAACCCTATTGCATAACTCTCCTCTCTTCAAATAGAAAAACAAACAGACAATACAGCTACTGATGTGACTAAGAAGCAAAATAAATTATAGGTGAGACACTAATATTTTAAACCAATAAACCCATAATGTGTTTTAATACTCCTCTCGCCATCTAGTTATGCCAAAAAGCATGAGTACTATCTACTACTGCATCACTAACGCAGGGCAGCAGGGTGGCTGTATCACCTGCAGGGTTTATGTCCTTCCAGTGTTGTGTGAGGCTCCTCCCACCAGCCAGTTATGTCACTGAATTGCCCAGATCGTATGTATTTGACACCTGCCTTGCGCTCTGTGCTGCCTGATGTTGGCTTCTGTACCACCACTGTACTAAATAAACAGCTGTAAGGGGACTGGACAGTTAATTAAATAGTTAAGCTGTGGTTAAGTGCAAATGAGTTATGGATTGTTAAATGGCAGTATATTATAAAGATGTTTTACATTTTGGTTATATTACCACCAGGAAAATCTGTACCGTGCTTTAAAAGAAATATTTTTCAAGGAATTTTTCAGTTCAGGAGATTGTGCCTCGAGTGTAAACTAAATTGTTATTCTGGAACTTATCTATGTGACGCACGGAAGAAACATTAAACACACACACTTTCAACAAAAACACACGCCGATTCTCATGGCTCAAGACTCGAGACTGACTTCCTGCCACTTCCTGTATGGACAGAAACGTCTCCTGAACACTGGTGTCGTCGGGGAAATGAGCTCATCGACTCCGCTCGCTGGCCTGCAACTTGGCGGTCTGCGAAAAAACGGCAGCTTGATGGCGTCGGTGAGCGTTACCAGGGTTATGGATGGGCTACATGTCACTGCTCTGGGGTGACAAACGGTAACCGGCCCCCTTCATTGCCCCATGCAAAAACAGGGCTGAGTCATACAACTACATGGGAATGAAACACGGAAATACAGCGACAAAACGCAGACACAGGACAGCCAGTCACACACCAAAAATAGCTGCTTCCGACTGGGTCGGCAATTACCCACTGGGGCAATCAGCAGGAGTGATGTCATTACTGAGAAGAGCTTCAAACCGCACAGCCTGGCTGACATCATAGCCCTTCAGAGGTGGAGGGAGGGCACACATTAACCTGGCGTGATGTGGACCTGAAACGCCCGTGGAAAGGCTGCCAGGGCAGAACAGGCAGTTACAGGCAGCAGCACCACACGCAGCTGTCAGACAGCCTAGTCAAACAGCTAAGTATAAAGGGTCACAGTCACAGAGTACTCTAACTGGCTGCTTGAAACAAAATCTTGGTCTGGATTTGTACTTTCTGAACCTGAACTTTCCACCTCTGTCTGTAACGGGTTACTTTTGTGAGTAACTTCCCCAACACTGCATGTCTGCCTTTTGTTCTTAAATGCTCACAAAGCGGACAGAGGTGTCTGGGGACCAAGCCTGAATTTCTGGCCCCGACTTTTCAAAACTCTGCACAACATCAACAATCGGCAGCGCTGCCTTTTTCCGTCTCACAGAGCGACTGCCCCTTAAACTGCCACGCACCACGATGTCCCAAAACTCCTTACTGCTACGATGACTGGAAATATCGCAGAAAAAAAGTGATGTATAGCTCCCTCTATTGGCCATTACTGGTAGCGACACTGGAGTACAACTTCACATTCGTACCCACTTCAGTGTAAAGCTTCTGTTGCTATTACCATCATAGGTGGGTTTGTTCTTTGAGGGGCCCCACCGTCCCAGTCCAAAACCCCGCCTCCCTCCCCCTGCCATCTGCATTTGTAAAATTTGCTGTGGCCCCTACAGCCTTTTCATTGTTTGTGATGGAGAAGCTGGTCATCTTAGGCAAATGTTCTGTTAGAGACTTCCTACCTTTAATTTCTATTTCCTGCTGCTGCTGGAATGTGATCACATCCTGGCTGCCCGTATTGTTAACCAGTGAGTAACTTTGCTAGTGAGTAGAATCAGGGCCCACTTGTTCAGAAGTAATCTGAACAGGCTCCGGTTTTCAGATTGGATCAAATCTTGAAAGCGGATTGTTCAAAAGGATTCTGAAATCGGATTAGATCAGGTAATCCAATCTTGGTTTCGATCTGGATTAAACTTTGAGTATGAGTTGTTCCAAAATTTTTTAGTAGGATTGAGATACCTTTGATCCAAAAAATAAAAAATCAGGATTATCCTGATCCAAGGAGGAGGGTGGATTCAGGGTGGATTTCAGGAACAAAATGTAATAAAACTGTAAAACAGGTCAATTTGTATAATGTAATATATGCACTTATCCATATTTTGCATTTGAACTATTACAGTAGACATAAGGCTGCTTAAGTCTAAGTACAAAAAGTAAAAAAAAAATGGCCCCAGAAAATAATATCCCAAACAGCAGATAATATCAAACAAAAATAATACATTTAACCATCATTCATCGTTGTATATTAATTACAAAGACACAGTCACCAGAGATGAACCAATCAAAAGTGGTTTCTACTGATTACATCCCTTATTATAGTTAACTGTTTGACATTAAACCTTTTGATGATTTAAAATTCACAATGTATTTGTGAATAATGCATATTTGTTTTTACTTATTGTTGATCAGGATGAGCGGTCTGACTTTTTAAAACAAACTGAAAATAGAAGGGGATGTTTGCATTATTTTGTTGTACTATTGTCTCTCTTCAAATAACGCTTAAAGCGACCTCCGACTGGCCCGTTGTTCTTTACATAACTAGTCGGTAACACTGTGATATGTCACACCGTTTAGGATGCGGCTAAACCAGATTTGGTAATCTTAAAAAGTTTGTGTCTGGATCAGGGAATCCAGTGATCCAATCCAATGTTGCTTTGAAAAACCAGCGTAAAAGTAAGATAGATCACCTGATCCTGAATAACAATACGTGGGATTTCCAAGTCGGAATCACTCTGATCCAGATTTTGAACAACTGGGCCCAGAGGATCATAGCTAGGTAGCTGGTTAACAGAGCGCACTGCTCCAGCATCTCAATTATTAGTTTAATATGTATACTATAATAATACAGTGTAGTGACTGTTTGTGGCCAACAGCGGGCCAAACCTCAGGGGCCACACACAAACGCACGGTCTGAGTAGCCGTAAACATTGCCGCTGATTACCACACTGCATTAAAGATTAATTCCTTCGAGTTTTCTCATGAGGGACGAGCAGCAAAGCAAATGTATGTAATTTGCTGAAGTGCGTAATTGATTGTTCCAGTGTAACACTTGCCTGTCTGAAAATGAGATTTTACATCCCTTTCAGATTTAACAAATTAGCTCGTGCTAATCTCTTGCGCAAACACAGGAGTCCATTTAAAAAGTTATTAAAAGCTATTTAAGCTGCAATGAACACCAGACAGGAGAAGAACGAAGAAAAACAAGCAGAAAACAGGTCAGAGAAAAGAATGATGCAGCTGTAGTGACTGGAAAAAAATTTGCATCTAGCATTACTGCATTGGTCAAGTTCCCTGTTCTATTTAGCCTGGCTTTTATATCAAGGGAATTTTACAGCAATCATTTGGAGGGTTCGCCAACAAAAATACCTTTAAATGACAAAAATATGTATTAACTGCCATATATAAGCCCAGACAGATGGGTTACAGCTGAAATGCCAAAGCTGCTATCAGACTCCACATTAAAAACCTACAGGCGTATCAATGGAAATTTCACCTTCGAGCGCAGCGCAGATATCGTCGCCTTTGTGCAACCGAGCGAGCAATGGAGTTGGCGGAGCGTCAGAGCTGTTATGGCAGAAGTAGATCATTTCGTTTACCAAAAAGCCAAGAGCCTCCATTTACGAAGCTTTACGAAATATCTTCCTGTACCTCAACAGGTATCGCATGGTGCTCGCAACGCGAAGGTTGCGGGTTCGAATCCCAGGGAGTACACATAAATTGCGACCTTTCCCTCTAGTGGAAGTTGTTCTGGATCAAAGCATCATACGAGTAAATGTAGATTTAAACACCTTAAATCACTTTCATCCCAGGGTACCATTCACAAGTACAGATGACCATTGTGACCCTCTAGTACGTCCCACTCCAAAGCCCTATGGCTGTACGGACTGAAAGGTGCCCCCTCCCCCAACCCCCCTCTTTCCTACCTTATGGTTCCCCGCCATCTTGCGCAGGAAACTCAGGGTGCGCCCCAGTGGGCTGCCTGTCTTCACCTCGTGCTCCCCCTGCTTGCCCCCCAGCGTCTCCCTCCTCCCCCGGCTCTCCTGGAACGCAGATCCCAGCCCGCTGCCAGCATCCACACTGAGAGAGGACAGGAGAGAGGCGCACAAAGGCAGCACAGAGACGCCTCTGTCAGGCCAAGTCCCTGCCGGCCAGTGCATTTTCTACCCCCCATTGCCCCCTCCTGCTGAGCGCTCGCCTAAGCACCTGTTCCCTTTTGTGCGGTGCCAGTATCAGCATAACAGAGAAATTGATTTATTTCACATATCAGTGTCAGGGCAGGGTTAGGGTTAGTCGAGAGAGGTAATAGCGCACCCTGCTGGTCAGTGACGGAAGTGGAAGTGTGTGTGTATGTTGGGGGAGATTCACTCACCCTTGTGTGGACCCTTCGAGCAGGGAGTAAACAGAGGCTCCTGAAAGAGACAGACGTGTCAGTGAAGGCAATCACAGCGAGCAGACGAGTCAAGCTGAACGAGTATGCAGTGACAGGAAGCAACACTCGGAAGAATAACACCAACACCCAGGCACCACACCGGCCACTGCCAGCGAGACACTGGCTACTAAAGTAAGACGACAGGGAAACAGACCGGCTACCTGCTCCGGACAGACGCGTAGACAGAGGCGAGGAGGACAGTTCGGCAAAGGAAGGTTTTCTTCCTCTTTGAGAGGCACAAATGAAAAGCGGTGGAGGCGACGCCGAGGGGCAGAGAGCCGGGCAGCAAAGGGGACGGGAACGAAAACTTCTGGCTGCTGTGCGCCGACGACAGGCACAGCCGCGGCAGAACAAACGCAGGAAGGCTGCTTCCTCATCGCCGCTGGAGACTGCGTGCGCGGCCGGCACACAAACGTACCAAAAACAACACGCACACACAGGCGCACGCGCAGAGAAGAACACGCACCTAATGATTTGAGTGACTTGTGACCCTTTGGGGTCACATACACACAGAGAGTGTGCACTTGTCATGAGGAAAGCGGGGGACACTTTGCAGTACTGATTTGGTGGCAGAAACAACGACACACACAGACACACACACACACAATGACACACACACACAATAACACACACAGACACACACACAGACACACACACAGACACAACGACACACACACACAGACACACACAGACACACACACACAACGACACACACACACACAATGACACACACAGACACACACAGACACACACACAATGACACACACACACAGACACACACACACAGACACACACAGACACACACAACGACACACACACACACAACGACACACACACACAATGACACACACAGACACACACACACACAACGACACACACACACACACACAACGACACACACAGACACACACACACACAACGACACACACACACACAACGACACACACACACAACGACACACACACACAACGACACAGACACACACAGAAACACACACACACACAACGACACACACACACAGACACACACGCACAGACCAAACCCATAAGGCTAATAATTACACACAGATCATCAAAAAAGGGAAGAAATGGGCAGAGGTGGAGGGACCCCAATGACCCGTGTCAGGGTTTAGGGGAGGGGGGGCTCACCATGGTGATGTGGGTGTGAGTGTGGGATGGCGCTCAGCGACTGGGATTTGGTGAGAGTCGCACAGAGGGTGGGTGCAGATGCACTGTAGCCGTGTAGCTGGGCTGACTGCTCCTACAACACAGCACAGCGGAGAAGGTTAGACCAACGGGTCGTTAGCTGCAGTAGGACCACTGTCACTACTACACCCCTGCTTCGGCCCAACCCCCGGAAGACCAGCATAACCTGGTGCATGTAGTATGAAGGACAATGGCAGTACTGACCGACGGGTGGCATGGAGGAGCGTGGCAGTACTGATAGGCGGCATGGCAGAGTATGGCAGTACTGACTGACGTGCAGCAGAGAGAAGCGTGGCAGTACTGACCGACATGCAGCGCGGAGGAGTGTGGCAGTACTGACTGATGAGAGGCATGGAGGAGCGTGGCAGTACTGACTGACGAGAGGCATGGAGGAGCGTGGCAGTACTGACTGACGTGCAGCAGACGGAAGCGTGGCAGTACTGACCGACATGCAGTGAGGAGGAGTATGGCAGTACTGACTGATGAGAGGCATGGAGGAACGTGGAAATATTGACTGATGTGCAGCGCAAAAGAGCATAGCAGTACTGACTGACATGCAGCACGTAGGAGAGCGGCAGTACTGACTGACGTGCAGCAGAGAGAAGCGTGGCAGTACTGACCGACATGCAGCGCGGAGGAGTGTGGCAGTACTGACTGACATGCAGCACGTAGGAGAGCGGCAGTACTGACTGACGTGCAGCAGAGAGAAGCATGGCAGTACTGACAGATGTGCAGTGCGGAGGAGAGTGGCAGTACTGACTGACATGCAGCACGGAGCAGCATGGCAATACTGACCAGTGGCAGTACTGATAAGTGCATAATGTGAAGGAGTGGCAGTTTTAACCAACATACAGAGGAAACAGGACGGTTCTGATCGACGCATGCTTTCCCATTCCTTCTCAGAAAGAGCCATTTGGTCCATTAGCGTACCTCAGCAGACCCTTACCTCCAACAGTGAGAAATGCTCTGAGTCAGAGCCCACCTCCTCCTCTGTGAGTGACAGCAGGGAGCCCAAGTCCTGGGCATAGTAGGTTATGGGGGCTCTCCGGGGATCCCGCCCTTTGCGCCCCCCAAAGGGCCCGTCCAGCATTCGCTCTATGCCTTCGGGGTCCAAATTCTCCAGACTCACGCTGCCAGAGAAGACAGAAACGAGTGAGAGAGAGGGAGAGAGGGAGAGAGTGAGAGGAGAGAGATGGAAAAGTGCAGAAGCAGAGTGAGAAAGAACAAAACCGCACAGAAGAATGTGGTCTTTGTAAACACAAAACCTATTCAGCCGTAATACCACCGGCTGTAACCTCCCGACGCTGTCACTGCACTGCAAGCGTTAAGACTGCTGTCACGGCAACTGCGACCACGGATACTACTGCCAAGGATGTTAGCACAGCGCATACAGCTACACAGGTTAGAGCAACTACCAGTTCCACTGCTACTGCTATCCCTATTACTGCTATCACTACTGCCACCCTGCCACATAGAACACTTTTGCCATAGCAACTTCACAATGAATCCTATACTTACTCCTACAGTACTATTACTACCTTGATATAAATTTACCATAACAAACTAGACCACTACGACTGTAATCCCTGGTAACCAGGTGCCGGAGACCGTTATCCTGCTGTCCCCAGCGTAGCCCCCTTGTCTGACCGGTGGTGGTGACCGGCGCAATGCTACCTCACACAAAGGGCCCCAATGTAGCGGTAAACAATGAGCTGTGGCCTCCAGTAAACACAATCGGGACACTGAGCTCCCTTTGCTACCAGCAGGCGTCCCCGCACTGGCCACCGAGCCCGGGGCTGGGTCCACCCGCCCGGGGAGCGTGACAGTGACAGGGGACAGATTCGCTCCAAGACTGCAGGCCTTCTGTGCTCAGAAACAAAACAGCACTGCAAATATGTCACCCATCACCACGAAATGAGTCTTATGGGTGCAGTTCTACCAGTGCGACTTAAGACTCATTTCGTAACGACGGGTCACCTATAGCTCCACGCAAATAGGAATCAGTGAGCCATCCATCCACAGACCCATCCGTACTCTGTAACCGATATACAATCGGAGATCGCAGTGAGCCTGACAGCTACCCAGGATTTACAGTACATGGGGCTGGACATTCCCTGGATGGGATGCCAGTCCATCACGGGACTCACACCAAGCGCAGCAATCTGCCCGACCGGCATGTTTTAGCAGCAAGCGAGAAAGCCAATGCAAAACTAGGGAGAGTATTCAAACTCAGGGTTATGGTGTTGGAAATCGAACCCGTGACCCTGGAAGCATGAGGTCACAGTGATGCCTCCGAGTTAGGGCACAGGCAAGAAATCAGGAAAAAAAAATTATGCACAAAAACGAAGTTTGATATGTGAAAATTGCTCACGATTTAATAACACCAGTCCTGGTGTTCAAGGTAAAACGTGCAGGAACTAACAAATCATTTCATAAGTCTTATTAATGTGCTGTTAAAATAACGTCATCAAAGGGAAGAGACTGCATGCTGTTCCTGGCTGTTATCCACCGAATTAATCATTTTCCCTTTGGATTTTCTTTTATTGAAAACCAGTTTCTCAGTTGAAAATACCGAAGACCACCGAAAGGTCTGATCGCAGCAGGATAACAGAATAATCACACTGTCCCCATCGCCACTGCAACACCGTGCGCCCGGCGGACTGCCTCACAGCCCCACACAGCTGTTCATACATGTTTACTTTATTTATATACGTCTATTTATTTAACAGACGCTTTTGTCTAACGTGACGCACAGCGAGGCAGATAATAGTTATAATCATGAGCAAACAGCTGGTAAGGAGCCAAATAGGTATTAGTGCAGCTAGACTGGACCTCCAATAAGAGATCAGGAACAGGTTTAAGTTAGTACTGGGGGAGGGGCTAAACAATGCATCAGACATCCTTTTAAGAAACCAACATAACAACTATTCAGATGGGGGGGGGGAAGCCCAAATATAACGTACTGCAGGTATACCCTCCTTATATCTATGATTGTTACTATGATTGTGAAAAGAGCTGTCAGTAGCTGGGGCAGAATGTCAGGATGTGACTGAGCAGAAAGAACAAACTGGACAAGGGGAACAGCAGCATCTCACAGACTTCAAACCGTCTGAATGGGGAGAATGTTTGTGCCAGAATATTTGAACAAGAAAACAGCAGAGGCGGTAACCAGGAGATGAGAGATGTGGGCTTCTGTAGAGAAAAAACATGAGCAGGAATACGACTGTTGAGTCGCCGTGGGCATTGAAATGCGAGGAATACCCGCGTCCCAGACTCAGGAGCTCCCCCTACCTGCGGTTCTTGGGCTGCGCATCTCCCCACAGCCCCGAAACCTGGTCGAAGCTAAATCTCCTTCCGCGGTCCTGCTTCCCCGGAGCGGAAAAGAACGGGGACCGCTGGATCTCCATCCCGTCTCCGGCCGGCAGATTTGGAGTCAGAGGGAAGGCGAGGCAGGGAGAACGGGGGGACACGGTGGGACGAGGGGAGGGACACCCTGAGAAGGCTGGGAGCGGGGGGCAGGGAGAGGTGTGGTGGTCATCTGGACAGGAAAGAAACGTGACTTTGAGACACATTTGTGTAGATGCAGATCACAGAGCAGAGTCAGGAGTGGCAGCCTCAGTTTTCACTGACGTTTTTCCATTAGTGCTGAACGTGAGATGGGAGACCGTCATAAATTTGGCCAGAAGTAGCCTATAGATCTGCATACGCATGCATACGTATTCAGAGACTTTAACTGTATACAATACTAATCAAAAGTCTGGACACACCTGCTTTTAATACGTCTCTATTTTAGCAATGTTATTGACCATACAGTAAAAGGCAATTAAATAAAACATATAAAATATTGCAAGAATCATGAGAGGTGTTCGCCATCTCAATTTTTTTTCAAATATCAGACTTTACAAAACAGCCCCTTTTTGCTTTGATGACAGCATCACAGACTCCCTGCATTCTATCAACCAACTTCCAGATGTAGCCACCTGGAATGCTTCTCCAACAGGAATGAAGGAGTTTCCACAAGTTCTGGGCACAAGTTGGCACCTTATTCTTACTCTTTGACCCAACTCATCCCAAACCTGCTGTATAGGGTTTAGGTCAGGGCGATTGTGGGGGTTGGGGGGGGCTGGTAATCTGTTACAGCACACCATCTCCTTCCTTGTTCACAGGATAATACTTACTACAACCTTGAGGTGCATTTAGGGTTATTATCTTGATGAAAAACACATTCTCAGTAGGTGTCTCCAGACTGGTACTGGTAATTGGTACTGTACTTACAAAATATGAGTAGTTTAGGGGTGTTTAAGGACATGACCCCTTAGTGCCAAAACAACATCAATACCCCCCCCCCCCCAAAACCAAACACAAAAACAGGAAACTTACGGTTTGAGTTGGCAAGCCAGTTCAACAACCGAAGAATAATCTTAATTCACAATCTTTTCTAGCAGACGACATAAGAGACACAGGAATGCAAAACAAATGAGGGGTCAAGAGTGTAAAGTGACAAAATCAGAGGTTGCTTGACGTGCTTTTTTTCCAACACTGGTTTCGTTGGAACTTTCAGTCATAGACATCTTGGCGAAAGAAGGCATAGCACCCCCTAGAGTTCCGTAGCTGCCATTACAAGTTTACTGACCTTCACAAGCCTGAAATTAATATTCACTTAACTTAATTAGGCATTTTTCAAAAATCACTTTACAACAAAAAACTCTTTGTTATGTGTGGTGAAGCTTTAACTGTCACCAGCATGGCTCCATTGTGTTCCTCGTGCCGTGCGCGTATCTGATTGTTACTGACGCGTAGACGCCGCGCACAGGCGCAGAGTCCTGAGATCGTCCGCCAGTCCTTTCTGTTTACGCAGAGTGTTTGTCACAGACTCAAAGAGTGTTCGACCCACTATGTCAACAGTTCAGATAACAGCAGCGTTTCCTCTTCATCCCGAGATGACAGCACAGCTAGTAACCTGCCCCGTTAGCGTTACTGAACGCCTCCACATACAACCAGATGTCAATCATTCACAGGCAAGTGCCTGACGCCGGCCAATATGCACACCTCGAAATTACGATTTGTTACAGCTTTATTTATATCCTACAAACGTTCCAGTTATATGTGGTTATATTCATGTTGTGTCAGGAAAGCGCAGCTTTTCTTCCCCTCTAGTTCCTTCTCTTATTCAGGCATTTAGTGTTAACCCGTAAGATAATATAAGCATTTTGAAACAGCCACAGGTCAAGAGAGATAATCAGCCATCTGCTCTGCTTTTCATCACCCAGATCAGTTTACTTTTTTATGCCACGCATCCTCTACCATTGTCTGAAACTGATACTGGATCAGACACGGGTACCTGCTCTGCCCAGGAAAAGCAAGGTGTTCAGAGAACATGAGCCCTCCGTCCCTCTGGTTTCGGGGGCGGGTGGTGGTGGTGGTGGGGGGGTGTTTCGAGCCCCGTCTGCTTGCACCACGTTAAAACAGCCTCTTTAAAAAAAGTAAAAGTCCAGTGTTGTCCGAGAGGTAAGATTTCAGATTTTGTACACAAATCCACTGAGATTTCCATTTGCCTGCATGTGACTTGCTCCCCTGCCCTTCCTCCATCTGCAGATACTGACTCTTGTTAGCATGGAAACCCACACAAACATTGCATTTCAACACAACTGATAAAACTGACAAAATTGATCTCTGCTTTAAAATTCCGAGTTAAGCAAGGAGTATTTTAAATGAAGGAAGGGCCAAATGAAAACAGGGTAACCGGTAGTATCTAGTTCTTGATTAAAAGGTTCAGCGATATGAACACGTCCTTAACAGCACATCCTTTTATCCCACACAAGCTTAGCGTTCGTGTGACAGTTTCGTGAAAATGTCCAATTCGGTGTTATTTATTTATTTAATTTTTACTGGAATTCACGATTTTTAGATTTCATGTTACATCGTCCTTAACGCATGCAACTATTTTGAAATAATACTTTCCGAGATTAAGAAAGTGTAACGAACAATGCTATCAACCTTTGAAACGATGTAGACAGAAAATGTGCGCTTTTAATCCCGAAGCGCAGCATCTCAGAGCCGTAATTAAACAAAGGCAAATACAGGTGTCTGTTTCCCCTCATTATTTTTAATTACACAAAAAAATGTGAGTGGTTCATTTTAAAAGTCTAATACACACGCAACATCACTCACCTGTTCGCATGTATTTCCACAAAGGCGCGTGTGAAACAAGCAAAGCTCCGTCGGGTCAGACAGTGACCTCCGCAAAATCACCGGAGCGAGCGGACAGGCGAAGCGTCCCTAAGTCACAGCCTGGCAGCACTTCCCAGGTAGGCGATCCCTCTTCTCCTCGGTCCCCCCGCCTACCACCCAAGGTACGGACCCGCCGTGCAGGTGAATTCTGAGTCACTTCTTCTTGACACGGAAGGCAGATTTTTTATTCCCACCTCCCTCCTTTTTAAAAACGCCACTCCCTCTCCTGGTCAAGTCTCAGCTGTCTGCCTGTTTATGCAACATGTTATGCTGCACCGTTTTAAGTGTATATGCGCTGTTTTATATCTTTTTATGTTTCTTTGTTGTTGTTTTTTTAATCCTGAGCCCATACAAGGCGACACGGTATATTCATTAATTAATGCCTGTTGGGAATTTCTTCCAGCACCCACGTGTTCAATTATTCCCTGCATGATCCCCCCTGCACGGACGTCACCATTCTCAGTTACAGGAAGGTCCTGGAAAAGGGGGAGACGGGAAGAGAATGGCAGCAGGGGCAGTGTTAGGAATTTACAGTGCAAAAGCTTCATTCTTTCCTCACTCTCCCTCTCCCTCCCTCTCCCCCTCGAAGAATGCTGACTCCCTCTCTTCCATGGCGTGTCGAGCCGATACGTTAGCCGAGAAATCCAACACCTCCGTTTCCTTGTACGAGATCGTATTGTGTCAGGCAAAAATGGATCAGCAGTAACATTTAGCTTAATTAAGTAAAACTTTCCATGAACTCCGACGGAGAGCTTAGCGGGAGTGGCACAGCATATAACTCGAGGGATAAAAATGTGTGTCACGTAGAGACGGGAAGGAGCTGAAGAAAGTATACCGATGCTAATATGTCATCGAAAAAATTAAGGGTTTTGTTTACTTAGTGTCGTACTGAATCATCACTGGGGCCAGGATCTTAAGTAAGGAATGCAAATACAATATGTGTAACAACACAGTGCTACTGGGTGAATTGAGCCAACGTTGACTTCACTTGGCCAGCTTGTCAAATTATTATCATTATTTATTTATGGTTAAAACATATATGAACAGAGTGCAATTCTGTCAGGGGCTCACGAAGTAATACACAGCCGTATTCATCAGAAATCATTTATTAAAATCCCCATAGGCGTAATGAAAACGATCCAAAAACTGACCACAGGCAACGCACACAAGTTCATGCCACGGTTACATCTGACAAAAACCTAAAACCGTCACATTTAAAAATCAGTCAAGTAAAATTCTTTTTCTAATGTATATATTCAAAGAGGTTTGGGAGGCCATAGTAAAACTTGTCGGGGGTGGCAATAAACAATTACGTTCCGATGCCATGTCCCGGGGAGAAACGGCCTTTATTTATTTTACGATGAGCGCCTATGTTTGAAACTTAATTACTACTAAAGACGTCGTCCTCGACCGGTGGCGTTTCGGGGGGAGGGGCGATGCCCCCCTCCCAAACACCAATTCTGATTGGTTTGAAAACACCTCATGACGTTGATTTTTGAGGTGCCAAACTTATACTGTTGGTTAACATACTGTTAAAACTGCTGTGTTCCGCGGAACAATAACTGTTTTTGCAGATCTAACTTTCCTTCAGTAAACTGAACAAGCACCTAAGCAACGAAGGGTTCAAATTTTTAAGTTGCTACACACTGAGACTATTCAAAAATATATATTAGTAAACATTAAAAATGGATAAGATAAGATAAGATAAGATAAGAGTGGATTCTATAGCCTATATTTTGAGTCTGTATTTGGGAAACAGATAATCTTTCGTGGAACCGCTACAAGACTGTTGGTTTTGCGATGAAGGAAAATAACGACGAAGAGCCTGAATGGATGTTCGTACAGCTGAATATCGACTGCATTAGCTGTCCATACATCTTAGTTCTCCCCGATTAATATATTTATAGTACACTTTCAAATATTGTATAGTCTTAAATAATTTCATTGTTGTATTATCCTACATTTAACAGCAGCGTTCTTTTATTTTGTTATTATCGTGAAGCATTCTGGTAAAAAAGAAATACATACATATATAATAAAAAAAACTAAAAATATAATTCAAAATAACTAGAAACATGAGAATTACATTGTACACATCACTATGTAAGCATCACCTTTTCATACAAAATGTATCAAATAAACATGTTAGAAAAATACAGTCCACAATAATTCAGTTTACAGTGCATGAACTGAATTACACAAAATTATCTGTCTCACTGGGAAAACTATGGATGTCGGGATGCAGTGAAGGTCTCGGTGAAGGTTAATTCCATAGACGTGTATCATGCTTCCTGAACTGTGCATGGCCTGCACAAACGCATGCATCTACATATTCCGGCCTTTCAGTCTTTGCTCATTACGGCAAAAAATATAATTCAGACCGTTAGTTTATGTTAAGTTCCCTATAAAAATATTTCATTTCCGCAAGTTAGTACAGAAGACAAAATAACACCTTACATTTCTTAGAGGAAGATACGATTGCATCCCATGGTGACTCCATCTCCCAATGGAGATGTCGCACAATGAAAGGGAGACGGCGCTCTGGCGCCCCTGGTGGGGACAACTAAGAACTGCTGCTGAGCCGGCGTCTGAGGAGGGTGGCCGGTTTGGTCTCTGTGTCCTCCTGGTCACTTTCGCACTGTCTCTGTCACAGGTGAACACGGCGGTTTCAGTCACTCCTGTGCCTCTGCTACGGTCATATACTGTCGCATTACTGTATTTGATTCTTCATTATTTTAATAACTTTATCTGTGGCAACTTACATCTTCATATAATTGTATCTATATACAACCACGGTGTTTCTTTAGGATTATTTTGGCAATAAGTCCTTC
This sequence comes from Brienomyrus brachyistius, assembly GCF_023856365.1. NCBI lineage: Eukaryota > Metazoa > Chordata > Actinopteri > Osteoglossiformes > Mormyridae > Brienomyrus > Brienomyrus brachyistius. Next base: position 15,520,314 of record NC_064541.1, read on the forward strand.
GGATTCTGTGATATTTGTTTATCGGCTTGTAACAAGCCAAAAAACCTGGCTTTAGATTCTGACAGTGTAGCATAATATATCATATAAACCAGTTGAAAGGAGTTGGGTAAATCGAGTTCAGAGAGTAAAACTAAGTCCAGACCAAGATTGTGTTTCAACCAACCAGTTGATTATAGAGTCACAGTCACAGAGAACTCAACTGCTTGGTTGAAACAAAATCCCAGTCTGGACTTTTACTATATGGACCTGAATTACCCAACTCTGCATATAACTCAATGACATTTCCATCTCAATCAAAACAGCATCTCTCAGCGTTTCCTTACCAGCTCCTCGTCTACTTTTATACTGGGCTTGCACAGTAACTGAAGACGGCAGAATCGGTTACATGCCGACACCATGTTGTAGGACATCTATAGCGAAAGCACAGACAGGAAAGAAAGTAAAGGAAACCGTATTACCACAAATAACGTGTCAAGTTAAAAAATTACTGCAGTTTCAAAATTGGACAGCAGATGGCAACGTCCACATGAAAGTTAACTTCATGGCGCGCATTCCTTAGCGAGCGGGATCACAATCATGATCATAAGAACACTGTATTTGATTGCAGCGTATTTTTGCAAGCCACACTACAGCTTCTGTGGGGGAGGGGGATGACAGAAATAGCCCCAATCATATTAATGGGTCATCAGCCCACTCAGATCACGATTCTCAGTCACAAAGGAAAGCAAATAATAAGTATTGTTTTTGGACACTAAAATGAATCCTATCACTATATTTCCAAATCTGAAATGCATAATTATTTATTTAAATGTCTTATAGTTATTACGGGTTCCACACATACCGGGAGAGCGCTCTGCACTTGCTGGAAATCAGAAAATGCACATTCATCCACTTTAAAAAGCACCTTCAGGGCATTTTTACTCTTTCCGGAATAAGAAATGTTCCCCCCCCATGTGATATGGAGTGTTACAGGTCTGCCTAAAATACAGCTGGATATCAACAGGGCCAGAGTGCAGGATCTAGTTGTATAAATAGGTAAGAATTAAGTCACTTTTAATCATGCCGTGAGTCTAAGTCACTGTAAAAATGTAACTGCAATCTGTCCAGGAGCATACTGTGTGTGATCACGCCCGGCCGCCTCTCCGCATCACAAGTTCGGTGACACGAGCTCCTGACCTCATGTTTCAGCTACCCTGAAGTCAAGCTAGGGAAAGACCAAGCTTATCCTAAGCAGACATGGGCCTCGGGCGCGTCGGTGTGACGTAGGAAGGAGAGAACGGGAGAATGCTAGGCGACTAAATGGCTAGGCAGGCTTTCCCGGGAGGGCAGCCCCTCTGCATTTTACAGGATGGAGGGCGGGCCGACACATCACCTTCCATTTCCTCTTGGCGTTGAACCTCTTGAAGTTCCTCATGTTGATGGAGGAGCGATTTCTGCTGGCGGCCTGTTTTCGTGTTAAGGGCTGGGGAAATGGAAGGGGAGGGGGGGGCAGTCAGATAACATGTCTACAGGTGATCCGCACATACTGATCATCACCCCATGTAGACACACTAGATCAGGGCTCTTCAAATCTGGACCTCGATTCCGAATCCAGGCCTGGTTTTCAGCTCTCCCAGGTATGCTAGCAGCAGAGTTGGGTAATCCAGGTCCAGAGAGTACAAGTCCGGACCGAGGTTTCGTTTCAACCAACCAGTTGAAGATAAAGAGTGACAGTCACAAGGTAATCAGCTGTATGGCTGAAACAAAATCCCGGTCTGGACTTTTACTCTCTGGACTAGAATTATCCAACTCCTGCTAGCAGTGCTTGGACATTGAGGACCATGATTTAAATAGCCCTGCACAAGAAGCCAAAAACCCTGTGCCCTTACTCACCTTAATCCAGGGATGGAGCAGACACTCATCTGCCGTCATTCTCTCGCTGTACAGACAGACAAAGGACTCAGTTTTATCCTCTCCATTGCTGCGGAATGATACACATCCCCCATGTCACCTATGTAAAACTATCCCCAGCATTTATACCCCACCTGTCGCACATCCCTAAACCCATTTGCATGGATCCTTGCCTGTTCTTCCAGAAATAGGTACAGGAGCCATTTAATCCTCTTGCGTATTACTCACATCAACCTGCTAGTTCACACTTACTTTAGTCATGCAATAAGTGACCCCGCCCTCGGTATCGTTAAGTCATCCAAACAAATTACTTTTGTTCTTTGCGCAGTAGCTTCTCGATGAAGTCTTTGGCCATGTCGCTGGTTTGTTTAAAATGGTAGTCGTCGAATTCGTAGGTCATCTCCACGATGTTTTTGAGCGTCTCTGTGTCGTTATCTCCTTGGAACGGGGACATGCCACTCAACCTGTAGTATGGGGGGGGGGGGGTCATGCAGATTATACATGTGACGCTAGATGCAGTGAGCGATCGCTCAGACTCTCGGTACTGACACGGACACTCACAGGATGTAGGTGATGACTCCAATGCTCCTGGGGATGATCAGAAAAAAACAGACTGCCGTTACTCCCAGGGCCCTCACACATGGGTTTTGCACTCACCTGTACTCTACCAAATGCCCAGTCACGTGACACAATAAAATGACGCCTGCAGTGTTACTTGTACTGGCCTCAGTTCAAGACTACGATTACGGGAAAATACAGGAAGGCTTACCACATGTCTGTCGCCTCACTCAGGGGTTCGTAATTGATCACCTCGGGAGCTGGAGACCAGGAAAACAACGCGAGACATTTCAGCTGCACAAATGCATGTATCTTGATATCACAAACAATTAAAAAAACATAAAATAATATCGAACTGGGCACTTCCATGAAAAATAGGGAGGAGTACAGAATATAAATGCACTACTTCAACATGTACTATTTAGTTATATCATCACCAGATACTTAAGAACTATGCTCAAACTAAAATATATAATAAATATTAATAACATATAGCCGTTAATGTGCTGCACATAGCACCTCAGTCCAACTCTGTGTCATTATACAACTTCCTGTCCTGAACCACAACCTTCCACACATCGCCATGACAACCCTGGTACCTCCTTTGTGTAGACGTAACTGAAAGATGGAATGTACCACTCACCGATGTACTGGGGGGTGCCGCTTATGCTCTTGTACTCCTCTCCTTGTTCGAAGTGGTGCGCCAGTCCAAAGTCGATAATCTTAATGTTAGGATGTGGCACAGCCTTTTCTGAGAGCATTATATTTTCAGGCTGCAGATCAGGGGTAGAAACACAGGATGAGTCGAACACTAGATCACCCATAAGAGTGTGTGTGTGTGAATCAGCCCTGAGCTCGGGCCTCACCTTTAAGTCAAAGTGGGCAATGCGCTTGCTGTGCATGTACTGGACACCATGGAGGATCTGCTCCAGGAACTCTATGGCCTCGCGCTCTGTCAAGCTCTCCTTCTCTGCAACAAAGTCAAAGAGCTCCCCACCACGGATCCTGCAGAGAGGGGGGTGTTATGAGAAACAGGAAGTGGGGGGGGGGGGGGGAACCTGAGAGAGGAAAGCAACTTGTAGATCTTTGCTTTCATATTCACAACTCATTTTACTGCGGTTTGTATTTGCCTAGGTAAATCACACTTATCGCCGCTGGCTGATTCTCCCACAGGATGCTAAAGAAATGCAACTGGGAGTCGCTCCTGCCTGCTGCCATGAGGCATCAAGACCAGCAGCAGGCCCTCCCCCCACCCCCAGCCAGCAAATACTTCCAAATGCCCCTTTTTATAGCGGATGGTCACACATACTTCCGTTTACGGAAACCTCCCCCTCCCCCAATGGACAATGGAAAAGAAAAGGCAGAAGAAGGCAGGTATCTGAACCCCACCTTGGAGGGAGGGAGGAGGGGGGCTGTGTTTCGCTTCATTAACACACCTGTTGCAACACATGCGAAGACTCAGAAACAATAGACTCATATTGTCTCTCCCTGCATGGGCCCTTTTAGGAGCCTCCGGTCACCACATCCAGCACCTCTGCTCTAAACAGGTTCATGATACACCAGGCTGATGAGCTGGCAGCGTCACCTGATCGCAGAACAGCTACGGCTCATTTAGCGGCTGCCATGGTTAGCATGTACGACAGTAATAAAGAAAACCAACACATGCCTTTACAAATTCAGTACACATGATGACAACACACAACGGGGAGATCGTTGAAGCAGAATGTTGCTAGAATGTTGCTAAAATTGTCCATTTCATGAAGGATGACAGAGACTGAGGATGGAAGGCTGAAGTCGTAGCCACGGTTGTGGTCGCGCCCAAGCTACCTTGATTCTCCCTTAGCAACCACTGCACTTAACAGCCAGGCTGTCGGAACAGAATTCGGTGGCTAAACAAGCAGGGCTGTACCGCTAATAACAGAGCACCCCCCTACCCAGTTACGGCTTGCGTTTTGTCCCTGGGGCAGCTACGCTAACAGCCACATCCAGCTTCTTTCTTTCAGGACAGGTTCCAGCTTGTCGGAATTCCTACGCGGGTGTAAACAGCGAGGATAAAAATATGCAGCGACAAACAAACCTACCGGCACCAAAACAAATCTGTATAAACCTTTGTTGTTGGCTAGTTTGATCCTCCTCATGCTCTGCATCTCTGGTTCATCTGATTCCGTGGCCGTCTCATAGACTCTCTTTATTTTAAGCAAGAAAATGTACTTAATAAAATATCTTTCACTATGTTCATTTAAATCTCTTAATCCAAGGCCCTATTTCCCTTTGTCTCCTACACTCACAATGAGTAGGCCTCAAAACATTTGGCATGACCGTGGCTATTCGACAATGGGACCTCTTCTTCTATTCTTGACACATGGCCCCAGCTCTATGTCCTCGAAATCCTTTTTCTATCCAACTAAAGAACCCACTGTGTAGTTCGCTTTAAAGACACGACAGCTAAATCCATCTCAAGGCTGAAAATCTGTAAACAGTCCTTACAAAAGAATACCTACAAAGCATTCCTCTGCACATACTACTTCTAGGTATGAAAATAATATTCACAATATTGCCAGCAGGTCTGGATATTTTCCAAGTCTAAGGTGTTGCAAGTCTATTTTTTGTAGATATCTATATGTTGTTGTGAGTGTCTGTATCAGTAGGTGAGAGATGGGCGCAAGGATGCGACAAAGCAGTGTGGAACTCTTGCGTAGCTGACAAAACAAGTTTTTTTGTCATTTATAAATGTGTAGTTTCTTACAAGAATGATGCCGAAATGTTGCAATTCATTGGGTTAAGTGACAAACAGCGGTTGGGGCCGATCGCCAAAACCGAAGAAGTTGGTCAACTGGTGTTATGAAAATTGTAAAGCTTCACTTTGGAGTGAAAATATTCAAAAACAAAAAGTAACATCACATACTAGTCATATCAGGGAAGCCTGGCAGTGGGATTGAGCTGCAGTACTCCAGGTGCACACACTGGACACACACTGGACACACACACACACACTGGACACACACATAAACACACATACATACAGACACGCACACATACACAGAGACACAAACATACAGACAGAGACATAGACAGACAAACACAGACACACACACAGACACACACACACACAGACACACACACACACAGACACACACACACACAGACACACAGACACACACACACAGACATACACACATACACTGGACACACACACACAGACACACATACACAGACACACATACACAGACACACACACACAGACACACACAGACACACACAGACACACACACACATACACAGACATAAACACACCAACTTAAAATGTTTCTCCTCTATTCACAAAGACCTACTATTTTCTTCAATGTGAAATCCTAACATTGACAATAATAATAGTGATTATTGAGGCAGTTCTTCATAAACAATCAAATGAGTTGGAGAATATGTGAATGGAGAAATGAATGGGAAGACACACATTACCACAATCCCTGAACACGATGGTGTTACCAGCCTGAAGTCCGGGTCAAATAATGTGCATGAAAGCAAAAACAGTGCTGTAATGTGCTAACAACACCACTATACTGATGCTACCAAGTGTTACAGCAATGCTAACAGTTATCCAGCAATGCTAATGTAATAGCTGGAGATGTTTATGACAATAAAGGTTTATGTGAACTAGGCCCCCATGTGCTAACAACACCACTATACTGATGCTACCAAGTGTTACAGCAATGCTAACAGTTATCCAGCAATGCTAATGTGATAGCTGGAGATGTTTATGACAATAAAGGTTTATGTGAACTAGGCCCCCATGTGCTAACAACACCACTATACTGATGCTACCAAGTGTTACATCAATGCTAACAGTTATCCAGCAATGCTAATGTAATAGCTGGAGATGTTTATGACAATAAAGGTTTATGTGAACTAGGCCCCCATGTGCTAACAACACCACTATACTGATGCTACCAAGTGTTACAGCAATGCTAACAGTTATCCAGCAATGCTAATGTAATAGCTGGAGATGTTTATGACAATAAAGGTTTATGTGAACTAGGCCCCCATGTGCTAACAACACCACTATACTGATGCTACCAAGTGTTACGGCAATGCTAACAGTTATCCAGCAATGCTAATGTAATAGCTGGAGATGTTTATGACAATAAAGGTTTATGTGAACTAGGCCCCCATGTGCTAACAACACCACTATACTGATGCTACCAAGTGTTACAGCAATGCTAACAGTTATCCAGCAATGCTAATGTGATAGCTGGAGATGTTTATGACAATAAAGGTTTATGTGAACTAGGCCCCCATGTGCTAACAACACCACTATACTGATGCTACCAAGTGTTACAGCAATGCTAACAGTTATCCAGCAATGCTAATGTGATAGCTGGAGATGTTTATGACAATAAAGGTTTATGTGAACTAGGCCCCCATGTGCTAACAACACCACTATACTGATGCTACCAAGTGTTACAGCAATGCTAACAGTTATCCAGCAATGCTAATGTAATAGCTGGAGATGTTTATGACAATAAAGGTTTATGTGAACTAGGCCCCCATGTGCTAACAACACCACTATACTGATGCTACCAAGTGTTACGGCAATGCTAACAGTTATCCAGCAATGCTAATGTAATAGCTGGAGATGTTTATGACAATAAAGGTTTATGTGAACTAGGCCCCCATGTGCTAACAACACCACTATACTGATGCTACCAAGTGTTACAGCAATGCTAACAGTTATCCAGCAATGCTAATGTGATAGCTGGAGATGTTTATGACAATAAAGGTTTATGTGAACTAGGCCCCCATGTGCTAACAACACCACTATACTGATGCTACCAAGTGTTACAGCAATGCTAACAGTTATCCAGCAATGCTAATGTGATAGCTGGAGATGTTTATGACAATAAAGGTTTATGTGAACTAGGCCCCCATGTGCTAACAACACCACTATACTGATGCTACCAAGTGTTACAGCAATGCTAACAGTTATCCAGCAATGCTAATGTGATAGCTGGAGATGTTTATGACAATAAAGGTTTATGTGAACTAGGCCCCCATGTGCTAACAACACCACTATACTGATGCTACCAAGTGTTACAGCAATGCTAACAGTTATCCAGCAATGCTAATGTGATAGCTGGAGATGTTTATGACAATAAAGGTTTATGTGAACTAGGCCCCCATGTGCTAACAACACCACTATACTGATGCTACCAAGTGTTACAGCAATGCTAACAGTTATCCAGCAATGCTAATGTGATAGCTGGAGATGTTTATGACAATAAAGGTTTATGTGAACTAGGCCCCCATGTGCTAACAACACCACTATACTGATGCTACCAAGTGTTACAGCAATGCTAACAGTTATCCAGCAATGCTAATGTAATAGCTGGAGATGTTTATGACAATAAAGGTTTATGTGAACTGGGCATGGTGCTAAGATGGTTTGATTTGGATTTTGGGGGCGAGGGGGCATAAGAGAGAAGAGTCTCCCTTAAAATGTCCATCTTACAAAGACCCCCTCCCTCCATTTTTAACATTGCCATCCTCTCCCCTTTCAGGTCAACAACCTTCATGGTAGCCACCCACCAAGGATGTAGTTCTGGTTTCAACACTAGTGGGGTCAAATCAGCCCGAACCCCCCTCCCCCCGCCCCCAACACACAGGGTACTCCCATAATATTGACAGAAACATGTCCCTACCATTCATATCCACCCCCGCCCCCAAATATAATCTTATACAGCCTACCCCCTCACTTTGTACCACGTAAAACGTTTTAGTCACCTTGGTGAGCAGAGTGAAGCAAAGCTAAAAGATACAAAAAATACGAGATACCAAGATCACTGGCAGATCACTGGCAGATCACTGGCAGATCACTGGCAGATCACTGGCAGATCACTGGCAGATGTCATGTGAGAGGCTGCCGTTAACACTCCTGTCGTCCTCCATACCAGCACATGTATCTTACACATTTGTGCATCGTCTGGTTTTTTGCAAAACTCCCAAAAACTCCCCAGAAATCCCATTTCGTTTCTTATGTGGCCGAGGAGCGATATATCAAAACCGCGATGAGGATGCTGCAGTGCAGAAGGGTCGACTGTGCTATACAGTTGGAGACCCCTGTGACTTTCGAGTTCAAACCCAGTATGAGTCAGACAGCAGACCGGCCCGCGCCGCCCCCGCCCTCGGCTGAGCCCCCATCTGTCACTCACAGCTCCACAATGAGCACCACCTCTGCTCTGCTCTCGAACACGTCTCGGATGGCCATGATGTTCCCATGCTGCAGGGTCTGCAGGATCTCCACCTCCTTCTCCACGCTCTTCCTCTCGATCCCCAGCCGGCTGCTGGCGGTCTTCCGCAGCTTCAGGAACTTGCCCGCCCAGAGGGTCCCCGTGGCCCGGTCCCGCACCTCCCGGACCTGCCCAAAGTGCCCACTGGGTGGGGTAGAGGGGTTGGGGGGGTGAGAATGATGTGGTTTGCATGAGTGTCACACCGCAAAATTCTTTTCCTCTGTGAAACAAAAACCTTCATCACACAAAAAAAAGGAAACTGTCAACGTTCAAAGCGCTGGATGCAGTTTAAAGTTAAACTTGGTTCTTCCTTTTTTGCTACTATAAGTTTTGGCGGCCTTTTGGCTACAGAAGGTCAGAGTGACTCCAAGGTCACATTGCAGCAGCCAGATTAGTATGTCCTGCATACATGCAGATGGCAGGAGGTCCGGCTAAAGGGGTCATACTGCAGGGCAGAGAGCGACGGAGGGGTGTTGTCACCTGCCCAGCACTTCCCCGATCTCGTACAGGTCCTCCACGTTCTCCAGCTTGAAAAGGGCCATCGTGGTCCCTGACTTTGACCCGCAGCCGCCTCCTTTTCTCAGAGCCCCCCCTGGCCCGTTACTGCATACTGGAGTGGACTGGAAAGGGAGAGATGAGAATTATTAGAGTGATAACGTCAAGGTCCACGGACCTTCTCTGGAAAACTGGTGCACGAGATGGTGATTGTGTCACCCTACAGACATTCGGCACGATGGCTGGGCCAATAAGTTTAATTTAGGTACAGATCCTGCAGAGGTAGAAAATGGAAGCGTGTCGCTCTGTGAAGGGGTGGGAGGACCAAGACTCGCAAACCCAAGAGTCTAAATATTTCTGTTGATTCACAGGTACGAAAGCCACACGACACTCTAATTATAGTTGCGATGCATGTGAAATTGGCCTAGCGAATGCACCACATGCCCTAATTACAGGATGACACGCGGCATTCAAAACCTCTCTCCACCATCGCTGTGCCCTCCTGTAGCTGTTATTTCTCCTACTTGTGACCTAGGAGCACCAACCTTCTGGAGATCTCCAGCATGTGACAGGATGCTCACTAGATGATGTATCATAAAGGAAAAACAAAGCCTTGGCTCACCCCCCCCCCCCAAACTATTCTTTCCCCAGTAAAAAAAAACCACGGAAGACAAATAGAAAACAATCCCACCCCCCATCCAGAACAACAATAGAGAAGAACAAGTCCAGCGTGAAACAGTGTTTGATATTAATAGCTGCCAAGCTCATAGACTGCATTACCCACCATGCATTGTTTCAACAAACAGTATAAACGTCCACGAGCTTGGCACGGGTGATGCGATAGCCAGGGTGTGAGACTGGGGGCTTTCGGCAGCAGAACTGCGATGTGCAAATAGTGAGCACGTACTGCATCGCACGGAGTTAGCAACTCCGACAAACAACTGCGACAATGGCGCACCTGTCTCTGCACTCTGACGGACGGCCCTACCGCAGGCGACCCCACATGACGTACTTGGAAATTAAAATGCTACACAAGTATAGAAGGCTACTTAGACACTGAAAGGAGAAGAGCATCCCCCCCCCCCCGCATGACAGCGTCTCCAGGCCCAGCACCTAGGGGTGTAGCACACTTCACAAGTTCTCAGGCGTCATTCCGGAAGAAATCCAGGAACATGTTTTCAGACCATGACTTTATAGTAAAAGCCCTCAAGGAACCGAAGTAAAACATATCAGATATTGCAATTACCAAGAGAAGTGTTCAACATCTTTAAATGTTCCCAAATCGTAGGCTCTTTTGCTTTAATGACAGCACTGCAGACTCCCTGCATTCTTTCAACCAGCTTCCAGATGTAGCCGCCCGGAATGCTTCACCAACAGAGAACTTCCATAAGTTCTTGGCTTAATTTGGCCCCTTGTTCTTACTCGTCGATCCAACTCATCCCAAGCCAGACAAGTCATCTGTCTCAGCACTCCATCTCTTACGGTACTTACATAACCAGGGACGGATTATGGGTTGTGTGGGCCCCTGGGCAAAACGTTCGTGAGGGCCCCCCCCCCCCCACCACCACCACCACCACCACCACCACAACCATCACAATTCAAGGGCCCTTGGCAGCCAAACGCCCTCCCTATAGGGTCAGGGGCCCTTGTAGGCAGAGGATCAAAGAATGTAGGCCCTCTAAAATAGACAAACGAAAATACATTGTTGATAAGCGTTGCAAATTGTTTTGGGCTAGGGGCCCCATGGGCCCCCTGCACCCCAAGGGCCCCTGGGCAGCGGCCCCGCTGGCCCGGTCCGTAATCCGTCCCTGTACATAACAAATGAGTTTCAGTTGGCGGGCACAAACGTTTGGTACAGTACTAAAAGAATGTGGCTTCCGTGAAAAAAAAATAATCTAAATTTGAGATGGATGTTGTATTATAATTTAATTAAATTTGTGCACTGCCTACAACAGCATAGCCTGGTCTCCCACTTAAGTATCAATCAATAATTAATGCAAATTCTTCATGAGCCAATTCATTAAATGTAATTCTGCGATTTGCATCCATCCACTGATTTTCCATAATCGCTCATCCAACAAAGGGTTGTATTTAATGAAATAATGAATCATAATTATCGGCAGTATATGTTACTGTAATTAGCGTTACTCTGGAGCGTTCATCACGTAGAAACGCCCAAACGGCAACCTGTGTTCTCTGACGCCCTTAGCGGACTCGGTCTGTCCACAAGTGACCTCTCACAGGGGGGCAGCTAGAGAGTTCGCTCAGCCCCACGTGAACGGCACGGTAGCACCATTTGTCAGCTGGCACCATGAAACACATGAGTGGACATGCTTGGCTACATGCTACTCGTGTTCCCTGACGCTGAGAGACACACTATTGATCATGTCACCGGCAAACAGTGCTGCACTAACCTTCCATGTAAATCATAAAAAAAACTGAAGAAAGGCTTTCTGGTTTTACGTTATTATTATGATGACATTTTTCCATTGTTTTTCAGTTAAAATGTGATCAAACAACATGACCCTCCAGCTTCACAATTGCATAATCTGCCCCCCCACAGACTCTAAAAGCCCCTCTTCGGTCTCTTTGTCTTTACATTGTCCAGTATTTATGAGACATTAGCGGCATTGAAGCAGCATAACTGTTGACATTGAAGCAGCATAAAAGTTTTATTAATCTCAGGGTTTTTGGACACAGACTGCACCTGTCCATGTAACAACTTACAGGACAGAGACCTCCTCCACTTAAGTTTCAAACTGCCCATCATAACTCCTGTGCTTCGCCACATTGTCAGTCACGCCAGACAGGCCTGTTGTGCGACTGTATTTGTTTTCTTACCTGTGAAGCAGTTTGAGACATTTGCGTTGTAAAATTAAACTATTTAATAACTTACCACTAACATACTCGGCAAGACTCTCATTATAAACACCTCACGTCTAGTGCAGATATACAAACAAAAAAACAGAACATGATAAATAATTATTCTGTTCCTTGCAACTGAAGAATTGCATTCATGTCTTATGCACTTCACATCTGGGTAAACTATACGCTACAGAACCAATGGACTGAAACACTTCGCTTCACTGACCTGCTGTACTCAGCACCCAAAACCACAGAGTGTGAAATTTTCACTTGACTGCTCCACGGGACTAAGTAAATGAACTCGATTAAATGAGACAAGATTACCTGTCTGTAATTTTACAGCCAGACAAGCCTTCTTTCATCCCACTGTGATCACAATGTGTAAAATATCGGACCGCGGATGATTATTCACTACAAACACACATGCATGTGCTTCTTTTCGTCAGACTAAGTGATGAAAGGGGATCGCCATAGTACTAGAAACATCCTCGCATAGGCAGAATGCCCTTCGCCCACTGGCGGCGTGTTGCTGATTGTTAGCGAGCGTGCATGTGCCTGTTCGCCTGCGCTTCGTGGATAAGGACTAAACGTCTGTTTAATAGCATGTGGGACTAAGGCTGCAGGAGAAGGGCTGATAAGATATCATCAAACAGGAGAAGGGAGTGGGGGGAGGGGAGGTGGTGGGACTGGGTGGTACGAGTATCAGTAGTGCAGGAAAGCGCAGAAGGAAAACAGTTATTACACACAGAACTAAAATGAGATCCGAATGGAAAACAAAAACAAGCACTGATATGAGGCATCTGCTACGTCCAACGGGCCTGAAGAATCTGCAGCTCGTTAGCGGTCCTCGCCCGAGACGCCCCTTTGATCCATCTGAGGCAACATTCCTCACTGACATTTCTCTGGCCGGCCCAATACAACCACTCACTAAACATTTACATATGGTCACAAAATCGCTTTACAGCTGGGAGCTGCAGCCATCTGTCCCAGGCTTCAGCTCTTCGACTTGTTTATGCAACGATTAGCAAAACTCAAAGCATATCTGGCTCTATGGGAAACATGTTTCATAGAGACCTAAAGTGCCACTGAGATGTGAAGGTGTAACTTAAAGAGTTGTTTATAAGAGGTTGTCCTCAAGTTAAGTCTAAGTCTGTACCTCCATCAAAATCCCACATGTTGAATGCTTAACCAGTGACAGCATACCTATCAAACAGAATGTTCCACCCACCCATCCCAAACAGCACAGAGCAAAAGGCAGCGGAACACCATAGATGGGGGTGCCGGTTCAAACACGAAACTCCTAAATGTAAACATCTCAATGTAATTCTACAAAAAATGTAAACATTTTATGTATAAATCATGAAATTAGTGTAAAAAAATGAGGTTACCAATGTAGGCTAACATTCGGCTTTCTGCGTGTTGCTCTGGGAGTCGGTTCTGCGAATTGGCCCAGTCCACTACGGTTTAAGCAGGGACTGCCCACCGACTGGACAAAGTTAAAGGGAATATTCAACAATAACCTATTTAATATGTGGATGCATACTTTCTAGACTAAGAAAATTTTCCGAGTGTATGATGTGAGGTGAAATTTACAATGATTCTCAAAAATTAGCGGATTACAACAATTTCAGAATTTAAGATTAAAATCTTGGAAGTATCTTAGTAAACTGTAGGCACTGAGAAAACTGCCTAGCTTTGGCAAACGGGGTAATAAAAATATATTACGTTAATACTGTTGATTGTGGTAAATAACTCCCTGTACTTATTGCATTGTGTTACACATAATGTATTTAATCCAGCAGTCCACTGACATACACTCCTGCACTTCTGCACATTTATCAACAACATGTCCACATTGTAAGCTGTATACAACAAAATTGCATGTGACCGTTCTTTCATCTTAACCGTGTCTGCACCCACTTTACGCATGTGAGCCACTTACAACCGGAGACAAATTCCACGTACGTTCGAACATACTTTGCCAAATAAACCCGATTCGTATCAGTACCGAAACAATGATGATCAGTGATAATAGTATTTAATTACAGAATAATCAATGATCGCGTTAGAACGAGATCAGCAAACTGCAAAATAACGTAACACGTCACATTGTCAAACAACTTACCGAAATATGCACGCAGTTCAAACCCCTGTATTTGACCCAAGTATGTTTAGATGATTATAATCGGATTCGTTTTTTAAATCAGTAACACCAGAAATGTTGCAAATATAAAAACGCAAACGGACCCAGAAGAGCGTCGTCTTCGGGGATTTACTTTCTGCCGTGTTGTGTTTTTATAAAGAATTATACGCGCAGAATTCGCCTAGAAACTGCCGTATTGAACGTGTCCTTCCACTTCTTCTTTTCGCCGATTTCCCTGTTAAACTTACGGGACTGGTTAAGCCGCTCCCTTGTATACTGGATTTCCATTTGCCCGGGGTCAGTAAAAAATTCCTGGGAAGAGACGCTACATGCCCGACGCAAACTCACTAAGGGAAAGCGCAAGCAGTGGTGGTCGGTAATGGTATTTATAGACAGACTACCAATTGTGACATTTCTGATTTCTGAATCTGCGGATGTAGTTTAAGTGAGTTTGTGCTCTTCGGTGTGTGTAGGTTAATATAGACAAAAGACATTAGTATAGCATCTCCTTTTCCGAATTTCTTCGTATGACATGATACTAATATGCTGTGGAAGCTGACTTATTTTTGCAGGTCTGGTTTTCGTGCTTGTTTACTTAAAAAATAGTAAAGGTTGTTTCAAATGGTTGCTCTCGTGGACAAAACGTGGGAGAAAACAGTAAAAACCTGAAGTACATAAAGGCTATATTAATTATACGATAAACGCATCAAAGTATTTGCGTTACCACTGGATGAAAAGCTGGATTTCTTCCCATGCAATTTGAAACAAATGGCGTATACGGCCTACTAGTAAATTTCAAATGAGCTTTAACATCCAACCGTTTTCTGTGACCAATTATCTCATTCAGGGTTACAGCAAGGCCAGAATGCATCGCAGGAATCGGAGGACAGCCGGATCGGGACGGAAGTCCAGCAAACAGCGCGAATTCAAACACTAAGGGCAATTTAGACACTCCAGGCCAGCAGAGTTCACAAAGAAATCCCGTGTGAAAATTTTTGTGCATTTGCTACAACATTTAAATCATTTAGGACTGAGACAAGATGGAGTACAATTATTGTTACCGGACACAAGCCATTACCAATCACTTCACTTTGCATCAACCTTTAAAGACATCAGCAAGTGATTGTGTTATGTATACACATCAGACACCCTGTAAACCCCATGTCCATAGAGGTGCTGTGATTTAGGGTAACACATGATTATCTCTATGATATATGCTCTAATGATGCCTAATGATAATGTTGTGGTCATCAAGATATTTACTGTAAAAAAAAAAAAAACATTTGATTTTGAAGGGTTTTGTGTGGAATTTGCATGGTATCGGACTTCTCAAATTTCCTTCGATGTAGCCAGTGCACAAGTGTGTGTTTATGGTGTGAAAGCCGTAACCTATATCCAGGATGTGCTTCCAGAATCCCATGAAATAATTTCCCCCACATTTGCATTAATTTATACAGTGTTCCTAAATGATGCAACACGAAACAAAGAACGGAAGTGAAAAAGGAACTGTAATCTTTCGCTGTGACTACGAATTAGGCCTATATAATTAAAATCTCACTCACTGTGTCAATGGCACAACTTTCAAAGCAATGTAAGCACTAAAAGAAATAAAAACTAATTACTTTCATTATATTTAGACCGTGCTGTGGCCATGTCAAAGCGGTGACCGATTAAGAAGTTCCAGTTGCATCAACATCGCCGTCAAAAGCCAGGGCATCGAGTTTCATTGGCGGAAGGTAGTGCGTTAAAGCAGATGTTTGGAGCAGAAGTGTTTCCAGTGATTCATTACCATATCACACACCAAGAAGCTGGGCTGTGTCGAGTTATGTTACTGCCTTTTACCGAATAAGGTCACCAAAGCAAGAAAATACGCACATGCCCATTTCTCAGAAAAGTGCATAGACAAAACAAATACTTATCCAAATGAGTGTTTCAAATAAATACAATTAAAGGCACTGGTGGACTCATTTTCTGAGAAATGGGCACCCCCGCCCCCCCACTGAAAAATGTTGTTAAATTGCCCTCTAGAGTGGTGAAAATACACTATTGTTTGCCCTTCACATGATACAGTGGCATTTGGAGTGCTCTCTTCAAGTGAAATATGCTCTATAAAACAAGAAAATGTGATAGTGTCTTAATGAGTGCCCTTCTAGTAGGGAAAATGTGATGCGGTGCCTTATTCCATGCCCTTACAATGGCCTAAACGGCCCCCATGGCTACCCTTCCAATGGAAAAGGGTACCGTGATGAAGTGCCCTTCTAGTGGAGAAAATGCGATGCCCTCTGAGGTGCCCATCCAAGCGAGAAAACATGACGAAGAGCCTTTGTAATGGAGAGGGAGAAAAAAATCTCTTATTGCTGCCCGGCCAGCGAAGGAAATGTAATACGGTGCCCCATATGAGATGCGGCTTCCCAGACATACGAGAAAAGAAAACACCTTATGGGTGTTCCTATGTGTAAGAAAATGTCACTGATTCACAAACACTGATTGAATAATCTTAATCGGGGATGAAGACTACATGACCATACACAGCGTACCATTCTACTAGTGCGAGTTGGGGGTTGCGCATGCAATAGGTGCCCCTTTTATAGGTGTTTTCGTCCCTGCCTTTCAAACAACCTACTGATCAGTCCGCTGCTGATCAGGGAAACGTGAAAACATGAAGGCAATGTGAAAAAATGAAAAGTGAGCCAGTTTTGTCATTACGTAAAAATACAACAGTTCGCTACTGGCGACTTACTGGTACGACACCACAAAATATCACAATCCAGTCTGATGACGTATAGCCACTCTCGTCCAGTTTCACGATGCCGCCCTTTTTCGGGCTTTTACCAGAAACTCCACGCTGGGGAAATTATGGCATCATTTCGTTGCCGACTCGTATTTGTAGGCTTTGTATTTGGATCAGGAACAACACTGAATGCATTATGACCGAGACACTAACTGTGCAAACCGATGAAATGACAGCTCTTTCTCTGCGGGAATTTTTGGTCACGACAAGTGCAGCTTCAGTCGAGCGTGACATTATCCCCGCCATAAGAAAACCTGGCCAGCTTGCAAAGCAGAAAGTCAGCAACGTAAACACTGTAGTTTGTCGCATTAGCAAGACAAAACTGTCATGCATCGTTGCTACTGTTAGGGACACCGATCGCATAAGTGCGGAGGTTTCATTTAGTATTCGCTTTGGTTTTTATGGTTTTAGAACGGAACAAAAAAAATCGTTTTTTTTTCTAATTCGAAAGAATATTTGACGAAGTTATGCGACTTTCTGCACGTCGCACGGACAGGTGGGTGCATAAACGCAATGGGGTTTTATTCCAGCCGGGTTCCACTTAAATTCCCGGCCGTGTCCACCGTGACTGTTCAGATGATGGTCAGCCGCATACTGACCAGCATCGCCTCCGTCTTCAGAAAAGCCTATTATCAAGTAAACTAACCGTGAAGTTAAGGGATTCTGCGTTAACAGGCACAGGAGGACAACAATGCTTCCGTGTAGCGAAGCAGTCACGCAACAAATTCTCCTGGTCGATTCTCCTTTCACTTCTTTACAATTACTTTTCACAATGATTATATTTTACACAAATTACATGCTGCGTTACTAGTACAACCAATGAAGGCTGTTACCATCACCAGTGACCACGATGAAATTTCAGTAATGTATCCTTTTAAATTCTTCCGCATAATATAGTAAGAAATACTTGACAAACCACAAACTAACCCCCATACACACATACCCATTCATGCACAGTAAACAAGGGAATCGCGTTACCTGTACTGTCTCGTTTGAACCAATTAAATCGAGACAATTCCATTACTAAAAATATCAGTGTGTCTTATTCTACGATGTGAGGAACATTATACAACGCAGATCGTCGCAATGGTACCAAGTTCTTCTACCTTCACTGCGCTTCATATGCACTCTTTCTCAAGATGTACCGATCCCCAGTTGGCCAAAACTGATAAAACCCCCAACTTGCGGATGAGCCGTAACGCGCAGAATGGTTCAGTCTGCTGTCGTCGTGTTTTTTTCCTCCTTTCTTCTCCTGTGTTTCTAGCGACACCTGGTGGACGCTGCAGCTTCTTTTTACCCTACGACTACATACAGTAAAAACGGAATATTTTTATAATTTTGTTTTGTGTCAGTGACCATATCTTGCATATACCATAATGACATCAGCTGTTTTAAAAGTACAAATAGGTAGCCATCATCTGCCCATCTTATGAACAGGTTATCTTGGTCAAGGTAGGGGGCATGGAATTTATTTCAGTCAGTCAGTTATCATCTCAGTGCTTAGCGTTCTATTTTAGTGAAGAAATTCAGGTTAGATCATTATACTGTACTATACAACAGCAGAGCTTCTCCTTTCCCCTAAACATAATATTGCATCTGTTTATATCATGGCCAAATTGTTCACTTACTGTTAGCTCCCCACTTGTTTATTAATGTAAACGGGGCTATTTATTTTCTAATGTCTGATTTAGTTCTACTGTTATATGCGGTCTGTGGTGTTTCGTTTGTTTTATTGTTTATTTTTTCTCAGCGTTTTCTCTTCCTCTCTTCCGGTGTTTTGGAAGTCACTTTTTATCCTTCTCCTTTGACCAAATTCAACACCGATCAAAAACCCTTACTAATAACATTTTATAATTATCCCCAACAAACAGACAAATTAAACTCATAAAGAACAGACTATACTATTTATATGCTTTTATATAACGTGGGAAAGTGGAACAATCATGCTTAAGAGAAACTGCACTTTAAGCCATGACTGAAATCATGTCCCGCCTCTTTCTTCTTTCAGGCAATCGTATTTCTGAGAGAAGTCACACAGAACAACGGAAATTATCTGTACATTCAACTGTCACCTAAGGTTCTTACGTTTTTGCTTGTTCTTGAGACCGTCACTTTTCATTTCGTTATGGACTTCGACTATCAAAGAATCAAAGGTCAGATTTTTGCAATTTCTTGATTAGTGTTTTCAATGTATTTAAAAGTAACAATTGCCTCTTCTATCTCAGCAAACAGAAAAACAACAATAATGGAAAGCTCAGAAAACGTATATATAATCTTCCAGTTACGTTTTTAAAAGCTGCCAAATGCTCAGTAATTGCTTCATTGTTAAATGTAGGGTAAAATATGAATATTTGCTATTTTGTGAAGATTTTCCAGTTTGCATCTGAACAAGATAGAGAAAAGACAAAAAGAGAAGGGTGATGCAAGAATACATGTTGAATGTTTTCTAATTGCCTATTATGACAGAAAGGACATAATTCAAAATGACCTGATTTACGAAATAATTCTAGAGGATCAGACCAATTTGACTCAACGGTTCTAAAATAGGATGTAGACTTTTCGCTCACGATAGTTTCACAGTGATGTGAACAAGTGGGGAGCTAACAGTAAGTGAACAATGCACACGTTCGTTAAGTGCATTAGTGGCCACAATTGTGGAAACACCTAGCATTTTTGACATTACGCTTTAAAAATTACTACACGAATATTGGCGATAATGTTTATAAACAAAAAAATTTTGAAAAATATCATATATT
Organism: Brienomyrus brachyistius; assembly: GCF_023856365.1. Lineage (NCBI taxonomy): Eukaryota > Metazoa > Chordata > Actinopteri > Osteoglossiformes > Mormyridae > Brienomyrus > Brienomyrus brachyistius. Next base: position 15,540,096 of record NC_064541.1, read on the forward strand.
GGGCGATTAAATAATAAACTGGAGCAACAGCTGAATAAAGTTCTGCAATCTCTAAAAACTGTTAGTGTTTCCACAGTTTTGTCCACTGGTGTATTTTTAAGGCTTTCGTAAAATGCATGGAAAGGTCGTTCCCTGCTGGGATTCACATTGAAAAGCTTTGAAGTATCAGCGTGGTTCTTCGGGCATTAATATGAAGATTGTCATTGGCAGATACTGAAAAGCAACAGCGAGATGACGTCCTGCGTACGCTGCCAGTTCCACGGAGGGCTGCAGTGCAAGGCAGAAATGCATCTCAGCCCCCTCCCCCTACTCAGATCCCCCCCATCAAACCAAGGAGAAGTATAAAGTGCCGAGTCAAGATGCAAGACATGGTAGGCCTCTTCACACAGCCTGCCAGCATCACGCGGTAGTTTGAAAAGCACCTGCTATTCCCCGCGAGCTGTACAATTCATCCTTAAACTGGGATCTACACTGGCCAGTCATTTTTGTGAGGTAGATCCTTGAAAATCTTTGCGGAAACTGTCTCTTTCGACACGCCATCGATAATGTGTGGTGGTTTCATATAGTGGTAAAGCATTATGCGTTATACTGTCGCAGTAACAGGTTGTCCGCATTCATTTCTCTGCTCTGGACCAGTCTGTGCCTCTCTGCCGTGATACATGTCAGGGGTGACATTTAGTGGTCTTCTTCAAAGAATCGGAAAAAAATACTGACAAAGCACACTGCAACGAAATAAACTTCCTGTTGACTTGATAAAAAAAAAAATAGAAATGCGAGCGCTTGTGGTCAGTGCTTTAACAGGATGCCTCGCGCTCTCAATCTGTATTTTAGAAAAAAAAAAAAAAGTTTCCATTTCCCCATTTCTTGTTAATTCATCACTAGCTATATCTGTACGCTGATCAAATGTTTGTTTTTTTTGTCGTTGCTTTCCTTGGCCAGAGCGACTCACAGAACTTATCGCTCATGAATATGTCGCTGAGCGGAGCACTGGAGCCTCTTTCCACCTCGCTGCGTGCCCGCACGCTGCTGTGGTTTGAGACGTCGCAGCTGCCCCGGCTGCGCAGACCCGGCCGGCCCCTGCCCAGCTGGCTGCACGGTTTCCTCACACGCAAGTAAGGCTCAGGTGTCACCCTGCACGTGATCTACCGAAAAAGGGCCATATGCTTTCGTCTCACACCTGTTCATAATTCACATTACCCTTTGTTTCGGTATCTGAGCAACTAGGAAACGTCCACCAGTAGTGGAGGGTGGTTATGAACTAAGGGAATATACTCACAACGCATAGCTGTGACGTTCTAGCCGTATGGCCAGATCATCCAGTGTCTTTATCAGTCACAGCATAGATAGTACAGTTAAATGGACATTAATGCGTTATCAGGGCTGGCCGTAGCTGTTCTGGCACCCTGGGTGAGATTCTGTCAGATGACGAAGCCGCAAACAAGAGAATAAACAGAATTTCTCAGAAAGGGACATGCAGACTTTAGCGTCTGAGGTATGGGAATGGCAAACCATTCTGTTTTGTACTATATATGTCGGTGTGGCAGCGTTCAACTATCGCTGGTAGAGCAGTCAGCTCAACTGGCAGACGAGGACAGAAATTAACACAAATTCCTTGCGTGTGCCACACATACATTTGGCTAATAAACCTTATTCTGATTCTGAAATTAAATGAAGAAGCCAATGAACCAGCATTATTCCGCTTCTTTACGTTGTCGGTGAAATGGGACTTAATAGCCAACGCTGGTGGATAATGGCTGTATATATGTATGTGTGTGTGTGTATGTGTCAAAAATGGGCAGGGGTATGGCTGATCTAACCCTAACCCTTTGGTATGTTCCTTTTGCCAAAAATCTAAGTGTTGCCACTTAAATATGGACAGGAACAGTGTGATTTTGTAATGTAGGTTGTTCAAGAGCCAATTCTATCACACAGTTCCATCAGGATTGCCTTGCCAGAATGAAACCACTGGCAAGCCACAAATCCTCATTGAAAAAATAATCGCCATGATCTCCAAATACTCACTCCCTTCATATGTGGCTGTGGTTCTAACACAGCCGACTCTGCCATGATGGTGCTGCGTGTAACATACTTACACACGTGCTCACACGTGTTGGTGCCTGCTTTGGCTTTTCTGTATGCAGAACTGCTATCGTACATAATAAATATCTGGGTGAATATAAAATCCTTCATATGTTGATTCACTTAATACAACTGCTAAATGTTATCTGCATATCAGATACAATAAAATACTCCTCTGTTTATTAACGCCAGTGGTGTTGGATGGAGTTTGACCCAATTTGCCCCAGCAGCAGACGTGTGGGTGGTTTGGGTGTGATGTGCATCATGAAATTGCACACATGCAATAGTCACATTGTGAAAATATGTGACGTAAGAAAGATTTTTAAATAATTAAAAAATAAAAAAGACTTCCGATAAAAAACAGATCATTTAAAACTTTTAAGACTCAGTAATGCAGTGACTCAGTGAAAGCTAGCACTCAGAAATACGGTGAACTTTACATAAGTATAAAAAAAATAAATGTACAAATCATGAAATATATAAGTAATACATGCATACATTTTGGTCATGAAAAATTGCATAATTAGCTCTGCACTTATTCATTTATCTATGTCTACATTTCTGTATTTATACATTTCTTCATTCGTTTATTTCTGTATTTCTGCATTTGATGATTATTTCTGTCTCTCTGTGATAATAAGGTAGGCGAGTCTAACCTCACTCAGAGCAGGATTGGAAAAAGAGGCGGGATCATTTTCGCTCTACTACTAATGCCTTGGCTTGATGCGGCTGCTTTTTGGCGCCCTGAAGAAATGTGACGGAAGAGCCCAAGAGTTTGATTGGTGGCTGGTGTTGTTGCTTTTTGACACGCTGGGATATTTTTTTACGACTTTTTTATGAGTCATTGCTAATGATTTAGGATTACCAATGAATGATTGTGGGAACCAGGCACCAAATCACAACCATCTACTTCCTGTGGATACATCAAGCCAAGGCATTAGTAGTAGAACCAAAATGATACCGCCTCTTTAATTAGTCCTGGAGTATATGAAGATTGAACCGCCCACCTTATTAACATACCTAAAGAAATACGGAAATACATGAAGAAAGGCATAAAATACAGAAATGAAGAAATAGATAATTATGTCAGTTTCCATGACAGAAATGTCTGTTGTATGTATTTATTTATTATTTCATGATATATCTGTACATTTATTTATTTATACTTTTGTCATAACTCTTAATTCTTCTTATCAGTGTTATCTGTATCATGACACAAACGACTTAAATAGCCAAAGACGCCGTCATGAACGCTGATCACAAAATCCAGAAATATCAATGTGATTTTTTCCCCCAATATTGTTCAGGTCCAGAAAGTAAAAATCCAAACCAAGATTTTGTTTTAACCAACCAGCTGAGTATTCTGCGATTGTGACTCTTTATGTTCAACTGGTTGGTTAAAACAAAATCTTGGTCTGGATTTTTACTTTCTGGACCTGAAATGTGCGCCTGTGACATTACTGGTGAAAGTAAACTGGTGATTAATGCGCATTTCACCAAGCGCTAAAACTAACCGTAAATTCAACTCAGAAATACATTTTTTATCTGAAGTCTATTTCCGCTGAACGTGCGACTGCTCTGGACCATTCGTAAACGTGCAAGCTTTTCCAGGAGTAAGTTTTCTTTAAAATTCCCCAAATCTTCGCACGAATGTGCGGTGCGAAGGTGTCTCGTCTTTTTCGTTTGTACTTAGCCTTTATAATCAGCTCCCAGATTCTATTGGCTGTCTCTTTTTCTTGCTCATCTTGCAAATTCAGCCATTGAGGAATGACGCATTATTCGGACGTTTAATGGGGGCTGCAGATGGTTGTCCTGTCAATAGATGTCGCTATATTAACGATGTAAATGACTATAATGCTACGGAATGCTACCGCGGGTTTATCTGATGTTTTTTTCACTCGCGCTTATTCGGCTCCTAATTAAATGGTGCCCCAGGCGATCGCCTATGTCGCCTATAGAGTGGGCCGACAGCGCGTGCTATTCTACAAATTGCACGGATTTCTACTTTATGTTTAAGGTTTACGTTTTATAGTGACGTGAACACCCCTCAGCCGAATACTTCAAAAATAAATAGAATGAATCTGTAAAAAGACATTTCAGTTCAAGTTAGTCTAAAGAGCTATTCATATTTTGCAAATCCATATAATGGATTTTTAAGGCTTTTCTGATAGCCCAGTTCTCGTCACTGGAAATATTTTATGTTTCCGGTAATTTATGAATTAGGATGTATTCTAAATGTATTTTTCATTTTAAATGAAATAATTCTGAATTGAATAATAATCACGTTTCTGATTACTTTTAATTGGCTTTTATGAACACAACTTGTTTCTTGATTTGCTGATGTCAGGTTCTTTGGGCGACTAACGTTCTTGCTGTGTATATTACTCAATATATGATAAGAAGAAAAGTAAATATCAGAGCGATGAGCTTCTGCACATCTCCTTCTTCAGGGAGGCGGAGGAGTTCCTGCAGGACAGAGTGCAGGGCTGCTTCCTTTTGAGGCTCAGCGAATCCATGATTGGCTTCGTGCTCTCCTATAGGTAAGGCAGTCGCTGGTCCACCTTGTGCCACCTTGGTTCCCCTGTGGTGGGGATTTTCCTGAGTGGAACCACTGCGGGTTCCCTCACGTTGCAACGTGATGTCATGTGGTCAGTTATTTTATTACAGAACGTCCTGAATGAAAAGCACAGCATTGCTACCTGTCTTCACTCCCCCTGCCTCAACCTTCTGCTTCCAGGGGCAAAGACCGATGTCGGCACTTCATCATCCAAGAGGAGGGGGGTGGGGATGGGGGTGGAGGGGGACGCTATCTCATTACCGGGGAAGACAGCCGGCATGACAGCCTGCAGGAGCTGGTCTCCTATTACACACAGAACTACGTGGGGCCCTTTGAAGAACTGCTCACTGTCCCCTTTGTCAAGGTATGTCTGCTTATCCCACACACACATACAGGCATGTACAGTCACAGTCACACACATACAGGCATGCACAGTCACATACACACACATACAGGCATGTACAGTCACACACATACAGGCATGCACAGTCACATACACACACATACAGGCATGTACAGTCACACACATATAGGCATGTACAGTCACATACATACACACACACACATACAGGCATGTACAGTCACAGTCACACACATACAGGCATGTACAGTCACACACATACAGGCATTCACAGTCACACACATACAGGCATGTACAGTCACACACATACACATACACATACAGGCATGTACAGTCACAGTCACACACATACAGGCATGTACAGTCACATACACACACACATACAGGCATGTACAGTCACACACATACAGGCATTCACAGTCACACACATACAGGCATGTACAGTCACAGTCACACACATACAGGCATGCACAGTCACATACACACACATACAGGCATGTACAGTCACACACATACAGGCATTCACAGTCACACACATACAGGCATGTACAGTCACACACATACACACACACATACAGGCATGTACAGTCACAGTCACACACATACAGGCATGTACAGTCACATACACACACACATACAGGCATGTACAGTCACACACATACAGGCATTCACAGTCACACACATACAGGCATGTACAGTCACATACATACACACACACATACAGGCATGTAGAGTCACACACATACACACACATACACATACAGGCATTCACAGTCACACACATACACACAGACACACACACACACAGTCACACACACACACTCACTCTCTCTCACACACACACACACACTCACACAGAGGTTTGTATTTATATCTTTGTGGGGACTCTCCATTCATTTCTATGGGGAAAACACTAATCTCAGCATCATGTCCTTAAACCCCACCCAGCCCTAACCTTAACCATAAGTAACCAAACTAAATAAAAGACTTTTGGTATTTTAAATTTTTTGATTGCATTCACCTTCATCTTCTTCTTTGTTGCGACCTGAAAAATGGCCCCTGCAACAAAAAAATAACAGGTTTTTATCACATTTTGGGGAACATTTGGTGCCCAGAATGTAATATAAACCTAATCCACACACACACACACACACACACACACATTGAAAGATATCACATCACATTAGCTTTTAGTAAATGACTTTCTCTTGATCTAGATCTCACAATCTAAAGTCATGTCATTGTGCACAAAGTTATGCCTGGGGGGGGATTCTGACGATAAATCTGTCCCCTCCAGTATCTGGGCTCCTGAAAGTTTCCTCCTTTCTGCCGCCTTATGGGTTTCCCTGATTCAACTAACTGGCTTCTCTAAGTTGCATGCAGTGCGCGATGCTTTACAGTGCTTCACAATCTGGCTACTCAAAGCAAACTCAGGGTGTTTTTGGGTCATGGGGGGAGCCCCACAATAGCATTGGGTAAACATGCAAACCCCATACAAACACAGCTGGGCCAGAGACTCAGGCCCCAGTCCCAGAGCCCAGAGGTAACCACTGTGGCACTATGCTGCCTGTAAGTGAACCTTATTCAAATCATTAAGCAAAAGACCATGTGCTCTCGCTGCAACCTGCGGGAAGATGGGGTTGGACACCCAACCTGGCCCACATCCAGCCCCGCCCATATCCAGCCCCGCCCACATCTAGCCCCGCCCACATCTGTCCTGGCCAACATTAAAGCAAGGAACTTTTAACACGCCCCGTTCAGGTGAACACACAACTATTTTGCCTGTCATTTCACTGCAGCTCTGCATCGCATGCAATCCATAGAGGACATACGTCGTTACTTTTACTGTCTCGCTATGTCGACATCACCACTCATTTTCTCAATATAGCCAAAGCAGTTTTGTTAAGATCATCAGTCATCTTCTTGCCATCACAAAACAACAAAAGTCGTAATCAGACATCCGGGTTTGTGAAGAGAAAATGGAAGCCTATTTGACTAACAAAGGCTGATGCTATTGAATCTGCACAGATTCATTAATCACTTGTCCACTAAATATCTAACATCTAACCCCCCCCCCCCCCCCCACCACCCCCATTTGTTACACACACGGGAGGAATTCTCCCCTGTTGAGAGAAATGAATTTCAAGCCCTGAATGCATGTTCTCTATGGAGTTCTGTAGCATTCCTTTCCGGTTGGGTGTCCAGCTCCGCCTACCCGCAGATCACAGCCAGACACACTTGCATCCGCATGTCTTTTCTCATTAATCTCTCAGGGTAACGATGGCAGTAATGTGGTGACATCGGGTGACGTGAAGGGATGGGGGGTGCGGAGCAACACTGCAACTGGATATGACGCGGAAGTCACCCCTTTAGCTCCGCCCGCTGTGCCCCCGACACCCAGATCCACTGAGAACCCAGTCCCTCCCTCCAATGGGACGGATGACTACGCAGTGGTGAAGAAAGTTCTGAAGAAGTCCCATTCTCTGCTTGATGTCCATCCTGCGACAAACACAAACGTGCTCAGCTCAGAGGTATGGCCCACACTATCCAGTCACACACTGTAAGACGCTTTAATCTACTTACTCAGCAGACGCTCTTGTCCAGAACAGTGTGTGCGAGCACATTTAAAAACAACAGGAGGTGATTCAAAGTGCTTTCCAGTTTAGAAAAAATTAATTAACAAACTGCATACATAATAAAATATAGAAATAAAATAACATGAAAATGTGTATGCAAGAAACGAAATAAATCAAAATAAATAAATAATCAAATTAAAATTAAGGAAAGGATCTGACAATGTCACTGGAATAGCTGGGGATAAGGGCCTTGCTCAAACACCCACCAGTGAAATCACTTTCTCAGTCCTGAGAAAGATTTGAACCAATAAGCTTCTGGTCACTAACACAGACTCTGAACATGTAGAGGCACACGCCACAGTTTTCTGTCCCCTGGGTAGAACACATGGCTCTAATCTTGGTAAAGTGATTTTTCCATAGTAATATTGCAGTATCTTAAATGCACACCCTGCTTATTCAAACTTCCTCACTTGAATTTGCTGCTGCTGCTGCTTTTGTTTCGCCCAGGTCTCAGACTGCATTCCTGTCACCTCCCAGCATTTGTTAACAGCTGCGGAAGGTGCCGGAGCCGAGGGCGGCATGGTGGATGCTCCATACGCACGAGTAAACAAGGCCCCCCGGGCTGCTCGCAACACCCCTGCTTTCTACATAAACATCCCCCCTGTGGGCGATGCAGCCCCCCTTCTACCTCCCCCACCCCCTCCCCCTTCCTCTTCCCTTTCCCACGAATCAGCTGAGGAGCAAAAGTACTGGGAGATGGTGCCCCTGCACACGTACGAGGAGACGCACCACCTGAGGCGCCCTGTGGAGTCAGACGACCGGATTGACTTCTACGCTGTGGGAGGGAGACAAGTGGCTTTAGACAGTGCCGGTGAGACAACCTTTGGACCAAAGCGATGTACAAGCGAGGACCAGAGAGCAGGGTCAGACAGTGTCGCTGGAGCAATTGGGGTTAAGGGCCTCGATCAAAGACTCAACATTGATATAACTTTTCCAACTATGAGATTTGAACTGATAACCTTCTGATTGGGGAGAGACTGGGGGAATGCCTATCTTCATAGGGTCTGAACAGCGATGGGTAAACGTTACATTTAGGGAGACAGGCAGAGAGAAGAGTGTTATAGATGGCTGTTTTTGAGTTGCTATATCTCCATGGTTGTGGGTTTGAATCCCACCATCACCTTATGTGTTTAGAGTTTGTATGTTCATGCAATCTTGTGTTGCTTTTCTCTGTATTTCAGTATCCTCCTGAAGTACACAGTTAGGCTAAATGGTGTCACTAAATTTCCCGTAGTGTGTCAGTGTGTGTGTGTTTGCTCTTTGATGAAGTAATATCCTATCCAGGCTGTCCAGTACCTTGTCCCCTATGCTGTCATGAGGCAGGCTGGATAAGTGGTTGTAAGATGGGGGAAAGCTTTTTTTTATGAGAAATGCACTCCAGTTGCAGGACAATAATCTGGATATTAACAGATCTTAATTTCAAATTCATTTTGTTTCTTCCCAGAAATCCCCCAAAACCACTTGTACTCAGAAGTGAATCTGAGGGGAAGAGAAGTTCAGGATCAAGTGCAAATCCCGGGCAGAACAGGCCCCAACCTGCCTTTGAGACCCCCTCCCAGAACCTCCAACTGCCCCTCTAGGTCTGGAGGAAACCTACAGGTACCTGAATCCTCTTGTATTATCACCAGCTAGTGATCTGAAGCATGATGCACAGTAATGTTCATTGTCATCTGGTTTAACCCGTGTTTCTGCCCACTATGGATTTCTCCAGTTGCTTCCATGAATAGATACCCAGGTCCCTAAAGCATCATCATAACTACGTACTGAAAAGGATACTCTAAGTGGCTTATTGTCTGCTGTGGAACCTGCACGAAATTTCGATTGAAGGTGGCCATGTTTTGTGTCACAAGAGTCGTATTACACAAGAGTCCCAGAAGGCTAATAACATTTGTAACATAAGAACGAAGAGGCCCGTCTGTTCCTTAGCTGTGAAAATGTCACGGTTTCAGTGAACTCGGAATCCGGATCGGGCAGCGTCTCACTGAGATGCACTGCCCATGTAACCTGCTTTGTTACACAGTTGAATTGAAAAATTACTGGCATTATGTGATGAAAACATCCAAATACATTCTCATCACTCTCTCCATTTTTAACTCTTTACTTGTAAGTTATAAACTGATCGTCAGTGCGTTCAGTCCTCTCCACCACTGCCATCATCTCCACCATGCTTTGCTTTGGTCTCCTCCTCCACTGCTTTTTCCATCACCTCCACCTACACTGTCTTCATGTCATGCTCCATCTCCTACACCGTCTTTTCCATCTTGAAACGCCTCCTACACCACCTCACTCTCAGCCTCCATCTCTTTCATTGCCTTTTCCATGTCCTCCAACGCCGCCTCGATCTCAGCCTCTAACGCGTCCAGGGATCCTCTTTCCTGTCCTCCATCCCCTCCACCGCTGTCTTTTTAACTTTGTCTCCTCCGCCACTTTCATTTCCCCACCCTTATCTTCCTCCACCACAGCATGGTTCTCATCTCTCTCCCTCACTTTACTTTTTTGTTTTTTGATGTTTTTTTTTCCTTTCTTCTTTCAGAAAGATACACTTATTTGCCTGGATTTTCTTTCTTTTCTCTTCTTTTGTTTTCTTTCCTTTTCTTTTCTTTTCTTCTTTGCCATCCTGCTGTTCTGATACATCCCCTGCCTCTTCCGGTGCCACTGGGGGCACAAACCAGATTAAAAAAGCCCCCCTTCATGTTTACGTGCCTCTTATTCAGTGTCTGATTTGCGCTGAAGTGTAGTAAGTGCTTCCAGCCCATGTTATACCTTCAGGATTATGGGATTCCGGTTGTCATAGAAACATTCTATTTAAAAAGGTCTCTTCTATCACTTCGTCTGTGGTGTCATTTCCTGTTAAAGAGCATTTGTTCGCACAGTAACAGCACATATTGTTACATAGCAAGCATTGATTCCTGCAGAAAATTTCGATTGTGGCGGCCATTGGGGAGGACAGTTATATTTATGGGGGTGACCATGGAACACCGTGTCTCTTCTGTGGAAATAAAATAATCCATATTTTATTGTTATTATTTTGCCGTAGGGTGGCAACAGGGGTGGCCATGTATTTACTAGGCCAGCCCACCCTTTATATCCAGCCCTGGTTGCCAGGCCTGTAATGATTGTAATTTAGTGTTTTCTTCCCCCTAAAAGCTGGAAGCCAACATGACACGTGTCCTACCACCTCGCTCTCGGATGCCCATGCATCCAGCCCCAGAGACACACCTGTCCAATCCACAGAACTCTGTATACGAGCAAATCCCAGCGAGAAGCAACCCCCCATGAATCCTTCTCCTACAAAGATGACTTTCAGTGGGGGGGGATATCCTGCCGTCCTTCTGTTTAATCCTGCCAAGCTAGAGATGCAGCTGCAAAGCAGAGAGAGGGATCACAACGTAAAAAGGATGGGAAAGTTCTTCAGGGTAAAGTCCTAACATAAAGGGCTATAGGTATGCCAAAGGGCTATAGGTATGCCAAAGGGCTATAGGTATGCCAAAGCTCAGTGTGTCTTTCGGTATTTATGTACAGTACCAGTTCAACGTTTGGACGCGCCAAGTCACCTTTGAAAGAGAGTGATAGAGTATTGCATTGCATGGCCTGGTCACCTGACCTAAACACAGTAGAGATGGTTTTGGGGGAGTTTGACCAGAGAGTGAAAAAGCGGCCAATGAATGTTCAGAATATATGTGGGAGCTTCTTCAGGACAGCTGGAAAAGCATCCCATGAAAGAGGAGAAAGTAAGGTCAGCCACTTCCCTGAACAACTGGGGTCGAGGGCCTTGCTCAAGGGCACCAATGGTGGGATCATTCAGATGACCACAGGATTTGACCCAGCAACCTTCTGAGTCCAAACTACAAATATATTATTTTATAGCTTTGAAAATAAATCTTTCTATGAGTAGGTGTGTCCAAGCTTTTGACTGGTACCGTAAATGTGTATATGAAATATAGGTTTGTCTGATTTGTATTACATGTGTTGAATAATATCGCATAAATTGTCAATCTTGAAATTTCTTAATACGGTTGCAAATGTGCAAATTGTCATGCCTTTAAATCCTACTTGTGGTATTGAAATGAAATAAGGGTCTTAAAGACAGTCAGAAATATGAGCTATTGATACAGATAACAGTACGCTTGCCAACCACATGTCCAGTATAGGGACTCTCTCACACACACACACACACACACACACATTTTTATGTTCATATCTTTGTGGGGACTCTCCATTCATTTCTATGGGCATAACCCTAATCACAACAATGACGACCTTAACCCCTACCCAGCCCTAACCTTAAACACACATATTTGGTTCCCATAATGTAATACTGTATATGCATAACCCACTCACCACACACACATATTATTATTAAATGGCTGTATTGATGTGCAGGGGCGGCATGGTGGTGCAGTGGTTAGCACTGTTGCCTCACACCTCTGGGACCCAGGTTCGAGTCTTCGCCTGGGTCACATGTGTGTGGAGTTTGCATGTTCTCCCCATGTCATCGTGGGGTTTCCTCCGGGTACTCCGGTTTCCCCCCACAGTCCAAAAACATGCTGAGGCTAATTGGAGTCGCTAAATTGCCCATAGGTGTGCCTGTGTGAGTGAATGGTGTGTGAGTGTGCCCTGCGATGGGCTGGCCCCCCATCCTGGGTTGTTCCCAGCCTCGTGCCCATTGCTTCCGGGATAGGCTCCGGACCCCCCGCGACCCGATAGGATAAGCGGTTTGGAAAATGGATGGATGGATGGATGTATTGATGTGCAATATTCAAGTTCATTTGCTCCTTTCTGATTACATTTCTGGGTATGTCTAAAATCAAAACATGTTGATCAAACTGGCTGACTAAGTACTAAAATGTTTGTTTTCAACTTTCAAATAGGTGTCCAATTGTTGGTAACTAAGTCGCTGATTACCCTAATTTAAGTCATTGCATGAATGACTACCTGACTCATAATTTATTATTGTACTTTTTAAGGTATATTTATGGTTAACAATTGTATGATTAATTAACTATGAATGACTTGTTTGTCCTTGAGTCAGCATTACTGGTGCCAAATAGGCCCTTCACTGTCAAACACAGAGTAACTGAATTACTGTGTTGTGGAATTATGAGTCACAATCAAACTGTTAGTTGAACAATAAACTGTTGGATACATTGAAACTAACCTTCATCTCCACTGTTATTAGCTGCTGTACTACCTGCAGTTAGACTCTGTAAGCTGTCTGAAGTTAAGCAGGTTTGGGCCTGGCCAGTACTTGGATGGGAGCCCAACTAGGAAGGCTGGCTGACAGGTTAGCCCATCCTGTGGACGGTGTGGATCCCAGTGCCCCAGTGCAGTGATGGGGACATTGTGGCCGACAGGTGGATCCCTGTGCTGTAAAAGTGGTGTCATCCTTCAGATAATGTAAAACCAAGACCCTGACTATCTGAGGTTAAGAAAGATCCCAGGGTATCTTTTGAAAGAGTAACGATGTTACCCCAATGGCTAAAGCTGGCCTTATGAAATCTGGCCTCCTAATCATCCCCTGTATCTGATCGGTGAATTCTCTCCTGCTCGCTCACCACATTAGCTACTGTGTGGTGAGCGTACTGGTGCAGAATGTCTGCCGTCACATCGTCCAGGTGGGGGCCACACAGCCGTGGTTCTATGAAGTGTCTTGAAAAGCGTTCCGTAAACACAACTTTCATTCATTCATCCGGTATGTAACAGGCAGGTCAGAATATCTGATCTGTTGGCTGTTTGCTGTAGGGACAGATCAAACAGGCCGATAGATAGAAGGTTTTATTCTAAAATGCAGTTTAACTTTATCTCTGGTGTGAATCTCTACAAGGTATTTATGAAGGCAGAAGAAGCATTATGTTGGATTAACCACATCATAATGGGCTTTTTACTGGTGTCTGAATAACCATTTAAACACAGTAAGCACAAACCCATTCCTGTTTTAAAACAATTGACAATTTGTGTTGGTAAATAGAAAGTAAAATTCCTGAGGTTAATTACAAAACCCTGTCGGACCAGTCAGACCTGCTGATTGGTTAAGATCCAGGACATTCAAAACTTCTAACTTTTTTATACAGAGCTTTCCAATACATTCAGAAATATCCAGTTTAATATTAAGTAAGACTAAATCACAGTATTTTTGTACAGATTGTCTTATAATTTGTTTTACTCTTACTTTTCTTTTTCCTGTATTTTACTCAAATGTTAGGAGCTGCTTGAAGTTTTCCAGTGTATCACTCAATTGAATAGGGAACATTTTTTTCCATCCATCCATACATCCCTCCACCAAGTACTAAATATCGCTGGTGAAATTGACGAAGAATGTTTTTAGCTCAATAATGTAAGAAAATCTATGAATATGTTTACTGGAATCTTATCTATCTTTAAAAAAAGAATCTGAAAGCATCAAGTCCCAGGCAGAACAGCCCTCGACCTGCCTTTGAGACCAGCTAGCGATCCGGAGAGTAACGCAAACTAATCCCACTGTGGATGGATTATTATGCACTATTCATTGGTACCTCATTGTTGCCTGATTTACCCATCTGAAGGCAGATTGGACCATTTAGCAATTGAAGCAGATAATTTCCCTGCCCTCTATGGATTTATTCAATTGTTACCATAAACAAACACACAGGTCCGTCGAGTATCATCATGACTATATGCTGAAATGAAAGCTTTTATTGGCTGATTGTCTGCAGTGCTGCCCGCAGAAAATTTCCACTGTGGTGCCGCACCCTGTCTCTTCTAAGAAACTAATTTGTTTTGTATTAATTAGAAGTGGAGTGTCTGCAGGGGCTGTGGTCACCTCTGGCCACTCCTTAGATCCACCCCTGGGAGCAAACCTGTGCAGATATGGTACTGAAGGCCTGGATTTAATGAGCGGCGGCAGTGGATGCAGTCAAAGAGGCATGAAGGAATGAAGCGGAGAGTCAGTCAATGGGTGACAGAAGATTTACAGAGGATATAGGGAATATTGTCATTTAAGAAGATATATATCTATAAGAACCATTTACAATAAACAATAAGAAAATGAGAAACCTCAATAAATTGTCAAACTTTGCCCATGGGCGTAAATTATTGGGGGGACAAGAGTTTATAACCTGCCAATAATCAAAACTGGTTAAAACACCTCCTCCCCCCCCCAATAATCACATGTCCCCCTAAAGGGGCAGAGACCTCAACCCCCCGCCCCATATTCAAACCAAAGACACGCCTTTACATCAGCTTACCATTTCACAGACGCAAACACGATTCCCACCAACCACATCACCATCTTTTGAGGACAGCCAGCCCCTGCCCAGCAAACACACAGCAAAGGTCGATGGGGTTAGCAGAGCATGCAACATACCACTGCTTTGCTAATATCACGGAAAAGATCTGAACTGCCCCTGAAGAAGCTTCAAATATCAGCGAAAGAACCAACAGCTCAGCAGCCACAACATCGTTTAATAACGGAGACAAACGAAGTAAAGCTCAACGAAGTAAAAAGACATTGGAAACATATTGCAGCCCTTAGGTGACCGATGATCTTCTCCCCTGCAGACATAAACATAAGTTCTTACACTCTCCGAAAACAAAACTAACAATTTGTACCTTTGCTTGCCCCTCGGGCTGCACCCTATAAATTGTACCTTTTAAGGTCCCTCAGAGTCCATTTCTGTACCTTAAAAGGTACAATTACCTGCAGCTAATGGTACAATTGGCAGACCCTTGAGGGTACAGCCCCACTGACGAGCAAAGGTACAAATTTCTACCCTTTTTCCTGAGAGTGTATACACCGGCTTTGTGGTTCAAATGCCACTAGCATGCCGTGCTGAAGCTCATAGAGGTTTCTTTCAGCAATTTAAGATATGAAAACAGTCTATTAATTTAGAGGCAAAAACAGGGGTACAGGAATCTCACTGATAAAGTGCATGATGTGTCACCCTGCATGACTCCCTAAACAGCTGCCTAATGTCAAACACAAATGGAATGGAACAGTGATACTGTATTCATCACATACTGTCAGAAATAAAGAACAAAGGGTACAAGTTTGTACCTTTCAAGGTACAGAGATGGACTCCGAGGAAGATCCCCAAGGTACAAACAACATTAACGTACCATCAATGGTACAAATATGTTCCTCATAGTCCATCTGGATTCCTATTCAGCTGCGATTGTTTTATTACACAATCATTCTGTGTCTTTATTGAAATGGCCTAATGCATTCCCAGGAATATTCCGGTTGCTGGGGGGGTCGCACTTTAGTCGGAAAACCTCTTAAAAGGGCAGACATTTCCTCCATCAGAGTTGGAAGAAGAAAGCTAGTAAACTTAAGCCTAAGTGATATGAGGAAAAAAAATATCTATTTCACAACGTTTCCATCAATACAGATAAATTCATAAATTAGTTTAAGTCATTAATTGCGTTTAATGACTGTTAAGAGAAGTACACACTACTGCTAATGAAGATTTCATACGTTTTGACTGATCACCAATTTGATATATTTACCTGAAGGAATGGCACTCAGAGACTTGTTTCATTTTCTGAATTTGGTGTTACTTTGCAATGTGCGTGTGGTTTCTCTTTGAAATATTGCTATACAATCCGCTGCAAATAGATAATGCATCGGTTGTAATGTTATGTCTGTCAATAACTTCGGTTTTCTTTAAGATTCCTAAACCAGGTATAAAACTGTACCAGGAAAACTGGAAACACTGGTCAAACAGAAATTTCCATTCAAGACACACAAGATGGAGTAAACAAGAGTTGTCTATTTAAGAAAGTTTAAGAGACGTTTGCAAAGGCCTTCTCTGTGATTTTTAAATGCAATTATCTTGCAACAGAACAGTGATACAGTATATATGTCAGAGATACATAATAATAAATGTAACGTGCACGAGTATAATAAAAAATCGGCTAGCTGCTTTGACTGCTGTCGCATTTAAAAAAATACTCCATTTTCAGTTGTTGACCATCCCACACAGTCCTACCAGGCATTAAACTCGCTGACAGGTACCGCGCTACACCGGAGCCGCGACCTCGTGTCACGTGACGAAAGGGCGAAAAGGCGCTGCCCCTTTAACATACGACCTTCCCTTTAATGTTTCACCTGGCCACACCTGGAGCGCCGCCGGTCTGCTGGCGTTTCGCAATAGAAACCCCACAGTTCGCGCTCTCATGGTCATTTTCGTATTTCCTCCTTTACGATGAATACAGAGCTCGGTAAGCTTGTCAGATGCTTATATTTTCCATTCAGGGGACTTTTCCGAAGGTTTTGTTCGTGCTTTACGTTTGTTAAACCTGGCAGATATCTGTATTGCTGTTGAGCTTTGCTTAGGTATGACGGAGTCGGTCAGTCGGTTGCTGCTTATTTGTCCGATCTAACAAGCAGTGTTGTAGGTCAACAAGCCCGAACAACGTTAAAAGATCGTTTTCATTGTGTCAGTAATACCGTGAGTAGGATGCGACATAAAATAACGTTGTCAGTGGCGTGTTGTCGTGATCGTGTGTAGGAGTATGATACCATTAATCTCAGAATGTTTTGACAGCTTTATAAAAGTCTTATGCACAAACAATCACCAGTGTTGCTTTTTCTAAGCGTTTAAAAGCAACAGTTATTGAAACGAGAATTCCCCAACCTGTAGTCGGCAAAGTTGTTGTGTTTGACATTTTTTCCCCCCCCACAGTGAGAAATGTAAAGTTTGATGTTGACAAAGGGCTCTGAATCCGGACATTGAGAGTACTTTAGCCCGGCATGTTGGGACACACAATCAGGAACTAACAAAAGTGCGTGACTGGGTCGGAAGTCCAACTGCAGCGAAAACGCACAGACGTTACAAAATGACTGAAATGCTGTCTGTGAGTTCGAAGCCAGATCAACAAGTCCCCCAGCCCATCGGAGTCATAGTGGAGCCGAAGACTCAACTGGGGAACGGGCTGGAGGAAGACGAGGAGAAGAAGCAGGAGGCATGGGACGAGGAGCAGTGCGTCACCTCTGCCAGGTTTGAGCCCAGCACCCTGCCCTGCCGGGGGGCTAAAGAGATGGCGGATGAGGAACAAGCAGGAAGTGTACGCCTTGGTAAAGAAGGGATACTGGAGAAGAAAGCAACAGAGGAGGACAGGGGGAGCCTAGACTCTGGGTCTGTACACGTGGGCCAGGAGAGCAGGACGGAGAGCGAGAGGGAGCTGGGCCTGAAGCAGAGGGTCCCATCAGACGGCTGGCAGGAGAAAGAGAGGAAGTTGGGGATGGACAACCGGGAGGTGGGCGACACGGACAGCCTGAGGAACAGCATGCCCGAGAAGACCGCTCAGGTGTTCCACCCCAACGTCACCGTCCTGCAGCTCTCCAGGCAACGGCACACCCAGGGAGACGGCTGCCCCCTACTGGCAGATGAAAGAGGGTGTCACGCCCACCATGGTTCCCAGGGGGCGCTGTCATATTCCTGTTACTATGACAGAGAGGACAAACCGTCCATGTGTAAGCGCACCACCCCCACTCCACTGATTAAGCTTGTTATTACAGTCACTAATAAGCCACTTTAGAATTTTACCACATCCGTACCATATTGTCCCTGTAGGCATCAAAATTAATGGAACTGTTTTAAGCATATCCTCTTACACATTGCCATCTCACTGTACTGCATGAATTAAAACACACTGCATCCATCCAGTGCTAACTGCTTATGCTCAGTCATGGTGAGCTCGGAGCCAAGAGTAATGTGACTCACTAAAGCGTTAATGTGGTGAAATCCATCAGATAGCGTGGCAGCTCCTAGATGGGCCTTCGTGGATGATTGTTGGTGAAACTGACTCCCTCTGTCTCGCCAAGGCTACAGCAGCGGAGTCCGCAGCAGCCTGAAGGCCACGGCAGCGATGATCATGGGGGCTCTGATCTTCCCGGTCCTCGTGTGGGGTGGTTATGTCTTCTTGCCCTTTGATGCCCCGCTGCTCAACACTGCCCCCGAGAGGCTGGTCTACACGTTGCGCTGCTCCGTCTTTGCCCTAGTTCCTATTGTCATGGGTGAGGAAGTGAATGGTGTCGCCATGGAGACCTTGTTTGCTTTATAGGTCTCTATTGAATGAAAGTCACAGTGATGTCTTTGCTTGTCCCCTTGCAGGTGTTCTGGTTCTGGGTGTGTCCCGACTGCGGTTCTGTTATGTGGAACCGATGTATGAGGGTCAGGTGGAGCCCAGGGTGGTGGCCGTCCATCGGCACTACATCCACGACTCCATCTCCCTTTTCTTGCTCTACTTCCTGCAGTTGGCTGTCATGGCAACTTACTTGAGTCAGAAGTGTCTGAAGCTGGTGCCTTTACTGACCATTATGTTTTCTTTGGGCAGGTAATTCGACATAAACCCTTTAGGTCTGTTACGTAGTGGAGTGCTGTCATTAAAAAATGCATGTTGTGACATGACTTAGAATAGTCAAATTTGTCAGCAATCGACATAAACCTTGTGATCCTCTGCCTCTTTGGAGGCTCCAGGGGTAATCTAGGGTTTACTGGGACTTGTGTTACAGCTTTTTGTTTCATATTGGAACGCCACAGTTAGTCTGGAGTTACTTCGGAGCCTTGTGGAGACTGGCGCTAAGTGTATAGTATATCTCGGTATTCCCTAGAGGTGCAGTCTGTGTGGGAGCTAATCCTGTCGTGCCCCGCAGGCTGGTCTACTGGCTGTTGGCAGCTCTGGGCGGAAATGGCGCCCGTGGCATCGGGTTCGGCATGTCCTTCCTGCCCGTGCTGGCCATGCTCGGGGCGAACTTGTACTTCATCTTCACGCTGGAGGCCGGGGGGAGCATCTTCGCGGTGGAGCCCCTGCCCGAATCGGCCGAGGCCCCCCGCCAGCGCTTTTGGGGCTAGAGCACAGGAGCGTCGAGCCACTGGAGAGATACGGGCTGATTTAGCGATTACGGCTCTTCCGGTTTCCGGGACTATTGGCTCCACGGGGGTGAGATGCTGCCCGCGGCACGATCTTGCGCAAAACGGACAATCACAGAACCGGAAAGTGAATACAGAATACAAGAGTGATGGTGGATATGGGGCCATTTTCTCCAAGTGGAAATTGCTTAGTGCTGTACAACTTGCATTTGTGAAATTACTGCATGTGGGGGAACCTGCTGCATTAGGGCTGTTTTGTATCACGTGTGTGACAGAAACTGGACACTCCTGCACTGTAATTACACACCCTAAAGGATGTTGCTTCCTCTCTCTTGTGGTTTCTGTTAATTGGTATTTAAGCTGAGATGTTTTCACATAGATGGGAGTGTGGTTCTCTTTGGGGAAACCACTAATTCCTAGTTTTGGGAGTAAGTGTAAGGCTGTACAGTGGTGTATCCAACCTGTCATTCGGGTCTTATGTGCGCGTGTCTTTCTTCTCCATGAAATTCACCGAGTCTGAATCCGTCATAAATAAACAAATCTGCGGACGGGGAAAAATGCTTTAACCCATTTCATGCCACTGAATGATCATCAAAACAACGCATTAATCAAAGAAATTGACATGTAGCAACGATTCTACTATATTAGGCATTTTATTATTGCATGATTGCCGCCGCTGCCTTTGTCTTGTCATTCTGTATGTTTGTTTACTTGATAAATTTTCTTTGCGCTGAAGTATATATCAGAACTGATTAAAATGACTGAAATATTGGGTTTTCCCCGAAGTGTTTATTCATTCTTGTTTGTAGTTTTGCACACGGCGTATGTAGTGTCATTTTATGGATAAACGAAGCGTGAAACTAAAAAAAAAAAAAAAAACTCAGAATATGCATGTGTGTTGGGGCACTTACGTCACACCGTGAACAAGACAAACAAGTTTAATAACTGTCGGAGGGCAGGAAGTTTGCCATGCGCCTCCACTTGGTGGCGCATTCACTAGGGAGTGAAGCGCTGCGGGAGTACCCTTCGGATAGCAGTGCCACAACGAGGGGGTTACATTAAAAGCTGTAAAGTCGGGGTCGTGAACACTCGTTGGCACTCCACCCTTAATGTAGCGTGATCGGAGAATGGCAACATCGCAGGGGCGAAGGAAGCACTGTGCCTGCCTGCTCCGGATTCGTGAGAACTGCCCGTTCCGCAGATTGCGGAAAGGCAGATGCTACGGTAAGACATTAGTAATGAACGGCTGGGTCCTATCAGTTATATAACAGCGTATTAAGTACTTCACCATTTTGGGATATTCACCAGAAAAAGGTGTATAATTGTGACGTCCCACTACCTGGTTCTCTGATCAGATGCATTCTAAAAAAGGGTGATTCGTGTTCTTTTAGGGACTTTTATAGAGTCGTCTAACAGTGAATACACAATGAACAACGGGTACTATTCTGTAATGAAAGTCAAGAATTGCTAGTGGTTAGCTTAGTGTGCTTTGGGTAGTAGTGACTTCTTGTTGTGAAAGCTTTTACACACGCGCAAACAACTGCTATTTTGTAAGTGAAAGGTGGATCTTCACCTAGACTGTGTGAGCATTATGTGCGAAGCCTGGAGCATTATACGGAGTAGCTGTAATTAAAGCGTTATTGTAAATATGATGCATTGTAACAGAAGCAGAAGTGAGAGTCGTGACTCTAAGTTCCGACTTCATATGGGAAGTTAGAAAGATCCATGTTATTTGCTAAAACGAGAGATTGCTCTGCTTTTATATACATCTTAAGCACTGGGTTGTGTTTCTGCACTAAGCAGACTGAATTAAGTTTACGGTTAATTACAAAAGCGCTACATTCGGAAAACAATGTATACAGTTATTCTATGGTCAACACATATAGGCTACTCAGCGTGCCAGAAACATTGCGTCATAAAGGTATTATGACTGTGACTTTGCTCACAAAGAGATTATTAGTCGAATAATCGATGTTTGGCTGTCGCCGCAGATATCCAGAACGCGTCGGTACAGCACTGGGCGCAGCTCGATGGCAGCGCCACGTCGTCTCACGTCGGGCGTGCAGCCGGTGAAGTCCCTCCGGAGTCCCATTCTCAAAGCGACTTGTGTCTGCCCGGTCCTCAGGTCCACCTTCCACAAGTGGAATTCGGTAATGTTCGCAAGTCACATAATGAGTTTTGGCAGGAACTCGACATGATCGAGTTTTTGGGCAAAATTAGATGACGTCCTTGTAGACAAGATTCAAAACGTACGCCCCATATTTTACAGTGTACTTCCTCACCACATGCTAATTTAAAATTAATTGCATGATTTGGTTTGATTCCTCACTCACCAGTGCAACATAATTTATTCTGTAGCAGTAACGAACAATATATGAGTGTGAAATATATGAGTGATGGTGAAGAGCCACATTACAATCACAACGATTTAAGAGCCCTCTGAAATGTGTTGTACCACATTGTGGGAGCCCTTTGATGTTGGTGCCTGTTTGGGGTGGGGTGGAGGAGGGGGTGCTGAGGGTGTCTGAGCAACTGTCACTTTTTGCTCACCAATAATCATGCAAAATTGAGCAAGGGGATAGCTCCCCCAATGACCCAGTTCTGACCCCCCCAAAACCTGCAGCTGTAGATCCAGGCGGCATTGAGTGCTCGCCGAAGCCCCTGGCCCCCCGCACTGTGACAGTCCCGGGCCCCGTGCGCCTGAGTATCCCACCAGCTCACCCTCACCAGCACCTGATCGCACAGCCCTGCAACAGCAGCATGGGTGAGGAATGAGACCTTCTGGCTCTAGTCTGACACTTAGCCTCTTACCACTTTTAAGAAAGTGGAAAAATTGTTATTGTTGAAACACCACAGCACACAACGAAATGTGTCCTCCACATTTAACAGACATAGCAGTGGGCAGCTATTGTTTAGCACCCGGGGAGCAGTGCTTGGGGGTGGTACCTTGCTGGTCGGGGATTCAAACCAGCAACCTTTCAATCACAACCACACTTCCCTAACCATTAGGCCGCCACTTACAGGCTACTCAATGGTATTGCAACGGATTTCAGTTTCTTGCCACCAGAAATAGCTGTCTTTCCCCTGCCCTCCACAACAAGGCTCTACCGTTCTGAATCCATCTAATCAATGCATCGGTCTCGTTTCAGAGGTAGACAGTGGCATAGACCCAGAGACAGGAGAAGCCCTAGAGTGATGGAGAGCAGACGTTCCTCCTGGACACGCAGCACTGTAAACGTGCACAGATATGACAGCTTGTCGTGTGTGTTATACTCCACTGAGCGGCACTTATGCTGTCGCCGCTGCCTGTTTCATACTTCATCCTGCCGAGACACTGGGAATGTCCGCTGTGACGCACACTTCCCGGGAGTCTTCACCATGCTACACACCAGCTGAGAATTTTCACCAAGCTTCATTTTTCCTGGGAATTTTCACCATCCCATACACTAGCTATAACTGGCCATGTCTTATTGTTGCATGGAATTTTCATCAAGCCACCCACCAGCTGGGAGTTTTCACCATGGCACACACTTACTGGGAATTTTCACAATAGCACACTCTTACTGGGAATTTTCACAATAGCACACTCTTACTGGGAATTTTCACAATAGCACACTCTTACTGGGAATTTTTTGCCCTGACACATTCTTAATGGGAATGTTGACCATGGCACAAACCAAATGGGAATTTTCGTCTTGTCTGGCTTTTACTGGGATCTGGTGTTTGTCTCCTATAATGCTTATAATCTTAAAGGTAATTGGCCATCTTGCTAGTGAGAAACAGAATCTATGTTGTGTAATATAATTGTCTAGTGATTTTTATTCCAGTATAAACAAAACGATAATCTTTAATAAAATGTATTTTTAAAAAAACCATGTACGTATGAGTCAGCCAGTTCTGAAAGGACACACACCCTGTTGGGTCACACTAAGGTTTTCATTTAGGTGGGATTATCGCCTCACGCATCCAGGGTTTGATGTTGGAATCTCACCGCCAGCTTTATGTACGTCCTCCACGTGTTATGTGGGGCTCTCTGGCACTGGGTGTATGTGCGTGTGGACGCGCCCTACAATGGACAGTCGTACCATCCAAGGTTCTCACTTTCCTTGTGCTCAGTGTTTCCTAGGACAGGCTGCAGGCTCTCCATGACTTACTGAATAATTGATTGTTAAATGGAAGGACATATTAAACCGATAATTGAAAATTTGCTTCCACAGTGGATCAGGGCTGGCCAAGCTAATGCAAATCTACTAATGAAAATAGCCGATGTTTATAATCTAATGTGGTAAAAAAAAAAGGGCATAGCTCCCATGACGAAATATCTCCTTAGCCCGCCTGCTTGGGCACTTTCAATCTAAAGCAATAGAGGCCCCAGAGTCAATAGAATTTGCACACTGAGGGATGAGGGCCCTTTAGATAGATTTTGATTACTGCCCCCCCCCCCAATGGTGGTAGTAATCAAGTGCACTCTTAACAACTGGGGTAATAATGTATTATTTTGTAGCGTGCGACAAACAGCATGCATTCCTACTGATTGGTGTTGAGTTTTAATCAATATCCTACATAAACTTTTAAGGGCTTTACTTTTATGAACCTTTTAATCAAAGCAAGAGACAGTACAAGACAAAGGGATCTCAAGAAAATGAAGGAAAGTTTAATAGGAAAGGATGAGAATATATACAGATAATTACAAGCAGCATTATGTCCAGGGACTGCTGGAAAAAAACCAAAAAGCTTTTTTTAGAACATTTTTGAAAAGGTAAGACAGTTAATTCTTTGCAGGCCTTAGCGGTTTGATTAATTCAGTAAAGATCAAGTTTAAAATCACATTAACCTCAAAATATCACTGGCTTCGTTTTAATTTTTTTTCAGATAGAAATGGATTTTAAAAGGCCAATGTGCCTTTTTCGTGAAAATTAAACCAGAGTAAACTTGCATTATTTGATTAATTTCAGCGAGCAATTATTGAATTTTGATTGACTAAGAGGGTGATCATTGACCAATATTTAACATTAACAACATAATTGATAGAACAATTTTCAAAAAGAACGTTTGTTACATCTCCCACCACCATATATGTGACTAGGCAGAAGCTACAGAGAGTCTTGATGGTGCTGGGGGGGGGGGGGGGTGACAGGGGGCTTCTCCAAAACTCTAAGCAACGTTTCATTCTGCAACAGCAATATTTAGTACATTAAAGTAAGATTTACCAAGATCAAAATGAACAACATGCTAATGTACAAGAATAAGCACCAGCTCAGAGCAAAAATACATTTGTTTATTAATATTCCATTGGAAATGAAACAGTTCACTCCTTTATAACCTATATTCAAAACCTTTAAAACAGATTAGCAAAAGTCCATTTGAAATCTGACATTTCCTGTGCAAACTTTATCCTTCTGTCTGAGCAACAAACTCAAAAACTCTTAAGATCCCTCGTATTGCTGGCTTACCTGGAGACCAGCAAACTAACATGATACCATCCTAAGCAATCTAGAATTTTTAAACTGCAACAAAGCCCACTAGTTAGTTGCCATTTACTGAACTCAAACAGGTCTATGACCTTTTCAGGCTTTTCACATACTGTGCTCTTGAAAATCATTTTTAACGGATACCTCTTAGCGGATATCTAAAGTGCACTAACTGGCAGTGTTAAGTGAAAAAGATGACGAAAGAGTGTAAATCAGGGTGCAGCCGTGGACCCATGACTCTTGTCTATTGTTGGAAGGTACAGTGGTCAGATAAGCTGGTCCTCAGACCTGAACGAGGGCGCCCAAGGGGACGCAGGCCTCCACAAAGTCACGCGGCCTGGCTGTTAGTTGATTGGCTCATAGCCCTGCGGGACAGGGCGCTGCTTGCGGACGCACACGAACACCCCACCCAAGAGGATGAGGACCAGGGGAATGCCCAGCCCCAGAGCCATGATGCCTATAACCAGGGCTGAGAAGGACTCAATGGGAGGTGAGCCCAGACCCACCAAGACGGTCCTGTAGAGAGACAAGGCACATGGTTACTTACTTTAACGTTGATTAGCAAGTCAGCTAACAGAAAAATACAAAGCTTACTGATCACTTCGATTATTAGACACCATTTTGACAAAAAGCCCCTCAAGACAATTACAAAGTTACGCAGTGAGCTACAACAAAACTCAGCTTATCATTGTTAAACTGCTAGCCAGTGTGGCAAAAAAATAAAAAATAAAACTTGACTTAGCAGAGCACTGCATCCCGATTTGTGACAGTGAAATCAGAGGCCGATGTGTCCAGAAAGGATTTATAATAAAAATGTATATCCCAAGAATGACACATCACAGGATTGCAGCTGGGACCACAGAGTAAGAAGAACTAGGCAACGATGTTAATTTGGGAGGCTGTGCTACTTCGTAAAAATATCGATTTAGAAACCTGCATGAATGGATGCTGCGGGACAGAGTGTTTTGAACGACTTACCAGCTGAGGTAGTTAGTGGCATTGTAGAAAGGGTCTCCAGCAATGCTGAAGGTCACGTTAAGCCTGTGGGCATTGTAACCATCGCCAAAATATGCCAGGATGAGGTCAGAGGCGGGCAGCTGGTCCGTGGGCATGAGCTGCGAGTGCCGACAAGGAGTGGCATCATTAAGCACGGGAGTTTCTGTACGGTAAGCTACCGGTTTCCACTGGACATATCCGAGAATGGGTGAAGTCGAGTTGAGGGGACGAGACACCCACTGCGACACCTACAGAAGGGAGAATGATCACAGCGGGGGTCAGATGATACCCCAAGTACAATTAAGGGGTTCAACTCATTTCCAGCCACCTGAAACCATCAATATGGGATGAGTGTAACTTACTTGGAAAATGGAGGGCGTGTACTCATCATCGATGGACCTCAGTGTCTCAACTTGGCTCGACAGTTCCTTGCTATCAACGTGCTGGAGCTCCAGAACAAAGCGTGAGAAATTGGACCTCCCCGTTACTCCCTTCAGCCAAAACCGCACCTGAGAGGCATTAGCGTTGTGAAGCAGGCAAGGCCAGGCCGGGTCACGCCCCTCCGACTCAAAGGCAGAGAACTGTGGAGGCAGATGAGTGAAACTATGTGATGCAAGAGCTCCCAACGAGTGAAACTCAGTACATTATTCAAACTTTAAAAGAGGGGGACTATGGAAGCACAATGCATTCACCTGGAAGAATAATATTACTCATAAAAACAGGATTAGCTCAATTCAGAAAAACATTACTTGTAAAAACAAGATGATTATGTCATTCTTTCAAGAAAAAAAAACAAACTTTTTACTGAACTCAAACAGGTCTACGACCTTTTCAGGCAAACAAACTTTTTTTCTCCAGATGAGTGCTATATACTTCTGTACGGGACAATGCTTTTTGTGCTAACATCTTTTTTGTGTAGATGCAAATTAACTTCAAATAAAATTCAGAAACTATTCACCGCCGCACAATCACTAAAAAGTAGAAAATTAGAGATCAAGGTTTACAAGTACATCAAAACTGGCCGAGAAAGAGTTCAATGAAAGAGAAGTTTCCCACATCCTAAAACAGCGGAAAAGGCTGCACTGAACTGATTATCAGCGTCAGTGGATAACCCACCAATGAAATGTCCATATGGCACCCAGAAAAGGAGCACTCTCACTGGCCAAGGCTACGCTTACCAGTCCTACCCTGGGATTATTAGTACGTTGGACCAAAGACTTATTAGTAACTGGCTGCGAATGAAAATTCTGTAATATGGTAAGTTTGGAACAGGCAGTAATTATTTGTACGAATGGACTTTAATGTTTGCTCGTTTGAGAGAGCAATACTTGTTATTAATTGTTTCTTTGGGTTTTTATAAGGTTACTAATAGCATAGCTTGCATTATATGCATGTTATTTTAAATCTGATATATTACTTAATAAATCTAAATAATGAAATCTAAAATTATATTAGCCAATTTTATTGGTTATCAGAATATTTAAAATCATAAAAGTGTAAGACCGCCACTCACCCCCAGACAGAAGGAGCCATTGTGGAAACTTTCCGTGGGACCTTTTCCACAGAGCTGGGCGGTGTGGGTTGTATAGTTGAGGGTCCCGTTGAGGTCCACCCAGGTAAAGTTCTGGAGCTCGTAGGGTGGAAAGAAACTGGAGGGGGGCAAATGTGTGGGGTCCGCTGTGTCGTTGCCATCATCATACTCCCACAGCTATGAAAAGGGAGAGAGAAGATGCATTACGGCGAGCTTGCATGCCCACACGTCTTCATGGAGTCATTGTATGGCTGTGTGCCATTTTTGGAGCTAAATTTCAGGTGCGACAAGCTTCAGAGACCACACCAAAATGAAGAAGGAAAGAAGAAGCACCATAACACAGACATATAAAAGCACAAATGGAAGAATGGAGAATCCACTTACTCTAGTGAAGACCAGCGCACTGCTATAGTGAACAGTATGTTCTGGTTCTATCTTCAGGCTGCCAGAGAGGTTGCCTGAAAGAAATTTAGGCCAGTCCACCTTCAAAGAGGAAGAGGACGAGTCGGTGTGGACCAACAGCACTGCGGGCGCCCCCTGGCTGCAGAAGATAAAATGCAGGGTGTCGTTGTTCCCTGTTGCCCTCACATGCAGCAGATTAATAACACCCAGAGGAGCAGTATGCGAAGAGTTTAAACCTGGGTTCAACTCCAGGGACACCTAAGGTAGAGAAAGTCAAATTACTGAATGACAAATATTCATTTTGGTTCAGGGATAAAGGACAAGGTCCGAGAGGGAAAGGGAATCGCATCAAACGTGCACAGCACAGGTGTTATCAACTGTTAACCAATTCGTTATTTACCCAAGGCATGAATATTTGTGTTTTTATCACTTGATATCTGCAGCCCCACAATAGCCGATAGCTACCATGAATGATTCACAGTATGCCAGGTTTATGTGTTCACACATTAATAATCAATTTTGTCCGGACCGAGCTAGCATTTAGTTACGTTACACCGAATTTAAACTCATGTTAATAACTTGCCAGTCCTCAACAGAACAGGTTTACCCAGTGATCGAATGTGAACGTACAAAAATAACCGTAAAAATCTATTTTAAGTGCTAACGCAGCCAGCGAGCTGTCGCTTCTGCGCAGGAATAACAAACAGCGAGAGAGCCAGCGCCAGCCATAATCTATGGCTTTAAAGCCGATGAAACTGAAAGCCGCTCCGTTTTTTTACCTTCCGATGGTACGTGTCGCCTCGGCCGATAAAAGCAGAAGCTGGCCGTGTAAGAAACGGCCAAACGCAGAGGGAGAGCAGCAAGGAAACGGCCACCGCCATGTTTAGCTGCGGCCGGAGAAGCGCCGAGTCACGTGAGGAGGAACCGCGTGAGTTTCGGTCAGCTGACGGAGGAGCGGCGCCGCGTTTAACGACGATCCAATTTAATCCAAGCAATCTACCCCTTCCCCAAACCATCAGATGCAAACCCATTAAAACCCATTAAGCGTTAGTCTTTGAAGAAAAGTTTATTAACAATGCAAAGGAAGTAAAAGGAGCAAATAACACTAACAGGGAATGGAAGTGCTTGGGTGTCAAGACAGGGTCCAGACTGACAGGCTAACCTCTTGCAGTTTTCTGAATAATATTGTGCCACAATTACAGAATGCAAGAATAACCCAATTGCAATGCAAAAGTTAGCTGATGGTTTAAATTAATGCCATGGTTCCACATCTATGAAACTTTTGTAAACTTTGTTCTAGAAGTACCTTTATACATTTTGGGGTTAGAATGATTTCTCAATCGGGACTTTTAATTACTTTTACCTACTTTGTGGGATGCCAGAAACGCAAATTTAAATACTCCTTTTTAGGGGAATCACGCACAATCAGAGATGAGAGATAACTATTCTACAGGGGTCGAATTAAGAAAAAAAAAAAAAAAGCTCAAAGAAAAAAAATGTAGTCAGGAGAACATTCTCATTTTTATTTAGTTTACATTACAGGTCATATTTGTTAGCCAAAGACTTACAAACGGCCTGAATGTTTCGCATAGTGGACACATCGGAGAGGAGTCAGGTCCACGTTCCTCATATCCACTCTGCGTTCACGTCTCTCCAGATAACGGCCTTGTCTCAGCACCCCTCCCAAATCCCACTACTCTGCACTTTGCTCTCCGCCGGTCTTGTCATCTCCGCCTTTCTTCTTGTGTCCTGAAACGATGTCATCGATACGGAGTAGCAGAATGGCAGTCTGCACAGAGAGAGAGAGAGAGGGGGAAGTCATGAGAAAGGAATAAAATCAAAATATAACGGGCCCAGGAA
Source organism: Brienomyrus brachyistius (assembly GCF_023856365.1). Classification (NCBI taxonomy): domain Eukaryota; kingdom Metazoa; phylum Chordata; class Actinopteri; order Osteoglossiformes; family Mormyridae; genus Brienomyrus; species Brienomyrus brachyistius. The sequence goes on from NC_064541.1 coordinate 15,569,841, forward strand.
GCCTCTTTTTCCCCAACAGGGTTAAAGCACCATGAAGTCAACTTAGTCCCCAAAGAGCCGCGATGCTCTTTGGGGTAACAGCTTCGCATCCAATCTAGAATTTGACGCAATCGCTCAAACAGATACAGGTAAAATGTAGCTCAATTTAAATAAATAGGAAAACGGTTTATTGTTCAAATCATCAAAAAATATCAGTTTTCAGTGGAGACGGTTCTGCGATCTGGGGAATGGACAGTCGAGCAGCAGAACTCCACTCTGTTACGGCGTAAGGAGACATACACAAAGGCTAAACTGCAAGAGCAGCGGAGGGACCCCTGACTGACCTCCACAGCGGTCTTGTACGTCTGCGCCTTCACAGCTAGCGGCTCCCAGATTCCCAGCTCGGTCATGTCTGCCAGGGTGCCAGTCTCACCGTTCACCCCCCACGACACGTTGTCCTTCTGGGAGTGTTTTGCCTAGAGGAGGAGAAGCAGGACACTTACCACCAGTCTGGGATCACAAGAAGAGCTAAAGCAGAGCCTAAATGATCTGATTTTAGTCACTAACTTCATTTCGATAAAATATGTAGTTATGGGGTTTTGTTTTTGGATGACAGTACAAACACTTCAAGAAACTGCCTGGAAACAATATTTAGATGTTTTATTTTTGCAATCAGGAAGGGAAATACGCAAACCTGTTTATTTCCACAACTCTGTGGGATGACTCACCCTCAGGGAGGTAAGAACACGGATGGTGCTCGCTCCACAGTTCTGGATCAGGGTGCGGGGGATGACCTCCAGGGCCTGGGCCACAGCGCGGTACGGCCACTGCTCCACCCCGGTCAGGGTGCGCGAGTGCTCCGTCAGGCGCTGGGACACGGCCATCTCCACGGCCCCGCCCCCCGGCAGCAGGTGGGGGTCCAGCAGCACGTTGCGGCACACCTGCATGGCATCCTGCAGGTTGCGCTCCACTTCCTGCGGGTGCAGCGAATGCAGAACGTCCCGCTCAACTCTGGATTACCAGCAGCATTGTACTGACAGTTCAAACAAAATAACTGGTTGCCCCACTGATGAGCCCCACACCCCCACTGTCCTGCTGCCACCCTTCACTCACAGCCAGAATTTCCTTGCTGGCCCCCCTCAGCAGGATGGTACAGGCTTTGGGGTCCTTGCACTCGGTGATGAAGGTGAAGTACTCATCGCCGATCTTCTTCACCTCGAACAGCCCCGCGCCAGCGCCGACATCCTCCTCTTTAAGCTCGTCTGTCCGACTGGCGATCCGCGCCCCACACGCCCTGGGGAAGGTCACCATCCAGTGTTAGGGACGCCCAAACGAGGCAAAGGGTTTGAAGACTAAAAGGTCAAGTAGTTTTGGGTCCATGAAGGGAGGGGGGGCACACAGTTACCCACCTGGCAATCCTGTTGTTGTCAGTCTTTTTGACACGACGGATGGCGGTGATGTTGGCCTTCATTAAATAGTGCTGAGCCAGATCTAATGGGGAACAAAACGGACCGATTTTAAATTCCAGCAGCAGGGCGTCGCTCCGCCGAGGACCAACCAACCAATCTTAACACGAATACAAATAACTGCTGTGCAGTGGGTCCATCCACTAGCCGCCTCGATCTGCAGCTCACTCTCTTACTTCCTGCATATCTCCGAACGTGCTGTGGCTTTAATGAGAAGCAGGTCACGTCGGGCTGAAGGCCTCTAAGGTCATGGCATGGGTACGCAGCAAAGTCAGAGGGCGGATGGGGGGGGGGGGTATAGCGGTGCCGTACCGGAGATGCCCTTCTCTGTGAAGACGAGGTCAGGCTTCAGACGGATGATGTCCTCGCAGATCTGCTGGATGTATTCCTCCTCCATCTGCAGGATTTTTGCAAAGTCCTCCTCGCGCGTGATCTCGATGTCTGTCTGCAGAGAGAATTCCAAGAGGGCCCTGCTCATCACATCCTCAGTACCACACGCAATCTCGACTGGACAAGAGGGTGTAGAAAAACACGCGGGCATTGGGGAAGCTTATAAACACCCATCTGAAGCTAACCACAGTAACGAGAGAAACAGTGGCGTGCATGTTTGCACTTAGCACATTTGCTTTGCACTTGCTGTTTGCACCATATATTCTGGACTCTCTCATGTATAATTTTGCACACAACTATAATTTATATTTATCGTTGATTTATAACTTCTTAGGTCTGTATACATTTAATTTGCGCCGGATTAGACGCCGACTGGGAGGATTACCTGGCTCTCGCCTTTCTTGTACTCCAGGGAACAGTCCAGCAGCACGATGCGTGGGTTCTTAATGAGGCGCCGCATGCGTGGGTGCGTCACGTCCTTGTTCACCATGACGCCCTTCAGCACACAGGAGTCCTCGATGATCCCACCGGGAATCTGAGTGCAAAAAAACATGGGGGCGGGGGAGATAAGTGCACGTCAAAGCATTTAAATGTCGGCGAGCAAACCTGCAATGTTTACTAGTGAAATTAAAAAGTGTTCATTTTTCAGGATTTTTTTTGCTGAACAGCAAGCCAACCAAAAGGTACAAATAATTAAGATAAAACTAAACGATAAATAAACCAATAAGTGCCGAACGGGTTTCCAGTATCAGATCGGTCTACTACTTCTCAGGCACAAGACGTGGAAGTGTCTGAGGTCGGCCCGTACCTTCTCCACCTTGGCGTACTTCTTGATGTCGATCTCCTTGCGGCCGTTCTCCTCCAGCTCCACGGTGCGCACGGCGTCCAGGGCGATGTTGCAGGCCAGCTCTGACCAACGGCTAAGCGCCTTGGTGTTGATGGCCGAGTTGATGATCTTCAGCATCATGTCCCGACTGTTCACGTCCACAGGGGTGCTGCACCGTGGTAGAGGAAGATGACAGGTTAGTATATGGTCAGAGAAAGGGCACAGGCCCTGAAAGAGATGGACAAGATGAAGCTGGGGAAAGAGCCGAGATCCCAAAAAAACTGACTGGTGGAGGTACAGTTGCAGCAGAAAGGAAAGATGTCGAGTGGCAGAGTAAGAGGTTGCAAACCTGGTTTCCTTCAGCAAGTTGAGCATGTCCTCCAGGGCCTGTCTGTAGGCACTGATCACCACGGTGGGGTGCATCTGCTGTTCCAGGAACTGCTCTGCCACAGCAAGCATCTCGCCGGCTGGGGAGAGCCACAAAACGGCATGAGAAGAGCCTGACCCCTAGCACTGCCATGGTACAGAAGCCAAACGATCATGAATGTGTAGCCTTCTTTCATATCAGAAGGGTGAGCTTATTTCTCACTGCAGCAGTGGATGTGCAGTGGACAGCCTGCAGCAGTGGACGTGCAGTGGACAGCCTGCAGCAGTGCGCTCACCCAGGATAATGACGGAGGTGGTGCCATCTCCAACTTCCTCGTCCTGCGTGCGGCTGATCTCAATCATAGACTTAGCTGCTGGGTGCTGCACCTGAATCTACGGAGACAGACGGAGGCTTGCTATTGGCCGGTTCTGTCGGAGTTCACTCTTGTAATAGCCAATGAATACTGAGCACCATGAAGTCATCATATGGGGCCTCTCACCTCTCTCAGGATCGCATTCCCATCATTGGTCATTACAATGCCACCCATGGGGTCAAGAAGCATCTATAGACAGAAGAGAGGCATGAATGGAGCCAAGCAACAGCATCACCTGACAGGTGGTCATCGTACAAGAGAAATTATTTTGTGCAGAGTGTTTAAAACAAGACACACTTTCGAAAAAAGGGAGATTCCACTTACAAAACCAGTATCCTTCCATAATCAAAATATGTATGCATCATTTATTTCTGCACTTAGAGGTGGCACAGTTTTAAAATCTATTAACATACACACCTTCATCATAGCTCTTGGTCCCAGACATGTCCTGATTACATCTGCTATTGTCTGCATTGCAAAAACAAGAAGTGCATTCGTTATTTTTATCCAGCAGTACCCCCGGAAAAATAAGAGTCGTTTTCCCCCAGTCTGTGATGTTCTGAGAAAAACAGAGGCATGAATGGTTCCATCGCCTGCATAGTACTGATTTCCATAGGTTTTATATTTTGCTGGCAGGTCAGTGTTGTGAACAGGACTGTCCTGATTACCCCTAAAATCCAACAGCATATAACCAAGTCCTACTGCAATCCATATTGTTCTGCTAAAAATAAAGCAGTGATACAAAACACAGAAATATACAACTGTAACAATCCTAGGCTTAAAAAACAAAATGGCAAAATGAATATATAATCACATCACCTTTGCTGCGTTGATGTTTCCTGTCTGAACCTTGCGCCCAGACTCCCGTTTCACATTCTGGCCTGGAATTAAGGAGAAACTGAATCAGTCACATAATTAATAAAAAAATACTTAAGACGACATTCCTGATCCCTGCTAGGCGAAGCATGTCTGTTTCGGTCATAAGCTGTTCGTCAATTGAACAATAAATTAACCATTTAGGATTTCAACAGTGCAACATAGCTAACAAGCCAGGGTATGCTTTCGTATGAAAGTACATGTAAATGAGTTAAATCGTAATATGAAAAGGGAGATTTACCAGCTGATTGCTTTCAAATCTGGAAAAATGGCGTTTAATATTAGACGGCAATAAATGCATTCTGATGTTAAGATAAGGTGGATGCTATTTGAGTACAGAGCAGATTTATCCGCCTCATAATGCATCATTCCTGGTGGGAAGTTGTCTTCCAGAACAAACTCCTGTCAACAAGGCATGTGCTTTGCTGAGTGCACCCAGGGGCATAACTAACAGCAAGCCATCTTCGAGGTAACTATATGCTACTGGGCCACAATGTAAACTTACCGTTTCCATTCCCCTCAAACTGAGAGGGGTAACTTTTATCAGTGTTTCCGCAATGCATTTCGCAATAAAAAGCACGTCTGATACAGATAGGCGGTCTAAAGCCATGCCAATCATCATCTCTGAACTAGAAATCTTAACCTGAAAAGGATGGGGAGGCAGTGAAGTTAAAAATAACCGCAGGCCCTCCAAGGCAACTGGCATAAGCTTCGATCCATAAAGAGTACCGCAAATATATAGATTTTAAAGCGTAAAGTGGCAAGGTATTAAGGACTAATAAGTTGCATAAATTGGGGCGACCCAGGACAAACCATTGCCGAATGTAGCCAGTATCAGGACTGCAGTAACAATGACAGGCATATTTGCCAAAGTCCCCATACCGTTCCGTTAGCATTAGCATCAGCATCAGACAACATTACGGAAATCAATGGAAGTCGCCCAAATTTCTAAACATTTCAACTGCGGTGCCGCTTAAATGACAGAAAGCGATGCATTTATAAAATGTCGCATTAAGAAAATAGCTGAACGTACATTTACTGGACTATTAATCCGCCTTGGTTCACTCCCTCTTTGCCGTTACCTTAGATATGGCGGTCATGCTTACCTGGAAGAAAACTATTTCAATCTAGACGATTAACGGAAACGGATTATGGTTGAGAGAATAACAGCCTAGTATTTAAATAAATTTAGTTAGCGGCTACAATGAAGACTTCAGCAGAGCTAAACCCAGGGCCCAATTCACGCCTTACACTACTTAGCTAACTGCGTGGTGCTGTAAGTAGTATCAGCTACATAAAAATGTATGAATGTAACACGTTATCTGGAGTTTTACATACTCATAACATGTAAGAGAAGACATTCTTTATCATCATGATTACTTACTCAGCACAAGAACCGGTCCTCCCATCATTTTGACTCCTCGTGTGAGACAACCGACTGGAACCTTCTGAGCCAAGCACAAAAAACGCACCGTTCTGACGGCACAGAGAAACGGCCAAAGCACCAATGAATAATAGAGTAAGCTTAACAGACAGCCGATCCAACCAATCAGCGTGAGAGAATATTACGGACTACAAGTATGGGTGTTGCCTTCTCGTGTCTTTGTCGAAAAGACCGGTATCACCATGTGCTTTCAAATCGTTTGAACTGGCAAGGTTGGAATATATGTAAAAGCATGGTTTTTATACAGACTATTTATTCCATAAACATGTATGCATTTTAAAATGCATAACTACTGAGATATAAAATAAAGAGAGTACCAAAAGACACGTGCGTTATTCTCCTTCCATTTAAATTGAATTATGGGACATGCAGTTTTCCATAAACAGACCTCTTCCCCGCCTTAAGGTCGGAACAAAAATGCGTTTTCTTGCTGAGCCTTGGAATGGTGACAGAATATTCTAAACTGGCGAAATTACTACAACATACAAACACATAATGCAAAAAGATACTGAACCTGAAGCCATCCTTTTATTGTGTAAAGGTTTATTTTCGAATGGAAAATTGCAAGCAAGAATACACAGAAAAAGACACAGCCTCTCACCCCAAAATAAAACTATAACCTTAATATTGAAAACGTTTTTCATCTCGAGTTAAAAAAATTCAAGTACTTATTTTGGTACAATCCTTCAGATCTAAGAAGCAAAAGATATGTAACAGTCAAGATTTGGTAAAGGACTGAACTTCATGAATAATAACGTACGTTAGCTAAAATGCAGACTGATTTAAGTGTTCAGTTGAATAAACAAGTACTGTAGGCTGCTGTTGTCCCATTTACTTGCAGATAGTAGTGTCAAAAGACACAGTATTTAGTTGCTACCTTGGGAATTGGGAATACTGGGACAGTAGAAGGGTAACTGCCACAGAACTCCACACATCTTGGCTGATTATTTTCCCTGGACGGTTCTACAAACATTATTCATAGATTAACGTAGATGGTGACATACAATGTCTTCAGTTCTGCAGCGTTTGACAGTTATATACATTCTCTAACAACTGGTGGATTACTGTAATAACAGCATTCATGACAACATCCATCAATCTTGGGGGCAGAGCCTATCCCAGACAGCAATTTCAATAAAATATAACTTCACTACCAATAGCTGCCTGTCCTATGACAAACAAAAAAATAAAAAGGTGAAGAATATCTGTGCATGTGAGACAGAAAGGCACAGAGAGAAAGTGAGGGGCTAGACAGCAACTGTGTAATCCTCCTTGAAGTTTGTCAAGTCCTGCGGCATTCCTGCTCTGTGCTTCTCGGATCTTTGTGTGATATTTTACAGCCATCACCACCACATCCCAGCTTTCAGAAAACCTGCAATTCTTCCTATAGCGATGGTGGAAAGCAGACTTCATCCAGAACATCAGGTGCAATGGATATCTGACCAGTTTCTTGAGATTTTGCGAAGGAACCTGTGCGATTGTGGGTCTAACTCCTGGGCAGTACGTCCTTGTCAGAGATATTTGCACCTCTTCATTACCAATCCGCCTGTCTCTCCTTTCCGTCCTCAGCGCTCCTTTCTCCCCCTCCTCACAAGTCCTCCCTGGTGGAGCTTAGCACCAAGGGGTGTGTCGCCTCCTTCTTCAGAAAGTTCAGGAAGTCTTCGACATCCCGACCACCCTAAGAACACGGACATTCAAAAAATTTTAAATACTTAAAAAACAGCAAAAAACTTCATTTCAACAAACACAACAAGCATCTTTTAGCAATGTGTCAACATTATGATAATTTCTATTAAAGTTACATACATTTAAAAGTGCTTGGGTGTCTGCAGGTAGTAATACCTCACCTCATATCGTATAGGTGAATCCTTCTTCCCAGCTGGTGACAAGTAGATTGTGGGGAATCTAACAAAAAAGAATGTTTTCAGACAATATTTTTTTTTATTACTGTGAATAAATACAGACAAAAAGATGCAAGAATCCCGCTTCTTGCTTCTGGATTAATATAATTTCTTTAAAACAACTATGTAAAACGGTCCATGCAAGTATCACACTCAGAACACTGTTTGAGATTAAGTGTTTTTAAGTTCCGTAACACACGCACAATTTCACCACGTGACCATCTACCAAGAGCAATGGGCAATGAAGGCCTCACTCAGGAATGCAGGGAGATATTGTCAGAAGAGGAGACAAAATGGAGGGATGATGAGGATGAGGAGGATGACGGCCTGGAGCCTTACCCCTGGACATCATAGCTGGGTGGCACATCATTGGCAGTGGCATCTATCTTGGCAATAACAATGTTGTGGTCACCAGACAACTGGGATCAGGAGAACAATCAATAATATATGCATTACACTCATGTCTCACTCATGCCTACAGTACCAGTATTCTCCATATACTCTATAAGCCTATTTAGAAGTCTCACCTGCTCTCCTAGTTCTGCGTATTTGGGCTCCAGGTTCTTGCAGTGCCCACACCAGGGGGCATAGAATTCAATCAACACATCCTTCGCTGGGTCATTCACTATCTCCTGAAATGTCTCTGCCACTACTACCTGTGGTGTGGAGAACAACAGAGGGTCATGCTCATAAAGAAATGCTGGCTTTCCCTCAGGGATCAAAGATATTATTCAAATCAATGGGACACACCTTGACGGAACCACTGTTGGTTTCGGGGGGGCGTTCAGACTTAATGTAGCGTTTCACACGCCCAGCAAAATAATCCTCCAGGAACCTCTCCAGGGCTTTACCATCTCTTCTGCAACGCACAACTTCTGTCAGCATGAAAAGCACCTTTTCTTGGGTTCTTCACACCTCTGCTATATCAAAGACCACGACCGTTGCTATCCAATTTGAGTGCATAGTTGTTAAAATGTCTGAGCTAACCATTTGTAGCTTGCTTAGATTGATTCAGAGCTTCAGTCCTGAATGCCCCAGCCTCGTGACACCTTTGTTAATTTTCATGGACCTTGAAGGTACGCACTTTAATTCATCATTAAAAAACACATCTGCAAATAACCAACCTACATGATTACAACCTCCAACACACAAGCTATTTTGCCATGTAATTTAATAAGAAACAACACATAATTGTTAAAATATAATTTTCAAGATTACTTTAAACTTAACTCCTAAATTCACCACCCAACTTGCCATCCAAACACCATGGCTAAGAGATGAAGCCTCATTCTGCAGAGTGATTTACAATTCCCACCTATGGTAATTTTCAACCTAGAAATAGGTGCCATCACCAGGCAGCCATCGCAACAGAGCTTTTCCAGCAAACCCTCAGAGAAAAACAAATCAAAGGGAAACAAAGGAGTGGAGAAAAAATATATATTAACATTTGGCCTTCGCTTACCACTCTGAGAAACTGATTTTGGCAAACGCTGTTAGCTTAAGGACAGTCAACAAAGTGACAGGTGATGCTATTATTCTCAATTCCTTTGACCCTTGGATGACTGCATGCTGTGCCAGGTCTCAACAGAATGACTGCTGTCTTTCTCATGAATTATGTCATTGTGTAACTTGGCTTTGGCTACCTTTTTTGTCTATTATATATTTTAGTACATGTTGTTTGACTGATTTTCATAATTTAAAATATAATTCATAACAATGCCAATTTCGATCTGAGCTTTAAATCAAACCACAAAGAAAATGTCTGTGCATTAAAGAATATCCTATTCTATGCATATTTACACATCATAAACTATAACTTGAAAATCACTCATCATGTCAATTTGAAGTCAAGTACAAATATGCCGCATGCTCCTGCTACTACAGACCGATGTGAGGACAGTGTTTGGCGCTCCACGTGGGACAGCTGCACTGGCACACTCACGTGAACTCCTCCTGCATGATGTACTTGCTGCCCTCACGTGTTTTGATGGTGACTAGGGGCATTTCCCCCAGCTCTGATGGCTCCACGCCAAACTCTTCCTCTAGCTGGTCCTGGAACTCCTGCCGGTCAGCCACTGCGAAATGTAGGCCTTGTGAATGGAACTGGGATGCCACCTTCATCACCCTAAGTTGAGGGGAGTCATTGTTGAGTCAAAAGAAAGAATAAAATCTTGCAGGAAACAACTGAAGGCAGTTATGGGTGTTGTATATTTTAAAAATAGCCTGCTAGACAGATGCACTGAAATATTCAACTTTTCAAGACATGTATGCATTTTGTCTACCTCTATCAAAAACAAAAGACGATCCATTTTCAACTATTTATCCAGTACAGGATTGTGGTGGACACACAGAAGGGCACAAAGAAAGGGTATTAAATGCATTCTCTTAAATCAGGGTTTCCCAGTTCTGGTCATGGGGCGGGGGAGAATCCAACACAGTTTGTAGATTTCCCTGCTCAAAAACATCTTAGACAGCTAATTTCTGGGTTTAGTAGGTCTGCATGCAAACAGTGAAAATCTGGCCCACCAGGACCAGAATTATGGAATTTTATCAGAAGTGCATGTCTTTGGATTACAGGAGGACACCAGAGCATCCAGAAAGGACCTGCATAACATGAGAAGAACAGGGAAACTCCACACACAAGTTAGGGCAGAAACAAAAGATCACTTAGGTAAATGTATTAGGAATGATTGAAAGATTCACTCGCCTATTCCTCCAGTAGTTGGTGCCCTTTGGGTTACGCAGGTAATCCACATCATAGTAAACGGTCATCAGGTCCCTCCCCTTCAGACTATCTTTGTTTTCATTGGTCAGATGTGGACACAGTCCAAATCTTGGTAATAGGAGAATACATTACATATGCGGATTTTAAATACATAAAAGAATGAACGGAGCTAAGGTTAGCATAGGAAACAAATGAACAACCAAACAAAGCTCACATGTTATCCCGGATGAACCGCCGGAGTGAGGCAGTTGAGATGGACTCGCTGAACTTTACCAGGTTGTCCTCAAACTTGCTACTGAGCCGGGGGGGGCGAAACAGCACAACACTCCTGAAGAGGATTTTTACAGCAGGGAGAGGACTGAGTAGGGTACATACAAGATTTGATTTTCTTCCAATATTTATTTTAAACAATTCTAACACCCCTGTATTCCACCCTACCCCACCGCTCCACTCACTCTGTCTCCACCCCATGTTTGAAGCCCAGATCCAGCTGTGTGGTGTGGCTGAAGCGGTAGCTGTCTCTCATAACACTCGCTACTTTCTGGAAGTCAGTCAGCTGCGGACTGTCGCTCCCAGAGAAGAATCCTGGGCAAAATGATGCAGCGGACAGACAGGAGCAGGAGCGAACAGCAGCTTATTAGATGTCTGTCTGTTTGCGTTCAAGTTCATATATAAATCTGTCCATCACAAAGTCACACTGCAGGTATACATACATATAATGGCCAATAACGTCTCCCTTTCCAACACTAAATAATCAAGTTACCTCAATTATTATTATAACGTTATTTGATTAGAATACTGCTGAAGGTGTTTTTACTATTTGGTATCATATTAGTATTATAGTAACATTTAATTACTGTGTTTCAAATGAAGGACATTTCTACAAGGTAGCAGATCCTTCGGCTTCTCAAACAGGCAGCCGGAGCCATGGATCCCCAAGCTACAGGGTGTCCCTTATGAGAAGTGGGAATCGCACCCGCCTCCACAGAAGGGTGGTATGCTTGAGTTATATAATATTGTGAAACGGCCACTAGCAACTATTTACTGGAAGCAGACCAGCTGATTTCTAAGTAACAGACATGTATACAGGGGTAACAAAAAGGATACATTTGCTGTCAGCTGGCATGATCTCATCTCAACTAAGACATAATAAATATCAAACACTGCAGCAGGATCCATGTTTGCTGTAGAGGATGATAAAGGAACCCCCCCCCCACCTTGATCTCTATCCCTGTGCTGTGAAAGTAAGTCAACTGCATTACTTCATCCCTGCTGCAGGGATAGGTCTTTAGCAAGCCCACCGAGATTACTACCCTTTCTTATGTCTGAATGGAAACCACCTGTGCGTTAGGAAAACTATCACTTAGTGAGAGTGAGTGAAATAACAGATCATGAAAACTTGTTAAATTAGTTTTTCAATCTAAAGAATTTTGCTTCAGGAATTTTTTATTTTAATCTTATCATGAATTCATCATCAACCATTAATGGTGGAACAGCTACACTTTCATAACACAACCCTTATAATAATCTGACTTGACCCTGCCACCACAAAAGCAGCATATAAACAAATGTATAAGCGTCGGCCTCAACGAAAAGTTTGGACATGATTGGATGGCGAAATGAAACTCACCGACCACGCTGGCGTCAAAATGGTTGATGAAGGAGTTCAGCTCCTCTTCACTGTGGAGGGGCACTGAGCTGGGGCCGGCTTGCTTCTTCATGTAGCTCACGATGCCCTCTGTGCACCCATAAGCACAGAGATACATTCACAAACTCAGCGGTCGGAAACAGTGCCATGAAATCTTACCTTAACCGCAAAACAAAACACAGGTCAGAAAACGTCAATAAATCAACACCTACATTTCAATATAAAAAATATATGAGCAAGCTATTTTTGTGCATTGTACACATTCAGTGACTTTCGTTCATCCTAACATTATGTCCGGCAACAATGCACATCATTCGCATCAACACATGCTTAAATGCACCCACAGACTTCCTGCAAGAGCGTCACCTGCACTGCGGGGTCCATCATAAGCAGAAGCCTCATGTCCGCTTCTGAATATCTTCAGTGTTGGGTATCCGTTGACTCCAAAACGGCTGCAGGTCTCAGAGTTTGTGGTGCAATCAACCTGAACAGCACAGGACGCACCGCACAGATTAAATGGCGGTCTATCACAATAAACCCTTTATCACTTATCACCCAGTACCTGTGACTACAGAAAGTTAACAGTACCACTATATTCTATTTCTTAGTCCTTTATCCTAAGCCAGCTCGGTAACATCAGCGGAAGTAAGAAAAAAGGTTACTGAGACCAAACCACAGTTAGAAGGGGTAACACAGTACAGCAACAAGTGCTAAGCTAATGGAGAGGTCATTAGAACATTCACAGTCACAGTCACTCAAAGCAAATAATTCAGATATTCTGTTAAAGGTAAACCCAAGCACTCTGTGTGTTTAGTGCCATCATACTGCCATTTCAAATGGATCAAACCCTTGAACGTAGTTGTCTTATTGGAAAGCAGTTGTTGTCCTGCAGTGTTTTATTACACAAATGAGGCTTTCTGCAGGAGTGAATAGCACTGCAAATGTGTCATTGGTTGCACTGTACAGTACATCTTCCACCCACCCTTCCCATGGACTCTTCATCCCCTTCATATTTGGTAGAAGGTACCAGAACATCGGAGACTGTTCAGCCAGACAGCTTCCCTAAGGATTTCAGCACCCCCGTCACCTAGGTACCCCCCACCTCCCCCCCCGCTCTGCACCACCATCTCTCCGATCCTCCAGCACTGCTCGACTGGTCCCACCTCCCCTCAAGGCACAAGGAAGACACGCATCTCGGCTCTTCTCTGTCCTGGCACCTAATTGGTGGAATGAACTCCCCCTAGATGTCCGAACAGCTGAATCCTTGACTGTCTTCAAGCGACGACTCAAAACTTTTCTTTTTCAGAAATACCTGACGTAGAACTTCTATATTCTTACGCGATTCTTTTTCTGGTGTGTGTTTAAAAAAAAATTTTTTTTAAATTCTGCACTACTCAATGGAGTTCTTAGAGATAGTATTCATAGCTTGGGTCCTTATTGAGCTAGCATCGGAAATTTATTGCAGAGTCTCAAAGCACTTATGTAAGTCGCTCTGGCTAAGGGCGTCTGCCAAATCCTGTAAATGTAAATGTAAATGTAAAATGGTCCTGTTTCACTCTCACCCCGGCACTATTCACTTTGGTATTTTTAATTGCACTCTTTTGCTGCTATACTTAAAAATTTACAGTTTACTTAATCACAAATCACACACAGTGTTCATTTGTTTTTTCCACTCTGTAATTCTTCGGGTGGTTGTTTGAACTGTGGACTGTTAACCCACAAACAAATTAAAAGCTGTCTAGCCATTAAGAGCTGCAAAATAGTACTAATGAAAGACCCTTAAAGAACAATATACTCATCCAACAATTTAGAATTTAGTTTTGTTTTCCATGAAGCACTTTCTAGAGGTAGATGGGCACAATTGTGGGCTATTCTGGCAGATGAACAAAGTTTAGACATGCAGGTTTGAGATTTGCTATTACCTTTGCCAAGGGTACAATCCCTTTAAGTCGAGTTGCAGCGGTTTCATACTCAGGGGCCAGTTTCTGACAGTGGCCACACCTGAAAGGGTTACAAACAAACAACAGGAAAAGAAGGGTTTGGATGTATTACTGACAAATGAGTAAAAACATATTAAAACGGTTTCCCACCAATCTATCATACTAACTATATGCATGTACTTAAGATGTATTGACAGATGTACTGAAGATGAGGTGTGGATTCCCCTTAACGCTGGGTGATCTGACAGCTTTCATTCCTACATCTCACCGGGAATTTGCAGGTGAAATCCAGAACTTTAAATCCACCCCTCTCACCTACAAATACATATGACATTGACACTGAACAAAATCATCCCCAGAGCCTGCTGTCCAAAAATAAAAGTGCTTCACTAGAAAATTAAGTGAAAATAGAGCAGCTTGCCAAAGCTGTTAACAAGGACCATGGCAGTTTATGCTTATTTACAAGCGAATAATAGAAATCGGCTTCATTTAACGCAGACTCGCCATTACTGGGTTAATCACATTTTGCTTAGTGCGACCGCATCTGAGACAAACCCAGCGCCTCATATTTTTCAGCACAATAAACTAAAAAAAGCAGCGTGTACCCTCCTCGACGTATCGGAGTAAAAATAAAAGGTGAGATCATATATCGCATCAGTAAAGCACCGTAAATAACTGCTTTGCAGAAACATATCAAGCCATAGCCAGATTCATTTCAGCACACGGGAATTGGTGAAACACATATACAAGTGCTGTCACAAGCATTTTAACCGTGCAAGCAGTACATTAATCGTGCGCACTGTGTCGTAGGCGATGTCGACCACTTATTTTAACAGCGGGCCACGTACATTTTTTGACCGATACATAAGGATTGGACAGCTCACACCCCGAATCTGTGGACACCTGAACACAGGTTAATCATATTTATCTTCCGGGATTTTACCGTGTTCATTAGAACTTCATAGCGCTAACCCGGTTAAGGCAAACTGCTCGCAGATTTTTTTATAACCCGTTCTATTCTATCTGTAATGAGAAAGACGGAAAAGAAAATTGGAAATGAATAAACAGATAAGCAAAGAACGGCGTAGCGGACGCGGCCAGCCGTCACTTCTGAAGCTCGAAGGCGTTATTACCACGGCGCGAAGAACTCCACGAGCAGCGTCTCGTGCTCGGCGAGCGCGTAATCGAAGTCCGAGTCGGCGAGCTCGAGCACGTCGCTGGCCGCCGCCGCAACAGCGGCTCCCAGCATCAGCAAAGCGGCGCAGAGCGGCGACATCTTGGCGGTGCTTTTGACCGAGGCGTTATAAAAAAAATCTACTTATTAAGAACCAAATGTCACTGCTATGACTGCGTATCCCCAGGGCGTGCGAATCTGGATCGTTCTTTGCAGTCAAATCTATTTTCTATGAATAAGGACCGGTGACCCGTTACGACACAGGCAGCGAATGGAGGACGGCAGTGGGAGGATCGAGTGTCAGACTCCGCAAAGTCCACGGAGCAGAAGGGGGAGCTCATTGGTGTGGAAGAGCAGGATGGTTGACGTGAACAGGGCATGGACCTCCAAATTCGGTCCCTTAAAATATTATATAACTCGTCAGAAATTCAGTTACGGTTAGTGTCTGTTCTTTTAGGTTAAACTAGGTACTGCCCTTTCTGTCAGTCTACTTTGTCAATACGAAAAACATCACTTACTGTCTTGTAACCATCCATCCATCCATCCATGCTTATCCAGCACGATGACAATCAGCCCGTAGACTAACCCCATTAGGCACAAGGCAGGACAAACAAAAATTTTAAATATAATGTTTTCCAATCCCACATCACAAAATTAAGCAAAATTGCACTGTGGACTAAATACTTATTTTTTTATGCATGTAAAAAAAGTCATGTTGGATTTTATTGTGAACTCCCCATTATTAATACAATTATTTATTAAATTATTGTAGGATATGTTTGCACAACGTCCTACATTAACACATACCGACAGAATGCAAATATTAAAAAGATACTGTACAGCCTGGGATGTAAAACCAAATAATGCTGTATTTACATTATGTACAACATGTTCAAGTTGGTTGTAGGGTGCTATTTTTAACACTTTGGCTGGTGTGTGTCAGACGTCTTGGTTGTTAGCGTTTTAAATCTGCTCATGTCTTCAGTCTCCACGTTTTAGTTCTCAAGGTACGTTAGCGACTTTAGGAAGGTCCGAATCGTGCAACTGCAAACAGGGTATTCTGGAAGGTTAGGGACACGTTTCTGCTTTTTGGTCACTTCCTGCTCATCCTTCAGCTCCCTGGACGGCGCGTGCGAGTGGCTCCTTCATTCTGAGGAGCGCTTTGCCCGTCAGTCCAGCTCCTCATCGGTGGCGGACTGCTGTTCTGTATTGCTCGCCTCATCCTCTGAGCTGACCTGCCGGGCTGCCGTGTGGAACAGGCGCATGAGGTCGCGGAACCGCCGGGACACCTAGGAGTCAGGAGATGCCGTTTCAGTAAGATATGCCAAAGAGAGCATCTCACAGGGCCACATTGCTTTTTGGATATTATATTTGGAAGAAGGTGATATGGCTGTGGATCCATCCATCCATCCATCCATCCATCCATCCATCCATCCATAGCAGCATAGGACACATTAGATCAAATTAGATCAGTTTAGGAGAAACAGCAAAAAGATTTATTATCAAGCAATAAAGCAACTCTCTCATATATAGTATAAAATGCTGAAAGTCTTAAGATTTAAGTATTCTGTATAATATTTTCTGTTATCTATACCTGGAAAATGTACAATACACAGTTTTAATGTGCTGCATTTAGTTTTCATAACAGGCTAAAAATGGTTACAAAATACCCCGCATCTGGTTACGGTTGAAGAATATAACCATTCTGTGACTCTACCTCATTGGCTGTCTTGTTTCCAAGTTGGGCGGACACTGCCTGGAAGGTGCTCTGATTGGCTCCCTGCTGCTGGCAAGCAGTTAAAATCACACGGTCTGCCTCTCTGTAACAGAGTAAAGCACAGCCCACTGATGAAAGGAAAACATCAGACTAATAACGTATTCCACATTAGATATTTCTCACAGTGACCAGAATCCTGATGTTTATACACAGTAACTGACAAATAAACCCTATCTCACCAGCCCGTCTAAGCCTCTCAAAAACATACCTGGTCCAGAGGATGACTTTCTCTCCACTTGGAGTGAGGGAGATGTTCTTGGCGCAGACTGGAGGATCAGAGCAGGTGCTGGGACGTGCCTGAAGGGGGCCCTGGGACATCTCCTTCTCTTTGTCCACCGACAGGAGGAGTGAAGGTTCATCAAACTCTCCTGCAGCCTCTCCGTCCTTCCTGCTCTTCTTTGGGGCAGGGCTGCCTTCAGCTTCCCCTTCCTTCCACTCCTCTTCCTCTTCTTCATCTCTTTCTTCAGTCGGTGGGAGAGGACCTCCTTCCCACGGTTGGGCCTCCCCACCTGAATCAAATGGCACATTTTTTTTTTCTCCAATAGTTAGAGTTTTACAAACATGAGTTTATATTTGCAAAACAAAAGAAAATACAGAAACATTTCCTTAAGCAGCTACACCAACGAGTGAACTTTAGAGGTGTACCAGTCCGCGGGCTGCTTGACTCCTGGATTCCTGTTTCTGCTCGGACTTCGGTCTCCACCTCTTTCTCTCCCTCTCTCTCTTCCTCCCTCTCTTCCCCTCTCTTTTCCACTTGGATCTCTTGCGGGGGACTGTTGGATCCTGAGTACAATGAATCACGATTCTTCATTACTTTGGCAGAATCAGAAGTCTGTGCAAGGGGGAAAAATATGAAAACATCAAGTTAATGTTAGAAATGTTACATTAATTAATACCTAATATGAAGAATATTTTTCCTCCTGTAATTATAAGCATTTCGACCCCAAATCACCGCAAAATTAATACTGATACATATAACATCGATGCACAATTATAAACTGTACAGAGCCCTTTCACGTTACCTTGGTAGTGTGGCAGCGAGAGCAGCCCTTCCTCTTGTGTCTTCGCAGCTTGGATTCATTTGCAGAATCATGGCAAGGGCAGGAGCAATCCTTCTCTGGCCAATCACACTCCTGTGGTCAACAGAGATCCTCCAATTAAAATTCATCCGTCCATGCATTTTCTGTATCTGCCTGTCCTAAGTAGGGGCGCAGGGGTACAGAGCCTGTCCTGGAGGCTATGGGTGCAAGACAGAGAATAACCCTGGATGGGGCGCCAACCATTCACACCTACAGACAACTTGGCAACTACAATTCCCCTTAGCATGTTTTTGGAACTGCGGGGGGAATCCGGAGAACCTCGAGGAAACCCCCAGACAACACAGGGAGAGCATGCAAACTCCACAGACGGAGCCAGGGTGGAGACTCAAACCACTGACCCCCCCCCTGATTAAAATCCATCATTTCCTTTGTGTTCTGTATCACACCATATATATGCCCACTAGCCTTGTCATTTCCATGCGTGACCAGTTCCTTCCTTCTCCTGTTTCTGGCGGTCATTGGTGGAATCTTGTGCACCTCTTCTTCTTCCTCCAAGTCAGGAAGCGTGACTTCCTCGAACCCTCCACCCACTCCCCCTGCTGGCCCAACACTGCCACCGTCCCCACCATCAGTCGTGCTCCCCCCTTCCTCTGGCCATACCGCCTCTTCAAACTGCCCCGGCTGAGCCGGAGGTGGGCGGAGTTCGTCGAAAAATACCCAGAATTCCCCTTGTAGGTGGGTGTGACCTTTGAGAAGGGAGGCCATCTGAGATTTCAGCTAGGTGGAGTGAAGGAGAGAGAGAAAGGGAGTGACTAAGAGGAAAAAAACAGTCAACATATGCACATTACATAATGCATCATATAAACCTTTGTGTGCTTTGTGTGTCAGACCCGCGTGTGTGAAATGTGACACTCCAGCATGTACCTCCTCGACGCCGGCGGAACTAAGACCAGGGCCTCCCTGCAAGGCACGCACTATCTTCTGGTAATGCGACGAGTTCTCCCCGAAGCTGATCTCTAGCTGGCGCAGAAAACGACGACTGCGTTCAAAGGCCTGCTGCTCAGCAAACTGGGGAAGGAAGAGATGGGGCGTGGCTTAAGGACAGCATGTGGGACCGTGAGGGCGGGGTTTAAGGCACCCTTGCGGATGTAAATAGCCCACAGATGTGTAGGAGATGGGCACAGTACCAGGCCGCACTCCAGGGCCTGCTCGGGGAGCAGGAAGGCCGCGAAGTCCCGCAATAACTCGGGCCACTCCTTCAGAACCGGCTTCAATTGGCCGAAGAGCTCCACCGCACTGCGGCCCTCGCCACCCTGATCAAATTCGTACAGGAGCCCCAGGAACTCCTCCACCTTCCCGGGAATGTCCTTCAGGGCCTCCCTTACCTGGGAGTGCAGGCAGATGAGTATCAGTGGAACACGCAGGGTTCATCAGGAGAACAATGCCCAACAAACATGACTGATCTTACTGATTGTGTTCATGAGTGTGAATAAGAATATAGAAACACACCTTTGGTAGTTTAACTAAAAGATTCGAGTCAGCCTTTAGGGAAGAATTGGCTTTGTTTAAATAAATGCACAGAAATATTTTATTCTGCTAATGGTTTATACATGACTAAAGTCGGTGTAAAAGTTCCTCACCCTATTGAGATAGGCTTGGGCGAAAGCGATGTCCTTGCTCTCCCTCAAGGGGTCGTTGTCCAGGATGTGGTCGTCATACAGAAGCATCAGCTTGGAGGCGTCCTTGCTGTCCCGCTCCTGGCGGCGTGTGCGTCTCAGGCTGCGGGGGGGTGGACGGCCACGACCTGTAAGCATACGGGAGGCCCAAGCGCAGCGTCACTGGAGGACAATTCCACAGTCTTGCACTAGGGGGAGTCGTAGCGTAGCAGAAAAAGATACATCTTATGAAATGGCCGACGGTTTTCGCAATATGCTACTCATTAACAGAACATGGAAAATGCATTTTTTTTTCCAGTTAATAACTGAAGAACCATTACATCGACAGGAGGGAAAATTGGAAATTGTGACAGTGCCCCCGGACCCATCGCTGACCTCTACCCCGGCCCGCTCCTTTTCCACTGGCCTGAGGTGGACCTGCTTCTTGAGGCACATCCCCGTCAGGCAGCTTGCCAGTCCCTCCGCCACCCGATTCCAATTCCTCCCCTTTGGGCGGCCCCCCCTCCTCCTCCTCTTCGGAGTTCTCCTCCTGGGAGTTCTGGGAGACTGGAGAGGTTGGAGAAGTCGGCGAATTGGGGGAGTTCGGGGAATTGTCCTCCTCCGAATCACCTTCCCCACATAATCGCCGCTCCGACGCTAACCAAGTCAGCTTCTCCATCGTCTCCTAGGAAAGGTCACACACAGGGGTTTCTGACGGTTAATACAGGCAACATCCACATGCATGGAGATGTAGACCCATCACGCTGCAGGCAGCACAACTACACATGCACTTACCAGTACATACACTATGCTGCTTTAAATGGATTTTTTTTGACAAATCCTGAAATTCAATATATTTGTAAAGCAATTCACATTTTATGTTGCACTCATCTCTCGAAAAATACTACTGGAATTAATGAGTAGGAGTCAGTATCAGGATCATTATCAGGTTGCAAAGTGGAAACAAAAAAAATAATGATATAAACACAAATGCTTGTTTTTCAGCATGATCTGTATAGTCAGATCATTCACACTTAATACAAATAACATACACCGGTCAAAAAGATGGTGCATCTTCATTGCTTTTTACAATGACAAAATATATTATGTGATTCATACCTGCAGCTCTGGCACAGACAACACGGATTCCTCAGATGCTGATGACATCACTTCCTCTTCATCTTCATCCTGGGTGAGGTCGTCAAAGTCTTCCTCCTCCTCGTCCTCTCCACCCTGCCTCTCGCGCTCCCCGTCTCCATCCTTTTCTCCGTCGCCCTTCCCATCTCCTTCTCTCTTGCCGCCTCGTTCTCCATCTCCGTTTCTCTTTCCTGCCGCCCCTCCCTTGCCGTCTTCCCCTCCGTCTCCCCGGTCTTCCTTCCTCTCGCTGGGACCGCCTCCACCCTGGTGCTCCCCTCCCCCGCCATCTTGCTCGCCGCCTGCACCACCCTCTCCTCCTCCAGACTGCTCCTGGCCCTCGTGTGCAGAGCTCAGTGAAAGCCCTCCCACTGAAATGCATTTCCCTCCTGCCAGCTTCACATGAGGCGGAGGAAGATTCACACAGGCCCTCCTGCTGTCGGCGCCATCCAACTGACCATCCTCCTCCACTTCGTTCTGGGTCCCCAACGCGGCGTCCCTTGCTTGTCCACCAGCTGGGCCATTCCTTGGTTTCGCTTCATCATCCCAGTCATCTTCATCACCTGTTTCTTCTGCCTCTGATGGTAGACAGGGAGTGGAAGTTGCTAACCTGCACCAACCCGCCTCGACCAGCTTCCCCTCCTCTTCTACATCCATTAGTCTCTCCAGGGCATCTGCATGGCTGTCCAGACTAGACCTTGGGCTGTTAGACGATTCCGACAGTGCCAGTAGGCGCTCTGCAATATTACCACTCTCCCCTTCACTCCATTCTTCTCTTTCATGCTGCTCTTCCTGCTCTTCCTGTTCTCCAGTGCTCGCCCCCAAATTATCCACTTCCAGCTGAGCCCTGCTGCTTGTGGATGGCTTTACGCTTGAGCCAAAACGTACCACATCCCTACTGTTTAACACGTTTATAAACGGTACTTTGCTGGACGGTTGTCGCTCTGTCCCAGCTGACGTGTCTGGGAGGTTCACAGAGGTAGCAGTCATAGGAGAGCAGGCCAGAGGTGGACCTAGTTCACTGAAAGACAAGATGTGGTTCTTTGTGCTTTCTGCACCATTAGTCTGCTGGAGGTCTTGTTGTGAGGCTGT
Organism: Brienomyrus brachyistius; assembly: GCF_023856365.1. Classification (NCBI taxonomy): domain Eukaryota; kingdom Metazoa; phylum Chordata; class Actinopteri; order Osteoglossiformes; family Mormyridae; genus Brienomyrus; species Brienomyrus brachyistius. The sequence goes on from NC_064541.1 coordinate 15,591,648, forward strand.
GTTAGGCAGAATACTCCGAGGAGCTGAACCCCGCTCATGGTTTGGTACCTCACTCTGAATCTGGCCTGAAGGAGTCACCGTTTTGAAGCACTGCACATTATGTCCAAAAGTGTTCACTGTCTGTGGACCGGAACCATAGCAGGTTCCTTTGGATTTGTGCGGGTTACCGCTGGTTCCGGTCTCAGGGGAGGTGTCCCTTGACATCTCCCTTGGATTTCCCAATGAGACCGTATGGAGTGGTGTCGTGTTCGTCACATGATCCGAGGACGTGACAGCAGGAGACGGAGTGTGAAAGAAAATGGGGTTGAGTTTCAACTTCACTGCACTGTCAGTGTCGATGTAGCTTTGGGAAGGGTCCGTGCTGGGAGGAGCTGGAAGCAATGGTCTGGCCAGTTTGCGAAGCTGAGCGAGGGCTCCGTTGGGGTGCGTGACAGGGTCTTGGGGTAGAGGCATAGCTTCTGGAGAGGGACTGGCCAATCCGTCAGCGGCAGGAGAGGGACAAACCACTGTAGTGCCGACCGGAGTGGCCAGGTTGATGATGACGGTGGGAGGGATGACACCGCAAGCCCCGCCCCCCGCTTCCTCAGCTACTACAGCCGACCCGCTAGCCAGATTCAGCACACTGACAGCTCCACCTGTAGAGATAGTGAGCAGTGGGAGGGGCTGGGAGGGCAGTTTTGGGGGGGCGGGCTGGATGGGCAGTAATTTGCGAGGAGGGCGCTGATTCGCTCTTCGTTTGTTGGTGTGGCGGGCGGCTATCAGGGGGGCTGTGCTGGACACCTGGAGCAGAGAGGAGTGAGGGGCAGGGGGGACATCCTGCATCACGGCTGTCTGTCCAAAACACTGAGCCGAAGCGCTCAGGTTCACGGAATAGGTGGTGTTCACCGGTACGGCGCCGTGGGCTGGGGTCAGGAGTGCTGGGCCCAGCGACACGGCCCCGTGAATGGGAGTGCTCGGGGCTTTGGCCATTAGAAGGACCCCGTGGTTAGGGGGTGTTCCTGAGGTGTTAGCCAGGAAAGGTGTAGCGTCTGCGAGCCCCGCAGGGGCCTTGGTCAAAGCGGGAACGGACTGGGGTGGGGGCTTTGACCCGGCATGAGGGCACGTGGATTTGAAGCCGCCGGGGTGGAGACGCAGAGTGACGTCTCTGGGCAGGGAGGCCGGGTACCGTGTCCCGGGAGGGAAAACGTAGGGAGGAGACTGGATCACGTCAGCTGGAACCTGGCCTTCAAGGTGATTATACTTTAGTACAGCCTTATGGATATAAGGCAAACTTTTCTGTGAGAAAAGCAAAGACAGAAAGTATTTAAAAGGCTTTAATAAGTCCACTGTTATCATTATTTATTACTTTAAAAAAGCTGCTTATCTAGAGCAGGTGCCAGTCATTAATATGTATTCTACTGAACAACAGTTGCCAGGTTGATTATGCACTTATGTAATATTAACAGAGCGCAAATTCCACTTAAGACAAAGGATTGCTACCAATAATCTGCATTTGTACCCGAAGCCAGATGGGAAGAATGGTCTCCTGTCTCCCCACTGCAGGGCCCTCTTCTCCTGGCATCACTCTGCCACACGCCAAAAGCATGGGGGCGACTATCTTGTGCCGACAGTAGAACTGGTATACGATGGGCAAGAGTAGCATCAATAGGCAGATAAAACATGAGAGATGCAGTCAGAAGCTGTGTGGGCACTAGGACCATGAAAGGCATGATGAAGGGAGGCCTGCCTTGATGATGTTGTCGGGAGCGCGGTGGGCTGACATGTCGTGCACACGCGCACGGAGCTGCTGGGGATTCTTGGTGCGCAGTAGGTATCGGCACATCAGCTGGTATGGGAACTCCGTCTCACCGAAATGCTTCAGGCCCAACACAATCAAGCTGGAGACAGGGCAAGGGGAGAACCAATCAGAGGCGTCCTAACAAAACTCTCCACTTTCTCAAGGATTATGATCACACATCTGATTGGAGAATTCAGACAGGCCCCGTTGAAAAAATTCAAGTGTATGTGTGTGGCAGGTATGTATGTACCATTCCTCCCCACGGGTGTAGCCCTTATTGGAGCGCGGGGGGTGCAGGGCGGGGTCTAGGCTGCAGTGGGGCAGTAGTTCGGGGTACATGAACACAGGCCGGGTAGCCAGCAGCCAGGCCAAATTCGGAGGGAGTAAGGGGTACGAACGGACTGGAACAGAAAGAGACACAAGATGCAGTCACACTGTGTTGCTTATTCAATTAGTGCCATTCTACATTTACATTTATTCAATAATCTGACGCCTTTATCCAAAACGACTTCCAGGAGAGGGAAGGGTTGTTACAGCGCATTATGTAATAACGCTGCACTATATAACGACAACGAAATGTAACCACTTTTCACGTCATTATGTAATAGCACCTGTATTTGGTAATGATCTGCCACATTTTGTAATAAATTACTACACATTGTGGCAGTTATTAATGATGAAAATATAATATCCTGCATTATGTAACGACCCTATAAACAACCAAGATAGACGTCTATATTGACACTTTGTCAAGTTATTACACAATGCGGCATTATTACATAATTGTTACATAATTGTAACATGGGTTACAATTTCCTTGTGCTCCATGGGATACAAACCCACAACGTTTGTGCAATGCTCTATTTGTTGAACTAAAGGAGACACATTTTTTCATTTACTAGACACTTTTATCCAATTTGTTTTGAGAAAGTAGGGTCAGACAGTCCCTGGAGCAATTCATGGCCTCACTCAGGGGCCCAATGGTGAAATCACTCCACTGACCTTGGGATTTGAACCAGCAACCTTCTGTGTCCTAACCCCTGAGCCATACATCTCCATATACACATCCATTAATACAGTCTCAGCCCACCCCTCTTAATCCCACCCCTGCTCACAGCTATTCCTCCGGAATGGCTGGACGGGGACAACGGGGACATCGGAGTGCTTCAGCTCATGCAGCAAGGACAGCGCCCCCTGTAGGTTACAGGTCCTGAAGATGCTGACGAATCCAGGCTCCATGGGCTTCCTGCTCTGCTCCCCACGCTCTGAAAACACTTTCAGCTCCTCCTGGAGAGGCACGGAAAGAGGCAAAGGCTTAGCTGCAGATGTCAGAAGGGTTAGATGAACCAGTGGATTGGAGAATACAGACGGGACCAAATCCAGTATGAGCATGTGTCCGTGTGAATGTATGTGTACGAGGTTTGCATGTAGAAAGGCAAAACAGTGAAGGCAGGGGCAATTCTAGGATTTTCTAAGGTGGAGGGCATTAGAGGGGTCATTATTCATACGGAGGGGTCAACCTTATCGCTCGGCGTTTGAATCTGTGTGTGACAGAGAGGAAGGCAAATCAGACAGGGCCCCTGTGGCCACACCTCTGAATGAAGGACCAATCAGCGGTATGAATGGAGGAGAGGGCAGAATAGGAACTTATATAAAGGCATCAGAAACTGCCGCCACATTTCCATCAGCCAGTACTAAGGTTCCTGCAAATGAAAGGAACTGGAAAGGTAGGCTGAGTAAGAACCAGACGTGTATCTCAGGCTGTACGGGTGCCGACTTCGCATTAGTGTTCTCCAGCTGGGGAGACACAGGGGTCTATGAGAGCAATGTGCATGTGCGAGACCTCACCAGGAAATGCTGCACCACGGCCACCTCACTCTGCAGCGCCTCCACTGGGCTGCACAGCATGTGCACCTGGGTCAGCAGCTGGACATGCTATGGCGGAGACAGAGGACATGCCCACAGCTTAGAGCGCACAGCGACCAAAAAAGGAATGATGCTCCACTCTCTTGAAGTCCCCATTCTGCTGCCTTGGTGAAATGTGGAGGCATTTTGATTGTCCCCATGACTGGGCGGTTATTAGAAGGATGATGGATCTTTAATGTCCGTCTCTGCTTGGAATCGAAGTCCCAATAGCTTGGAGCCAGAGCAGAGTCAAGATTTCCCAAATACAGTCAGTCCTGCAACAACGTGACTAATGCGTTCATGAAAAAACTCAGTAAAATCACGCATTAAATGACAGATATATAATGGAAAAAATAGGGTTAGGGGAAAATTCAGTAACTTACGCCAAACAAAATTAATTAAGTAATAAGAACAGTGCTGTTAGTGACTTACGAGTTTCACGAGAACTGCCTAGTAATCGCCTCAACCAAACATGCCGAACTCACTAGCTTGTCCTTTGCTGGAAGTCGGGAGTAGTAATGGTCAAAATGGCGCTTCATAAACCATTTGCTGTATTTTCTGCTCGCACTAGATGGCGCTCTTGGCTTACTTTGGGGCATGCTTTGAGCCCTTTTTTGAACAGAGAGCACCATCTAGAGTAGTGAGCCACAAATACAACGGATTATGGTACGCGGAGAGGCAACATGGCTAGGGCCCGTCTACGAAAAGCAAATGTTTGAATGTTTAAGTGACCTTAAAAACGCTGCCGTGTTTTTACACGATAATTCGACAAATATTTTTGACCTGTGCAATGCATGATGTACAAGTTATATTCTTTTAGATCTGAAAACCAGTTCAAAGGAAGAATTCGTTCACAAACTGGACACCAGGATAGCAGTTTTCTTGTGCAAGTGGTGTCTCTTGCATTGTAGTTCTTGTAGGACTGTCCAACTGAAAATCACGGGACTATATGTGATTCCACTTTGTGTTGGACATGGGTACTAGTATATCAATCGCAACATAACAGATTCGCAGTGTGATGTCACGTGTTGCGGTAGGACTGACTGCACACAAATGAAAGCAATAAATATACTGAATAACTGCTAACAAACATGGCGATCAATTAAAAATGGAAAAATGGCAAGTAAAAGCATCTTTTATTGAAACCTCTCCCTTTAATGGACTGTAGGGGGCGACCAACCTGCTGTAATTGCTGCTGCAGCTGCAGTTTCTGCAGGGGAGTGAGGATAAGGACACAGGGAGGGGGCAGGAGCAGTACTGGGGGCTGCGGGGGACTCCGGGAGCTCTTGGCTTGGCCGTCCATTAGGGCCCGGCGCTGCTGGAGAGCCTCCAACTGCTCCTTCGCCAGCCGGTGTCGCTCTGTCAACATGTTGGCCAGCGGCTCCTCGAACCTGCAGCCAGCAGCATCATGAGCGGGGGAAGAAGCACCCAAATGCTTCAACATCTGAGGCATTATCAGAGGAAGCATTATTAAATGTGCATCTGCTTCTGAAAGACAGCTATGTGCCTGAAACCACATTTTTCCCCTAAACGGCTTGACAAATGTGCTGCAACAGAATTCCAACACAAACTAATCTTGGATTTTAATCTTCAAATTTTTCAAATCATGAAATCAAGGATTTCTAGTTTAATTCTTAAAAGTCCAAACTTTCGGCAGTGCAGAGCATCTCACGGCTTTCACCGGTGCCCATTTTTGTTCCTTTCCCAACAAAAATACCCTTCTTCCCCATCATAAGACAGTCTTCACAATGGCCTCAATTGAGCCCAGCCATGTTTACACCTTCACAGTTCTTAGATTTCAAGAAATTTCCCCCGGGATCAATAAAGCTTCTTATCTAATGTAATCCATTGTAATCTAATCTAATCAGTGTGGAACCCATACTGCATGAATCACCCAAAAGAAACTGAAACTTCTAAAGCCAATTATAGCAGAATATATGCTTACATAATATGCAGCGTTTTAGATATTTTTTTGCGTGTATAATAGTAAGATTACATAATATTCCATAATACCTGTATGCCAATGAGAATTTGATTACAAATTAAAATATTGATAGAATAAAAGTAGAGAAAACCCCAGTTTACTCACAGGCACTTAGTCATATTCTGACACTCATCTTTCGATTTGAAATCTGATTATAATCTGAAAGGGCGCAGCATGACGCTGTGTCTTCTGGAGCTTCTGGAGGACGTGGTACGTGCCCCTTTGCGAGTGGCACTGGCCATCCTCACGTCAGACCCAGTCTAATGAGGCGCCATGAGGGCCCTGTGTTCCTCAGCAGCAGGACACCAGGTCCACCTTCATTCAATTGTCCCTCTCCGGACAGGGAGACAGAACACAGATCTGCCCCATGACGGGGCCAACACACAGACACACACACACACAGACACACACATACAGACACACACAGACACACACATACAGACACACACACACACACACACACAGCATTGCCGAGACTAAGTCAACACATTGTACTGATTATCAGCTGCTTTTAAACAGGCATTATTCAGCTGTCGATTTGGGAACTGTCACAAATCATAAAGAGGGACTGTTTAACAGGGGCAGGCAGCCTTTTGTCTTCTCAGAGTGGAAAACTGCTCCACCCCCTCACCTCCAACCGAAGCCCAAGGCCCTGAATAGCATATGCTGACTGCAGCGATGACTAGATTAAAATTCATTGAGTAACAAAGAGTTCATTGTTGAAAATCAGATAGGGTTTACATTCATGCAAATGCAATAAATCAACTTAAACCAAAGGAAGTCACAAAAAACGTATCGTTATCTAAGAAATTTGCAAGAATAGCATCATGGGACAAGAGTGGTAAAGTGTGTTTGAGAAAAGACCCTTCCGAGTGGCCCTAGCCTTCCCCCGGGGAGGAATGGCACAGCGTGGGGGGGCTCACACCAGCAGAGCTGACTTCACACATTTTGGCCCACAGCTGTATAAAAACCGCAGGGGACACGACGTCTCCAGCCTGCCAGCGGGAGTTTTAGCGATTCTTAGTACTGCACTTCGGATGTCGCTGTCGGCGAACCCAGCCTTCTGTCTGTCAGGCGAAGGTCACAGCCTCCCAGCGTCTCTCTACCTCCCTACCCAAGCAGATACAGCACACCTCTGCTGCTCTGTCCCAAAGGGAGGACCGAGTCGTGTGTGTATGTGTGTGTGTGAGACAGTACACGTCCCTGCAGAGCACCCCATATGACGGCAAAGTTATTGGTAAGAATGTGACAATTACTCCAGCTATGGCTGCATTTTAAGTCCCCGGGCTGCTCCAGGTCACGTGACATTGTTTGTGTGTGTGTGTGTGTGTGTGTCAGCCCCTCGAGACACACAAACACAGGTGCTCAGAGACATGAAGGTACCTGGACGGGGGCCCCTCTGTGGTATACGTGCACACAGGCACATCGTTGGAACAGATGGCAGCAATGGCGCTGTGTCAACAAAGCGACTGGGGGGGGTTGGGGGGGGTGGTGACAGTAGAGGAAACACTGACCTAAAAACGTGCTGCGTGAGGCATGTCGCTCATTGACGAAGGCCGGGGGTCGAGGATTTGAGGGACAGAGGCACATTTGCACCAGTCATCGCCATTCAGGGCTCATTTTTGGGTAATGTGACAAAAGACGATAATCTGCGGCCATTATAGTTAAAGCACAACCTTCCCTACCGGATGGCCTGAGGGACATTGAAGTTGGGAGCTCCCTGAGAAGGAGCTTCTTCCTCCCTGTCTTCCTCCTCCTCCTCCTCCTCCTCATGCCCCTCTTCATCATGCTTCTGTACCCCCAACTCGTCCTGAAACTGTTAAGGGGAAGAGATATCAAGACAGAAAGGTCTGCAGCAGAAGCTTTAGATGGGATATGGTGACTGAACTAATTCGCGGGTCTCTGGATCTCCGCAGGTTGCATCCTCACCGTTTCGAAGAGCTCCTCCATCAGCTCATTGACCTCCTTTTCTGTAGGAGACAAAGGCCCATTTTACCACCCTGACGTATGATACCAAGAAGCGATTCCTGGGCCAAATGAAAGGTGGAGGCATCTCCCCAAATCCGAGGTCCAATAACACGAGGAACCTACTGGTTATGCGGACTGCTCGGTCATTGCGGTAGTCCTCCAGGTCCGGCTCGTCGATGTCTTCCAGGAAGTTGTACTCTGGGTCATCGTCGTCATCGCCCTCCTCTGAAAACAACAGTGTGAGAAAGAGGAGAGACAGACACAAGCTCCATCAAACACTAGCTTAAAGTCATTGGACGTCATGGTGTGACCACACTGCAGTGAAATTTCCACCCTCTGTGGGAGGAACAATATAGTACCGGGTTAAGGCTGAGGGGTACATAGTTAGTTGAGAATATCAGGGGCATTAAAGCAGAACAGCTTCACTAGTGCATCACACGGATGGGTCATTAACAGCTAATCGCGTCAGGGAGAGAGCGCCTTCGGTACAGTGTATTCTGAGTCACTGGGCTGTGGGCGGGGGGGGGGGGGGGGGGGGGGGGCAGCGCAGAAGGGAGATAACAGCTACGGAAACATAGCCGATGGACTGAGCCAAAAGCCTGGGAAAGGTCAGGGACCGGGCGAAAAACACGGCAGAGCAAACAGACGGGGGCTCCTTAAGTGAGGCGACATGCGCGAAGCAAACACGCAAGACGACATCCCACGTCGCACACGTGCGGCCTGTGATCAGAAGGTCCCCGGCAGATGAGTGCATCAGGGACAGGAAGACAAGATGGGCCGAATCGGTCAACGGATGCAGGTCCTGACGCCACGCACTAGTCTGCTGGGCTAAAATACACGCATCCCCCACTTAGTGCCTCTGCCTGTGATGGAACCGCTCTGGATATTACATTTTTCACATTTACTTAGCAGACGCTTTCTGGGAGTTAAAGGCTTTGCTCAGGGTTCCAAAGTTGAAATCACTCTGCCCGCCCAGGGATTCGAACCAACGACCTTCTGATCACAGGCGTAGAGGGGCTACACATCCCTTCCTCCTACTTCACTCCTCCTCCCCATGTCTGTGCTCAGAAACTGCATCTGTTGAATGTAACAACGGTCAAAGTCGCATAAATAAGTAAATCATCCCCCCTCCCCCCACCTTCATTCTCCATGTCGGACCGCATGAGGCCCTGCAGCCACTTGGTCCACTCGTGGTCCTCGGGGGCGGAGCCACACTCGTACATGTCCGGCGTGATGTCCGGAGCGTGGAGCTCCGCCTCCAGCTGGCCCAAGGGCACGTCGCGGAGGGGGCGCTTGGAGCGCGTGCGGCACGCCACCAGGCTGTTGTCACCACCGCCACCTCCGCTCAGGGCCTGGCAGGGGGAGAGATGGACTTGCCGAGTCTGCAAACAGCCCAGTGACATCCGCCGGTGACAGAACCTGCGCCTGACTTAGCATTATGACAAGGTCTAAAACCAGTGCTGGACACTTCTGTTAAAAATCATTAGGGTGGCCATTTGATATAGTTGATTGGCATATGGATTTCACACATTTTACATTTAAGCGGCGATTTTCTGTAAATGCTTATTCTTTTATGATGATGTAAAGGAAGCCCAGCATAATGAATTTAGTTTTGATTGAGAAACCGGCATTTAATCAGCTCTGGAAATGGATCTGACTTGGCAGGATGGAGATGATCATTTCTTAGGGCTTTCAGAATAATGTTGGGAACGTCGATGACAGCAGAGAGGGTGACAGCATGCTTAGGGTGCGTCCCCTCGCCACTACCTGGTAGGGCTCCATGCAGATGGGGCTGAATGCAAGCTCCTCGTCCACGGCATGGAGCTTCTCCATGAAGCTGCACTCGTGGGGCACCCTGACGGGGCGCTGGGGTCCAGCAGACTGAGGGGGCGGGGGCGGACCCATGGGAACCACTTCCACCCTCAGATGCCTGGACAGCCGGGACTTCTGATGGGGTTTAAAGGAGGGGGGGGGGAGTGGTTAAGGTGAACAGCTGACCAGCAATGCAACGGGTGTAGGCCAGATAAGCCATGACACGTGTAGGGGGTGGCATCCCCTACTCCGCCAAGTCACCTGTCTCGGACTGCCGCTACGGCACGCTTCGTGCTCCGCGCTGTCCACGGGAGTCCGACACCTCCCTGCGCGGCCACCCCGGGGCGAGGAGGAGGTGCTCTCCACGTCGCTCTCCAAAAATGTCTGAGAGGAAGAGCAGAAACGTGAGCCTCGCTGCCACGACAGAGCAGCGACGTCCGGACCACGGCAGAGAAATGGACACCTGCTCTAGAAGTGCAGAGGCCCCGTCTGACTGACCTCCTCTGCTGTCTCGTCCTCCTCCTCTTCATCGGGGCAGTACTCTTCATCAGAGGAATCCTCTTCCTCCAGCTGAATATCGACAAACTGTGGGGGCTGGAGGCAACAAGATACGTTTACAGGGAGATTTAAAAACGAGATGCATTTATGGGTGATTTCAACTGGAAATTCCTAATCGGAAAGTCAGAGGAATCGACAAGTTATCCGGTGAAGCAAGAAATCTTGTTTTTTGAAACAGGTCCCTGGTTTGTGATTAACTCCAGTGTGATATCATTCCTAGTTCCAATCTCGGGGGAACCGGAACACAGCATAAGACACAACTAATGTCACACATATGAAGGAAACTTAATGGAGCACAGGGAGAAAGACGATGCAAATCAGTCATTGATGTGGATTGTGCATGATTTCATCTGCTACAGTTAAACATAGCAGCTTAAATTCAGTGTGCAGTGTACAGAAACATTCTGACTGAAGAGTCCAGAGGCAAACGTTCTGCTAAAATAAGCCCCACATGTAGTCTACGTTTACAAACCTTCACTTCATTGGGTTTTTTGATGGCAGGGATGTTCCAGGTGGGGATAACCTGTGAGACACACACTGTGATATTAGACAGGCATCCTGTCACACTCACCAGTGCTGAGTAATCCAGGCTAAAATTTTGTTACTGACTACTCCAAGAACAGGGATGTGAATCTAAAGGCGGAAACTCACCACCCCTTTCTGTACAACTTCCTTCAGTTTAGAGCGGGTCATCTTGGGCTCCTGAAAGCAATTTTAAAAAAAGAAACTTAACAGTTATATTAAGAAATTCCAAACATTTCATGAAATCATGGAAGGTGGATGATAGCTAGGTAGCCATACAGACAGACAGAGACAGACAGACAGACAGACACTCACAAACAAGGGCATGTCTTGTGTCTCCCTAATAGCCGCCTTCATCATGGCTACCACATGCTTGTTGGTGATGACCTCCTGTGGAGAGAAGGGCAAACTCTCTGCTCATGAGCTTTCCAGTGCACATTCTTTCACATGTACTGTGGGGTTGAATGATGTCTAACATGAGAAAGTGTTCTGAGAAGAACAGAGGAGGTACTACTTCATATTAAAGGGACAATAATGGGAAGCGTCAAAGCGGAGCAACCTCAACAAAGGCACCAAAGATAAAATATAATAAGATGATAATAGTGGCGAGTGGCAAACCCAGCTGCCTATTATGTAACAGGTACCTCAGCTTCACTTTGGGCAGTAAATACACACAAAAAAGACAAATTCACAATGGAAGCGTTTATGACAACAAATGTTACTCATTGCTTGAAAGCGCGATGTGTTATTTAGTAGCGACAGCGATTCCTATATTTTTTAAAGCACTCCTAACCTTGTAGATGCTGCTGTCCCAGTCACACACACTTCTTCTGACTTTCGTGTTTTAAGCAAGAACATTCACACCAGCAATATCAATAATAATGCCGGTGGCTCAGGCTGAGCCGTACTTACGTGCAGAATGGTGCGCACATTGTAGCGGCTCAGGCTGAGCCGTACTTACGTGCAGAATGGTGCGCACATTGGAGCGGCTCAGGCTGAGCCGTACTTACGCGCAGAATGGTGCGCACATTGTAGCAGCTCAGGTTGAGCTGTACTTACGTGCAGAATGGTGCGCACATTGTAGCGGCTCAGACTGAGAAGTACTTACGTGCAGAATGGTGCGCACATTGGAGCGGCTCAGGTTGTGCTGTACTTACGTGCAGAATGGTGCGCACATTGTAGCGGCTCAGGCTTAGCCGTACTTACGCGCAGAATGGTGCGCACATTGGAGCGGCTCAGGTTGAGCCGTACTTACGTGCAGAATGGTGCGCACATTGTAGCGGCTCAGGCTGAGCCGTACTTACGTGCAGAATGGTGCGCACATTGTAGCGGCTCAGGTTGAGCCGTACTTACGTGCAGAATGGTGCGCACATTGTAGCGGCTCAGACTGAGCTGTACTTACGTGCAGAATGGTGCGCACATTGTAGCGGCTCAGGCTGAGAAGTACTTACGTGCAGAATGGTGCGCACATTGTAGCGGCTCAGGCTGAGCCGTACTTACGCGCAGAATGGTGCGCACATTGTAGCGGCTCAGGCTGAGCCGTACTTACGCGCAGAATGGTGCGCACATTGTAGCGGCTCAGGCTGAGCCGTACTTACGCGCAGAATGGTGCGCACATTGTAGCGGCTCAGGCTGAGCCGTACTTACGCGCAGAATGGTGCGCACATTGGAGCGGCTCAGGCTGAGCCGTACTTACGCGCAGAATGGTGCGCACATTGGAGCGGCTCAGGCTGTGCCGTACTTACGTGCAGAATGGTGCGCACATTGGAGCGGCTCAGGTTGTGCTGTCGCGACTTTCTCTCCAGCTCGTTGTCCAGCTGCCTGTTAATATCCGGATCCTCACAGGCCATCTCTTCCTGCTCGGCCCCAGCCCCCGCAGCCTCTGTCCCCCCCGCCGCCCCCATTTTCATCCTCACACCCTTCTTCCTCCATCCTTGATGCCCCCCACACTGATTCTCATCTAGTGAGAGAGGGATCACATTTAAAAATCCATTCAACAGGCAGAATGGGGTAGATTATAAATAGGGCTGGGCAATGCTGTAAAATATTTTATCATGATAATATTTTTCATATCAAACGATATCAGTGATTATTGCAATGCAATTCAAGTCTTTATTTCTTTACTCTCATGCTCAATTTTTGCTTAAAATTGCCTTGGAATTTCCCTTAAACAGATTCAGAACACACAGAATCGACGGCACACTTGCATGTAATTTTAATTTAAAAAAATGATAAACATTCCTTGGGAAATGGCACTAGAAAATGCCAACTGTACATTTTACTGCCAGTTTTTTTCTCTGACTACCTCGCTATTTGTTCCATGGGTTTCAAATATATGAAATATCAATATTTTCAGAGATTTTGACAATATTGGTACTTGTCACAATATTGTAAGATTCATTTTTAGAAAACAGTAAAATATGAACGTGGTTTTTAGTTTTTCCGATTATAATGAGCAAATCGTTTTACAAGTAGTTATGGAGAGTATGATAATGATAAATTACACTAACAGACTAGTACCTTGATGGAATTTGTGTAAAAAATATAGCATTATAATTATTAATTATGCAAGAAAATCACAATATTATATTTTATCAATATATCACCCAGCCCAAATTATAAAAGAAGTTATACTGATGGGGACTCCACTTTGACCATATAGAACAATGAAGGGTGGAATCTCACCCAGGGTGATGACCAGCCCGAGCTCAGTGTCATCTTTGGGTGAAGCAGGGTGCTGTGCTGAGCTGGTCCCGTGCAGGGAATCCTCTCTGCACTCTGCCTGGTCTGGAAACAGGGGATTATGGGGGAAAATGACTGCAGTATGTGAACTGCACCGCAGAATGTGCTGTATATGATATGGTTTCATAAGGCCCAAAATCTCTAGCAGCACACTTACACCTCCACGCCACTTTTTCAGATAGTACCTGCAACAGGAGAATGAAAGCTGGGCGCGATACCTTTAAACCTGGCAGAATGTCCTCTTTGTGGGGATGCATCTGAGACGATGCGCTGGCGTTTCCCTTTCGCGGATTGACAGATCCTTCGCGAATCAAGGGACGCGCTGCGAGACGCTTTTATCTCAAACACATCCTCGTCCTTCTTTAAGGCTTTGGAACGGGCAAGCCTTGGTTCAGGTGAGCTAGATTTACGTTTTCGGGCCATAATCAAACCTATACAACACACATTTGTGTTGCGGTGGTGAGAATTATATTTCGTACTTGTACAATAACTAGGTTTAGTTCATATAAGCCACAAAAATACTGCGATAAGTTTTTTACTTCCTAGTCAGATACAACGTTAACGTTTTTATTTAAATATTGACAGCTACTAATACGTACAAATGTTACTTTAACAAAAACTAGATTGTATAATTTTCCATTGAAATAGCCACCTGTATTATCGTAAACACTGTCAATGTAAACAAGGACATATCGTAAGGATATGAAATGCAGTTCTAAATAAATAACTGATCAACCCTGTAGTGAGATTGCTAAACATATGAGAAATATTATTAGCTCATGACACTAAAGAAGTAACTTACCTGCTTCATCTGGTTTGTTTTCCTTTTTCCCTCCACGTAATGCAATCGATTATTCGCTCCATATAACTGTCGCGCATCCTCTCATGTTTGTTTTTTCCAGGTTCGTGTCTGCTCTGATGAACCCTTTTGTCTCTCGCCTTTCTTTCACTCGTAAACTGTTTATTATGACAAATATGTATCTATCCTACTGATTACAAGTAACCGCCGGTTTACAATTCCCTCCATCAGTACGGTCTCGGACATTGATTGTAACAGTAAACTTCCGGGTGTCACTCCGAACAGCTTCCCCGAGTAAAGACAGACTTTGCCTGGCACATTAGTTCCTACATGAAACAAAAATTCATAGTGAAATTAATATATTAATCAGACACAGACCATGCCATATCATACGAACAAAGGCAACCTAAACTCCCTTATTTCCTGTTTTATATCAGCGTTAGCACAACATTTACGCGGTTATGTAAATATTTAAATAAAAAAATCTAAGAATTAAGAAATATTGCATTACATTGGAAGAGTTCAGCAAACATACAAATATGGGTCGCTAACTTTGGTCAGCTGTCTGTCGCGAGATTGTCAATTCGAGGACCAATGTGCATTTATGTAACAGTTTTATTGCCTTGTAAAGAGTCTATAGGGTTTGTATATTTTAAGTTTATAATGGAATAATATAGATTTGCCGTAAGATGTCTCGATTTTTCTTCTTAAAATATGAGTTTCACTCCAGATGCGTGAGAGCTGGCAACCCTGATAACAAAGTTATAATTCTGGAATATCTTATAACTACAATCATAGGTAAAAGTTATAAAAGCAATCAGTGTAAAAGAGTTTATTTGGAAATTATATTTTCTGACACAATCAGTAATTTCTGACATTTTTGATGATCGTTTTATTGTCTTTATCTGCATTTGTCGCTCCGTAACAGCTTATGTACTGCAGTTTACCGTAAATAACCTCCCTCCTCGCTATGCTATATTTTATAATTTTACTGTCACCTCTAGTTTATAATGTCAAATGATTGGTATAAATCAAATTATACTCCATTAAATATCGGTTTTGCAACAAAAAAAAAAAGATATGTTCAGCAGACATGTGCTCCTAAAAGTTCTTGGGTATCTCTGGCACACTAATTAATCAAAAATATTTTCAGTACGTGCAGTTTGAGGGGCACGTGAAATTGACGGCTGGGAAAACAGAATAACTTGCACAATGAATCATGTCCACTCTGTTTCAGTTGTTTTAGATTCAGGGGTGGAGCTACGCAGTTAAGTGACCCAAAGGAAAAAATATGTCAGCATTGACGTCATTGACTGATATATATGTATATGTATATGTATATGCTCCTGTCCCCTTTGTAATTCTGCGGTGAACTATCTGCCGTACGTGACCAGAAAACTTTTTCTATTATAAATTCAAACTTTTAAATAATTGTAGGGACAAAAGAAAGAAATAACGACTGCTGTGATGGCAGTGGTATGATCTCCTGGAAATCAGTACAATTTTCAAAATTGTTCACTTTTGATGAACTCGTGAAAATGCCAGCTTTGGCCGTTTCTAAAGCAGCGAGGGCTTCTGCCTTTGAAATATATGCCACCGAGGACAACACAAGCAAGCTGTCATCGATGCCGGCCAGTCAGGACATCCCAGCTGAAATGAAGAGGAGACAGATGTCGCTAAGGGACATGGTGATGACCCCTGATCGGGTGCCCAAGTTCACTATTCCACCTTTGGCTACAGTGACCAGGACACGCTGTACGGCACTTCACAACGAATCAGAGAGATACGGAGTGGGATCCCCCAAAAGCTGCCGACGGTGTACAATGGCATGCTTAGGACCACCCTACCGTTCGCGGTGCGTAACTCATCACCCATCTGAGGCAGTATCGGACCGCGGACTCTGGCTGGACCTGGCTAACGAGGATCTTTCGGATCCAGTGACCCGGGCGGCGATGTCCATTCCGCACCTGCAAAAAATTACCACCCCTTACGGCTTTCTCGCCCTAGGAGAGAGTCCGTGCGTCCAGCGCCGGGAGTCCCTCTTCTTCGAAGACGAGATCGCGCATTCAGTCATATCCCGACTGCCGGCTGCGAGACGCGTTCCTATACCGCGGACTCATTCCCTTCCTCTGTCCGATATGGGCAACGTTTCCCGTGCAGCGAGGAGGACATTTCGCTCCCTGTCTTGCAACTCGACTGCTTCGCGGAATTGTGATACCGGTAAAGCCGAAGCCCATCCGCATGGTGTGGAACCAGACTCCGAGCCAGGTCTCCCCAAACCCTTTCCATCATCTCCTCCATGCAGAGGGCGACTAAAGTTACTCCTGAAGAAGCGCCTGGCTGCGGTGAGGACTTTAAAATCTAGCGGACGGTTGGATGGGCAAGGAGACCTTAACGGCTTGACGCTGGATGCTGTACCCTAGATAAGCGTAGATGCTCTAAATCAACATAATACTTGTCAATTAAATACAGACTGTTTATACATGAAATACTGTTCTGCGTTTTTTTCCCTCTTGCATAACATTCATATTGCTTACATGGATGGAAGTTTTATATACGATGTCTGTCAAAAAACTTTCTCCGCTCCTTATAGGTTAATTAAAAGTATCGTTCAAAGAATGATTTTTTATATCCTTGCGGAAGGTTTTAATCATATTTACGTATTGAAAAATTTTAACAATGCACATTGAAGCGTATATTTTACCAATTCTTCGCCTTTATCAAATCTATCGAATCTGTGAATTGAATATATCTTAAAACTTTCAAACGTCAGACATCACAGTAAACTAAGTCTGCTCTATACAAACCAGCAAAATAATGCAATGTGTTCTTCTTTCCCCATGTTTATTTATTATTAGCAATGTTGTGGTCTTTTTGTATAGGAAAATTAACTGAACAAAAGAAATTAAAAACTTGTATCAGATGTCCATATACCCCACCTCCCCATACCTCCTACTTGCAGTGAAAGACACAAGCAGGGCCTTGTTGACAGGAGGTCTCCAAGTCACTATAGCAGAAAACTAGAGACGTTTGTCAACAGGCTGGCTGTTCCACGCAGCACCTGCCTCCAAGTCTGTAAGTGAATGGCAGGCCGCTGGCTGGGTCAGTTAAAACTCATCCACAGCATTACCGTCCGTTGGCCGTTAGCCGTGATGCTATTAAACACAAACATTGCAAATCACTTGAATTCAGGATTCGTTCCCCACCCTTCCCACCCCCCACTTTTCATCCGCAACCTTTTTTTTTTCATCGAATGCAACCTCTGAGTGAAACGTAAATTGAGAGGAGCGTGTAGCTATGGCAAAGTTCCTGAAGGCCTTCCAGGACGTCGAGAGGCATCACACGCTGCTGTTCGTGACAGGTTAGTACTGGAGTATGGGGTGTTTTTGGGGGGGGGGGGGGGGGGGGGGGTTACAGCGACACAAGTCCACCTCACCCGCTTAAGTCTGAAAGTTGTTGTGCAATCCTATTTCCATAAGGCAGAATCTGAGTCTGTCGGTCCGTTGTTTGTCAGGTCTGTCCGAACCATGGTGACAGGAGTTTTCCGCATCCTTACTTGCCCCCCATTCCCTCCAGCCCCTGCTGTGCCCACTGTCTCGTGAGGGCCAATGAGCAGAAAGAGGAGGGGTTTGGGGGAGGGGCACATCTCTGGTCTCTGCCAATAGCGGCAGAGCCGGAGCGGAAGCCCCGCCCCTTGCGGCAGGGTTGTCTCTGGGACAGCAGCTCCTCGCTGGTGGAGCAGAGTGGGCCGCGGACATGTCCTCCGGTAACGTCACAATGGCAGTCGTGGCTGGTGGGCGTGTCTCTCAGTCGCTGTCAGAGCCCACGGCAGATGAGCCTTTCCTCTTCCGCTTGGGGGCTTTGGGCTTGGAATCCTCTTCCTCCTGAGATGGAGAGAGGCAGCTGCGATGAGCGCAGGATTTCAGGCACGTACGAGCATTCAGAAAGCGGCGCGGCAGAGAGCGCACTGACCGAGGCACTGCTGGAGACGCTCTCCTCCTCATTGCTGGCTGGCGGAGCAGCCCCCTTTCGGGAGCGCAGGGACGACGACACCGGGGCCTTACGCCGGGACTTCGGGGGTTTGGAGGAGTCCTCAAACTCGTCAGCCAACGAGAAAAGGTCACTGAATCTAGACCAATGCGGGTGGAAAAATCGAGCCCAGTGTTGTATGTGAAAGTTTTTTTTTGTTACATGTAAACTCCAAGTAATATCATTTAATCTGCAGCGAATTTTCTTTTGCCATGAAATGCTTTTGGAATTTTAGCAAGAGCAGTGTTTGCAAAACGCATTTCTAACAATGTTAACTCCGCACAGCATAAATGTTTCCAACCGTTTAGTACACAGGTGTGCAAAGCAACATGGGTCACCATTCTAAAGGGATATTATTGGTGGGAAGTATCAGCTTATTTTTAACCAGCGGCCAATACCGATAGCTGGCAGATACAATTGGTGTGTCTCTAAAACTTATATGATGCAAGGGAGATGGGGGGCCCCAAGGTGACAAAAAGTAGGAATATAAGAAGAAAAATGAATAGTAGGAAAATAAATGGATGTTGCCCATTGTGCAAGGGGGTCTGGAGCCCATCCTAGGCTAGAGGGCATGAGGCAGGGGTGCACCCTGGATGGGATGTCAGTACCAAACATAATATGTTCCATTTCTACACTAGATCTTACACACACAAACATCAGCATGCTGTCCAGAAAAACTTCAGTTTTCTATTTAATTGAACGGAGCGAAATTTCTGGCTATAATGCGATCAAATGCTATATAAATTCTGTAAATAAATGGATTTTGGATATAAAGTGTTCCTTTACTGTGAGATTTGTCGTTAAAATACACACCTTCTCTGACCATTTCTCAGCTTGCAGACACAGCTTGAGTGTTTGCCATCAGTGCTAAGCGAGGTTTCGGAAGCTTCAGAAAACGTGAGAAACGTGGCAGTTTCAAGCGAAACTCAGCTAATCGGGCTTCACTACTGCAGAGAGCGGGACCCAGACAGCGACTCACCTCATCTTGTGGGCCTCATCACAGCTGGCCTGAACATGCTGGAGAGCCTGCAGTATGGGGGTCTGGGTGAAGACTGCATGAGAGGCAGATCGGGCCAGAAATAAGTTTCATTGTGGGGAGCAAATCTCACATTTTTTTTGATTTATCTGATGCCTTTATCCAAAGCAACTTACAGCAGATGGAAGGGTTACAATTGATGTGAGCTCCCTGGGATTCAAACCCACCACCTTCACATTGTTAGCACAGCGCTCTACTTGTTCAGCTATCAGTGCCATATGGCTGCGCGGCACATATCCCCAGACTCACAGTTGTGCTTCGTGTTGATGAGGTTCAGCCGCAGGTTGTCCATGTGCTCCAGGATCTGTTCCAGGGTCAGCTGAGCCAGCTTGCTGCTGGAGCTCCGCAGGCTACAGAGGGTTTAAATTACTGTTAAGCCGTTGCCTTCAGCTGTCTGTGGTTAATTATATGACATTTATTTATTAATCAGACAGTTTTTTTATTAGCAAAATACAACTGAGAAAGCGGGGACAGCCAGTCCCTGGAGCTAATGAGGGTTAAGGGCCAAGCTTAGGGGCCCCAACAGTGAAACTGGCAACCTTGGGATTCAAACCAGCAACCATCCGATTACAGGCACCATATCCTAACCTATTAAGCCACACATTATCCCTGTCGTTACCTCTGGCGCTTGCGTGGGAGGCTGTTGTTTTTGATCAGCAGGGCTTTGATGTGCTCGCCTAGGACATCGTCATGCTTCGTGGCCCAGTGGCGAAGGATGCTGGTGGTGAACTGGTCCTCGGGGTGGCACGGCCGGCTTAGCACCATCTTCACCATCTCCTCTGTGGGCCTGCGGGGGGGGGAGGGGGGTCGACATGCAGACGCCGTGGTTCGACTCTCCTCATCCACCACGTTAGTCTAGTCTGGTGCTCAAATAGCCCCGGAGCCTCATGTGAGAGCGTGAGCCCCCCCAGACAGATTATTACAGATATTTTTTTTGTACTTAGTTTCTATTGTTATATTATTTATATTATTTTCAATTTACATTTGAAATCCAGGTTAGTTTTTGTTGTCAGTGTGGTTTTATTAGCTTTAAAAAAAAACATTTCCATTTAGATTTTACACATATTTCAGTTTAAGATTTAGTAATTTTGTTTCTAGGGATAGATTAAAAGTTGAATGTGTCTACACATAAATACACTGCACATTATGTACTTATGTCCTAAACATTCTCATTACTTCAGCTAAGTAGTATTAAAAATGGTAGTGGAACGTTTCTGACATTTTTAATTAAATTTATTTGTAGAGCCAATATTTATACTTTTCATTCAGTTGTAATTTTAAATTTTATTTTTGTTTGTTATTTTAGTTAAAGATGTTATGTCATTAGAGATAATAACCCCGCCCCCCCCAGCATCAGTGGCATGTGTAGCGGGACTCACTTCTCTCTGCGCAGCTGAAGCAGCAGGCAGGACAGGGCTTCTGGGTGTTCTAGGGGAAGAGCAGATGTGACTCAGCACCGATTTCTTGCACACTGGGGGGGCGCGGCTTCATGGGAGCGTCCCCAGGAAACAGGGCGGGGCCTCACCTTTGTACTTGAGGTGCTGCAGGATGGGAATGATGGTCTCCAGGGGGATGCTGTGAGCCAGGAACAGCTGCCAGGTGCTGTACTGCTCGAAGGTCTCCCAGTCCAAGGACTGAACTGTGACAGGAAAGCCCAGCATTACCACACACTCACTGGCACGTGGACCCTCCCCTCATGCTCCGCGGTTACGGAAGGCACGCTCACTGAGTATGTTGAGAACGGAGTCTTTCCGGAACATGACCAGATTCCCCATCATCACGTGGCACATCAGCTCCTGCAGCTGGAGGAGGCGTGACAAGACCGATAAACACACAAGTGTACACCAATCAGACTGCTGCTGGGCCAGCCAAGCTCGTTCCTGATTGGTGGATCTGCCTAAGGAGGGGCGGGCATTAGGGTTTTACCTGCGTGGAGTCGATGACGGCCACAATCATGTTGAGGAGCTCCCCGCTGCGAAGCGTCTCGTCCGGGAACTGCAGACAGAAGGCAAGCCCTATTGAATGCGGTTAGGCAGAAAAGAGGGGGAGCCGGGGAAGAAAGACAGAGAGAGATGGAGGGAGAGAGAGAGAGAGAGATAGGGAGGGACGAACCTCGCTGTAGATGGAGGGTGTGAGGTAGCACAGTAGCCTCACGTCGTCCTCCTGACATGCTTTCATGTCCATCATCAGGCACGTGTGCAGGTCGCCCAGCGCTGTGGCCTGGGCGAACGACTCGTATAAGCTCATCTTCCCCATGGCCGCTTTGCTGGGAGGGGTCAGAGAAGGTGAGCCGTGTTAAAGGGGTAGGCTCTTAAAGGGATACTGGAACCTCATCACAGACGCGGAGGGACAAAGGGAAAAAAAAAACCTGGTTTTGACACTAAACTTAGCATGAAAACGCAAAAAAATATTTTAGTTGCATATATTTGTTGCACTTTGGCGAACAGAGATTAAGTAACCTGAGCCAGTACACTTCAGCTTGTGCTTCTGCTTAGATCAGCGTTATATCGGATTTGTGTTTTGACAAGATGACAACAGCCCAAGCGAAACTGGTGTCAGCCCCGGGACCCCAGGCGGGTGAGGACAGCGCCATCACCTGGCCTTCAGGTAGTAGAGCAGGTGGTAGCCGATCTTGGGCTGCTTCTGGTACAGCTCGGCGAGCATGTCCAGCAGCACCGAGAAGCCGCTGTTGTCCTCTTGCATCTGGCAGAGGTTCCTGAAGACCAGGCACACGGGTTTGCACACGGACTCCTCCAGGGACCTGGAGGCAGGATGGGCAAGCCAGCTCAGACTTAGGGTGCCCCACCACGACGGACACAGAATCAAAACACTCCCCCCACCCCCCCCCACTCCTCTATGTAGCAGGGAGACGGGATAGAGAAGAAGAAAAAAAAAATACAGGCCACTCACTCCTCTGTGATCTCGTCCGGTAGCACATCCCCCCGAAAGTGACCTTTAAAAAGCTCAGCCAGGCATGAAGCCAAAGTTGACATTTGCTCAGAATCAAAGTCCTCCTAGAAGGGAGGGGGGGGGTGCAGGAAGTCATAAAGGGGAATAATGAAAATGCCAGGAGGCTACAAGCCAAGACGAATCTCAATCGATATGAATGTCAGCATAGGAACTAAATGACAACTCACCTCCAGAATGAGGTCCACTATCTCCTGCATGACCTCACAGTGTGTCTCTGTGTCACTGTCAATAACGTCAGATTGGTGGGGGGGGTTAATTTCTCCATTAATTTCAAGCTTCAACACGATACACTTCTAATGAGACGTTCAACACACTCACCTCTCCTTCTGCAGCTGCAACACTTTCTCCCTCAGGGTCTCATCCAATTGGTCCACAAAGGGCGTGATGTCAGCGGGCTCGTCAATAATGGCTTCTTTGATTGGGTGGAATCTAAATTCACGCTTTTTGCCTTGAAGAAAGAAATCACAGCATTCCTTAATTTGGTTTTACCCACTTTTTAGTACGTGAGGAAGTACGTGAGGATTAACCTAACCGGGGGAATGGCTAAAGGGAAACATATACACCATTTGAACAGATCTAGACAGCAGTACGATATCAGGGAATCAAGCGTGTCAAATAAGGGGACACAAAGTTTATGAATGAACCTCAGCAGTTTGTTCACAGGAACATGAGATGTCTCACCTTTGTTGTTGAGCTCTTCCTCGTCATCGCTGAAGGTGGCCTCTGTGTTGTCGTAGCAACCATCCTCCTTGTCTAAAACATGATTATCCATCTCCAAGGAAACGGACTCTTCCATTTTCACTGCAGAAGGAGCTCCGTTAGCCAAACTTCAACTAACAAGCATACCCGAGACACGAAAAGCTAATCCCCAGAATGTGGTACAATTGCAGAACTTACACGAACCCGATTTTGACAAGCTACTAAATAGCGCTACAACGAAACCACAAGACGGACGCTCGTGAGCAGACATGCCTTGCTGACCTTCCACTGGCGGTGAGGGGGAGCTGCAGAATTCGGGGAATCGTTCTCTCAGCATGGATCTCAGCTCGCGATCCAGCTTGGGGTTGTCAAACAGGGGGGCTAAGTGGCTGTAGGGGCAGGGGGGGGAGAGAGGTCATCATTTTTATGAACCATGCCATGCATCACACTGGCAAAGAAAGTGTGAGATTGCCAAGATGTCAAAGTTGAAGTTTGATGTGAGGGTCACGCACGCCATTTTGAGGACGGATACTCACGCCAGCACTCTCTTCTCCATGATGAAGTTGAGAGAGTTGAAGATGCCCTGGCGGACGTTGACCTCCAGGGGTGGATAGAAGTTGGGAATTATCTGAGAAGGGAAGCAGGGAGAGTCGGCAAAGCGAGGAATGCCGGGAGGGGACACGAGGGCAAGGACGCGAGCTGGGGACGTGGCGGACGGAGAAGAGGCGGCTGACACTGACCCTGCACATGAAGTCCAGCAGCGTGGCGGTGATAGCAGGGTGAGGCTTCATGGAGTGGTGCATGACCAGGATGGCTGGCTCTGAAGGAAGACGGGGGAGGGGAAACATTAGACAGAGGCCCATGTTGGGGTAGACAACCCCCCCCCCCCCATCCACCTCAACATCATCCCACTCACCTATATTCATGATACTGTCCTTCTCCGGGTTGAAAAACAGCCAGTCATAAAAGAGAGCCAGCTTGGCGTTCGAGGCTGCGACGTTGGACTGATGAGGGAGGCAGAGGGAGAAACGAGGGCAGGTTAACCAGGACCCTGGCGACAGTCGGCAGGCATGGAGCACGCAGAGGACTCGGCGCTTACCGTGCAGGTGGTGAGCAGCCAGCCAATAATGGCCCAGCGGGGCAAGATGTCGGAGCTGAGCACTTCGTTGGAGGGATGCACCACGCCGCAGATGTAACGGATCAGGTCGCAGCGCAACGACTGGCTGTCCGCCGTCGACAGGTACTGCCGCTGAAACCAGTCCTGGTACCGCTTCTGCTGCCCAAATCGGACCTGTGGACAGGACGGTAAAGGTCAGGATCTACCCATCCATCTACCCCGACATGGGTCCTGGAATATGGCACATTCGGGTCAAGATTACCCGGGAAGTCATGAAGAGCAGCTTCGTCTCCATGTCAGGGGTTAGTCGACACGCCAGGAATTTGCGGGACGTGCGAGAGGACAGGAGCTGCAGAATGCCTAAAAGGACAGGAAGTACAAACAGTGAATAAGCCAATGAGGAACAGGAGCCAATGAGGAGCCAATGAGAAGAACCTCAGAGACAGGGACCTGTAAACTGAGGGCTGAGCGTCTGTGGGTTGTGCAGAAGGTCCCTCCACAGGAGCTCCATCTCAGGAATCCGGGCAACGTTCTGAAGTAGACGCACCAGATCCCTCCCGATGATGAAACAGTCCATGAACTGAGAAGTGGATGGAGATAAAAGAGAGGGAAGGTAGAGGAGAAGAGAGTCGGTGATGTGGATTATAACCCATCACGAGTCATCGGACACCACGCACCATACTGACGTCCGGCATTGTCACGCCTTCTCGCCGCCCTGCTCACCTTCTCCCTGAGGAGCCCGATGCAGAAGTCCACCTCCTTCTGTCGGAGTGCCAAGAGGGTAGGGCTACCATGGTGGTCCACGATGAGGCGGAGGTACGTGTAGACAGACATGGCGATCAGCATCCCGCTCTTTATCACCCACTCCCTGCCGAGGTAAAATACGGGCACCGTCAGCCAAAAAAGCCACGGGACACCAAACGGGCAAGTTTCCATGCTCCTCTCCCTCATGGTCCACCTTTGCTCCACCAAGATGTCCAGAACGTTCTCAGCCAGCCACAGGTTCTTGGTGGAGATGTCCCCTCCTGCACAGAAATGCAGCATTTAACGGGGCAGAAGACGACGGTGCAGGTGAAACAAACGCACACCAGTGAGAAGATGCAAACACTTTGGACGGGACTCACCAGCGATCTGCTTCATGAGGGTCATTAGGACCCCATCAGCACCGATGACCCCGCTCTTCACCAGCTCACGCACCAGCCAGACCAACTGGCCACAGAGAAGGGGAGGTAAAAGCAATGGGGTATAGCCATGAGAACTCTTACAGCTTTCAATGGAGAACTCCAATGTGAAACTGACTGAGGGGCTACCTGGGGATGGCTTATGTCACGCTAAATAGGGAGAGCAGGGCTGGAGCAGCGAGGGGCTGGAGTACCTGACTGCGGCAAACGTCCTGCAGCTTCAGGAACTTCTCCATGAGAATTTGGTTGATCTTGATGAGAACCACATTCATCCCATCCCTGTTGACCAGCGTTAGGTCTCTGTAACACTGCAGGGGTAGGGGTATGCCAAACAAGACAATCAACATTGTGACAATCGAGACACCACGAACCTCACAATTATAAAGTCACAAGATATAGCGCTGGAGTGGGACAGAGATTCGGTTGGCAAGTTGCACCATTACTTGAAGATGTGCTGTTAACCATGTTCCTGAAACACAGCCCGAGTTTTTACAGACGATAAAAGAAGTCGGTTTTGGGCCCAGTTTGGAAGAGGCTGAGATGGAAAGTTTGGTGGGCATTTTAGCTGCGAGGTTCCATCGAGGCTATCGGTTCCGATTCGCAGAAATAAAAGAGCAACAGAAAATCTTCCATCCTTTTTTCGACCAAAAGAATTAGTGTGGAGAGAAATGAAATTCATGGTTACCTTTTTGTATAATAATTACAGTGCGCATTGCAGTTTCTCGCTAATGCTGTCACACGACACATTAGCTTCAAGTCAGCGATCTCCAACCTTTTTTACAGCAAGAGCTACTTTTACCTTTAACAAAGAAAATAAATCCGGGGAGCTACAATCGCTAAGGTATCTTTTTCCAGTGGGGTGGGTCCCTCTCAGTATATTCTGGAGGGGGGGGGGGGATCTTAGTAAAAGATGTTGCTGATCGACTGGTTCCCAACCACAGCTTTAAGTGATGATGTTCGTCTACATCGTCTTTTGTCTACAGCTTCAGTTCAGCGCTGTGAAAAAGGACAGACAGACGGACAGATGGCCGAATGGACAGACAGACGGACAGATGGACAGACAGACAGCCACAGCAGCATACCCTCTGTGCCTGTGCAGGCTCCGTCAACAGCAATGTGAAGAGTCCCAAGCACACCTCCTCATGTTGCTGGGCCCCCTTGCACACCTTGAGGAGGCAACGAGACCAAGCGGGACGGCAAGGGGGGCATTAACAGGGATGAATGGGGAGGTGGGCGTGAAGAGGCGGAGAAGAAATGAACAGAATGGAATGTGGTGTGAATATTCAGAGAACTTTTTTCCTTATATCAAATACATCTCAGCACAAAACAAATAATAAGCAATAACTACACTACCCAAAAAAAGCAAAAACATTCATGGACAATTACTATCCATTGAAACACAGTCATCCAAGAAGTTCTATTGAATTGCCTTTACTAAAGTCACATTCCCCTTGCTAGTACATTGACCGGGACATGCTGTATGCACTGCAATGTAATGACACAGAGCAGAAAAGGCATGTAGCGGAGACTCACGTGGGCAGTCAGGGCATCGTTGGCTTCGCGTTCCGACAGCCCATTAATCAGGGACGTCACAATTCCAACGCATCTCTCCAGGCGCTGAGACACAGAGTTAATCATACATACGTGTAAGGGTGCAAACACAGTACAAAACACCCTGGACAAGCTACAGCGCAAATACACAGTTTCATTTATGAAATGATCATAAAAAACATAGTTTCTATGTACTACTACTGTTACTGACAACCCATTAGGATATTAAGAGTTACAGATGAATGCTGACAAATGTCAAGATTTTTCATATTTTACTTATAGGCTCATTTTCTTCATGAACACAATCAAGGTTACGTACAAAATCTAAAAGTCTAAGATCTGAAACAGTACTCCTCTGCTAAATCTGTATATCTCCCTAGTTTTAACAACATGTCATAGGCAACAGCATTTAAAAGTGTGCTCTGCGCCATAATTACGAATCATTTATGAATTATGAGGAGTCTGCAACATGAGCCCTTGCCCATCAACTGTGTTCAGAGTAGAGTAAATGACCATCGACTGAAGTAAATAAAAAACTATAAAATCTCAGCGCACATTACTGATTACATGGGACCTAGCTGTATGCAGTTTCTACACAATATGGTTTGCTAATCATCTTGCAAATTCAGATTCTGTCGGAAAGACTGGTAAGCTGGATACTTATATTAAGCCTCGATATACATGCAAAATATTTGCTTACAAATCCTCTTACCTCCTCTAGCTCATCTTTGGCGTCTAAAGTCGTGGAAACGAGCAACCGACCCTGCGGTTTCCCCTTTACCGGTGAGGGCTCCATAGCCTCCCTCCTCGCTTTTCGCCTGGCCCCAGAGCGCTTATGGACTACACCAGGATTATTTACACAATTTTAATGTTGTATTTAAGTGTCTGTCGTGTTCAGCCTTGTTTATCGGCTTTGTTATCTAACCTGAGACCCACACGATGTGTTTATAAACAAGATGTAGACACCTTTCACTCATTCCAATGCTCAACTACAACAAACTATCTTCCGGAGGGCATGGTGGCCTAGCGGAAACAGTAGTAGGACAAACAGTATGGGAGGAGCCGCAAAGATCTACTGTCAACCAATTGGTGAGGGTTTTCTCTCTACTGACGTACATAGCAGCCAATCGAAATAGACAATCGCGCTACTAGGTAGCGTCACATTGGAGAATAGTCCAATCAACGATTACAATCTGTCCTGAGTGGCATGGGTGTCAATTTAAGAAGGTCTACTTAGCTAAAAGCGTGTTCGTGCACGACAGCAACCTGATGAAATTGGTCTAAGTGGGAGTCGTTAACTAGTTTGGTTTCGGGCATTTGGAAACCGAATGAACATTATTATAACATTACGAAACAGATAGTTGCATTAGACAGTTAAACATTTAGTTGCCACCTAAAGGTAAAAGCGCGAACTCTTCCCGTAACAGCCGCTGTCAAGCTAGGCTGCTGCCACTTGGTAGCGCCGTTGAGTTATCAATGGCATTAATACAGTTTCACAGACAATCCGGGTAACGCGCAGTCCCAGCTATTTTTATTCTAACCATCCTGTTAAAAAT
The DNA here is from genome assembly GCF_023856365.1 of Brienomyrus brachyistius. Taxonomy (NCBI): domain Eukaryota; kingdom Metazoa; phylum Chordata; class Actinopteri; order Osteoglossiformes; family Mormyridae; genus Brienomyrus; species Brienomyrus brachyistius. The sequence continues at coordinate 15,619,854 of NC_064541.1, forward strand.
TGATAGATTGGTCGAGATACTGTAGTTGTTCATGATCACATTTGTGGTTAGAGAAATAATTACTTACCGTCTTCCATACCTCATCTTTTTATCCTTTTTGTGTTTACAGTACACGTGTGCTCTTTTTTTTATACATACTGGTATTTTAAGCATTGTTTGCTTTTTAAATCTTGGTTTGAATTGAATTGAATTGATAAATACGATTTTTTTCCCTTTGTTAATCTACTGTGTTTGAAGACGTACATATATGTAACATTACGAAGAAGCATAACGTAATTTTTCGTTGAATTATTTATCCACCTTCCAACGCCTTATAATGGGATGGGTTGTAGGTTGGGGGGGGCAGGAAATTATTTAAAAAAACACACAGTTTAGAGACACTTTTGACGTGTCACGTAAAAGCATCAAAAATCCACAAGCACATAGCAGAGGCAGGTTCCAAACTTTAGGTGGTGCTAATCATTGAGCCTTGAATAATATATGATGTCCATCCATCCATTATCCATCCCTCATGGGGGGTTGAGGGGTGGATGGAGCCTATCCTCGGCAACACGCGGCACAAGGCTGGGGTACCTATTAGCTTAGTTACCTGACACTGGAGGAATCAGAACACCTGGAGAAAACCCATGTGTCAATGGGGAACAAGCAAACTCCACACACACAGCAGAGGGAGGATCCTGAAGTCACAACCCTGCAGGTGTGAGGCAGCACTGCTAAGCTGAACCTTGAATAATTTATGATCTCCAGATATTACAAAGAAAATATACAGCTCAATTAGGACAGATTAATTATACAGTTAAATGAACTAGAAAATGTACGTAGCATAATCACCCTAACACATACAAAAATGTCAAGTTCGAGCCAAATCACGGTCAGTTTAATGAGCAACTCGGTGGAGTCTAATTACTGAAGAGCTGCAAACCATGAGAAAAGTATAATATTCCATTGTAAATCTAACAAAACTTCATGCTAATGAGTAACTACATGTAAATATAAAGTATGCTGCTGGATGTGGCTTTCTGTTGCCAAAAGAGCCCACTGTAATCAGAAATATAAAGATATATGCAGCTATACTGAAATAGATTAAAGATAAGTGCATGTTATACTAATTATTTGTTTGAATATTTTTAGTCTGAGTCTTTGACAGGTTTTGTGCATTAAATATGCCCAAATATTATGGTTCGGCCAACGCAGTCATTACAGAAAGCAGAAGTGTGCATTTATATTCCCAATGAAAGAATGTAAACAATTCATGGGCCAGTGGGTTCTGAGCAAGCCACAGCTCACTGTTGCTGCCACCTCCCTACTTCCAGGGACGGATTACGGACCGGGCCAGCGGGGCCGCTGCCCAGGGGCCCTTGGGGTGCAGGGGGCCCATGGGGCCCCTAGCCCAAAACAATTTGCAACGCTTATCAACAATATATTTTCGTTTGTCTATTTTAGAGGGCCTACATTCTTTGATCCTCTGCCTACAAGGGCCCCTGACCCTATAGGGAGGGCGTTTGGCTGCCAAGGGCCCTTGAATTGTGGTGGTGGTGGTGGGGGGGGGCCTCGGGAACGTTTTGCCCAGGGGCCCACGCAACCCATAATCCGTCCCTGCCTACTTCCCATGCTTTGCCATAATGCTGCTCAGTTCGGTTGATGAAATCGTAGACGGGCTCTTCACTGGTGGCTTTAATCCCAGGTTTATGCTGTCACCTTAACATAATAAGGAGTTATTGACGATCATGAACAGAAGAATAATCTAGGCTGTAAGATTAACTATACCGGATATTCTATCGAAATTTCAATAATTGTTTGACACTTGTAGCCCTGTAGTTTCATAGCTGCAGGGTTGGGGGCTGGATTAGTGCCCCCCAGCTGGGTTTGTGAGGGGGGGGGGGGTTCGTGAACAGTCCCAAGACATGCTGCTTGGGTGAATTGCTGGCGTTATATTCTGCGAGTTTGCTGTGCAATAGACTGGAATCTTGTCCACGGTGTCCCCCCCTGCCCAAGATACTTACAATTACCAATGAGTAAGAGGCTACAGAAAATGTACCTTTATTGCTGAATGTGTCCAGATGCATAACAGTACTGATATGTAAGCCTGTAATTATATATATATTTTTTATTTATGTATAGTCTAGGTTACCTATTATGTATGTATGACATCAATGGAAATTATTTGATCTGGCCAGCAATGTTTTGGGCAGATTAATACCTGTCCTGCGGGCAAGAATGTCAACATGTTTATAATATTGCGACTGAATCAATCTTCTGATACTCTTAAGCCCCACTGAACCCCCAGGAGTGTAAAGATTATTCAATAAAGTTTCCTGTACTCAAATGCATAAACAAGTAAAACACATAAGATATGGTACAAGCCGTACTGAAACTAATTCATCCCATGTTGTCTGTCCGGATGTTCAGCGTGTATGCAATCGCTTTGCAAACATGCCGCGAGGTCCACTCTCCAGCACAGGATTTATGGTGATTTTTGTTTGATGACATCATAGCTTTTCAGATTCAACATTTTCTGTGGGTTGAAATTCCACACTGCAAAAATTCCATATTCAAGGTTTTATAGGAAGCATGTGTCACCAGAGCAGTTCACGTTTGATCACGGTTATCACCCATTGGATTTTGATCAGGGTAAAGGAGCATAGCTCTGTTAATGCCCAGTCTGAGGGGTATTCCAGTCAGAACAAGAAACGTCCGTTGTCCAAAACAGGTTATATAAAGCCTCCTTTCAGACCTGACCAGCGGACAGGAAATAGAAAAAAATATATACGGGTATGATTTGGAATTCAAGTTTAAGATGTGATGATAGACCAACAGTGTTAGTTTCCAGAGAACATAGCTGTCTCTCATCTGAGGTGGCTGGCTACATGAATGACTCTCTCCCATCCCATCATCATCTCCCATGCTGTGATCATGTAATCCCAGGACAGGAATGACTCTTGTCAGTGTTATTTTCAAAATCATAAATGTGCTGGTAATAATCAGAAGCAGTGACACTCCTCTTTTGGCAGACAGTCTTCAATCCATTAATTAATCCTTTCTCTCAAAGCAAGAACATTTTTGGAAGATATTTAAGATTTTTTTTTTCACTGCTAAATGCTCAACTGTCATAATCACACTTCCAGAATATATATATATTTTTTTACATTTAAATTTCCAGTGGTTTCCTTATCACATGTATAAAATAGAATTGATTGAAAAACAGAACTTGACATTGCTTGTGTGAATTGATCAACTTGGTCAACTGTGAAAGGAAAGCTAAATTAAATGAGAACTTTCAGATTATATTAATCTTTCATTGAGAGTTGACATAGAGACACAGTTCTATAAAGCGAATCGAATTATATACAAACCAATATTGACACTATTAGGCCGTACAGAAAACGATACCCAAGTACCTCAGGTGAGACAAACAAACAACCAAACACAATACAAACAAACGGTGAGAACATAATATTAACACACAAAAGTCTAACTCCAGGTTTACTGACAACTGCCTGGACGGTCCTGTTGAAAGTTGACTGACCTCAGCACCTCCTCTTCTCGTCACATTCAAAGCTCCGCCTGGGATTTTGCTTCATTTTGGCTCAGCTTCTGGGGTAAACAGCTTAACAGGAGCATACCAAACCATACGACCGAACAAATATCAGTTTTTCAGAATGGTCCCATTCCCCTTAATTTCCACGGCTGGTGGATAACAGAGAACACGTTTAAAAAAAAAAAAAATAATAAATAATAATAACAGAAAAGACCAAAATGAAATACCCAAAACAGTTTTCACATTTTATTCATTTTAAGAACAAAAGACAACAATGAAATCTGACTAGTCGAAGAAGGGGACTTCTTCAGGGGGTAAACACACCCGGAGTATGATGACTTGACCAAACCTCTTCCTGAATCTGTTTTGCCCACAAGCTAACACAGATTTTTAAACCTTTACTTATTAAACCTTGCTTTATTTAGAGGCTGTTTTCTCATTGTTTGGTATTGTGAAAGCTGTCTTGGCAAACCTCGGAGATACTTAAAAAAAAAAACTCAAAGAAGAGAATGTACTTTAATGTCCCCAGAGGTTTAATTATGGATGCACTAAGTCAATGTCCCTTTGAAATGCTTCAGACGCCTTGGTATATATGCAGTTGTCCTCTCGCCCATTGTGTATCTGGTTGTTGTTTCCAACTGTCTTCTTGAAGGAAGTTTAATGCTGGTTCTGATTTAAAGGAATCCTGCCACAGGCACACATCAATCGCTTGTGCCTTTCACATCTTTGCTTTGTAGAGCTGGAAGCCCTCTTTGAAAGTCTCCATTACCGCCATGATGTCTCTATGCACCGTCAGACTACTGGCCTACGACCTTCATGGCAGAGGACGCTTACGTCCCTCTGTTATCTTTTCATAGCGACTGCCAAAGGTATCCAGTGGAGTGGAGGGTGATTAACAGAGGTCGTTAAGCCGGATTCCCATCCAGTGATGTCCACAAGAGTACAAACAAGTTTGCAAGGCTAAGGAACTCCGTAGTTCAAACAAGCCAATTCCCTACGTACTGAGAATAGTACTGTAAAGTCTGCAGATAGGATGCTTGTCTTACCAATTACAATAACAAGTTAAGTGACTTGGTGTAAGGTCTCCATTGAGTTGAACATAGAAAAAGCTTCATACTTTGACTACACTGATTCCGTATGTACTGAGAATAGTACTGAGAATATGTACTGAGAATAGTACTATAGAGTGAACGTCACAATTATACAGGGAAATCCATCTGTCACTAACACATGAAAGTGGTACTGCTGTAAACAAAGTATACACTCTGTCAAAGTATACACTCTGATATACAAAACAATAAAACGACCTTAGCCCCATTTGGAGATTCAGCATGTGATGTTCTGACTATTACCAACCCAATTCACTATGGCTAATGACAAATTAAAGGGCAAGAACAACATAGTTACGCCACACAGTCGTCACGTGGCAAAGTCCTTCATCTCAAAAACCCAATCTGCCTCTGACTCCATGAAGTCTGGGCCAGGCAGTGCTGGGTCATACTACAGCAGAACTGTGTCGCTAACGTACGTCTGAACTTCATCAAAGAAAATGAAGAGCCAAAGAGACTCTTTGGTCAGATGTTACATTATAGCACAGAAACCTTTAGCTGGGATCGAGTCTGATCGATGTGTCTTGAGAGATGGAACCTTGGGAGTATTTTTTGGTGGTGGTGGGGGGGGGGGGGGGGGGGGGGGGGTTTGCGAGGAGGCATCTGTCAGCTGAAGAACTTCGGCTTTAGTGCCTCTCCCTGTCCATCGACTATCCGTCTCGCTCACTCCATCCGCCCGTCACTTCTTGTCGTCCGTTTCTCCAAGCAGCCAGTAGGTTCTCATCTTGCCCTTGCCCTTCATCTCCACGTCTCCGCGAAGCTCCAGCTGGAAGCAGTTAAACTCCTCCAGCACGGCGCATGTTGCCGCGGAGACGTGGATCTTTAAGGCTGATGATGGACGGATTGGGGATACAAAGTTACTGCACTTCCCCAACTGGCTCCCACGCGCTCAGTACACAAACCTCAGTTTCTAGACGTTTACCCATACAGTTTACATAACACATGGCTAATGTAGAACAATACTCTTAACAGATGTTATTGTTATATATGAAGACTCCATATGGCACTTGAACAAGGAAAATAGATGCAAGAAAAGTTGCATAAAGTGCGACCAGCCTCACATGGGACGGGAAGGTAGATGCAAACAGGGGAGGGTATTTATGGCTGCCCTACCTTCCCCGTTGGACTCCATACGGGAGGAGGTGTTAACCGTGTCCCCAAACAGGCAGTAGCGTGGCATCTTCAGTCCCACCACGCCAGCACACACGGGGCCTGGGGACACATGGGCACACACACACACACACACACATACGGTCGCGATCTAGTGAAAAACACGAATCTCCAAAATCATATGATTTCAGGAGTATGAAAAAATGCATTTGTACACCGGTTGATGTCAGCGAGGCAAATATGTCAGTGTCGACAAGATGTAAATAATCTCTCATTATATTCTCAATTATGAATGATGTTAGTTAGCTGGCTATCTAGCTATCACTGTTAAGTTGTTAAAGGGCCAGTTCACCTTAAGACTGAAAAAGAATTGAGTAGATGCGTTTTAGTGCTTTCTATCCATCTAGGTTGTTCTGATGAGAGTTGCATAGTTTTGGAGATATTGCCTGTAGAAACGCTGATCTTCTCCCCAATATCATGGGACTGAATGGCATTTTTTTTGTGGTACTATATTTAAAGCTCCACAAAAATACATTTGAAAAATTCAACAGCAGTATCTCTTACCAGAAGTCATGACCCGGTTACTCGCGATAATCCACAGACTTTGCAGTGAGCAGTTTAATGTAGGAACTATTTTCTTCTGCCGAATTCCACACACCAATCGTATCACTACGCAGATATCGCCAGGGTGCGTGTGCTTGTATCTTCTGCACAGTGAGAACTAGGAAACTCTCAGAAGAACAACCTAGATTGATAGGTAGCACTTAGTCCCCTCTAAGGGATTTTTTTTCAGTTTTGGGGGGAGCTGCTCCTTTAAAATCATCAATGCAAAGTAATCCATATAAACGGCCATTATAAATAGATGACTTCATAAAACATTTTTTCATTGGTCAATTAGATGCCAAAAGCGGTCAATAGATAGAGGAGAATAGGTGTATTCTATCTATAGTAAATACAATTGTGATAGTCAAAAAGTGGACATACGTGGTTTTCATCGGAGAGTAATGATATATGCAAGTTATTGCGGGAGTTAGCGCATACGGGCTGTGTACGCATAACGGCTTCCTGCAAGGCGCCGCCGATTCGCTCAGCCATGACGCCGAGTCGCACCTGTGTGGATTCCGCTCCTCAGCCTGAGCTGCTGCTCCGGTCGGTGGCGGATCTTGAAGGTGCGCACGGCCTCCAGCAGCGCCAGGGACATGCGGGCAATCTCCCGCGCGTGAAGCTTCCCGTTCCTCACCGGCAGCCCTGACACCACCATGTAGGCATCACCGATCGTCTCCACCTGGGGGAGCCAGAGAGGCACTGTGTCAAGTGCTTTATTTTTTTTTTAAAAAAGCAATTAGTATAGAGAACGCATTGCATTATACTTAGTATTATATTGCTCAATTGGCAGCCAAAAAAAGAAAATCACCTTGTAAACGTCAAAGTTGTCTATGATGGCATCAAAGCAGGTGTAGAGGTCATTGAGCAGGGTGACCACCTACAGGATAGAAGTAGAATGGATTAGGCGGAACATCCATCCATCCATTTTCCAAAACGCTTATCCTACTGGGTTGCCGGGGGTCTGGAACCTATCCGGAAGCAATGGGCACGAGGCAGGGAACAACCCAGGATGGGGGGCCAGCCCATCGCAGGGCACACTCACACACCATTCACACACACATGCACTCATACAGCCAATTTAGTAACTCCAATTAGCCTCAGCATGTTTTTGGACTGTGGGGAGGAAACCCCATGACGACATGGGGAGAACATGCAAACTCCACACACATGTGACCCAGGCGGAGACTTGAACCTGGGTCCCCGAGGTGTGAGGCAACAGTGCTAACCACTGCACCACCATGCCGCCCCCTAGGCGGAACATTACACAAAAAAAACCCTGAAAGACATGAAGGAGAGGGCCAGACACTGCTGCCACTTGTGGCCCCCAATGCTGTCATTTTCCATCGACGTACGGAGGGTCCCACACCTGCATAGGGGTGCTCTCAGCAGAGATGGCGGTGAAGCCCACAATGTCGCTAAAGTAGATCGTAACGGAGTCGAAAGCCTCGGCTTGCACCGTCTCCCCCCTCTTCAGCTGCTCCGCCACAGAGCTGTGAGGACGACAAGCAGGCGACCAGACTCACTTTCTCGAGTACAGAGAACAGCACTGGGAATCAGAGACCTCTGATATCACAGCTGAATAGCCGATGTGGGGTAAGTTCAATCCACAAAGTCGTGTTCATGCAAAAAGTGCAGCAGTGATCTCTGGTTGTGAGGTCGTTGGATATTCTGCTCTGGGGACGGCCTGAGCCACTCACTGGGGAAGGATCTGGTAGAGCAGGGCTTCTGCTTTGCGTTTCTCCTCCAGGTATGCCTGGGTACGATCCTCCACCAGCTCCTCCAGATTGTTAGCATACTGCTCCATCCGGGACAGCAGATTGTCCAAGATGTTGGTGCTGTTCCCTCTGGGCAACGAGAGAATGAATTCAGAGGTGGACGGAGAGGAGAATACAGTCCAGCAAGACCAGGTACACATAGCCACATAGTAGCAAAATTATGGGCTTGACTTCCATTTCCCCTGGGACATTTGTTTGTTCCTGAGGCTGACGCATCGCGAGTCCGAATCCTCCTTCGAAATTTGCTGAATGCCCCTCGAAATTCATTTCAGTTATGAGCCTGAGCAAGACAAGATTGTGTAATTTACACTTTCTAAGGTGTTCTAAGTAGGTTACGTTCAGGAACTTTATTGGATCATAGACTAGATCACTAGAAATTTCATATTCCTTAAGATGGGAAGTAAACTGAATGGATGGAGAAACAAAGATGGTTCTAGTAACAGGAGTGACGGTTTCATGGGAACGGACTTATGTTTGCAGAGGAAGAGCTTAATCTGGTTGAACTCCGGTCTCTCTGTGGGCTCCTCTGCCCAGCAACGCTGCATCAGCTGACCCAGCTCCTCGCTGTGGCTCTGGAGACAGATCGTGGGCCGCAAGTAGGGCCACTCGCCCAAGGCGATGCGGTCAACGATCTCTGTGATGCAGGGCGAGAGACCAGGGACGTGAAGGTCAAAACACATCAAACTGCCGTGAGACTCTTTCTTATCTACCATTTCAGCGCATTCATTCACTCCTTATGCCTGCAACCACAGCAACATCACGGCTTATGCAATTTGTATTGTATGCAGGCGGGAGGAACAGCAGCGGCACACAGGTGAACCCCTGTGTTACCATGACGATTAATCACCAGGGTCCACGTTAACAGATGCCCCACAAAAAGAAACCCAACTGACCTGGAATGGACTAAAAACCTTGTTAAGGAGAAATAGAGTCAGCTGGGCAGATTCAGGATATAGTATAAGGCAGGGTATGGTATAAGGCAGGGTATAGTATAGGGCAGGGTATAGTATAAGGCAGGGTATGGTATAAGGCAGGGTATAGTATAGGGCAGGGTATGGTATAAGGCAGGGTATGGTATAAGGCAGGGTATAGTATAGGGCAGGGTATGGTATAAGGCAGGGTATGGTATAAGGCAGGGTATGGTATAAGGCAGGGTATGGTATAAGGCAGCCACATGTACATTTACACTTAGCACAACTTCAACTCTCACGCAACTACAGAACTGCTGTGCTGTAATTGCTTTTGTGGACACACACAGGCCGCAGACAAAGCGCAGCTTGCCATTCTTCAGAAATCATGGTTCAAGAACTCGCGCTACCCTACTCGAACCCAGGAAATGATATGAATCAACCTTCCTGTCTTGACCATTCATCTTCTAAAAGGCTACTGAGTAGGTTCACAGAGAGCCAGGAGTCTCTCCCAGAAAGGATGGGGCCCGAGGCAGGGGGCAGTCTGGATGGGATGCCGGTCCACGGCATGGCAGCTATACTGCTCTGACCCCCTCCCCCCGAACAAATACTGCAGCTGAACACCAAACATAAACCAGTTTTTCTGCCTCTCACGGTAGAAACTCAGCATGGTGTTCTTCCAAATAGCAGTTCAAGCTCCAGAGAGTAACTAAAGTCTGCCTTTAGCTGCAGAGTACAGCAACAGGATATGGCTTCTTAATGCTGGTAATCGACAGCAAATATACATAAGGGAAAGAGGTGAAGCGGTGTAAATAACCAACAAAGGATGAATGAAGCCGGGAAATCTGTTTCTAGAGGAGTGGAGTGTATCAGTAATGGAACTTCACAGTATCAATACAATCAGCTACAATGATAAAAAGAAAATGAGGGTGTCTGATTTGATAACAGAGATTTATGCTTTTTAGTTTAATTTAATTTCAAGTCTTTGAATTTTTGTTGTATTTATGATTTTTGTCTGCATTTAATTATAGCGACACACAGATGCCACCTGAAATTTTGAGGGTTGTGGATTGAAGGGTGAAAACACAGGACCTATACCATCACTTAAAAAAATGTCCATAAAACACTTTTTTTTGGATAGAATATCTTTATTCTCACTGCACGCGTACAGCAAAAATGATGACTGGATCAGGCAGCTCACCGCCTTTGCTGCTGCCAGCGATGAGTTCCTCGCTTTCCACGGAGTTCAGAGCTAAGCTGCTTTCCGTTCACCCACATGTGAGGCGCTGCGATTCCTCTCTGTGCGCCGACTCATCAGTGCCGGTGACCGGCCCCAGCACTGCGGCGTCGTCCGTGTTTAATGATCATGAGGCATCGCAGGTATAGATCATGTTTCCGACTCCCCAGTATTTCTGTGCTCCTTCAGACCATCCGCGCATCTTTCTGCCTCTTTTTTTTCTCCAGCACCATCAGAAGCAGCACCAACACCAGCAGGCTCTCACCCAAATTCAATCTGTTGGGGTCTTCGGTGCTGGACCACAGAGCATTAGCATTTATCTAATCCCATTGCTGCCGCACCGGGCTGCCTTTCAGCGAAATGAAATTTCCACCGGCCTCAGATGTTATCATCATAATCAGAAACCTCGAAATTAGGACCAAACCAAATATAAGCAAAAAAAATAGATTGAAAAGACCCCCCCCCTTCCCCCGCCCTCTTTTGGCTTTGGTGTCCGTCTCAGTGTCCTGCCATAGATCAAAGCCCCCATCTTTTCCTCCCGTGAGTTATGTCCATGTGTCATTCTGTATACGTGGGTGTGGGGGGTGGGGGAGATCAGTGTGCTTTCATGGCGTTAAGGGCCTTGGATAAAGAAGAAGATACAGCATTGTGAATAGCAGCTAATGTCATTATTGGCCAGGAATAGCAGGGCAGCCACAAGGACAGACAGCTCCTCTTCATTGGTTGCATCTCTGACTGCCTGCAGGGCCACCCAGTTAACTCACTTTTGAGAACAAATGAAAGCAGTTCAGCCACATCTGCTTCGTGGATTCACGCTCTTCTGTTACTTTGGGCTCTCGCTCTGAATCTCTCCAGGCGCGCGGTGCGTCACGAACGCCGAGAAGCGCCATTCGGCAGCAGGCTTCGGATACGGTCACGTAGCTCGCACGTTGGTAAACTCGCTGACTGGGATCATAGGGACAGGTGCCGGCAGTCATCCTTTTAAAACACCGGCGCAGCTACATCTCTGGTAATGCCTCCTGGACCTTACGGATGTGTGTGGAGGTCGAAGCAAATGAAGATGCACAGATACTATTTCTGTCGACATGAACTCCGACCCACAGCTCCACGCGCACAAATGTCCGCCCCGAAATATAATGAGATCATGATGTAATCTGAATTAAATATTTTTCGAGCCTGATTAACAAGATCTGTTGATGAGAAATTTGGCAAAACGAAAGGTGATTTGACGAGGAACTCAGGTGGTGTTGGAATGGGCGGCGACTACAGCAGACACACGGTTGAGCTTTAAAAAGCGAATGAGACGAGTGAAAGAGAAAAAGCGATGGGTTGATGCCTGTTCCTCGCCGGCCCACTCAGAACCCCTGCCTTGTGCTGCTGAAGGCCGCCTCTTAAATAAAGTTCTGCTGTGCCCAGATGCTACCCAATTCCACAGGCCTGATCCTCAGATCACATGAAAGGTCAGCGGCACACAATCACACGGCCAGGCAGAACGTGCAAGACCTTGCGGGCCCCCTCACTCAGCAGCCGTCCCACTAATGAAAGAGCTGGAGTTCGTTTCCACGACCGCGGAGGAGCCCCGCTGTCTCCCCCATGGGGAGGGGAGGATTAATGCTTGGCGTCATGGTACATTTTTAATTGCGATAGCCTTTAGCAAACAGTGATCTCGCTCCCCGAAAGGACCATGACAGCCAAATGATGTGTGTATCTCTCAACAGAAGGAAAACCCAACCATGAAAACCTTCTGGGATTTGTTAATGGTTCTTCAGACAATAACGGAATCCTGTTATATCAGGAGGCATATTTGCACTATATCTACAAAAGTAGTAGGACGCACGTCTTAATCGCTCAGTTCTGGTGTTTCATTCAGACCCATTGACACAGGTGTATAAAATCAAGCACGCAGCCAAACATTTGTGAAAGAATGGGCCATTCTGAAGAGGTCAGTGAATTCAAGTGTGGTACCATCAGGATGCAGCCTTTGCAGTAAATCGATTTGTGAAAATTCTTCCTTGCTAAGTATTTCTATAAGGTTTCCATTTGCGGTCTGAAGGGTGTCTCCTTGTTTTAGGTTTATTTTGTAAAATATTTTGAGCAACATAGTTTTTTCACACTGCTGAAATGAATACATTTCTTGAGACGTGTTTTTCATTGGAGAGCGACAATATATAAATAAATATCAGAAAGTAATAAAAGAAATACCTGTTGATAAACTGAACAGAACAATCAGTTTGAAGGCATCACCAGATCAGCGGCACGACACTCATCTCATCTGCTGAAAATGCTCCGGCACGATGCAGAAGAGTGGAGAAATCGGCACATTTAACTCGGGTTGCTAAAAAGCCGTTTCTGCTGCGTGTCTGACCTTTGGGGCTCAGTGAGTCTCCCTCCAGGTAGAAGGCGCCCCTGCGCAGTGCCACCTCCTGCAGGATGATGCCAAAGCTGAAGATGTCACCCTTCTGCGTACCGCTGGCAGGGGGGCAGTCCTTACGCAGCAACTCTGGGGCCGTCCACAGCTTCCCTGGATAGAAGAAGGGAGTGGGGGAGCAAGGTGAGTCAGGTGGGGTGTAGGCTAAGAGGGGGATTGGGGGGGGGGCGGGGAGGGCAGAGGTTCACTAGGAAAACTGGTACATGACACCAAATGCTACTTTAGGTCAGTATTCTTCAACAGGTCAGTATTCGTCCATGTTTTTGCTCCCTCCCAGCTTCCAGGCAGTCAAGACCACAGAATAACTGCTACAGGTATGTCGGGAGCTGGGAGGGAGTAAAAATATGAACTGTCTGGGAGCCCCCGACGGCACTGCTCGAGATTAAAATGGTGTTTACACAGGTGGCCACACTGTCCTTCCACGGCTGAATCAGCATCTCAACCCAGGAACCCATGGATGCAGAAAGGGGGGGGGGGATGATTCCAGGTGCCCTTGAGTGAGTTGGACTGGTCTGGGTTGGGAGCCCAATACGGTATATTTTCATGGGACCCAGAATCTATAACGGCATCTCTGCAGGAACTCACATTTGTGCTAGAGTACAGTTGAGTGGATAATTCAATAAATTAAGAAGTTTGGCCCTTGAGCAGCTGAAGCATGCGTGTAGCAGATGTGGGTCCCTACGACCGGAACGGAGGGCAGGCTCTCCCAGTGCTGCATGGATGAGTTACAGTGGTCTGGAAGGACGTCACTCACGAGCGTAATAGGCGTGTGCATCATCCCGGTCAGGATCACTGCGGAAGCTCGCCAGCCCGTAATCGGTGATCTTCAGCACGAAGCGACTGTCTACTACGCAGTTGGAGGACTTGAGGTTGCCATGGGCCATGATCACGCTGTTGTGAAGGAATGCCATGCCCTGTGTGTGTGTGGGAGGGGGTGGGGGGTAGAATGACAGAAGAGAAGAAGAAGCAAAAGAGAGAGGTAGCCAGTGAGGCAAAAACAACAGAGATTCAACTGACTCTACCAGAGGAGTAGCTGTTTGGCAAAAGCAGGTCTATGCGATTAATACTATGCTCATGTCATTCAGGTGCATTTTGTATGAAGGTGTAACTGCTTCAGTTGGATGGCAGATACCCAAACACACTTGGAAGTTGGGTCACGGTGGAATGATGCTGATGTAAATCGGCATGGCGATGGACACACCTTGACGATGTCGTTGATGAGGGAGTATCGAAACATCCAGTCCAGGGTGATACTCTCATTCTCCATGATGTCCTGGGAAAAAAAACACACAGTTCACACACAGTTAGAAGCAGCGATCAAACCCCCGACAACTGAGGTATCAGTCCACAGTGAAGCCCACTTTGCCTCTCTCTCATTATTATTTATTACTATGATTATACTGTGTTACATTCATGTTAATCTTTGCCAGACCTCTGTGATTCTGAGCAGAATAATTGGTTAGAAGAGGGATGGATGGATGTCTCCGAGATAATGTTTTCTATGTATGCTTATAGTTAAGCACTTTGCCTAGGGGTATATCGTCAGTTCAGACTTGATCACACACTGTTCTGGATACGAGCTGAATGGCTGTTTAGGGAGGCTATAACAAACATGGGTAACCCCACCACTGACCACAAACTCCCCATATTTTCACAGTTTGGAGTGCAAATCCACTACATCCAGCCTGGGAATAGACTCTTCTCACGCCCCCAGCTGCATCCTGTGGGTTTTTTATATATAAACCAACCGCTAAATGTTCTTCTAGGGAATTTCACCTTAAACTCTACAAACCACAGAGGTTTCCAGCACAGCCCTATCCCCTGCTGAGACCATGACGGACCCGTTCCTCTTTTTCTCTCTCGTTCCACCTCTTTTCAGGAAGGAATGAGTGAGAATCTATTGCAATGTTGCAAAAACAAAAAAACGTAATCAGGGCCAGACTGGGTTTGCAGGGTCAATAAAATTTATCGTGGGGCACTTTGAGGTCCAGGGTCGATTTTTAATCCCAATCCAGCCCTGAACATAACGCTGCATCTGTAGATATATTGTGTTAATACAATAAAAATATTTATGACTGCTAATATGCGGTTGTCTTGATGGCACACATAATTCAAATTTTTAATATAGAAAAAATATATATAACCCTAACCCACAATTCATTTTGCATGACTAAGGTAAGTTTTAGCAATCTCAATGCAACAGGGGGCGCTACAGATAACCGTCTACTTTGAGACACTGACTGTGGCGGTCATGTGACGGGATCACGTGATACGCACCTGCAGGCTGCCGCGGGGGCAGTACTCGACGATGATGCAGATGTTGGGGGGGTCGATGCACGCACCAATGAAACGAGTCAGGTGCTCATTCTGAACATCCCTCATCTGAAAATGCGTAAAGGTGAGCGGGAAGAAGTGTGTTTGCCTTCTAACACGCACACACTGATAATGACACAGCCATCGCGGGGACTTACGTGTTTCAGCTCAAACAGCACGTTTCTGGTAAGCTCAATGCGCTTCTTATTTATATACTTGATGGCCACAATATTCCCCTGCAAAACAAATTCATTCACAGATTTTATAAACGACACCCTGCATGCACTCAGATTTCTTTCTCACAACCCACTAGCTTTGCTTGCCAAGCTTCGTTTTAACATGTATTCTGTCAATAGCATTTGCCACCAACCTTAAAGTAGCCGGTTTTAGCAAACACCTGGAAATTGCCTTCTGCTGTCAGCAGTGAGCCGTAGTTGGAACCTCTCTGTGAATCGCAAATATAAACATATATCAGTGCAAATGCAGGAATGGGTCCCACCTGAGTAGCAGTTTCCCTGTAGAAGATACCTGTGCAAAGTTGGTGTGACCCATTACGATAAGCGGTTCTTGTGGAGTTTTCAACCATGTGGTTTCATGGCAACAGATCACATTAAGTGGAACACAGTGTTTGCTCGGCACTGGTTTGCCTCGCGCCTGGGTTTCGGCACTGGGAGCCTGAGGTTTGCTCACCAGCGAAAAAGTGAGCTTGCTGCCTGCCCTGCGTAGCGCCTTCTCCAAGTTGCTCATCTGAATGTCCTCCCAGAAGATTCTCCACAGCTGTGCGGTGAGTTCATTCTCCAGCTTCAGCTTCCTGGTGGCGAGAGGAGGCAGAGTTTGTGCTTATAACGGAGAAGGGGAGGAAGAGGAAGAGGAAGAAGAAGAGAGAGGACTGGATTTTCACCAAGACCCAACTGGCTAAGAATTAACAGACGCCCAGCTGAAGTGGCCGGACATTCAGCACTGACCTGTAAATGAAGACAGTGATGGTAATGATGATAATGATGATGAAGCACACCACTATAAGGATCATTTGGTGCATTGTGATGGTTCCTGGTGGGCGACAAAAAAAAAAAAGCACTTTAACGGTACTGAGAACTACATGTGCCATAATAGGCTACATCTGAAAAGCTAACTTGCATATTAACTCATTTCAAATCTAGACACAAGAAGAAGGTTCTTTTAGGGAGATAAAGTGGCAGCTTAAACATTCTATACTCAAGCATGTCAGAGTTTATAGTATTAGAGTGTAGAATATTGTTAATATAAAATAAGGATAGTGTTACGGCAAAAAAAACGTATCATTACAAAACCAATAGTGACAGAAGTAGGCCGCTGAAATCTACCGACTTGCAAGACATGCGGGGTTGTCATTCTTGAAGCCGCAAATTGGCACATCGAGGGGAATGGCGCCCCCTGGCCACTGCAAAGACATTCCGGGCATGGAGACCATCTGTTTCTTGGTGCCATTGTAGACAGACACGATCTGACAGAAAACGGGCAAGCATTAGAATACAAACACAGAATAGCACGCTAAGGCATGTGGGGGAATGTAGGGCGGCGGGAGATGGGGGTTTGGACTGCAAGCAATCACATTAAGCTACAGTGCGGGAAGTAATAAGATCAGCGGAACGCAATGTTTTGAAGATGAAGTCAAAAGGACGCAGGGCCACAATCTGGTGAAGCAGAGTGATAATTGAAGTATGTGATCTTTGAAGGTCCATAAAGCAGCAGATGTTAGCTAACGCATTGAGGGTGATTGGATCTACCCAAGTTCTGCATGCACGGGACTATACTGGCACTTAGTTATTAGATGATACTAATCTCGTGTAAATTAACATATTCACAGTCCATTCTTAAGATGACAGGAGCTCATCTTTACTGGCATCCTTCCACTCACAATATGTTCGTCGATCGCTAAAAATGGCGACAGTTTTTTTGTGTGACGTATCATTCTTGTCATTCCTTTGTTTTGGCGTGTGACTGAGAAGCCAAGACATCAATATGCTATCACCAAGAGACCGGGGCCGGAATGAACGGGCAGTCAGCAAGACAGAAGTGAGTCTGAATTGTGAGCAAGTGTGCGTGTGTGTGTGTGCGTGTGTGTGTGTGCGTGCGTGTGCGTGCGTGCGCGTGCGTGCGTGCGTGCGCGTGTGCGTGCGCGTGTGCGTGCGCGTGTGCGCGTGTGTGTGTGCGTGCGTGTGCGCGTGCGCGTGTGCGCGTGCGTGCGTGCGCGTGCGTGTGTGCGTGTGCGTGTGCGTGTGTGTGTGCGCGTGTGTGTGTGCGCGTGTGTGTGTGCGTGCGTGTGTGTGCGTGCGTGTGTGTGCGTGCGTGTGTGTGCGTGCGTGTGTGTGTGTGCGTGTGCTCAGGAGTGCTGGAGTTCACCGCAGTGTGGCAGCGGGAATTATGTCACGCTGTGTCAGGAGACCGGCAGGTACCTGGAAAGCACCAGTTTCTGTGTCAGTCATGTCCCAGAGAGCAAAGTCTATTTCTCGATCCCCGTGTTCATCTATCTGGACCAATCCGGTTACTCCTGAGAGGGGTGGAAGTGAGAGAACAGAAGAATGAATGATTGCTACCGTGTACAATTATCGTTCAGGCTGTCACTGGGTAAACTTAAAGATGGTTAATCCTTATATATTATGTACATTTCAATGTGTAATGTACAACATCCATGTTGCATCATCGAGCTAAGCTGCACGTTACCTTTTGTACAGGTACTTATGGTACAGGCACTTATGGTACAGGCACTTATGGTACAGGTACTTATGGTATAGGCACTTATGGTACAGGCACTTATGGTACAGGCACTTATGGTATAGGTACTTATGGTACAGGCACTTTTGGTACAGGCACTTATGGTACAGGCACTTATGGTACAGGCACTTTTGGTACAGGTACTTATGGTACAGGCACTTATGGTACAGGTACTTATGGTACAGGCACTTTTGGTACAGGTACTTATGGTACAAGCACTTATGGTATAGGCACTTATGGTACAGGCACTTATGGTACTGGTACTTATGGTATAGGTACTTATGGTATAGGTACTTATGGTACAGGCACTTATGGTACAGGCACTTATGGTACAGGTACTTATGGTATAGGTACTTATGGTACAGGCACTTATGGTACAGGCACTTATGGTACAGGTACTTATGGTATAGGTACTTATGGTATAGGTACTTATGGTACAGGCACTTATGGTACAGGTACTTATGGTACAGGCACTTTTGGTACAGGCACTTATGGTACAGGCACTTTTGGTACAGGTACTTATGGTACAAGCACTTATGGTATAGGTACTTATGGTACAGGCACTTATGGTACAGGCACTTATGGTACAGGTACTTATGGTATAGGTACTTATGGTACAGGCACTTATGGTACAGGCACTTATGGTACAGGTACTTATGGTACAGGCACTTATGGTACAGGCACTTCAAGGTCAGAAATCAGGGGCCCTGCATCTTATGCTCTGTGTGAAAGGCGGGTTAATGTGACAAAAAAAACCCCGACATGGGTCGACAAAGCCAGCTGATGGGAAAGGGCTGAAAATACACAAATGAAGATGAGCACGGCTTTGACTGTGAGATCTTCTATCTTTTAATCAATGGCATGGAGATGCTGGACAGGAGAAACCTCTTATCGAAGCTTTGGCACAGAAACAGCGGTTAGGAAATTATTAACCTTGAGGTCTCTGGGAGTATTTCGTTTGCTCTGCTGTGAGGAGAAAGAGCATTTTGCAAAGGGCAAAGAGGGGCTTGCAGTAGATAGGATTGAGACCGTGACTTTTAGGAGTTTTCATGCATCACAGAGGGGTGACAGGTTTTATATATATATATATATATATATATATATATATATATATATATATATATATATATATATATATATATATATATATATATATAAAAGACACAGATCAACCCAGTGTTTGAGCAGGGCAGTAACGTTGTCCATGTTTGAACACTCATTGAAGATTGCCTGGATTGACTAAAATCCAAATATGTCCAATTCAATAGTACTGGAGGTTTATACTAAGATTCCTTTGTTAGTGTAGCTGTTACACTAAGCACCTAATTGTTGGCAATTTGCCAACAAAATAAAAAAAAGCGTTAGGGCTCTGCCGTATGCAAATGAGATGAGGATGCCCTGCACTCGTTCCCCAGCCTGACATTTAGCCCGAGCTAATGGGAGCACAAAAGAAAAACTAATACAATGACAGCTTTTTCCTTCTTTGGTATCAGGTCCTGCCTAAGAAAAAAAAATATTTGCCATGAGTCTTTCAGAGGGTAACAATTAACATGGTCCAGAATAATGTGGGGTTCCTATGTTTATTTCTGGCTACTGGCATGCTATTTTTACTACCACTGCAAACCTCGTGTGATTTCAACTTGGCCCTGTCCCTCGGCCCTGCAGAAATATTTCATTTTCTAGGTCAACAGTGGATAACTACAATTCTCAAGGTGTGGAATCAGACCCATTTTATACTTACTGTTCAGCACTGATTCATGGCTAATCAAAGCAATGACTGTGGTTATTATGGTTAGGCCACTGCCGTGTATTCCTGTCATCTCATCGGCAAGTCTTAGCTCAGTTCCGTGTGCCGATGAAAAAAAAATCAGGGTATCGATCAAGGTTTCCCACTAAGCCGAATCAGTGTTTTGTTAGAACCTGTCTGAACCCACGCAGTGCTACTAAATGACAATCAAATTCATCATCACAGGTCACTGGTTTTGTACTGATTTTTCCCCACCGTGCATTTTTCAATTTAAGCCTAGTTAATGGCCTTGTGAAATGAAGAAGTTCACATGCACTTCTACATTACGACAGAAGAGAATTTACAGTGAAATTCAGTCATCTTAAAAACAACAGATTTTACGCACAACAAACTCCATTAAGATTCACACAAAAAAATGGTTACTGAGCTCCTCTCTGCCGCATAAACATTTCTTTTGAACGACTTGAAGAACAGAATAAAATATCAAATGTATCTCCCCTTTAAGCAATATTTTCCAGAAGCTGAAAGCAAGAAATACCTCGGAATGTTCTCTGTTTGTTCCTTGCACTGCTAAAAAGTCCTAAATTTGCGCTTTGCACCACTAAAAGGTCAGAAATTTGCATTGTTGCTATTAAGGTCTTAGCGATCTTCTCCTTTCTGAGTCTCCATCTGCTTCTTGTTTATTCTCTGCCCATTATCAATGTTTCTCTTGGTCGCAAATCTGCAGTGAATTACATTCCCTTCGCTCTTTCTTTGGTATCTGAAGAAACGCTGAAACAGAGTTCAGAAACCGTATCACATGGCCTGCGTGACAGGGATGCTTGCTTTTGGCTGGGTTTCATACGAATTCTTGCACTGTGATCTGTCACAGGCATTCTCATCATCTTGGCCAAATCACTTTACCCTTTACCTCCCACATGGTTCCGGAAGCACCTCGAAGTGAACGGAACATTCCGGACTACGCTGGGCACATGGACACATCGAGCGGCAGGCTTGACCGGATTGACCCGCTCCTCTAACGTGGACGACTTGTCTGTCGGCTTCTCAAGCGCAGGAAGGAAACAACTGGAAAGCTACACTGCAATCACCGAGCAAATCACCGAAGACGCGAGATTTGCGAGCACACGGAAAAAAAAATTGGATGAGGCAGACGCAAAGTGTTAAAACAACATGTACGCGGAAGACAAAAGAAGCCATTAAATAGCACCTGCTAGCAGAGGAGTACAGCTGGATGTGACGAGAGACAAGAGTACTCTTTGCTGATAACTAAAAGGGCATAAGCAAATAACATGATTTTTATTCTTTAAATGAGGCACTGTCGAGTGAATACACTTTTCATTGCAACAATAAGCCAACCGTGACTGGGGCTAGAAGTTATTTAAGTGAACAAGCAATTGAATAACATGAGAAGTTGTGCATTTTAATTTCACTCAAGCGCTTGGAACTCATTACAGTATTTAATTGCCTCAGGCTTTATTGAAATTCTTTCGCCTGCTCGTATTATGAAGTTCTCCATTTTAATTAACGAAGACAAGAAATACACCGCTGGACAGTAGCATTTAATCCGAGGAAATGTTCTGGAGAGTTTGCATGTGAATGACCAATCATTTGTTTTGTAACACCGTCTTCCAGCTCCAGACTAACAAAGGCCTACCGAAACACCCCCCCCCCCCCCCCCGTATCCAGGCAACCGAGGGGAAACTAACCAAACAAGGGGGTGGGTTTTAATCAGCCAAAGCCTGACTCCTACGAATAGAGCTGGCCGAAGCTCATCCTCAGAATGAAACCTGGGGGATGATGGGAGACTGCGGAGCCTGGGAAAGGGGTCCGGGGAGGAGAATGGGAAATGGGTGGTGGGCAGGCTTCCGATGGGAAGGGGCATCCACGTGGGATACCAACAGAAACAGCCAAACCCAAGGTTTCCTTCCCAGGCCCGACTACAGTCTTTTACTCTGCTCAGAGGTCGTACAGTCCCCCTCTCTTCAAACACTAATTTCCCAAGAGCCACTTCAGCAGAATCTCCAGTACCAACTAAGCACTTCAAAGCAGTCTTGCTGGGTATCATCAATAGCTTTTCACTATTAATTGCACAGTTCAGAAAGTGGACTTTATATGAAGATAATGTTACAAAACACTGTCAGAGAAGCATGGCTGCACTTCAACAGGTGCTAACCGGTGACCAAAAAAAAATTCTCTATCATGCATACCACTCTTGCTAATGATAGCATGCTCCTCCACTGGAGATCCAGGTGAGGATACCAAGCCCTCTGCCGACTCAGATGGCCTCTCTTTTCTAGGATGCAGTTCAAAGACATGTGTACTACTCAAGACTAAATATGGGTCTTTCATCTGTTCTCATTGCCCAATTTGATCGCCATCTCCATCAGGAGACCTCTTGAAAAGAGGGGAGAGTGCCTCGATGATGACGCGTTGCTTCCAAAGGCTCTTTGCTCCTGTTATTGTACTTTGCACGGCTTGTCTTAGCCGTTGGTTACTTTTGATTAAGCATTAATGGAAACCAGTGTGGCTCTTTATCAATGGGAAAACAGAGGATCGTATGCTACTGTCAAGAACTTATTCCGAAGCCAATTAATTTTCAAGCAAAACAATAATGTGAACCAGTCTTGACTTTTCTTGGCTAGTCGGTTTATAGGACGTTAACTGGATCTAATGGCTTTGGAACTGTAAAATAACACTTCTCCGCTTGCATTAACACAGAGTGAACCACAAGAGGGCATTTCACATAGGACAGCAGTACCCAACCCAGTCTGGTGGTTCCTGAGGTCTGGGTCAGGAAACACTGACAAAGGAGATACATTTTAAAATGTCTGCTCATAAAAATGTGAATTTAATAATGTCCATAAACTAGCCAATACCACAATGCTACACAATATCATTCTTACTGGATTATTATTAACCATAAGCCACTGCACAAGAAAATCTCACTACACTGGAATATAATAAACTATTCTACTGTACAGAGTAAAGCTTGCATTTAAGTACATCATAAAGAACAATACAAGTGTATCGTTTTGGGGCTTACCTAATATAATTGGGTTCCTGAAAAATACAATCAACTGCATTTAATCAAGAGGGTATCAAGCATTTAATGTCAACGTACAAGGAAAGAATAATTAATAACAAGTCAAGTCAATTCAAGAAATCAAAAAGTATTTTATCTAGGGTACAATATGCACCTTGATCACTCACCTTTTCAACAGTCAGCATGGCAGTGGCTGTCAATGGAAACCACAGCCTGAATTTACATGCTGCAATTTCGATTGCGGTTTGAGTCTCGGAAGTGACGTAGCCGGCTTTTCTTGATATCCGACAGCACTTCACAGCATTTGAGGGGTAGGTGACCCCTTTATGGAGTGTGTATGTGGCGTAGAGGTGCTTGTACAAGCAGACTGACAACTGTACTGTCAGTATTATGATATTAAGGGCAGTTTTGGATGAAGCTGATGCTATTCTGGCAGGGACCGGAGAGATCTATGCTCTACTCACAAGAATTACTCACAGCAAAGATGGCCGGGAGGGGCATTATCTATCTGGATATCTAACAGCAGAGACAGATTTCTGATTGACAGAAAATGACCTTTGATGAAGGTCGAATACAGTGGTGCCATCTGTTGTGCAATAAGTGAACTGCATGTAGAGATATGTAAATGTGCTTGCAGGATCAGATCCAAATGAAGAAGTAAAACAACTGCCACCCCCCCCCCCCCACTCTGTTCCACCACCCCCGGGGTACAGGATTTAACACCATCTGGCTAAAGTCCCATTCCCTATCAACTACTCCATATGTCTGTACAAATTCTGAGTGTACCTTGATTCCAGGAAGCCGCTCAGGGTGGATGGCACGTTGCCAAATAACCTATGCATAACCCATCCGGAAAGGCTGGTGTCCGGGGAGCAGGCCGAGAACGTTTCTCACACAAGTCGAATATGTCAAGTGGGCAGCTTTTCCCGACAAAGAGTGATTTATGCAAGCACAAGAGCAGAGGAAGAGCTTGGGGCAGCTGTATCCTATTATGGACGCTTAAATACGAGAGTCTAAAGTACTCTGTATGATGACTCTGATATAGAATAAGTCATTCGACATTTGATAACAGGTTTGTTTCGAAGAAAAGACATTATCTCTAGAAAATACTTTACGTAAAGTTAAATTGAAGAATCTGTGTAAATATTGAGATGTAGTTATAACAATTGCGTCTGAACATAGTATCTTTCTTTGTCTTTGACTGTAGTTTCTTACGTCTTCAAAAGGACCCTCATCAGGGTTCAAACATTCATTGCGAAGTTCCAAGCCGGAGTGGTCACTTTCTAAAGCAGTGCAATCCACCTCAGTCAAGATCACACAACTTTATCTGTTGGAGACTCTGGTCGATAGTGCAGCCCGGTCTATCATTTCATGCCATGTGTGGCTGATAAATTAACAGGAACTTTGAAATGGCTTTGGTCTCCCGCCTGTTACGCATTAGTTAAATTGGATCCACATTCGCACAGAGCTTATTAATGGGCGCTCATCTGGCAGAATCTGCTACGAATCACCAGTGGGGATATAAAACACTTCTTTGTGGAGCACTGCAAGAATCTCTAGAACATGCTTGTGGTGTGGTGGCTCAGTGGACAGCACTGTACCCTCAGCTTCTCCAGCGCTGCATTCTCCAAGGATCTGCAGGGGGTTTCTCCAGTCCGCAAACATGGAGTTTAGGTGGACCGGTGTGAAGATTCCTGCGACAGACTGGCATTCCTACTAGAGCTAAGGAGCAGGCACTGATTACAGCGCATTGCCACACCCACCACGCAACAAACCACCTCAGGGGTGAGAACCTGAGTACAGCCATATAGTAGCCGATACCTCAGCACCACACTAATCCGAATGAAGCAATGTGAGGTTTTCTCGTGGGCGGAGCGCCAATCCTGCCACCAATCTCCAAGTTTTTCCCTGTAAGTTGGAGGACCTCCATACAGGGCTGGATGTAGATTAACATCATACTCTGGACGAAGCAATTGCAGGTTAAGAGTCTTGCTCAAGGGTCCAACAGAGTAGAATCACTCCAGGTATGCATAGGATTGGAACCAGCAACCTTCCATTTGCTGGCACAAATCCCTAGCCTCAGAGCCACCACTCTACCATTTCTATTAGGCTGCCTTAAATGTCCCGGAATAGAAGCTAACCATGACCCTGCACTGAATAAGCAGTCATAGATGGATGTATTTCACTGAATCACTGATAAGCGCAAGGAGAAGTTCATTGCCTCTCCTCCACAAATACAACCAGAACTATAACTTATATGGAATGTTTTCTCATGCACACATGATGTTCACTTGTTGGTGCTCTATCTCAATTATCAGCATCACTTCCGTTAACCAGCAGTTGCCGTCCTTGACCTCTACTCCCTACAAGGACTGAAATCAAATGGTCTTTATCCCCCTCTCTGTCTCACTTCATAAATTAAGGAACAGTACGACTCAAACACACACTAAGTAAGTTTGCCAGTGTCCACTAAATGATCCATCCATCCTCCGACCGCTTCTTCTGTCTCACGAGGTTCTGAAATGTTTCCTAGGTAACACAGACCATAAGGTTAGGGCACACAATATTGAGCACACACTCTCCATTCATTTCTATGGGGAAAACTCTAATCACAACACAACCTTAACCCCTACCCAGCCCTATCCTTAAGTAACCCAAGTATGAGACGCATGGGCATTATTACTTTTTTTGATTGCATTCACAAATATTTGTGGGGACCTGAAAGATCAAAAAACATTTGAACCCCACAAAGTAATATAAACCTAATCCACACACACACATTCACACATGCAATTAAATACTATGGTCAACTAGGACATGCAATTTTTGTTCACAACACAAACATACCAAGTAATCCCCTATGGTTGGTACATATTAAATAAGCAGTCCTGTCCCTAGAGATGATGGAGTCAAACCATTTCTTTTAATCAAACAGCTTCAGTACACGAGTTACAATGTGCCATGTCTTGCAGTAAATGAAAACTCCTCATTGTCCTTCGAAGGCTGAAATGTATTTGCAGGGCGGCATTTGCGTTTTGGTAGCAGTGACTTCGGCGTTATCAAACAGGCACACAGTTGCTACAACAGCTATTTCATATAGCTTTTCTCTCGGACACATGGGGTGAGTGAGATTAACACAGCTGTACGACAATTCTCACAAGAACTCAGTGGTACTGAGGCTAATGTAGTCAGAAATCCAAGAGGTGCAGAGGCACTCTGTATTGATTTTGAGCAGGACTGTAAACCGAGACAGTCCTATTTTTACATTTTAAGCTCCTAGGTGTTTCAATGGGGATTGCATCTGACGTCAGTATTCATGTCTATACGTGTATTTAAAGGAGATATTTATACACTTCTATGCATACGGATACATGTTTATATAGCTGATGCATGAAAAAGCAAGAAGGACTGAGATCAATAGGTTCTCGAAGCCATTTTTCTTCTCCAAGGGCTGCATGCTTAGAGATTCCGCTTCACACAACGATGTGGACCCCAGACAAGAGACAGATGGGGGAAACAGCAGCGGAGATGAAGGAAGACGCTGACCAAGATGCTGATGAGTATGGAGAGGCTGCTGTAGGAGGAACGGACAGGTGGACGCAGAGAGATGTGGTGGCAAGACACGACAAATGAAACGTGGCAGAGACAAAGTACCGAGGAGGCCTGATCACACTGTCCTGCCCTTTGTATAAATGTAGGGAGATATCAGAGTGGCGGCAGTAGAGGCCCGAGCATATTACCTGCCGTGTGGTGAGGGGGGAGCGAGCCAAGATAGAGGAGAAGAGGAGAGGAGAGGAAAGGAGGGGAGGAAGGGAGGAGAGGAGGAGCACAAGTGGAGCCACCAGTACTTCGAGAGAAGCTGAAACGAGAGGATGGATCTGAGTGGGAGGAGAAGGAGAGGTAATGCAGGAAGAAAGAAGGGAGCGAGTGGGAGGACGGCGAACGTGGATGACAGGCAAGGGAGTGAAAGAGAAAAACAAAAGAAGGAGGAGGTGGACAATAAGCCAAAGAAGCTTCTGGAAAGTGGGGAAAAAAAACAGAGAGGAGTGAGTAGTTACCATGTTGATACCAGGGCTAATGGGTGCTTAACAGGAACTGTTAAGTGTGTCGGACACTCCCAGGGTTCAAAAGCCATCTGGACAGATGGTATTATAATTTCCGCATGATCCGTACAGAAGGAGGACATGGAGAACCCAGTGGAAGAGACAGGATGAGGGAGCGACAGGAGGAAGCAGGCAATGACTGATGGTCGTGCACATAACAGAGGAAGGCAGAACAGCAAAGTGAACGCTGTCGTCATTGTCTGTCTTCCATGGATACATTGCACACAAGGTCGGTCATTAACCCACTTTCACATGAGGTGATGATACCAACGTGCACCTAACTAGCATGAACACAGCTGGACCCAGTCACACCTTTACATAGGTGTTCATCCGAGCCCTTAATCACCGTCACTGTGTTTAAACTGCTTAGAATCATAACTGTCACAGTGTCATTGAGACCCAGCTGAACTGATAATTATCTTCTGCGAACATCATTTTAATTGACACAAGTTAGCACTATAATATGATTATTTATATTCTTGTTAATCACCACTGATAAAGATGCACTCTATCAACATTCAGATCAGTGTTTCCCAACCCAATCCTTGGAGACCCACAGACAGTGCATGTTTTTGCTCCCTCCCAGCTCCCTATGTGGACGGTCTAGTAGGGAGCTCGGAGGAAGCAAAAACATGCACTGTCTGTGGGTCCTCAAGGACCGGATTGGGAAACACTGATTTAGATTATATCACATTTTTTTCAATAATCAAACAATAAAGAACCTGAAGCGTTTTCTTTCAACAGGAACCAGCGAGAAGGTCCTCCTGAAGGAACACTGCCCTCAGCAGACGAAGAGCATCAGACAGGAACATGGAGGATACATTCACCCCCAGGCATCGGCTGATTCGGAGGCAGGGGTTACGGGAACTGAAGGAGAGGATTGGGATTGCCAGCCTGTCTAATATACCCCAGCCTCATGCCTGGGGGAGGGGAGGAGACACGAATGGTGCTCACTGCAAGATGGATGTGGTGTCTTTAATATACTGATCGACTTCAACATTTAAAGTGCTGCCCAGTGAATGTGTACCGTTGAATATAGAAACCATTGGCCTCTATAATGTATGCATTTCAAACATCTAATTATAACAACCCAGTAACGATTCAACAGGGAAGAGTAATGAGCGATCTTCAACAGGAAGCCATGTATCTGAAGGGGACCATCTATATGTACGCCCATTGATAGCTTTGGAGACATCAATGACCTGTGTGCACTGAATGAAATGTGAGGTTTCAATAAACGCACTCATAATCGTCCCCGTCAAGTAGCCATAGTCTGGGCAGGCGGTCAGTGTGACGCGATGACGCGCCTTTGGCGGGATCCAGAGCATCTCAGATGATAAGGGTGACTCAATGTGAACACCGAGCTCTGTCTGTAACTGGAGCTGGGGTCAGGCCTACAGTACAGCGCAGGCTCTGGGCTCGTGGCTTGGCAGTACATCAGAGGCCAGGCCCGCACGTCCGACGGGGGGGGGGGGGGGGGCTTTAATAACAGATTTCGCAACATCTGCAGAATTTCGGCGCTTGTGTCTGCTTGAACAGGCGGAGGAAGAAAGACACCTGCTTGCCCACAGGAAGTGATGCGAGCACCTCCGCAGGGTGGAAAGTCAGATACTGCTATTCCTGTTTTTTAGCATAAGGAAACCCAGAGGTGAACTTTGCAGGAAAACAGGAGTGGGACACGCTTCCATGTGCATTCAATAGCATGAATGGAACAGCCCAACTCCAGGCGTGTGGGGGGCAGCTTAAGGGCCAAATGAAAAAAACAGCTAGGGGCACAGGACACCCACAAAGCACTGCTTTTCCTTCCTTTATGGCCAGAGCCCCCCGCCACCCCCCCAATCCCTCACAGCTGGAATTTGAAAATCTGTGATTCACATTCTGCATTCACACCCCCGTGTCACTGAATGACTCTTCAGATTCATACGATGTTAATGTTTCCTGGACAGTGTATTTATTTCTTTTTTTTATGTAGGAAGCTTTTAAGTTGGCTCAAAAGAAGCCACTTCTTACACCAATATAACTCATGATACAAGCAATTCATATTAAAAAAGATACTCTCGAGGAATCCTCGCATATAGAGTGAAATTCATTCTTCAGTCTCCTGACAGCAGTATTAAAATTCAAGATTTAGGACCTTATGGGGCATTTTAATGGTATCATAGAAAGCAGAGCATGCTTCATGAAGCGATACAATATCACAGACGATGATTATTCTAAATGGCTCTAGATTTTGTACTTTTATCGCTGCCCTCATCCCTCTCCCTTGTCCCTTAGAGTATACATTTTCCATTGTTGTACGTTAAAGACCAGCATACAAAGAAAATAGTTCAAGGCAAATACTGAAACACCGCTGTCGCAAGAAGTAGGACAGAAAGCACCTGTGAGTGACAGGTATTCCTGTGCAGATGGAGTTAAAGGGGGCTTTCTTCCCTCAGAATCAAATGTGTGAACCATATGTCCTCACAATGTGAGAAAAACCTGCTATTTTTGACCTTGTGGGGACATTTTTCAGTCCAGAAGCCAAAAGTCGTCTATTTTGTTTGGTTACTTATTTTGAAGGTTAGGCGTTGTGGTCGTCATATGGTCGTCATAGTTGGGATTAGGGTTATGCCCATAGAAATAAATGGAGATGGATACACTACGTGTGCGCATGAGTAGTTGGGGTGTTTCTAATTTGCCCATGCATATGACTGGGTGTATTTGTGTGCACTGCCATGCACTAGCATCCGAGGTGCCCTTCAGCCTCCTGCCTTCCGATGCCTGGTAAAGGCTCTAATTTCTGCCCCCCCCCCCCCCCCAAACCTGAGCAAAATAACAAGACAGAGGATGGATGTTAAAAAAGTCATGGACTGGCGTGGTTTTAGGGTGCAGAGTGATATAAAAATGAAACAAACAACAAATACGCAGAATTGTCAAAAGTCAAGAATTCTGCTCCCTTCAGCCTAGCTTGAGTGTCGTCTGGTCATGTTCGGTGCACAGCTGGTTGTCGCAGATAACAGGGCTCCACACTGCAATTCTCTATACCTGGACATTATAGGACATTCCTATGTGATCTTCAACCAGTCAAAAGGCGCAAAGGAACCAAAAGATGACAGCAAGTATTGAATGTCCAGTAAATGTGGTTTTTGCACTGCCTGGAACGATGGGTGCGCTCCTGATTATCAAGGAACATAACTGCATTGCTTGCCGTTATTCGAATCCAAATTCAGTCGACATTATGAATTTCTAACTATGGCATAAAATATGCAATCACAGGAAAGGAATAAAACGGTGATACCAAGCTAGCAGCTAGTTAAAGGTTGATATTCAACAGTCCTGCATAAAGCCCAGCCACCCACCGCCTTATAAAATCACGTCCGATATTCTTTGCCCAGAATATCAGAGGCTGTATGTAAACATAATATGCAGGTGAGGCAATCAGCCTAGACTCAGCATGCAAAGGTGGAAACTCCATTATTATCAGCTTCCATTGAATTAATGTACAAATATCATGCATGTGACTCAGCTTCTAGATTTCGCCTGGGGAACTCTCAACAGTTCAAGTCAAGTCGGGCTTTACTGTTACACCAACCATGTTCAGTATGCTGCATGACATAACATTCCCATTCGCAGTCACATTGCATTGATGAATGAGCTTCATGCGAAATCTCACAAGGAAGGCAGTCTGGAAAGTGCAAGCATTCAGGGCCAGGCTGACTCAATCCTTCTGTATTTCCATACACGTAATGAATGGTCAAGCAGAGAGGTTTCTGAAAGTCCCCGGCAGATGTGAGCTTTCCCATCTTCTGACTTTTGAGCCCAGAGTTGCTACTAGGAACTCCGATTTTAAGCATGAGCCTGCAGCACAGGAACTCTTACTCGGAACCGATGGGTCTTCAGCGACTCACACCTGTATCCGACAGCTCCGCGTCATTTACATCGATCAATGTGTGAGCAAACTTTTAGCATGATGGACACGGATCACCCCACAGGTCCCAGGTGGCTGACTGACACTTGAGCGAAACACCACATAGATTTATTCAGATTTGAAAGCTTAACTGCTCCCATGAAATACTTCTGAGAGAGTGGGTTCAATCTCAATTTCTGGCATTTCATATCACAACCAGGAGTGGCTTATCCTCCCTGCTCTAAGGGCTAGCAAGTTACTATAACCGATGCTGCAGAAAGAGGTACAAACGTACAAGGAGAAAAATAACCTCAGCAGGACTTGTGGGTTTGCAATCAGGATGCTGGGATGACATCCTTGGTGTTGAGTCGTGTGGCCACGGACGTAGCTCCCAGCGAGCCACGACCCGATGAGATGATCGGGGAGCTTACTTACCGTGGTAAGTGCGGTTCCACATCCTCATCGTAACGTTCTTTCCTGCCGGGATGCCTGGCTCCTCAGCCATGGTCTCATTCAGGGCTTGGGCGTACAGCATCACACCGTCGTAGAAACCTCCGGAGATCAGGTTCATCTGCAGGAGGGGAGGGATGACTTATCAGATTTCCTCTTCATCCTAAATCCACCACAGCACTTTCCATCTCTTTTTCCATCGCTCCACATTCTCCATCAACTGCTAATGTTTTCGTCCTGTCCTTCATTCCTACCGTTTTACTATTTGACTATTTTTTGGATTGTGACTACAGAAAGTAGCCTTGAGAACCATAAAAACGAACTAATTCAATAAAGAACATAAATGATATTTCATCTTCCAGCATCGTGAGGTGTACAGGTGACCAGAATATGTCATTTCGAGGAGGTGATACGACTAAGCAAAATATCGGACCTTCATTCAAAACAAAAACATTTAGCATTATAAAACAAAAACGGATGACTAATTATAGTAGGAAGATTAGGCAAGTAAATGACCAATTACATGCATTATGACTAATCTAAGCCAGGCAGGGAACCTCCAACATCCTGTGCAGCCAGCTGTCAGAAAGATTATTTCCAAATATCTGCAAACCTCATAAACATCCTTCGGATAAAAGCGCACAAGCACATGCTCAGCAAAACCTCCACACAAAAGCTCACCATGTGGTGTTACATGTAGTTCCAGCCAATGTAGATGGAGACAAAATAAGCCCTTTTTAAAAAGCTATTCAGCTATTCTTTTTTGTTTATGATTTGAATCCACATCTATTTGTCATTTTCGCGTTGGACCGCTTCGCCTCGAAAAATTTCGCGAACTCCCATGGAATCATGTGGATTACTGCATGAATGGTCGTGAAAATGTGATCTGATCTTCGTCCAGTCATAATAACAAATAAAGACAGCCTTATATAATAAATGGCAGACACTATATTTTATGTTGACATACCTTAATTAAACAAGCGGTTTAAGCAGTCAAGGTCACTAATGGAATATTGTGTGAACAACTAAGGCAATGGACCTCGTGAAAAGAAGTTAATTGGTGTCAGGTGTCTGCGTTTAGCTATGCCGTTGCATAAACAGACCAACAATTTTATTTACCTGCTTTTCAAACAGAATTTTGTTGAACTATATGAAATACACCCAATAAGAAGATACTTCAGAGATGCAAGATCATAAGACTGGAAAGGGTTAGAGAAGGTGTTTTATACACTCGGGCTTCCATCGGTCCAGAGTCAGGAAGATCGCAGATAATGAGAGAGATTCCGCAGTGTGGCGACTCTTCCTGGAAGGGGGCGTCTGACGAAGATCAATGGAATTGCGCACATAAATAAAACCTTCAAACAAATGACAAAGAAGCTGAAGGTGACAAGTGAGGATTTTTGCAGGCATCTCTGCGCTTGAAAACATCCATGTTCCTGATTCTCTGATAAGAAAAACACTGACGGAGAGTAGTGTTCATGGGAAGTAACCAAGGAGGAAATCACTGCTCTCTAAAAAGCATTATTATCTTATTCGCTGAAGACCACCCAGATGTTCAACTGCATCACTGCAACAAACGTTCTGCGGAGAGATGAGGGAGAGGTTGAACTTTCGGTAAATGTATGCAGTGCTCTATATGGAGAAAGGAAAACACTGTATACTAACATCACAACCTCATCCCGGCTGTGATACATGATGCAGGGAGTGTGATAATGTGGGCCAGCTGGGGCCTGGATGACTTGCAATAACTGAACAAGTGTTGGATGCATTTCACCCTGGCCACAGCCCTGTCAAACTCCCCCTGAGACCAGGAGCTCCTCACTGCTTAAAACATGATAGTGGAGAGTGACTGGTTTTGGCCAGCATGTTTTGCGAACAACACCCCCTTTAGAAGTGTGCTCCTTTCACTTTTCAACGTTAAATCTAGTCAAGTCAAGTCTACCTAAAGCAGACGTGATGGGCGGGGCTGTGCGATGGGGCAGTGGGGAAGGAAGATCGATCTTGAACTTTTCCCTCAGCAGCTCAGCACGTAACCTAGGTGACATTTTAGATACGAGCCTCTCATGCAGGTCACTTGTTGATGCAGTATCGAAGGCGAGCTTCCTACTGCGACGATTTCTTACTATTCAAGACACAGAGAAACTGATATATGCCTTTGCATACAGTATGTTAGACTACTGTAATGCTCTGTTATCTGCAAGCACACACTGCGCATTAAATACCTTGCAGCGTATTCAAAATTCAGCAGCTCGAATTATCACCATTAGAAGGAAATTTGAGCACATAACCCCTGTTCTTAGATCCCTTCATTGGCTTTCTGTCAGGTTTAGAGCTGACTTTGAAGTTCTCTTACTTGCATATAAGGCACTTAAAGGTCTAGCTCCAGCCTACCTGATAGAAGTACATCGTCCACTCAGATCACAGAATGCTGGTTTCCTTGTCATTCCACACATAAATAAAGTGACAGTGGGTGGAAAAGCATTCTGCTACAGGGCCCCTATATTGTGGAATGTTTTATCAGTCTATGTTCGGGATGCCGATTCGGTCTCAGTTTTTAAATCTCGACTGAAGACCTATTTCTTCTTTAGCTTACCCGCAACCTAGCACACCGTAACCATGGCTGTTGGTGCTGCTGTTCATGTCATTTTTATCTACTGTGCTTGTCCATTTATGTGTCAACGCATGTTCTGACCATCCATGCTCTCTGCCTGCCCACATGTCCGGGTGGTGCCCCAGATGGGCACCATCTGAGCTGTAGTCCTGGTTCAGTCCCACGGAGAGGTGACATCGCGAATGGGACCTACGAACTATATCATCGTGGGTGTAGCCCCCACCCTACACAGTCAAACGTGGATAACGGACTCATTGATGGACTTTGTCTTGATTCTTAATCACAGCTTATACCTACCTTTTAGCAAGCAATTTCTTTCCTTCCTTTTTCCGGTTCTGTATTACGCTCTCTAATGATGTTTCATATATATCAACACATCTATCTAAAGCTCCTTGGGATGACTCTGGCGTGAAAGGTGCTATACACAATTGAATTGAATTGAATTGAATTGAATTGAATTGAACTGAATTGAATTGAATTGAATTGAAAAGCCTTATGCCTTTTAAGAAAGGCCTATAAAAACTGAGCTCCTTTCAGCCACTGTGTCCTGTAGGAGATAAGAGTCAGAAGCCTGTCCAGTGCCCTCGTGTGTAAAGATACCCGGCATAAACGCCAGTCCAACCCAAACATTCTCAAACCTAATAAGCTTGTTTCTTTTGCTTAAGTTTGGTTGTGAAAAGCCTAAAGCCAAATGAATAAGGGAGGCAAGCCAAGTCGTCATAGAAACTGGACGCTACTGTAGGATTTTACTAGATCCATTACACACCCCTGCAAACTCAGATGAGACCCTCATCGGGGGACATAACGAGGAAACATGGGCCGTGCGTCGGTCCCGAAAACAAGCGGCCATACGCAGCCGCGTCCGTGTGATTTGATGCGCAGACAGGGGGGTAAACATCAGTGAGGAGAGATAAGATACATGCGGATGGGTTGTAGACTTGGCCTGCAGTTGCCTGACATCACAGGTGATTTGGTCTGGTGTGTTATCATCCATAAAAAAACATCTCCTGGGGTCCCTCTCACCCCTTTTCCCGGGTCGTTAATCGAGAGGCATTTCAACGGCGTATGAAGTGACCCAACCCCATTCCCCCACCCTCGGGAGATATCCGCACTCTCTGGTCGACTGCATTTTACTTGAATTTTAAAAAAATTCACAAAAAGATGAAACACAGTTCTCTGCCCCATAAAAGGATCACTAATTCCAGTCATTTATCCTCTATATGGGAAGGAAAAGTCAGTGTGGTAGGGCTGCCGATCTGAATTATAAATAATAATACCTATAATAATACCTAATACAGTCAAAATAGGAGGATGGAGACTGGACTAGAGGATGGAACAGGTGATCTCATTTGTGGCCGATTACGTGTCTTGTTGGAATAATGCAGGAAAGTACCTGGAAAATGATGCAAATGAGTCAAAGAATCCCATCCCGGCTTATGCTTGGAAGGAGTAGCTAGGTTTTGAGAGCTAGACAATGAAATTCTGCCGGCTAAATAAATATATCGCACTCGGCAGCGTAAGAGTTGTATTGGGACTTTTTCCACCAGCGAGCATGCAGACGGCACTGAACTTAATTGACGAACCGTCTGCGTGGGCTCTGTGGGTTAAAAGGCTGATGGTTAGCAGACAGCACAGGCCAGCGGAGCCCCGCGGGCAGGGAGCAGGACCCGAGCGAGACAGGCCTGTTTCAGGGCGCAGAACCACCAGAAATTGGCTGTGCTTCCCCTACGTGTCGCCGAGCCAGGTTTCAGACAGGGGGATGAACTTTGGAGTTTGTTCACTTTCTATGAATTCTTATATTGAGTTTGTAATCTGTTGGAAATCTTTAGGGTACATACGACATTTACTTTTAACATATTTAGCAGATGTTTTTGCATAAAGCGATATAGAAGTGAGGCAAAAGGCACATTTCAAACACGCTGCCAAGGAGTCGACTAAGCAGGGGTGCCGTTAGACATGTTGGGCCCCATGGAAGCATATCATATTGCGTCCCCAACCCAGACCAATCCAATTGTGTTCCAAATATTTTTAGGACCCCTGTCACTCAGAGGCCCTTGGAATCACCCCAGCATTCCCCACTTTTACGGCGCCCCTACCACTGTGCAGGTACAAGTGTAAGCAGTTGTTGGAGCAGGAACTACACAATGACTTCAAACAAAGCAAGAGCCAAATAAGGACCAGTAGAGTGAAATAAGACCATTCAGGAAATGAGCAGAGGCGTCAGGCTAGTAGAGGAATTCTTGAAACAGATGGGTCTTGAAGGTGGAGAGAGAATCTGATGATTCTCCAGGATGATGTGGTCCAGGAACTCATTCCACCAACAGGGAACCACAGAAGACACAAGATTTAACAGTTATGCACCTGGGGTCAAGCTGGCCTGGAGTTACCAGGAAGAAAACAACCCCCTTCCAACTGAGTCCACAACCCAAACCACTCACCAGTGAGTCTTCCACGGTGAAGTTGAACATCCTCTTGGCTTCCACCTTCAGGTTGCTCACAAACTCCTTGTACTCAGGATTGTGCGGCTCATTGTAGGTCAGGATCTTCACGTTCTAAACAGAGCCAAACGGCGAGAGAGTGGTTATCTCCACACTGCAGCAGCAGGGCGCGACTAATTAAATGGAGAAGAGAGTCACCCAAGGTTTTCCTTTTTATTTAAAGTCGACCAGCTGAGGGATTGAGCACCTGGAGGTTTTGTGTGAGTCTTGCACAAACACTGATCTCTCTCCTTTTCAATATAAACCTTTTACCTTTGCTGCAGAAAGAAGTCAGGTTGTAGAGATCATGCAATTTCCCGCAAAGCATCACTTTAACCTCCTGCCCTAATGCATTCATCACTTTCTGTTCCTCTCATATCCATGTTCTCTCTTGGCAGGCTCTGGTCTCAGTGCCTCCACCCCCCCCCCACCCCCCCATGGCAGAAAAAAGTGCAGGGGGAGACATTTTAGCAGCAGGACCCTGCTTGACCTGCCCTCTTAGGCCCTCCTCCCATGGGACGGGTGTCTGTTATTAGAGTCGGCCCTTAATTTTCCTTCATCTCTGAACCCAGCCACCCAAAA
Source organism: Brienomyrus brachyistius (assembly GCF_023856365.1). Classification (NCBI taxonomy): domain Eukaryota; kingdom Metazoa; phylum Chordata; class Actinopteri; order Osteoglossiformes; family Mormyridae; genus Brienomyrus; species Brienomyrus brachyistius. The sequence continues at coordinate 15,656,531 of NC_064541.1, forward strand.
CACATTCCTGGGAGCCCAGGACATCCTCCAACTCAGAAGACGGAATGCCTTCAGGAATTCCGCCCCAGCAAGGAGACGCAGTTCCCATCGATGGCCTCCACCTACTCCCGTCAAACCCGGGATTGTCTCTTGGGGCTCCATGCTAGAAATTGCGCAAGAATAGCTCTTGAGGTTGGGGGTGTGATTAAGTGTTCCTGCAGCTTTTGTCCACTTGTGTAACTTATCGTTTCGTCCAGTTACGGGGCACGAGAAGGAGCAGAGTGTCTGTGAAGCAGAGAGACAAGAATATCGGCTAATTCGCTGAGAGACTAAATAATTTTTTCAATCTTCTCTACAAATTGCAGTATGTTCACAAGTGGTCTAGTTCCAGCCTTTCATATTAAGATGTTTGAATATGTTCCCACGAGTTCAGAAAAATAACTCAGTCAGGCAGTTCTACAATTGCATGTGTTTCCAAATGCAAATTGGCTCATAGGCCGTTGGAATATTGGGGAATGATGTCTCGCATTGGTTTATATGCAATTTCATCCCTAACCCTTTGTAGCAAAATAATACTCAGTTAGCTTCGTTAGCCCACATAGGATTTGTAAGTGCATGTTATTAGGGGTATAACAAAATTGAATTTGAATCGTAAATCTGTCCATGAAGTGGCTGCAGCGATTCAAAGTCCCAAATGTGGCTCAAATTTTATAACGAAATAGTGCAAAATCCAATGAAGCTCTCTAATCAATTCACCTGTCACATCAATATTAGTGCATATTAGTGTCATATTTTTTCGTTTTAAGACCTCATTGTTAATTTCAGGTAGAGTCTCAGATGGTATCGGCAGTACAAAATAGAGAAAGTGAGTGGTTTTGTGGGAAAAAAATAATTTTGAATATATTTTCAGTTAAAAAATATGGAACTCCAATACATTTAACCGATTTCAATAGCATCAAACAAGCCTGAATGTAGTTGTGTCAAATCATTATATGTTTATATCTTTTTGTGTGTGTGGTATCGAGGGAGAGATACACACCCCTACTTATTTTCACAAAATCTACTCTATTGTCATGTCTGAGAAGAAGGTCGGTAAGTTTAAATGCAAACAAAAGATGGGCACCTTAAAAGCCATGTGGGTCTCATACTGTTAAACGTTTTGAACACAGTGATTAATGGTTAACTGTGGTCTGTGCCAACAATATTTTTTCAGTCCTGTTATTTACTATTAGCCAATTTTGAGTTTGCGTAACACGAAGTCTTACGGGAACATATCACATTTTAGCAGAAATCCCGGTAATTGTATGAAAAAAGGGAGGGGGGTTTTCTTCATTTGGCGGGTATTGACGTGCTAGGTATGACAATGCATGGGGGGGGGGGGGTCATTTGTCTTTCCTGCTTTTCGTTGCAGAGGGTTTTACCCAGTTAAATGGGTCGGAGATGAAGTAAGCCCACTGTTTCAGGATGAGCGGGAGTGTTTGGAGCAAATAATCGATCTCTCCTTCCTGCTGGAAAAAGCTGAGCAATCGGAACCATCCGCCTGTCCGCGGCTCCTGCCGCTTTCGAGCTGCTCGCGGTAACTAAGCAACCACTTCAGCCATGAAGAAAATTGAATGTTTTTTTTTTTTTTAAAGAGATGTTTATTGCAGCTGAAGAAGGATTTTTTGAGTATTACGTACAAATCTGACGGCCAGGACTGGCACGGTGATATCAGCCACCTTCTGGCCCGAGATTCAAGTTGAAAAGGACAGAATTTCAGAACACTCAGCATCTGAAATGACACGCCGCACATCTGGGCTAATGCCTGTCTGCCACGGAGAGCTGGAACGACTTAGGAAATATGGCTGCTTTTTGCGATGCCTCTGCTGACATGCTGAACGCTTCACCTCCATGTGAAGAGCCGCACTGCATTTTGGGACATGTGGATTTATTAGTTACTGGCAAACTAATTACCTGAATGATGAGCTGACCTCGATATTGTGGCTTTATGGAAATTTCAATCAGGTGTGGGGGGGGGGCAGTTTAAAGCCGTGTTGCCATAGTTTTCAGACTGGAGGACCCAGAATTCCCTCCCCCCTCACCTGGAAGGCGGTCTTAGCGATGGAGTCATCCGCGCCCCCGTTGGCCCAGGGTTTGGCTGGCCGGGAGCCCAAGCTGCGGCCAAACACGTCGATGTAGAAGAAGACGTATTCCTCCCGGGGCAGGCCTGACTTGTAAAAGAGCACCATCAACTGCCGGAACGTCTCCCAGGAGCAGCACACGTACACCACTGTGGGGGGGGGGGACACAAGCGGGTCATGAGTCCATCCTGCCTTCCTGTGCCTTATTGCATCACTTCCTGTCTAAGCAGGTACATGCCTAACACACAACGGTAGGCTGTGTTTCTTTTGGCTGAAGCCTTTAGTGTTTTCAAACCTGTACCTCCAACTTCAAACGGCCATCGCAAGACATTAAATGGCAAACAGATATTAAATATTAATGACTATCAGTTCATATAATAACTAAAGGCAATGGCAACGACACAGTGTGACAGGATATGTTTACGGTGGACTATTTGTTGCCACACTTTCGTATTTAAAGCCAAATCATAAAAATCTAAGGAATGAATGAATATTTTGTATAATCACGTGCTCATTTTCAAATAGGTGAATTAATTTGACCACTACAAAGCAATCAAAATAATGAACATCGGGTGGAAAGTCACACACGAACGTTTCAGCTCTACTCCATCATCAGTGTGTTGGAGTCCAGGTCCCCACCTGTGGTCGCTCACCAGGTTCCGTGAGTCGCAGAGCTAACACGGGGAGCCGCGGCGGACATGCTGGCCGTACCGGCCACTGCCCGCGTCAATTAGCCACGCGCTAATTAGCGAAAATGGCTCCTCTCCCAAGCGTCAATCCGGCCGCTAATTGCATTCCTGCTCCACCTCTTAAATATAGCCATTAAGGTAAACCTTTTTTGGTGGGCTTTAATGATTCAGGTTTAAAACCGATTTAAAAATTAACGACGGAAGGGTCGAATTTTAGATACGTGTTTTATTGTACAGTACAGCTAGAAGAATCACGTAAGTGCACTTCTTCTGCTTTTTTTTTTACTTAAATGTAGCACGTGAAAATAAAGGGAATACAGAAAATGGCACAACACAGGAAAAGATTAAAAGGGATGTAGGAGGGGCACACACACACACACACACACAGTACAGTATGTACACAAACCACAGAATCAGGTATAAGGACATGGTGAAGAGAGGTAGGAGGTAGACACTCATACAGAGTAAACTGATGCAGACGGACAAATAGGCAGTTACATACAGATAAACAGACACTGCCAAAATGGTCGAGCAGTGGATGGGCCTGCCATGACGAGTGGGAGGGTTAGGGAGGCCAGGAGTAGTGGCTCAGGAAGTCTCCCGGGGCGTGATGACATTCCAACAGCGTTGCCTTCCTGTCTTAACCATTGTTTCAGATTTAACGGCTCAAGCAGGATATGCACAACAAAAAGCCGGTTAAAGGGGCTCAAATTTTATCTCCCGTAAAAAAACAAATAGCCTTTCCTGGAGAAGGCAGAGAAGGGGTCAGAGACCAGATTTAAGTCGGACCTCCTTTAGACCAACTGGTGGGTAACAAGAGAATGAGCATGACGGCGAGCTGAGATATGACCCGGGACGCCGGGTCCAAGAGAAGGTCTCCCTTAGCTCCTGTGGAGGGTCCACCTCTACAGAGAAGGCATGAAGGACAGCCCTTAATGCGTTCTGACTCATCTGGGTGGCTGGCAGAGGCGTTCATTAGCCAAAATCAGAGCCAAACAGGCACTTAATTAATGCTCAGCCAAGAAACAGATTTTCCGCTGCCTTCGTCCAACGCTACTGGTGCCTGATAAAGCATCTCTTGCAATCAGGTAACAATGGAGGAAGTGAATTTTCAGAGCCTGGTGCCACTTTTACAAAGGAGACCACATTCACAGGCTCAAACAAAGCTCGACAACTTACAGACACGAAAACATGCAGAGGTGCGGCCAGCCGACTCAACAATCTGCTTATTTTCATTAGTAAGGTTGTCGAGGTAGCAGGAGGCGCTCGAGCTCAAAGGACTCCTGCACCGTTGCGACCGCCTGCACAGGACGGCACACCACTGGTCCGCAGGACAAGTGAACTGCAGGATGGAGAGATTACAGCGGCTAATTAACAGGAAGTTGCTTATCATCAGATGACATTTTCAGCCATCTGCCTCTGTGAATGCTAGAGACCCCGCGAAGCTAATAGCTGCGGGGAGATTTATTCCTGCACGATTGTTGCAGCGTTAGAGTCCATTGTGCTGATCCTGGGTAGTCAGTGGGACATGAAATTAATTAAAGATTTCTAGCGTGTGGGATGAGAGGTGGGGGCCGTATCTCCCAATTGAAAACTGTACACAAAAGGGCACCTGTGCAAAACGTGTTGTCTCGGTCTATTTGTGAGCTGGAACTTTCTGGAAGCATCCATTCCCCCTCCCCCCCAACACCTCCGCCCTGGCACGACCTGTCAAACAGCCCACTCGCTCTTCATTGCACTAGCGATGAGGTGCTGGAGAAACACACCAACAGTGTGAATGCCTGCTGTTTCCAGAAGTCGTGGGGGGGAGGGTGGGGTGTGTGAAAAATTATGGACCAGCAGTGCCATATTTCCCATAACATATGGAATCATTACTCTGCGGCACAAACCTCACAATCATCTCCTAGGTGTTCAGGATAAATTGGTTAACAGACAGGGACAAAAAAAATGTATGAACTTTCAGTGTCAAGCCTGCTGACTTATTATCACATAGTAATGCCTAAACCACATCTTTATAGACAGATGAAAGATCGTTGTCTTTTCACGGATGGGAGCAGCTGTGATTGGCAGCTGCAGCCAAACTCAGTGGAAAACTCACCCGTCACTGCCAATGCAGTGACACTCATTGTGGGCTGTGGCAAAGCTACCTGGGGAAGTGAGTGTGGGGGATCTCAAGCCCAACCTGTTAAGGAGAGTCTGCTTTCAGGACCCAGGGGTCTTGGCTTTCAGTTACCCCTCCAGTGACCTCACAGCCATCCAGTCAACAGGGGCAGGCCTGCAAGTTTGTGCTTTAATGGGTAAACTGGAGAGAAACCCAGTGAATCAAGACTGGAGACAGAAGATAACGCTAATGGATATATTTGATGGTCCCTCCTTCACATTTTAATAGGCAGGGCTTGGCCCCCAGGCAGCTCTCTGATTCCAACCTTCTGCAAACTAAGTGGATGGGATCCCATATCCCATATTTTTAATCTAATCAATAGGACTCGTGCATAAATACCCTACAGCTACTGTGTAGCCAAAACCTTCCAGGAACACAAAAAGCTTAATTGGATAGAGGAGTCTATGAGTGTAACATGCAATTACAATCACCGGCTGCAGCGTTCCCCTCAAGCTGACGCGGCTCAGCACAGCACTGGGGCCGAGACAATGACAGGCGGGTTGGGGAAGTGCTACCAAGGAAATTGAATGTGTCATCTTCATTCATGACTCAATGATTGTCAAACTCTTCCTGTTTTTTTGGGCCGATCCTGAGCTGCCTTAAATCATTTATCAGTGGGAAATTACCTGTCGTGCTACTGCGTGTGAAATGGTCATTTGGGAGATTCACTCAACATGAAAATCTCAAGCTCAAGGAGCAAAAAACGGTGGTAACACTTTTGCTCCCATACATTTTCTGCAACCACTTATCATGACTCAGACATGCACACCTATGGGCGGCTTGGCAACTGCAATTAACATGTTTTTAGACCATGGGGAGAAACTGCAGGACCTGGAGGAATCCTCACAATGACACGGTGAGAACATGCCAACCCCACGGACATGGAACCCTGGTCCAAGAGGTGTGAGGCAAGGATGCAAACTACTGTGCCACTATGCCACCCTATGCCACCATAACACTTTACTCGAGGGGGCACAAATAAGGTAATACACACTTACTTAATGCATTAATTAACCAGTAACTAAGTGTTAGTTATGTACTGATCTTATGTTCGTCCATCATTAATCAATCATGACAGTTCACGCATTTCATGCAGGATCTATACTAGTTTATGATTTGTTCTTCAGTAGTAAGTACTGTGAGTCTTAGTACTGTGAGTAACTAAGTTATTTGTACCCCCTTAAGTAATGTGTTGCCAAAAGTATTCATTCTTACAAGTATGGGGGTAGTGCAGTATCCCAATGCGTAGGGGTGTGTTTTTGCATGTTCTACACGTGTTTCCATGGCTCTTCCTCCAATGGCCCAAAATCACCACATTTAGGTGAAATGATCTTTCACGTGGCACATGGCTGCTTGTGTGTAGCTCAGTAATGAACTGACATCTCGTGCTGTTCTGCAAATTAAAGGGGTGTCATGTGGCTCTGCAGGTTGCGGGTCGTGGTCAGAAGATGGCCTGTAGGAGGCCCGCGGTCAGAAGAGCGATGTCACTGCTGGCCCACTGAGCAGAGCCCATAACCCCAAGTGCTCCAGTGACCGGCTGACCCTGCTCCCTCAATTGCATGTTGCTAAAACCTGAAAGACAAGGTCTAGTCATTAAACATCTTGCGTTTCCAACGGTACTGCATTTTCAGACATGCTTCAGCTGTGCCTTACATCAATCCACCCCCTTCACTTTTGGCCAGTTCTAAGGTTGCATCTGTTATTCAGCAGAACCTGCACAGTCGCAGGCTTTTAAAGCCACACTGAGCTACAGCTGTACACGTGACAGGTGGTGGCTGCACCTCCATCTAATCTCTGAAAAGGCTGCGTGCTGCGGCTGGCAGGAAAGGCTGCCGCTGGCTGGTTTGATAATCCAGACCCAGTCTTGCTGTCAGGTCAGCATCACCTGCTCACAAAGTACAAAACCTAGTCTGAGTGGTGAGTAGATCCAGGATCCAGGTCCAGTTCCACGTCCCCTAAGATCAAAGAACAAAACTAGCTTTCCGCCTGCAAAGCTTCATGATTCATAACACCAGGTCTATATCCACACCTGTCACTATTAAAGCAGCTGAAATAAAACCGTATATACATTATATTAATATTACTATTTAAAGTACAACAATAAAAATTACATGTTTATGTTTGAATCAAAAAAATGCAGGAAGTTGCAATTGGCTTTAATCTTCCATCTGGGATATTTAACCATCCCGGTTTGTTGCTCTTTGCTATCATCTCTTCTATTTAACATATTTTCCACTTAATCTGGTCATTAACCCCACAAAAATAATCCCTGTCCAGCAGGCTGAATTGCAAGAATGTCTGGAAAATAAACTGAGACTTGAAAATAAACTTTCTGTTGCCCAGAAGTGCTGCATGCCTCATTAATTCTCCCAGGATTAATACTCAGGTCGCATGAGTAAGAAAATAGTGCAAAATGTCCCCAGTGCATGTGAACCACCAAAGTAATGCATGCAGCACACGCAACATATGCCTAAAACACCGCATGAAACCAGCTACCGTCTGTTTTCTTTAAGCCGTTGAACAAGACGGTTTCATATGACTGATTGCTCTTGGGGTGGGTGGAATTTGGGGTCAGATGTAATAAAATCACTATTTTTTTCCCCCCTGGTTTTTCAGCATTCTCCAAATGCAAAAATACCGTCTTTTGTTCATGATTGATAGAGAAAGGAGGAGCAATTTAACAAGCTACATAAATAAGTTTCATAGTAAAATAACAGGCATTTACAAAAAAAAAAACTGTATGTTAATCCAAATTCCCCACCCAAAAAACTACAAGGTTTTTACATATTGACTTGTTAATTATAGGTCTGTCAGTAATTGTTATAATCCTCCAACAGAATATTCTTACCTAAATACACAATTGCAGCATAGAAGTACATTATATTTTTAAAATCCTGCACAGAAGGCTGACTATTTTACGTAAACATGACAAAAAATGGCTTCAAACAACTTTTGATCTTTGATATTAACATATTAACTTGATGCAATAATTGCACAGGTCGCCCAGCCTTGCTGTGTACTGACCATCGGGGATTTCGGGAATTCTCCCAGTCGGCCGGTCATGTGAGGTCCAATCTGCTTTCTCAACCCCGACATCGTATTTTGTATATACCATGGGTGCCAAACCCATCTGTGATGATTAACGGATAACGCATTATGTCATTGGTGGCCATAACCTCCCCCTGGTCAGCGGCAAAATGTACCAAGGCCCCCCCACCCCCTCCAAGGCGACAGGAAATTCCTGGGCTGCTTTGTGTGGCCAGTCCACTGCACTACCTATTACAAAATATACAGGGAGATGCCTTATATAATACCCAACATGCTTCCCCTGGATTTCAGAACCAGGAACTGAACAAAGTTCAGGATTAGATCATCATTTCCATAGTAAGTATTACACTGGACCAAACCAGCCCAGTTGAGCTCATGGCTGGAGGTCACCAGTACTGCTTCATCTCTGATAAAGAATTTAAGTGCAACTTAAAAGTGGCGACATGGACTTGATGACAAAAATACACCAATAACATTTGGAGAGAGAAGGAACGGAACGAAAAGTGCTTCAGTAACCCTCCAAATACATTGTATTCCCTTAGTAACCTTATCCAATCGGTATATAATTTTTTAACGATTATTTAGATTCGAGCGATGTCATTTCAGTACTGCACTTTGTCTTTGATGACTGTCACCAGCGTCTTTACATTCTTTTATCTTTTTATCTAAAATATTTCTGCCTAGAATATTTTTCGGAAATTCGTATCCTTGCCCCACAGTTCAGACGTCAGCGATCAGGAACCAGAACCGAATCAGTGTCGACTTACAGGCTGGGCCAGTCGATCCAATAGGCGATACAGGCGTCCGTTATGGTGTCATCTTATGGGGGGGGGGGGGGGGGGGGGTACACCAACTTGCCAGCCAGTTTCACTTTGTCTCGAACGGTGGGGTGGGCACCGGCGGCGATGCTAATCTAGAGAGTCACATCAGCTAGAACCAGTGCTGATTAGGGGCACCGTCAAAGCTCCTCCTCAATTCTACTCTGTTACCTAACTTTCATCTGAAACTAAATCAGCGTAAAAATAATTACAGCAAGGGCATAGGCTTGATTCCCAAACCGGTAGGGACCAAATCAGCCCCGAATACCCACGGTACTCCTCCAATATTGGCAGTTACATGTCCTTATACCCAAATCTATGCCCTTGACTTAGAAAAAATAAGAGTAAGCATTTGTTCGAAAAGGCACCGTTCAAAACAAATATGATTGATAGGAGCGCTTCTGCCAGTGAGAAAACATCTTCAGCTCGAACATAAACAGTCCGATATTTATTAACAGTCTGCCGGTGACTCGCTCGATTCACCTTCGAAGGAGTTAATTAAAATACCAGCGATTTCATTTCCAAAGTGTCAATCACAGACAGTTTGTAACAGACCAATGAAGAACAACTGAAGTATACACCGTAACGTGTAGTTCTACGGCTTTAGCAGCCTACATTAGTGTGTAGTACGTATATACGTTGTAGCAATAGGCATGAGATGAACATGGAAACCACGTAGAAAATACACACTAAAAATCTCGCACAGATGCACAAAGTAACACACACTCTCAAATATTTGCGTTGTTCACTACAGACCTAGCTGAAGTTGTTTTATACGAGAGGAAAAAATTATAAAAACAGGCTATAAATTCAGAAAATATTACACTTAGAAGACAATAATAAAGTTTAAAACCATAATTTCGGTAAACAACTATAGCCTAAAACCCCCCAGACTGAATTAATAAAGTATCACATTCGCGTTTTCCTGTTTTACGTTGTGTCAGCGGAGTAATTACGGCTCAGTGCAATTTTCATTACGGTGTAAGTGACTTTTAGGGAGTTGTGTAATGATTAGTAAATCGTATTAGGGCAGCCAGTGAAACATAGCAATGTAACAATCAGTGAAGTAGCCCCAAAGCAGAACAGCAAGTGGAAAGCGGACGACAGGACATGCGTTTGATAGCATTTCGTTATAAATGGCTTAAACCAGGGTTACTGAGCAATAAGCCTATATATGGTGGTTATCATAATTTGGCAACTTATTTTTGTTAGCCTACTTCAAAACTGTAAGTCATAAACATCCAGAAAAATGCATACTTGTCTTCAATGAAACAAGATATTTTTTAAATATATTACTTTCCTCTGAAGGAAATTTATAGGCTAATGATGCTGTATAGTCAGTTTAGTGCTACTTTTAGCGAAATGTACAACCGCGTATAAATAGAGAAAACACTATTTTTAATCAGCATTCCCATTTGATTAATGTAATGGCTCCGTCGAACTCCACAGAAGTCATGTATTCTGTCAGATTAATTGCAGCTTAAGGGACCGGCTTTCGATCGACGGCACCGCTAATTCAATTCAGTATGTGCCCGACCTCCTGACACCGGTGCAATTCAAACGCTGTGTGAAACAGTACACATCAATGCGTTCTATTACTCCAGGGGGAGGCAAAAAATGAGATTTTCTGCGCTGGATCACTTGTTTGAACACATTAATAACGTCATCTTGAAAATAAACCCAGGCTGTAGATATGTATTTCTTTTTCATTACATCTATAAAGAGCTGCCAGGGTATGACAGCCATTGCCCCAGATCAGGTCTGCTGTTTTCAGATTAGATCCAGCATGTCCACCTGCTTTATGGTTGCATCTGCTTCAGCAAAATAAATAAATAGATTACATAGATTAGACAGGACAGACAAACAGACAAACTGATAGATAGATAGATAGATAGATAGATAGATAGATAGATAGATAGATAGATAGATGATAGTGCACAGATTGACATTTTCACATAGACAGAAAGCAGTAAAAGACTCAGACGAACCCTGAACTTTCCTATTTAGGCTGTCTATCTAATGATGCCTATTTGCGATCATCTAGCCGAACATGAATGGACTGACTACAGCAGAGCTCCGGAATTCACCGCAATGGCCGTTACTCACGGCACTGGGGAAGGAGCAAAAGCTAAATTTAAGCCAGAACACTGGTGCGCCACCTGGGCGTGCTCGTGCTACCCCCCCCCCCCCCGGTGTAACGGGCACTTGCTAGTTTTCACCTCCCCTTTGCCCTTCTGCCATTCCAGGGTCTGTATTAATTTTTAACCAATGCCATATGGGCCGGGTAAATGGGAGAAGGCAGGGCGGGGGGGGGGCAGGAACTGGCTTATTGGTGTTTTTAGTGCAGCATTGCCGCCCTCTTGCTCTGCAGCCATGGTGACAGGAAGGTCTGCGGCAGTATAAACTCTGAAATTGCTTTTGGAAAGATGGACGGCCGCAGGCCGAGCTCGTTTACGCAAAACACCACCTCTGGCACCGTGTCAGCATCCCCGCAACGGCCGCCCGAGACGGTAAAAGCCCAGGAGTCTATAGTAACTCAGCCAAGTTTGCAGCTTGCGATCAATTTGGTTTCCATCATCAGCAAAAGAAACCGTACACTGCATTTTCCTTACAGTGACAGGAGCTAATGTCCACGTTTGCGGGAGAACTGTATAATTCTAAATGTAAACAAATTATTTAATTCACTATTTAATTCAAGGAAACTGCAATCTATGGCTTAATCACCGAACACCAGAGGTCTTGCCCTCTCATATCAGGTTACTTAACTTGAATGCATTCCTCAAATAGATCGAATTCATGTCCCTGAACGCAAACACAGCATTAGAAGCTCATCACACATTAAGGACAATGTCCAGACATGACTTGGTGAACTAGGAGTCAGCTGTTTAGGTCCAGGATTAAAGTCCAACATTTGGTTCTTATGCTCTCTTCAGAATTCAAGATCCTTTATTGGCCACACACATAGTCAAACAGGTACGACATGCAGTGAAAGGTATCCTGAACCGCCCTTTTGACTGTGCAACATTAGAATAATTTAAGAATTATTTAATTTAATAATTTACTTCATCTGTAATGTGAGGAAATAAAACCCCTAACAGGAGGAGAAAGAGCCTGGCATTGCAAGCCAAGACATACCGAGGGAATCGTTACAAGTGGGATCCAGCATTAGGAATGACTGTAAAGACCCCCCTCTTCACAGGACAAGATGACCTTTCCTCTGAGGGCAGGAGAAATGTTTGGGTTGCTGTCTTTAATTAGAGAAACTCTCCCAGATGACCCTAGTTAATGTACGAGAGTCTGTGTGAAGGGAATGTCATCCTGAAAACAGGACAATGGCATCAGTGGCCAAAAACACATATTTATACACACATCTGTACACACATATAAATCTGCTTAGATGGACTTAGATGTTGGTGTTAATAGACAACAGTAGCTGCAGTGTACAGCTGGTGTGTATGCAGGTATCCAGTGTGAACCGGCTGTCGGTGCTGTAATTACTGTGGCCCCGGAGTGAGTCAGACGCACAGCAGGCATCAGAGTGCTGCCCCCCATCGCTGGGAGGGCCCTGCTTGTGGCAGGAGGACTTTGATATGATAATTGTGAACAGGCAGCAGTGACACACGTCCAAGAGGAGGTATCGGCATTCCGCTCGTTTTGTGGTGCAGAAAGCGTGCAGAGAAGCCTTGGAAAGGGCGTAGAAAGGGCGTAGAAAGAGCGTAGAAAGGGCGTAGAAAGAGCATAGAAAGGGCGTAGAAAGAGCGTAGAATGAAGCGTAAATATCCAAGGGGGTCAAATTAGGCTGGAGGTCCAACTGATTGAACTGGGATTAAACTATATAGATGGGCAACAACATCCACGAAAGATTTACACTTCAAAGTTAGCAAAAGGTAATGCAGGTAGGACCTGTGCTCTCCCCGACGAGCCGAAAAATCAGCTCCTCCACACCTCTAGCAGTAGTCACCGGCAGGAGTTACAGAAAGGCATGATTTGTCTGCAAAACGCCCCATTTCCTTTAGGGGAAAGTGGATCGATTCGGTTCCAGACGCAGCAGCTGCTCGCGCCGAGCTAACAACGGCTTGCTAAAAAGGAAACATTAGGTAACATATGTCCTGTGATATAGATCGAGCAGACTAGACAGCTGGCGTCGCCATTTGGGGGCCGATCCCCAAGGGGGCCACAAGCTGAGATCACCGCATGCAGGCTCACATCAGAGCAGGAGAGACCATGCTGGTCCTGCTCCCCTCCCGACTCTGCAGAAGGAAGCTGTGAGAAAATATTAGAAAATACCCATAACTGCAAAAAAACAGAATTATCACCCAATTATAAAAATTTTTACCCGCATCTCTTATATTGACCAAAAGACAGGCTACAGCATATGAAATATATCACTTCATATTCACTCAGTAATGCTGGTACAGTTTGTTCATTAATTCAGCTTTGTTACCAGGCAGAAACGTATTGCTCAAACAACTGGGGTGTAAAACGGCCAAAAAGGGTGTAAAAAGGGTGTTTTTTTTTCCCTTCTACCATTTCCTCTGATCTGTCTCCATGCAGGTTACATCTGAAGTTCACTGAATCGCATTAAATAGCGCGGCAGAGGAAATACATTTCGCCGCCCCTCGCCGTGCCCCCCGTGACGTCCGTAATTGTCGGCCGACGAGCGTCTCTCTGAAAAGCCGGAGCGAGGCACATTCTCCCTCCCCCCCCCCCCCCGCCTCTCCGCAATTAAAGTCATTAGAGCCGAATTATGGCCGAACAAAAGTGCGCATCTCTGCAGACTCGGCTGGAGAGGCAGCAGGCGTCTGCTTTCAGCCGGCTCCGCGTCGGGGGCCACAGCTGCATGATCAATAGGGATTCATCCAGCTAAACGGAATAGTTGGCTGATCAGGGAGGGGAGGTGGGGTAACCTGACGTAGTGAAGGACGGAGAGGGGCACCGGGATGATCTCTTCCCGCAGACCTGCCCTGTCAGAATCAGAATCATTCATTTATCGGCAGTACTTTTACACACGGGAAGTTTGCTTTGCGATGTTCGTGCAACACAGTCAAGGAAAATCGAGAAAATGTAATAAATACGTTCAATCCATCCATCTTCCATACCTGTTTTTCCTGTACAGGGTCACAGGGGTCTAGATCCCGTCCCGGAAGCTTTGGCCACAAGGCAAGCAATAACCCAGTATGGGGTCCCAACCCACTGCAAAACACGCACACGATTTTCCAACTGTGATTGATCTTCTTGGGGGAAACCGGAGAAAACCCACAATGACACAGAGAAACATGCAAACTCTATCATGCATGGCATCAGGGCAGAGACTCGAACCCCAGTCCTAGAGGTGCGAGCCAATAAAATTAACCACTGTGCCACTGTTCTGCCCCCCTAATAAATAATGTACGTAAAATAAAAAATAAACAATGTGCCTAGTGCAGATAACGTGCATTGTGCAATGTAGCAGCAGGTTCGTTAAATGGGCTAGGGGCGTATGGGGGGGAGATGGGTGATGCGATTTCATGAACACGGGTTGGATTATGGCTACACTACCAGTTAGTCACCCTCAAGATCTTCAAGAGCTTCTCATGTATGACAAAGGGCACAAAATGCATGCATGCACCAACCTGCGCTCGTCGACCATCCACTCCGCTAATCACACTGCCGTGCTCCTCCTCTACCATCTTAACCTCCGTCTTGCACTTCCACGTTCCCCTGCCCCCACTTGACGGACCAGAACAAACCAAACCTCAATCAAGGACCCGAAACGCCTCGCGGTAATTACACGGCAATCGGAAAATGTCATACGATGTTATTATGCCTGAAAAGTGGGACTGATGAATTGGACTCAGAATCCCGTTGCTGCTCGTTGACTAGCTGTGCACATGGTGGTGTAGACATACACACAAGAGTTGATGATGGGTAGTTAACAAGGTATAACAAATTGTGTAGGAGGGGTGTATAATATGCAATTTCACACTGGGCTGTCTGGAGGCCTCGCAGTGACCATCCTCATCCCGGGTTTCTTTCCAATCAAGCAGCACTTCAATGGCTGTTAGAATTTTGGGCTACGTTTGTTTTTTTTTGCTATCTGCTCAGCATTCATTCCAGCCATTGATGACAGGTTCGCTTATTTATGGAACCAATAGGTGGGGGAGGAGATGGAGGGACATTGTGAAGCGTTTCCTCCTCACTGATGAGTCCTGGAGAAAAGGTCACGGAGAGATGAAGGGAACCATCGTCAATCAGCACTGGGCTCAGCGCCTGTATGGCCATGATCCGGACTATGGCAGGTAATGCAAAGCTGCCAGTTCTCTGAACCCCACCCTGGGTGTCATTCTAAATGCGATGCCCACTGGATCCGCACGTACATCTGTGTAGTGTGTCATGCAACTACTCCATTCTGTGTCCAGGGTGTCGGCTTTTGTGATGGCTGTCAATAAGCCAGCTTGCCTGTTTATATTTTGACTTGCAAACTCGCACTGTATAAGTGATTGTAAGATGGAAAGATGGATGCTTTTATTTCCCTCAAAAATTTTAGAGAGTGGTTTATTTAAAAAAAATTATAATAAATACAATTGCTTTTCTGCGTTGCCTTATTCCAAAACATTTACTACGGACAAAATACACTTTGCAGCACTTACCCTATTGCATTGACTAATTTAACTAAAGGTTAATTTAATATTTTGTCATTTGAAAATCTCTAGAACATAGCGAAAAAGTTGTACAAGCACCAGATGCATAAATTACATCAGACGACATCCCAGCTGTACTACTCAGAAAAACTGTTACGGTTTATTGCAACATCAACGCATATTTTAATCAGCTTGTTTTGAGTTGCGAGGTTTGTGCAAAGACTACGAAAACTGGGAAGTATTTCTGTTAAATGCTAAGATAGGAGGATCACTGGAGGGGATTCGGGCAAAGGTGTCTTCCCCACATCCTCTTTGGTTTTAATCTGTCATCTTCGATATCAACAAAATCATTTCTGAATCGGTACCTGCATCAATGGTTCAACACGGATTTTCCACGGTAGATTATTAACAGCGTAATTAAAGCGCTGGTAGACAATACCTGTTGATACGCTTTAAAAATCCGTGTATTAAAAAAAAATAAAAAGACAAGAATAATTAATTTGTGATTATAATTTAATCAGGATTTACGACTTCACTCTAATTACACTGCAGAGGTAGAGACGAAACGGTCCATGCGTCTCACGTGCTGCACGTTCACTAACTACCAGGGGGTAAAATCGCCATTAAAATTAATACCAATTTTAGCAGCCACGAGGAATTTAAAATATAGGTTCAGTTGGCGATACTAAGTCATCCTGCCCCCACAACCTAATGTCAATCGGACACAATAATAAATGGAAATGAATGGACGGCGCGCCTCGCTGCTCAAGGCTCAAACCTGTTAAACAATCCGCCAGCTTTCACAACCATATTCATGCTTTTTACGTTTGAGACTGACAAGCTAAACCGGAAAACCGGGCAACGCAATCAATATGCAGATTTGGTAAGTTTTTAAAGCGTAGTCGTAAATATCTCAGAGCCATAACTTAATTGCTGCTATATACTCAGAATTTATTGGTCCCCAAATGAAAAGTAAAACAAGGAAATCATAAGTGTCATATCCTCTGAATAAGATGTTAATCCTAGGCAAAAAGAGTGAATTGCAGTAACTTCGTCCATATTGCTTTGAGCCGATACGTATTCTCAAACACATTGCACGGCGTTTCGGTCGTATATCAGCTGGCCCTGAAAATTATTAATCAGAAACACAATACTAGTTTATCATAAATGCTATATGCTTGAATAATTAAAGCTAGTATAAGGAGAAAACCATAATATGAATTTAAAAACACAATTTGTACATCTGCAGTTTTTTAATGCTCCTCATCACCATGGAAACAATCCTTTTTCATACCTCATGAGTGCAGAGATGCCCCTGAATATGTCAGACTGTCATGACTGCTGGCGATTACGCAGATCACACAGCAAAGGAAGGAAGAGGGAGGGCTTCATGCGCTAAGAGATACGTAAAACATTTCCCCTCGTTCGTTCCCCAATGTGCTTGCACAGCACTTTAGCATTTTAGTGACTATTCTCAGGTAAGTAGACAGGCACTTTGATGATTAACACGTTTGTTTTTAACGTGTTGAGTGTGTCGCTCGTAGCGTAGCACGGTTGCCTCACACCTTCATAGTTTGGGAATTCAAACCCAACCTGTGACTCCATACTTCCTGTGGGTTTCTTCCTATAGCCAGGTGATATGTGGCATGTGTTGGGTTTGGATTCTGACCAGGGAATAGACATGTAGCCATATAGTAAAACTATGGGCTTAAACCTCCCTGAAATTTGTTTGCGCTTGACCAGATGCACTGCCAGGTAGTGAAATAACAAGTTTGAATCCCACCCCCTTTGAAATTTGCCAGATGCCCCTGAAATTCATTTCTGGCTACAGGCGTACCAGCATGTACCCCAGCCTGTCCCAGCTGTGCCTTCCTGGGCCAGGCTTCACCCACCCCCTGATCTTTGCACAGATAACCGGATGGACGTATAATGTGCTGGTAGCGACTGCAGCCGAGCTTTGCAGCATCTTTAATGGGTCTTTAATGTAGTAAGTCTGCATGAAAATGCGCTGGTTTCATAGTCCACCACTGACCCCCACGTCTTAGAGAAAAAGTTCAGCTTGGTCAGAGGAACACGCACAAATCAAAGAATGACTGCATGTTAGAAACATTCCAGCAAAATGCTCCCGTTCACCTTGTTACTCTCCCAACGGCAGAAGTTCAGCTGGCAAAGGCCTCCCAGTCATTCCTTGGCCCAAATGACGAATAACAGACAATAAAAACGCAACGATAGCCGCACAAACTGAAGAAAACAAACCCCATGATGGATTGTATTTTACAGGAAATACCTACACATCTGATATGTTGAGTGATTTCCTTATAAGGATAGAGCCACTTTTATTAAATGTTTCTCAAGTCAAGTTTCAGACCCGTTGGGAACCTCAGGAGTGGACGGCAGGAAACCAACCAGGACCTATTGATTGTGAGATCTGTGATCCCCCCCCCCACCTCCTCAAAAAACCCCACCACAAAAAAAGTTCTGCACCTTTAATAAACCTTTGCTATGCATTCAGAGATGCCATGTTTTGTAGTCAACTGAATGTACAATGAATTCAAATTCAGTATCAGTCCTCTATTTATAGACATGGAGAGGAACAGCCTGACTCATCTTCTGAGACAGATTCGCCATAGTTTCAGAGCTGTGATCAGGTGCCGACCCACGCCGAACAAAGCAGGACAGGTGAAACTGTAACAAAAAGAGAGGGGTGTTCACAGACTCTTCCTTAAGAATGACGTTCTAATAGTCTTTGCTCAAACAAGCTCTGTGTCAATGCAAAATCCGTTGGTTGAAAAAATGCAGAGGCTTTCTGCGGTTCCATGAAGTTGGAACCCATGTCTGTCCAGTTCCCACAATGCCATGCTACATATGCAACAGGGCTCGGTACGGATGGTGAGTCCCTTTTGAAAGCCGCCTCCTGGTTTGACCTTGTGATGACAGTGCTCAAGCCTTGTTGATTGCTTTAGTCTGGGGGAGCATGCAGTATGTCCCAGCAGTGCCGTGTCACCGATCCAGCGACACTCCCCACTCAGCTTCGCTAACTTTGCGCTATCGATCGAGCCTTCGTTTTTGGCCCACGCTCCAGACGTGGGAACCGCACTGAAAATGTGTCTGGCAAAGAAACGGCAGTGCAGAACCAGATCCCGGCGTGGACTCTTATTAGACGCCAATGTGCTTCTGCGGTAATTATTTAGGCCTTATTTTCACACCCTGTGTCGCCGTACGCCAACCACCCAACGTGCTCTGCTGCTTGAAACCTGTTAGCCTGTGTTCCGGATATAAAAATCACAACTCTCGTCTCTCCGTAAGCATCTGCCTAACATAGGTTCGTGGGAGTTGGAGAGGGATTCCTTCTAGCTACTTCTCAGACTCACAGTATAGCCCCCCCCCACACCCCAGCCCCCCAGTGTCAGCCCAGCCCGAGCGGGTAATTATCTGGTTAGTCCACATGTCAGCTGTCTGGCACAGCCTGAGTGAACAGAGACAGCCCTGTTATCCGTGCACACTGCACAGTGCACACTCTCCCCTTCATCAATTCACTGCCTCTCTCCCTTACTTTTTTTTCCAATGTTTTGGTTCCTCGCAAAAATTAATTAATGCCAGGATTTTCGCTTGCGTCAATTTCTGCAGGAATGTTCAGCGGTTGAGGGTGGTGGTGTATGTGCTTTTGGAATTCTATTTATTTATGCATTCGATTTTCCTGGTCCTAATTATTTTTACGTTGCCCAAATTCACTTAACCGAACCTTTGAAGACAGCAGCCAGCACCCAATGCGTCTCTAACCGTGTTTGGTCAGGGCATTTATCTCCATTTATTCTCCACAGCAAAAGTGGTACTGGTTACGTCGTGACATTTAAGAAAATGCTAAGCATGATGCATTTTATAACTGGGAGTTTAAGCAGCAGTACAGTATTTCAGGCACTGAAGACATTGCCACTGTTGCTTTGTTTTCAAAAGACTTTCTTAACAATTCCTAGCATCGGACACCTTACCTACATATGTAAGTTCCCACTGGCCTCAGTGTTCCTACCAGTCTGATGTTGGATTCATTACCCATCATACACATTGTTACTTGCCATGAGCATCACCTTGGGAACATCTGAGAAGTGCAGGTCAGCTTCGTATTCAACATTTCTAGTGCTCTCAATGTGAGCGATCATGAGAGTTTCTTCATTGAGGTGAAACATCTCATCTACCATTAAGAAGAACCCTAAGGGTAAAGAAGTGATGTACACTGGACTGCCTCTGGTCCACACATCTCCACCTTGAAGTCTCTAGTGGGCTTCACCTAGCTGTCAAGTATAGGAGCTGTACTAGTGACAATAATCACAAATTAAGATATGTGTAAAACGCGGATTTGAACACAGGTGACTTTGACTCTCTGAACCAAAGTTATAAATATTTATCCAGCTATATTTGCCTGTATAGATTAGATATGATAATACTTCATCAATAAATGGGGGGTAACATGTTCTGCCAGACAACATAACAAAAAACCAGTCCCAGGACAACAGTCCCCCTCCCTCTCCCCCCCAGAAGGTAGTGGACCTCACCTGTCCTGCTAACGGCACAGGAATACCCTGGGAACGAAGGCTTGTGACGCGACTTACCCCGGCCACTCTGCTTGATGCCATCCAGGAGGTTCTTGTAGTCAATGTGCTCGTGTTCATTGAACACCAGATTGTCGGCGGTGATATTGTCCACCAGCAGCTCCTTGTAGATGCCCTCCTCGGCAAAGTAGCAGGGCCGGTCATCCAAGTTGTTGTCATCGAACATGAGTAAGGCGTTTCTGAGCCAGCCGAAGTGGTGGTGCATGTGAAGGGCGAACTCCCCGAGCTTCCGGTGTGTGGGGCCCGTGTTGGTGATGGACGGGTACATCTTGAAGTCGAAGCCCACAGCAGGGGCCCCTGCCGTCACCATGGGCAGGCCCCAGTGCGACGTGAAGTAGCCCACCGGTGACGAGGTGTAGTCGCAGCCCGGTCCGATGAAAGCCCAGGGATTGTGGGTAAACTTGAGGTCAACAGCCAGCAGCGGGGCGATGGACTCAGAGCAGATGCCCTCATCGTTCTCGCTGTTCTCGAACACGTACCGAACCCGGTAGCCCGGCAACAGAGACTGGTCTCGGTTGATGCAATCAATGGCGCGCTCCAGCGCGGGGCCGACGCGGGGCCACGCCCACGGGTATGACGTGTTGTTGCGCGGCAGAATCACAGCCAGCACCACATCTTTGGCTGCTCCATCCTGCTGGCGAGGGCTCCCCATCTTGGCTGCATCACCTCCCCAGGCCAGCAGGAGAAACAGCAGCAGCAGCTCCTCTCCAGCCATCCCACTCTCCTCTGGAGCCCAGGCTTCGGGTGACTGTGTGGGAGCTGAAGTAAAGAAAACACACTTACACACTCAAGCCCGAAGAAGCATCCCATGCCCCCCGCTAACAGGCCTCTACACTTTGTGGTTCAAATTAATTAATTTTCTCGGAGCCCTGAGATGACCTCATACATTTACCTTATGACGTGTATTACTAACATTTAATCTCATACAAACTTTCATTGTGTTATATATAGCCTACCGAACATAACATTTTTCTCATATTAGATACTGACACAACTAAAATAAAAAAACGACCGACGTCGAGCTATAGCTAATGAACACTTGTAAACTGTACTATTTTTTTCCTCACAGTTATTACAATTATTGCATTTATTTGCAGATTTTCTATGCACGAAAAAGGAAATAAAGATCAAAACTAAATAAAACACATTTGAACTTATTGCCAAATTACATACGTCAATAAAAAATAACCAGAAAAATCTTTTAAGTGTAAGAGCTAAAGGCCTTATAATATACCTCTTCTAATATTTATTAGCATGAAACGTTTACGCGTTAAGTGATCACTAAAAAAATGGATTAAAACAACTACCGCGGAGACTAGGGCAGATTACAACAACCGTGCAGTGTTAATATTCAATTTCAAAAGTAGACTACCGTTATTAAATATGAATATCACTAGACTTTTTTTTTTCAAAATAAAAACTCCACTAGGCTAGAAAATCAGAACAATGTTATTTTCCGCATATGCTATTGCTTAAATCCTTCGCTCTTCAACATCAACACAGTTGATCAATGAAACTTGAGAAAGATGACTGAGCACCGGTACGCACCGCACTGTCAGACTCCCCTCCTCAGCACGCAGGAACGGGCTGAAAAACGCACACATGCCTCCGTTAACGTCAATGACCGTCGCGTCAAGCTAGATCGCTTTATAAAATCAGATTACCTCAGAAGAAGGAGTTAGTCACATCCATGTTTGCTGCCGGTTTCGCTGGAAATCCAGAGGTCGTTGATTAATACGCGTCCGCTGATGAGGGAGGCTGCAGGCGGCTGTGAGGAACCGAGAAAGCGGCAGCAGAGCAGCCAGGCGCCTGTAACGAAACGCCGATCGCGCAGGAGCTTCAGCTCATGTTCAGCGAAGATCTGGATCTCAGCCGCGATCCTCACCGGCATCGGAAGAGGCGCCGTCGCGCCAGTATATGAGCTTGCCGATCACTGGGCGTCAAGAACGTGAAACATCGGAGTGAATTTGTTATACACAGATAACCATAAAGTCTTCTACTTAAAACCACGGAACTAAATCACGATTTTGATACAGCATGGAGATATATCCATTTGAAATCAGATCTGAATATAGATCAGTCTTTCCATCTATTGAAAAAAAATAACAATAGCAAGATCTAATCTGATCTGCCCCTTATAGGGCCCTGAGGGTCAGCTGGGTAAGCTCTTACAGAAACGAAGAAAAAACCAAACTGGCTGGTGGAAGGCAAGGCAGTGCACCAAGTTCTGGATGATCTAGCATGGTGAGCCCAAAGTTAGGCTCCTGAAGATGTCTTATTGCCTGGCAGAGAGTTCTCCCTCGTCGCCCCGCCTCTCCTATGTGTTTTGCTCACCGCTGTCTGACAGGGGGGTCAAATAACGCTGGTGTAACAGGCAGAGCAGCCTGATGAGTAAGTGACTGAAGATGTAGCGCTCTGAGATACCCTGTGTGTGTGTGTGTGTGTTAGTTTCCGCTCACTGCTGGGGAGGCAGGCACCAGGAGAGAGAGAGTAGAATGCAGGGGTTGGTATTTATCAATGTCTCTCCCGTACCTCTCCACCGCTCAGCTGTAGCGAGAAGCCTAAAGTCAAGAACAGCTTAAGTGTTCCTGTGTGATGCAACCGGTGACAGCCAGCCCCCCCCCCCCCCCCCACCTGCATTTCACAGGCACATAACAGGATGGGGATGAGGGGCAGAGCATCACTGCATGCTGGCTATGGGGAGGGTGGTCCCTGCTCATTGTGAATGGCTCCTTCAGCCAACCCCCCCCAGTACTGAGTGATGTAAACAATGCATAACTGGTGTCCCTTTACACTCCCCCCATCTGCCAGCCACAATCCATAAATGGGATTTGATGGAATGCATGACTGAACCGTACTCAAGTCTTGGGCAGGGAAAGGAAAATTTTAAAGCTATTTACCTTTGCAGTAAGTGTATATTTGCTGTAAAAAAATTATATTGACACAGTTTAACATTAAAATGTATTTAAATTAGAGTAACACAATAATATCTATCAGGACTTTCTTCTGTTCTCCACTAAGTTACTGACGCCTCGCTAGATGGCTGGATGAACATCGCTTCAGTCCCCAAACCTCAGCCATTCCATGTATTTGTTAAATTTCACCACCAGTTCACTTAATTAATTAACATAATTAGTTAAATAACTACCAAACAGGATATGCTACTGATCAGGTCATCTAATACATGGGTATACTGGACGGTTACTGCAAATACTGGGGTGACTTTAGGAGAGGTATTGAATTGGCTGAGCTGACAGCATTTTACACAGACATGAAGATCATTTAAACAGCGTTTTCTTTGCCTGCCTAAGATTTTGAACAATACTGCAGTTCAATGCCATCTCCATCTCCGTTCTTCCTTACACCCCCCCCATAGCATCCTATCTCCGGCTAGCAGGGTGACCGTGTGCTTGGACATTTGATGGATTTCTTTTTGCCTTTAAATCAGCTAATTCTGTTCCTGCAATCTCCCACGTGCCCTTTGATGACAAACGGTGATCAATAACCTGCACCAATTTCATAGTGGAACGTAAAAGACAGCAGCAAGCTGCTGAAAGATGCGGCAGGTCGTAAATTATTGCTGTTCCGACAAACTTACTTTCACCCCGGCTTCTGTCTCCTTGCATATTGAAATTAAACAGTCAATTCCATCCCCACCTACTTAGCTCTCCCTGGACCTGGCACCCCAACAATCTCCATGGCCTGTAGCTACTGACTTCCACGGCTGAAAAAAAGCAAAGTGCAGGATAATGTTTCCAAAACAGGATGCAACACAATAGTCCTTTCCTCTGACCCTCTCTCTCTATCTCTCTATCTCTCTTTCTCTCTCTCTCCGTATCACAGAAGGGCAATATACTCTTGGTAGAGAGAGCACTAAACGATTTCTTTCTACCAACAAGCATTCTGTCCTCACAGCTGCCTCTCCATCTCTGTAACACGCCGCCATGATCTTCATACAGTAGAATAATCAGCCCCCAACCATTTATATTGATATTCTTATCCAACAGGCTTGGCAAATATCCAGGAGGAAGCAAACAGCAGGAACAGCTCGGACTGTGGGTAAGATCCTCCGTCTGCTGCTGAATGCCTATTGTGGTCCATTCACTCACATTCAGTATTTGCCCAGTAAATGAAACCACAATGAAGACTCGCTAACAAGTCACAGTGCGCAGTTATTAGGGATAATGGACCTGGTTGAATATGAGGTATCCATCCTACCCTAACTCATGCATCAACAATCGTTTCCATTCCTGCAGCTGTGGTCCATCCATACACATGAGAGGCGGGGCCACCACACCCCAGTATGCTGGATTATTACATTTATTCTAAACTGACATTCAGTGCAACATGAACCATTCCATATTGCACACAGACACACATTCACACACATACATACACTTCCCTCAAACGACTGTAGCTAAGTTTCATGATTGATTTTGAAATTCTGTTCTTTTGCCATCTAGCCATAGAAGTATAACACACACACACACACACACACACACACACACAAAGGAGGTGGGATTCATTCTCCCGGCTGTAGAGGAATCAAGTGACAGCGTTTCCCGCTGAGCCAACATGACACCCTTGACAAAGGAAGTCATCCCTAATTCAGCCTGACCCTTTTTATTGAATGAAAGCTGTTTTTTTCCCCCTGTGATTAATTTTGACATATTGATCCCACTGCGGATCTTGGAAAGGTACAGATACGATGTCCCCCAGTAAACATACACCAGAGCTAGCTGGTGAAATGAATATCACGTCATTGGCAATGTAGAGAAAAACCATTTCCCCAAGTACCAAAAAATGTTCAAGAAATTGTACTCCATCCGTCCCGTTACAAGGGTACAGCCATGCAGCAATGGTACAAACTTTTACCTGTTTTTCTGAGTGTGGGATAAACAGTTGGGAAATGGATGGATCAGTGGATGGTGGGATAGAAAAATAAATAACTAAATTAATAAGAAACAGAATCAAAGAGGGAATTTGAGATTGTAGCTTTCAAGGAGAATTTGTGAATAATAATTTAACCTCTCTGCCTTTCTGGTGTCCTCGGTTTCTTTCAGCAAATTATATAAAATTGTCTAAAATTCAGACCTGCAGCCTGTGTAATTGGAGGCGCACAAATCAAAGGAAGAGGCTGACAGGCGCAGAGACGGTCCGCAGCCTCCAGATTCGGAGCTGCGGCTTAAAAATAGGAGCTCCAATGCAAATACCAGGGCTTCTACAGAGCAAAGCTGCCAGCCACCCACGTTTGCTGACACGGAGCTCATATGTCAGTTTCTGCTGCACTTTGCACGGTATGTTAGCAGCTTAAAGTTTGGTACGTGTTGTACGTCTCTAGGGTGAAGTTTAAGTAAAAATGTTCAATGCGGTATGGCTAAGTCCTGTACTCTCTCCTACACACCGTCCCCCACGAGCTGCGGTGCAGATTTCGTATATAAACATTTACATATTACAAAAAGTGTCGTGAGCGTGTAAGTTTGGCTTGCAACGGAGAGGAAAAAAATCTCTTGCAGCCTTACATAAGCAAGCACATCTTTAATATTTGGCATTTGTTCTTCTCCCTCGAGAAATATTCTCTGCTTGTCTCCTCTGAGATTGTCACCAAGCCTATTGGAAATGAATCAAGCATTATTATTATGATTTGCGCCAGTTTATTCAAGTCACAAGGCGACGGCTGCATGTTCCGCAGATAAAGTGCAAACCTGAACCGCAGTCCATACCTGTGTCATATGGGAGCGTCATCTGTGTTTTGCAGAGTTGGATTGGACATCTATGTCTTCTAGCTTTTATACAATATATGTCTCGGCACTGGAAATTGTTCATTCCAAAACTAATCAACCAAAATCCCCTTGTTGTTTCCTCTTTGTATTAATCTGACGTCATGAAAAACAAGCACAAGTCTGTCCATGTAATTCATTCATTGAAGGGGATATGTATATTTTGGTCAATTTTGTCGCATAATGGAATGGAATACCTGATTTGACTACTATAAATAATTTCATTGTGTCTTGCATACATTCTCGGCCACAGATATCAAGCACCAAATGACGACTCTGCAGTGTTTTAAAAAAAATGTTTTTAAACACATAAATAAAAAAAAAATATTTCGTATTTTGTCCCGGCGCCCCAGTTGTGCCTGCATGCAGCCGTCCTTCGCCGTCACCAGACCAGCTCCATCGATCGGCCGTCTGAATTAGCCTTTAATTCCTCGCTAACAGGCGCTTCCAGTAACTCTCCCGGAAAAGAAAGTGCAGCCGCTCCGAGATCCGGGCGTCTGCTGCGCCCAGAAATATCCAGCTCCCACATCAACATTAAAAACGCGTTTACAAATAAATACCAGCTACCAAATTCTTTACTACTTGCAGGATAATATACTGCTCACATATAATCTTTTGAATTGAATTGAATTCCTTTATTGTCATTTTACACAGTACAATGAGATTCAATGTGAAACTCCATATATTTAGTACAAACAGTAAAAAATATACATCATCAAGACATAAATACAATGCACATATACATATGCAAACAGTTCATAAAATGGCTCAGGTTGTACAATGTTACAGTTGTACAAAGGTTACAGTTTAGCGCAAAGGTTACAGTGAGGTAAGTGTAATTGCATATAATTCTACATTTGTGGCCATAAACACGTAGATACATTTTTTTTGCAAGCGATTAAGGCAAAACAAGCGATCTAGTGCAACAGTTTTGCTCTGGGCTGTGCTGCTGTTTCTGCCTTGATTGTACTGTGTTGATGCGATGGCAAACCGCGACATTTCAGTATGGCAGGCTACTGATGGATCTAGATAAACATTCTATTACGGCGTCCATTAGAATTAATTTTCGCGGTCACAATGAATCCTTGTTCTATATTTAGCAAACGTAATGTCCTACATTTAATAATTACCTCATTTACTAAGGCAAATATTAGGAGGTTCCCTGGATTCAGATTCAAAGTCAAGGGGGACTGAGGAGGCTTCTTGGTAATTAGAGAGAATTAATAATTGATGATTATACTATTAATACTATACGGTGGAAGCTGCTGCTGAGCTGTAAGAGATCGAGTTGCTTAATTATTAAAACAACAAAGAAAAAAGTGTTTGTTTTGAATCCCTTGCAGCGTAGAAGCGTTTGAAAATGTCCAGCATTTTAATCTGATCAATCCGATAGACAGCGACTCGCTGTGGTGGCTGTTGCCGACTTCAGAAAATCGACAGTGATTTAATAAGGTACGGCGGTTAAGTCCAGACGTAGGAGAAAACTCACGACGTGCAAGTGTATATAGAACTCAAGACTGGTAATTAACACATAAATCGTTGCCATTTGCAAAATTACACGTGAGTTGCCCTATTTAAGAACTGCTTACTTTTTATGAAACATACCGCAAACTTTCCACAGGCCAGTTAAATTCGGACTCTTTTTAATGTTCTGTGGAGATAGTTATATCTTACGTTTATTTAGTAGAGGCGTTTATCCAAAGTGACGCACAATTGTGAAAGCAGGGTCACCCAAGGTCCCTGGATCAATGAGGGGTTTACCGCCTCGCTAAAGGGCCCAAAGGTGAAATTACACTGACGAATCTGGGATTTGAACCGGTGACCTTCCGATAACAGAAACCCGAGCCACATACCACCTCTAACCTCTCCTCAAAATAATGATACAAACAAACTAAAATATATATATATATATATATATATATATATATATATATATATATATATTTGAACCTTCTGTTATAATCATTATTTATGTTCCCCGCAGTTCTTAGATCTCTCAGAAATAAACAGGTGTAAAGTTCTTGAGAACTTCAGAGTGCTTGGGTCTTAATGCATTTTAAAGCTGTACATTACGACGCAGGCCATTATCATCTACAGTTATTGGAAAACATAAAAGACAGTTCAATAAGATTGATCACGCTGGTACCATCTGGCACGGTGCCACATAACCAAAAAGGAGAATCTGAGTAATAGCATTTTATTTACATCTAACATAAAAAAAGATGGCAACAGTGAGGTCATTCAATACCCAGATGGAGCGCATGAGTCATAACGCTTATTGGCAAGTCAGTAGCCGCTGGTACTAGGCAGCTACATTTCAGTAGCGTGGTCCATCTAATTCATCTATTCCAGGGGTGATTCAGCTGTTACGTGATAACCGGTTATCACGTAACTCACAGGGAATAAGCCCATCGGCACATAAGGAGAATGTAGCACATTCAGTCGAGTGACTGCTGCCTTACACTATGCTGCATCCCCATGTGATGCCCGTCATACCTCAGTCAGCTTCAGCATTTCTCAGTCCTCCGCTATGAGTGCCGTCAGACTCACAGCTCTGACTCCATGGCCCCAGCAACACCACAGGCTGAGCTACTGACCAGCTGACTGGCGCCTCAATTCCAAACAGAAGCCGGAGACAACCACATCCACACACTGACTTGGACATGGATGGTCTGCAGGGTGTCAGGGCTCAGCCTTAGACATCCTCATCGAGCCGGCCGAGGTCACTCAGGCTTCTGGGTAGGATGCCTCCTGGACGCCTCCCTGGAAGGGGGTGCATCGGGCATGTCCAACTGCGGGGGGGGGGGAGACCCCGGACACACCAGTGAGATAAAGCCTCAGTATCCCTAAGGAGGAGTTGGAGGAGGTGGCTGGGGAGAGGGAAGTCTGAACATCTCTGGATGAGTGGTGATGGATGGATGGATGGATGGATGGATGGAGGATTGCACGGCTGGAGGTCTGGGCAGCCAGCCAGTCTTGAACACATTCTCCACTGACGTGCCTCCCCCGCTCCTCACATTTCAGGTCGTCATGCATTCTTCCAAAACCAAGAACCATTTTTTTTTTGGTTCATTCTACACGTACAATTTAATATGTAAAACGTTTATTTTTAAACTGCTTTCAAACCCAAAAAAGGAAAAAAAATCAAATGGAACAGTGGCCCAGAAATTGAAAGCTAGCAAAACTGAGAAATGAACACTAAAAGTTTATAACTACTCAGATTAACAATGGGGTTTCTGAATGTGTTCTGAATACATTGTTTAATTTGACTCAGACTTGCGCAAGAAATGGCAGAACCAGTTCAGGACCTTATTTAGTGAAACGTACACTCCTTAAGGGGCAGGGGAAGGGCTGTGCCCGTAATATGCCAGCCTTCATAATCAAAGTCATTTTTCATAAGGGGAAAAAAAATGCAGTAAGAGTCCAAACACAACATTAAAAACTCAAAAGTTTATTTTTATTCCATCGTGATCTATGGATGTAAACTATTCAACACAGAAAAGGGGGGAATGTACAAAAACTGCAAAACAGAAAAAAAAACCTTCCTCTTCAAAGAGCGTGGTGGGGGTTGGAGGCGGTCAAAGATTATTAGCTGGTGCGACACCACCCTAGAATGAGAGATTTTTAAATATCAGTCAGGATTTGATCAAATGACATCCAATTTAGAAATGTGTGGCAGTGACAAGCTTTTCTCCCCCCATTCAAACTAACACTGTAAAACGCCACTGGGGCTGCAGGCAAGTCACCACTGACGTTAATACACCAATGAACACATCAGAAGTGGTGTTAAAAAAAATAAAAGCTTCTCACATTGACTGGGATGTGAATTCAAAGCCAGACTATCAGTGTTCAACATTTTCATTTCAGTATAAGGAAAAAAAAAAAAAAACACCTGTTTTTACTCATCGACAACCTTGGCTACTGTACTCAGTCTCTTGTGGGACTTGAGCTAACAATGACTAGGTTACAAATCTACAGCCTTAACCCTGGAACACACCGAGCAATCGCCCTGTTGTGAAATTTGCCGACTGCAGCTGTGCCAGTGTGTGCATCACGGCCGGACACGGTTGGTCCCCGTTGGTGCAGTTTTGGCTGATTTAGCTGCTGAAAAGGGCGTCGGAGCTGGCCGGTGAAACCGAGCTCTCCGATTGGGCTGTATGACGACCGACACCTCTATTCGTGTCGGTGTGATCCAGCGTAGATTTTCATAATTGATGGAAGCACATAATTTGGGTGTCAGTCTTGGTTGGCACAATTCTTTAAGCTTCCTGCTGCCCAGGGAGATCAGCTAGGTGTGATATGGGGGGCATATGGGAGAAATTACAGGCAGTAATAAAAGCCAGTGAAGGCAGGCTAAATCCCGTCGCCATTAGCCCAGGCTGTGTCACTCACCTCCTGGCTGCTGGCTCTCCGTTCTAAGCCACCTCCCCCATCACCATCACTCCTGCGTCTCCATGCTCTCCTCCTCTCCCTCCCCTCCGTCTTCCAGTGCCTCGTCATCCCCCTCCTTCTTCTCCGGTGGCTTGTCATAGGCCTTCTCTGAAGGCGTCACGATGACCCCGTCCCAGGTGGACATCTCAGAGGCCAGATCTAGGAGAAGCATTGGCACTGGTCAGCATTCACATGCTCAGCCTGCACAGAGCTGAGTGCTGGGTGGGTGGGGGGACAGGTCATTCTTTGGGGTACACTTCAGGAGGTCGTAACTCTGGGATTTTATCAGAATCAGAAAACTATATTAATCCCGAAGGAAATTGCTCACATTACAACTGAACAAGACACAAGAACAAAACAATAAAGAAATAAAGATCAGTATACCGAAATTAAAGTACTCTAATAAAAATTCAAAAGATACTGAAGAGCAGATTACTCACTTAATGACTCATTAAACCACACAGTATGAAAAACAAGCTCAGCTGAGGACTTGAATTAACCTTCAAACCTACGCTAGAGACCAGCCTGTGAGAACATTTTACAAACAGGTAGCTATCTAATTACATAAAGGAGGCCCTGGCTTCAAGATAGACGGAGCTCAGTATGTTACTTACAGCTGGCATCTCCCTCCAGGCCCAGGATCTTCCGGTACCCTCCATGCGAAAGGATCCGGACCAGAGTCTGAGCCGTGAAGCACACCGTGTCCTGCAGGTGGACAGTGAGTCAGGGCAGCACTGGTGCTAGAATGATTTTGATGGCATAGGCAGACCGGATAATGATGTGACGCAGATCTGCAGAGTGTGAGCAATTCAGGTGAAACAGGCTCAACTAGGTACACAGAACAAATGCACACGCACACACACACACACACACACACACAAAAAAAACAAGTTTTTGCACACGCTGGGCCTGGTGTTCCCACACACAGAAACAAAAACAGCAGTACCTGACAATCACAGCAACGATTTTCTCACGCTCTCAAAAACGCAAGGAATTCACCATGTGGCACAGACTGTAGGCAGAGACTGCGGGCCCAGAGAAGGAGCTGATGCGGGGCTTAGAAGGCATGCTGTCCACCAGCTCGCCAGAGATGCAGAGGTTAACCCTAACAGACGGCAGCGCTGGGGCAGCAAACCTCACCGCTGTGGATCATTTACAGGACAGCAGGGGAGATGCTACAAGCGTGGATAACGGAATGCCATCTGGACCGTGCCAGGAAGAGGTTGGGCTTTGCTGCCCAACCATTCATCAACACGCATTGACAGACATACATCTTGGAACAGACAAGTACTATGAACTAAAACCATGGAGGAAAAATAGCTTGACAACTGATTATGTGCCCAGGTGCACATGCATCTTAACAATGGCAAAATGAATGGCACCCTCTAGTGACAGAGGCGAAACATGCAATACAAACCAGTTTTACAATACAATCACTGCACATATATATATTTTTAACATTCTTTGCTCAATAAATACACCTGTTTTAGTGAATCGTGCTCATTTTCGCTGGGCAAATTCCATATTGCAAGACTCCTGAGAACTTCATAAGTTTCATTCACTGTGGCAGAATAGAAATGTTTCAGTGAAACTCAGCCCCCCTGCCATGCTCGCAATATAAGGTCTGCGCAGTATCAAGGTATGAAAAAAACCTGATCTCAATCCAGCTGACCACCGCAATCCTCGTGATGTGAGAACTGCATGTGCATAACAAGTGATGTTAATAATAATATCACATCTTCCAGCCCCCTTTCCTGCACTGCCCTCCCATGCAACTACAGCCAGCATCCATTGGCACCAGCTTCAAACACATCAGGTGGGCTCAGGGAAAAGTGTGCCCCTAAAAGGAGCCACAGTAGGTGGTGCAGTTCCAGGCACTGAAACTGGAATCAAAATCAGGCCTACAAGCTAAAAAAAGACAAAAATCACTTACACCATTGTGTTGCTGCGTATGAAGTTACTATAACCATTAAACGGTAGTTTAAAAATTTAGCTTCCATCGTTGTGTTACCCTACAAGTCAAAATCCAATCTGCTGGCAACATCACGAGATGCCTCTCATTTCATTTCCCTAGACTTCGACTTCATTTATGTAACAGCGTTTTAAATAAGTTAAACAAAGTTGGTTAGCCAGCATGGCGGTTTTAATTATCCACAATGTTGCGGTAATTATGCAGTCTGTACAGGGTACTTTATCACACAGTACTCATAGACACAGCTCAATTAAAACAACACTGCTGGGGTACAAACACCTTTATAAAGGCAAAGCATCTTTCCATCTGTCATCTGAACTACAATGGCACCGACTGATAAGAGACAAACTAGAGACAAACATTTTTCCATCTTTCGTTTGGCTGGGGTTGTGGACGAAGGCGGGGCCAACCAGAAAGAGATGCTAGTCTTATTAGGAAGACGCACAAGACGTACACACATGGGAGGCAATACACATACAATACAAAGCAACAGCACCACCACCAGTCAGTTGGCATGAACATAAGAAATTTACAAACGAGAGGAGGCCATTCGGCCCATCAAGCTCGTTTGGGCAGAACTTAACTAATAGCTCAGAGTTGTTAAAATCGCATCCAACTCTGATTTAAAGGAACCCAGGGTTTTAGCTTGCGCTACACTAGAAGCCACCCACAAAGTTTTACAATACTTAAGATACACATAACAATGATGTGAAACTTACTTTGAGAAGAGCCTGGTCGACTGTGTTTAAATGCTTAAATTTGTTGAAAAAGGCTAGTTTCACCACTAAGCGTCACATCGACGCGGCTTTGCGGGAAAAACGGAGTGATTTTAATTCGCTTGGGCTCCCGCGATGACCTCACCTGCTGCTCCAGCGTCATGACTGTGTGCACCCGGAAGTTTCCGCTCTCGCAGGGGTCGGTGATGCCCACGGAGCCGGGCAGGAAGAGTCCTGCAGCCAGCATCTGTAAGCACCGCCTACGGCGACACACGGGGCAAAGCGCCCCAAAGCCGTCAGCCACGTATCACACATCATGCGGGGAGCATGAAAACATTAATGGCAGTAGGACACTGATCACATTTACTGCTTAGCAGACTTTCGTCTGAAGCAACATACAAGTTAAGCAAATTACAAACCTAGTTTTCAGTGAATGAGTCTTGGTATAAGTGTAAGCAGTATGGGAGCAAGAGCCACGAAACCTTTCGCAGAAACTGTCTTTTGTCTAACACCATCTTTTATTGCACTGCAGTCTGTCCCACACCCCATTGCCCCCCCCCATGCACCTCTCCCCTGCAACCGTGACACAAGAAACTTCACTCCGTTCCATAGAAATCATGCGTCAATTAAATTTGAAATACAAAGCAGAAACCTGGGTATATTTAGTACAATGGCCGTTCAAATCAACAGACGAGACACGTCAGGAGAGACGAAGCCAGGAGGCCAATTTCCATTTACTGAGGAGGTGGGCCTGAGATGCAGCTCACCTGTAAGCCACATTCAGGGGCAGGGGCTGTCTGGAGGGGTTGTTCATCACTGCAGAATGACCCTGAGGGGGAAGAGAGACAGAGCGATCCATTAGACAAACACGCGGAGCCCTTTACACGGATTCAATGGCGCTGCAGATTTCCAGGCTTGGTATAATTAACGGTGTTCATCAGTTAAGTACTTCAGACCAAATGAATCGTGATTAAGCACCATCTGGCCCAATTGCATTGGCCTAGAGAGAGCAATACATGGCACTCTCACACATGCTGTTACGTCTTTGTGCCTCGGATCGCGGGTTCGAGCCCTGGCCTAGGCAGAACAGTTCCTTCTCCATTGGGTCCTTGAGCAAGGCCCTTAAACCCCCCCCCCCCCACAATGCTCCAGGGGCACCGAATAAACATCTGACCCTGTGCTCAGAACCCAAGCTTTGCTTTCAGCTGTATGAGTGTGTGTGTTTCAAAAGAGAGCATGATGGGATATGTGCAAAGAAGCATTTTAATGTAGCTGTACTTGTGCAAATAGCAAAATGTATATATATTTTTTTTACAACAGGCTCACCAGCAGGTCCAGGATCCATGGAGTCAGGGGCTCGAAGCCAGGGAATCGCACCCTCAAATCCTTTAGCAGACGGATTAAGACCTTTACCCTAATAGAATGAGTAGCACAGTTAAATCTATGCTAAAAAGCTAGTTAAAAACGGCACTGCTTCCTTCCATCATCCTTACCATACTTCATTACACAGTCGCACAAGCAGAAGCATTTCCACTGCTCGTTTCCAGACTGAAACCATTCCTTAGGTCTACTTCAAAAAGACGAAGGCTTACGTGGAGTGGGAGGCATTCTCCTCGAACCAGCGAGCGTGGCGGATGGCGGCCAGGGCACTCTGCAGCACCTTGATGTCCACTGTCGGGAAAGGGACACGTTCACTGCACCGTCACACCCCAAATGCGAGGCCCCGCCGCTCAGACGCCCTGGGGGAGACACCCCCGTACGTACGGTGCAGCTCGGGGTCCAGCTTGCGCAGGTTAGGGGGCACGGTGGTAATGAGGATTTTCACCGTGGCGTCAGCAGAGCTGATCTCGAAGCCCGTCTCATTGGTCAGCATGGAGAGCACTGGGTACACAGTTGAGAACCTCACTTTACCACACTTGTCCACCACTGTCTCTGGCATATTAAATCCCTTCAGTACTGTGCAATACTTTCAGGTGCACAAACAAAATGACGTTCAAATGACCTTCATGATGGTGTCAGACTATGTCTGTTAAAGTTTCTTAGCTTTCGCACTTCAAAGACGCTCCTGATGTCATCCCAGTACTTGCAGCAACCATCCAGTACACCAGAGTATTTTTACACAGGCACATTAGCACACAGCACTTGGTTAATACATATACCATTCAGTTAAGTGATTAAATTAATTAAAGGCTGGGATGGCCTTGAGGAGAGGTTTAGGAACTGTAGTGTTTTTTTAGTCATCTAGACTATCAGTAATATTTTTGGAGAAATTCTTCTGTTTTTGTGTCACTTAAAACAATTTCTTTGACTGCCTAATACTTGTGAAAGTGGGGGGGGGGGGGGGGGGGGGGGAAATTCCGCTTTTCCACTGCAACACAGGACCGAGCCGTACTGCAAAGAGAGCCTAGTTACAGCAGCATTCCAGCTCGCGGCGGGTTTCTACTGTCCGGTAAAGGTGTTCCCGGGTTTGGAGGGTGACAGCGATGTAACGCCGAAGAGATGCTTATTTACTGTTCACTCTCTGATTTACCAAGTGCGTTTTTTTGTTTTTTTTTACCGTGTGCTAATTTCTGTTAGCACATCTGTGAAAATCGCCATCTTTTCTTAGCATCAAACGCTAGCGGAATTAATATTTGCGCATATAAATTTGCATCATAAATCCATTCTGGTTAGCTTTTCTATAGTACTTTTTTTAAGTAGGTGGTAGGAAATTTAAGTTCCAAGTTTTTGGGAAAACATCGCCATGTGCGATACTAATAATAATAGTAATAATAATAATAATAATAATAATAATAATAATAATAATATATAGCTTTTACCTTCAGATATTCCATGTATATTGATGCAGAACACTAGTATTTCCCTGCATTTCAACCAATCAGATGTTGGTGACGCGACCAGTTCAGTCTGGTCACGCTTTTGGCCCAGCAAGAAAGCAGAACCACATCAGTGCAGGTAGAACTTGGGTACGACTCGCACACTTTACTATGGAAACCTGCCAGTTAGTGGTACAGCTCGGCTACAGCTTGATTCTTGGTGGCAGTGCCAAAAAACAAACTAATGAGCCGTGCGACGACAGACATCAACCTTCTACCCGTCAATGGAGAGTAGTAAGGATGCTACAAACCTTCTGCGGGGTCCTGGGTGCGAAGGGTCTCCACAACTTTGTTTCCCAGGGCAGCAACAGCCTCCACTTACAGACATGGGGGGAAAAAAAAAAAGTTAACACAGTAAACGCCTCACGATTACCCTAATTTACATAAAACATTCCCAGAGCGATGGCAGGAAACATCATGAGATGGGATTGTATACCCTGCTAGGCGAAAAATGGTGTTCACCTCAGTTTTTTTTATCGCATGTTTTATGATTACGTTTCTTGTTTAGCAAATACAGGTGAAATAAGTAATAATTTTTCCGCAATATTTCATGCATTGTCTGCAGCCAGCATGCAGTACAGAATGGGAAGGCTTTTCCCTTGATTTTCCTTTAGAAAAGGCCGTCTTGCAGCCTTTCACACTGTGCTGCGTCTGTGCTGTTGCATTCATGTCTGACTGAAGTCTGAGGATATCCAGATTCCACTGTCTACAATTCAGAGAATTGGTTACACTTTTCAAGTGACGGGATCTGCGGCACAGAAAGCAGGTTCTGGAAAACCTAAAGTGACAAGTTGAGGTGACTTTTTTCCATCAAAAAGATGTGCTAGAAAACCATTGCTTTGCACAAATAATGTTGTAGACAGATTCAAAATTTATGGCACTTTATGATCACCATGATCCTCAGTGGCTTTGGCGTGTTCTCTAGAGTGACGAGTCGCGTTCTGACCCAAACGCTGTCTCGGTAGGTCAGGAGAGAAATTCAAACCAGAATGCATGTTGACCACTGAAAACATGGCAGAGCCGGGATAATGGTATGGGTATGTGAAAAGTCCATTAATGCAAAGGAGTACCAAAAGATATTACAGTTGCTTCGAAGCTTAAACACCTTGTGCAGTGGAAATGAGAAACGAGATGCCTTTTTCCAACAAAATTACCCACCAGCACACACAACAAAAGGACAAAGCCATGGCTGGAGCGCCATGCAGTGACAGCGATGTTCTGGCCTGGTCAGTCACCGGATCTTAACCCCACAGAGAATATATGGGTGCACATCAAGGCCAAACTTGATTGGCAGAAAATGTAGGAGCAACGACCAGCTGTGGGAAGCAGTCAAACTGGAATGGAACAGCATTGCTACAGCACACTGCAAAAGGCTGTCAGACAGCCTGCCCAAAAGGCTGAGTTTTCTTAAGAAATATAAGCGCAATGGCTAATAATAAAATAATATAGTTAATGTGGGAACAACGGAAAAACACAAAACAAAAATGTGTCCTGTAAAATGTGGCAAATGCCCAGTCTTGCTTAAAAAAAAACCCATCGTATTCCGTGAAACGTTATAACTTGAAAAATACAGTGATATAAATTTTTGGTCATACCACCAAGCTCTACCTGACGCATATAATATTGTGTTACACAGTTGCTTCTGGCTTAAGCGGCTGAATTTGTATTTGTTCAAATAAGAAAGTGCATATATAGAAAAGGTGTTAAGCCGTTAGCCTCATATTTTTTTGCCCGGCAGTGATCATAAACCATCGACTTACGCGTTGGCAGTATTTTGAGGATGACGACCAGGTCGGCCACATTATGTCCCGTTGTCATGGTGCCTTTCTTGTAAGAGCCGACCTGACGCACCTCTTCTATTTGCTGGGGGGAGAAAAGGAGAACCAGGAGCGATGAGATGGGCAGTGCTGTCGGCTGATGCTTAAAAGCAGTAACACACAGAACGATTAGAGACGCGGCTTTTGACAACACCAGCCTATCCGCTGCCGGCGACCTGAGGACGGGGGAGGGGGAGGGACACGCACCACTTCAAAGTTTCCTGGGGCCACGATGAGGTTGTCGATGACGTTGTTGATCTTGGTTACCAGAGACAAGATGGACGACTGGCACGGAAGAAGACAGCTGCATTATAACCCTTTTTAGATACAGAACCTAACAAAACGCACACAACTGTATATCAT
Organism: Brienomyrus brachyistius; assembly: GCF_023856365.1. Classification (NCBI taxonomy): domain Eukaryota; kingdom Metazoa; phylum Chordata; class Actinopteri; order Osteoglossiformes; family Mormyridae; genus Brienomyrus; species Brienomyrus brachyistius. The sequence goes on from NC_064541.1 coordinate 15,694,528, forward strand.
GATTTGTACCACTGGTTGGCATACTAATAGTATCTCGGGCACTTGCACAGAGGACAGTGAAAAAGCCTGCAAAAAAGGTCAGGGACTGTGCTACCTGCTCTGCGGGTGTGGGGCTCAGATCCTGGTTCCTCTTCAGCAAACATTCACTGAAGGCAGTTTCATCCGGAGCGGGCTTCACGCGGGGAAAGGCCATTTCACACTGAAGAAATGGACACGTCAGCCAAAAGGTGTCTCAAAAGGTAATTTACTCAAATGCTGAAACAAAGGCGAAGATCGTCTTGGCTTTCCATAATGTAACGGCCATCACATTCACACGCGAACGGCCCTTGGTTCGAACGAGAGTGGAAATATAATTGCGTTTTACCTCTTCACAAGGCTGAAAGGTCTGGAAAGCACTTATGCAGTCGCTTGCTGAGAACTGAGAGGCTCAGAATGAGTTTGCACCCTCAGGCCATCGGATTACTAAATACCTCTATGACAATTATAATTTAATACTTGCTCCACACATATACACCATAAACTTTATTCGAACTATGTTGCAGATCTCTGGTATTTCAGTTTTTTTCCCTGTTCCTTATTTATTATATTGTTACTTTTTCAGCTTTATTTTGAAAAAACTGTCAGTTTTTACTTCACAGAGAATACTGAAACTTTAAAGCTGCAAATGTCATCAGTCGGAATCTTATTCATTCCCATCACTGTTTTTGTTGTGACAGAGTTGATCACATTTTATTTCTCTGCAGGATACAGACTGATTGTGTATATAACAAAATCCACTTGAAACCAGAGGTAGAGATTTCAGGCCCAGAGCCTACAAATCCAGACCAAGATTTTATTTCAACCAACCAGTTGAGAATAGAGTCACATTTACAGAGCACTCAACTGGTTGGTTGAAACAAAACCTTGGTCTGGATTTGTACTCTGGACCTGAAATCTCCACCTCTGCTTGAAACCATAGATGCCAGATGGAAAGTAATTACCCTCCTTCTTCACTGGATCCCTCAAACCGACAATATCATCATATCTCTCGGCCAGCATTGAACTAGAAAAGCAAAGCACCCATTCTCCCGCTGACAGAGAGGTACAGCTACCAGATCATGTAGTTTTACTTCACAGGGAAAACCGAAACTTTAAAGCCACTATGTCGTCAATCGGAAAGAACATTTCTGAGACTCAGGCAGACTAACTGTGTAATCAAGGCACCGACAGTTTAATTCAGAAAACACATTATGATGATGTTTGGTGGGATAGCGCATATCAGCACAGTATTTAGATGATGTGCACAACAAAAATTATTTCAATAAATATGTATCACTGTAAAATTGTATACAAGATTAATTACCCAATTATTCAAACACAATCAGTACACTGCAATGCAAGACACACACACACCATAATTGGTTGTGCAAGTATGGGTCTAAATGATGTAGCGGGAGGATATGAAAATCAGACACATTTGGAAATCTGTTCACAAGCACTCACCACATAGAAGTCAAACGGGATGTGTGGCACAAACGGGCGATACCTGCAACAAAGGGAGTAAACAAACAAAACTGTGTCATTTAGAAACAGACATACTTCGACACCTCTAAACTAATACATCAAGACTGTACAAAAATGTGCACAGCGCCATAACCCTTTGTTTATGCTACACTGTGTTACATTAATTGTTTTATCTAGTAAATCATTGTCAAGATAGTATTCTTGCACCTCCTTGCTGTATTCCGTCCTTATTGTTGCATCAGATGTATATTGACAGATTATCTTTCTTTGCACTCACACTACAACCTCACTTACCCCTGGGCCAGTCCTCCTCGGGACCCGAACCGGCCACCCCGGCCCCGGCCCCGATCGCCTCTAGGAGGAAAAAAATAATCGTGTTTTATACTCCATTCTGAATTTCAGCACAGGAACACTGATAACTGTGCGATTGGAGACCCAACAGAAACCCCATCACAAGTCAAACAGGAAAGCAGGAGCACCGCCAGGCAGCCGGTTCATGCAACCGATAGCAGCCGCTCAAAATAGCATGAGCCCCAGACCACGCATGTTCACACTAAATACCACCGTAATAACATTTTCAGTTAAATGTAGGAATTATAAATTAAGCATTGCTAATTGCTTTTCGAAGAAAACGAGCAACATTTGAGCATATTACTAAAATTGCATAGCTACAGAAAGTTTAGCACAACTACGACGAATATACAGCTTCATAATTATTGTGAGCAATAGATGTCTATTTTATAAACAGTACTACACGCATGGGCTGGACGCTTTGTTAAGCCAGATACAGCGCACAGCAGCACAGGCCGCACACATTGTAATTCAATAAAACGCCCGGTTTTTAAGAAATTAGCTACCTCGTGTCAACATTTTCACTACATCTAATACAGGTGATTGTCAAGAAACGACTGATTAACGAAATCCACCGTCCTGACTTCCAAAACCCGCGATCGTGGCTGGAAGCAGCAAGGCAGCCTTACGCTTACACGCCGACCGGCATCATATAAATCAGTCCAGAATTCACTCGAGATCCCAGGCTGAAGGCCTACGACGGATAAATAAGCCTGGCATCTTCTCTTTACGTTTGTAGTTTCAATCGCATGCTTTCATGATGTACAATGGATACTTCAAAATTACCTCATAGCGTACGACGTTTTGAAAATTTAGAAAAACCTAAAAAAGGAGAAATGTGTTATTTTCCCTGTTTATTCCTTTTCGGTCCCCCAGTTGCATTAGTGTCCGTTGGCAACCGCTGAGCCTCTCGGCTAGGTGTCAGAAAACCAATGGGAAACGAAGACGGCGCCGGTATGGATTTTTTATTGGATGTCTGTTCTGAAGGCGGGGCAATGAAAGCAAGAGCGAAATCGGAATGAATGAACTAGAGAGAAAAAAATATTGTACCCCCTAGATGGCACTTTACTAGCAATGTATGAGGTACATAAAGCGTAAAATACGTATATATAATCGAAACCATCTTTTAAACATACAACTGTAAGACTGTAATATAGGAGTAAACAGTACATTGTTACTACGTGAAAGCTATGTCTAATTTATCTGTGCAAGAAAAATGATAAACCCTGATTGGTTGCAAAATACCAGCAAACCGAGCTCAAACATACAACAAACAATTCTACTGCCCTATTCGTTCACCTTGATTGCAAGGTACATACACACGATTAATATGATAACTACTTATACATTTGTACTACTGCACAACATATTGTGTACCAACCTATTGCAACTACTTTACAATGACATCTCTCTGCACCAGTTGGGGCAGCTTCGAATCCCTTCCTACAGGTGGCTTCTCCCCCCCTCCCTCTCCGCTGCCCGTCTCTCCAAGGTCTTCAAGGCCTGTGAGACTGACCACATGCAGGATACCATGGGACAAGGACACATAGTATTCAAAACAATCCCGTCTTGCCTAAGGCCTAAGCCATAACAGACCCAATATGCCCCCCCTCCCAGGCATACTGATGTCCAATTTTCTTCCCACACTGGAGAAAATTCCCTGTGGTGTGCTATGCCTTCCACCAGCAGGTACATATCGCCAGGGGCGCCGCTAGCAATTTTGGGCCCTATGACAAAATATGAGGTTGGGCCCCCCTACCACACCCATTCAGATCTCTGGGGGCCCCTAAAGGGTGTGGGCCCTTAGAATTGTCCCAACTTTCCCCCCCTTAGGGGCGCCCCTGCATATCGCCAGCCAGTGTCCCAACCAGGGCGAAAAAAGCCCCAGGTGGCCCACTGCTTGTGTCCAATAGTAGCCTGCGGGGACAGGCGGTGAAGAGGGTCAGTTCATCACCTTAACCCGGCCCCTAGCAGATGACCCATTGCACCGATTCCCCATCGGTGCCTGGGGAATCCCTGGATTCCTAGAGGAAACAGAGCCTTTGTTAGTGGAGCGAAGCCAAGGGGCCACTGTGTGCCAACACCAGTTCCTAATTTCACCCCATTGTCCTATCAACCTGCTGGGAAGTGACTTAATGGGGAAATTGGGGATGAAGGTGGAAGTGGGGGAAGACGGTTTCACAGTGACCTTGGAGGCTTTGTGGCTGTGGTGCTTACTGGAGGAAGAAAACCTTGAGGCTTGGAGGCTGGCGGATGACATGATCCTGAGAGACTGTATCTCTGAAGAACCTGAGAGGGGAAGAACCTGAGAGATTGCGTTGCCCTGCTCTTTTTTGGAAAAGGAGGGGCTGAGTGGATAAAGGAGTTTGAGGGAGAGGGAAAACTGGGAGAGACTGTTGTGTATGATTAGCTCTATGTGGCAGAAGACAAGTCTGTTGGAGGTTTGGCCCCCCCATGTATCATATGGGAAAAAGGGGTCATTAGAATGGAAGGATTTAGGGTTTTGGATGGCAGAGTGTGAAAGAAGGAGTGAGTGGGTGCATGTGGAAGAAGGAAGGTGGATGAGTGGAGATAGACAGGTGCAGAAGTATAAAATAGACCAGTGTGTAGAGGTAAAGAGAAAGGGGGATGCAGGAGAAGGGAAGGTGAGGCACCACTGCCAGAGCTTGTTTGGTCACCAACAGCTCGCCGACAACGTTACTTCCTCAGGCGTCTTGAGAAGGTCCCGGATGTCCACCACAGTGCTCATCAGCTTCTACAGACGTGCTGTGGAGTCCATCCTCACAAGCTGTATCTTGGTACGGCAGCTGCTCCGCTGAAAACAAGAAAGGACTACAGAGTGGTGGAGACGGCTCGCAAGATCATCGGCACACCACTCCCCGACAATCCAGGACGTCTACTCGGCTCATCATGGACTCCAGCCATCCTGCACTGCCACATTTCTCTTTTCTGCCCTCCGACAGGAGACTTCGGTCAATCCGCACATGCACCGCCAGTAGCGAATCCCCCATTGTGGACGTGTGACACAAAAAACACAGCTTCCCCATTAATGCCCAGTGGTGGGAATGGAATTTGGCTTCATTTACAAATCAGGCTCAGTGTGAGTGGAAGAAAATGGAATTGTAATAGTCTGCAAGTCACTCAAACCCAAGAGACACAAACTTTGCAATTATTGTCCAAATGTATGACAATATGGATTATCAATGGAGCAATTTTGATGAAATGAATGCAACCATTTGAAATACTTGACTTTTATTGAAACCAAGCAGAACAAACAATTCAATACAAAATGAAATACATTTTCTGCAAAATACAAAAACAGAAGTCAATCGCATTTCCCCTCCATCTTGCATTCTGGTAGAATATTTACTGTCTGTAGTCTGGATTTGAGAAATACTACATCAGGTCAATAAAACAAATTACTGATGCAGCATCATATAGAAAATGACCCGTTAACTTGAACAGTACAGGATTGTTTCAAGAGTGCCAATAAAGCTTCCAAAATGATTCCAGCACCTTAGCATTAGCATCAATTTATCGTTTGGTATTCGTCAGGTTTGCAGACATGGTTTATGGTTTTCTTCACCAGCAGTTTGCACATGTATGAGTGGGCAAGCACTACCTTCTTAGATACAAAACAAAATCTCAAAAAGCTTTTAAAAAAATCATAAATATTAAAAGGATACCGAGTGAACTAAAAAAGCCAGCATAGAAGAAAAAAACAAACAAGTACCAGGACTCGGATCTAAAAAGATCCAATTCTGTAAGCCAAAGGTTTTATACATTTAAAAGCAAGACTAGATCCTTCTAGACCTCTCTTTAGAAGAAACATATTTTCGTTTAACTATAGTCAGTAATTCCGGCATAGAAACATCAGAGGTGCTTGTACTTGATGTTTCTCCCATTCTGTAAAAACATCCCTTAACAGCATAATGTTTTGAATTAGAAAAAATAAAAATAAATTAGAGAGAGAGAGATCAACAGCCTGGCCAGTTTGCAGGCCATAGCACCCCCCTTTGACCAGGAAGCTCATCTAGCTAATTCAGAATGGCCGCTTCCTGTAGCAGCATGCTCCTCCACAAGGTCCCCATTCAGATTCAGTTAGTTGCTGCCGCAGGCCATTTGGTGTCAGATCAGGCGGCAGAAACCAAGCAGGTGCCAGTCTGGGTCAAGTCAGGCTATGCACCAGCTTGACTACACACGCACACACACGCACGCACGCACTCACACACAGTTCCTGTGTCGGCCACGCAGGGGATCTTCGTTTAGCGACGCCTCCATCTACTCCATCCCCTCAGGGTCAGCCTGAGCCATGTAGGCATCCAGTTCGGCATCCAGGTGCCCTTTGGTCTTTGACATGTAGGCATCCAGCTGGTTGTCCAGTTGCTCTCGGGTGACCGCGGGGCGGCTGGCCCCCCTTCCCCGTCCCCGACCCCGACCCCTGCCTCCAAACCCACCACGACCCCTCACAGTCACACCACCACGGCCTGCAGGGGGAGAAATGGAAGGGTCAGACGTGGCGACCAGAAAACAAAATGGTTTCCATTACTATTATTATATTCCACTCTGCGATTGTTGAGATGCTTCTACTTCTCAAGCCTCGTCAAAATCAACTACATGTAGGTTAGACAGCATCTCCAAAAACTGTCGATCCACTTCGTATATCAATCTTATACAGCGAGGAGCTCTCACTGTTTGTCTGAAACGACAGAGACCTAAAACATCTTCACCTTTTTCTCCTAGGCTACCATAAGCTCCTCGGCCCCTAAAGGCCCCACCGCGACTGAACACGCTCCCACGCTGCCTCAGCCCGCGACGCAGTCCCAGGCGCGTTGCAGTGCCCCAGCCACGTATTTGGCCTGCTCCTGCAAGGAAGAAGTGTGTGTGAGTGTGAGAGAGAGATAATCTCTTTCCATTGAGATTCCTAAAGCACTGGACAAACCCAAATAAATGTTCAGCACAAGGCAACGTTACTGGTAGCTGAAAAAAGTCAAAAGCAATCACAAGTTATACATGCTTTACATTAAAATGTACAATTTCAGTTTATATCTTGCTGAAATCTGTATGTAGAACCATGGAAAAAATGCTGATTAAATCTGTAATCTGTCTTTTCAAAACGTGCATTGTCAGAAGTATTAAAGTTTTGTAAATCAGGTTGATATCAAATGACAAACTTAAATTCGACATATTTACAATATACATTAAAGAGGAGTGGAATGCCAAAACAAATACATAAGAAATAAACTTAATTCATGGCAAATAAATTATGATATTTGAAGAAATGTGTGATCATGCCCCAGTCAGTGAAAATGTGTTCCCTACCCCTAGACCCCAGAGTGTTAATACGTCAAACATGCAGCGCCCCGATTATCTTCCTTGCTGAATTAGCTTTCAATGGAAATATGGCTTGAGACTCCTGGCGTAGACCTTCATTTTTTTCTTACATTCTTGTTTAGTTATCATGCAGCATAACCGCTGGTGGTTTCATTCTATTTAAATACATGCACACTGCATAGTAAGGTATACTGTTACTTAAACATATGTACAGGTATACCTTCCTTATCTTAAATATTTATGTACAGGTGTACGTTTCACTACATTGTTTTAAAATTTCAATATTTTACTGTGCCTGATTTTCAATTTCTTTTTTTCCTTTTCGATTTTGACATTTTAACATTGTTTCCGTAAAGCGCATTGAATGACCATTGTGTTTGATAACGTGCTCCAGAAATAAACTTGCCTTGCCTTGTTGTGCTGGTACAAGTGACAAATAAAGGAACCTTGAAGATCTTGAGAAACTCACCCAGAGGCACATTAACCATGTTAGGTGTGAGAGGCCTCTCCCTGCTCAGGGGAGGGGGACAGGCGACAGTAGAGCTACCCCCACCACCCCTTTTCCCTCACCTGTTGCAATTTGTGTCATTTTATGTTGTAAGGCGTAGTGACCATGTGCTTATGTTGCTGAGGTGTTTTTTTCGGTTCCTACAATGTCCTCCCCCCTGGAGTACAGTCTGGGGGCTTTTTTTTATTCTCCTCCTCTCTCCTCATGTTATTCTGTTTCTTTTCTTCTCTCTGTTTGCCCCTGTCTCCCCACCTGTCTCCCCCTACCGTGATGTTTGTGTATATGTATGGTCGGGTTGATGGCCAGTTTTTTCACTGGTACTTGTGACTAGTGACATGGTGTATTGCAACAGCAATAAAGGGTTCTCATATCATATCATATCATATCATATATCATACCATATCATATAAAGGCTGTCAAGTAACAGCAGCTGAGGCCCTGTATTGGTGGAGGCCCAGAAGTCCATGCATTAAAGTACCGCTAATCACACCATTTTGTAACGGGGAAAACAAAGACATCGATCCCTCAGCCTGGCACACGTAGGGAAGCCAGCATCGCGAAGCAAAGCTGCAGGTCCCACACTCACCTCTTAGGGACAGGGTGCCCCCAAAGCCTGTCCCACGGGCCCCACGGGGCCCACGGCCTCGTAGTCCTCCACGGATCATCCCTCGCAGTCCTGCCAGCGCAAAACCACGCCCGCCCTGGATGCCCCTCAGCGCCCCCACGGGCTTCCCCAGCCGGGCATGGATGTTGCTCTTCCCCAGTCGCTGCTTAAGGCTCTGAGGAGCACAAAGAGAGGATCAACGTCTCAAAGCTCATGCCAGGTCCTTCAGTTATATCTGCACCCCAGACCGGTCATTTGATCAACCTGATATCAAATAAACGCCACACCCTCCAGCTGCATGGAGATAAATGGAGATTGAACACAGAGACTCTAAATATTGACTCAATTTGGACACGTCTGACGAGAACCAGACTCAACACCAAATACCCTGGGACAGCGTCTCTCAAAGTGGTGAAACAAAGAGCCCCACGCTCGCCGACCCATACAGGCTGATCTGCCCTCCGGTCAGGAGATTTACCTCAGACGATAAGGAGCAGAACCGCCGAAATTAGCGGGGACAAAACCCACCCAAATAACTACTACTCTGTCCGGCTAACGTCTGGCAGGCACTTCTGCCGAGTGAGAAAGGAGGGGCTCAGAAGGTCTTCAGCTGGTCGCTGAATACTTAACAGATGGTAACAATTTAACATTTGCTCCTTATTTACGCAACTCGCACTTTCGTGCTGACTTATTTGTAGTGTCGCACATCTCTAGACCATTTTCCAGTATAACTCTGATCTATACGTATTATACTCATTTCATTGTTACCTTTCCGTCTTATTGACTTCGAGTACTTTTATTATGGTGGAGTTGACCGCCTAGCATTTCACTGCCGGATACAGAATGACTGCATACCTTGCACGTGACGCATAAATCCCTTGAATCGAACCACAGGAGAGCCGGCATCTCTGCCCCCACCTGTTTGTGCTGCAGGGCCGCCTGGACCGAGGGCCTGTTCTCCATCTGCTGGGCCAGCCGGCGGTTTCGGGTGCTGGCGGTGTGTTGTTGCTGCACGCCGGCTCTGATGCTGACCGCCGTGGGCTGCTTGTTGCTCAGCATGTTAGTGAAGCTTCGGACACAGAGACGGGAGGGAGAGGGGGAGGAGGACAGGGAGCAGGGGTGGGGGCTTTCATGGCGAGTCGTCCAAACACACCACACACCCCCGGGCATCCAGCGGCAAGGAAACACCAAGTCATGCCCCGCAGTCGTCAATCCTCCCCCAATATACAACTGATGATTTTTGTGACAAGAAAAAGAAGTAGATAAAAGTAGATAAATGGCAAAGCAGAAGATGGATAAAAAACGAGAAGCAAGAGGATACGTGGCAAAGGAGCAGATGGATGGTGTGAAAGACACAGAACGATGAGGGTGAGGGGAGCAAGTGAGCGCCACTTACAGGCCACCTGTCCCCCTCACACCACTAGGCAGGTCCTCCAAAAACAATTAGGGGGGAGGTGGCCCCGGGCTTCAAATATATCCAACTGCCCAGCCTCTTACAGCCCAGACCGCAGCTGTGCCAAGGGGAAAGGGTGCGACCCGCTGTCATGTGACGGGGAAGGGCACGTCTAGGTCAGGACTGGGCATCTGCTTGCAGGTGACGCGGATACAGGAAGGAAGATAGGTGGGTGGGGGGAATGGGTTCCGAGGGAGCTGGGAGGGGAGATTGTGTATGGACTTGCTCAGCCCCCCCGCACTAAGAGGCAGCGCTGCAGCTCATTCCGGCCTTCTGACAGGACTTGATGCCATTTGGAGTGGGGGGCAGGGAGCCCAAGATGGCCAGATTTATCAAAAAAACATTTCTGAAGAGCCACCGCACCTGGTAACACACCCCCCTCCCCATATTACTCATCTCCCCCTCCATCTACAAAACTGTTCCCAACCTGTTTTTGCCGACTTTTTCCCAATCTTCTCTCACCCTCTCCCCCCCCCATATGCCAGCACTTGATCTTGCCATCTATGTATAACAGCGTTGTCACTGGGCCTCACCGCTCATTCAGGGACAGCTTGGTGGTGCTTCTCAGTACAACATTCTGAGAAGAGGAGGCACTCATTTTGTCTTGTGTGTCCTGGCACGCTCCTAGGACAGACAGTCAGTCACGGAGGGTAAGACCTTGATGCACAGTAACTATGGTGACTAAGGTTAGCACAGTACTGTAAGTGTTTACATAATGTTAGACAAGTACAAGAATTAGGCAGTACAAAAATTCAGTAATGGACCAACGTAGGCTAAAATTAATAAACTTAATTGCAAATTAATCAAACGAAGCAAGTTGACTTAATGAAGAATATTCTATAGTTACAAACAACACTGCCAAAAGAGGGGCTACATCTTATGAAAACCGTACAATTAAAAAAAAAAAGATTTTTTAAATTATGCCCCACAGTGGGTAGCTGTGCAATAGATGTCGGTAGGCAAATTGGCTTCTCAGTTAACAATGAACAAATTCATATCCATTTCCAAACGGAGGTGTCATTAGCATTTTAATACAACACTGACCACGAAGTTTACATTAAAATACCAGGAAAACACCATTGTACCAACAAAAACTAGCTGATTAGGCAATCAGTTGCCTGGCGTTAGTCTACTTACCGTTTTCTATGCTGCAGAAAAACGCAGAAGTCGCGTGCTCAATCAGCAAATTACCAGGCAGCCAAAACCTTAAACTGATCTGCGTTCAAGTTACGTGTCTATCCCCTAATATTTGTGTCCTTAGACACTTCCCCGAACAAACACTTCCTGACTAATGCGACTTAATTTAACGCATAAAAGCTTTTGAATAGTAATTTCGACAACTTATCATGCCCTACCTTCCTTGAAACGAAATGGTGGTCAAGAAAAGATACAATATGGGTGGAATGAATGGTATAAATAGTACTGCGTCGAATCTCGCGAGAGTTGACGTAACATCCCGGAAGTAGTGCTAGACCACGCCGGTCCACTCTGTGGCGCAAGTAATGGAGTACAGCAGATCTTGGAGGCTATCCAGATAACACTAGGGAATGGTTGGTAGCATCTAAAGTACTAACAGAATTAATATATGCACCATGAGTTACAAGGCAGCAGATTATCCTCTAGTAAAGCAGATTTTATGCTGTGAATGAGACACAGACCAGACTGGAATTGTAAAAGCATATTATAACCAGGACCAGTCAATCCTGTAGGCAACATAGGCAGCCGCCTAGGTAGCCATCTTCTGAGGGGACACCAACTTGCCAGCCAATGAAATTTAGTCTCAAACTTGCAGCAGTGACTTTCAGCTACGGTCCCATATGAGTTTAACTAAAAATAAATACGCAACTGGGAAATGCAAGAGCAGGTCTGGTATAGGGTGGATGATAGAGTCCTTTGGAAAGGCTGTTGTGGGGTGTTTGGGTGGAAGAGTTCACATAGTCCATCTTTGGTTTTTTTTTCTTCCTCTTAACAATATTTTGAAAATCGTGTGGATGCTTGTCTTTTTCCCAGCCTTGATTGGCCAGGTTTGTCATCGGGCGGGCCAGGCCCCCCATTGAGCCAGGCCTGCGTAACAATTTCCTGAGAAAGGACAGCAAACAAAATCCCCCCCAGCATGGGGACTTGGGCAAAAGGAACAGACTTATTACAAAGTTATCCCTTTCCGGGGGGGGGGGGGGGGGGGTTGATGAAGGTGGGGTGGGAATAGAGCCAATATGAGACGTGACCCACAGCATAAAATCCAGGAGCAGGGTTAACCAAAACAACAGAATAAAAGAAACACAGGACTGGTGTTTTGGGGGCGACCAGGAAATCAAACGTACGTGTGGGGATTAAGGGTCTTGGGACAGGAATCAGCCTGCAGTTTCAGGTTACTAGAGGCAGAACAAGCAGAACGCACAATATGCATTGTGTACAACGAGGGGCAGGTGGAACCGATCAGCTTGTATAAATCCAGTTACCTAAATCTCCTTTGAGACCCAAGGTGGCCACCTCCCATCCCAGGAGGCTACTGTTTGGTAATTTTTTTTAAAGAAAAGGGAGACAAAAATAAGCCTATAATTAGGTATTTATTTACGGTCTTAAGACTACCTTCTTAGATGGATATTTGACCTCGGCCTTTTGAAAGAATTAGGAACCAGGCCTGACAATTAACTCTTTTTAAATGTGCTTCATGAATGCACTTAGAAGATCTTTAATAATTTCTACATTAAATACGATTGGAATCTGTGTTTAGCAACTTTTAGGCAGCAAATGGTGTGTTTTTAATTAGCCCCAGTAAGGTTGCTATAAATCAGGTAAGAACAAATCAAAATGCCTGTTTGAAAGCAGAGGAATGTGTTCCCTGCTCTTTCTTAGACTGCCAGGCATAACGGCAGAATCCCATCGACAGAACATCATTATACTCATACTCCAAACATTAACAGTAAATAGGGTAAACTAAGCACTAAAAACCTCTCTTTCCACATCACGCACCTTTTAACAGCCATGCCTGTATGTCAGTTTGTCAATGACCAAAATGAAAGATAATTAGAAATGATACAAACTAAACTTGTGATATAATATCATACCTTATTCAGACTTCAGCAAATTGCCTTTTGGCAGAGACAAAAAATAGGGCATTCAAATTATTCAAGTTATTGCATGAGCAGTAGAAAATCTGATTAAAAATTGTAATGGGTAAGAATACAACACCTGTGGCTGGGAAAAAAATGCTTCTTGCCATCAGCAAGTAAAATTATTAATCAGCTTGGTGAACTTTATATAGTTTTATAGTGAATTTTATATGCATTCCACTTCCCTCTCTAGTAAAGCAATGTCTCTGACAGAGGCTGTAATGTTGTCAAGGAAACTGCACGCAGAAAGACCATGTTGGAGATATTCACTCCCCAAACACTGCACTCAGGATCATACCAATAAAATGCACACTGCTAAGAAAGCGACAGTCTTGATCTTGAATCTTGACAACAATGTTGATAATGGCGGCTCTTCACTGGTGCATTCCTACAGGTGTACCAAATCAGCCATGTTTAGACGAAATTCCACCTTCCAGAATGAGCCATGTAACCCTGCCCCTAAACACATTGCATACGACGTAGTCAGGGGCACCACTAGAGATTTTGGACCCAATGAATGCATATCACCCGGGTTCGAGTCTCCGCCTGGGTCACATGTGTGTGGAGTTTGCATGTTCTCCCCATGTTGTCGTGGGGTTTCCTCCGGGTACTCCGGTTTCCCCCCACAGTCCAAAAACAGGCTGAGGCTAATTGGAGTTACTAAATTGCCCGTAGGTGTGCATGTGTGAGTGAATGGTGTGTGAGTGTGCCCTGCGATGGGCTGGCCCCCCATCCTGGGTTGTTCCCTGCCTCGTGCCCATTGCTTCCGGGATAGGCTCCGGACCCCCTGCGACCCAGTAGGATAAGCAGTTTGGAAAATGGATGGATGGATGGATGAATGCATATCATATTGGGGGCCCAACCCAGAATAATTCACTTATGATTGAAAATTTTTAGGGCCCCTGAGTAACAGAGGCCCTTGCAATCATCCTAACTACCCCACCCACTTTATGGCTCCCTTGGATACAGTAATTAACAGTTGATGTATCCAATGTAACAGAAGGGATATGAATTTTAAACTCACATATTTAACTTGCATATTGAGTTCATGCAAACATGTGCTAATGCTCTTCAGTAAACATGGATAAAAATTACAGTGGTACCAATGTATGAGTTTCCAATGCAGAACTTAATACGACAATATTATGATCAATCAGAAAGTATTCAAACAAGTATACTGCATAAGATATCACAGACATAGATTCATAATTCACAAGGGCTGTACTTTCTATATTTGGCCACATGGCGGGGTCATTCCTCTTTTTGATTAAAACCTTGAACAGGCCTGTCTGGTTTGAGGATTCTTTTTGCCTTTGTATATGCTAATATTACTTATACAAAATATATTACATGCTGCAATTTCTGTGCTTCTCCAAAGCGTTTTATAAAGTATAAATGTACAAACTCTTCTGTGTGAAAATGGCTGTTCTGCTCAGAAGTCATTTTGGCACAATTCTGTCCCATATGGAAATATTTGGTGCAATATATGAGCGTATATATCTTTGATTACTCAAGATGGAAATGTGCTTGTATATCGCAGCATTGCAGCACATTCTAGAGAGTGAGTGAAGTTTAGATATTTTGAGATGGAAGAAAATATGAGAACGCAGCCTAAATGCTTCATTGAATTTATTTTATTTGCTGAGATCGTAAAGAGACTCGTGAGATGATTGCATCAGTTTATTATGTAGTAGATAGATTTGGGTATTTGGTTATATACATGTGTGTCCACATATATATAATATGTGTGTGCGTGTGTATAGATGTATATTTATATAGCTGTACAGACCTTTGTATATGATTATATATATTGTAGATTTCATTTTTTTTGTACAGTAGATGTTGTGGTCTTAGTAAGACAGCAGAATAGCTCCTGGGCATATCTTTCAAGCATTACATTTTGGCAGTCTCTGCCTGCATTGACAAGAATCTTCTGTGTAACCCCACACTCCTGTGGGATTAGGCTTAAGTAAGATGTAGAAGGCTGATGAGAGTCAGGTTCAAGTGTTGAGACTGGTTCCCAAAGCCTGATAAATCTTAGCAGTTCACTGCTTGATGTAAATCAGGGCAAATGGTATTCTACTCGAATTAGATTTTCGTGCTGATTGGGCAGAGGGTGACTTTGGTTGGTGCATTTTGTGGTATGTTTTGTGGAATTGCGTTTTTATTGTGTGATAGCAGTAAACACTAGCAAGAGTGATATGAGTGATTCTCTGGTAGTCAAAGATATCACATTTATGTACTTAGGAAACAGCTCTGAATCCGTGATCTCAGTTGTTTTCCTCTCTACCTGTGGCCCCCGTCATTACCACTTGAAACAGGATTTACTGCTAATGTTATCCGCATTTTGCCAGTTTGGCATTCAGGATTAGCTGAATTTCATATTTTAAAACGTGGTGTTAGTGCAATATGGCATACTTCTAATTTCTACTGGTAAATAGTAGCAGCTGTATAGATTAAATGGTTTCATCGAAGGTAATGATTTAAGCGATTTAAAAAGGAAAACACAGTTTTCTTAAGACTCCCCAAAAAAAACATTTATGTGACCTATCCGAATTCTAAAACATTTTTAAATATGAGCTACTTTAACTTAACCTAATTCCGAATACACGTATATTACTGCCGGAAAGTCGGTAAGTTGTATTCTGCCGTGACATATGCAGAAAGGAAATGGTTAAATTGAGGGGTATAGAAGGATCCCCCAGCCTGAGCTGTCGTCACTTTTTTTCGGTCAACAGTGGAACAAGAGTAGGACAGACTGGGGTGGGGGGAGAAAATAGGGGGCGGAGTAATCTTGGCGGCGCCACCTTGAAAAAACAGCCGCGCCGACCTGTCAATCTCCATGCGACCCAGACAGACCTCAGCCCCGCGGCTAGCGCTGAGAGCCGCGTCATTGTTGGCTGGCGTCCGCTATTCCCGATGTCTCGAGCGTCGCCATTGGCCGGGCCGGGCGAGACGCTCGAGCTCACGTCTCCCCCGCCCCCCTCCTTTTTGTTATTGTAGTGAGCGAGAGTTGAGGCTTCGCGAGCAGCAGGATGTGCGCGCGGAGACAGAGAGGCTGATTGACTGATAGCGGCCGAGATAGACGGAGACAGACGCGGTCATTAGTCGCGGAAGAGCGGGAGGGAGACGGAGGCCAAGGGGGAGAAAACATTCGGAACTGTGATCCATCTGCTGCGCTCGCCCTTAGTTGCCTGTTCTCCTGTTCATGTGTAAGTACACTTACTCATCTCTTTATTTTTTTTTTCGCCTGGTTTTCCATTATGAAACCCGACAGGCGGTTTCGGTGCGCCACGAATGAGGGAGCCGTAGTTGGGGGGGGGGGGGGAGTTCGCTAGCTCGAGCGCTTCACTCATCAATCCGTCTGTCCATCACCGCCGATCCAGCGCCGCATATGTGTGGTAATAATAAGCAATTATTCATAAGTCTGCCTGGCTTTGAGAAATATTTGTCAATAGATGTGCAGTTTGCCAGGTAGCACCTCCGATACGTAACTCAGACCTTCTTTTCGAGCGTGAGAGGACTGTAGTCCGCATAAATCCTTATTGCATGGAATCGCTCACCTACTGTATTTACATCCGATTTTGCTTGATTTCAGGTTACGACCATCGCCAGAACGCTCATCTAATATTCTTGGATATCGCATGTAATATTAATATTAACGTTGTAATACTATTGTCTGTAACAGACGGGTCTACTTACACTTAAACCAAAGTTATACCGTTTATTTTATTGGCATCCAGTTAATTTCCATAATCACTCGTTCCCTTTAATAAAGCACGCATTTAAGTATTGAGAATGTCCTAACCTTGAAATCATCGGGAAAGGTATGTCTTTTTTCATGAATGAGTTATAGATAAAATGTCAGCCATGGTGGTTCTGCATAATTGGCACCATTTCGAAATCAGGAAGAGCCACAGGAAAAGAGAAGCTATTTAAGTGTTAATGTTAAAGTACTAAATGTAGGTACAGGGCAGTGTAAATTAAGGAACATTGGGAGGTGTTTTTAAAATCCTGTGCTGGCCGCCAGGCTTTAAGTACAGGAATGTGGATTGTAAATGCAAGCCACCATTCGCAACTTGGGTTAAGATGGAAAGGTAGGTTCAGGCAGAGGGACAGACCTCATCTGAGGGTCTTGTATAGGTGTCTCATGTTCGACGGCATCCATACCTTCGTACGATTTCCAGCCACAGTCACGTTGGTGTCTTTGTTTGTCTTGCAAGCCAGCTTAAAGTCATAAAAGTTCATGCACACATGCAGTCCTGACAATAGGAGAGGTTTATCAAACCATTGTATTTATTGTTATGTGACGTACGATAGCCGTTCCAGACAGGCCCTTGAAACCTGAACGAATAGTTTCTCTATGACTTGCTGTCGTCGGTAACTTGAAACGACCCCAGTTATTTTTCTTTCACCAGGAGGCCTCATGCAGTTTTATCAGAGCGATTAACCCTGGCTTATTTATTTATTTTTTTGGGTCCTACCAAAACTTGCGACGGTGTTTCAGGGAAATAATAAAATTGGCTGCCTGCACCTCTCACGAGATGCAGGGTTGCGTTGAGTGGACTCGTGTGGCTCCTTCCTGTTCTAGCAGCTAGTATTGTCAACAAGCCCGAACTCCAGAACGGTCTGACCTTCGTTACATGTAGAGCTTATTCTTCCACACTGTCTGCCTCCTCCTCTCACTCTCTCGCTCTCTCTGTCCCCATACACAAACCACCCCACCTAGGATTAACCCCTTCCCTGCTCTCCATTCAAGCCCTAGAATCCTTCTGCTTTCCCGCAACTTATCACATTTTTCCTTCCCCCACCCCCCAGGAGGATGTCCACAAACCCCCCCAGCAGCAGCGACGCCTGCCTCAGCATCGTCCACAGCCTGATGTGCCATCGGCAGGGCGGCGAAAACGAAGGCTTCGCCAAGCGTGCCATCGAGAGCTTGGTCAAGAAGCTTAAGGAGAAGAAGGATGAGCTGGACTCCCTGATCACGGCCATCACCACCAACGGCGTGCACCCCAGCAAGTGCGTCACCATCCAGAGGACGCTGGACGGCCGGCTGCAGGTACAGCCAGGCGTGGACTGGAGCCCCGTGACGCTCAGACGAACGAGCAATACGGTGACGTCACAAAACGCAGCTTTAACAATGCGCGTTTGTTTCAGTCAGCCTTTAGTACGCCTCCGCTCTGCGAATGTGCGGAGGCTACAGTGTTGCATAGATTTCCTCCCACAGTCCAAAGACATCCGGTTAAATGAACTGGTGCATTCTCATAATGTGTGAATGTGTGGGTTCTGTGATGGACCAGCGTAAATACACATGACTATATATGTGTGTTTGTATAGGCTATCGATATGTAGTATGAACTGCTATATATAGCAATCGGCCAAAAGCTCATGATATTAGTCATATAAGGAAGGAGGGGATTCTGAGAAGTTGGAAATTGCTTGGCTGGGTTAAGGCCAGACAGACAGACAGACGGACAGAGTCAGTGGAGGGTCAAATGACAGCCAGGGACGGAGTCCAGCATGCCACCAGCACACGATCAGCCGTCAGGGCTGCAGGAGGGCCGGCGCAGAGCCCAACAGTGCACACTGTTGGCAAAACTTTCTTGTGTGTGCACGCCAACCTCCCCCCAGCTTATTGGTGAGTAAAGAAACACAGGTGGCAGTATTCATGGGGAAGCCCTTGCCTGGTGATCAAGGTGTTGACCACGTAAGGCATGTTTCGCAAACACGGGCAGTAAGCGTGAGAGACGCACCCCCCAGCTGCTGAATGATAAGAGCAGACAGTGTTTAATAGACAGAGTGAGCTGATGCTGGACTCTTTCGGTGCCGCTCGGCCGTGAGCTTTCCGGCCCCTCGGAGACTGGGCCAGTTGCTGTGGTGCTGGGGGAGAAAAATGAAACCTTTGAGTGACATCTGGGGCTGCTTGGGCTGAGCGAGGTAGTGAGGAGAGAAGGAAAAGCAGGGACTTCCCTGCCCTCCCCCTCCCCGTAACAGAGAGAGAAACAGAGGGAGGGGTGGTGGGGCAGCGACGGTTGTTTTGTCTGAGACACAGGAAAGGGGGCAGGGTTAAGTTAAGCCTGTCTGTTTCTTTGTGTGTGTGTGTGTGTGTGTGTGTGTGTGTGTGTGTGTGTGTGTGTGTGTGTGTGCGTGTGCTTGTGTGTGTGTCAGTTTGTGTGTGTGTCTTAGTGTGTTGGAGACCATGTGCATTGCATTATTTCTGAGTTTCTGTGTGCGTATGTGTGTGTATCTGTCTGACTTGTGTATTATAGGGCTTTGAGGAATTTCTGTGTCTGTCTGTCAGATTGCACATTACAGCGCTTTGGGGTTTTATTTTTTGTCTTTGTGTGTGTGTGTTTGTCTATCAGTCTGTCATAAAGTGCTTTGAGGAATTTTTGCATGTCTGTCTGTCTCTCTCTCTCTCTCTTAGACTGTATTACAGCGCTTTCGGAGTTTTTTTCATCTCCATGCATGTTTCTGTGAGTCTGTGTGTGTATTACAGTGTGTCTGGGAGTTTCTGTCAGATTACAGTTTTCTGTGTGTGTGTGTGTGTGTGTGTATTACAGCTTTTCTGGGTTTTCTGGGAGTTTCCGATAGACTGTGTATTACAATTTTCTGTGTGTATGTAGTCCAGTGTACCGATTCTCCAAATCCACAGTTCAGTTCATACCACAGCTTCTTATTTACTTGTTTTTTTTTTTGTCGCGGGGGGGGGGGTGGTGGTGGTGGGCAGACTGAATAAGGGGAAGTTTTCTTCGTTTTATTAATCACCAACAACTTCAAACACTAAAAAACATGTTAGTTTAACTCCACATTAAATAACTACACAAACAAAAATAAATTTTAAAAATACAATACAAAACCAAAATGTTCCCACACCACTGACTTGAATATGCCTGGGTGCTCTGTGATCTCAAGCTTATTACCCATCTTGAGCTAATGAAACTAGCCTAGCTTTTACTGCAAGCATGATCACATGACACACAGTTGGAAGACAATAAAATGGGTGTAATGTGTAGAATGTACAAAATATAAAGCTTGCCCTAACTTTAAATAGAGTAATAAGTTTGTGATTTACATATGTTATAGTGTTAATTGTGAAATGAAAAAATGAGTTTTGTAACATTAGTAATGAAATTAATAGTTGAACAGACCTGTGGCGACAGGTTGGGTTTGGGGGGGGGGGGGGGGGGGGTGGATATTGCGGAACCACAACACGAGATCATGAACATTTGTATCGAGGTTTCAGTCTTGATTTCAGAAGCACCACACCACTAATTACAATGTTTCTGGGAGATTCTGTCAGAGTGAATATTACAGTTTACTCTCTGTGTGTGAATAACAATGTTTGTGGGAGTTTCTCTGAGAATGTAGGGCTATATTACAGTTTTCTCTGTGTATATTACAGCATTTCTGTAAGACTGTATATCATAGTTTTCTTTGTGTGTATTACAGTGTTTCTGGGAGCATTTCTGTGACGGTGTAAATATTACACTTTACCCTGTGTATGTGAATTACAATGTTTCTGAGAGTTTGCATTTGACTTCACACTCATTTCCAGTTACACGTGGGATTTTGCCAGCCCAGTTAATGTGTGACTCTCTGTGCAGAGAGGTTTCTGCATTTAAGTGAATGTGCCTGGCCTGCTGTCTTCTTTCTGGACATATGTGTTGCTGTGTTGTGAGTCCATGCGCTTTTCCGTGACAGAGTGTTGCGTAATGCCGCTTAGGTGACGCGGACTGTCCAGCAGCATGCTGTGTGTGAGTGTGGGGTCCAATCTGGACCCAGTCCTCTGTCAGTCGGAGTGGGGGTGTAGGAAATCTTCTCTGATCCTTCTTAGTCCTGTCCTATTCAATGGGAAGGCCAGGTTGTTCCTTGTATATTCTGGGAGGCTTCTGAACTTTACCTCATCATTTTGTATCTTCATCTCCTGCTTCTTCCCCCCACCTCCCTCCTCTCCCCTCTTCCTCTCTCTGGAAGGTCAGAGAAGGTGAGACATGATGTCTTAACTCAGCAGCTCGGCTCCATTCTGGCTGAATGGATTGAATTAAACCTCCAATCTACTCACTCCCCCCTCCCCCCACCACCACTCACTTTGTACCACTTATATTTCCTTCCTGCTGCTTTTCTCTTCAGTTCTAACATGTTCCAGTTCAGTGCTGTTTTTCTGTCCCTTAAGTGATGTGTAGAGAATCTGTGATCTAGTTTCCAGTAAGCATTACACCTGCATGAGCTGTAGTTATAGATTAATAACAGTACTGTTGAACAAATATAAACAAAATGAACAGATCTTTATCTTTTAAAATACACTGAAAATAATTTTCATGGCTTGAGTTTCAATGAGTGTTGCTACAGGTTTCCATCAGAATTTCAGAAATGATTGAAAGTAGGCCTCATGTCGATTGCAAGGGTTAATATAAGCCTTGGGATACAGGCTGATGTATTTAACACAGGTGAGCAAATTCTCACCCACATAAACATACGGGTGGGTATATTCTCACACATGTAAGTACACAGACAGGTATATTCTCAGCCACATAAACCTTCGGGTGGGTATATTCTCACACATGTAAGTACACAGACAGGTATATTGTCAGCCACATAAACCTTCGGGTGGGTATATTCTCACACACATAAGTACACAGACAGGTATATTGTCAGCCACATAAGCACTCGAGCAGATATATTCTCACACACATACACACATGAGCGGATGTACTGTCACCCGCATGAACACACGCCCGGGTGTATTCTCACACAGATACACATACAGGCGGGTGTACTCTCACCCACATAAACACATGGACGGGTATATTATCCTTCACATAAACACACAGACGGGTGTATTTGCAACCACATTAACACAAGGGCTGGAATCACATCCATAGGTACAGGTCGTATTATCAAAGACAGGCACATAGACAGAGATGCAAAGGCTAAGGCGGCTCCTCACGCATCCAGACCGACGTGACATATACCTTCCTCTTTTTAATTTCTTGTTTTTTTAGTTTAGATTTCTTTAGAAATTCTGCAGACCTTGCAACTGTGAAACTGGCCGGTTTCATTGCGCTTTCCTCCAGTGTTTAATTTGTAAGCTTTGAGGTGCCGAAGCTCATAAAGGCCACAATGACGTCATACACACAGTCCGGTCTGTAACTACAATAATGCGGTATTAATTACTAAAATATGTAGCAGTGCTGTATTTTCATTTGACCCCTGTTAGTTGCATCAAACTTTTCATCTGTGTTGCTCTTTTCTTGCTCCTTGCCGCGGTCCTTCATATTTCCATTAACATCCAAGAAGGAGAGGTTGCTGCTCTCCTTGCTGTCTAGTATAAGTACATCTGTGATGTTCTCACAATAGTGAAATCATGTAAGGACTCATTTCTCAGAACGTATCCCTGTTGTTAACACTAGTGATTCTGGCAAGTGAAACTACACTGTACGTATATTATTTCTACTTTCATATAGATTGCGTATTTATTGTACCCTCACTGCATTTGCTGTACGTTTTAGCGTTATTTTAAGTTTTATGTATGATTTGGCATGATGTGGTAGTTCATGCTCAACATTTTTTTCCCCATATAAATTAACGGTAATCACTTTTTTTGCTTTATGCCATTTTAGCATTTCATAAAGCTTTCATAGGAACGCTCCACTTTCGGATGGCTGTAACAGTCTAGCGTGTGACCTCATCTATTATATTGGCCCAGAAGTGGATTTTTCTCTGCACTAGCGGTCTGGTTTTTCCCTTTTAAATCAAAAGTCAGATATACAAAACACACTAATTTAGGCGGATGTATGGATTAAAAAAAAAAAAAAAAAACACATACATAAAGAACACGATTTTATAACATACGTTTCTTTAGTTCGGTTTGCATTCCAAGGTTTAACTCAAATCAGTTTTAAGTTTAATTATATTGGGTGTAGCGTGTGAGGCAGTGGAGTGCAGACTGTTCCGAGGTCCCAGAGCCGAGTCTGGGAAGCTTCAGCACAAATGAAGCAGCGCTTCCACACGTATCTTTATTTCATCTCCTTTCACTGTCTGTCTTCTTTATTTGTTGGTATTTTTTGTCCTCTTTCTGTATCCAAGTCACCTTGGATGGGGATGTCTGTGAAGCTATAATATAATGAAAATTTTCACAATCCCTCTGACTTGATCTTCCTCCTGGGATGCTCCCCCCCCCACTCCCCCCCCCATCTCCCCTCTCCATCTGTATTTCCCACTCCCATTTGGCCCGTCTCCTGGCTAGTTTTACCCGGTTCTCCTGCCAACACCATCCACATCCTCCCTTGTCAGCCTCGCCTCCTCACGCCCATGCTGTCCCCCTAGGTCGCTGGGCGAAAAGGCTTCCCCCACGTCATCTACGCCCGCTTGTGGCGCTGGCCAGACCTGCACAAGAACGAACTCAAGCACGTCAAGTTCTGCCAGTTCGCCTTTGACCTCAAGTACGACAATGTTTGCGTCAACCCCTACCATTACGAGAGGGTGGTGTCACCTGGCATCGGTATGTCCCCATGGCTGACTGAAGCTCAATCTTTCTCTTTGTGCCAGATATCATTTAAATCCCATGTTTAGTTAATGAAGAATTAAAATGCATTAGTTATTGAGAGCACCAGCCTTGCGTTCAGGCTATCTGAAAGAACCCACTGGCAGTCGTGCTCCAGTACTGCAAGATGCCCCGCCCAATGCAGATGTGTTTGGGGGAGGGGCTTTAAGGTTATATGGCCTCTTAACGGCTGCAACAGATTATTGCCTGCAAACCGATTTATTGATCTAATGACACAGAGAAAACCAGCATGAATGACACTTTCAGAATTGAAATATGGTTCGATGGATGGGAGCCATCATAAGAAGGTAGCGTCACATTTACATTTACAAATAGCGAGCACCCATTTAACCAAAGTGACAACTGAGAAAGCCGGATGATCCAGTCCCTGGAGCCTCTGCCAACCAGAGGATTTGAAACCAGCGACACTTTGCTCGCAAAATTTAAATTATTCAAGATGGAATATTTTGGAATGTTACTAACATTTTTGCATGTTTTTCTGTTTCTGTCCCTCCATCTCAAGTGGGCCTTAGTATTCAGAACACAGGTGAGACTCGTCTAAACAATTTCAATACATATGCTGTCATCCACTTAATTGTGTGGCCTAGGGACAGTCAACCCTATAGGTGGCGTGGGCCCCAGGGCGCCAGCTTCTGAGGGGATGCCAGTTTGCCAGCCAGTTTCAGTTTGCCTTGGATGTGGGGCACCAGTGATTTGGCTAGGACCAGTACTGGCATGGCCTAGCGTAATCAAATGATCTCTGGTCAATTTGGTGTAGTGACGGAAGGTGGCATCAGTTGTCCTGACAACTGATGAAGCAGATCAAGGGAAAAACAATAGACATTCTGTAGATATCAGTAAGTGACTCATCCATGACATATAATCAAGCAAAATGAACAGGTGATTCCCCCAGAATGGCTTTTAAATATCCTGAGTCAAAATGGAGCGGCTGTGCTCAGGCCTGGCTTGGTGATATGCTGCTGATTTTACTTTGATTACTTTAATTCGTTTGCGTCTTTGTTTTGTTCTGTTTTATTATCCTCGGTTGAGGAGTAGGTGAGGGAATACCTGGAATAATGACCCTAAAATGTGCCTTTTTCCCCACCAGAAAAGGCCGCAGTGTTGATTATTCTAATCAACTCTTTTAATGATAGTAATTAATAAAGAGCTCGGATCTCATTCATATTTCACAAAGTATAAATGGAACCGAGTGGATTTTATGAGCAACATGTAGCAATTTAATGTTATTTTCACCATTGGGGATTACTGGTGGTTTACCAGCGTGATTCTAAATGGAGTTTATAAAGCGCAGGCTGCAGGAGTCTTCAACTCAAATGTGATTTATGTGATTGTGGAGCAGCTCAATTAAGGTTTTTTAGTTAGGAGCTGAGCTGAAATGAAACCCGCGGTGCAGGGATCAGAGTTGAGCTCTGCCAGCACATTGCAGATCTGTGGATGAGTAGTAAAACACTGTAAATGTACGTAGATGAAGCAGTATACTCTGTGGATGAGTAGTAAAACACTGTAAATGTACGTAGATGAAGCAGTATACTCTGTGGATGAGTAGTAAAACACTGTAAATGTACGTAGATGAAGCAGTATACTTTCCTGTCCACACAACAACAAGCTGAGTTGGGCCTCAGTGAAGTTCTGCTTGAATTTCCATTGACCCCCCCACCCCCTCACCTCCTCAGGCCGCGTGATCAAAGAGGAGTTTGTTCACGACTGCATACAAATGGAAGTCCCTCCCCGAATGCCCTCGCAGCCTGACCACCAGGGGGCGCTAAAGTTGCATCCACCGGAACACTACAGCCAGCCCCTCCCACCATTGCAACTACCCCCAGAGCCACCCCATGCACCCCCACCAGTTACCCTGTATTCCAGCATCCCCATGTCCCCTCCCAGTGAGTGTCTTTTGCTTTTCCTATCCGGAAAGGTCATGTAGAGGGCATCCAAGTAACAGAGTGGCTTAGCCATGGGCTCCTCTACTGGGCAGACACACTGGCTGTACTGAGGGGCATTTATAAGTGAGAATGCTTCAAGTCAGTGGCTCTGGAATCGACTGATTTATCTGCCTTTAGTAACTTACAGCTGTTATCAGTTAAAATAAATTTTAACTTTGCCTTATTTTTGTAAAATGATAAAAAGATTGTTTGTTTTGTACTGTAATCACTAAACTGCGCTTGTTCATGCTCTATTGCCTGTAATATGTCCACCTCCTTCAACATTGCTTTGATTCGCCAGTTACTTTTGTCATTCACCACTTTTCTTAATTCCTAATTTGCCCGTGCACCCCATCCTCGGCAGCTACCAGCTCCATGTTGCCCATGCAGGGGGGGCATGGTGAGGGCCTTCTGCGCATTGCCTCCCCACAGGGCCAAGGCATGGCCCCAACTCCACCCCCCACGACACCCACGCACGGGCCCCCGCAGCCTCCGCCGGCCCAGAATGGCTACAACGGCTCCAAACACGCACAGAACCAGGGTGCCTTTCGCAGTGAGTGTCCTGATGGCAGTTCTGTGTTTTCTGTGCTCTCTGTCTCCACATGAACTATGTATAAATCTCTTGTGTGTTTCTTAAAACCTGCAGCTACCTGGACGGGCAGCAGCACAGCCTCCTACACCCCCGTAGCACCCCAACAGAATGGGCGTAGCCACCAGCAACCTCCGCTTCACCACCCCACCCACTTCTGTATGCCTGTGAATCGACCAGCTTCAACCAGTGAAATCCTTTCAACACTTGTGACTTTGAATATGAATTTATGACCGAGTTTTAATTCCCCTCCCCAAACAGGGACACAGCATCAAAATTCAGCCTCCTTTCCTCCACCTGTTTCCAACCACCCAGGTAATTCTCATGAATCGGTCACGTGATTCTGCATGGTGAAGCGTAACATTACGGTGCCCTCAACCATGTGACTCTCTTGTCTAGGCCCAGAGTTTTGGTGCTCCATCTCCTACTTTGAGATGGATGTGCAGGTCGGGGAGATGTTCAAGGTTCTGGCCAGCTGCCCGGTGGTGACGGTGGACGGCTACGTGGACCCCTCTGGAGGTGACCGCTTCTGCTTGGGACAGCTGAGCAACGTGCATCGCACTGATGCCAGCGAGAGAGCAAGGTCTGTGTTACACCACTGACGGCTGGCTGACTGTTTGCGTTCACAAGCCCATGTGTGAGAATAACCATGTCTTTCTCAGCCCAGTCCTCAGCCAGTCTACTACCTGCATGCCTGAGTAAGGTCATAAATGGCAGTGTAGATAGTGTATTACTGTTATTATGGGGTGCCTGTGATTGGAAGGTCACTGGTTCGAGTCCCATCCTCAGCAAAGTAGCCACATTTCTGTTGGCCCCATAAGCAAGGCCCTTAACCCTTAATAATGCTCCAGGAACACCAAGTGAGTGGCCGACCCAGCACTAAGACCCAAAGCGTCCAATGTACCTGAACTCGTACTCGTGCACATGGCAAATAAAGGCATTGTTTCAGCTGCTGGCAAACAGATACAGACAGTATAGGGTGGATCTGGGCCCAGGACTGGGCTGGGAACATGTTAAGTCTGCCTGTGCAGGTTTACTTTGAAGGTTTCAAGGTTCTCTGTCTTTGCCTGACTCTTAATATTTATTTTATCAAGATAAGATAAGATAAAACCTTACTTATCTCATGGGAAATTACTGTGCCTAGGCATAGCTGTCACCGTATGGGATTAAACATAGCTTCAAAATACCAAAAATAAAGAATGCAATAAAATACGAGAAATACAGTTTCAGTATTACATGGATGACTATTAACGATCTACTTTTTTTGCTAACCTCTAGTGGTTTGGCAATGCCATTCTACACTTGTTTGTTTTCCTTATGACCCTGCGTATCCTCCCCCCCCCCCCCCCCCCCCCCCCCCCCCCCCCCCCCCATGCAGGTTGCATATCGGGAAGGGGGTGCAGCTGGAATGCCGGGGGGAAGGTGACGTGTGGATGCGCTGCCTGAGCGACCACGCCGTCTTTGTGCAGAGTTACTACCTGGACCGCGAGGCAGGGAGGGCGCCGGGCGACGCTGTGCACAAGATCTACCCGGGGGCCTACATCAAGGTCAGAGGTCATGGGGGGTAGGGCGTCCGGGGCGGGGCCCGGGTCTAACTGCTGCAAGACTTCGCTTTCTCCTACTTTGAGGTTCAACTCTATAGGGCTGCATATATTTAGTTATGGCTTCTGTTAAAGCAATCCAAAGGGCTCCAGCTAACCTTCCCTTAATAGTCTTGAAAGTCATTTCTGCCATCGGGAGGATTTTTAAGACGAAAGAAGAATGTGCTCGGTCTGTAAATGTCATCAAACAATGGGACCCTTAAGTCTGTGCTTAGTTACTGAAAGTAGGGACTGGATTAAAAGTATGTGCTTTTCAGATACTTTTTTTCTTCAGATTATTTACTAAGGTTTTTTTAATCCCTCTATGATCTGCAGTTCATTGTTTAAAGGAAAGAATGTTAAAAGGTGTTGTGATTTTATACAATTAATCAGGGCACTTTGTCTTGATATATACTTGATTTAGTATATTTTTAATCTGGTTCAGTAGCCGTGGATCTAAATGGTGCTGCTTTTGAATGCCTGCTTCCCTGTTCGATAATACATAAGATTTGATGAAATATGGTGTTTAAGAAAAGCCTGCAACAAAATCTAGGCGCAGGATTCCGAGGCTCTGCTGCAGCATGGCAGATAGAGCAGACGCCTCACTAGTGACCTCTAGTGGCAGTTCTGGCATATTGCGGCTACTTTCTGATTTCAGCCAAAAGCCATGTAGAAATACAAACCCCCCGACATAAGAAATGGCAGACGAGAGGAAGGTGGGGGTTGGGGGACGCGGAGGTCGGGGTGAGAGAAGGTGAGCGTGATGATGAGGATGCTGATGCGGATGCTGATGACTCCTTTCCCCCGCACAGGTGTTTGACCTCAGGCAGTGCCACAGGCAGATGCACCAGCAGGCCGCCACGGCTCAGGCGGCAGCCGCGGCTCAGGCAGCGGCGGTGGCCGGGAACATCCCCGGCCCAGGAAGCGTGGGGGGCATCGCCCCCGCCGTCAGTGAGTAACACGTTGGCGGAGCGACCGTCCGGCAGGGCGGCACGTCTTGGCCGCCTGTCTGCCGGCCTGATCGCCCCCCTCCCCCTCATGCACTGGGGGGGGGGACGGCACAGAAGGCCGCATGAGTCAGGCCCACATCCCCCAGGGAGGGATGGCAGCACTGATCACACGTTTCATCTCAGCCTTTTCCAGAAAAGGCAGTGCAAGCTTACAGTGAGACGCTCTGCTTTTCCTGTGCGCTATAAAAGCTCATCTTTGCCTCTGCTCCACCTCCTCTTCCTCAGGTCTGTCTGCGGCGGCGGGCATCGGGGTGGACGACCTGCGGAGGCTGTGCATCCTACGCCTGAGCTTCGTGAAGGGCTGGGGTCCGGACTACCCCCGGCAGAGCATCAAGCACACCCCCTGCTGGGTAGAGGTGCACCTGCACCGGGCCCTGCAGCTGCTGGACGAGGTGCTGCACACCATGCCATTGGCTGACCCCGGCCCAGCCAACTGAGGAGCGGGACGGGGGCAGCCACACAGGTCCCCTCCGGCACATCACACACGCCCACAGGAGACGATCACTCATTGAGCAGATCATAATGAGGTTCGGTAACCGACCGGCGTTACACAGGAAATAGCCCCCCACCACCTTTGTCCTAGGATCAACATGGCAGCCTGCATCCACGGCGTGTTCGGATGCTCAATAAAAAAAACACCACAGTCCTCCTTTAACACCACTACATTTGGAGGCTGTGAGATAAAACTCTTAATCCATGGGACTGATGCTCAGTGATGCTCCCAAATCTTCATCTGCTCCCTGTTCATAAGAATCTCGACAACCAAAACCAAGGGATGGGTTACAGCACCAAATTCATACCAACTAACCATGTCAGCACTTCCGGCTGAGCCGTCGAACCGCTTCGCGTTTTGCTATTATTGCTTTGCGTGTTAAACGTCACTTTTATCGAAACTAGCTTTATTTCCTGGGATTCTTCTCTTCTTTCTCGAGCTAACGTTTTCTTCCTCTTACAAAATGCACCAAAACTTACCAAAAGTGAAAGCCAAAAAAAAAAGTTAGTGATATAGGTATTAGTGATTGTACTTTACGGTTTTTAACTGCTTGCCAAAACAGCGTAACTCACCAAAGTCATGATACAGTACCTCAGACCAAGTTAAAACCGCTGCTTCTTAATCCAAAAACTACAGATGAATGGTGTATAAATCGTCTCTTGTCCCTGGTCTGTTAATCCTTTGGTCTTCTTTGAAGAAAGCCTGGTCTCTTGCACACTTTTTCAGTGTGTTACCTCTTGAGTTCCTCCAGTGGGAATTCGGTAGAAATTCGGATGCATAAATCAGTAAATTTCATTTTATATGCCCCTGCGCAGGGATGACTGCTTAAAGGAAAAAAGTGTATATGTACAGTGCAAATAGTGGTTAAACTTCGCTTATACATGAATGTGAGAGCTAACTGTTGGTCCAGAGTTAGTTTGTTCAGATCTGTTTTCCGTGCCTGGCTAAGAAGGAGGTGTAACGCCCGCGTTGCGTTGCAGCTCTTGCCGATCTCGTCGTTAAAACGAATGGTTCCGATTTCAAAGCCGGTTTGGGTCTACGGGTCCTGTTACCGGTCTGGCGGGCACATGAAACCAATATGAGCAACAGCGCAATAATATTCGAGCGGACCCCCCCGCCCCAGAGGAAGATCAGCACCGCGATTTCATTCTGAGTCACGCGGTAGGTCTGTGTCCGCGAACCGCAAGCCGTCGGTCGGGTTGCGCGGTTGTGTCGTTGCTAAACGCCAGCTAGCACGGGTCGCCCGAGTGGATGCGGTCTCAGGTGAGAGACGATCAGTGAATCTTAATCCAAGAAATGGGAGACTTGTGTGGTCACCATCAGCTTCGAATTGTCAGATTTTTTTTTTTCTTCTCCAAATCTGTAATGGGTTCGTGCCTTTTACCGTGAAGTACAAATTTCATTATTTTGAACCCCTCACTACATTAGGAATTGTATACCGTCTGATCCCTGTTTTTAAATGTATTGCACTGACTATTTTGTGGAAGCAACCTACAGACTGTATAGTTAGTAAATGGGAAATGTACAGGAAAAAGTTTTATGTATGTGCAAACAATTTGCCGAATAGGCTCATGCAGTAATGGACTACAGTACCAGTATGTGTAGTAAGATTAACAGCTTGTGAATCTTTAAAGTGCGATATGCAGCCACAGATTCTATATATTTTGAGTATTTTGTTTTTATTCAGTATTACAATAGACTCTGGTAAAACATAAACACTATGTTACATTGCTAACAGCTTGTGCAGACATGCATACTAAAATGTATGTTTAAATTTTTTTTTATACATTTTTATTTTTAATAGTGGCTTAGGTGTGGTTGGTACTGAGATACTGATTATGTGCATTTAATTACTGTGGTAAAATGTGCCCCGAAACATTGTAAAGAAAAAATGATGCGATAACTCTACACCATAGTATGCAGTTGTGTGTTATATTAAAGAGTTTTATTTATTGTGAATAACTGTTTGCCTCAGTAGGGTACCATCAGTTCCCATATGAATTTGATGCTGTCATGCTATGGTAGCTAATCTGAAATGTATTTTTTTATTATAGTATCTGGTTTTAAAATTTACAATAAGAGTATTATTTCATTGAAATGCTTTGCGATATATAAGTGAGACTCGCTCATCTTTGAAGTTACATTTATGGCTTGTCTGCCTAAGCCTGTTTCGGTTACTTTAAAAAAATATATAACAATCTATAATCAAGTGTGAATCAATTCAATTTGGCTTTAATATTTTTTTTGTTATTGTTATAGTTAAATATTGTAAAAATGCTGCTCTTAGTGTTTACTGTACACCAAAGTCAATTAAAAGTACTAGGAAAAACTTTTGATATAAGCTGTAATGATCTAATTTCACTACTGCTGAGAAAGGAATCAAGTGTTTATTGTGTGTGTGTGTGTGTGTGTGTGTGTGTGTGTGTGTGTGCGCAGGGAGTGTTCAAGTGCTTGATTTATCCTTGCGTATGTACCAGAATATTTTCAGACCAGATGCGACTGTAATATTACTGGCCAACATAAGTCATGGAAATTTTACTTGGTGTTACAGAATTAACTTTTGCAGAAAGAAGAAAACAGTTTGAAAACATAATTACGCACGACATTTTCCAAAAATCTGTCCTACATCAAGTCAGTAGAGTAACAATATTATCACGCTTATATATCGAACAACAAAGTGTAATCAAACATTTATGACCATCTATAGGTGGTTTGATGGGTTGCTTGCTGGTTTCACTTCTGACAGGCCGAAGACTTGGATGATTTAGTGTCTTTGTGGGTATATATTTGTTTCCAGTGGTGGAGTGTCATTTCCTGTCCCATTTTTCCCTCATCTCGAGTCTCCCCACGACCTTTCACAGTATAAATAAGATTATCACATCCTTCTTTGCACATTAATAATTATTTATTTTTTTGTGGGAAGCAAACGTTAATGGGCATGGCAGACAATTGTGCGTTAAGACATATATGGCAATTGTTAAAGAGACCAAAATAGTCTTCATATACGAATACATGTGCTGTAGCGCGAGGGACCTGTTTTAGTTAACGAGCAGCCAAAGGGACATTCCCTGCGAGGCTTCTGGGCTTCAAAGCCTATCATTTTCTTTTATGTTCACCCAGTAAAACGTATAAGCTGAACACAATTTTGATGACTGGTACTTTTCATATCTACTTAACCAACAGCTTTCAATAGACAACACGGACCTGGACCTTAGGGCGTGTTAATGGCGCTCTTACAGGGCGTGGCCGCCTTTGTGATGGCCGGAAGGTGGGGCCTGCTGCCCAGATTGACGTGAACGTATTGCCGAAGGGGGACTCTATGGGCGTGTCTAAACCGTCTAATGAGCGTGTGGGCGGAGCCTGACTCCCTCCCTGTACCAGTGCCGCGCTGCAGCCGCATCCCAGATTGAGCATCCCTGCCTTGGAGCTAGAGGGAGCACCATCGCATCCTTCGGAGCCACAGTGCCGTTACCGGTGCCTCTCAGCTCGAAGAAAGGCAGCGACGAAGCCGTTTGGAGCAGCTTCATTCCCACGGGTCCTAAGAACTATATAAAGAATTTTTTATTTAAAGATGAAATAAATACGTATATTTTGTATTTCATTTCTAACAGCATCACAACATTCGCAATCTCAAAATGGCTGAGATAACCAATTTGAGACCGACGTATGGTAAGTAGCAAGCTAACCCACTAATATCGTCTCTATATCTGCGCTGTATAATTTGTACCAGGCGGTTTATGGCTACCGTTGTGAATGAATGTTTTTAGATCGGTAAAAGCTTTTAGGTATTCCCTTGCCATTTCCAGCATGAAAGGCACCTAAAAACTGCAAGCCACGTGATTTGATGTCCATTATGTGTTTCTAATGGCAGGCAACTCGCTGGGTTTATCAAAACACTAAAGGAGCGAATAACATGTCAGTGATCAGGTCGGGGATTTTAAATTCTCGCATTTTCCTCCTCCGTTTCATATAACAATGTAAACTGATAATGACCATTTGGATCGGTGTCACCAGGCTAAAAAACTGAATGTAGAAAATCTCGGTTTGGGCAATTTGGCACTTCTATAAACCACACTGGATACATTAATAATCGATTGGATTTTTAAATTACAAAAGGTAAAAATAGCATTAAAATATGCGCTGTTCTTCCTTCCCGTTCTATTTACTTGTTTATCAGTGTTTATAATCTATCGTAGGGGATCTTTACAGTAACTCCTACCAATTGGTCTAACTGTGCTGCACATTAAAAAAATTGAGAAAAAAATAATAGTTTAATATTTCATAATGTATAATTTTCCCTATTTTACAGCCTTTTCATGTGTCAGGTCACTGCCACTTGCTTCGTCATTTGCGCCCTGGGAGGGTGTGGGAGAAAATATTGACGTATTTGCCCGTTTGTGTGGGGCGGGGGGTGGCGATGAACGCAATAGGATGCGTTTTAGATTTTGATACTAATTTGACGAATGCTTTTAAATGAGCAATTTAGGTCTGAAACCGAGAAGCCTTATAAGCTGTACCCTGTGACCCCCCCCCCCCCACTGCTGGTTGTACGTGTGCGATGCTTTGGATGAGTATGACGTTATGTCTATTCCTGGCCAGGCATCGCCTATCTCCGCTTATCTATTGTTTTTTGTTAAGACACAGACAAAACCTCGCACATCCGCATATTTTTATATTATATATGCATGTGTCTCTGGTCGATTTCTATGTATGTAGTTAATTTCTAGCCGCTTAAGTGCGCGTTCTATGTGGCCGAGCACACCGGTAACAAAATGGAGTAATACTACAGTGTTATTACAAAGTGATGTGGTGTTTTACGGTATTGGGCATGTTGGTTGAATAGACGAGTGAATCGTCTTACGCGCAGCAATGAGGGCTTTTAACAGAGATGTTCAGTAGGTTTAACTGTTAAGGAGGAAATGCCTTAAGAGCCAAATGCGCAAAGAAATTAAACCTGGGCCCTTTGGTGTTAATACTGCTGTATATATCTCCTGGATTCTCTGCTGCCTGGAATCCTTTAATAATACGGGCTGTAATCAGAATAGACACTGGTCTTACGTGTGCAATTAGGGTGCTACACCCACCACAATGTATGAAGATATTTGGGTAGAAAATTTATTATGTTTCAGGTTCCTTATACGATCCAATATCGGAAACATGCTGGCCAGCCATGGCTCCCATTTTCCTCAGTTTGTTGCACAGTTGGGGTGATATGGGTGCGGTTTATAACAATCCTATCAATTACTCTGGTAATTATCCGCCTAACAGCTGCTTATCTAGAACAGAGAGCAGCAAACGGCATGAGGCAGGGGAACACCCCGGATGGGATGCCAGTCGCTCGCTGGGCGCGCACACACGCGCAGTCATACGTTCCTGCTAAGGCAGAGACGCCAATTCATCTAATTCAGTCACCCACGGTGCCACCCTCTAGTAATTATCACATCATTTATTTCATAAATGGTGATAAGTACTGTTCAGTGATTACTGATCATTGATTGAATCTTATTGGAGCTGTTGTGTGCATTCTTTTCTGTTCTATTGTGTTGTATGCGATGAAACATTCTGGATGAAACTACTTTTCGAAGAGCATGTAGCAGTCTGCTGCCACCCCTCCCTCGATGTTTCCCACCCCCATGTCCTTGGCTTCCGAGGGCAAGTTCCAGGCTCCCCGCAACCCCGCATTTGAGTCGGTCTGCGTGTAATTTAAACACTCGATATAACAGATGTCGGCAAGAACTCCCTGGGCAGCTGTTTGGGTCATAGACGCTTGAGGTGTGGGTGGTGTTTGGAGGGTGGACAGGGGGGACTGTTCAGGCTCCCTGAATCACTATCATAGCTTCCAAGTTGGCAGAATTTATCTCCTTATCCAAAAATACATTTTTTTAGCAAAAAAATGTATCCAAAGTTGCCTGTCTGGTGAATCGTTTGGGGGATGATTGACTTGACTAGGTTACAGAATCGGCGTCAGAGGAGTGCTGTCTTGGTCAGGCCCAGCAGTCTGTAAGCACCGTCTCCTGATTTCTGTCAATCTGTGCTGCGTTCTGGTCTGGTGAGGTAGCAAAAAGCTGCACTGTGGTATTATGTTATGTCCCTAATGTGAACTGTAAATCATGGGCAGTTACTTCGGTTATGCTGTGGCATTAAAGGTCATTAGCCTGTATTGTGGCAGGCAATAGGGCTCACTGAGGGGTTTCATGGAGACCCTGAGCAGGGCAGTAGGCTCTCTTTTAATGGATTTTTTCGTTCGGGCGTGGAAAGACCATTAATCTCGGGGAGTCTCGGGCTGCCAGCTGACCCGGCCCTTACCTGGGCTGCTTTTCTTCTGGACACACTGCGGTAATGACTGGTCATACAGTGGCAAGCAGGCTGAGGGAGAGGCGGGGCAGTGCCTCGTAACGCAGTGTCCTCAAACAGCCCTTCGCTTCCATGGCGTCTTGTAAACAGAGCTCTCTGCCGAGGTCACACACTGAAAGCCCCGTCAGAAAGGGACTGTAAAAGATAGAGGAGGTCTCCTTAAGACATTAAATGCCTGGTCAGCATATTACGCTTGGTCTACGATTAGCATTTTTTTTGCTGTAATAATTATTCATAAAGGCACATAATAAACCATAGAATTAGGAGATTCTGAATATAATAGGACTTTAATGCAAGATGAGAATGATGTCTGAAATCGATAATCATTTTGTTCATGAAAATATGAATATATAAGCATTATATTCTGGTGGTGCTCAGCAACGGGCTTCCTCCAGGCGGCTGTGGAGGAATTTTCCCGCACTAGCTGTGGATCTTATGCTTTTTGACTCTTTCTGGAGGACGAGCCACCTTGCAATTACTTGTTGCGTTACGGGGAAATACAGTAGGACTGACTGACGGGTGAATTAAGCTGTTGAAGCCTTGGTCATCTTTACTGAGCCGATCAGCTTTCCTCTCCCATTCAAACAAAACCACCGTCACGCCTTCCCTTGTGCGTCATTCCCTGGCGGAGCGTGGGAGCTGAACATGTACTCGACTGCAAAAAGACGAAAATGACTTTAAAAAACGGAAACTTGGGCTCGGTGCTCAGGGGGCTAAACGCACAGGTGCCGCCATATTTTCTCTGTATTACGACTAATTAAAGATAAACCTGCAAAAAATGCTGTTAGCAGAATTAGTCATGCATCTGGCTAATGAAGTGAATTTTAATTCTCAATCAGTTAAAAATCTGCCAGCCTTGCAGTCGAATGTGTTATAAAGAAGGTGTATTAATTGTAGTAAAAAGAGGTATTCCAGTTACAGTTTTTTTTATAACGCTCTGCAGCTGTCGTAGTACAGTTCCAGCAAAGCAGCAGATATTTTTGCGGCAAATAATTGCGTTAACGATGTTCACTGTCCTTACTGGTACACCAGAAATATTCGCTGGCTTTCCGATATGTGATAACACGAAGAATGTAATACTTCTGCTGAACGTAACCTTCTTTATAATGCTTATATACAGCTACTGCAGAAAGAGAAATAAAAAGGAGTAATATTATTCACGGTTAAAGCAGGTTTAGTATTTTCATGTCCGCATGCTAAGTAACATAGTTATTTGCAATTGAATGGCTTATGGATCTAGCTGTTTATTATTTATGATGAGTTTTAATTGCACTTAATTTAGCAATCATAATTCT
This sequence comes from Brienomyrus brachyistius, assembly GCF_023856365.1. Classification (NCBI taxonomy): domain Eukaryota; kingdom Metazoa; phylum Chordata; class Actinopteri; order Osteoglossiformes; family Mormyridae; genus Brienomyrus; species Brienomyrus brachyistius. The sequence goes on from NC_064541.1 coordinate 15,731,204, forward strand.
GGCCCTCGTTTCCTGCGCCCTGGATCATTACCCGGTACACCGATGTGTGGCAGGACCTCAGGTGATGATTGATATTCAGCAGTAATCCCACGACTGTTTGGGCAGATGAGCCTCCATCCCTAACCACGACATACCTTAAGACACTGGCCCCCGCATCCACACAGCACTGGTGCACCCCCCTCCCAAACCCGGATTCTCAGGGAGCCCCTTCATCCCCGAACTCCCCATCCAGATGCAAACCCACCTCTGAAAATACTCTGCTGCTCCGCCCCCCCCCCCCGGTCCCGCATCCATGCATCTGCATAATTGGCACAGTCCACCTCCCCCCCCCGCTTATACGACATGCCTTTAGGTCATTGTCCCCGGGTGGGGAGGGGGCTGACGGAAATCTGAAGAGGTCGCCTTTGTTGTGCAACGCCCGTGAGAATTGGGCGGGGCTTGAAAATGCTTCCTGCATGGCGGTGTGGACGATCCCCCCTCCCCAGATACTCTGAGGATAGTGACCGGCGATTGGTGCGTTCACCGTGCGTCGTGATGTGGCTGATTTATAAGGCGTAACGTCTGTGAGGCTGAGATGAGACTCTCAGATGGTCGGCTCACCTGAGGAAACACTAAAGACTCACAGGCAGTAACTGAAGGGGCTTCAGCCTGCAAGGTTCTTCTGTGACTTTTGTGGCAATTGATGCATAATTATGTGTATTTTTTACTCAGTATTGGCTTCAGTGATTCATTTCTTTTATTTGATAGATGAGATAGACAGGGATGGATGGATGGATGGATGGATGGATATAAGAGCTGTCTGGATAACAAAGTGTCCTGTTGTTGTCATATAAAAAAATTCCTTACAGCACCTTACTGTGGGTGTTGTATCTTGTGAAACACGGGGAGGATGTGGATGCCTCTCTCCATGCCTGCATCCGGTTTTAGCAGGTTTATAGTCGTTGGCTGTGTGTTTGGGTGAGCAGAGAGAGAGAGACTGAGCGTAACGGCCCAGACCTGATGACTGAGCAGGTCAGTTTGTTTAAGTTACAGACCGAGTCGCTTAGTTCACCGTGCTGGTGGATCCCAGGGGTGCCAGTAAAATCAACCCCATTTTGCCCTTTTGACCCCTTGTGTCCTGAGGATTATCTATCTGATCAGTAAAGCTGAGATTTTTTCACATTAAGCAATTGTTGTGTCATTTTCTGAGTCCTCGTGTCTGTAAAGAGGATTTTCCAATATTTCCTTGATACTTCACTTTTTCCTCATGTATTTTATTTACGGCACTTCGCCGGCCCTGAAAGCAGCACATATGTGAAGGGAGCCTGATCACTTAACTGACACAGGGGAGAGGAAGCGCGGCTCTTATTGGCCGAACACTGGGGCCCCTTGGGACGTCCGGAGCTAAATGGAGCTGCTCGCTTTGATTCCTTTCCAAAGCGTGACATCAGCCGGTTGGAATGAGCGGCAGGGGTGCCGGTAGCCAGTGGGAGAATGGAAGGGTAGGGGCTTTGTGTACAGAGAGAGAGACAAACTGAGAAATAAAGGGAGAGGGGTAATGCCATAGAGTGGGGGTGGACTGAAGGAGGAGAGTGGGAGATCTTGAGAAAAGAAAATGTTGGATTAGCTGTAAAATATCCTTAGGAGGGATAATGCAGCCTGAGAGAGTCCTACACGTCCTGTTAGTCTCGCTAAATCCTTTCTTTCTGCTCCTGGTCTCCTAGCACTTCTCCCGCTGGTGGTCTCTGGTGGGTTACGCCAGCTTGACTGGCAATCCCACCCCCCCTTCCCCCAGCATATCTCTGCATTAGGCACCCCTGAGGTTTCCCACCAGACCTCCCATTGGTCAGATTCCGTCAGGGGTGGGTCCTGACCCCGAGAGAGACGCCACACTCACCACCTGCCTGCTGGTTTCTCTTGCGATAGTCTGTGTGTTACTCAAGATTTCTGTGTTCTTAGTGGGTTACGCTGGTAAAGATGGATGGAGGGATGGAATGGATGGAGGATACTGTACATACATAACTACACAGATAGATTTCAGACTATTATAATCGTAAAGGAAATTGCAACCAGAAGCAGTTTGTGTGTTTTGTTCTGTCACTTGTGTGTGAAGCGAGTGCCGTGTTCCAGCACTGTGACCACACAGCTGCATGTAATCTGTTTAGTGAGCTTTTATCACAAACATAATCCATTATTAGTCATGGAATCGCACAGAGAATGGAGCCTACCAACCCCCCACCCGATAAGAAGGGGAAAAAGATGAGGAGAGGATCACCCTCCGACCCTCAGGCGATTTCGCTCATACTGCTGCTGCTCAGTTTCAGCGAATCGACCCCAGAGCCTCACTGGAGCAGAGGCTGTTGCCACCTGCCACTCTGGGATGGCTTATTCTGGGATGGCTCAATCATGGGACGGCTGCTCGCGTTTCAGCAATCTGCTACCTCCTCTTTACCACCCCCACCCCCCGCAGCCCTGGCTTCTCGCCCCCTTGTTTCTCTCTGTTCGCTTTGTTCCCTTGTGGGATCAGTATGTTCTGATGGGCAAGAGGCTGATTCCCATGGTCCATTGGCGAAGACCGGGGCACGGAGGACTCCCAAATGTCCGCGGTGCTGAACCTGGGTCAGACCTCGTCCTGGGGGTGGGGTTATACGATGTATCTCACATATTGATTTATACTTTCCTACAGGTAAAAATATAACAACTGAACTGGATCGATAGAAGATTGCAGACGACACTTAAAATATTTCACTTTGATCATTTATAGTGTATCCGTTGTGTGATTCATTGCTATAATGCCAGCGCTGAGCTGGCTGATGCTGGAAGAGCCAAACTCGTGTTCGTCTTGCCCACCTTAGAATTTAAAGACCAAGAAACCTCTGCTGGTGGAGCGGAAGGTCTCTGCCGTAGAAGGTAGGGTCTCGTTATGGTGTAATTACAGAGATATGGAAGTAGGGTGGGGCGATGTGAAGTGATGCCAGATAAGCACACAAAGATTCCCCCCCCCCCCCAGTAGTACAGAGTAACTCCTGCCTGGCTGCGATGAGGTTCCATGTCTATTTCAAAGCCATTAAACCAGATCACCACAAAGCGGAAAATGTCTCCCATACTCACTGGCTCACAGGTAAAGGTTTCCTCTACCAGAGGGGAATCTAAGGCGATTGGGGGGCGGGGGGGGGGGGGTGTTTTCCCAGGCCCTGGAACTTGAGAGGGTATGAAGGGAACCCTACGTCCTTTTGACAGAATGGGGGGGCCTAAAGAATTTTTGTAAGGGCCTGGAATTCCTTGATACACCCTTGATCCTCGGGGGCCCCCAAACCGTCCACATACTTGCCCCCTCCCAGCTTCCATCACACCTGAACCAGGTATTCAGGTGTTCTTGCTTGGTTGTGTGGTTCAAGTGTGCTGTGAGCTGGGAGGGAAATATGGCCTGGGGGGGCCCCCGTAGACTGAGTGGAGAAGCACTGCTTAAGGAGGGCCTCCCCAGGCGTGACGTTTTCACCGGCGCTTCCTCTCCAAGCTCACGCCCCCTGATCTTCTCATTTCCTGTAACCTCCTTCAGCAGGCAGCCATTTGAAGGGTCTTTTTCCAGCCCTCCTTTGCTCCTCCATCCTCTCCTTTATCCCCCCAACCCCCTCGCCACTGGAATAAAGGCAGGCCCCTCCTGTTGAGGCAGCCACTGATCTGTGCTCACAGGTGACCCCCCCCCCCCCACTTATCCATGCTAACCCAAAGATCAGACGAATCATTTCATTCTGCCAGGCAAGCATGTGCAAGTCCACTGAACGATTGGCCACTTAAACGTTTTAGACTCTGTGTCCAGGTCAGAGATGGCAAACCCTCTGCCCTTAACGCGCCGTCAGTGTTAAAAGATGGAGGTCGGGCTTCTTCCGGCAGACGGTGCAGGGCAACAAGATTCAGGGGCGGATTTTGCTCACAGGAGATTCGCATGCTAATTACACACCAGGTTTTGCTTACAGCTGACACTCAGCCAGTTCCCCACGTTCTGCCTGCACTGCACATGACACTGAACCAGCTATTTTATATAACATTGCACAGTCTGCTGGGAGGGTCCCCATGATAAAACTACCTCCCACCCCTGCATAGGAAATTGCATCATATCAGATAATTACATTGTATCATAGGGAATTGAGTTTCTTTCAAAAATACCATTAAAATTACATATACTGTGGAACGTATGACATTGTGAAAAAGATTCCTCCCCCCAGGCCTCCCATAATCCTGTGCTGCTGCTGTACCATGTGACCCGTGGTTGTGTCATACCGGGGCCCATCCGTCCATATTTTATTCATGAATTTGACCATACAGACGTACTGTGTGATAGAGATGTATGATTTAAAATGAGAAATTAGACGGTTTCCCAATATTCTGTAATATGTCAGCTGTAAGATGGGGGGAAAAAATTCAACATAAAGTGAAAGGGGATGAGATGTAGCTCCGTGAGTTGGACCACTGCGTCTGTGATAGGGGCATTGCTGGCAGAGTGATGTCACCGTCGGGCCCCTCAGCGAGGCCCTTAACCCTCAATCTCTGTCTGATTCTTCTTTCTCAAAAGAAAGTTATTTGTAAGTGAGAGAGTAACAGCGTAATGCATGGAGGGTTGAGTCACCGCTGCCTTTTTCCCTGCTTCTCATTGGCTGTCTGTTCCTCTCACCCACCCCCCACCCCCTCAGATGTGTCTCCCGTGCTGGCAGGCTTCATTGGGGCCGGCGTCCTGGTGGCGGTGGTGGCCGGTGCCATCTTCCTGTGGACCTTCTGCCATCGGCGCTACCGGCGCCTGGCCGGCAGCTACAAGATCCACGGCGGCCATTCGGACACCTGCGATGCCGCACCCGACCCCCCCTACAAGTTCATCCACATGCTCAAGGGCATCAGCATCTACCCAGAGTCACTTAGCAACAGCAAGAAAATAGTGCGGGTGGGCCGACGCCCCGGAGGCCGGGGGGAGCGGGCCGGGGAATGGGGGCGGCCCGGCAGCACCCACGGGGGTAACGGTAACGTGCTCCTGGTGGACGCAGCCGAGAGCGGCCTGCTCGATGGCGCCGCCCTGCAGATGAACCGACTGGTCCCCAGCGAACAGCCCCGGCTGGAGAGGGAACTGCCCATCCGGGCCGACTACTGCAGCCTAGATAGCAGCAGCTCAGCCAGCAGCAGCTCGGCCAGCAGCAAGACGGCCACGCCCTTCACGCCGGCGGAGGAGCCCAAACTGGGCACGCTCAGTCTGGTCGTGGACTATAACTTCCCCAAGAAGGCGCTGGTGGTCACCATCCAAGAAGCGCGTGGGCTCCCTCCGGTAGACGAGCAGGCGGGCAACGCCGACCCCTACGTCAAGATGACCATCCTGCCCGAGAAGAAGCACCGCGTCAAGACCCGTGTGCTGCGCAAGACCCTGGATCCCGTCTTCGACGAGACGTTCACCTTCTACGGCGTGCCCTACAGCGGCCTCTCTGAGCTGGTGCTGCACTTCCTGGTGCTCAGCTTTGACCGCTTCTCCCGTGACGACGTCATCGGCGAGGCTGTGGTGCCCCTGGCTGGCGTGGACCCCAGCACCGGGCGTGTGCAGCTCACCCAGCAGATCTGCAAGAGGAACATACAGGTACGAGAGACACCGGCCAGCAGGGGGCGCCGGAGTGACACACTTACACACTGGCGGGTGGCCTGAGAGTTGTGCAGGAAGGGAGGGTGTGTGTGTGTGTGTGTGTGTGTGTGTGTGTATGAGACATACAGCCCCCCAGGGTAATGCAGGAGATTATACTTCTGTTGATGTAGTGATGGCCACCTTCACGTAGACACAGATGCGCCTAGAGACATAGACCGTTGATACGGCAGATGGATCGACGCACAGCTCTGAGGAGAGCCCAGCTGCTGCTGACTGGCTTCAGCCAAGATACACACACACACACACACAAACACACACAAACACACACACACACAGGCTAGCAATTATGTCTTTGTGGCGACTCTCCATTAATTTCTCTGGAGAAAACTCTATTTCCAACATGACGACCATAACCCCTACAAATGCCTTAACCCTGACCATAAGCGACCAAACAAAATCCCATCCACTTAAGAGAGGTTAGCAGGAGCCCAGTGTGATCCGCATCCATAACGATGCTTCGATCAGTTCCAGGCCTAAAATAGAGACCTTGTTGTATTATCACCACCTTCTGTCCTGGTTCTACTTCAAGTCCCCTATCAGCATCTTCAGCAGAAAGCCCCCAGCAGTAACGATGCCGGGTTTCTCTGATTGTGGTCTTCGAGACCCCCCCGTGACTTCCTGTGTAATGACATTGCGGGTGGTTCCTCGCACTCTTCCAGAAGCAGCACGTTTACAGCCTCGCTGTGCTCCTTATCGATTGTTGACATAATTGGCTTCTGTCTGCAGTGTGAAAGTCTTCAGTGTCACTAACAACAGACGCTTCTCTAGCGGAAAATTGCAGAAGCAAGTCACAGCCGAGGTGCCTTCGGATAAAATAGGGGAGATCTTTGAATATACCAAGGAAACAAACACTGCGATCTAAGTGCAAACGCAAAAAAAAATCAAGGCGTGTTAATACCTAAGCTGCTTTGATGTGTGTAAATGATACGCGTTGAAGTCTTGGCTGTATATAGCCCCCATACTGATGAATATTGTGAACACGACGGAAAACACAGTGTGCGTCTTTGAAAGGAGGCGGTAAGACGTGGATAAAATGTCCCCGAGTTTTACCGGGTAAGCCATAGAGTACGGGGGGTCTGTATGTTGCCATGGTAATGCATGCTCTGACACAGTGAGGAGAGGAGAGGCCGGTAGGCTAATAAGTTTGAGAGACTGCAGAAGTTTGCAGAAAGGCAGCCATGTCTCCTGTAGCACCCTGTCTGCGCGACGGTGAACGTCTTGCTTAAGGTAGCGGATCAGGCATCAATTATTAACATGCAGGATGGTAGCGATGTTCTGGTGGGTGTGAGGCTAATATCTCAGCTTGGCTATCGCCTTGAAGCTCACTCCTGGGTCATAATAGGACATTTTAATGCAGTAATATTCCGTTTATTAATGTCAGTCGCGCTGCTGAGGAAACCAGGCTGATTCTTTATTGTTTGACTGACTTTTTGACTTTGGCGGTTGTATGTACAGCTCTGGAAAAAATTAAGCCCCATATATAAAAAAAAAAACAAAACTGCATTTTTAAGTCCTGGTTTAATCCTGGTTCTGCTGGCAGAAGGCTTACATTGAGCAGCAGGCTGCTTCCAAGCTCAAAGTTTCTAAGAGAGTAGTACAGCGGAACAAGGTGGAACAGGAGACACTGGGAACGACCAGAAACCAGTCAGGTAGAGGGAGGAAGTGACTTTCTATTGGTAGAAATGATTGTCAACTTATCCGACAGTTTCTCGTGACATCAAGTGACCTTCAAAAGGAACGGGAAACGTTAAGTGCAGGTGTGAAGTGCACTGCTAGGACAGTTCATATCAGGCTAGAAGCAGGACTGAAGTCCCATAAAGCCCTTCAGTAATGAGAAACAGGGAAGAACCAGGCTTAAAAAACAAAAGAATCTACTTTAGTCCTGCTAACTGCATCCAAATTTCAAATGTTGTAACAAAATGAAAATTCTTTACATTCAGTCTCTTGCCTTGACTGCATGGATCCGTGGGATCAATAGCTGCAGGGTGTTCTGCCAATAAGATTAGACGCTAGGATCAATGTCTGGGCAGGGACTGGCCAAAGAGCAGTGTCAGTCAAGTGTATCAACCAATGAAATCTCATCAGTCTCCGGTCATTAACTGCACAGTGTTCTATATATAAGAGCAGGATGCCACCCTTGGTTAAGCATTGGGTACTGGCTGCTGCCAGGACTATAGCTGTGAGAGACCAGTAGGTGACTTTCCAAATGTACAGGCATTTGCCAGAAAGCTGCGTAAATGAGGCATGTGTCGAAATCTGGGATGGCAGTCGGGGGAGGTGGTTCTGTAGACAGGAACTGGCTTCAGATCAGTATGATGGCTCAGAATTGGCCTTAGCGATTCAGTCAGAAATCAGTGTCAAGGATAGGAAGGAGGTCCCTTCAAGACTGAACGCCTGCACTTTGCTGACTTCCATAGTGAAAATGAACTCCGCTAGTTCAGCACTTGCTACCAAGTTACCCTGTTGCTCAAACATTTAAAGTAAATGATCGCAGCCCTTGCCAATGACATATTATCAAGTACCAGGTGGGCCATTGAGCCCAAGACAACCCCCCCCCCCCCCCACCATGTGCCCCCCTAAATACGTATGTAACTTGGGTCTGAAATAAATGTATTATTATTACTATTATTATTCTTTACATTTATATATTTGGGCTAACATTTTGTGCCCTGGGAACAGGAGAAACACAAACAGAAGCACATTCCCCTGACGGACACTTAACACTGGCGCTCGGGTGGTCGAGCTGCTTCAGTTGGTGAAAAGCGAAGTTAACAACAGAAAAAATAATCAAGCCCATGGAAGCAAGACAGTCTAAACAAGAAGTCGGAGTGAGTTACATATTTGTAAAAGATGTAAAATGTGACTGCCAAGCACTGCATAAATAACTTATTATTAATAGCTTATTCTTAACGCTGGCAATCTGGTGTAAGTCAAAGTTTGGAGGACATTAAGGTCAAATGCACCTGGCCACAGTCTGCCCCCCCCCCCCCCCCCCAGCTGGAATGGTCTAGTACTGTTAGAGGATGTGGACATGTGTTTTTGTGGTCTTTAAAGGTTCCATTTCTAGAAATGAGTAACGAATGAGCATATGCCAACCACCTTTTGGTCAGTTTTACTTGGTCCAAAATGTAAAGTATTTCCCATTTAGAATAATAACAGAATATCGTTATTGTCCTTGTACATATACAACAAAACCGATGCATAAAAATAAAAGATAAAATGAAATAAGAATAAAATTAAATATACAGTAGGCCTATAGATATATCATTTATTTTTTGGAAATTTATTCTGCAAAAGAATGTATATTAAACAAATCAGGATATTATAATTGAACAGGATATTTTAGCTGACAAACCACATCATGGCCATTGCATCGTGCGTAAGTGGTGCATCATCGGGCAGCCAGTATAACGCGCATTAGTGTATTTATGTTAGACGCCCTGCTTTGCTTCAGGGACACTCTTCCGTTGTAGGTTATTCGAACGGTAGCTGATCGGCTCACAGACGCACCTCATTTTAACAGGCAGTTCTGTGAGCGAGTCGTGCTGTGTTGTTCGTTATTTGTTCCTGGTGAGTGATCGCAAATGAAGGCAATCTAGTTCGGAAACTAGAGATAAGAATAATTTATTGACTGGCATGAGGTAGGAAAATATAGTAACAACAGAATAACATAGACTTTTACAAAAAAAAAATAAAGGCATGGAATGAATTAGAATTTTAGAATTTAGCGTTGCTCATTTTCGTTTTGTTTTTTTTTTTTTTTACTTTTTTGTATATCTATTTCAGTCGATAATCGACCGTTTATGTTTGGATTTAATCAGCAGCCCAAATTAATTCTGTGCCTCTGAACTGCTTGAATCCCACAGGTTTCAGATGATTGTTATTCGGTGGTTAATATGACAGGCAAAAAAAAGAAGAAATGACCTGACCTTGGAGGTTTCGTTTCAGCAGGCAGTGGGTGTGCGAGGTTTTGCTTTGAGGTGTCACTGTGTTATCTGTCTCCGTAGCGACGCGGTTACTCCGCTGTTGATGGAGGTTCAGTCGCACCGCATGGCACCGTGTGAATCGCAAACTGGCGGGGATTAGTGGAGCACTGGACTGGGCAGCCTCTGCCCAGAGACAGCAGGCTGTGAGACGCAAATGGCAGCAGTGAGAACGCAGGGGCGAAAAACGGGGCAGAGAACCGTCACCCGTTTTAGGGTGATGACGCGCTTCAGTCCGCATCATCTCACCAACATTTTGGATCAATGCTTTCATGTGATTCGATACCTCTGAGTCATGAGGGATTCAAGGAACATTCAGAAAACTTAAAAGGGAATTATTAAAAAGGCGCAAAGCGAACTTGCGCTGTATGTGTTTATATGGAACTTATAGCTGAAATTTCATTACCGTGATATTTGCAACCACTGAATGTGAGATACAATTGTTTATACACATAATCTCAAAAAAGTCTCCTTTAAAATGTATTTTTATTTTATTTTATGTATGTCAAATTATTTACATGAAATAAAATTTTATAATTTTTTATAGAATATCCTCCCTTTCATCAACCACATTTTATTATCCAGTTATATTAATTATATTGACTGATATCAAAGATTTAACAGGATATATTTAATGTTATTTTTTAAATCTGCGTGGCGTCTTTTTGGTTATGGATGTAACCCTGTCTAACACATTAACTTATATTAATGTGACATATCTGCATCGTCACACAATGATAGCAAAGTCACGCAAATAAGAAGGAATTGTTTGCAGTGGATATGCTATTTATGAAGTATTACACAAGTGCAAAGCAATTTTTAAATGTTGCTGAGAGGGATCAGTGGGACAGAAAGGTGAGGATGTGTTGAGTAAAAGAGGAGCATAACCCATTATCTTTGAATTGCATCAGTATGTTTTGACTGCAGACATACTGTGAGTTCATAGTCACTCAGGCACTTGGTGAAAAGCCAAGCGATCATGCAAGTCAAACAGTCGCAGGGCTTATGTTTCCCACCGAGCAGGATACAGGCACAGACATATGGTGTCACACGCCCTAACCCACCTTCACAGGCACACAAACGCGCACACACACACACACACACACACACACACAGACACACACACACACACACACACACAAAATACAGGATGACGTCAGTTGGTTGGCTCGCTCTCTCTCAAAAGAGCATCCTACTCCCAGTCGCTCGGCTAGGTTTGGCATTAGCGCTAGGCCGCCCCCCCACTCCAACTCCCCACCACACGTTACCATGGTGACACTTGGCAGCAGCAGAAGAGTCTGTGCAAACAGGGAAGGAGGTGGGGGGTGGGCGATGTTCGAGTGCCCGAACCACACTGCAGTGCTACAGCCCTGCCTGTATGTGGCTGCACAGTGTATATGCATATTTAGATATGTATGTGTGGGTTATACCAGTGGTTCTCAAACTCTGTCCTGGGGCCCCACTGCCCTGCACACTGCTGATTACCTGGATCAGGTGCGTTCAGTCAATCAGAAGCTGAAAGACAGCTGGGACTTGTGTGTGGGGCAGGGATAGCAGGAAAACAAGCAGGGCAGTGGGGCCCGAGGACCGAGACCGAGAACCACTGGGTTATACAGAGACACAGTTGCACAGAGGCGGAGGCAGAGTGCCGTGTGAATGAGGAGTACCTGTCTGGAATAGATAGAGCATAATGACACAAAGGATTTACTTATTCTTTTTTCCTCCCACATTTTTCCATGACCGTCTTAACTCTCATTTACTGTAAAACATCATGGCGATCAACTGTCCTGATTATGTGGAAATGTGCTTCGTGCTGTTTTAGTGCCAGAATAGGCGTCAGAGTCCTGCAGTGCAAAACACTGTGTAGTTAGAAACTATCAGCGCTCTATTAATTTCTGCTCCCCGCAGTGTGTGAGCCGTGGGGAGCTGCTGGTGTCCCTGTCCTACCAGCCCGTCACCCACAGGCTCAGCGTCGTGGTGCTGAAGGCCAAGCATCTGCCCAAGATGGACATCACAGGCCTGTCTGGCAGTGAGTATCTAAATCTACGTTTTCTCTTCAGCTTCCGTGCGTCAAGACATTTCAGAAAATATATCCATCCATCCATCCATCCATCCATCCAATTTTTATTACTTACCTAGTGCAAGCCTGCAGCCTATCTCTGGAATTACTTGGCACGAGGAGCAAGACACACACCTGCCCACGCCGCTGTTGATCACGCAGACAAGTACACATTTCAGGAAATTTAGACACACCTATTCACCTAAACTGCACGTTTTGAGGATTTGGGAGGAAACTGCAGTATTCGGTTAACGTAGAGAGAGCGAACATGGACAGAGGGTTCAACCATGAATTTCCATGCTGCCCTGAAGTTGTGTTTTCTTTGTTGGATTTTGCATATTCATGGCATTTATTTTAGGGGCTCAGTGGATTTTTGTTATTTGGAATTTCTTTTTGTTTCTTGTGGTACCCAGCCAATGCTCTGCCCCTTCTATCCCCAGACCCGTATGTGAAGGTGAACATCTTTTACGGCCGTAAGCGCATCGCCAAAAAGAAGACTCACGTCAAGAAGTGCACGCTCAACCCCATTTTCAACGAGTCTTTCATTTACGACGTGCCCGCTGAGCTGCTGCCCGACATCTCAGTGGAGTTCCTGGTCGTCGACTTCGACCGCACCACCAAGAACGAGGTGGTGGGCCGCCTGGTGCTGGGTTCACACAGCCCCTGTTCCTCTGGCGCCCTCCACTGGCGGGAGGTCTGCGAAAACCCCCGTCGGCAGATCGCCAAGTGGCACAACCTCACTGAATACTAGTGTAAGCCCATCCCCCACACGCACACTCACATACAAAAGCTCAACTTTCAGAGAAATATTTTTTTCTCACCTTACAATCTTATTTTAAAACATTCATATGGGAAAAAAAAAACCTTTACGGGACTTGTACAGTGAACTGTTCTTTGTGCCGTTAATAATGATTATGCGATTCAGTTAAATTATTGCGGAAATTTTGTTCAAAGAAAAAAATGAATATACTCAAATTGTGCAAAAAATATTGGGGGAAAATTAAGCCGATTGAATGTGAATAACCAAAATACACAGTGCTGTGTTTGTGTTTGTTCTTTATGAGGTTAAATGTTCGCGGCAAGATGGAAGGAATTAGCCCCCCCACACACACACAAACTGTCACACAATAGTTCACACAAAAAGACTGCAACCTCTCAGAATTCATGCCCTCCTTTCTCGCTCAGTTCCTCTTCCGCAGGTTGTATGTTGGTGGTATATGCGGTCAAATTATTGCATGTCTTAATAATTAAGAAAACAATGGCACAAGTGCATATAGCTGGAACTAAACCAAACCCATTATTGAAGTGTCCAGTTATTTTTAAGGGATATTCAAACTGGTCACATTAATAAAATAAGTTAAAAAAATAGATCTGAAACACAAATCCTTCTAGAGCAATACAGTCTGTGAGAACGGTACTGGGTTTCTTGGAAAAAAGTACATCTCCAAATCGGAAAAATACTGTTATTCACATGATGATGATGATGATGATGATGATGATGATGACGATGATGGTGACATTTCATTTTTTTGTTTTTTGGGGGTGGCACTGTGCCTCCCCGACTATGACTGATATAATTTGACGATACCGTAAATGTTTTAGGGCATTGTGCACACAGCAGACTTCATGTTTCCATGTTTACGCACAAAACCCATGTGAACGGATGAGACTCCAGTCTACAGGTTTAAACCGGAGATATTCTGATATAGGTAGCGCATGAAAATAGAACGAAATGTATGTGTGCAATAGGTTGTAATTAAACTTTAACCTGTACGTTTCCCTTATTTATTTGCTTTTTGTTTTAATTGCTTAGTGAATCCTTGGCTGCGATGTCCGTGTGGCTCACTCCTTTGAACTGAAAACTGATGAGCTTACCTCCCAGACTGAATTTGAGCATTACCAATTTAAACGTCTATTTTCAAGCAATATCGACTTACTTGGATTTAAGTTATCCTAGCTTTGAAAGAAAAATGCCTATTATACCATTTACCCTAGTAATTACTATATCAGTTTGTCTGCTATTCATAATCAAATCCAAATACCTATTGCCAGTTAATTTTAAATAAGTAATGTTTGTATACATGGTTTGCATTTTACATCTTTATCGCTTTGCATTCACATAAACCCTAACCCTAATCCTAACCCTAACCCCCTATGTGAACCCTCCCAATGCCCACATTTATCGTGTCACCCATGTAAAGAAACGTCTATCTTTGTGTCCAAATGACACTTGCAGAAACACTTTGAAGGATGGTGGGGGTTGGTCAGCGCGTTGACCAAGCCTCCCTTGGTCCCTCAACCGTTCTCAGTGTGCTTCGCTACCTGCGTTGCATTTATTACTCTTATTCATACAAAGTGATTTCTGAGCCAAAGTTGCCTTGGAAAGCTTTGAACTGTTCTACTCTAAAGCAGCTGAGTTGGATCAGTGAGCCTATCCTCTCAACTGATGTAAACCGTAACATGTATGAATCACAACTTAAATAACTATGATTATTATCAGCACAAACAAACAAGGATGGACTATCGGTGCACTGGTCTGGAGCCCTGTCACTCTCTGCAGCGGGGATACTGTAATGAAACAGGTTTTGGGTGACTTGCCAATCCATGCGAGTCTGACTTCCCGGTAACTCGTCTTGCGATGCGGCAACTTGCCCAGGTATTGCGTCCGGTTTCATTACAGCCATCCATTGGTGATTCGGGAAAATTGAGCTGAATTTAGCATTTGTGCTGTTAGTGAATTACTGCAGATGGGTAAATTGGACACAGGCTACAAAGCATCAAGAGTCAAACATTAATGCAAAGCTAAGGTAGATATATGCAGTCAAAGCCTTCGAAGGTTCGAAATCCGATGCTGGTGCAGCACCCATGTAAACTGTGTAGAGTATGAACACTAACTAGAACAACAGTAAATTGTTTGAAATGTACTTTGTATGAAAATTGAGGATTTGTTCTGGACATTGGACTTTGGCACCTAAAGATACTAGTCACTTGCTAGAGAGTGTGTTGCCTTTGGAATATTTATAATATCTCTAAGAATTCGTCTGGAGATGCGGAAAGGCAGACTTGTGTTGCTGTTTTCTTCAGTAAGAGTGTATAGGGTAAGTTTTTAAACGTGGTTGTCCCCTGTGTGTTTTTCTGGCGGAGAGTGTTTTTGTCTATTTTACTGCTCTTAAGAAAAGAGGGGCAGGATATATATATATATATATTGTAATATAGGATGCTGAGATTTTACTTTCCTTTTTTTCTAATGAAGGTGTATATCAAGTATGTACAACAATTTGGTAACATGGAAAACACCGGTTTTGTTTTCTTGTAGCATTTTCATACAAGTTTTTTTTTCAGTTTAGTTTTTTTGTACCGTTTGTAACATGTCAAACCCCCCACCCACCCCCCACATCACCTTCGAGGAAATCTTTAAAAAAAAAAAAAAAAAAAAAAAAAAACGTCGTACCCATGAAATATTTCATGGCTCATTGGCTATATTTTTGCAGTATTTGAATTTATATTCTTTGTAGAAAAAAACCGCAATACTTCCCTTTCGTTATTAAGAACAGATTAAGAACATATTAAGAACGTCTTCTTTGGTTGTTAAGATGCTAACTTCTCATGACTCCTGGAATTAGTTAATCCGTCCTTCATGGTGGAACACATTCACCAGTAACTAACATGACAGTGTGTTGTGCCAGGGAGAGGTGATCACAGCAGTGATACTTGAGAAAAACAATATGTTGCCAGTTTGGAGTTCAGATTTTGTATAACAGCTCTGGTCTCTTTGACATGCTGTCTGTTCCCACAGCCGTCATATCTCATGTACCCAGACGCCACCTTAATCATTTTCACACCATTATTCCAATTTGGCGCCGCTTTCAAACAGACCCTCGCAGCACAATTGCTAACAGGACTCCGTGGGTTTCATTGCGAAATGAACTTAATTGACAGACGTGTGTATTCAGCTGTAAATTGGTTTGGTGCGACGTGAAAATCTCACCAGAGACACTTCATTTTTCAGACATTGAGGAAATTATCAGTGACAGCCTTTGCGGATGCCTGACAGGGAACCAAAATCCCACTGGACGGTAAAGTGCTTTGAGAAATACAGTTTTTATGTCATTACCTTGCTGGTGGGGGGGGGGGGGGGCACGCAAGAGTTGAAGGTGCATCTGCACTCTGATTGGGGGCAGCAGTGTTTGCACTGGGACATGATGGGATTGCAGAGAGATTTCAAGGAGAAAGAGGCGCCTTGGCTCAGCGTAGCGCCAGATGGACACGGCGCAGGTGGACGCACACCGCCGCTCCACGGACGTCGCAAGCTGCTGTTTTTCCTTCGCCATTCCTCCGCTTCTTCTTTTTCATCCCTCCGCTCCATTTTCTAATCCCCGCCTGAATCGCCAGCTTTAGGGCTCTCTCCACAAGCCGCCTCTCAGCCGGGCCGGGTACGCGGGGAATAACATTCGCCGTTAGTTTGAATTTCTAACCTGCAGAGCTTCTCCCAGCTGACACTATCCAAGCTCCTAAAAACAGTCATATGGTGAATACTAACAAGTGAAGTGAAGGGTTTCTATGCATATCCCTGATACATATTTGTGCAGATTTTATACTCAATAACAGCACAAGGCTGCTCCTGTTTGAAAATCTGTCTTATTAAAATTGAATAAAGGCGTGTCTGTGTACTTACAGTGCAGTTTTCCTGCCTACAGCCTGGAATAACTGCCGTTCCCTAATATGAATCCTTGCACTGTAGAAAACATCCATCCATCCATCCATCCATTTTTCAAACCGCTTTTCCTACTGGGTCGCGGGGCTGTAGAAAACAAATGAAAAAAAAATATTTTTTTGTTCCTCCTTGTACCCTTACATATTTTTTCACCTGCTTTTATTTATTTGACATTAGTCCCTATATCTGCCCTCTATCCCATTTCACTCCCCTACTCTAGATTTCTCTCATCACACTATAGTTGTCTATAGATCACGGAATAGATCACAATAAAATGTAAATTAGCTGTATTAATAGTTGCAACAAACGCTGGACTGGTCTCAATGATAATTCAAGCTAAATAACGTTTATGTGGACAAACAGAGTAACCAAGTAACAAACTATGTTTAAACTGTATGCCATAATATATTACACTGACTTGTATGTTGAATTTGTTAACGCATATTGAGCGTGCAAATAAAGTCTGACACTCCTTCATTTTCCGCATTCTCTGTTTTTTTCTGTAGTTTGACAGCCATTCCCTGCTTATAGCACAATTTTTTTTTTAATAAATAGTAATATTCATTACGACTGAACGCAGTCATTCCAAATATTTGTTTCAAGACTACTGTAATTATAGTTTACCTTACACTTTTACACTAGGGCCTACAAGAATGATATATATGTATAAGGAGTGTACTTACTGAGATTATAATATATATATATATATATATATATATATATATATATATATATATATATATATATATATATATATATACAGTGCTCAGCATAAATGAGTACACCCCCTTTGAAAAGTACGAATGTAATCAGTAGCTCAATGAACAAAAGAATAACTTCCAAAATTTTCACAAGGCTGAGTTTTATTGAACACTTGTTTAACTCCATAACATGAAATTAAGGTTAATAATATAACTTAGATCACAAAATCTTCAGTTTTACTCAAATTGGTTGAAGCAAAAATGAATACACCCCGCAACAAAAAGTACTACATCTAGTATTTTGTATGACCGCCGTGATTTTTAAGGACAGCACCAAGTCTTCTAGGCATGGAATGAACAAGTTGGCGACATATTGCAACATCTATCTTTTTCCATCCTTCAAGAATAACCTGTTTCAGAGCCTGGATGGAGAGTGATGCTCAACTTGTCGCTTCAGAATTCCCCACAGGTGTTCGATTGGGTTCAGATCAGGAGACATACTTGGCCATTCAATCACCTTCACCCTGTTCTTCAGAAATGCAACAGTAGCTTTAGATGTGTGTTTTGGATCATTGTCGTGTTGGAAAAGTGCACGACGACCAAGTGCATGGAGAGATGGCAGCATCTTCTCCTTCAGTATAGAGCAGTACATTGTTGAGTTCATGATACCATCAATGAAATGCAGCTCCCCAACACCAGCAGCACTCATGCAGCCCCACATAAGGACACTGCCACCACCATGCTTCACTGTAGGCACCATGCATTTTTCTTTGAAATCCTCACCTTTACGACGCCATACAGTTTTGAAACAAGTAGTTCCAAAAACAGGGATTTTTGTCTCATCACTCCAGAGTATAGAGTCCCAGTAGTCTTCATCTTTTTCCGCATGGGCCCTAGCAAATTCTAGGCGTGCTTTTTTGTGCATGGGCTTTAGGAGAGGCTTCCTTCGTGGACGATACCCATGCATGCCATTCCTCTGCAGTGTGCGCCGTATGGTGTCACGGGAAACGGTCACTCCAGTTTGGCTTTCTACTACTTTAGCTAACTGCAGTGAACTTGCATGGCGATTTTCTTCAACCCTTCTCATCAGCAGACGCTCCTCTCGAGATGTTAACTTCCGTGGACGGCCTGGACGTCGCTGTAAGATCGTTGCACTTCCATCTTTCTTAAATTTTTGGATCACTTTTGCTACAGTATTTTGACTGATAGGTAAAGCTTTGCTGATCTTCTTGTAGCCCTCACCTTTTTTGTGTAAAGAAATGATTGCCTTTCTCAGATTTTGTGACATTTCTCTTCCATGTGGAGCCATTGCTGACAGCATGAAATGGGAAGGGCTTTTCTTTGTTAAGTAATGCCCTTTTATAGTCACCTGTCTGCTGGACACCTCTTAAATGAATCATTAGACTCACCTGTGGTTGAATGCCTGTTAATTAGAATTTTGTAGTCTTAAGTGTGGCTTTTCTCCTAAGACTATAATTGGGGTGTACTCATTTTTGCAACATGGGCTTGAGTGAATTTGTTAGGAAAATCACTTTTTTGTGTGTGCAAATCAACAAATCTTGTTTGCAATCAATGGCCCACATTTGTGAGAGTATTTTGTAATATAGTATCTCATAGAAAATGTTGATTCTGAAAGGAAACTAAAGGTTTTCTGACAAATGTAGTGGGGTGTACTCATTTATGCTGAGCACTGTATATATATATATATATATATATATATATATATATATATATATATATATATATATATATATATGTGTGTGTGTGTGTGTGTGTGTGTGTGTGTGTGTGTGTGTGTGTGTGTGTTTCTAGCTATTGAAATGATCAGGTGCCAAGTTAAGTTACCTAAAAATACTTGGAGCTGTAGTCCAGAGTGATGGGACACACACATGCACACACACACACACACACACACAGTGTGCAAAAAGTCTTGGGTAGTCAAAAAATATGTTTAATGCTACCAGCCTACGTCCTGGTAGTAATCGCATGTTTGCTCAGGAAAAAAAAGCACAATTTAACATTATAATATATGCAAATCGACAGTAACACTAAATAATAACAAAAACGATCATGTAAAAAATAAGAATTTCGTCTGTTTTCCAAAAAGTTACTGATATCCTGTTGGATACCTAAATAAAACTACACCTCTGTTTACAGACACCTCAGCCATTTTACGCAGTTGTTAAATTTCTCCACCAGCTCAAACAATTAATTAATTTGATTTGCTAAATGACTCAACTGGGTATTGTTTATGCAAACATTGTGTGCTGTTGGTCGAGTCAAAATATACATGGGTGTATTGGACAGTTGCTGCAAATACTGTGGTGATTATAGGAGAGGTTTTTCTATCAGCTGTCACACTTTAACGGACATAACATCATAGTCTTACACAAATATGAAGATTATTTAAACACCATTTTTATACCTACATTTAACATTTGCACAGTACTGTAGGCCTGGGTATCTTTCCCCCTAAAGCAAACAGGCTGTCACGGCATAATTTTTATAGGATAATTTTGATGCGCCCACCTGCATCAAAATAACGTACGGAAATTGAAAAAACTCAAATGATCATAATGCAAATAGTAAAATACAGTGATCAGGAATGTTTATTATATTTGTTGTCATATTACCATATTGTGTTTTGTAATCCAAGTCTAGCCACCTTAGCAAGTTTACCGATTTACTTGTTGGCAGGGAGCCATAATGCAGGGAAATGCGGAGTGACGTTCGGAGAGGCTTTCTGGTGGGACGTGCCTATTTATAAGGGACATCGGGGCGGGCGTTCAGCGCGCCGGTCCCGCCGCTAGTCCGGATCCGGTTACTGGGGGCCGGGCCGCCCGTGTTTACACTGTACGTGGAGCGTACAGTGGCTATCCGCTCCGCAGGACTTCCAACTTTCAGCGATCCTACCACTACCTCCGAGGGAGCAGTGCTTAGGGAAAGTGTGCTATGGGTGATCAGTGACACGGTTGAGTAAGTACGCCTGTGCCTAAGATCCAGCTTTAACATTGGGTTTCGCACCCAGCCTCGGTAACCGAAGTAAAGCCTTTTCTCTCCATCGCGAAGGCAGAAGTTAGCATCTGCACCGCCTGCTAATCTGCTCCTCCGAATGCTAAACGGCTACATTATTACACCGTCACATCGGCCGCCCTGCAGATGTGTCAGCACACAATAGACTCATTGGTTACTTAGTGCTGATTGTGCTCTAATTACTCTGTTTACCCCCGTTAACTATGTTATGGTTAGTAAAAGTTGTTGCCCTTCATAACTCTGCTTACTTCCGTCTCGCCGATTAACTTATACTGTATCCTGCATATGTTAGCGAGTTTCAGTGCCTTTTCTGTTGCAAACTTTAATCACACACCGATCGCCCCGTTAGGACTATGCTTATTGTCTTGCTGATATTTTTATTTAGCTGTTTAGCAGGTTTATCTGGTTGCAAACCGTCCCTCCAAAGTTGGTGTGAATGTTTCTGGGCATAATAAGCTAACACAGTATTGCCATATGTCCGCTCATTAGCTAGCTAAGGCTGCCTGTAGTCGTGTTAATAACGATCAGGCTGGACTGTAGTATGTAAATGCACCGTGGTATCACTTTATTATTAATGTTATGTATCAGTAATGCATTTTAATATTACTCTGCCGGGTTTCTGTTCAGTGCCAACATCCCACCTCATTTATGCATGGTCTGCGTGTCGTTTGATCATAAGAAATAAATATCTGAACGCACAATTTCATTTTTATTGAGTTTTGTCAGTTGTCTGCTTAGATGATCGCTATAAATATGTAGTTTTATTTATAGTTGTGCTAACGAACAGTATTAATCATACGCTCAGGGATAAAGCGCTGTCAGACCGTCATGACTCATTTTTTACCGAAATTTCTACAGCAAAGAAAAGCTGCCTTCTGTCCCACGCCCATATACAGTAAATTTTACCTTGTAATTAACGCTGGAAACGGTCTGTAATCACTTGCAGTTTAATCAGTTACAGTGTAAAATTACGCACGGACAACACCAATGCTTATATATACGATAAAATCGAATAAACTTCAGATGATGAGATTCAACATAACTCCACAAAGACAAACTTTAATAAAAAAAATGTCTAAATGTACTTTCAAATGTAAATTAAAACAGTACAGCGACCACTCGACTTGTTTGATATTTTTTGACTGGATTGACATAATCTCAAAAATTAGTTGTATCTTAACTGAACAGTTGTGCTGGTTTTATTTAATAATATAAATAAACGTACCATTTTTAATAGCAACAACTGTATGTCAAATATATATTTTTCCTGTCAGACAAAAATTGTAAATCCTCGTATAAGTGCTTATACACTGAGGCTGGTTCATTTCGAGAAGTTCGTCTTGTCTGGATTTATCGTTTGTCTGCACAAACGAATCTCTTTGTCGTGTTGGTGCACGACGTCTAGAAGACACCAGTAGAAATTTGAGAAGGGTTTATTTTGAATATTTTAGAATATTATGACAAAATGTAATATTTTAAAAGCCCATAATACTTTATGAATATTCATAGAGGTTCATGGTCTTTTAATAAACGTCTTGTAAGTATCAGGGTCAGGTTTTCCTGTTGTTGATACTCAGTTAAATTGAGCCTTGACACGTTTTTCTATCAGTACAGCTTCCATGACTTGAGTAATGTCTGTGCATGGAAATGTATAGCAATGGCAGGACTGATTACTGAAGTGGCTTGCTGAGCAGATTTTGCAACATAACATGTGATGAAGGCATGAGACAGTGAGTGGAATATTTCCGACCATCTCGGAGGGTGGTGTCCATCTGGAGCACGTGGCTGTGGGATTCGTGGCTGTTGTATCTCGGTTCTCGACATGATCACATGAACTTCCCCCATAATTCTTCAGTTTGACTTGCTTCAGCGGTTCACAGTTCTATTGACCTTTCTGGGAAACTGACGCATTAAGCTTCAAGTTTGCCCCTTAAGGAATGCAAACGTTCTTTCAAACGGCATAGATTGTCGGGGTTTTTATATTTTTTTCTGGAGAGTATACATTTACGTTAAACAGCATAAATGTATTTGACTGTATGGATTTAGACTAAGTAGTATCTCACAGACGCATTGCCAAGCTAATCTGATCATTAGCGAGCTTTTGTTTGCCTGTTCGATGTGTCAGTCGTATTTACCCTTTTGTCACATGTCTGTCTGCATTACGTTCTATGTTGTTGTTTAACAGTGGAGACACACAAATAGCAATGAATGTTTTTAACTCAAGATGACCCAGGTTTTCGAATGTAGCTTCTTAATTTCTGTTGTCCCCTTTGTGACGTTTTTGTAAACGATTATTAATAGATTACAGTGTCTGGTTTCCTGGCCTCTTATGTGCAATGTAGCAGAGAGCATTACTTGTACAACACAGCGTGTGCACTTGTGAAAATGCCTGCTGTTAAATAATGCAGCCTTCTCTTACTTCCAGGCCTTGGTGCGTGGATGGAGTCGTCGCGGGGAACGGGAGGGGCCACCGGGGGTCCATCCCGCGAGTACAAGCTGGTGGTGCTGGGAGAGGGAGGAGTAGGAAAGAGTGGTGAGCCCTTTCGTTTTTAATCTCACAGTTTCTCTCTCTCTCTCTCTGAAGTCCCATGCATGCAAACCAGCATGACGAAGCTTCGCTCTTTGCAGCGTTTGCAACAGATGGCAGGTCATGACTTTAACAGCCAAGCATATTTATAAAAACGGTTGCTGGGAGGCTGCACCGGTACCTAGCAACAGCCTTTCTTTGTGACCGGCTGTCGCTATGGAAACAGGCAGGGATTACCTGGCACAGGTAACGTAACAGTAATTATGCCCGAGGCAAACTGCAAAGGGAACATGAGTGTTGGTGTTATTGCATTATTAATTTTAATCTTCCCTGTACATTTTGGAGATCACCAGGAATTGTTGTTCTTGGCATAAAGAAAGATGCTGGTAAGTCAGTTTAGGAAAGAATGAAAGAATATACTTAAGAAGGAAGTGGAGGAGATGGGTTTCCTTGGTGTGGTTACCCCTAGCGTGCTGTGAAAACGCCCTCCTTTGATCGTCTGGGTATTTTGGTCAGTGTGCTCAGCATCTGCCCAGCCTTCGTCCCCAATTTGAGATGTTCTGGTACCTGACCCATCCCTCTGTTATAGGCAGAATAGTGTCACCATCTCTGTTCCTGTCTCTTCAGCTATCATCATGCAGTTCATCAGTCACAGGTTCCCCGAGGACCACGATCCTACTATAGGTACGGGGGGGCTGACCGGCCGGTGTGTCTCAGAGTTCAGGCAGATATTCTCCGAACAGCCCTCTTTCTGTGGGTGCTGTTGCTCATAATGTGTACGTTTGTAGAGGATGCCTACAAGACCCAAATCCGCATTGACGACGAGCCGGCCAACTTGGATATTCTCGACACTGCAGGGCAGGTGAGTCCACACGGCACCGTGACTTAGCGGCTGACCCCAGCTATAAACAGCAACTCCACCTCATGCTACATCTGCTCCCCAGGGGTGATTTGGATTTATTTAAGGGGGAGGGGGGGTGCATAAGAGTGACCATAACCCATACAGATGAGCCAGCCTTATCATTAGCCAATGGTATGTTTTGAATTGGCACTCCAGGAGCCAAGGAGCCAATCAGCTTCCAGCTGGGGTCAGTTCCGTTGAGCTCTTGCCTCTGCATTATGTCCTTGCTGCTCCACCTCCTTCCTCAGACCCCTCCCCCCGTCCTTTCTTCACTCACTCTTGTGCCGGTAGACCTGCCCAGTCGATCTGTTTTGCTCCAATGGGCTCGTTTCCCCCGCCCCCTGCAGGCGGAGTTTACTGCGATGAGGGACCAGTACATGCGGGCAGGCGAGGGCTTCATAATTTCCTACTCCATCACGGACCGGCGCAGTTTTCAGGAGGCTCGGCAGTTCAAGCAGCTGATCTACCGCGTGCGTCGCACCGTGGACACACCGGTGGTCCTGGTGGGAAACAAGTCTGACCTCACACACCTGCGGCAGGTAAGGAGCAGGACGCAACACTTATCAAGCAGTGCTGCGTGACATGTGAGACAATTAAGTACATAAAGTATGTGCTCTGTTTATATGTTTGGATATTTGGAATAGCCTCTTGTGTGTGTACATATGGTATAATACAGTGTTTCCCCGACCTGGTTCTCGGGAACCACAGACAGTCCACGTTTTTCCACCATTCCAGCTCCTGGTAGGAACAAAAACACGCACTGTCTGGGGAGTCCCCAAGGACCAGGTTGGGAAACACTAATATAGTGAACTTAAGTAGAATGTATGTTGTATTTGCATGGTTTTTATCTGTCATTGAGCATCAGTGTCCCTGAATCTCTGTATTAGTGCATCTCCACTGTCATGGTCATTCATTACGTATGTCCAGTGATTGTAAATAATCAGGGTGTCATTAACAATGTGACAAGTTCACCAGCATAAACATTGAGTCCTCCTGTCCACCAGGTGTCAGTGGAAGAGGGACATGGGCTGGCACGGGAGTTCCAGTGTCCCTTTTTTGAGACCTCAGCGGCTTTCCGCTACTACATCGACGAGGTCTTCGCTGCCCTGGTGCGACAGATCCGCCAGCGTGAAGCTGAGGCCGCGAGAGGAGGCGAGAAAAAGAGCCGTCGTCACTCTCTCTGGATGCGTCTGAGATCCCCTTTTCGGAGGAAACAGCACTCTGAGCACTAAGAGCGGCGGCGTGGGGTCAGGGGTCAGGGACGCAATACAGCAACACACCCATGACTGGAAGGGTTAGGGAAATTAGGAAGGATGTTCTGGAAGGGAGGTCAAAAAGAGGAAGTTTGGGACGTTGAAGTGCACAAAAACACATAAAGGTGTATATGAAGAAGAAGTAGAAGATATATAAGAGGAATATGGAGGGTGGAGGAACCAGAAATTACACTGAAGGAGGATTTGAGTAAATTATATGAGAGAGAGAGAGAGAGAGAGAGAGAGAGAGAGAAAGAAAGAACCATAATTAAGGTGTTGAGGGAGATATAGGAAGGCTAAGGGCTAAGGGCCATGCAACATAATTGTTGTTTTTGTAACATTATCCACCTCTAGTAAATCGTATGACAAAGGCAGATAGAAAGCATTTGAGCTAATGTTCCCTCGTAGTTTTCAGCAGTAGTGCGTAGATGGGTGTGAGTACAGCGCCCGCTTCAGCCCCGGTGGCGTATTTTCCTGCTGTGCCGCGCTTAAGCCTGCTGTAATTTTAAGTTGCGGTTGTTTGTCACGAGATGGAACTGTCCTTGGCAGGCTGTAGTTCTGTACGGCAGTAAGGCGACACCTGCTAGGCTGGCATTGTGTTCTCCACTGGAACTGTGAAGGCGCTCTGGAAACACTGTATGCCTGTATCATTTTTTTTTTACACATGCGCCTTTTTAGGATCACTGTCTTGATTTTTTATTTTTTTTTGTTTGTGGTTCTTTAGTCATCTTTTTACTGTTGTACTTATGGTATTTCCCTAATTTATTTTTCATTTAATGTGCTAAAATAAAAGGGTTGAATTTTTCAATGTGCGTGATGTGTTTATTATCGTAAGGGAAACAATAAAATGTTAATGAAATAAATACGCTACAAGACTGGTTTCCTTATTATTGTCGTATAGTAGCGCCCTCTAATGGAGTGTCTCTGGATCCTTTTTAATACTTATTTCTTAAAAAAACGTCGACAAATTTCTCAGGACTGCAATGAAGCCTGTCCCAGGCAGTAGAGGTTAGGGTACACCCTGGGTGGGAAGCCAGTCCATCACACATTTATATTCTACGATTTAGAGACTCATTGGTTTAACCGTAAACATTTGCACTGGTAACATCCAAGCACGTTACCGAAAGTAAAAAGAAGCGTAATTCCAACGTTGGTGTTTTTATTTTAATTGTTCGTGCACGATGACAGTATATTTCTGTAATTTCTGAATTGCAGCTATACTGATTTTCAGATGAAAACATGTGCAATTACATTATTGAAAAATTATATTTTACTAGATTATTGCGATATTGTTTAAGAAACATCAGTTACAAAATTGGACAAAAGTGCTGGAGAGTAGTTTGCATGAATGGTTGACTTACTGGTGTTGATACAGGAAGTATGTTTGACGCCTCGCCCGAAGCGTTCCGCTATGCGTGTCTCTTATCGGACGCCATACTTAGGAAGTTGCATTAGTTGACGTGAGAATTAGACGGTTAATACCGAACTGTGTGGATTAGAAATGTCTCTAAATTCGTGACTAAACTGTAGCTAGAGGCATTAACCAACTCTGCTGAACCCGACTGTGGGACTGTTGTGCGTTATCGGCGTCCATATCAACGCAGACAGGATTTCAGGTGGAAGTGCCCACGCTTCGCTCCTTATGGATTCGTGGGTTCGGTTCAGTGCGCAGAGCCAAGCCAAAGATCGGCTTTTCAGGTATAAGCAAAATACAGAACAGTTCGCTCTTGCATTCATTATCTGTCTGGTTAAATAGCTAATACGATTACTGGTTACTGTGCTGCATAGAGTCGGGAAAATTAACTAGTTAGCCGCGTAATTCCTTTTGTTTTTGTATTAGCTTCGGGCTGACTAGCTACTGGTTATCCTTTCTCCAAATCAAAGCATGGTCGTTATTTTGGGAAAATCGTTGTGAGAATTAGTCATTAGATTGATAGTACAATGAAATTGTGCATTTTAGCGAACTAATAAAACCACATGTCTCATTAAGCATTATGTCATTCAGTTTGTTTTTATGTTTTTCATCACATGTTTTGGTACTTCGCTTAAGACGACAATATTGGCAATGTATTATTACTAATATCTTGCAAGAGTAAATTTAAAACATTAGAACATTGTATCTGTATGCGTTAAATGCTGTCCGGTAAAAACCGGCGGACCTTCACTATCGAAAGACCGTGTGACGGGGACAGCGGTGGGATTCACCTCTGATCGTGGGGATGCAGCCGGGCGAGTAAAGCAACCTTTAGCATAAACGTTGAGCTCATTTGCGTATCATGTGGAAATCAAAACGTTAACAATGTTACTCTACGTAAGCAGTACTTTGCGAAGGAAAATGTCCTAACAATGCATGCTTTCACCATACATTACTGCAGTACACTAACCAGTGGCGACTTATGGAACAACAGCATATAATTCTCGGCTACTAAGTTATATGTATTATACTTAAACGCACAACTGCCCTGTAGGGACATAGCGGCACAACCTAACCTTACTGCTTCGGGGAAGATAATTCCCCGCGGAACAAGCCCATGCATCAGCTGCCAGTTGCACAAGGTGCTGACCTTTAATCCGGACTGCAGCCCTCCGTAATCAGAGCCCAGGCTTCAGATCGTCTGCCTGGGCATGGTACGGCGATCAACCAGAGAGGATTAAGGCCAGAATAGGTCATAAGATACAGGGGGACCCACGGCAAATGGATTTCAGCAAGAAACTTCATGATGAGGAGGCTAACAGCAGCTGTGACAAATCGATGGCCTCATCGTCCCTAGTGTGCCGTCCAGTGCATCGCGTTTCCCGGGAAGCTTTTCCTCAGACTCATTTAGATGGCACTTTGGTGAAAAATAACTTCTGCATAAATGCTTTATATCACACCTTGCGTGTGTCATTTTTTTCAAAGGTTAAAATTAGCCAAATAAGTAAAAATAGGTCTAAATTCATTATGGATGAGAATGAAAATGTTCTCTGCAGAATTCTGTCATCCATTTACAAAGTGCTATGCACAGAGGAAGGCCGCTGGCTGCCCTCATTTATGAACAAGGGATGTTTTTAATGAATGATCTTTGTTCACAAATGAAATATCCTTACTTCCTTAAAAATTAAAATTAATTAGTAGTTGATGGCCTGAAGTAGAGATCTAACCCTCGAGACTAGGAACTGTGCCTGTGTAACATGGTGTCGCCCAGCTTCAGAATGTGTCTTTATGGTGTACAGTTTGACATGGGTCAGGCAGTGCGATGTTGGCTATTGTGAAGTTTGTTCCTGTAATTTTCGCTATATTCTGGTGCCTTTAAGACAGGGGTGTCCAATCTTACCCGCAAAGGGTTGGTGTGTATGCGGGTTTTCGCTGCAACTCCCTAATTAGATTGCTAATTGGACTACTGATTGGCTGAAGAGTCCTCGCACCTGGGTTTGAACACCTGACCTACAGGTTACCCCAAATACCTGCATACACACCGGCCCTTTGCGGGTAAGATTGGATACCCCTGCCTTGGGATTTCTTTAACCATTGCCTTGGTTTTTCCAATCGGACGCCATGGTGAGATTGGATTTTTACACGTTGTTTCCAAAGACTAGAGATTAAAAGATAATGGGAAGGACAAACTGGGATTCTGTGAGGTGTAGCTTTGGGTGGACCGTATATAATATTCAAAATGAGTGTCTGCATACTGTCGTACTGTAGGTAAGCTGGGGTAGAAAAAGTTCCAAACACGCATCCCAACATTTATCGGGCAGCTATCAGCAATTTTTAAAGCATCCATCCATTAATTTTCCAAACCGCTTATCCTACTGGGTCGCGGGGGGTCCGGAGCCTATCCCGGAAGCTATGGGCACGAGGCAGGGAACAACCCAGGATGGGGGGCCAGCCCATCGCAGGGCACACTCACACACCATTCACTCACACCATTCACTCACGGGCAATTTAGCAACTCCAATTAGCCTCAGCATATTTTTGGACTGTGGGGGGAAACCGGAGTACCCAGAGGAAACCCCACGACGAGAACATGCAAACTCCGCACACATGTGACCCAGGCGGAGACTCAAACCCGGGCGTGAGGCAACAGTGCTAATTACTGCACCACCATGCCGCCCCCAGTTTTTAAAGCAGATAAAGTTATTTGACCAATAATTTCCTGAGTCCGTTTCAGGATTTGTGAACCGCACTATGAAATTCAGTTAGTATTTAATACTTATAGCTGGCGTGCCTGAATTGGCCAATGCCAAATTACTGGCTATGGATATGGCTTTGATTGACATTTCTCCCTTTGTGCCAGGGCCGCGCAGTATGCCTGCACGTTGCTCGGTTACACCCTCCTCAAGGGAGGGGCCAGCAGGGACCTGCTCTCCAAGGTGAAGCAGCTGGAGAGCCACCTGAGCCTGGCGAGGAAGCGTGAGTATGGTGTCCGTGCCACTGGCGTCTCAGAGCCGCACACCAGCTCTCATCCATGGCTGCATGTGTACGTATGCAGTGTGTGCCCCCTCTGCCACATTCCAGTGACGGGTACTTCCTGTTCGCCTCCTGGCTCTTTAAAAGCATCGTGGGGGCGGGGGTGACTTGACACAACGTAGGTATTTGTCTCGCACGCATTATCTGCTGTTCCTAACTGCGCGGAGGGCATTCATCTCTAGAATATTGCTTTCCCTTTTGGCTCGATTTTCAGTAAACGTTCGTAATCAGCCACGTGACACTTCCTGCTTGCAGTTTTGAAACTGCATATTAATTAATCTTATCAAGTTTTTTTTTTTTTAATTAAGTTAATTAGCTGTGCCGTAAGGGGCATGTGATTTGGAAAGCAGCAGCCCACACCTCCTCACCACTGCACACTAGGCCTTAATAATCCGTAATTTAATTTGCATGTGTGCTCAGTGGGCTTAGCCTCCGCCAGGTCGCCAGTTCGAACCCTGGCCTCAGCACACCTGCGGGTCCTTGAGCGAAGCCCTTAACTTTCCCCACTTCCCTGGGTTCTGCGACAGGAGGCTGCCCTTCGTGGCCAGCTTGCTCTCACCTGCAGAGAACATGCCGTGGGAGACTTAAAGAGAATTTCCCCACAGGGATCAATAAAGTATCAATGATTATTATGATTGAATTAGTTATTAACACGTTTGATGTAAGGAAATGTATAAAATAATTTAAAATGAGTTTGACAAAGTGGGATGGACTCAGCCTTTTGTGCATCCTTGTACTTGGTAAGCAGATGGATGGATGGATGGATGAATACTGAAACTACCATAAGTAGTAGTCAGTGTAAACATGATAACCTACACAGCTGTAATATGGAGCCACCCATAATTGCAAAGTTGCTTTTTTTTTGTTCCCGTAATATTCCGTTTGTTAAAACGGTAGGCCGTACTTGCCAGCTGGCTCAGAGACGCCTGGCACCCCCCCCAGAAGGATTGTGAGCCTCTAGCTTTGGAGAGAGAGGCCCGCTCTGACCTGCTGGGCGTGCCGCCATGGCGACGGTGACTGGCAGCAGTGTGGGGATGGATGTGTACATGGAGAAAAGGAAGAGCCTGCATACTCTGATTTTAGTTTCCAGAATCTCCCTAAAAGAAAGTATTTTTATGGATGATATAAGTGATAGGTGTATTTAATATATTTAATATTTATAAGCACATTAACATGGTCCGATGCCCCTGGACTTTTTCAGTTGTCAGAAGCCCCCCTGTGACTGGGGGTGAGGGGGCTGGGTGGTGGGGCCCCTGGACTGCAGCCTGGGAAAGCCCATGCGTTAATGACTAAACTCAATTCCCAAAGATTTTTTTTTTCCTTTGTATAAAATCATATCAAACTACTAAATCCACCTTTAGTCCTAATGTCATGCACAGAGGGTGAGGGTTCAGTTAAGCTTTCCAGGTCTTGCAGCCTCTCCCCCCAGTCTCACACCCACACCCCCCGCCCCCCCAGTGCTGCGGTTGGGGAACTCGGCTGATGCCCTGGAGGCAGCGAAACGGGCAGTCCACCTCTCCGACAGCGTGCTGCGCTTCTGCATCACCGTGGCCCACCTGAACCGCGCCATGTACTTCGCCTGCGACAACGTGCTGTGGGCCGGCCGGACGGGCCTGCTGAGAGGGCTGGACCAGGACAAGTGGAGCCAGAGGTCCTTCAGGTGGGGAGCCGCGGCAGCGGGTCTTCCTGGCAGCGTCCAGCACGCCTCACTGCTTTAGCCCCGCCCACCAACACAGCTTCCCCCTCCCTCTCCCTACAGGTATTACCTCTTCGCCCTGATCCTCAGTCTGACCCGGGACGCCTATGAGATCAGCCTGCTGATGGAGCGGGAATCCCGTGGTACGGGGGCAGCCTGGAAGGCGCCCTCCAGAGGCCTGTGTGCCCCGGCACAGGAGAATGGGGAGGCTCTGATAGGCTCCGCCTCAGAGCCCCCCTGCCTGCTGGCCCCCCTCCCCACGCAGCTGCGCAGACGGCTCCTCCTGCTGGCCGCCGTACTGCGCGGGAACCCACCCCTCGCGCTGGACCTGCTTAAGAACCTTCTCGACGTTTTCATCCCCCTGGATCGCCTGGGCCTGTACCAGACGGGCCCTGGCTTTGTGGGCGCCTGCGGCCTGGCCTCCTCCGTGCTCTCTATACTCACCATGGTGTACCCCTGGCTCAAGCTGAAGCCGTAACTCTCTGCCTTCTGCTGCTCTTGTTGGTTTTTTTTAATTATTATTAATCAGAGGTTGGAGTTTCTCGGGTGAAACGGTTTTAAGACGAGTAGCGGCATGCAGATTGTGGAGAGGGGGCGGCTGTTTTTTTTTTTGGTTGCTGTTTTGATGGTGTACTGCTACCGGCCATGTGGCCCAGAGCTCACATGACGTGTCTGACAACTGTCACACCAGGGCCCTGATTTGACCAGGAAATGATACTTTGCCGACTGTTGTCACACAAGACGTGAGGCCCATATAAAATGATCTGAATTTAATGGATGAAGGCCTGCGTGGACTGATGTGTGGTCTTGATACAGGATGTGTCTGTCTATTGTTCCTTTGTTACCCCATAAAACACCATCCAGTATGTTCTTTTCTGGGGGGGGGGGTGTGGAATGAGAGTTTCGGAGGAACCGGAATACTAGTTGCTGTTTAATCTTTAACAGTATTAGTATAGTCAGGCCTTATTTCACGGTATTTTGTGTGAAAAGTGTTTTGGCAATTTAATGTTTGAAACTTATATGCAATTATATAACTGATCCATTGCAGATAGTAATTCTGTTAGATGCAATTTCCTTCCTGGATCTATGATTCCCCCTGTACCAACAACAAGAAAATAAATTTTACACCCAGTGTGTATTGTAAATATTTACAATCAAGTAACCAGGCTAACAGCCTCAAAATAAATATTTTTTTTAATATATTTTATTAAAAATTGCATTTGCCTTGCAATGTTGTTTGAATTAATGCTCGTTTAAATGCTTTTATACACCCTCTATTAATAAAGGGATGGATAATTTTCTGACTTCACTACATGCTGATGTGGCCTGACATTTCCCCAGCATCCTTTCTTCCTCATTCCCTCCACCTGCCTTGGCTGGTCAGTGCTGGGTGAGTGTGACCTACACAGAAGGTACCGGAATGTGCCTCACAAATGTCACGACAGATGAACACCCATCGGTCCTACAGCCATTTTGGAAGATTATGTACTTTGTGGGGAAAAAAAGGTATGTACCTGATTTGATGTATATATATATAACTGTGGAAGCGAGGAATGGTAGGTGGGGCTACACGTCTGTGTTTTTACAAAGGATGGTAGTCATGTTGCAACATTGAAATACATGAGTTCTGACTTCACCATTATCTCTCCTCTTCTGGGCAGAACAATGCCTACTCTCATTCTATTACCTTTATTGTCGCTTCGATTACTATTCATTGTTATTTTTTGTATACTCTTAGGAAATAAGAATATGATGCTCATGAACAATAGAAGGACCCTGCAGTGTTCTGCAGAGGAGGTGGCGACCCTCCTCTCCATGGCCTGCTTATGCTTCTCGACCAGTGTACCGCCTCAACCCATCCCAGGCAGCACATTGTAGTTATTGGTGTCGCAGCAGCGTTTGGCTCAGTGGACCAAGCATCTGTGCATGTACTCAGAAGGTTGTTGGTTCAAGTCTGGCCTTGGCACGTCTGTTGGCCCTTGAGCAAGGTCCTTAACCCCCCGGCTTCCTGGGTGTTGCTCTGGGCGGCTGCCCTTCACAGCCAGCTTGCTCTCACCTACGGAGAGCAAGTTGGGGGAAGGCATAAAGAGACCTTCCCCCCAGGATCAGTGAAGTATCTGTTGTTGTTATTATTATTTAAATTAGCCAAAAGTTTTCAGTTATTTCGATCTTCACTAAGAGGGGGGAGTTGCCGATAAAACAAACTTTCTTTTTAATATATTCAGAAAATCATCTTGCAAGCCTTCCCAATTATTTGCAGACTTCCCCAGGGGTCAGCGAGACCCGCTGTATAAATACTCAGCTGAGCCCAGTTGATCAGTAGATGCCACTTCCCTGTATGAGGCCTAGAGGGCGCTCCTGCTCTTTTCAGCTGGGCTCCAATGGAAGCTTTTACTGCTGTGTAACAACAGCCTGCTGTTAATGATAAAAGAAAATCCTTTCTGCATACTATGAATGTGGTGAGTGTAAATATGAGTTAGAGACCGTTAAAGTAGAGATCTGCGGATGTTATCCATAACTTAGATGTGGTCATGCTCTGACACACAGATAATTAGGTCCTTAAGAATTAGGTGCAAAAAGCAAAAGAAAAAGGGTCACAGGTCATGGTGACAGTGGAGGGGGAGCCTCAAGCTACTCCCCAACATCAGTGGCCATAAGGCTGAGGTACACCCTGTATGGTACGCCCCACACCTGCACAGCCCCACACCTGTACAGCTACATATTTGCACAGCTCCACACCTGCACAGCCATACACCTGCACAGCCCCACACCTGCACAGTCACACACCTGTACAGCCACATACTTGCACAGCCCCACACCTGCACAGTCACACACTTGTACAGCCACATACTTGCACAGCCCCACACCTGCACAGTCACACACCTGCACAGCCACATACGTGCACAGTCCAAGCAGATTAGAGATGCCAGTTAATCTAAATGCAGGGCTGCAGCCTTGGGGAAGGAACCAAAGTACCTGGGGGAGATGCACATAATACAGGGAGAACAGTCAAGCCAAGGTAGGACTCAAACCCTCGGCCATGCACCGGTGGGGGATTACTGCCAGTCCCAGAGATCCATGCTGATCCCCACCCCCCTCCCTCCGTGATTCCAACAGCAGTTAATATTACATCTAAGAAAGAAGGATAAAATAAAAAATAAATATGCTAGACAGTTACTGCAGCAAAGAGAAGGATACATAACTTAGGTAGTATTTTATGTACACATTAAGCAAATAGCTGAAGAGATGGATGGCTCAGCTCACTGGAGATCGTTGTTGTTATGCTGAGGGATTCAGGCCCGAGATTCAGTGGGCCGGGCCAGATTCAGGTCTGGGGCTTAGTAAGTTAGGACTCTCTGCTTGGGACTGGAGCTTGAATAGTGGCGCTGGCAGACTGATATCCCTGTTGGCCCTTAATTAACCCCCGATTGCTCCAGGGGTGCTGGACTCTGACTGACTCTGTGCTGTGACCCCTAAGCTTGCTGTCTCATGAAAAGCCAGCTGGGACTTTCAATAGCAATTTCCCCATGTGGCTGAACAAAGTATCTTTATTCTACGTTGGTAAATGTTTTAGCTGCATCCACCATAAATGGCCGAGAACAATTTCAAGGGCAAAATAAATTTCCCTGCTTCTCCCAAACGGCAAGAGACACTTTAGCCTCTTTTCAAAATTAGTCACACGTATATGTTGGCCAGCGGGCGTGGTTACGGTCTTATTTAATACCCGTGGGATGGTGTAGCGGCAGGGCAAATGAGGTCTGAGGGAGTGGAGACGGGTGAAGCCTCCCGAGCCCCGATGATGCGATAGCGTCATGTGACCAGACCTGGCTGTGCGCATATACCACCACCTCGTCACAACACCCCCCCCCCCTCCCACATTGGTAAGGTCCTTAAGCGTGAATCACAAGCTGTGTGCCTCCCACGTGCTGGATGTTTGGCCCTACAGAGGAAGCAGAAGAGCCCAGTCTCAGGCCTGCATCCAGACCGGGCGAGTGAAGAGGTTGTTAGTCATTATTTATGCCATAAGGCCAGTAGCCAAAAAGCCAAATCGGATTTATTGACATAATTTACGGAGCGGGAAATCTTTTATTGTGTAGCTGTGTTTAAATTGAATCATTTTAATTGAAATGTTACATTTTATCCATTCCTCCAGACCATTTATCCACTACAGGGCCATGGTGAGCCTCCCCTGGGAAAATGGCTGGATGGGATTGTGTCTGACCCCCACAGCAGGCGCCGACCGCCAGGCAGTGCGGGCGATACAGAGGCCTAGTGTACCTACAGGCATGTTTTTTATTCTAGCAAGAGACCCACAGAACATGTGAACCCCCCACGCACACACACAGACCTGCGCTCATACCTTTGTGGGGACTGTCCATTCATAATTGAATTCCCCCTTGTGGGGACTGAAAAAATGCACAATGCACAAACTGGTCTTTATCACATTGTGAGGGCACATTTGGTCCCCACAATGTAATGTATACCTGGACCACACACATACAGCCAGGGGTACAGATCGAACACCCGGCTCTGGGGCAGGGAGGTCACTGCCCCACCTACTGCCCCACCAAGCTGCCCCACTCACTGCCCCACCAAGCTGGCCTTATACTTAATGAATTTTTGTTAAACATATTTGCCTGATATTAAGTTGTTCTATTTGCAGCCCAAGTAGGTATAGGCTGGGTATGGATGGATGGATGGATGAGTGGATGGTACAAATTTATCTTTGTTTTTACATCTTTGGCTCTAACATTTATTTCTTTTTAGGGTATAGTTTACCCCAGTGGGTTATGGATCAGTGCCCACGTCTGAAAATTAGTAGGTTCAAATCCCAAGGCCAGCAGTGTAATATCACTGTCTGGGGGCGGAGTGTGACTCAGCGGGCTGAGACGCTGAGCCTAGTATCTGGCAGGATCAGTAAAATGATAAAATAATTGAAAGACACAGCCAGAAAGGACAGGAGCACTGTTCGTGTTACACTTTTGTGTGGCACTGATTGAAAGTATTTGGACCAAATGGTTCATTGCACTTGATTGATTTGTACCAACAGCATCTATTGTTTCTCAATGGTCTGCTAGCCTGAAACTCGTTTATTCTGACCACAAATGGTGCCTGCAGCGAAGTTCTAATAAGTCCTTTTTACTATAGCATGACCACCTGGTTTTGGCTACATTGTGTTACATTGACAGTCGCTTATTACCAAGGAATGCTTGACATATCCCAGGGTCCTGGCTGAAAACAGGAGCAGTGGGCCACCCCAGGCCTGAATGCGGTGCCCGCCTGTCCCTATGCCACCCACGCTCACAGCCATCCAGATCAGGCCGGCACTTTCCTTTATTTGATTTTCTGTATAAATAGCAGGCCTACGTGCCCTGCACCATGACTCCGATCCTCAAATAAGCTTCCTGCTTACAAGAGTGGACTCGGGGCTTTGTGCTGGGAGAGAGGACTCTGGGTAATTAAGTGTTCCAGACCCGAGTCCCTGGGGCCTTTTCAGGCTACAAAAAGAAAGAGGGGAAAAGCTGGCATCTGTACTATACAGTTAGACGGCAGGGCCTGGATCACGTCCTGCGTTCTGATACAGCCATATACATTCACTGGATCAGCAATATAACATTCAGTAACAGCTCTCTGTTTAAGTGATGCTGTGTTTCTTTTCATTAAAATGGTGTGACTAAAATGGCTTTTTTTTACACATTGTTGAATTCCGAGATGTTCCCCCCCCCCCCCCATCAAATTAAAAGTAATAGATTACTTGTCGTGTGCATATGACAACACATAACAGGCTAAAGCTCGACCCAAAAGACTTCAAACTTGAAACAAAATAAACTTTGGAGATATACTATGACATATTCATTCCTTAAAACTGGTACACCTTGCTGTACCCTTTCCTGCTATGGATCTTTGGCTCGTAGCTACATATAACTTCAGTGGGGGGGGGGTTCCTATATGTTTTTCCTTTCTATTTTACCAGCTGGGTGGGTTCGATCTCCTAATATTACCATCTGGTAATACCATCACCTCTGATTGATTGATAACAAAGGCTACGTGTCTGAGGAATCCCCACACATATCAGTGCATATCTCCCCAGTCACGTGTTCGTACCGCAGTGATTGTTTATTTACACACATAGTTTATTTACAGGCATACACCCACTCCCCTTCAGACACAGCAACTGCCACATCAAAACCCTAAACACCGTTCCGTCGCATGGCTATGATCACGTGCGTACAGAGCACAGTGCATGATCAGCAATAGTCATGCGTTGCATGTAAGGTTTCAAACTGCCAAAAAATGCTATCCCACCCTTCGTTTACAGCTTGTTACCTAAATAACAAGAATTGCCACCTTTCCTATATTTTACCGGATCGTCCTGTAAAAGCCACGTTTTTTAACTCATTATATTGTATTGCCTCACTCTCTAACCGCAGGTCCTACATAAGGGGAGTAGAATAAACAGGTGACTATTTTAGAAAGAGGCTAAGGTGTTCAGTACCATTAGGAGTAGAAATTTATTTTGCCCTTGAAATTGTTCTTGGCCACTTATGGTGGATAATTTTCACCTAAAACATTTACCGAGGTAGAATAAAGATAATTTATTCAGGCACATGGGGAAACTGCTTTATTGAAAATCCCAGTTGGCTTTTCATGAGACAGCAAGCTTAGGGGTCACAACACAGAGTCAGTCAGGGTCCAGCACCCCTGGGTACAATTGGGGGTTAATTAAAGGCCTGACGTAGGGGGGCAAACGGGCCATCAGTCTGCCAACCCAAAGATCTCTATTTAAGCCTTTTGCATGATGCCAATTCCTGGCACTACTGTGGGCTCTGTGCTTTCTGGGAGCATCACTGCCTGGTACGGCTGCTGCATCTGCGGGACCGCAGGGCAAATGGTGCACAGAGCAGGTCACCGAATCACCAAGACGGAACTTGCCCACCCTGCAGCATATCTACATTCAGAGATGTAGGTCCAGGGCACCAGGCATTATCAGAGACCCTCAGCACCCGCGCCAGTCACGGTCCCAGGGGCTGCACTCAGCCGGGTGCGTTCAGGACCTTGTGGCCGGGACCGAGGGGCTGAGGAGAAGCTTCATGTGCCAATTAAAATACGCTGTAACTGCAGCCTGCACATTAAGTGTTTTTTTTCTGCAACATTTACTTATCAATCTTTATACGTTCAAAATATTAAAAATATATTTTTTATTCATTTAATATGTTGAATTTTTTTTACATTTAATATTTAATTTTTTTAAATTATATTTATGTTCTTTATACTTATTTGCTTCTTATTTTCCTCTCCTTCTACCTTGTTTGGGAATTTTATTGCGCTGCTGGTGTGCCAGTGCATTCATGCATGTGACAAATAAAATCAAATAAAAATATAAAAAAAGGAATTTTCTATTAACAGGATTAATGGGGGGGAAATGATGGTTCTAGCAGTAAAATGCAAGAACGAAGGGTTCTGGAACTGGGCACAGAACAGCTCTCAGCTGGGAAGATTTTATTTCCACTTGCTGTCAGAAAAAAAAAACCAAAATGGCCGTAAAGGATTATTTAGGGGCTGAACCACGGAAGCAAAACATCTGCTCTGTGGCCCTGTTTTTGGAAGGCGGAAGAATGTGTGATTGTCTGGCTTGATAGGGCAGCCCTGGTGGGGACGGGCCCCCGTGGGACGAGGGCCTACGTGAGCGGCGGCTCAGCTGCGGCCTGGGTTAGGCACAGATAGAGGGATAAGGGGAGCTGGAGCTCTGGAGGAAACGTGCCCAGATAGGAGACTCTGGGGAACATGCCGGCACCGTGGCAGCTGAGGTCAGTGTGGCGGGAGAGAAGAGGAGGAGGAGGAGGTCGGGAGGCTAAGTACCCAAGACCTGGACCGTGTACGTGTGCGAGATAAGAGCTGTAGCTTCGTTTTCATTGCCCGCTGTGGAGAATGAGCTGAGTGCCGGCCGAGATCTGATAGGTACAGACCTGAAGCTTCCAGCTTCCATTACAAGCCTAAATTATCAGTTCAGATGCAGTTGATCTGGCTTGTGCATAGGAAGCACCCTTATAACCCTACTCTAGATCAGTGGTTACATGATATGGACAGCAATTTTTAGCTAAGCTTATCAGAGGTTGCCCTGCAATGGACTAACATGTCATCTAGTGTGGTCCTTGGCCTGCTCCTTATGCTCCCTGATACAGACTATTGGTCCCCACATCCAGATGTCTGATATTCAGAGTTGAGTTAAGATATTCTAAGAGTTACTTTAACTTATTATCAATGTATCTTAAGTAATTATAAAGTGGCTCAGTGGGTAACACCATCACCTCACATATGCAGGGGTGTGTGTTTCAATGCTGTCCCTGCTCGGTGTTTTTGAACTGGCATGGCGTCCTGGCTACGCCCCTATATATCACCGTTCAAACTGCAGCTCCCCCCTCCCTCCCCCAGTCCTGTTCCAGATAAGTGGTTAGAAGATGGATCCTTTTAATTATATCCTTGTGTGAAAGTAGGGGGGCTTATAGAGAAACATTCAAAAGATACGCTGGCAGACAGAGCTGGTTCATTTTGTCCTCTTCCATATCGAACGTGACGACAGTCATATTGTCCTATGACAACATTCACACAGACCAATACCAGTGAAGGAGCAGGCTGTCCTAGTCTGGCCCTCAGCTCAGGTTTTAGATGAGACACACTGGCAGAGGAAGGTCTGAGAGCGGGAATGGCGTCAATGGCCAACAAATGATTATTACGATCATCAGCTTTGTCTGTTTTCGCTTCTCTGTAAGTTGTTGTTGGCAGTGCGTCACTGATGGGGCCTCTATTATCAAAGTCTGAGTCCCTTAAGGTCCACTTTTCGCTCTTGGTGTTGCCATAGCCTTCGATATGTCCTACTCACAATGCTGCTGTCATACACCTGGGTGGAGCATAAGATGGTTGCAGATATTTTGGGTGGAGGGGTGAGACTGGGGCAAGTCCCTCTACATACCGGTAATGGATTGTTTTGAGAGTATAAGACAAGTTCACAGTACGTGTTAGAGAGCGACTGCATGGGAGAAAAGGTTTGACTACCCTGGTTTAGCAGTCTGGCTCCTTTGAGCGAGAGGTATGAAGAGGGTGCCAGTGAAATCACCCCATACTGTGCTTCAGTCCTCGTCCGCTGTCGAACTGCTCACTGTCACGAAGGAACTGTTTTTTCAACGTGAGGCTGCTACTTTGAGTAACAGTAGAGTAAAGGGAACTAACACAGACACCCAAGATCTTCAGATACCTTAACTGATCTGTGGTAGTCTGCCTCGATAGTCTCCTCGCTACCCAGGAATGAATATGCTCCTGAACCATCTGACCGCCTTTGTTTAGTCTGATGAATGACAACGTCGCTCTACATGGCAGTTACATGGGAAACTACACTCCTAAGGTCGTGCGATTTTGAGAAAGAGGTTCGGCAATAGCAGGGAATACTGAGCTTTTGGTTATTCTGCGTTGGCTTCTGCCGTCAGTCAATGCCGCAAAATGTCACTGCCCCCCTCCAACACAGTTGACTGCTTCTCTCGCCCATTTTTGGTACAATGCCAGGCCAAAGAACAATCCACCCTTCACACAAGAATTCCCATGCAGCACAACGTGCAAAATTCATCGCAATGGCTCCAAATATATGAGGGTGTGTGAATCACCTCGTCTAAATCGTCTAAAGAGTAAATGGGTGTGTTGTTTCTAAGTAAATCATTTTCCATTATCACTCTCATCGCCTGCCCCACACAGGTCCTTCCAATTAAGCCTTTCTATCTCTCCATCTAGGCGCTTGAATCATTAAATGAATCACAGCAGCCCATACCAGCGTGTTCATCCTAACACCTCCCAGAATCCCTGTGGATTGCCTCGCACGCCAAGATGCCTACACTTCAGCTAGCAGTCACCGCGAATGGATCCCTCACCACAGGGGTCGACTTGCGCGTAAAGAAATGAGAAGGAATTATGTCTGAGTGAGTAAGAAGGACAAAGCATCTATTCCACTGGGTGGCTTGTCGGCTCATGCAAATTTTCAGTGATTACTTCTGAAAGTAAGAGAAAATTCTTTCCAGTGGAAATGACCTGTTTTATGTTTTTTTTTATCAGCATCAGTGTATAATGTCATGCATGCAGAATTAACTCCTTAAGTCGGTGTTTCTTTGTGCTCCCTTAGAAAGTGATTTGTCTTAAGGACTTCATTCATTCAACAAAGGTCTTCATTCAACAAAGGTTTTCAAACTTTCAGGCGGCACTGTAATTAATTATAGAAAAAGGACAATATCTCGGTAACCGCTGTGCCCTTATCTGCTCTTGTGGGTCCACTGTCTACTGTGATGGGAGATGCAGAAAGTGACCATCGCACAGAGAGGTCGACCGCTCCATAAATCAACTGCGGGCACACATGGGGCATGATCAAAAACGGGCAATATTCAGAGGGGCCATCATTTACAGAGAAGGGCTAATCAATGGTATTTTTTTGAATCGGTGAGTGACAGGGGAGGGGGTACTCTGGGAACCAATCAGCTTTCATCTGGGTCCAGTGCCCTCATGGTCCAGCTCTTAAATATAACCCTTTTAAAATCACAAGAGTCTTCGGATCTGATTCACGTGGTGCTGAACCTGGTGATGACCCGTTTCCAGACCACCGGTAGCCCACCTTAGAATCAGGATATATTTATAGTGTTAACCTAGTGTGTGTGTACGTCTAGGCAAGTATTCACATGGCAGGAAGCCTGCCAAAAATCACATAGCTGCTATATAGCCTGTGATAGCTGCTTGTTTTGACTTTGCCTTTGCAAGTCAGGCGTCATATTTTACATTTGCACTGAAGTTCATCCAAAGAAATTCAGTCACGTTCTTGCCTTGAAGTTGCCATGGCAGCCAGTGAGATTCCATGACATCATTGTTTGGTCAGGTTGCTGCCCATTGCAGGGCAGGAGAATTTGAAGCACAAATTCACTAGACCATAAACTGGATATTTGGGTTTGTCGATTGGTGCGATAAAGCTACATTTCTGATGCCAAACATATTCACCTATATTAGGGCAGTCAGCTGAAAAATTTAACTCACAGAGAGGCAGAAACTTCTGATGTAGCTACAGTATGACTTGCTGTTTGAGAATCTGTGTGAGGCTGACGTCACCAGCCACTCTGACGAGCACCGGTGTGACCTTGGCTGTTGTGTGGTAATCTGGAGGACAATGTGCGAGCTGAAGTGATGATGACTAGGTTCCTGTGACCAGTGAGAAGCAGCCTTAACCTCCACTGTAGACCTGCTTCAGTTTAAATCTACACCTATTAATGGAGATTTTTAGATGCCGAATACAACACAAAAAAGACATCACAGTGTCTCCCTTAGTGTCCACATTCAGATCATCTGCTAATGATCTTTGAAGGTTTAGTGACTGGCTTACTGTCAGGTTTTGTTACAGCGTGCTTTTTATCTGACCTGGATTAGCCATGGGAGTCAGGAGAAATGCAAAACATCACGTCCTACAGCAGGGCATGGGAACTGAGTGTTGTGTTTGGCTGTGGTACATAATTACAAGCGCCCAGAGCACCATGTAGATTTATTTTCAGCAGGAGAGGAAAAGAGAGAGAGAGAGAGAGAGAGAGAGAGAGAGAAATCCACTATTGGGGACTGCAAGGCTATGAACGCAGCCCCTCACTCTGCCAGCTTCGGTAATTTCAATCATCCCTGTAGGATAATTAACAATTCAGACTATAAGACAGGTGCAAGTACAGAATAAAATTCAATTGATTAAAATAATGGAAAAAAAATGCAAGAAAGTGCCTGTCCACAATTTATAAATACACCTCGCTGGCTGAGATTGACAGCTTCATGAAGATCTCCTGGTCTATCAGCCATCATCTCTCCTCCTGATCTCTCCCATCTCATTTTAGGTGGTTCTGACCTGCCCAGTGACGGCCACTTTGGCACTTTTCCAGAGACTGCTGGTCTTCTATGTTCACCAGCACTTGCACCAGCTGCGTAACCCGGGGACCCTAGTGCTGATCCACCTCGCAGTGCTGGCCCGTGTGCCACTGAAGCTGGGCTTTCACTGCCCTGGGGCCCAGGTCCGGACAAGCCTGAGCATGGTGTTGAGTGACCTGTGGGAGCTCAGCCAGATCCCGGTGCAGCTGCTGATTAACAGTATTTCATCTATAACATGGATTGGAAGCCTTTCCAGACACGCGTGCCTTTGGGCTTAAGCTCTCAGTAGCAGCTGTTGTGTGTACTTGCTGGCTTATGTTGGGACAGCAGCCTGCTCTACACTTGATAGTGTGTGAAACGACCAGGAAGCTGTTGCTCTGGCCACCTGGTCAATTATTCGACCACATGAGTTAATCATGTTACGTTGACATTTTCATTTACATTTACAAATGTGGCAGACGCTTCTGTCCAAAGCCATGTGCATGTGAGGCAATTAGCACATTACAGGAAAACAGCTGCAGTCTATGGAATTAAATAGATAGAAGTGCAACTAGGCTGAGCTTCCAGTGAAGGCCCAGTGTACCGCAGTGGAACAACTGTACACTGGGCCCTGGACCATGCCACCCCCCCCCCCTTTCCAAATTCAGACTTAAGGCCTGCCTACACCAGTTGCAGCAGTTGCAGTCGATGAAATTTAAGTAGCCTCCAAGTATTGTACCCATCATGCACTGCAGTAGTTAGCAAATTCCACAAACATGCTTTTTCGTT
Source organism: Brienomyrus brachyistius (assembly GCF_023856365.1). NCBI lineage: Eukaryota > Metazoa > Chordata > Actinopteri > Osteoglossiformes > Mormyridae > Brienomyrus > Brienomyrus brachyistius. Next base: position 15,774,867 of record NC_064541.1, read on the forward strand.
AAATACTGTACATACCTTGACAACGGAGTTTGACGGCAAAACATTACAAACTGCTATATTTCAATATTGTTTTAAGTATTGTACCAAATATTTTTAAAAATGTTATGACTCCCACCATGATGAGACTGTATACATAAAAATAGTAGATATAAAGGTAGCATGTCACAGATTTATGTTATATGTATTATATCAGTGTGATTTCTAACAAAGCAAGAACTTATTATAACAGTTTGCATTAATTGTTACCCATGAAATATGATTTTTTCCAAGCAAAAATAAATCATCTATCATCCTTTTGTCCTTTATCTGGTCAAGTTGAGGCCAAAAGATACCTACTTTGACAGGCGAACCAATAAAGGCAGTCATTCGTCGCCCGCAGGAGGGCAGAATGTCACACGCAGGGGTCTGCTGGTATTTAATTGAGGTGCAGCCTCGCCCCAGCAGGTGCAGCCCCCGGGCCAGGCTACCCCATGGCTACGATGGGGGCACCAAGGCCCAGGTGTGCAGGGGGGGTTACAGGAGCCCTCTGTGCTGCTCCTGGCAGACACAGGGCATGATGCCTGCTATGACAGGAATGCAAGGCCTTCAGGTGGCCTTCCTACAGCACACCGGCTGGGCCTGTCTGCTCAGGCACGCGGCCATCAGTTTGGCCCCGCTGCCCACCATGTGAAATTCCGCTCTTCAGGAAAATGAACTCAGCACTTTTGAGTTAACGCCGCTGTTAATGTTTGTCTGTCCTTTCTCTCCCCCGAGGAGGCGTGTCGTCTCCTTGCATATTTTTCCTATAAAATTATGTCTTACATTTGCATTCATCTATCATTATAACTTCATTACGCCCATATATTCATAATCTCGGTTCCGCACAAAATCTTTAAATTAATCATTAGCCTGTCAGGACCGACAGAATTATTTAGTGGCTAAAAGTCTGCCAAGAATGAAGACTGGGGGAGATGGAAACCATCGGGAGAGATTTTGTTACAGTGCTTTATTGGTTGGATAGTGCATGCTGTGTTGGGGAGTGCAAGAACAGTAGTAGTGTATCGCTGTGGAGGCTGTTAACACCGTGTTAAGGGCGTATGATGCTGGTCTCCAGCTGTGGCAGAGAGGTCAGGAAGGTTCAGTCCAGCTCTTTCACCTGAATGTCTAGGTTCACATATTGCTTCCTGAACAACAAAGTCTCTTACTTAAGAGGCACAACTAGTTATAACTAATTTAGTACAGTTAATACGATCACAAGACCACAGGTGTTGCATTGATTTACCGCATGCACTCATGACCTGGACTGCTTCAGCAAAATATCCACTTATATCACTAGTTTAATACAGTGTGACAGTGATGGCTGAGCAAGAAAATGCAAATGATAGAACAACTCTGTATGTTAGGGTGTATGGAGAGGTTTGGGTACCGGGGGTAGACAGACTGTGTCTGTGCTGGGTTCTTTAATGGCTCTTTGTCAGTGTCCATCAGTAGATTAGAGCAGGGAACTGGTCTGTTTTCTAGGCAATGTAATTGTGACTTACCATTCCTGCTACTCCTTCTCCTGTGTTGTATAGATAATGTGATATGCAAGTTCTGCCTCAGCCCTCTGCCTGCATGTTCAGTGAATTTTCTAGAAGGCCAGGCGCATGGGGTAGAGGATAAAGATCAAAATTTAAGAAAATATGTGTGTGGTGTGTAAACTCTCATTATAAACCTATGTGTGTGACACTGGGTAAAAAAAACAATGGGGCAGACCCAAAATTGCAGGACATTATGCTTTAGCATTAGCCGGAAGATATTTTGGGAGAATTGTGCACACCCAGACGTGCGTTTGTTCGAATAATGGTCGGTTGTTAAGACCATTAAAAACTTAATGTTTTGACATGTTGTGTTTCATAGGTGTGATCCTCTGTGTGGTACGTGTGCCATGTGTTGGTGATGCCGCCAACAGCCTCAGAGGAGGCGTGGCCACCTAGGGGCAGGGAGTGTAACCATCCACCCGCACGGCCTCATGGGAACTGTGCTGGGGGTCCTGGGCTCCCTTCCAAAGTCCTTCAGAAACCTGCTGCTGTTTTGTCTTCTCAGATGCTATGTTGCCATGGTTTCAGTCACGCGTTAAATGCGTGCTTATGAGCTGAGCTCTGACCAGGTACTGCACTTATTTGGGTTGTCATGGGACCTACGCAGCAACCTCCGCAAGGATCTCATATGTGTGGCTTCAAACTGAAAGCTTGGGCCACCAAAGACCGTCTGTGTTTCGTGTTCCTGATGACGAACGCCGGCCGGGTCAGTGGCCATGCAGCTACCGGCTTTTGTGTTCAGCTGCTGTGCTGAACACAAATGTTGCCCAAGGCGGTGGGAGCTGGAAAATGATAGTCAGACAGCCGGTTTCTGCGATGTCGTCATGAATGAGCTGTAAGGCCCGACATTGCAGCCTTGACTTGAGTCCAGTGGGACTGCATGACACCAGGGCTGTTTTTCTGTTGACTCATCAGTGAATTAGTCACTGATGTGTTCCAATATGGAAAAAGGGTAACGTAATTATTAACAAAAAGAAAATTATCCTAGCCTCCATTCTTTAGGGTACTCACCTGATTTCTTCCTGTAGCCCGGGAATGCAGTCAGAACCGAATGTAATGCTTTATTTGCATTTATAATTTATTCATAATTTGTAATGTTTTGTCTACTGCTATTGGGAAACTGGAAAACCCAGACAAAAGGCAGGACTCTTGGTAAAAATGCTGCCTTTGTGGTTGCCAGGCGTCGACATACTGCCACCTAATAATTATTATAATAATATGTCTGCAGTTGTGACACCGATAATCAACTTTATGCTTCTGGGTCACCCATGTGTTTCCCTTTCATTTTGCCTCATTTAATCCACTTTTTGTCTACTGTTTGTCTGCAGTTTATGCAAATTTTTGGTGACCATCAGGCTTCTCTAAACACGCCGCCCTCATTTATTATTGGACATTTTTAGTTGCATTAATATCTTCTGGCCGTGAAAGGCTGGCCCTTGCAGCCAAAGGTCTGCCAGCTTACTTCGCTTTATAAATGTTTGACATTTCCTTTCGAAAGAGCAGTGAGTAAATTCGCCGTCTGAATCGGCCATCATTATTTACTCCTCATTACCGACTCCCTGTATCTGTATTTCCACACCAGCAGCCGAATGTCAAGCTAACACAGTAAGTGCATGGTGTCCCCACGATAACCCTCGCGGGCATCTGCTGTGGAGAACATTTCATCCTCTCTTCCCCCTCCCTGGGGTGAAAACCTGTACGAACCTCTGTAATGTTCTGGTTGTGCCCAGCTGCTGAAACTGATGAACTCAGGTAAACTATTTATTTTTTCTGCTCATTTTATTTAAGCAAGACTGGGCCTTTTCACAGATCATGGCTCTTTTAAATATGAAGAAACAGATTTGTGTCCAAATGAGACATATTTTGCATTTTGACTAATAATCAATGTTTTTATTTTTATTGTTCATTTGCCATATTGCTCGTCTTATACGGGGTTATGGGGGTTCAAAGCCCAGCTTGAGAACATCAGGCACGACAGGGCGATCACACACCATTCACGATATGATGAGGCCAATCCGCTGTAGTGTGTTTTTGGACTGTGGGGGAAACTGGGGAACACGGAGAAAATGTCACACTGTCGTGAGGACGTAAACCCCGCAAACGCAGTGGGGAATCAGATCTCGGCCTCCAGAGATATAAGGCGGCCATACTACCCACAGCACCACCATGTCACCCACCCACTTTACTCCTTTCCTTCTCTCCACCCGAATGCTTCTCGTTTTGTTGTCTAATGGTCCATCTCCACCCTACGTCCTCTGGCCAACTTTCATATTCTGTCTTGTGTCTTCTAGCTCAGTGTTTCGAAGACCAGTCCTCGGGGACCCCCCAGACGATCCACATTTTTACTCCCTCCCAATTCCCTGGTAGTTGGGAGGGAGCATAAACACAGACCATCTGGGGGGGTTGAGACTTGTTTGAGAAACACTGTTCTAGATATAGCCACCTTTGGAGCACCAGCCTGAGACATTCATAAAGCAGGAGGGCCTGTCTGACAGCAGCGCTGCCTGCACCCTTATCTCAGAAGGCTTCCAAGGTGCAGTACGGGGCCCTCAATGCCCATGCCAACGTTGCCACACAACCTCACTCATCTCTTCCAAAACCTGGAGGGGCAGTCTCCCAGGATGCAGACTGTTACCCAAATCCAGAGAGTCTTTGAGCATCTCAGCCCCAGTCCAGACTGTGAAGAACCAGCAAACCCTCTAGTGGAACATACATATGACTAAGTTCTACGCCTCTGCTCTCCACCTCTGCCGTTCACTAATTATAATGAGACCTGGCTGCCAACAAGCCCAACTCGGTACTTTGTAGGTGTCACGGATGTCATAGGTGACCAGTGCAAATGCACATGAAGAAAACACGTGTCGAAATGATTTTCAGAGTTGGGCCTTTTTACGGTTTATGCACAAGGATGGTGACAATATCAACCATGTGGCGAAACGTGCTGTTGAGCACATCATGCATGCTTGCATTATTCCTGTTTGTATTACCTGAAATAATGGGCAGAAAGACTATTCTTCATACATTATGTGACAAAGGACTAAAATCTAGTGCTTAAAATTTAATTTAGAAAGCAGCCATCAAATGATCCAGCCTTCTTCTAATCTATTGTCCTGGTCGGGGTCACTGGGCAGGGGGCTGCAGCCTATCCCCGAAAGCAGAGGACACAAAGTAGGGGGACACCCTTGACAAGATGCCGGCCTGTTGCACGGTGCACACACACAATTAGCCTAACTGCAGGTGTATATGGATAGAAGCCTGCATGACGTGAGGAGAACATCCATTGGAAGTAGGTTCTTAAATACCTATGGTGTTTGCATGGCAGGATTCAGCCCGTCATCTTACCACTGCACCTAGCAACACTTCCTGTCTTTGCCATAGCAACGCTTCCTTCTGCCCATTTTAGGAGGCTTCGCGCAGGATTGCACAGGAGCCGTTATTGTCGCCCAGAATCGTCACCGCAGTGGGGGTGAGAACAGACTTGTGTCGGCAGTCAAATCCCTGACAGCTAATCAGATCCCCTACACATTGCTGATGAGCTGACTTACTGTGGGTTGGAGGTTCATGACGAAAGGCCCTCCATCTCCCTTCTGCATTACAATGACCCCCTGTCATCCGCAGCCCCCACCTGCCCCCCTCCCCATGCAAAAGACAGCAGCAGTTCCAGGTGTTTTCAAAAAATGCTGAATATTTATGAACTTCATTTAACCCTGGTGTTGAATGAAGGACTTATTAAAGGTTGTATGAAATCCCTGCAGTTAACGAGTAGACCCCAGAATGCAGAGAAACAACCACCCAGAGCAGCCCCCACACAAGGGGGAGGCTCAGGGTTGCAGAGGAATGACGCATCTTCCGTATAACAAGGGGCTCTCTCTCTCTGATAGGCTGAGACGTGGGCTGATGTAAGCGCGTGGGAGACACCGGGCTCTCTGGGGGTGACTCACAGCACCGGCAGGTGTAAGGCGTGCTTTGATTGGTCGACGACTGGGATCCCATCTTTAGAGCGACAACATTATTGGCATATGTGACATTGTATTGTACAAGGATCAAAGGCAATAGATAAACAGTGAAAGTTAATTGGCTGGAGATGGCTCTCTGTGTACTGGGAACAGCGTGTATACAGATTTAACTGGGGAGAGGGATGGGAAAAGCAGAAGAAACAGAACGGAGATGTTCTGTGTGAAAAGAGGGAACACGTATCTAGTATGGGAGACAGCAACAGTGTGTGTAAAAGCCGCAGGCCGTTAAATGAAACATTCAGAGCTATTCAGCTGGGTATTAAATGTGCATTTTTTCAGAAACATATTCCGACATTAGAATATATGCAAATGAACTGTTACACAATAAAAAGTAGCAAAGAATTTCTTCTGTCTTCCAGAAAGTTACTAGCGTCTAGTTGGATGTCTAGAAGAGCACTGCGTCCCAAACATCTCCTCAGGGACACCCCATATATTTATTAAATTCCTCCATTGGCTCAATGAATTAACTTAAATAACTTGGTTGGGTATTGATTAGGTGGTGAACATGGTGTGCTTGTGGTTCAGCCAATAAGTATATGGGTATATTGGATGGTTACAGAGAGATTTTTAAGTGGCAATGGTAACATAATTTGACAGAAACCGCAGTTTCTACATCGCATTAAACATAATTTTCTTTGACAGCCAAAGACTGTCACAGTAGTTTTTCACAGATGTGTGAGTGGATCAATAACATAAAGATTATTATGCTTGGATTTGACTCCTTGTACGACTTGCTCCTTGTTTTTTCTGGAATATTTTATCCAGCATAATATTACTTTAAGGTCTTGTGGAAAGATTATTGTACAAAGTCAATGACTGTATAGCAAAAATCACTCAGCAATAATTTTTTTTAATTAGATCCGATCAGTGATATATTTGTTTCTCACTGTGCTTCATTAGTTCTGTGTATTTAAGCCAGTGTCTGTAAGGCATTGGTTAGTCCGGTCATTAATGTTGTGACGTCATTAATGTCGTTGTTTATCCCTGAGCATGTTACTCTGAAATAAACCCCACGTCCCCCCACTTCTGCTTCTGCTTCTCTGCCCCGTGCAATGTGACAAAGGGCCAACTGATGAACTGCCAATGGAGTCAGGGGCCCCCAAGGCTCACGGGGGGGGGGGGGGGGGGTGTTATTTACCTGAGCAAGAGATGGCGCCAGGGTGCACTATGGGAGGAAGGCAAGCCAGCGGAGGTACTGTGAGGATCTGTGCAGTGTTCTGCTGGGTAACCCTGGGTCCTGGCATTCATGAGGATGTCACTTTGATATGTACACCCCATCTAAACGCCCTTCACGGTAACGGCATTCCCTGATGAGAGGGGCCTCTTTCAGCAGGATGATACGTCCTGCCACATTGCAAAAAGTGTTCAGGAATGGTCTGAGGAACATGAAAAAAATGCTTGGCAATTCCCACAATTCCCAGATCTCAATCTGTGGGATGTGCTGGACAAATAAGCCTGATCCATGGAAGCCCCATCCCATAACTTACAGGAATTAAAGGATCTTCTGCTAATAAATTGGTGCCAGATACCTCAGGACACCGGCAAAGGTCTTGTGGAGTCCATACCTCAGTGCCTCTGTGGGTCAGAGCTTTTTATGCAGGACGAGGGGGACCAGCACAATATCAGGCAGGTGCTTTTGACGTTTTGGCTACTCGTTGCATAATACAATCACTACAACATATCAATGCATTGAACTACATTCCATGGAACACATTCCTTTAGGGGGCGGCATGGTGGTGCAGTGGTTAGCACTGTTGCCTCACACCTCTGGGACCTGGGTTCAATTCTCTGCCTGGGTCACATGTGTGTGGAGTTTGCATGTTCTCCCCACGTCGTCGTGGGGTTTCCACCATGTACTCCGGTTTCCCCCCACAGTCCCAAAACATGCTGAGGCTAATTGGAGTTGCTAAATTGCCCATAGGTGTGAGTGTATGGTGTGTGAGTGTGCCCTGCAATAGACTGGCTCCCCACCCTGGATTGTTTCCTGCCTTGTGCCCATTGCTTCAGGGATAGGCTCTGGACCACCCGTGACCCAGTAGGATAAGTGGTTTGGTGGATGGATGGATGGATGGACATTCCTTTAGTAAAAATCATAATTTTTTAAATTTTCGCAGGTCAGCTTGCCTAAATGGCCTTGGTGGGTAGCACTGTGTGGGCATCATAAGTAAGCACCCTCCCCCCCCCCAGAAGGGACCCCTGATGTTAAGGGTTCAAATCCTGTCCTCGATGCCCTTTAAGTAAAATTTGCCCACCCCTCCTGTGTTTGTATGGGTATCTGCATGCACCTGAGAAAACTGCATCCCTAAGTTACACACTATATGTTCACAATGTGTGTGTGCATGCCCCCCCCCCCCACACCCTGTGCCACTTGAAATAGGCTGTACTTGATAAACAAGGATGGGAATTACACATTGTTTAAAAACAGTCATGGATAGAATGTCACAATCAAAATAACTTTTTATTAGAAAAACAAAGCATTCAAATTTAGATTTCCACTAATATAAAACTTCCACAGAGTAACAGTGCACTTTTCCCGTATCCATTAACATTACACGCTTTCAGTCTTGTAGGAGAGGTGTGACCATTTAATAATAAAAAAAAAAACAAAAAAAAAAACAGAAAGGTACAGTTTCTGCTTCAGCTGCACTTGGGACCACAGGCAATGATGGTTTACATCTTCCACAAATTACAGCTTAAAATCAGCTTAGTAGAGTTACTTGCCCGGGACGTCGGACATTAATTACATCCAGCGTAGCCATAGTCACCCCCTTTAAACGGTACTTTAAGGATTCCTTCGAGCCTAACTTACGCACTGACCACGGAAAGGCTCAGTGACATTCTGTGCTCGGTATAACGTGCAAGTACAATGCTAATATAATTTCCATACAGGCATTCGTTTCATGCCTCCATGCTGAGATCTTGTCCGTTCCCTCCCATGCTCAAATATTTTGCTAGAATCCAGAACGGCACAATCAGACCCACTCCCCTTTAAAGTACTACACTATACTCGGGAAATTCTCCACCACCCCACTATATATAAAGATTCATGAATCCTTTTGAATTGTTTACGATATGCACCTGCATATTTAAGTACACAGTGACACAGATCTGTCCGCGGTGTCGATACAATAAGTCTATATGGTGAGTTTATTTCCCCGCTGCATAACCCAGAAATTCTTCTGCGGCTGTCCGCGATCGGGACTCAGACTCCAGCACCAGTCGAGCCGCATGTTCATCACTACGGCGCTTGAAAACGAGACTCATGGACGAACAGATTTCACCCGGGTTAGGACGCAACGACCATCGCCTGTGAGTTTGCCTGTTCCCTTGACGTTTGTCGTCCGTATATTCAAAACTGCTCTGATAAGGTTTATTGCTAAATCTTCTTCCCCACTATCGTTCCCTACTCGGCGCGCCTCCTTCCGAAGACCGCAGACACGCTCCTCACGATGCCTTTAATCCCGACAGTTCCTTTCTTGAGAGCCCTGGCGTCCCGTATAAGCTCAAGCAGTTCGTGAAACACCAGCAGCACGCCGTGATAGTTCTCGGCGGCCGAGATCTCGAAGAAGCTGCTATCGGTCGACATGGCCAGCAGCCGCCCCTCTTCGCCGGAGACTGCGCGCTGATGCTGCAGGTCGCGCTTGTTGCCCACGATGATGACGGGTGGGCCGCTGGAGCCTTTCTTCGACTGCCGAATAAGCTGCACCTGCTGCCGCACCACTTCGAAGCTGGATCGGTCGCAGATGCTGTAAACCAGTATGACACCATCGGACCACTGAAGATGCTTTTCGGTCACGGATTCAGCGGTTTCAGAGTCCTGGGCGGAGGGAAAGGGCAAAACATTTAACTTCATGTCGAAACTCTTAAGCAATGCCACTGCAATGTGATAAACACACACGCACAACAGACTCAGTTCCCAAGATAGCGTTACGCGTGACTTACCTGTGGATACAGGGAGTCCCAGATGTTGAAGGAGATTTCCCGTCCATCTATTTTGTCACTGTGACTGTATATGGACTCTGGAAAGAAATCAAAAGGAGGATCAACGCATGGCAAACGGCAGTTATTCTGCGCACTATAGTCGGTACTATTAAGTTGGATTTCCCCATGTTGGATTTCTGCTTACCTATATCGCCGTATTCGCCAATGAATCTCCTGGTGAGAAATCGCACGGTGAGCGCTGCGAGAGAAGCAACATAACGTAAGTAAACCGGCACACGTGTGTTTGTAAACAGTACCTCAGCATCGACTTTCTACACGGGCTAGTCAAAGCATCTGCTGTAATAGCAAATTCACGAAGCTTACCTGATTTCCCGACGTTTTCAGCACCAAGTAGCAAAATATTCGCTTCCGTTTTTTGTTGGCTGCCATCCATTGTTTTGCTGTTGTTATTGGAGCTGGGTTTTACTTGAACAACCATTGGTACAACCCTTCCTCTTTGCCGATTCCAACACTGTAGTGTAAGGTGTAAGGAGCCAACGCTTGTTTATATAGAGTGTAGGCGGGCCCCCAAACAAGGCTGATCGTATGAAGAACCAATCAGAAAACATTAATATTACACAATGATTTTAAAAAGGATAAATAGCCGAGGTGGTAGAAGGGGGTGCGTTGTGTTATTAACCACCTACGTGGATTAACTAAAGTCATTCGGGTTGTTGTTATTTTCATTGACATTCCGGGGATTTTTTTTTAACTTGACGTTTCACAAGATATAGCACGGCTGGGCTGTATACTGGTATAATTACATAGGCCTAGCTATATATCGATATTTATATGTAATTTGGGAAAAGTGCATTTTAACAAAGCAACACGAGCACTGTGTAGATATCATTATTTGGAAAGAGGATCACTAACAGAAACATTTGTAATTCACCCATTACACACAACACGATCCAACTTGTACTTCTAGTCAGTTGTTTTAGTTTTTTACATTATTTTTCTAATTATTAGTCCACTGTGTTTCATCTACCAGAACACACTCAAATATTTTAATTAGCAGAGAATAAAACTGTTGTCACCTGAACAGGAATATAAAGGCTAAAACAAAGGAAAGGGACCAGTTCGCTCTTAGACCAACGATGGGTACTGGAAATGGGACTGAATTGAAGAAATGCTTTAGTTAAATTATAAAATTTTGGGGCAATATAACAAACCACCCGGCACATAAAAAAAATAAAATTATATATATATATATTACTGTGCCGGGTGGTTTGTCGGCAGAAATATCAATAAAACAAACAGAAACATCCCATTTTAGAAACAAATATTTACCTTGCACGAACATGGACGGATGGGTGCGTGCCAGGAGGAGGCTGCAATTTTAACATAAGAACAAGATTGTTGCCCGCTTGTCCCGAAACATTCAGTTGCGTCCCGATTGCCCTAGTTTAGACTTTAGAGGAATGATTTTTATTACGTTTTAGCAACATCAGTCACAAATCACAAAACGGCGCCATCGCGTGGATGTGATTTTCTATGCGCTCGTTTCCAAACGATCTGCAGGTAAAATGCTGTAGGCATACTATTGAAACAACGGCGTAAAAACTTAATGATTCAGTTTCACAAAATTCACACCATTGTTTAAAACATTGTAACAGATATTTTATTTACAATGCAGTTATACGGGTACTCCAATGTCTGACTGCACCAAAACTGCTAAATTTGAGGAAACAGATCTGAACGACAGTGGTAGGTACACAGAATCTTCTAACTTAATGTAGATTTGCTCAACATTAACATGCTCTTTTATATACTTAATAAGAAAAATAATACAGGTTATCGAACCTCAGTAAGGATAACAATCTGACATCAGTGGTAAATCCCCAGCTCATCCTACACACTACTTACCTACAAGTCAAACTTTATATGAAACATTATGTTAAACTGACACAGGGAAGAATCTAATACATATTGCTTAATCCCAGATTCATCTGCATATACTGTAGACTGTGTCACTAAACCTGACTTCATATTTAATAGTTGACCATGTTTCTTGGCATTTTATATATATATATACATATAAAAATCTAAAAATGCAAATCGTTAAATACTGGAGATTAATTCTTAGACTCAACACCTACAAATAGTTCATGTATGTGACCAAACATTGTCATCATTCGCAGCTCTGTTGAAATTTTTACACAACACTATTTCTGCATTAATATAAAAAAACTGGATGTGATTAACAATGCTAATTCAGTACCATCATGTGACCTACTGATCTTAAAATAATGACAAAAATGATTTTCTCGCTTGATCCTTTGTTCCATTTAATAAAAAAATCTTAAAGTTGCATAGGAAATGACTATATAGGCCCAGGTACTCATACACAGGTTAGAAAACACTGCAGCTGTGAAAAAGAAACGGATATTAAGGTACTTTTAAGAGGAAACATTATTTATCAAGCCTCTTCATTTGTTACATTTATACTTTTGCAGTTACTACTTAAATAGGATTCGATGAACATGGTTTAAACAATTTAAATGTTATATTCCTGTTCCATACATTTGTACATTTTCTTTTTACTTAAACAGACTTTTAATAAAGAAAAAAACAAAACACTTTACAGTAAACTTGAATAGGTTTTGTGTATCTGCATTAAGAAACGTTAAGGATTCTTGGTCTATAATGCGACACAAACTCCAGCATCACGCCCAGTGGAAGACTGGACTTCCAGTAACACTAAAATAGGAAGTGCAATAGACTTGAATTATACGTCCTTAAATAATGTTATGTGTTTGAGGTTAAATGAGGTAATTTGTACCAAAGGATTTTTTTTTGATACATTCAAGATATTAGAAAAAAAACTGCATTATTTTTTTTCTATAGATCAATGACATTTCATAACTTTATAGCCGTGTTTCCCAATCCGGTCCTTGGGAGACTCACAGTTGGTCCATGTTTTTGCTTCCTCTGAGCTCCCTGCCAAACAGTCCACACAGGGAGCTGGGAGGGAGCGAAAACATGGACCGTCTGTGGGTTCCTGAGGACCGGATTGGAAAACACCGTTTTACAGGAAGTCTACGCTCAAGCCAAAAAAAAAAAAAAGACTCTTCCAGCTTGTATAAAATTGCTGTTGATTCATTATTGACTGGCCAATTTTAATATGTTGTGGACATCTTGTTAGATACATTACGTTCATAAACTTCATACATTTATAAAGGACAAATTTACAGCTTAACTTAAGGTTTCTCAACCGTACAATTGCATTTCCCCTCATGGGATATGAACAAAAAACCTCTTAATCAAAGGTACAGTTTCTTTAGTTTATTAAATTGCTCTCACACACACACACACACACACACAAACACACACACACACACAGAGCAATGACTTAGTTGTCTTCTCTCTCGCAGCCATCATCCTGACCACATTTCTTCTCAGGCACGTCCTGGGCGGCCGTCGTCATTTCCTGTGTCCTCTTCAGGGTTTCACTTGACTCCAGGCTCCTTGTGTCCACGTGACTCTCCGGCACCTTATTGTCAGGGAACCTCAGGAGGGAGGGGTGAAGTGTCTTACCGAACGTTTTATTTATGTTTTCCTGGAAACATCTGTGCAGCTTCTCAACAGAGACGGTTTCCTAAGAGGAATATATATCAGGATTAGCTTCGATTAACATCCAAAGGCAGACAACGATCTGTAAGGAGGTTTACTGACTTGTAACTAGTGCGGTCAGCGGTGAAATGGAACAGAACGGAAAAATAAAAAATGAAAAGAGCAGCAAAACATGCTATGGTCTTATACCTCGGAAACCTCCAACAGGGTGTCCAGGAGGACCCAGACGTCAGATACAAATTCCGAGGGGGTGCGGTAGGAAGGAGACAGCTTCCGAAGCAGCCGTCCGCGGATCAGCGAGATGTCTATGTAGTTTGAGGAGAGCTGTATAGATAAAGACAAGAATGGGATTCATTTCACAACGGGAGACACAAAATGAACTCAACATCAAAGCTACGCTGCAAAAGCGATCAGACCCCCAGGTGTCGGATCTGAGACATGGGCTACATACCTGGGCGGAGCGGTCCAGCACATCACCGTCTTTCTTGCACAGCAAGGTTAGTAAGAGGTACTCGCATTTCTGTCAGCAGAGAGAGACATGTGGAGCGACCATTCTTAAGAAAGAGAAAACATGACGGGCCTGCACAAATGATCTGGGTTTCGATAACGACCTTCAGACTCAGTAGCTCATGTTCCCCCATTAAACGGCGCAGCTGAGAAAGATGGAATCTGGATTTGCATCCATATACCTTCTGATCTACTAGGCTTAATGTGGGCCTCCTCTCTCTCTCAGTGCTGTACGGGTCCTCGTCGTCGGAAAGGTCCTGACACAACAAGCACTTCCACTCACCCCTGGAGAGACAGAGACATGGAAGTTAGATAGGTCACCAATGGCAATCAAACAACAACAGAAGGGTCTCGGACCATCTTGTTAACACTGGAAACATCTCCTTTGTAGACAAGAGGAAAAAAAAGAGACAGCCAGGGGAAGCTGGTAGTGCCAACCACCTACCAGGTTATGGAGCTGATTGGTGGGATGTGGCAGTCCCTGTGAAAGCCCCTCCCACATTCTGCACACAGCCACAGCCGCCCCATGGTACGGCAAGCGGCACATTCCGTCTCAGGACGGTCGGGGCTGCCTTGCATATAGGGGGCGTTCATCGATATGAACTGGAGGAGGAAACGGAGAAGGAGGTACAGTGGAGCTGAAGTACAGCTGGCAAAGACTTCAGGGTGAGGGAGTCAAGCGTTGGACCAAGGGAGGGACAGCAGTGATGAGCACAAAGGAGCCGCTCGAAAGCAAGGAGAGGTTGTGATATTATATAGGTGCTCAAAAATTAACCTAAGAACAACAGTCAGGAACTTCAGGCCTGATTGCTGGAGAGACTACCTACCCAGCGGTCAGAGTACCTACCCAGCGGTCAGAGTACCTACCCAGCGGTCAGAGTAATTACCTGCTGGTCATCATCGGTAACCTGAAGCAGGACCCTGTTTTCGGTGGAGCCAGGGAGCAGGCGAAACTGGGGTAGGGGGTTACCGGCGGAGGGGAGGGAGATAGGCAGCCTCCACAGGGAGACCTGGGGAAACCGGGTCCTGGAGAAACCAATAGCGACATCAAAGCCAAGGCAGGTCACAGGCAACTGCCGAGAGAGGAGGTACTGCCAGGCAGGACGCGCATACCTGCTGGGAGCCTCTGCGACTTCCGGTACTGCCGAAATAGCCGACAAACCTGAGGAACATGGCACAGACGGCAAAGAACGTTACATTACGGCAACCCACCACAATGACATTCATAAAGCTCGACACAAACGTGCAAGAAAATGTGTTGCCATGGCAAATTTACTGTACAGTAGCAGGCTATCCTTGCAAAAGATATGCAATATTAGGCCCCTTGAGGCCAATGATTTCCTCAAAAAAGGCAACGATAGAGGAATTCAGCCTCACCATCGTCACCATCCGCCGTCCGATGCTGCTGCAGTGAAACGGGCGTCAAACGTGGCATGAGCTCCGACGAGTCGCCCACCGCCTCAGAGCCGTCATGTTTGCTCACGGAGCCTGACGAGCCAGACTGGGAGGCGGCCTGCCTGTCTGTCACCAGTAAATCCCGTAAACTGGTCGGCTGCTGAAGTTTAAAGAACGTCGTCTTGTCCAGACTGGAGTTCACTGGCTGTTCTAGCAATTCCCGGAAACTAGACGGGGTCCAGGCATTCTGACCATTCGATATCTGAGGGGGCTCCGCGGCAGGCGGCCTTCCCTTGGACATCTCCGCCCCCCCGGGTGCGTTTCCTTCTACATCGCTGGGACTGAAAGTGCCGTCTTCTCTTTGTCGTTTTTTTGAACGCGGGGATTGATCCTCACGCTGATCGCTTTCCTCTATATCCCCTGCATCAACCAGAAGCAGGCTCTCGGCCTCCGCTACAGTAGAGGTGGGCTCGTTCTCTGCGGCCTGACTCTGTTTGTCCACACCGGACTCCTTCCCACTGCCAGCAGGGGGAGCCCTCTCGCATGGAGAGTCCGCTATAGCTTTCACAGGCAGGAGGCATGGTGGACTCTTGAAAGACATCTCATCCTTGCCAGAAGGATTGTCACTCAAGGACCTAACAGACTGGATGGAGAAGCCCATGTTCCACAGTTCAGGGGCAGTTTGGGGGTGGATGGGTTCAGAGGCTTGGAAGGGGCGTATCTTTTTGACGTCTGAGCTCACCTTCAGGACGTTAGTGGCAGGAGAGTCCGAGACGATAAAAAGAGAGGGGGTGACGGGGTGGACCACCGCGGGTGAAGAGAGAGTCAACGGGAGGACAGAGAGGGACGTGCCGGATGGCTGCAAGCCAAAGCCAAACCGGTGAGAGGGATCGAGGGAGGCAGGAGACGAGCTGGGAGCAAGTTTGGGCTTTTTGGGCTGATAGTTGTGGAAAGACCAGGTTTTCTTGCTGTTCTGTAGTTGGTAAGAAGAAGCGGGATGTCTGATGGAAGGCGAGGGCACCTTAGACGCGGCCGGCTGGGTGCTGCGAGCAGAACTGGGGGGAACCGACGACGGGTTTGAGCTGAAAGCAGCCCTAGATGTGGCAGCGGAGGGGGGCTGGGGGGTGGGGAAGGACACGGCCGCTGTCGTGCAGGGATTGGATGAAGAGAAAGAAAGCGTGGAGGTGTAAGGGGCGGACGACTGGGGGGGGGGCAAGCCATGGGGGTGGAGGGTCTGCTCTGGAGCCTTGCTGGGGGTGGAGTGGAAGCTGAGGCGGGCAAACGGCACCTCCTTGGTTATAATTTTGCCTGAGGATAAAAGAAAAAAATATATATAAACAGGAAAAAGATCCTTACAGGGCAAAGCTCATTATTAAAAACACATTGTCTGAAGTAGGCTTGTTTACAGCCAGTCACTTAGAGACACTGGTGACAAGAATCACTTTGACAGGAAATACTGAAAGAGTAACAAAAGGGCATGTCTCTTATTTCAAAGAGATATTTATTTTTTAAATAAGATACAACAGAGCAACGTCCTCACAGTGAATGACACACCAAACTTAGTGATCCGACTGCAGATTTCCTGGTCGCAGTGGAACATCACATCCATCATAGACGTGGCAGGCAAAGCATTCTGGGATAAAATGTCCTCCAGCTCTACCTGAATCTGCGATTAAAGAGGAAGAGATCAGAGGTGCTGACTGGACACCAGTAAGCTGTGGTCGGCCGGCCGCTATCGCTGTGGCCATGCACCGCACTGCATACTGTGGTTTCACCTGACGCTTGTTGGAGAGGAGAGCGATGTGGTTTCCTGTTTCCAGGGCATTGTCTGTGAAAGCCAGGACATAAGTCAATCTCGCCTTCAGCTTCTTCAGTGTGGCTTGTCTCTCGGTGACTCGCTCCACCTCACTCCCACAGAGGCCCTGATTGGAACAGAGCAAGCGTGTAAACTTGCACAGAAGCCTTAAACAGTCCCTGAAGATTAAATGTGTCTATCTGTCCTAAGGTCAGCTGAAACACAAACAGAATGCACCATCTCCCTGGCTGCCACCTCTGGCCTGCAAGCGACTCTGGACAAATATAATATAATACTCGTTTTGTTCCTGCTAATAACGTGTATATATACATATTTATTTATCAATCAACATAACCTACATTACATTTATACTTCATTTTTGGTATATTGTACAGGTCTTGATCGTATTGTATATATTGTATTTTATTTTTATTTTCTATTGTTTGATATTACTGTTATTGCTTAAGGACTTTCTGCATTCTGCTTATTTCTGCTGCACTGTCCACTTTGCTGCTGTAAAATGCAAAATTTCCCACCCGTGGGACTAATAAAGGCTCTTATCTTATAAACAAAAAAAAAAACCTACAGGAATACGAGCTGCCACAATGGACGAGTGTCAGTATATAACTCCAAACGGATACAGGACAAACTACACAACCGAACGCCTTTCCGTTTATCCAGCCAACATAGCAGGCTATGTTTGAAAACCCTTCACAATAGATCCTTATTAATCAAAATCGAAGTGTAGAAACTACATCGCTAAAACCAACGTAAACATAACACAAGCCCAAGGACATGTCCGACTGCGTCTCCAAGAGAAACCAAGGAACGCCCTTTAACAAAATGGACGGCAAGAGGAGGACATCCGTCATGCCAAATCCCCCCTCCATCCAAATCCCTTCCCTGTAATGTATCGCTCAGCTTTTTGATTGATAAAGTTCACCCTGACCACTGCAGCAAACATTCACATCAATTAAATACGTCTGTTAGTCTTTTTTAATTAGAAATAAAATCGCTCGATAGTATAACTGACATGTTTCATAAGATTCTGAATGCACATTTAGCCCGATATCAATGTGTTATTTATTATAACCTTCAGCCCGATAAAATACATCAGTGAAACGACTCATTAGATTAATTAGGTATATTTAGCTTGATAGCGACATGTATTATTGGTTACTATCATACTAAATTATGTTAAATGTTTTAAAAAAGGTGTTAAGTTACATGTAATATAATAAGGTCTGGAATTAAATGCACAAACCCAACATTGTTGATTTATCAAGGTGATAATTATAATAATCATGCTAGTCAAGCAAATATTTGTTGCTATGGAGTCATATAGGATATAAGGTAATAATCAATACACCATATCGCTATTGAGTTAAATATGCATTATCAATCTGATAAAATGTCTCAGCTAAATACACAGTTATAAGTGTAAAAAACTGTTATCAAGCTGAATATACATTACTAATGAAATAAAACTTCAGCTCTAATAAACAGTATTTTTATAATAATTAACACATCTTTTTAAAACATTTATAAATGGTTGTAATACACCGTATTAACCAGCAAAACGTATCAAGGTATACATTATTAACCTAATAAAATGTCAGTGAAACTATTCTGATAGAGCTAAATATACTATTATAAAAATTGGTTTCGGAATAAATATACATGAATAATGTAATAAAACATATTAGTTATACTATCAAGCTTAATATACTAAATATTAATATGGGTTTTCGGCCAAACAGTTGGGAGATGCATAACAGGAGGAAGGAATTTGGGCGGGAAAAGATGCGTCATGACAGAGGCTTTGATGCAATACCTCCACGTCTTTGAAGAGCTTCACAGATCTCTTCATGAGGATGTAGCGCATGCGGACGAGGGCTTCCTGCATCTCGTCCTTCAGCTTGGACTTCAGGCCTGTCAAGTCTTGCAACCTAAGGCAGGACATGCGAGGGGTCAGAGTTCATGGGAGTTACATGGAAAGCTTCACCATGAACCAAAACCACCGACACTTGACATTTGTCCTGAACCTTTTCAGCCATATAAGGTCAACCAAGCTTTTGCATGTCGGTTGGTTGCTAAAAATGGTCACTGAAAATTCTCCACTGGTCAAAAGTCACCTTTCAGTACAACCCATTTACACACTATTTTAAAAAAACCTTATTTTAAAAACCTTTTAGCATTGATCAGCAACTAGTAGCACTGGTCAGCAACTGGCCCAACCATGGGGAAGGCATAGAGAGGCATAGACCTTGTTCGAATCCACACAGCGAACAGCCCACACAGCGAACAGCCCACACAGCGAACAGCCCACACAGCGAACAGCCCA
Organism: Brienomyrus brachyistius; assembly: GCF_023856365.1. Taxonomy (NCBI): domain Eukaryota; kingdom Metazoa; phylum Chordata; class Actinopteri; order Osteoglossiformes; family Mormyridae; genus Brienomyrus; species Brienomyrus brachyistius. The sequence goes on from NC_064541.1 coordinate 15,794,037, forward strand.
CACAGCGAACAGCCCACACAGCGAACAGCCCACACAGCGAACAGCCCACACAGCGAACACTCTGTACCTTCCATCCAAGTCCTGGACACTCTGGCTCACCATCTCTCTCTGCTGTCTGACTCTCATTACCAGGGACTCAATCTGTTCCCTCTGAGTTGTTACTGCCTCATGGAGAAACTGATATCTGGCAACACAGAGGGAAACAGACAGGAACATGAAAAAACACAAGGCAGAAGCCAAAAGCACTGGCTTGGTTCAGAATGACCACCATTGGCTTAAAGACGTGGGTCACCGGCCCTCCTCCACCTGTGGTTCCTGTGATAGGTCAGCTGGCAGTCCCGACAAGTCAGCTGGTTGCAGGACATACAGAAGAGCTTCATAACTTCCTCTTTGTGGGTGGAGCAAAACACCGTTGGGACAGAGTCTAAGGAGAGAGATTTTATGCACTTTACATAGTCGCACTTGTCACAAAGACATTCAGTTTAGATTAACTTGTGATGTGCGTAAGAGTGTGTTTGCTCTGCATTGGATTAACAGCATTGGATTAATGTTCTGTGCTTCTGAAAACAGGCTCTGGATTATCAAAACAAAGAGATGGAGCTCTACTGACAGCCGATTCGCAGTTAACAAAATATCAATATTATTAAAGGAAGCTGTTAGAGAAATATGTACTTTTTTATTGTTATTTTGCTAGATGCCATTTCTTAGAAATAACACCCTGCAGCAGCTTGATCTTAATTTAGCAATAACCCTTCTTAAGAACTGTCGCTTGAATATTTCCACCCCATACATGGGGATAAACAATGTTGAATGTTATTTGCATATCCTGTTTGTGTACCTCAATAAAAGATACTACGAGGGGAGTTCCTCTTTTGAAGTTGGCCGAGTTCGACTGAGAGGCTGACACCTTGAAGTCAGGACCGGACTTCCCTTGCAGCAAGTAAAAAGTCATGACAGCTGTCTGTGTTGTTCTGTGTTCAGAGACTGGTTGGTTTCCAGCGTATTTTTAGAAGAAGATAAACCCTAACAGAAGCCAATTACAAGAACTGCCTAATCACCTTCCAACCATCTTAAAGCTTATCCTGGACAGGATCGTAGGCTACCCTGAAGCCAATACAAGGCAGCACTGGGTACAATGCTGAGGTACACCCTGGATGGGGTGCCACTCCATTACAGGTCACATGCACTCACAAATTTTGGAGATCAACCTAAACGCATGTTTTTGCACTGTGAGAGGAAACCAGTGTACCGACATGAACGCCAGGGAAAACAGGCAAGCTCCACACGCAGCAGAGGCGGGATTCGAACCCATAACCCTGCAGCAGTGAGGCAACAACGCTGACCTCTGAGCCAACATAACAATAAATAAAATCCGGATTTTCCTGTGTGATGCTTATAGGTGACTGGATCGTGGCAACACACAGTTAGCATTAGCCTCATGAAGCGCACCTGTAGGTAGTTTCTGGTGAAGAACAGTGTGGTCGCGAGTCACCCTCACTCTCTGGTGGGCTGACACACAGACGGAACACAGCGCCTCCCCACACTCCACGCACCAGCCGCTGAGCGCGAAATCCTCACAGCCAGCGCACTGAGCAAGGGAGACACCCGCCGTTACTTTTTTCTAAAAAAAAACATTTACTTAATACTTATTCTGATTTGCCAGAATGAAAGAGGAGGACGGGTTAGCTGGGATAAACAGCTTTGCAGAGGAACGCGATTCACAAGACCAGAAGACGTCTGTAAAGCAAGACGCTACTTTTGCACTTGAATCACGGACAAGATTTTGAGCAAAAACAAACATGCAGGGTGTGTTGAGACTCACCTTGCTGACTTCATGAGCGTTTGACTGCACTGCCGGACCTTTCAGAAACCGGTTAGCTGTGACCTCTAGTGACGTATACGATCTGTCACACACGGGACACTCTGGGGAGACAGATGGCAACAATCCACATATTCAGCCGCTTGACAATAATATATATGAATACAGTCCGTTATGTCCATTCAGTAATGCTTGGCTAATGTTCTCATCACCAAACAAGGGTTTGGAATTCTTAAACTGCATAGGCTAAGCTTTCAAAATGGCGCTCAACACAATGCACTATGTAACCTAAAAATCTATTCATTGGCCTACTGAGACATAATAACCCTCCACCAAAACACACAGCGAACCAAGCTTACAGACTGGCTTATTTGTGCAGGAGCCTATAAACCTGACCCATGCATAAAACCATGCATTGGGGAAATGCAGATGTATTATATCTATGAATATTGAGCAAAAAAAAAATGTAACGGCTTTATAAAAAATAATCTGAAAAAGGCACATTCACGTTCCAGATTAAGGCTTCTGAAGTTGCGTGCTCAGATGGGTTAAACAACGCTGTTATGGAATTACAGGGTTATAGCTTATCGTACTGTAACCCGCGGCGATGCCCTGACTAATCACCCCACACCTCTCCTGCTGGTTCTGGCCGTCTGCGGCAGCGTGCAGCCTTGGCATAGGGAGTGCAAACAAGGAAGGAGCTGCGGGTGTCTGTCCGGCCCGAGGAACGTGCCGCATGTGCCGCAGTAGCCGAGTGAACCCGGGCCGGGAGCTGCGGCTGTCGGGGGGGAGAGCGACTCGGCGTTTCCTGGGTCCACTTTGATTTCAGTTCGGTTGCATTGAGGTAGAAGAGCGAGAGCAGAAACAGACGTCAGAGGGCAGCAAAACAATACAGATAACCTATGGCAAGCCGAACTGTCTTTGAACTTAATTCTTACTAGTAAAAAACAACATTCTTACGCGTAAAAATGCTATATAGTAAGTATATGAATTCAAAACGTCTACAATGTGATTCTTCTTAGTAAAAATGATCACTTACTAGTAAGAACTGTAGTTGTAATAGTAAGAATTTTGTATTGTACAAATTCAATCTTCACTAGTCATATATTACCATTGACTTCCAAGAACTCCTATTGTAGATATCTGCAACTACATTTTGACTAGTAAGAATGTTACTGTAGAGATCTGTAAAGACATTTTTACTAGTAAAAACTCAATTATGGATATTCGTGCCTGGAAATCTTACTAGTCAAAATGGGATTAGAGATTTCTATGGTTTTTACTAGCAAGAATACTATTATAGATCTCTACAATACTTTTAATTAGTAAAAATTTAATTCGGGATATATGAGGCCAAAATACAGTGCAAATCACTGAGTATACATGTCTAATACAAATCGAATTATAGAGCTCTACAATACCAAGAGGAATATGATCATTCCTACTAGTAAGAATCGCACTGTAGATATGTTCATATTTTTACTAGTAAAAATTGCGTTTTTATAGTAAGAATGATATTTTTATTAGTAAGAATTAAGCTATGCCACGTAAGCCTCACGCCATGTTAATAAAAGACAATTTGGCTTGACGACCACTGCACATTGTGCATTGCTAATGCGATAGACTAATGCATAACAAAGGAATAAGCAGGACTTACTTTTGCATGTATCCTTAGGGGAAATCCTTTGTAAAATAACAGATTGATTGTTATTGTCCTATAAAGCTACTTGAAGATACATTGTAACAATTAATTTTTTTACATTTCTTTTAACGCAGAGCGGGGTTTTTAAGCATCCTCGTTGTTTTGACCACAAAATTAATATCCATGTTCGCTACGTGCAGCATAGCACGTAATACGCCAAAACACACGTTAAATGAAAATAGAGTTACGCACATAACACCGAGTGAATTACCGACGTTCAGTAATTACTCGTCTTTATAAGAACATCCGGCGAATGCGGTCAGATGCGCGTAAGTTTACTGGGTCGCAGGGTGATCCCTCTCCGTCACGCGCTCCGCCAGATTCTAAACAGGAAGAGCGTCGCTCACGCGAGCGAAGAGACCCGGAAGATGAGCGGAAGTGTACCATGTTCTGAATCACATCAGCCTATGCCACAAGTAAACCTTTTAGAAACAACGTGTATCCTCATATAAAATACTCTATAAGTATTGAATATAAATATAAATGATCAATAATGAATAATTGAAAATTTACAAATGTAAAAAAATTCCAATAGAAAATGTATGATGTATTATAACACTGATAGGCTCCGGACCCCCCGCGACCCAATAGGATAAGCGGTTTGGAAAATGGATGGATGGATTATAACACTGAAGCTATTACAGACAGTCACTTGAACAGACGTTATCTAAATTTACCACCATAGTATCTTTGCAGAACATACACTGTATATTCATATACATATATATGAAAGATCTTGCAGGGACAGTCTCCCTCCTTATGTTCACCAGAAGGTGACGCTCAAAAGCTCTACACAAACAGCTCCTGACTCCCGATTGGCTGAGAGGGGAAAACCATGCCAGTCCGACTGTGTAAAAAGAGAGACAGTTTTATGTAAAATGGTCTTGTTGGTTTCGAGTCACGCAGAAAAAATGTGCAAAATTGTGTTGGTTGCTGCAGTACTGACTGAGTTTTGAGGGGCGAGAGCTCTTGGTCTTTGGCACATATTAAAGCGGCACTCGGTATCTAGAAAGGGAAGCACTTAAAATAGTTTAGGCTAAAGGGACAGGTGTTCAGGCAAAAGACCCCCCTGGAGACATGCCTGAACTACTGTATGCTATATGTGCTCCACTCTTAAGAAGAAAAGAAAAAGAAACAAACAGACCAGGTTAAATGGCTAACTAGCGTTTATCATAAAGTAAAATTTGTATTTCAGTAAATGACCCAATGTGTCCTGCTGTAATGCAAAATCACACAAACAACTATGCCAGTAAATAGCTCTGCCATTTTTATTACAGTTTATCGTTATGTATGATAATATGAAGTCTTAGGTGTATAATGGCTTCAGTTCCAGCTCTAAGAAATCACTTTGGACTGGCTAAAACAACAATCATATTCAGCAGTAAGGATTGTGAAATAAACAAGTGTACTTACACATGTACCTACATATTAATACCTTAAAAGTGTTAAATATTATTACCTTAAAATTGTTACATATTACTACAGTGTTACATTACTACTTTCAAAGTTACGTGTTACCACTTCAAAAGTGTTACATATTACTTCTTGGGGTTTGCTCATCAGTCGGTAAGTCCTGCAGCGGAAGTGTATCTGGAACCTCCTGTGTTTGTCCTGCGGGTTTCGGCATCAGAGAGCTGTGCACCATGACCTCCTGCAGATGTGCACTTTTGGAGAACGTGTCTTCATCATGGGAGCTGGAGGAATCGGTGAGCACAGCCTGCGTCTTGTCCTCGCAGCTCACACAAGCAGCTAGGAAGGGCTCCGGATCGTGGTCACTGGACTCAGAATCGTCCTGGAGAGCCTGCTCCTGGTAGGTCATGTCCAGCCCACTGGCGGAAAAGCAGTGGGCCGTCCTTATTCAGTCATTTCTTCGGGTGTCCCTTATATCCACGTGCAATGCTGAGAAATTACCTCAGAACTGTGTGTTAGCTGTGTCTCATTTAAAGGAAGCGTCAAGAATAGATCATCCCTGCGTACCTGGTGCTGCTCTGGACACTGATGTCACTGTCAGTGTCACTGTCCCTTCCTGAGTTTTCGGCTCCTGCGGCAGCCGGCTTCCTCCTCAAGGCCTCTCTAACCCTCAGCTTCAGCAGCTGCCTTGTGTCCTTCCCATGGCCCTGGAGCCTCATTGACGTCAAGGCGGCTGTCCACAGGCCCACTTGCTGGTCATCGCTGGAGTCTCTGAGGGGGGGGGGGGGGGGGGGGGGGCATACAAAGGGGCACCTGGATGGTCCATGGCCGGTATTCATAGTGACCGTTCCCAATCACAGGGTGCAAATTCAAAGATATTACCCTCCCTCATGGGTGTATTACTGCAAGGGTTTACCCAGGCTGAAGCCCAGGGGCCCCCGTTAAATAGGGGCCTCAACCAATCATGTCTGAAAAAAAAATCTTAAACTTATAGTTGCCATCATCCCATATTTTATGGGATTGTCCTGTGTTGAAAATTTTTCACACCAAAATTTCATGTAATCTGGACTGGACCATGTGACCGATCCCCCCTTAATATTATTTTTTAAATCTTATCTTCGCCAATTCCCTCCTACTCCCTCAGGTAGACACCTTTCGTTGTTTGCTACGTCAACAATCACACTGATAATAGTGGAGCGCCATATTAACGGGCCTCTGCCCTCTCCCCAAGCTCACGCACAAGTCCAACCTTTTCAATCTCTCTGCCCAACGAGTCTCAGGTTTCACTTTATCATGTGCTGGTTCATACTCACATCTCTTCCTCAGAGTCTTCCTGAAAGATCAAAGGCCCCATGCATACAGGACAGATTGTGCCCAGGCTGCGATGGCACCGGAAACACAGCAGGCCTGTGTGGCATATAGGACACTGAGGTTCCACTTTACATAAGTGTGAGCCTCACACTGATCAATTGTAGCATTTAGCCTATTGCATGACTAAATACAATGCATTCCTTCAATGCTAGAGAGAGAATACTAAGCACTTTGGGGGCATCTTAGTGTGTTGTGGTGATGACGTCGTAGGTGATGGGTGATTGACAGGTACAGGTGGGTTGTTCCTTTCTGCTGATAGGGCAGGTTTGGAATGATTGACAGGACACCCTGCTTCCAAGCGATCACTATTTTTGGTAATGAGCTATTAGTCTATTTTACGAGACCCTGATTCCCATGCGGTAACCATTTTTGGTAATCAGCTAATAACAGTTTACTTTAAGTGTGTGACATAGTCTCCTTAATGAGAAAAAGCATGCAGTGTCAACCTTATAGCAAATAGTATCAATAGTTTTTACAAGAATAAAAATACATTAGCTGTATTTGTTAATGTTTTATTTTTAAATGCGTTTTAAGGAATAAAAAGCAGGGTGGCATGGTGGTGCAGTTGTTAGCATGGTGGTGCAGTGGTTAGCATGGTGGTGCAGTGGTTAGCATGGTGGTGCAGTGGTTAGCACTGTTGCCTCACACTTCTGGGACCCTGGTTCGAGTCTCTGTCTGGGCCACCTGTGTGTGGAGTTTGCATGTTCTCCCCATGTCGTCGTGGGGTTTCCTCCAGGTACTCCGGGTTCCCCCCACAGTCCAAAGACACGCTGAGGCTAATTGGAGTTGCTAAATTGTCTGTAGGAGTGCATGTGTGTGTGAATGGTGTGTGAGTGTGCCCTGCGATGGGCTGGCCCCCCATCCTGGGTTGTTCCCTGCCTCATGCCCATTGCTTCCAGGATAGGCTCCAGACCCCCTGCAACCCAGTAGGATAAGTGGTTTGGAAAATGGATGGATGGATGGAAGAATAAAACCTTAGTTATTTTAATAAAAATACTTTGTCAGTTAAGTGATAGTTTGCACACATTCAAAAGCGCGCACTCGAGGGCCGGTCTTTAACATCGTGCCACCGAAACACATGTAATTCTGTTCGACAGACGACGCTCACAGACAAGATGTGTATCCCAGAACTCCAGCAACTCAAATCGCGCCCCTCATCAAAAAACACTGGACACATATAGCCTTATTAAGTTTTTCTTAAAAATGTTTCAAATTAGCATGAATGCGCTATAAATCATTTAGGTAATGAGAATTAAGGAAGGATCTAAACAATTTAACACACACGTGTTCTGGCCTCTGTAATGGTGCGGCAAAGAGCTGTAGCACTAAGGTTTTACACAAGGAACACAACCTGTCAATGTCCTGTCAATCATTCCACACCTGCCATATCAACATAAAGGAACAACCCACCTGAACCTGTCAATCACCCGCCCCCTATGACGTCATCACCAGAGCACACTAGGCTCTGCCCAAAGTGCCTAGTATTTTCTCTAATGCTAATTCATTAAATATGAAAACAATTAATTACACTGTAACGCATACTGTTGACTTTTATCTCTAGGTAATGTCCATCAGTTATAATGATTAAAACTGACACTATATAAATGCCAATGAAGTGTGATTGTCCACTGGGTTAAACTAAATCATAGTAAAACTAGAGCACCTGTGCATTTTGGAGTAGAGCAGGCTAACATAGTTGGGTCGTCCCTCGTCTTTGCCTCTTTCCCACAGGCCACGCAGCAAACCATACCGACCCCAAAGAAGTCTGCTAAGCAGGACCCTCCGGGGAAGCTGTGGACACACTAGGTCATTATGGGGCTGCCTTACAGCAGGACACACTGAGTCATTATGGGGCTGCATTACAGCAGGACACACTGGGTGATTAAAGGGCTGCCTTATGGCAGGACACATTGGGTGATTATGGAAATGCATTATTGCAGGACACACTGGGCGATTATGGGGCTGACTTACAGCAGGACACACTGAGTCATTATGGGGCTGCCTTACAGCAGGACACACTGGGTCATTATGGGGCTGCCTTACAGCAGGACACACTGGGTCATTAAGGGGCTCCAGTACAGCAGGGTTCTCCCTGATAATCAATGCCCCACCAATCATACTTTTTACTTTAAACATTTATCCTTGGGTATACACTTCTGTTATATTGGTGAAATTTTCCATTGACAACACTGTATACTGTGTACAGCATGGTTAAGAAAGACTAGAGGACTGATTTAAGGTAGTAGTGTAACACTGATTGAAAAGAAAGCAAGATGATTTCTCACTAGGCTGCTATTGCCCTGATTAGGCTGCTGGGTTCTCCATCTGCCCTTCTCCTGGCCACGAACCTTAGCAGTACCTTCTGAAGAGATGCCCGTTGGCTGAGAATGTGGTTGTACAGGAACTGGACTCTCTCCTGCCCAAAAAGTGATCGATAGAAATACAGTCAATCTTTTCAAGAAAGCTAATGATGTTTTCAACAACGTAATAACTACCTGCAAGTACAGTCTATCTGTGATCTTGCCCTGTGACAGACTATTATCCCAACCAGGGAATATCCATGCCTTGTGCCCTATGCTGTGTGGGATAGGCTCTGGTCCCCATACTTCTTATTGGATAAAATATATTGGTGGATGGAAGGATGGATGCATGCATCTACTATTTTTCTAATTCCTTTTTTTCCCCATTGTGCATTGTGGTATTTCTTAGAAATAAATAAACCTTGCGTTACACTTGAAGGAACCACAGTAATCCACTGCGATTGCCTTGTTTTGATAGATACGATATTTGAAAAACTTACCCGTTCCCTTTTGGGGTAGTAACTCGCACACACAAATCTCCGGAGACGCTTGATGTAGCTACCGGCAACCACGATGAAGAGCGAAAAGCCATAAAGGAGCCCTGTGCCGCAGAACACACCCATTTCAGCTTTGCTGCCAGGCAGACTTTGGATCTGCCTGACACTTCCAGCTTTGAGCTTTGAATCCTGGCCCTAGATCTGGGTTTGTGGAGTTTGCGTTTTTTCTGTGCATATTTAAGTTTCCTACACACACTCTGGTTCCTTCCTACAGTCCGAAACTGGTGAATTTACAGTGCTGTGTAAAAGTGTCATGCGGTCACAGAAAATGTTTAAGGTTATCTGGTTAGAAAGTATATATGTGCTCATTAAAAAAACATTTTAACATTTGAATATATGCAAATTAACAGTAACACAATAAAACTTACAAGAAGTTCCTCTGCTCTCCAGAAAGTTGGGTGTTGTTGGATGCCGGGAAGAACAGCAGTTCAATTACCCAAACTTCCCCTCAGCCCTTCCATGTATATGTTAAATTTCACCATCAGCACAATTAATTTATACAATTAAGTAACCCAATGAGATGCTGATTAGCCATTCGCGGTGCACTAGTGCCACCTCTGGTTTATTGTAAAAAATGCATGGGTGTATTGGATATCAAACATGAAGGTCATTTAAACGTAATATTCTTTGATAGCTGAAGACTTGTCTCTAAATTGTCATCAGTGTCTCATCCAAGATGTCCCCCGACTTGCACCCTTTGTTTTCCGGATTAGTCTCACCATGCCTATGTATTGGCTAAGTGGTTACAGAAGATGGACATACGTTTGTGGCGCAAAATCAAACCTAGAAAAAGAGTCACTACACTTTCTGTCCACTAGATGTCAGTGCTACCCAAACAGTACTACTGGCTAATGACCAGAACTACCGGAAAAGCAAACAACTTCACGTGGCCTTACCTATAAACATATACCCATAGTAGTTTGTCTCTGATGGTGCTATCAGGCATTTCTTGCTAAGGACGGTGATGTTGCCCTTCTGCAGAACATCAAATGCCGCCACAATATCCTTGAACATATCTGAAGCATAGCTTGATCCATTCATGCTCACTGCCACCATGACAGGAGCTGTGGGTTAGCAGGACAGGAAATACAGCACAGTCAGTCACATGTTCTCAAAATTCACAAACCATTGATATTTCTTCCGTTCATGATATTTTACAACATTTTTTTTTTAAATTATCCCCCAGGGGGGGTCAATAAAATATCTTATATGATGTGGAATGACTACATATTTAAATAAAGTTATCTTATTGTAATTTCACACACATGAAACAAAACTGTGATTTGTCAGAACACCGGGTGGCTGGAACAAAGAACAACGGAACAATAAACACTGAACAATAAATAACGGGGAGGGGGGGGGGGGGGGGGGAATTAAAAAAATAAAACAATACACAACAAAAACATTGTGCAATAGTACAAGTAAACAGTGCACACAGACACCAGACCGTGCAAATAAAAAAGTGTGCTGAGGTGTATTACGAGGTGTAGGGTTATAATGCTGTGATGTAGTACTTCGCTATGCAAGAATTCCTTAAATTACTGCCAACTTGGCCCAAGTACTGAATATTATTACAGTCTGCCCCCCATATCAAAAATACGTGGAGCACACTGAGCACTACACTGAATCCACACGAAAGAAATGACGTGTAGTGTTGGGTGTTGGTGAGTTTTAGCCCTGTGTGTGTGTAAGAGACAGAGAGAGAATGAATTTAAATTTCCTATATTTATATTTTCTACATTTTCTACGATGGTTGTGTCTGTACTGACTTTTTTTTTCGTCATTATTCCCTAAACAAAACAGTACAAGAACTATTTGCATAGCATTTACCTTGTATTATAAATTATCTGATGACGATTTAAAGTAAACAGGAGGATATGCATAGGTTATATGCAAATAAGGGACTTCAGCATCCGTGTAGGGGTTCAGCAACCAATTCCTTGTGGATACTGAGGGCAGACTCTACTTTAAAAGCACCATACAAGTTCACGATGGGCCCCAGCCAAAGAGTGAAGCCCCTATACTGCCTCACCTTTGACAAAGATTTCGCGCTGAGCCAACTGGTACACAGTGTCAAACATCCAAAAGACCAGCAGATCCAGTGCCACCAGCAGGCCTCCGACGGCCATATGCCTAAGAACGGACATGGTGTTGAGTGCCGCGGCACGTCTCTCTTCTTCAGTGAGATACAGGGACCCTGAGAGCACAGTTACACTTCAATAAATGCTGCCCCACTTAAGCATCTTTACTGTTCCTTCATTCATTCTCTCGCTCCAATCATCACACATGGTCGAGTATGTATTCATTCCTCTTACAGGAAGCATATCCAGGCAGACCCTGGCTTCCTCTCAGACACTCATTCATCCTGTTTGTCCCGCCTTCATCTTCACTCACAGGGTCTGATGTAGATGAGGGCCTCTCTCCGGGTCAATGGCAGTATCGGGCTCCTGCCGTCTTCGGATCTCCTGAGGTCCATCATCACAAATTTGTCCGTGATATAGATGTTATCGTAGTCATCCTGGTCAAGGTACTTCCTTCTATACCAGACAGCTCTTCCAGAAAACCCAAGCAAAGAATTAAGCCTTGTATGGGTTTCCTGACACACCGTGGTGTTTGAATAATGGCATTACGGGCGATCTCTTGAAACACTCACTGCAAGCACGTGAGCGCCAGGAAGATGAGTCCCATGTACGCAAACAGACCCATGTGGTTCCGCCAATGTGACACCTCTGCAGTGACTTCTTCCATGATCTCCTGAGACACCTGCTGCACTGAGCGGCTGCTGTTCACGTGCACGTCGAGGTGCGCGGAGACGGAGATCTCGAACTCAAACTGCCGCTGCATTTTCTCCAGAGCCGCCACAGTGGCTTAGATGAGAGTTGACAGTGCATGAAATACTGTGCTAGATTACAAGCGGTACGATCCAGACAGAACACAGGTCAAAAGTAAGAACATAAATGAAAAAAGTTTTCTTAGGGGTGCTATGGGTAAGTAGAGTGCGGTGCTTTATTAAATCATAATGCAATTAAAGGGAATGGAAAATATATCATTAAATCTGCAGCTTGGACATTCCAAACACAACTTTCATTGTTTTTATGGCTGGTTATCTGGCTGTATTTAAAAAGCTATTTAAAAAAACGTTGAGAGAACTCACGAGCAGCCAGCTTGGTCTTCATCTGGGTCATAACATATATGGGGACAACACAAAACACCAGGGTAACTGCAAGGAAGCACAGGTGCAGGTCACTAATGCTGCAGTGCGGCCTTTCTCATTCCTCCTTAAATCGTAATCCTCGCGACTCCGATATGCGACTGGACGATCAATGCATTCCTACTTCTAGTAGCCCTTTCTCACATAGCCATTGAACACCTCTGGGAGAAGGTTAGTTTATGGTTTTTTTCACCTGACTAAAATTGGAGGAATAGGGGGCTTGATTTCCTCACAGTAAAATAAAGCCGATGGTGGCAGAGAGGAGAGCTGGGAGATGCAAACAAAGAGACTTTCATATCCATGAAAAGGGGCCGGTGTGTCTGCAGGTTTTTGGGGTAACTTTTAGGTCAGCTGTTCAATCCCAGATGTAAGGACTCTTCAGCCAATCAGGCCTCTAATTAATAATCTAATTAGGGAGCTGTAGCAGAAACCCCCCTATCCAACGGCCCTTTCCGGATAAGATTGCCCAGCCCTGCTCTACTCCATTATGAAGCCCAGTTAAGTTCTCTTTCCAAGTCAAAACTGACTGGACTATCTAGGCTAAACTAGCTGCAGATATTAAATAACAATGAACCAAGGTGTAACAAGTGGCTAAGCAGGTAGGATGCTGTGCTGTGATTAGAAGGTTACCAGATCAAATCCCCCAAGTAATATAACATTGTAATGTATTCTATACATTTGTAACATTTTGAGTTATTACATAATGCGGTATTACATAATGTGTCGTTATACAGTATTTGACAACGCACTATGTATAATAACATCACATTATGTAATGAAAATTTGTTATGTTTTGTCGAGTTATTACATAATGCGGCATTATTACATAGTGTGTTATAACAAAGTGTAACTGGTATATGTTTATTCTTTTACGTTTTCAGGGGACGAACAAGCACAATAAATAACCGAAACCCTGTGTAATAACAGCGTGGACTTGGGGACCATCGCCTGTTTCACTGATAATGCAGATGTGTGGGGAGATAAAGGATGACACCGACCTTTTGTGAGGTTGCACAGATCCTGCATGCCAGACACCACGTCGCAGATGCCGGATGCTGCGTCCAGAACCTCAGTGCAGTTTCTCTTAGCATCATTAAAGGCCTTCACACACTTCCTATAGGGTGAGCCCAGCTTTTCCTCACACACGTCGCCGATTCTGACCAGGAAGTATAGGACGTTCCTCAGCATACGAGCTAAGGGTGTGCAGTAGAGGTTAGGATGAGAGTGATGTGTGTGCGTTTGAGGACGTGGGCGTTACTGCTACGTAAATACAAATGGCTATGACTAGCGGTTAGCTATTCTCCTGCAGCGACTTCTAGTCAGTCATGTTTATTGCACAATGCAACTGCATCAAGTTCTTGTAGCAATATCAATGTCGTAATCAAAGCATAAACATTCCTCTGCTGGAGGACAGGACGGGCTTGGATATCGCTAATAAGCGTCGCGCCTTGATACCCAACTCACCAATGTGATTGACGGATTCCGTCAAGGTGCTTATTAAGCTCTGCACCCTCCCAGCCACAGCGTAGGCGTTCTTCGTAATCTGCTTTATCTTACCGAGCACGGCTGCGATGGAATCAAATACAATGAGGTCAGCCGTTTCCCAGGAAGCGGGAGCCCTGGCTGGGTGGCACGTAGACGTGTCGTCTGATCACTCACACGAGCAGTTAACGCTACCTCCTGTCACATTTGTCCATTATGGATCCTTTGGCTTTGTACAAAGACTGAAAAGATAATAGCTGCTTATTTGTCATCGGCAATGCCAGAATCGGCGCGGCATGGTGGTGCAGTGGTTAGCACTGTTGCCTCACACCTCTGGGACCCGGGTTCGAGTCTCCGTGTCACATGTGTGTGGAGTTTGCATGTTCTCCCCATGTCGTTCTGGGGTTTCCGCCGAGTACTCCGGTTTCCCCCCACAGTCCAAAAACATGCTGAGGCTAACTGGAATTACTAAATTGCCCATAGATGTGAGTGTGTTATGTTATGGGCTGACCCCCCATCCTGGGTTGTTTCCTGCCTTGTGCCCATTGCTTCTGGGATAGGCTCCAGACCCCCTGTGACCCAGTAGGATAAGTGGTTTGAAGGATGGATAGAATACCAGAATCCAACTAACTGGATTCTTTCATTCCCTTTTGTCTAATCAAGACTATTCACTGTCTCTATTACCTTACTCCTCACTTAAATCATATAAATATTCTCTGTGCTGCAGGTGATGAGAGTATTACAGTCTATCTTTTCTTCAAAAAATCTTTTATCTATCACAAATAACATCTCCGACAAATTAAGCCTTTAACATTGAAAAGGACAGTCTGACTAATCACAGATTCATGTTCTGCACTAGTAACATAGTGACTCAGCCTGTAACAAACCCACGACTGTGCGCTAACTGCTCCGTGTGCTGAGATCGTCACGCCCGGAGCGGCCACTCACGCCGCAGTGGTGCTGAAGCCCGCTCCACCAGCTGCCTGGTCTGGTTCATTGCCAGTTCGGCCCCACAGGCCACACTTTGCGCAGCACGGTTAAAATTCTCCAGCGTGTTGGCCAGGGGTCCCCGGGTCACCATGGAGAAGATCAGGAACATAAGTAAGTTCTTCCCATGGGCTAGAAGAAAGCGTGGGAATGCAGATACGCTCCGGTTACATTTAACTGGATGTTTTACTTGTGGAAAAAAAACAGTTATTACAAAATATAATTAATTCATGGTCTGAATTACAAATAATCCAGAAGTGTATGACTAATCACGTCACCAAAAAAAGAATGCATGCAATGTGCATTTTAATAGCAGGGTTTCCAGCTCACACGCATGACGGAATCTTACGGCAAATCTATATTATTTCATTATATAAACCTAATTTAGCTACGTCAAAGCTTTGGGTAGTTTCCAAACCCTACAGAGTATTTTCAAGTAATAAAACTGCAATATGCATGTAAAATCGTCCTGTCTCGAATTGAAAATCTCACTCCAACCAGCTGATCAAAGTTGGTTTTAAGGGTTTTCCTTAAGGCGGGGCTGTCATTTGCATCGGGACACTCACTGCAGCATAAGGTGGGCAGCATGAGCGACACGACGGTGCGCACACGGACGGAGAGGCCCATGCCGAAGGCGCAGAGCGCGGCGATGGTTACTGTACTGCCCAGGCAGTACCAGAACCCGTAATGTTGCAGGAAAAATGTGATGCATCCGTATACCGAAGCCAGAAACAGGCCGAAGATAAACCCGGCCAAACTTCGTACACATTGCTTCAGGGGTGACTTGGCTGCTCGGCGGCGTTTGCGCGGCCACCGCGGCGCATAAGTGCGGCTGTCTGACGAGTCGGTGTCCGAGTCCGTGTCCATCTCCGCATTTCATCCGGCTTTTAGACTAACTGGCTATTACCACTGCCGCTTTGACACAACTGATATATTACTGATTAAATGCATGACTGGTTATTATTAATAAAAACTGACACGGGTCCACGTTGATTTTACCAGCTGCCCCCAAATGCGAGAATCAGAACATTTTTGAATTTTTAAAATTTGAAGATCGCGTGTTACATTTTCCAGTACGTCTTGTTACCTGGCAACGTGTATATAACTGCTTCTTTTAGAAATACTACTAAGTCGATCGTTAGAGCTCCTTGTCTGTCTTCTGAAAATAATGAAATCTTATTTTTTCGTAAAGCAGAACGTCAGTTCATGCAATTGAATATAGTATATCAAAACTGACTAGCGGAGGACTGCATAATAGTGACTCACGGTCGTTACATATTACATTTAAAAAAGATTAATAACTAAGCAACAGTAAGTTATGACTGAGGCAGATGGGCTCAACCGCCGAAAAACACCACATACAAGTAAGTGCATCCACCCACCCTCCAGAAACACATTCGTAGTAAATCAAGATCTAAAGTTTCATATAGAATAGTATTTTAGTACTACTTGGGTATTATATTACAGATTACTATGTAGTTGAGATAGAGTATTATAATACTAAGGAAGACCATCCAAGGCCCTCACTGAGTCTAACTTTGGTTCCCACAGAGTTGGAGATGCTCAGTGAGCAGAGCCTCCCTGCTTCTGTACACAGATTCCTCTTCGGTCATCCTGATCGGTTCCCTGTCGTCCGGCTTTTCGCTGGAGTGGCCTTTGGGGTTTTTTGTGGGCTAGGTGAGACAGAAATGCTGTCCCGATGACTTTAAATTACATTGCATCACACACACACATACACAGATCTGTACATTTGTGGGGACTGTCCATTCATTTCAATTGTCAACCCTAATTCCACCAATGATTCCCACAATATCAAATTAACAAGTTTTTTTTCACGTTGTGGGGACATTTGGTCCTCATAGTTTAATATATACCTGGACCACACACACATACAGGCACTGTAGCGTAATCCTTGATATTGTTTGTAGGATTATTCATCGGGCTAACAAACAACATTCCCATGTCCGCTGTGTCCAGATGGATTTCAGGATACGTTTTTGTGGGTAAGCTTTTCCCTGCATTGTACATTGGAACAGAATAGGACATTCAAATAACTTGACATTAAAATGAAAGATTTCCTTCTCACTGATCGCTGCTGTTATGCGCTTTCGTCTGTGGATGTTTCAGGTCTCTGTGTTATAGGTGCGGTAACTTCCTCTTATTTTCGGTGTTCGGTCCTCCTGATGTTTCCCTGCATGCTCAGCTCTCAGGGGAGGACCTACATTATGCTTTTAGTCCTGTATGCTGTCTATCAAGGTATATTGCTGACAGACCGTATCAGACATAAACCTGAGCCCCAAGTCTTTTATTTCTTCTTGTCATTCGGCTAGAAATCATAAAAGTCTGTATTCTTGAAGGTCCTGTTGCCAACATCCATCGTAATGTCCAGGATGTAGCTTTCTCTATGGGATGCAACATTGACCTTCAGGTGGAGCACAGCAAAGTCATGTGGGAGGCTCTGCTCGATCCGCTCATGAACGTGGTGCAGAGCATTGTGGTTGGTACTTAGATCTGACCCTGCTTGTTCTGTGGAGGCTCCATCATTTTGTAACTTCAGTAGAAGTGCCGAAGTCCGACTCATTGCCCTTTGTTGCAGGATCACAAAGACGTGCTTCAAGGTGAAGCCGAGAACGTGAGCAGGATGTTCCAGAACATCACGGACGAGATAATGGGGGAGTATGGTTATGACACCAAAGACCAGAAGCTTGCAGGGACAGGAAACAGCACGCAGGAACAGTTTTTTGCCAAGACTTTGATGCGCTGTGACTGTGAGCATCAAGTTTAGCTGGACGCTTGAGCAAAACAAATAAAGTAGCTAATTAATGTATTCGTTAAAAAATCCCTGTAAGATCAGCATGGTGCCTTAACTGTAATGTCAAGTGCTTAAGGATCATAGAACAATGTCATGAAATAAATACTCTAAACCAGTGTTTCCCAACCAGGTCCTCAGGGACGAGTATACTGGCTGCGTTTTTGCTCCCTCTCTGCTCTCTACCAAAAATGTGGACTTTCTGGCAGGGAGCTGGGAGGGAACAAAAATGTGGACTGTCTGGGAGGGAGCAAAAATGTGGACTGTCTGGGAGGGAGCAAAAATGTGGACCGTCTGGCAGGGAGCTGGGGGGGAGCAAAAATGTGGACTGTCTGGGAGGGAGCAAAAATGTGGACCGTCTGGCAGGGAGCTGGGGGGGAGCAAAAATGTGGACCGTCTGGCAAGGAGCTGGGAGGGAGCAAAAATGTGGACCGTCTGGCAGGGAGCTGGGAGGGAGCAAAAATGTAGACCGCTATGGGTCACTGAGGACCGGGTCGGAACCACTGCCCTAAACTATCTGATGTTTGGTAATAAACCGTTGTTCTATTAATTGTGTTAAATGTTAGCCTACTTGTAAGAAATTCACGTTGTAGGAGATATCTGGCTTGAAAGGCTCCTCCGTCACATGCATGTGCTTGTTGTGTCAGATGTGGTACAGAATGGAATAACTCAGTGCCGGAACTGGTTCAATTCCACGTGGCAGAAGTGCATGAGGGACGTCCAGGTCCCTTTGATCAACCTCATCCTGTGTGTGCCTCTGCAGCTCCACTTCTTATGTGATGTCATGAAAGGTAGCGGCTGAAAAGGGTCACTACTTTAATTGGTAAAAATGATACTTCAAAGCATACCTTCCTTTTCCACAGGTGAAGTATGTCATTGATTGAACCTAGGTGGAAGAATCTTGTAAACTTTGCGTCTGGTTGATGCGAGTGGTATGTAGCTCAGTGGGCTAAGCCTCTGTGCCTGTGATCAGAAGGTTGTTGGTTTGAGCCCTGCTTTGGCAGAACAGCCACCCGTATGTACGTAGGAGCAAGGTCCTTAATTGCCAGCTCCTCATATGTCATAGGAGGCTAACCCCTCCTCCCCAGCTTGCTCTCACTTCCATGTCTGTCTCAGGGAGAGTAGGATGGGGCAGGTGAAGAGAATTTACAACCTGGTAAAATAGGAAGAATGTCTCGAGGTCACATGTTTCTGTGCTTGTGTTAAAGTGTGGGATTCTATCCTTTCAGTTATGATTCCGTGGTGCAAACAGGAAATTCCAGTGGATGTGAACTTTGGGGATGTGTATGACAAGTTAAATGACTGCATTAACAGACTGCGAGGTGATTTTGGCGCCAGTGTGGTCTACAAGGTAGAATTGGTTTCTTCAGGCACACCTTGTATTTGTGTTTCTGTGACCTTTCTGTGGTTTTTGCTATATTTTGTTCTACAAATCAGCAGAAACACTGGACCACCGACAGTAATACTGTTGAACCTCATTGTAAATATATGGATTCAAAAATCAATATGTCAACGTTTCATTCCAGAAAATAATTAAAATATTAACCACACAGGGAAGATGTGAAACTGAATGCTGCTGTATATTCTAATATCTGACAAGTGATGCTATTCTCTTTGTAGAGGACTGAGCAGGAATCAATCCTGTCACAGGAAGAATTCGTGGAGAAGCTAAGTAGAGAATTTGACAAGAAAATGGTTGTTTTAGAGCAGATTCTGGATATCTTCCATGGTCTTCTCTCTTGTACCTTCATATTCATCTTTATCTCGTAAGCCTGTGTTTCCTACCTAGAATTTTCACAGTGGTGCTTTTAAGTTACAACGGTGTTAAATGGGTGCTATCATTTATTAATCCGATGTTTTCTCTGTAAGACTGAAATAATTGTTTCTTTACAGCCTGAAATGTATTTGCCAGTATTGTATTGACCTTGAAACGAACGGAATGTAATGACAAGACAATCAGTTGAAACGTAATTTGTGCTTTGCGCATTGGCTTTCTAGGTTTGAAATAAGCAGGGCTAATCTGCTACTAACGAATGGCTTATCTATTTCATATATCTGTCTAGGGCATTTAGGTACGGCAGGCAGTATAACCGTGACATTTGCTTTGACAATATGTACATCACCACTTACTTCAGACAAATCGATGCACGGAGGAGGAAGGCAGTAAGGAAACGTCATTTTCTGTGTAGTGTTTACACAAAAGGAAACTAAAGAAAAAAAGAAAAAAAAAATTCTCCTCAAACGTTTCAGGGCAAGCGACACCTCTTGCCATTGAAGAAGGCTGAACAGCCCTATTTCATCAATCCATGGAGTCTCTACATATATCCGTGTGAGCTCAGGTGTTTGGTACGATTTTCTTTTCTTTGTACGGTTTCACACAAAACCAAAATCGGAAAACACTAAAGCTTTCGATGGTCTCTCAACAAATAGCCAGAAGATATTTTGGAAAAATTTCGAACCCCCTAAACATGTGTTGGGTTGACTTTCGTATGATTTTACCTTTGCGTACAAGAAGACTGTGTAAGTGTAAGTTCCGTTTTTCGAGATTTTCTGTTGCAACAAACAAAGACAAGCCAAAGGTGGCACAGGTTTTGGGAGTGCATTTTGGGAGTGCATTCTGAGAGTGCATTTTGGGAGTTCATTTTGGGAGTGCATTTTTTTTTAAGTTGCTGCTAATTATCTTTTGTAGTTTTGGGTTTGGTCTTTTCTTTGCCTAGCAGTGTATCCTCTTTCGGTTTTCCTCGAATGCACTCTACTCAAAGATGCTTTCCCGAATGAATATGTACTGGTAATATTGTAAGATACAATGAGTTTTTCATCCCATTTTGAAAAAAAATAGTTTCTTCCACAGGTTCTAGGTTTGTTGCAGGTTATCTCTCTAGGCATCTGTGTAGGGTTACTGCTGGTCACCGACTGGGTCCTGTATCGCATTTTTGACATTGTCCGCAAGTACACCCTCACAGAGTTCTCCATCCACAGTGAGTAAGATTGATAGTGACTCACGAATATCGCAAACAACTAGTCACTCACTCAGATGGGCTCAGAGTCACATTCCAGGCGCAGTTAGTCACGCCTTGATCATTAACACTTTTAAAAAATCACAGCAAGAATGCACGTCAGATTCATCTAACACTGGCATTAATTCCTGATTTCCCCTCGTCTTATATACGGGAGTATATTAATTAAAGAGCAGGATGAACTTCCAGAACCGTACAGGACGATAGAGATCATGTAGTAGTTTGTCCGTGCTTTGAACTACAGTGATTATATCATAAAAATCTGGAGACATTCAGATGATCTCCCTGACATCACAGGCAGCCATCATATGGAATTCAGCGTTGGAGGACAGTCCATGCTCGCAAAACTCTTACAGAAAACTGTTCATGCTTTCAACACCTCTTCAAACTTGGAGGTGAAGTCCAGCAACAAACGTAAGAATCGTTTCCTAAACAGTATCACAAGCTTCACACACTGCGCCTAAGTCACTCAGAAAGTAAGTTAAATTGAATCAACTTTGGGAAAAAATACTTTGTTGTTATGTGTCTTGTATTGCAACTTGAAAACGTTAAACCCAAGAAAGCTGATTTAAAGCATAGTCTAAATGGACCTATTAGAGTGCCAGGATATTAGATTTACTGTAGAAGGTCCATTTGTTATTCATGTTTGTATAATTAAACACTGTTCTAACTCATAGAGTAACCAAGCTGGACTGTAAGGTCAGCGTTGCATTTATCTAATGTCAAATCTGTATGTCAAATCTTTTAGGAGAGTTGACGTATAATTCAGCATGTGCTTCACAAATTTATAAAATGATTACAATGTCGTAAAAGACATTGGCCTGAGTTATTAATTAGTTTGACTTGAGTGTTCTTCAGAGATGTAGCGTAAGCCTGTCAGTGACCTATGTCCACCTAATGCCCTTGCCTGGCTTTGGTATTCAGCCAATCAGAACTTTGTTCATGACTGAAGGGGCGCTCATGCTTGTCCTCTGTCCAAGGATGTCCTCTGTCATGATGTCACAGGAGGCATTTGCATATGTTTAGAAGCAACCTCTCCCAAATGACAATTCTTTTCTGTGACAACTGGAAATGTGTTTCCTTAGACTCTCATTTTTCAACTCCTGGTTTAACCTTAAGTGGCGCGTGTGAATCAAATTCTGTCAGGATTGTAGGGTTTGTCAGTCTAGAGTAAACCTCTAGTTGTCCGTACTTGGTCTGGCTTCATTCCCCTAATACCATGTTTCCCAGCCCAATCATTGGGGACACCCAGACAATCCGCTGTGTGGCAGGGAGCTGGGAGGCATCTGGGGATCCTCAAGGACCAACTGGGAAACACTGCAGTAGTATGACTTATGGTTTCCACCACCCTTGCAGACTGCCTGCCCAACCCCAACGCTTTAAGCTGGGAGGAATACCTGTGGATCTTCTCACCTCTCTTGGTGATGGCCACCATGTGTTGTTTGCAAGTCTACAGCAACCGCTTGCGTCGTATCATCGCCGCATTCTACTTTCCAAAGGTGAGATAGTTACACTGTATGGACAAAAGTATTGGGACGCACCTCTTTAACATTGAATTCGGGTTTCATTCAGAGCCATTGGCACAGATGTATAAAATCAAGCACCTAGCCATGCAGTCAGGCTTGCAAAGATTTGTGAAAGCACGGGTTGTTCAGAAGAGCTCAGTGAATTCAAGTCATACCATGCCACCGTTGCAATATGTCAGTCTGTGATATTCCTTGCTAGATGAATGGGCAAAAATCCCCATGGACTCCACTCCAAAAACTTTTGGACAGCCTTCCCAGAAGAATGGCAGCTGTTACAGCTGCTAGAAGGGGAACCAATTCCACATTGACGCCTGTGGATTTAGAATGGGATGTCCTTGAAGTCGCCGTAGGTTGTAATGGCCTGGTGTCCCAGTACTTTCGTCCATATAATGTGTTCCCACATCTGCACTTTCCATTCCCAGCAGCTTCAAACACTGTGATGAAGGCAACTCTGTGCAGATCACATGATACTTTAATCTTAGCTGAGGTACCACTGGTTGGGGTTATGTACCTTCCCATTAAATGACTTTCTCTCTACTGTTTTCCCTACTTTTTTTTTGGGGGGGGGGGTTCTCTGTTTCATATCCATATATAGTGTGTATGTATTACGTGTTTACAGTTATGTACATTTATGTTTACTTGTGCGAAAGACAAGTAAAATATAAAGCTGTACGTGTAAGTACCACGTTGCACAGTACAATTGTGGGGGGGGGTTATTGGCTTTGCTCAGTGAAATATAATAGTTCTGGCGAGACTCTCTCCCCTTGGCCGGTATAGAGTGAGAGCCAAGGGTGGTTCTGCTCATCACCATCATATAGCAATTACCAGCTTAGAAAGAACCTTACATATGGTCGGTCTCCCCACGTATAACAGCATCTATACTTTACTTGTGAGGGATTTTTTTTGCCTCTGTGTTCCCGTGCTTGGATGAATGTTGGGGCTGTTCAATATTAGGATTCTTTCTGCAAAGTCAACCAGAGTGAATTAGTTGGGTTTTGATTTCTTGCCGTAGGCTAGAGAAGCTGCAATATTGAAGGATCTTTTCCATCAAAAAGGGCTTATAAGATTTTTTGTAAATGCAATGAAAATAAATGTTTTCAATTATTTTAAAACCTTTCAAGCATATTTGAAGAAACATCTACATTTAGAAACATTTAGAAAGGATATTAAATAAAAATCAATTAATTCACCATCTAGACTAACTATAATAACACACTAGTGCCAACATACACATTTGTACACTGTTTCATCACATAGTGAATAATCTGATGTGACAATATGGGTGTTATTCACAGAGCATGCGTGTGTGTTTAAAAGAGCTTTATAAAACCAGAGGTAATGAGAGTTGTGGGCGAATAAAATATGTGAAGTAAAACCCAGCCAAATGCAGGGGAAGAGTGCTTGGGAGAGGAGAAGCGGACTGATGCAAGCATGAAGGACTCTTTGATGTTAAACACACACCTCATTGTTTGCCCGCTGTCCCCATCCATCTTTATTGTCATTTAAAGCCCCCTGTCTCTCTCCTTGCTAGCGAGAGAAGAAGCGGACCCTGTTCCTGTACAACCTGCAGATTCAGAGGCGCATCTCGTACGTGGAAACTCAGCGCATCCGGCTCATGAGACGAGGGAAACCGCGCCGGACGGTGAGGCTCCGTCAAACGGAATTGACCAGGTTCCCGCTGGCATTTCTCATGAGCCCTAGCATGCTGTTATATTCTGCATAGATCCATGCCAATGTAGAGAACCTGTGTCTCGTGCCCCGTATTATGTTGTGTTTTGTGCTACCCTTTAAAACAGGCCTTTTTGTAGCCATGGCTACAATGTGACTCCATTTTGTAATGCAACACCATGTGCTTCACCTTGCTGCTTGCTGGCAGCCTAGATAATATATTTATAGAACAGAATAGTGGTACTTCATTGATCCTCCTGGGGAAAGTTGCCTTATTGCCTGTCCCTTGCTCTCAATGAGAGATACAGACACACATACAGGTGTGAAGAGGTTTGGGGGTCGCAGCGCAGGGTCAGCCAGTGTGCAGTTGGGGGTTAGGGTCCTTTGCGCAGGGGCCCAACGGTAGCTTCCTTCTCCAGCCCTGGGATTTGACCTGGAGACCTTCCGATCACAGGCAGAGGCCTAACCTGCTGAGTGGCACACCTCCCCCCAAATCTCACTTTAATTGCATTATCTATCATCCCAGCGGCCTTCTGCAGTGTGCATCTTATCCCTCATTCCAGCTGCGTAGGCGGATTTCTGCTGCCTGAATGTACCTCACGCGGTCCTTTAATCGCCTGGTATTTATTACAAGGTTTAGCTTTAGCTGCTTCTTAATGGTCAAACAGAAAAGTCCAAATTTGTTCCCAGTCATCATAGCATCTCCGTTCCCTGGCAGTGCTGTTTAATACCAGCACAGGGCATTCAAGCACCTCGTTCATTTGCAGAAAACCGGTATCATTTGTGTCCTCGACCTGCTTTTCCAGCCACAGGTTCATACCAGGCTACTGAAACCCTGAACCTCAGGCTGTTGTATGAGCTGCATGATCTTCAAAGATGGATAGTTCAAGTCCAGAAAGTAAAAACCCAGACTAATATTTTGTTTCAACCAACTAATTCAGTATAAAGTGTCACAGTCACAGAGTATTCAAGTAGTTAAAACAAAATCTTGGATTTTTATTTACTTTCTGGACCTGAACTATCCACCTCTGATGATCTTTTAATAGATGGTGCCTTACCTGCCATGCGGTTAGTATGTGTTACATCTGTCCCATAATTTAAAAAAAAGTAATACTGTATTATCAAAATAATGAAGATCACTAGCCATTAGAGTTTGGACCCAGTCTTCAGGATTTTGAGTGCATTGAATTGTGTACGAAACAATGGTATCAGTTATCTTGGTAGTTTTAAGCCTTTGCCTTGTATAAAACAAGTAATTTAAGGAATAATAGGTTAAATCCCATAGCTAGTCCAAGATAAAGGGTGGATGGATGGATGGATGGATGGATAGATAGATGCATGGATGAATTATGCATTGTCAGGCTCCTCCTTTTCACCACATCTCTTCCTCTCCCCTTGACCAGGTCTTCTCAGCGCTGCTCTTCATGTTGGAGAAGCTACCTCTGAAGCTCCGGCGGTGCTGCGTCTGCGGGGATCGTCAGGGCGGGAGCCGGGCGGTGCGCTGTCCCGGGGCGGTCTGCGAGGCAGTCTACTGCCCCCAGTGCTGGAGGGACCTCGGCCGCCGCTGCTTCGCCTGCACCCCTTACACGCATTTTGGACCCGACGTCCCGTACGACACCCATACTTATGCCGAATAAGAAAACACAAACTAGATTGATTACGTGTCTACAGACAGACACATGAATGTGCCCCAGCAAGGACATACAGATGAACTGAAAAGTGAATCGATATAGCCCAGTAGGGCAACCTAAAACTCCAGTTACATTTAGAAACAGGAACAGTGATGGTAATGCGTATGATACATGAAAGGTAATTAGACACATGCAGAGATAATCCAGCCTTCAAGGTTGTCAGACATGTAAACAAAAGCATTTGCTAAAAGATGGAATATACAGTATGTAGCAATTGCCAAGAGATGTGTGTTGTGCGTTTTTTTAATGTATATCCACAGTTCTTAATTACTTTTGTAGGATCCTGTCTGATTAATAATTCATTCTCTGCTGTTACTGGATGTGTACTGCAAGCATTTTTTTCCTTTTAATTACCTCACGGTCAGTACGGTACAGTAATTATGACACTTTGATTGAAGTGTAAATGTAGGAAGCAATATTTACAAAAAACATTAAAAGTACTTAATGCCAAACGCGCAAGAAAATTACACTTTGTAATGAGCTATTTAATATGGAGTTTACATTTCAAAATGGAGAACTCAAAACTATTCTACAGTTCTGAAACTTGTGTATCGCTCTTAGTGGTTCCTAAATAATCTGACATTATTTACTTTAAGGGATTTAAATTCAGCTTTGTTTGTAGTAAGAAAAATCTCTCCACCATAATGCATTTATAAAATACCAGTGTATTTGTATTAATGCAGGATTATACTGCACATTACATTACAGCAGATTGTGGTAATGTAACCTCGGGAGTGCAAGTGTTAAAAACTCAGAGGAAATCCCGCCTAGCCGGAGTCGGCGGCGAGAAATCGGATTACAGCATCGCAGCTACCCGAAGGCTGCGGGAGTTTCGCTGCGGATTGAGACACGAGATTTAGGTGCAGGTTTCCAGCCAAGACAGCCGCAGCGTTACCGCCGAAAAGGAAATGAGAACGAAAAAGCAAGTGCTTCAGGAGCCGTGATCGCTGGCGGACGACGAGGGGACGCGACATTCACTCCGCAACATCGGCCGAGTTGCTTCGTTTCGGTTTTGATCGCAGAAAGGCAGGTGGACGTGAAACACGCTTACTTTCTCCTGGCGATATTTGAGAGGTTAAGCGTTTTTCGGATAAGGTGATATACGTATTTTAGGGCTCGGTTGATTTAAAAACATGTGACACTTGGGACGGATGACGTTTACTTACACTGGGACGATGCGTGGACTTTGAGGCGATGTGAGAAGCATTTTCGCATACATATGGGAACTACACATCGTCAGAAAAGCCTGGCTGAGAAACAAAATACTTGCATCTTTCTTTGAACACAGTGACTTCGTATTTACTATGGCGACTAAGACCAGGAAGGTGCGTTGCTGCCCCTGCTCGGGACGTGTAACTCACGCGCTGTATTCCCTTCTTTTACTTGAAAGTGTTCTTACGGTCTTAGTTAGAGGTACCACTTCTCAAACGACGAATTTAGCTAGTGACGACGCTTTTGGACTGCTGCGAAGTCGTGATGGAGGACTGTCTTTGTCCGGAGGAAGTCTGCAAAAGGAGAGAAGAAACGCGGGTGTGGAAGATTTTCATTCAAAAACTGTCCGCCCTAGGACGTCCCATACAAGTAGGTATAATAAAGTGCAAGTGACAAGTGTAGCGAAACCCTTTACATCTGAGGCGTTTATTCATTTATTTAAAAGTGGAGGCAAAAGGCGAAGTATTATCAATATTAACTTTATATTGAGTTCGCTATTTATATTTCTCAAATTATGCCCATGGAGCCCCGCCCTCCTGTCATACTTTCAGGAGCATCTGTACGCTTCAGTAGAAACAAATAAATGCATCAATGATTTAAATGACATAAATAACGTTAATAAACACCCATCACTAATTTATTTGAATTCCGTGCACAGAAGCTTAGATCGTTATAAAATGAAGAGTCATTACATAAAGTACATAATTAAGACATGCATCGTTATTTCTTTTATTTGGATTACCTACTGATTTTGTGAGTTCCAGTATTCGTTCTTTAAATGTGATTTGTCGTGCAAAGCTTTCAGATTTGCTTGTCAGTGTTATGCCGCTGGCCCATCTTGTCACGAAGTTTTTGGAAACGAGGACTTGGCTTATTCGAGCCGACCTAGATGGCAGGCGCCCAGAAGTGAGCGAGTCGTCCTGCCTTTAAATGCTTTGAAAGACAAGGACAGACAAGGAAGGGCAAAGACTCTCAGCCAGGGAGGGCATTTTGCAGAGGACTAAGGAGTCAAAAAGTAAAGCTGACTGTAACGCCTTCTGTTTTAATATCCCTGACAACGGAGTGCTGCACGCAATGAGGAGAAAGAAGCTTCTAGGCATTTCACCGCAAAATGAAAGGAGGTTGTGTTTGCATGTCGAAGGACACTTGTGACGGCTGTCAGGATAACATGATACCATAATGTAGACAGCCAGCTGTTTCTGCATGAGTGTGTGGATAATTAAATGGCACCCAGTGGCACCTTTCTTGAAGGGAAAATGCTTTTTCTCCATGACTGTGCATTTGTAGTTATCCTTGGCTCATGTTACTGCTGCAGTGTGTTCTCGGGATCCATCTTTGTCTAAGCTTAGCCAACCATATTCAGTCTGACGGGAATAATTTCTTTGGGAACTTTGTTAAGTGCTGGTTTTGGTCTTAGCAGCCTGGTTATTCTTACGTCGCCAGAGGTTTTGTGGGCTCTTCTTGGTTGCCATGGTTATAAGTATTTGAGGAAGGCCATATTGGAAGCTCTTACCTCAGCAATTTTCTTAGTTCCAGCAACATAACAAATATTCCCATTATTAGTAAGAATAAAGTCATTTCTGAAAGCTTCTAATGTTCTGAATTCAGCCCAGTTACGTTTGTGTATGTGTGCGTGTGAGTGTGTGTGTGTGTATGTGTGCGTGTGAGTGCGTGTGTGTGTGTGTGTATGTGTAACACTGATGTTTTAAATTTTTCACGTTCATCAGAGTCAGATGAAAAGTGTATTTGTTAAATGATTGAACAAGACAGTTGTTTAAAAGCAACACCTTCTCTGTATGCAAGTACGTACAACTGGAATGGAACGCCATGGCATTTAATGTGTCATCATAGTGCACATAATAGTGCACACAATAGTGCACAGTGTGCTCCCCCTTCTTGGACGACAGACAGGCACAGATGCAGGTGGTTAGGAGTGTCTTAAAGAAATGCTGGCTTTGTAGAGGAAGGAATGTTTGCTATGTTGCCATAAGGGGTTGTTAGCCCACTTTGCACGTGAATCAGCAAAATTTCAGGTGATCTGTTTCAGGGGGTGGGGGGCTGTCTTGTCATTGTTGGAACAGCTTTTTTTGGGGGGGTTAGGGTTTTTTTAAGATTAATGACTCATCTTCACCATTTTACATCTGGCCACTTCCTTTGCTGGTGTTCAGATGTTCTGATTGTTAACCCGAGCCCCCGTCTGGGGCCTTTAACAGATGGGGTAGCTTTACAAATAACCCATTTTTCCTCCCCTTGGCTGCGTCCGTGTGCAGCCCATCGCACTGGACATGGCAGAGGGGAGCCGCTGGAGAAGACCAGGCCTTTCGTCGTCATGGACGGTCGCAGGATGCACCTGAGCAAGGCCCTGCAGGTGAGTCACCATCGGTGTTCCCATCTGGGTGGTGTCCTCAGTTCGGTTTGAATCAGAGGGTCAAATGCTGAACTCGAACGACGGTCCGTTAAGTATGTTGTTTTAATTGGGAGAGAGGGGGACTTGTTCCGGAAATGACTTCAGGCCTCCTGACAGCTGCATAGGAAGCTTCCATCCTCCTGAAGCAGACCCCACCAGAGATCGTACCTCTCCATGCAGGAAGCTCCTCAGCAAATATGAAAACCCGCCAGTTTCCTGCTTTCCTGCTGTACAAGTTTGGAAAGGAAACTGACCAGCGAATTCTTCTCCCTGGCGCTGGACGCGCCTGGCACATGTGACCGCCTGGCACGCTTGACCGCGTGGAACGCGTGACCGCCTGGCACATGTGACTACCTGGCACCGGCTGGCACGCGAGACCGCCTGGCACACGTGACCGCCTGGCATGCGTGACCACCTGGCACGCGTGACCACCTGGCACCGGCTGGCATGCGAGACCGCCTGGCACGCGTGACCACCTGGCACCGGCTGGCACGCGTGACCACCTGGCACCGGCTGGCATGCGAGACCACCTGGCACCGGCTGGCATGCGAGACCACCTGGCACGCGTGACCACCTGGCACCGCCTGGCACGCGTGATCACCTGGCACCGGCTGGCACGCGAGACCGCCTGGCACACGTGACCACCTGGCACCGGCTGGCACACGTGACCACCTGGCACCGGCTGGCACGCGAGACCACCTGGCACCGCCTGGCATGCGTGATCACCTGGCACCGGCTGGCATGCGAGACCGCCTGGCACGCGTGACCACCTGGCACCGGCTGGCACGCGAGACCACCTGGCACGCATGACCACCTGGCACCGCCTGGCACGCGTGACCACCTGGCACCGGCTGGCACGCGTGACCACCTGGCACCGGCTGGCACGCGAGACCACCTGGCACCGCCTGGCATGCGTGATCGCCTGGCACCGGCTGGCATGCGAGACCGCCTGGCACGCGTGACCACCTGGCACCGGCTGGCACGCGAGACCACCTGGCACGCATGACCACCTGGCACCGCCTGGCACGCGTGACCACCTGGCACCGGCTGGCACGCTTGACCGCCTGTGTAATTTTGAGGCCACGTTTGGTTGGAAAGTTGAAATTGGTCACCATCCAAAGTAGGAGTCCTTACTGGTGGGGCTGTATTAAACTGCGCAGGAAAGGTGTGGAACGACTGCAGCGTTTGTTATAATCTATTTTCCCCCCACTCTCTCGTCACCCCTCAATAGAATCGGGCGTGGAACCGGTGTTTTAGTAACATAAAACTGATAAGGATCATTCAGGCTTAAGCCAAATCTATACTTATAAATGGGAGGGAATAAAGTCTTTCCTCAGTTACAACTCGCAATAATATACAATAAAGTTGAAAGCTAAAGTTTTCTAGCAGTTGAATTTATGCAGGACCCCATACAGGTGAGTGGATGTTATAAGCCTTGTAACGTTGTGTTGGGTGTTTTAATTGTGTCATGTAAATGAAAGCCTTACTATTAGTGCTACAAACAGAGCTACGTCTCGAACCCGAGCCAAGCCTCTGCTGGGAGGTTTAAACCCCACTGCTTCTGTGCCACAACAGGCAACCAAAAACATCCAGCGAATGCAAGATCCTCCAAGGAATCCCACCTTATTCTGGATCGGGGAGGTGTAATTCTTTGCTAATTCGGGTTCTGAGTGCTGGAATAATTAGGGCGTTCGTTATTGTGTATATGCTAAACTGGGCGGCGTGTGTCAGCGGCCTGTTGGAGCATGAACTTGATGGTCTTATGTGTTTAGGGACATGAACACTGAAAGTGATTATGGTGATTTACTGGCTGACATGAATGTTTCGTGTTCGTAGAGCCATTTTACTTTGACTGAGGGATAGCTTTCTTTATTTCTGGATGAAACGGGTGAGAACGTTTGTAAAATCAGCAATGTTTTTGTTGCGTGCATGTAATTTTTGCTCTAGCAAGAAAAGATTCGCCTCCGATTAAATATCTCTACATTCATACACTGGTGGTGGCTCAGCACGGTAGGACTGTGGTGAGAAGGTTGCTAGTTCAAATCCCAGGGCCTGCAGACTAAAGCCACTGTTGGACCCCTGAACACAGGTGCTGCATGTTGGCTGACCCTGCATTGTGACCCCCCCCCCCCAAAGTTTGCTCTGTCCTGTATTTGTTTGTGTGTCTCATGGAGAGCAGGATGGGGCAGGAGAAAAGCATTTTCTCCAAGGGGATCAATATAGAACCACTGTTCTATTTGCGTTGAAGTGAAAGATACTAATAACTGTTTTGGCCTCAAGTGTCGGCCTGAAGTCGGATTGTCTTGCTTGTCCGATGGCTCTCCTGCCCTTAACGTGTCCCACGTCATGGTGGACCCATCTGGCTGGGCTCTGCGTAGGTTGAATGTGATGAAATTGTTGGCCACTCAGACTGTCCTGCCGGGCTGTGTGGGGCGGCGTGCGCCTCAGCGGGTTAGACCTCTGTCTCTGTCACCGGAAGGTCTCCGGTTTGAATCCTGCCCTCGGTAGATCTCGCTTGAGCTCTTAACAAAGGCCCTTAGCCTCCTGAAAAGCAACATGTGTGTCAGATAATTGGCTGACCAGCAGCCAGACCCCGAACTTCATCGAGTGTCTGTCTGTCTGTCTCACTGGAGGGCAATAGGAGGGAATTTAGAACAATTTCAAGGACCTCTGAGTGACAGGAGTCTTAAATATTTTGGAATATAATTGAATAGCTCTGGTTTGGGGGCCCAACATAATATGCTTTCATGGGACATGAAATTTCTAGTGGTGTCCTTGGAGAGCAGGAATGTATCTGTGAGAGGCCTTTCGATGTGCTGTACATGTATTGCACAAAAGCATAACTTCATTTCACTGGTCCACAATGAGCAGCCCTGCCTCTGCCTTTACAGGCGCCCCGGGGCTAAAAGGACCCGTCTTTCGTGCTAAACGGAGGTGGGGGGAATTTCAGCTGCTCTGTCCTTTCTGTGGCTCCCTCACCCTTCCTGCCCCTCTCCTCTCTGAATGGACCCCACCCTGCATTCATCTGGGTGTGAGCTCATACTGCTGGCAGCCACACTCACGAGTACTGGGCCATTACCTCACTTGGGGCGGGGGGGGGGGGGGGGAGGGGCCGTCTTGAGTGGTGTTTGTTCTCCTGCAATATCATGTCATTCTAGCTTTGTACGAGGCTCATTTTAAGAAAGGGGAAGTTGGGTGGGGGTGGGGGGGGTGTAAGGGGAGGGAAAAGGACACAGGAAGGGAGGTGGGGATGTCCCTAGCCTCAGAGTCAGAACGCTGGTCCAGTGTTGAAGACTGGCCCCGTCCCCTTTCTCTGCCCCCGGAAAGCCCCCATGAATGAGGAAGCAGGCCGGCTGGTAGCCCGTTAGCCAATCCTGCTGCTCCTCCTGTTTGTGATCCTCTCCCGGGCTCTGGCTCACCACGCGGTTTGTAACCCAGAGCCAGGTCCCCACCCAGCTGCCTGGTTTTTTTGGTCACCCGTTGGCCACGTGCCAGAGTCATTAAAACGAAATGAACATGAAACCAGTGCTCTGTATATCAGTAAGTTACAAGGTTGGTGATTCATCCTCTGGAAAAAGCATAATTAAGGAAAACGGGATATGAAATCTGCCACTGCACTTGCAGAAAATGTGGAATGGTGTTTCTCAACTAGTGGGTCGTGACCCCAAAAGCACCCTCCCCCAATCATTAAAAAAATATGTATCAGTAACAAGAATACAGTTGATGATTCATCCTCCGTAAGAAATCAAATTTTTTAAAAAAGGGATGTGGAATTTGATATTGTAGTTGATATTACAGACCGTGATACAGACTGGTATTTCTTAACTGATGGGTCGTGACCCAAAACCAACCTCCCCACCCTGGCATCAACTATTTCCATTGAAAATATCTGGGGTTAAGTCAGCTGAAAACTGCTGATGCAGACCGATTGAAACGAGCACCTTCAGACCTGCTTCCTGATCGTTTACTGGTAGCAGTACGCCATGTGAGATCCCAGCGAATATGCTGCGACGTGCCGACGTGCCCCACGAGATGGGGGACGTCTGGGGGGGAGGAAACGCAGCTGGAGCCTGCCTGCAGTGACCCCGACAGGCTCATGCCGGTCATAATTGACTACAACCTCCCAGTAGTGTTTCAGAGGAACCGTGAGTTGGCTGTTTTTCTGCTAGGGCTGTTTGATACTTCAGGAACTGCCTGTTTTCTGTTATCCTCAATGAATTCATGGTGCATGAAATCCCTTTTGAAAATACACAGCGGAAAGCCTGTGGGATTTGAGTATTTTTATCTGTGGGATCTCTTTCATGGGTAGTGATGAAGACAGTGGCTTGAATAATTTAGAACTTTTGGGTGAGTTCTGGCTGTAAATATCCTGCTGTAGTTTAAAGATCTTTATAGTTAATAAGAAACGAAACAGGAATCCCTCTGTTGATTTTAGAGAGACTGTGATCCGAAATCATACCTCGCTGCTATTTTGCATCATGTTCATATTTACCTACCGTATTTACTCCGTGGTGCCTGTGGTTGATGGGTGGATGTGTTATGCTGAGAAGTTAAAGAAAAATTATTGTGCAGACATTTCATGGGAAACTATCTTGAAAAGAAAAATTCAGTCACTTGTGTTTTCTGCAGCAGTTAAAATGTGCACATCACCCTAGAACATCTGACCATCTAGCACTGGAAGATTGAAAAGTTGTATTAAATGTAAAATATAACCCTGTAATGGATAACTGGTATGGAATGGATGGATAGATGGATGGATGGATGGATGGATGGATGGATGGATATTGCATTATATAATTTTGAAATTTAGCCTACCCCCCACCCTCTCCAATGACCGCCTATTCCCTCCCAAAAATACTCACCCAAAGATGCTAAAAAAGATTAGCCTGGCCCCACCCAGAGGCGTGGCTACAGATCATCTGCCCACCCAGCAGTTGGCTGTCAGATTTGTTCTGTTGAGCTTCCATTGGCTAAGTGTTCTGCCTGTCATTTTTCCAGTATGTGCTGTCATGTATGTGAAGATGCCAACCTCTCCAGATGCTGTGATCAGTCCAGCAGCAAAGGGCTTATTAGCAGAGCAAGTGGAGGTATTATGGGCCAGCGCATGGTGTGTGTGTGTGTGTGTGTGTGTGTGTGTGAGTGTGTGTGTGTCCCACACCCTGCCACACAGAGGATAAAGCAAGGAAGGGGTGTCCATCCCTCTGCAGGAAGTGTAGACTCCTCGCTAACAGCCTTCAAAGGTGGAGTGGCACAGAATGGCAGGAAGAGGTGTTGAGAAGAGGGCCAGGCCGAGCCCACCAGGACCGGGCCTGGACAGGGGGGGGAAACGCCCCGGCCCATTTCCCGCCGTGCGCCACCCATATCTGGTTTTATCCAAACACAGGAAAAGGAGCGCTGCGCCTTGTACCTAATCAGAACCTGGTGACTGACAGAAAGACTCCTCTGAGCCCCCGCGTGAAGTGAGAAATGGGGGGATGTTCTCTCTCTCCCCCCCCTCCATCACAGGGCGCCTCCTCTGTTAGACCTCATTAGCCAGGTTGCTTGGTTTTCCTTTGTAGTAACATGATGTAAGATTTCCAGCAGCATATATCTTGAAATTTCCAATCGGAGAGCTTTCAGACTCGAGCTGCACTGGAGCACTTTGGCTGCTCTCTCTTTAATATTATATATTATTATGTATCCGTTATTATATTATATTAAGTGCAATTACTCATTCGTCTCGGGATTTGTGGTGGAGATAGAGAGTTATTTTGTAAACAAGGATGCAGAACGTTTCTCAGTCATACAGACTGCTCTTATTCACAATTTTAAGTGCTGAATTACTTGTCACAGTCTATACTGCTTGAATCTCATATGCTTGAAGTGTTTAGGAGTCCCCAATGAGATGTTTTTGACCCATTGTATTCACTGATTGGTTGGTCAACCAATTAATTGGTCAACTGAGTCTGATTAACGCACCAGCATCCAGGCCAATACCACAGTCAAAGGATTGTTACCAATCGTGTCCTTGTGGGGTCTCAGTTATGAGTTTCAGCTCCTGTCTCTGTCCACAGAATGGCCACCCTGATAAGATCCAGTGTGGGCTGGAGTTTGAGGGCCAAACCTATCTGCTGGACCTGGAGAAGAATCAGTAAGGACAGTTCCTACACACGTCCTCAGAGCCATAGGGGCTGTGACCCTGCTGTTTCAGTAACGTTGACTACAAACATCACTGGCTCACAAACCATTTTGAGGCCAGTCTGTCCCCGTAATATGCAGTACACCTACAGCACACTTTCCTATTTCTGTCTTCCTTAGAGGTTTGCTGCCCAAGCCCCCGAATATGTACTACTACCTGCCAAATGGCGTTGGGGTCAATGCAGAGGACTTGCCAGTGGTAAGTGTCCATGGCCAACCAGCGTCCGATGGGCGTCTCATGTGTTTTGGGGGTTTGCTCTCACTGTCGCCTCACACAGGTGAACTGCTATTATCACGGCTCGGTCAGGGGCTTCCCGGACTCTGGAGTGGCTCTCAGCACCTGCTCCGGTCTGCGGTGAGTCCTGGCATGCTCTGCCCTTTAAATTGCTCTTTGCCGTGCTGTGTGGGTGTGTCTAGTAAGTGGCCTTGACGTGAAACATATTTGGATGGGGTCCATCTCTGAATGGCGTCGCTAATCGCATTTCCCAAAAGTGGCGTTTAGCGGTGAGGCTGGTTTGGACATGAAATGAAATCCCCGACAGAGCTGCGGTTGGCTGTCTGCTGTACTCGCGCTTGTCTGTGAGGCGCCGTGAGCCGGACTTCTGTCGTTCAGGGTTTAGGGTCTGGGCTGGTTTGGGCTTATTTTATCTCTTCAATTCCCAGCAGATGCTGATGTAGCTCTTAAATGATTTATTCCTTATGTGGTGAAAGTATAATGAAGCTACTGAACATGTACTTTAGACAGATAATGGTCGATAGCTTCTGATTTTGTCTGATTGATATTTTGCTCTTTCTTACACAGTGATTTCACTTAAAATGTGCAGCGATCCCTTCTGTAATTTCCTCTGTATGGCGCAGTAGCGATGCAGTTTCGATGTTGAGCTAAAATACCAGTTAGCCTGAGATCCAGTGTATTTATGAATCCTGTAGCAGCGTCATACGCTGTAGGTAAGAGTTGTCTGGAATTTTCTGTCTCAGTGGCGTGATCACGATCAGCTCCAACCTGAGTCTGGACATACGGCCCGCAGAGGTGGAGCGAGGTGGAGCTGAGGTGGAGGACCTGCATCTGCTCTATCCCACCCAACAGGCAGGGTCTTCACCTAAGGGCTGTGGGGTGTCAAACGACGTGGTACCCCCCCACATGCACAGGGTGAGGGTTCATGGCCCAGAAATGGAAGGATTGAACGACACGGATTTTTCATTTCTATTGATGTTTTCCTTTCGTCTGTTTGCATCTGTACAGAGTAAAAGGGACATTTTATCAGAGACAAAGTACATAGAGCTGGTGTTGGTGGTTGATCACACAGAGGTAAGACCTCAGCCAATCGGGGACAAGCTCTGTTTATAGGTTCCAGCTGTTTCCAGTTAGGAGGTTGTGGGAGCCTTTTTATGTCTGGGAGAAAAAAAAGTTAAAACTGCAAAAAAAAGAACTGCATTAGCTGTGGATTCTGGCTCCCCCTAGTGTCAGACATTGATATTTCAAGCATGGCTCAGCAGGATCGATACATGGACTGTAACATTAAAAGCTGGCGTTTCTCGCTCTTTTAGTATGTGAATTACCAGAAGAACAACAAGACTATGATGTATCGCATGATGGATGTGGCCAACCAAGTGGACTGGGTAAGAATCACAAACTGTGAAGCCTGTCCATCCGATCAGGTCCATTCTAGAGATATTGTCTGCCGTAACAGGCCCTAATTAATTTTAGGAAATAACTGAAAGAGAAGATTCTGGAAATGGCTTCAGCGCAGTGTGGGATTCTCTGATAGGCGATGTCAGTGTTGGTCCGAGATTGGAGGCCCGTTAAAGTGGTCCGTATCTGTGGTTCAGATCAGTACCCGCCTCTCGTCCTGTCACTGTGCAGTACTACAGGCCACTTAACGTGCGCGTGGCTCTGGTCGGCCTGGAGATCTGGAGCGACCGGGACAAGATCAGAGTGGACAAGAACCCGACGGAAACCCTGCAGCGCTTCCTGGAGTGGCGAAGACGCGAGCTGCTGCCCCGCTTGCGGCACGACAATGCCCAGCTGGTCATGTGAGCACTGGGGAGGGGGGGGCGCTGCTTGGGTCCCATGGGACGGGAGTGTATTTGTCTTTCGGGAGAAGGAGGGTGACCTTATACCTTCAGGGTAGAGTAGATTTTCTCTGAGTGCCGCGGCTTCCTCTTGCAATCCAAAGACAAAAATTTAGGTCAGAATTAAATTAGCCGGTTTGTGTGTGTGTGTGTGTGTGTGTGTGTGTGTGTGTGTGTGTGTGTCCTGTGGTGGACTGGCATCCCATCCCTCCTGGAATAGGCTCCAAGCTCCATGATTCTGAGCAGTTGCGAGAAAATGCGATGAGCATTTCACTGAAGAGGGAGAGCAGTGTGGCGGTGCAGTGCTCAGTAGACCAGAGTTTGAGTCTCCATCGCGGGAGTTTGCAGTGCTCCAGGTTTCCCCCCACAGTTCAAAAACATGCTGAGGCTAATTGGAGTTACCAGATTGCCCATAGGTGTGTATGTGTGAGAGGGTGGTGTGTCAATGTGCTCTGCAAGGGGTTGGTGCCCCATTCTGGGTTGGTTCACTGCCTTGTGTCCATAGCATCCAAGATAGGCGGCAGATTCCCACGGCCCTGAATAGGGTAAGAGGGTACAGAAAATGGATGGATGGGTGGATGTAAAGAAAACAGCTCGGGATAGAAAGATGACAATACATGTGAAGGAATTTGGAGTCGAATAAACTGTTCTTCATGTCTGCAGGGGGAGCTCGTTTGATGGCACTACGGTGGGAATGGCCTCCCAGTCGTCCATGTGTTCCTGGGACCGCTCTGGCGGTGTCAACGTGGTGGGTAGGCGTGTCTGGACCCAGGGGCGGCACGTCACTGGCAAATGGCGATCGGGTGGCAGTGACCGCTCTCTTTTGGTTGCGACCGCAGGACCACCTGGTGAGCGTGCTGGGCATCGCATCCACCGTGGCCCACGAGCTCGGCCACAACCTAGGCATGAGCCACGACACGGACGAGCGACACTGCCAGTGTCGGAACGAGCCCCGGATGGGCGGCTGCATCATGGAGCCCTCCACCGGGTGAGTGCTCAAGGGGCGGAGTATAAATGTTGGGGGCGGGGCTTATGTGTGTGGGTGGCGGCTACAGTGGCTCCGCCCCTTCAGCTCACCCACCTCTGCTGTCTGCCCCAAAAGGTTCATGCCAGGCCAGCTATTCAGCAGCTGTAGTGTGCTGGACCTGTCCTTTAGCCTCCTACACGGGGGCGGGATGTGCCTCTTCAACGTGCCGCAGCCCAGCCACCTGCTGGGGGGGCCACGCTGTGGTAACCTGTACGTGGAGGAGGGCGAGGAATGTGACTGCGGCCTGGCTGACGTATGTACTGGGGCAGGGGGAGTCCACCGCTGTGGTTTGTCAGCATCCTTCCTGTATTCTTATTGGCTCTTTGCGTGCAGGAGTGTAACGATCCTTGCTGCGATTTCTCCACCTGCAAACTGGTTCCCGGGGCAGAGTGCTCATCCGACGGGATCTGCTGTGACAACTGCAAGGTGTCTCCACACTCACCACTCACTGCCCCTCTCCACCCTCCCAACAGCTATTTTTCACTTTCATATTTAACCTCCCCCCCGACTCCCTTCTGAATTTCATGTCTTGCTGTTGCACCTTGCTGACCCTTCTTAACTGACCCCCCCCCCCCGTAGCTGCGCACGGCGGGCGCAGTGTGCCGTGAGAGCCTGGGGGAGTGTGACCTGCCGGAGTTCTGCACCGGCACGGCCCCCCACTGCCCCCCCAACGTCTTCCTCCAGAACGGCGAGTCCTGTGATGGCGGCGCCTCCTACTGTTCCAGTGGCGTCTGCTCCAGTGTGGACACGCAGTGCCAGGCGCTGTGGGGACCCAGTGAGTGACACGGCCCTGTGTCTCGTCCCCGTGTCCCAGAGTGTGTACAGAAATGCACAGTGCGGCCTGTCCCACGCAGTGCAGAGTGCAGGACAGGGGGACAGTCCATCACAGGGCACACACACGCACTGAATGCCAGTGATCGGAAAGGTCACCCATTGAAATACCTTCCTCAGCAGAATAGCCGAATGTCCACTGCCCCCCAAAATATTCCAGGGGTGCCAAATATATAGGCTGACCCTATGTTTGGACCCTAAGCTTTGCACTCAGTTGTATATCTATGTGTGTGTGTGTGTGTGTGTGTGTGTGTGTGTGTGTGTGTGTGTGTGTGTGTGTGTGTGTTTTTATGTGTCTCAAAGTACAGAAGATGTGACCTGTGATCAGAAGCATTCCACTGTAACTGTATGTGTGCAAATGGCAAATAAATCATCCATATCATCAACAAACTCCACATGCATACAAAGCCAGGGGTGGGATTCAAATCCCCACCTCCAGAGGTGCGAGGTGACAGGGCTGCCCCCTCCTGGACGTCCCGCAGTGAGACTGAAAGGACGGAGCAGTGAGACGGTTTCTTTTCTCGTCTTTCCTGCCGCCCAGATGCCACTCAGGCTCCAGACGTGTGCTTCTCTACCGTCAACAAGCTGGGCAACAAATTCGGTAATTGCGGGCAGCTGTCCAATGGCAGCTACGTGCCGTGTGTTCCAGCGTGAGTCCCCGTTTATCTCTATCATGTTTTACTCTTGCGATCCAGTAGTTGTATTTGAAAGGGCAGTTTTTTTTTGTCATGTATTGTACAACTAATTGCAATTTATTGCAAATCAAGTGTGGTTCATTTGTATTTGCGGTTCTTTTCAAAGAATTTTTTTATCTTCCCTGTTAGATATAGAGAATCGTTTATGACTGAATGTGTGATGTCCCATGAAGAATTCTCTATGCCTATTCTGATCATCCTCCCCCTGCAGTGACGTACGTTGCGGGAGGATCCAGTGTCAGGGAGGAAACAGCCGGCCCTTGCTGGGCTCTAGCACGGAGATTCTCACCACCACAGTGCACTTCAACCACACTAACATCGTGTGCCGGGGCGCCAGCTTCGACCTGGGCAATGACGTCTCGGACCCCGCAATGGTTGCCGAGGGAACTGCCTGTGGTCCGGGGAAAGTAGGTGCTCAGGGTTACCTGGGAGAAGCCTCAAATATGATTGATGTGCCCTCAGTCTGTCGTACACGGTCGTCCAATCAGGTCGCTCATGCGTCGCTGTAACATCCTGCTTGATCCAATATCTTTCAGATCTGCATGGGTCATCTCTGTAAGGACGTGTCCATGCTGGGAGTGGAGACCTGTCGCCAGAAATGCAACGGCCATGGGGTGAGGTCGCAGTGCATGCTGGGAGCGACAGAGATAACTGGCCTACATTACCCATAATGCCATCTTCGTTTCCCCAGGTCTGCAACAGCAATAACAACTGCCACTGTGACATGGGCTGGGAACCACCGGACTGTAAATATTCTGGCAATGGAGGCAGCGTGGAAAGTGGACCGGCCCAGGAGCCCAGAGGTTTATTTTTTTGCTCTCTCCTGCCACCCTTCTGGATGTGTCTGACGCTGCACTCAGTATGGCTGTGAAACATCTCTCTCTCTCTCTCTCTCTCTCTCTGCTGGCAGTGTCCAGTCCGGCTCGAGTGGCCCTGCTGGTCATCTTTCTCTTCATCCTGCCTGTATTGCTGCTCTTTCTTGCCCTCCGCCTCGGTTGGTGTCGCCGCCGGCGCGCCTGCCAGGGCAGCAGCTTCTGGCACAAGGGCCCGGGACGCCAGCAGACCCGGTAGGCAGATTTAACCCTGGACTTGGGGTGGTTTCCCACAAGATCTGCACCCAGGATATCCGGCAATCTGATGAGCTGAGCATGTGAGCCTCAGCATGGATAAACTTAGTATCACTGAGTCGGCTCGCATGTCTTGTCATGTATCCTCTTGGGTTGATTATACACAAATCTTCAAAAATCAGTTTAGATGTTAAAAATACTAAACATTTTATGGGCATTGTGGGTGTGACATCAAATGGATCTATACGTGGAATTGCCGTTTCATCCTACCCACAGTGCATTGTGGCTGAGGCGATTGTTGCAAAAAGTTCGTGTCACGAAATGTGATTGAACTAGGGCTGCACAATATCAA
This sequence comes from Brienomyrus brachyistius, assembly GCF_023856365.1. Classification (NCBI taxonomy): domain Eukaryota; kingdom Metazoa; phylum Chordata; class Actinopteri; order Osteoglossiformes; family Mormyridae; genus Brienomyrus; species Brienomyrus brachyistius. Next base: position 15,835,428 of record NC_064541.1, read on the forward strand.
ATTGCAATTATAATGCTCCATAATCACCAGGCTTTTAGATGACAGGCAGAATATCATTGGACCAGACACCAGCTTATCACTGCTCTACAGACATATAGTATTTATCCTACAGTGCTCTACAGACATATATTTACTCTACAGTGCTCTACAGGCATTTATTTACGCTACAGTGCTCTACAGACATTTATTTACTCTACAGTGCTCTACAGACATTTATTTACTCTACAGTGCTCTACAGGCATTTACTTACTCCACAGTGCTCTACAGACATTTATTTACTCTACAGTGCTCTACAGACATTTATTTACTCTACAGTGCTCTACAGACATATATTTACTCTACAGTGCTCTACAGGCATTTATTTACGCTACAGTGCTCTACAGACATTTATTTACTCTACAGTGCTCTACAGACATATATTTACTCTACAGTGCTCTACAGGCATTTATTTACGCTACAGTGCTCTACAGACATTTATTTACTCTACAGTGCTCTACAGACATTTATTTACTCTACAGTGCTCCACAGACATTTATTTACTCTACAGTGCTCTACAGACATTTATTTACTCCACAGTGCTCTACAGACATTTATTTACTCTACAGTGCTCTACAGACATTTATTTATGCCCACAGTTTAGTAAGTAGATTAGTAGTTCGTCTGAAACAGGGGTGGAGCACCTGATTCGTGAAGAGCGGGCGTGGGTGTGGGACTGGCTGAATGAGAGGTCACCCAAAAATCCACACCGGCTCTCCGTGGATGAGGTTCCCTACCCTTGGCCTAAAATATCAATGCGAAATGTATCATAATGCCGAAAAAGTTAGTAATCCGTTTAAATCTGGTGCGTCCTTATGTTTAATAAATATGTCAGAATTTAAACTGCAAGACGTACCACCACACTAGCAGTGTATTTTTACCTTGTTTATCCACGTCTGCTATTTTGTTCTGGCTGCTGAGCTGTCCCTCTGTTCACGACCAGCACAGTGCTTCACAGCAGGTGACGTGCTCCGCTAACGAAATTTAACAAACATAAGGATATACCAAATTTATACAGATTACTGACTTATCGGTGTCACAGTACCCTTCTCGTTAATATTTTAAGGGTACTACTAATTTGCTTACCAAATTTTTGGTGTAAGTAAACATCCATATAGTACCGAAAAGCTGACGACCAGACAAATGTTTGTTTGTTATCCAAAGCCCTGTTGATTATTGTACACATGCCACATAATAGTGATTATAACACTGTGTGATATCGTGGTGCTTTAAATTGAACCAAAAATAAGGAACATCTCCATGGTGCCCTTCAGAACAAGCGCTGGTAGCTGTTGTCATTTGGCAGATGCTCACTGCAGCTTTGCTCTGCGTTCCCCCCAGGACTCCGGCCACCGAACGATCTGACACCCGCAACACCGAACAGCTGCAGCCCCTGAGGTACCACTGGCCGAACCAGGTGGACATCCCGATGACCCAGCCGAGCAACAAGGTACCGTACCGGCAGTGTCGCCAAATGCAGGCCAAGAGGCCTGTGATTTGCCGCTTTACCTGGACGGCAGGTATCCTGAGAAGCATCTGTACTCTCAAAAAAAGCTGCTGAATGGCTGGGTGATGGCCATTCTCTGGATCTGCAAGGTTTAAACGTTCGCTGTTGGGTGTATTGACTGCATTTGCAAACACTGAATTTGCTACATTTGCCGTCAAATTTTTGCCTCAGGGAGAAACATGGTAGGATGTGGTGCATTATTCTGTTTCTTTCGTCAAAATCCAAACTATTTTTATGAACTTAATTTTTTCTATATTGCCAAAGCCAGCTTACTTCACGATACACTTTTTTCATTGTAATTAATTAATTAATTGAAATTAGGCTAATGCTGCCGATGACGTAACATTAAGAATACAGTCTAAAAAAAGAATACAGTCTAAAAAACAGGGAGATTTCATACCATAAACAGTGAGTAATCAATATTATTAATAAAGTTGTATCGGTTCGCATGAAATAATTTGTAGCCAATTTTTTTCGTGACAGTTAATGATGCTCCAACAATATGGTGCCACATCAGTGTGAAAACTAGGGGGCGATAAAACACAAGACGAAAAATATTAACCTGCAAGTTGAAACATTATGAGAGCACAGAAAGATGAATCAGTCAATATCGCACTCAAACGATAGACACCATTTTTCTGTTGTTGGGGGAACTGGCAAGTGGGCAACAGGAATCAGTGAATGTGTGCCTATTGAAAAGAGTTAAAGCTTAACTATTACATATTTCGGATTATTAGATAAATAAATCATAGCTTGCTTTTAACCTACCAGTCAACGTCCCTCTTTGTCCACTAGTGATGTACCGGTTACAAACGTGCCGGTTATTAAAGTGGGGCATGACGGGGGAAGAAACGATCCACGTTGCGGATTCTACACGACAAAAATTTCACTCGAACACAGAGAGCCCCTGAAGGTTATTCATTTCCCGCATGTGGACAATTATCAAACCGAGAAAGAAAAGCGTAACATTCGAGAAGGAAAAAAGACCATTTTAGCAAGGTATTATGATTAACGCTCTCGCAATTCTTCTTTCTATGCTCACGAGTTTCTTGTTTGTGCTCGAGAGTGGCGTATATACACACACGCGTGATGCTGAAAAATTCCAGTTTTTACTTTTCACCTTTTGTTTTGTCGCCCTCTAGTGTTGACATTGATGTGGCGCTATAGAGTTATAAACTGTTACCCCTGTTACTATATAAGTTACCCCTGGTTCTACAGTCGGTTCTGTAGGTTTGCGAGTGGTCATGTTTTGTATGTTATCCTTGGATTCTGCAGCATCGTTTTCTGTGATGAATCTCAGGCTTTCAGTCGGCGTGAGCTGGTGTTTCTCTGAATGCATGGTGCTGCTGTGAGCAGGAATTCACGCGTTTACCGTGTTAGCCAGAGCTAAGAGCCCTGTGCCTTCATCTGCCGTTTGTCTCGGTTTTATTTCAGAGTGATACCGGAGCTTTGTTTTTTCGGTAAAGCAAGTATATGTCCCTAGCTGTCCTTTACAAGTTCTCTTTCAATAAAGCCATCTGCCTACGTCTAACCATCGCATGTCATCCTTCATGCCCCACGTTACTCACCCACGGCACCAAAGCGTTGCAACTTGCCATGACCGACGTAGGGATACTGACTCTGTGGAGAATGCGATGGAAATGCACGCAAAATGCACTTGTGCGCTGCCGAATTTGCTAGGTTTTGAGGCTGGGTTTGACTAGACTAATTTCTATACCATTCACTAAAACTGTCATGTTACACTAATGGTCCCTGATGCTTAATTCTGAAAACAACGCTACTTGCTTAGACGTGCATGACTTGCATAGGCTGTCACTGTTCCTTGCTCTCTCTTTCTTTGCAAACAGGATGCCAAGCCTCCCCCTCCTAATAAGCCCCTTCCACCCGATCCAGTGTTAAAACAAACACAGGTAATTTTCCTACTGCCAACAGGGGACACTAGAGAGTCATAGCTTGTCATTATGCAAATATCAGTTCTGTTGTCTCTGTGAGAATTTTTCGCATTGCAAGTCTCCATGTTTTTTCCATGGTTGTGGTGTTACTTGTATGGAATATTTGCTATGTATTTGCACAGCAGTTCTGCAGACTGAGTGCGGTACTGCATCAATACTGCAGTTTAAAAGTTTTTTTTGGGTCCTTGATGACTCAGCAGTGCCACCACTAGGCAGAAGGGTGTACTGCAGGGCAGGATTCGGGATTCTGGGATACTTGTTTAAAATGCTGTATTTTCGGTTTGTTATTACTGGCTAGTGACTGAACAGAGCTGGTGTTTATTTTAAGGGTGGATTAATGCTCCAGCAGAGTGCTGTGCAAATTAAATTAGTAACATATGGGAGGCATTTTCTGCAAAAAAAATAAAATGAAAATGATAAAATGAAAATACATTCTCCACTTTGTAATTTAGTTTTCAAAGTCTATGTGCAAAAATCCTGCCAAAATGAAAATTAAAATGAAATTGCACTATGAAGCTGCAACTAAGAAGCTAACTAATGATTTTGTCATTAGTTTGGGCAACATGAATGACCACGTCCAAGAAACATAATGACGACGGAATCGGCAAACGCAGTGAGGAAGTGCAGCAGTGATCCATAGCTCCGCCCACTGCCCACTCCAGTTAACGTATATTTGCTTGTTGTGATCTTGACAATGAAAAAGCAAAGTAGGAAATGAAAAGTCAAATCGGAAAAAGAAAAGACAAAAATGTTTGTCAATGAAATGTTAAAATTTTTCCGGGATAGACTCCGGACCCCCCGCGACCCAATAGGATAAGCGGTTTGGAAAATGGATGGATGGATGGATGGATGGATGTTAAAATTTTTCATATGATTCATACATGAGTTGAAAATTTAAATGCAAAAGGTCCTATTTCATTAAAATTTTAATTTTGTGCATAGACCTTGAAAATTAAATGGCAAAATGGAGATTGTATTTTCATACCCCATTTTCATTTCACACTTTATGGACAATTAAATATTTTTGACATTCATATTTGATGAATGAAATTTTAAATTTAATAAAGTAAAAAGGATTACTTTGTCTAGGTTAAGTTTGTAGGAACGGTTGTAGGAATCATTTCTGTTCTGCAGTCATTTCTCAGCATATTAACGCTAAAGCACTTAACACTAACAGGCACTAATAACATGAAACGAAACTCATTCAGTAGGTTTCAGAGTGACAGTCTTGGAGTAACTTGTTAGTTACCAACAGACTAGTTGGTTGGCCTCATCTGCCTTTGTAGAGATGACCTCGTTTTCGGGACCACTGAGGTCAGGCACTCATTTTCTTTCTGTGTTTCCTGTTCTGTCTGCTGTTTCAGTCGGCAGGGCAACATCCGACCCCTCCGAACAGGCCTCTTCCCCCTGATCCCATTGCCAAAGTCGGAAAGGTACAGGCCGAGTGGGTCTGTGTGATCGAGTTTGAGTTGCTCAGCAAAGCATGGCTGTGTGTAATTTTGAAACATAATGACGAGCAACATCTATGATGTCTGGCCCATTATTTGAACGTCACTCCTGCCGTCGTTCCCGTGATTGAAATTCAGAGAGTATCCACAGTAGTGTCTGGACCAAGTCTGTCTGCGCTTCTGCGTCTGCGTTTGGGACGTCCTTTAAAACCTTCTGCCCTCACTTCCCACATGTCCGTTCGGGCTTAATGATGTCTTGTCTGAGCATTCTTACAATACGGCGCTGACTGTTAACATGAGATATCAGTACCGATTCCGCTTTCCGTCGATTACGGTGACGATCGCCAGTGAACGGATGTGACTATGGGCTGGCGTTGTCGAGCCTTGATTATCTTAACAACGGGTAGCTGCTTGAGCAGTGCCTGACGTCGCTGACTCTTACGGACAGCGTCACATATTTGAACTAGGACGCATCATGAGAAGTTTACATACAGTGCCCCCCTCCCCTGCCCCTCCCCCCTCCCCTTTCAGTCACCCACAGTCCAAAAATACTAAATGGAAAATTGCAGAAATAAACAATTCATAAGTTTTATATTTTACACCTTTCTTAATAGCGTGATGTCATTTCGCGCCAACCTCCCTGGGATGTAAATTATCCCTCTGTCCACTGTATCCGCACTGCATATGCTACTGGCCAGTTAGTCACGTAGCAGCTGTCATGGTAATAGCAGTGCTCGCGTTCACGTAACCTCTTTTAAACCTTTTTTTTTTAAATAAAATACATAAATACTTATAAGGACTTGGCCAGTGGTCCTTAGTTTTCTAGGGTATGAATGTGTAGGAAAAACAGTATATATAGTGTTTGGTCAGATCTGTGGTTTCAGGCGTCCGCTGGGGGACTGGAGTATATTCCCTATGGATAAGGAGGGGCTACTGTATATATTTTTACATTTTACATATTCAGCAGCAAAGGTGGGTAATTCAGGTCCAAAGTGTACAAATCCAGACGAAGATTTTGTTCCAACCAACCAGTTGAGTATAAAGAGTCACAGTCACAGAGTACTCGACTGGTTGGTTGGAACAAAATCTTGGTCTGGACTTTTACTCTCTGGACCTGAGCTACCCACCTCTGTTCAGCAGATGCTTTTGTCCAAAGCGATGTACCAACAAGGCAAATAGGTCAATGCAAACATACATGCTATTGAACAGTCGACTAGGTAGAAGTGCAGCTAAACTGAGCTGCCGATGAATGCCCAGGTACGAGTGTCAGCAGTCCTGGGGCAGGAGCTGCACAACGACATCTACTGTTCATTGAGTCTAATATGAAATTTCCTGCTGTTTCAAGACAAGCGGGCCTCAAATTAGTCACCACTGTCATTAATCTGGCATCCCCAGTCTGTGACAGGGGTTCTTCACTTCCTGGGTGTGTCTCCCAAACTGGCGTGGGCACATTGTGGGCTGTAGTTGAGCTGAGCCAGGCTGTCGTCCACCACATTGCTGGGAGGGGAAGCCGATGTTGCAGGACGTCCCCCTGGTTGGACTCATCACCTGCTGTCACTGTGTCTGTCACTCGTCTGCTGTTTCAGCTGACGGTGGAGCGCCCAGCACCTCCGAACAAGCCTTTGCCCCCTGACCCTGTCCTCACAGGCAGCCAGGTACCAGGGAGGTGGAAGTGGGGGGAGGGGGGAAGTGGGAGTCTGTCTTTCGTACTTGTAGTGCCCTCGACGTATTTGCGTCTGAGGAAGACACTTGGCATGGATGAGGCCTGTTGTAGGTACGTCGCCGACGTTTCTTTCCCATTTCAGACTCGCGCGCCCGAAAAACCGCCCCCTCCGAAGAAGGCCTTCTCTGCTGAGACCTGCTCACAGCCCCCTGCTGGAGTCCCCGGGGCGTTTCCCACGGCAGCAGGCCCCTCCCAGCAGGCAGATGGTGTGTCTTCGGGTCCCACCTACGCACCACGCGTCGCAGTCGTTCCAGCCAGGTCCGTCCGTCGAAAACGATTCGGAAGCAGCAATCCTGTGTCTGTCCATGCAGACCGTGTCTGTGTCAGAGCATGTTAGACTGTGTCAGGCAGTGTCAGCGTGCTAGAGCCTGTCAAAATATGTTAGATTGAGTTAGAGCACGTTCAACTTCTTGTGCTTCCTTTGTTTAGACGACCTCCACCTCCGCCGACTCGGACTTCGCAGCCGATTAAGTCTCATTCGCCTCCACCCGTTTAACAAGAAGAGAAGCAAGGCATGCTGGGAATTCTGAAACCTGGGCCCGTCGGCACAGTTTGCACTAATTCTGTGAGAGACCTGCACAGGGATGTTCTTGTACTTCTCAGGTCCTCGCTCATTAGCTCCCTCCGATTTCAGCAACGGACACCCTTTTGCAGGAGGTTTACTAGATTAGGGAGTGGTAGAGGTTGGATTTTTGCAGCCATGACTGGATTTAGGAAACTTGCACTCGGCCTCCTGCCTAAAGCAATGTTCACGTTAAGAAACACCCCCTTTAAACTTCCACATGTTTATGTAGCTTTTATGAGGAGCATCTCTCGTGGTATGGAAACCATCATGGAGAAGGTGTTTGACAAGGAGGAGAAAGTATGGCATAGATTCAAATCACCAAGAAGGCAAGCGTTGAGGACCTCGGGACGGCTTTGCGTAGGACTGAGATGAAGATGGTCAGGAGAGACCAGAGCATGTTCCTCTTCAGGTGGCCATGTGCAGATCCTTTCCCTGCTTCTCCGTCAGCACTGTGTTTAGGATAACGGATATTTAGAGATTTCACCTCATTTCCGTAACGTGGTGATGTAACTATGACAACATTTCAGATGAGAGCTTTTCCACTTTGAGGGAAATTAAGAGCATTACAATCAGTTTGACCGGACTGAACATACACTTTCTTAATATATAAAGCTGAAACATGAACAGGTGGCTTTGTGAATGTTGTGTATTATCCCTGTAAGGGCAGACAGCGGACCCGAATGTAGATTTGAGAAGGGCATGTGGAAAATGGGGGGAAGCAAACTCCTGAACCTTAACTTGTCTCACGGCAGAGGAAGTTCCTTATCTGAAGAGGACGCGTCATAATTTGTACAGGATTCTGAATGATTAGTTTTTACACTCATTCATATGTATATATAGATCATGAGGATGGATGCAAAGATGGTCTTGAAGGTATTTTTATACCGCATCATCCGCTCTACCAGAGGTAACTAGCTTCTCTCTTTGACAGTAGTAACAAATCTCATGTACTGATGCTGCTTTTTAACTTATTCTGATGCAAAGAAACGTACAGGGGGAAAGAAGGTCTTTGCCCAAAGACAACAGAAAAGGCTGAAACGTCAAACGTTTCCCTGTGACACGTCAAAGCGATGGAACATGCTCTGTTGTCAAAGCAACTGTCTATAGATTTTGCTTTAGTTGTATGTTTACTACTGTACTGATGCCAATATATGTTGCGAATGTTTGAAAAACGTGGCACCACCTGGGTTTGACACAGAAAGTCTGGTTGAAAGGAAGCACTTTGATCAAATAATGAACTACTAATTTGTATCACTTGACCTTCTGATTGAATGCTAATGCTGAACACCAAGCATGTTTGTAAACAAATCCATCACTTCTGAATGGGTTATGGCACCATGTTATAAAGCTTACTTACTTCTCATAGCTTACTGGCACTTAGTCTAGTAAATCTGCCTGTACTACAATCTGTACTACATTCCCATTTTAAGTCCCACTACACTACACTAAATATAAATTCATTTTGGCTGATATGCTGTGTCAATTTTGTGCTAAATTTCCCATCTGAAATCCTGATACTGGCTTCTTTACAGCTTCGGTGGTTTAATCAGCCGTGATTAATGGCCGAATGCTCATTTTTAGAGGAGAAAGTCATTCAATACAATACTGGCTAATTAGGAATCGTAACTGGTGGGTTTCTGAGAATGAGGAGTCAAAGCACCTACAATATGATTTTCATGAAAAGTTTGGTACCACTTTACAATAAAACTCCTTTTACCACTTGTAAATGGTAGTAACCATCATTAATAAAAAGAAAAGCGTTATAACTTGTTTAAAATGATCTATTGATAATGTACAAAGTGTCACAACCTAATTAATAACCAGATTCTAAACCATTCATAAACACTTTATATGGGGAACCCTATTGGAAAGTGGTGCCGAAATATTTTTTTTTAAGATTGCTTACTAAAGTCTATTTTTCCGGTAATTAAAAAGGAATTGCTGTGAAAGAACATGGGAGTGTCCTTGTCTTTTTTAATGACACACTTTCACGCTCACAATATTAGAATCAAGGCTTTTAATTTTTTTTTTTCCTTAATGTTTTTCCATCAGAAACATTTTAAAATATATACTGTTAAAAACATACTTAATTTTCTTATAAGTCCATAATGTTATTAAAAAGATTTATAATGGTTTATCCTGAGCAGTTCTGCAGAGAATTGCAGTAGATTGTATACTTGTGGTAAACATCCTGCATTTTTGTAGTATGAATGCAGCAGAAATGTCCTGAAGGCACAGTAATCGTCTTGAGAGGTCGTCTTGTTGCGCTTATCTGCAGGCACTCGAGCTTCGTGGAGCTTCCACTTTACTCCTGCGAGACTCTCTAGGCTGCCTTCAGTTCTACCTCCACAGGGTAGTGGTCACTCACATTCAAAGCCTAGATGATGAAGGATGTTGGTTACAAATGGACTTTGGTTTTAACAACGATGCATTTTGTTGTACATAGATTAACATAAAGTATTAGGACAAGTGAATGGGATTTTGGGATTTGTGGGAGTCGTGACGGGACGATTACCGTTTCTGCAGTCAGGCCGAATGCTTCTTGAAAGTTGAATGGCATGGCTGACTTTGGCACTATGGAATCCAGCATATTTTTCCCATAAACCACGATCCTGGAGGGAATGGATACGGGCAGAGTTGAAACTTTATGCTTCGCCATTGTAACTAGCTTATGAATTACATACACTGGGTTGCCAACTTCGATCAGCTGGCTGGCTTGAGATGTTCAGCCTCATAAATGTCCTTTATGTCTGCACATGTGTTTACATCTATGTAACAGTTTTATTACCTTGTAAATACTCTGTAAGACCTGCAAACTACCCCAGCGCTTTTGATGTAGCTAATATAGGTTTATAATGGAATAATACTGATTTTGCCGTAAGATTTTTTGCGTGCGTGTCTGAAAGCGTGTGTCACGTCAGATGCGTGAGAGTTGGCAGCCCTGCGTAAGAAGTAATAATATGGCTACAAAAAAAAAACAGATAGGGGAGGATAAAGCACAAAGTGAAAAATATACATCTCCAAGGTTTAACGTTCCATGTGCGTGAATTTCCGACTTGAAACTTGCGAGCACAGAAAGGAGAATTGCGTGCGCGTCCATCGTACTAATTCTCAATCATTCTCAGATGTTATGTTCTTCCTTCTCAATTTGATAATTGTCCGCATGCGCCAGGTAGATTACCTCTGGGGGGCTCTCTATGGCCACGTGAAATTTTTGTGCTTGAGTTTTGATGTGGGGGTAGTTCTAACATGCTGGGGGCGGGCTCATGGTCATTTCTGTCAGTGAATACTATTGGCTGATGACCCCTGTACCACATGCTCATTAAAAACAGCAAACGCTTTACTATTTACTATTAATGAAATTATAATTATACGATAGATAAACCGTGGTTTGCTTCTAACCTAGACACCCACCGACGTTCCTCTTTGTCCGCTAGTGATGTGTCTGTCGGTCGCGAACGAATTTACATGAATCATTGGAGTCGGCTCCCGTCTGAAGCAATTTTTTTTTTCCTTTTTGTTAATTAATACAAGACAATAATAGGGTGATCTTTTCACCACACTGGTCGGCCTCGGGCCACTATGCACTGACTGATCCTGGTGTTTTGCACAAAACCAGTAATCATCAGCCTATAGCGCTTGCTGACAGAATCAGCCCCGCCCCCAAACTGTCAAAACCGTGTCAAAACTCAACCACAAAAATTTAACACGAGCACAAAGAGCAGCTGAAAACAATCTACTTGGCGCCAGACGATATCTATAAAATCGAGACGCAAATAAACATTCATCAAAGACAGAAGACTGTTATGATAATATTATGATACACGCGCACGCAATTCTTCTTCCTGTGCTCGCTAGTTTCATATTTGACTTTGTGAGTTGAATATTTACGCACAAGAAATGTTCAAACTTGCAGATTTTACACTTTGTGTTTTATCACCGTCGAGTTTTCACATGGACGTGACGCCACACCACGACCTAATACTGATATGTAATCCAGTACTACTGTGCTGGACATTCATCCACCTGTCATAGGTGTTGTCATTTCCTGTGTTAGCAGTGGTGTCCACATCATCCCCAATCAACCAGTTGAAGTTCACATCACTGCGGATTCGGATCTTTTTCATCTTCCCCTTAGAGAGATAGGCACCGTCCGCGTTGAAGTCCCCAAGGATCATGATGTTCTGAAAGAAGCATCGACATGAAAATGCTGTCCACAACCAAACGGCCGAATCTCTCACGATATATATCTACATCAAAAGCACTTCCTTCTTCCGATACAACTGAAATACACAAATAATGTCAAGACTTTGTACAGAATGAACCAACTCCCATTGCTCTCCCAGGAAGATGATGATTGATGATTTTGAAAACAGGAAATGATAACAGAGAAGAAGCGCAGTAGCTTAGTTAGTTAACTTCTCCCTCCAGGCTATGGGTCACACCTACATCAGTTTCCCACTTTTCCCTGACAGCCACAGTGACGTCATACAGCTCGTCTAGCTCCTTAAATGTGTCTTCTGGCTTTGTGTGCACTGGGATGAGAACCAGGTCCTTCAGTTCTGCACAGGAAGCACGTGGAGACTGGTTAGTGTTAGAGCAGATCGGTGGATTTCCCGCGCTGTACGCGATGCAGAGAGCCGGCCGCCTAGCCTGCCGGAAGCTTACTTGTTTTCAGGCAGCGGAAGCGCAGTATGTACGGCTCTCGGGCAAAGGCGTCCTCGTCTCCCGCCTGGTTGTCCTCGTACTGGTAGGTGTCAATCACCTTCACCATGCTTTCTCTGTTAAAAACAAAACATCATTTGACACTTCCCCCAGTCGATCTATATCAATAATGACAAGAAAAGCCAGAATAATTAATAAATACCTCACAGTTCCGTGTTACCTTCACAAGGTGGAATAGAAAATGGATGGATTTGAGATATTTTCTGCACCCCCTTGTCCTATTTAGGGTCACAGGGATCTGGAGCCTATCCTACACTCTCCAGAAAAAAAGGGTAAAAATTTGTACCTTTGCTTGTCCCTGGGGCTGTAGCCTTATAATTGTAAGGTACAGAAGGTACAGAAATGGACTCTGAGGAACATCCCAAAGGTACAAACAGCGGTAATGTACCATCGAACAGCATTCTGTTCCTCAGAATCCATTTCTGTACCTTAAAAGGTACAATTACCTACAGCTAAGGGTACAATTGGCAGACCCATTGAGGGTACAGGCCCACTGACAATCAAAGGTACAAATTTTTACCCTGTTTCTGAGATTGCGGAAGCTACAGGGAATAACCCAGGATGGGGTGCCAGCACATTACAGGGCACATCTATTCACTATTTGATAACTCCAATTTGACCTTAATTATTAATAGTATTATTATGATCGATATTGTTACTATTATTAATAATGGTGTTATTGTATTAGTAGTAGTACCAGTAGAAATAATAATAATAACAATAATAATAATCCATGCATTTTCTATACCCACTTATAATTTTTAATAAAGGACAGTGAAATGATTACCTGTAGAGGAACATGTACTGCTCCTTGTAGGTTTTGCGTCCCAGTCTCATGCTCACCGTCATAGTGTAGGGTTTGGCTGGATTGGCTCTGCAAACATAGTACACAAAATCTCCAGTAAGAAATGCAAGGAGGTAGATGCTCATTGTTTAATGCATATTACTATTGAATGATGTGCCACGCCCCCATCGTACAGCTCATCACAATGTGACTGCTTCTCCGTTGATCTCAAGTTTCAAGTTTTGGCTTTTTGTGTTCAGCAGACATTTCTTTTTGTATGCCTTGGGTGTTTAATACTCTATTGCAATGTAACAATGTTATACATTTTAAACGCATTCTAGACATCAAATTATAAATGTTTTTAATTAGCATTAATTACAATGTATTTAAGAATGACTTTGTTATGTTTAGAACTACAATTAATTAACATGAAAGAATACCTGAAATAATTTGGGACAATGTTTAATGTTACCAATACTGTTGAAGTATGTGAAGGACATCGTTAAGCTGTAATGGGAATGCCTATTAACTGGCAAATAAAACTCATCTGTGCGGAGCACTGGCCATCTGGTGGTTGTTAAAAGGATGTTTTACATCTGAAGTAGGAAAAGGAGCAGTTTCAGATGCACACTTGGGAGCCTCTAAAATGCTTTGTGAAAACGTGACTTTATGTCCTAAAGCAACTACTTAGGAAATCCAGATTTCTCTGGATTCATGCCAAATGCATGAAACTATAACCCAAAGAAAGTACTATAAAATTCAAATTCTTTTTAGTCTCCATAGAAATTACAGGAAAACAGCTTAATGGGAATTTTTTAACTGATGTACCCAAACAACAACTTAGGAAAACTAAAGCAAGTGATACTGTTTTTAGCCCTCCCTAAATAAATGTGTATGTTTATATTATATATGTTTGCTATTGCCCTCCCACCGCCCCGCAGTAAAGCGCCAGCCCTCCATCCAATATTTAGACTATTTTAACCGTCACGGTGGACTGAACATGAAAATTAGTAATAAAACCTTAAACAGAATTGCAAAGCACAAACAATATGGACTTAACATGACAGTCAAATTTTACTTGGTACTTATAACATTCAGATAGGAATGTTTACTTATTGAGCTCTTCCAGGAATTTCTTCATGGCCTTTCCTTTGGTGTCGACCACCTCGAGGATAACGATGATGTCATATCGCGACACAATCTGGGCGACAGGACACAGGAAATACAATGTTACCAAATTTCCATGCGTGTCGTAACCGATACCACAACCGACGCATGCCAAATATAAATGTTCGTCGTATTTAATAAGAATTTTTTTGATGCATTGACATACATTTTTCTAGGTCTATTCTTATGTGATTATTTTCCCTACTCACCTTTATTAAAGTGGAAAGGGTATTTTTGTCCGCCACTTTGTTTTCCCCAAATCTTTGCACGTTAAAGGATGCCACTTTCATTATGACTATCTGAAAAAGAAAATAAACGAAAATAATTTAGCTTACATTTGCTAAGAATATTAGGTCACATGTAGTTTATGTCAGCCACCCCCTCCAGGAGAACAAGAGCTGAACCGCGACTGAACATTAGATAAGAAAGGCGGGTTGCGGGAGACTTGCAGACATGGTTCGTCATTCTCTCGGGAGGAAATGTGGACAACAGCAGCCGGAACGTCTGCTGTGTGGAATTCGGTGGCCCATTATAAAACGAAAAAATTACGCAGAGAATAGGGAGTAAGTACCAGAAGAACGCAGATAAGAACAAATAAGCGAAACCCAAGAAAACCTTTAATTTGCTGTTTTACCTGGGCAGTGTGTTTTTCGAATTTTGGAGGAAAAGATAGGAACAACTAATCCGATAAAAACTACACGTACCTGTTGCATCAAACTCATTCCGCAGAATGAATGCTTAAAGACCATTGTAGAATGAACAAGATACTAAATAAAAATAAAGATCCCATTTTACATACGAACTGAACTGGGGACGAGGATGTAAGCATAAAGCGCAAAGTGGATTTTGTATGTTCATGTGGGGAAAAAATTAATTCTGTTAGTTTAGGCATCGCCACGGATCCTCTAACTTATTAATTTTGGATAAAAACTTAAAAGCAGAAATATCATTTTAAAATAAGCAGAAATAAGCGTCACCACACTTTACATTGCACACTTTAAAAACTTTAAAGCAGAAATATCATTTTAAAATGCAGAAAAAAGCCTGACAAAGCGCGACCGCTGAGGGTGACCGCAGACTGCGGAAACCGCTGATCTTTGCTTCTCACGGTGTTACATGCCGCTTTAGTATCGACATATCTACAGTAAAAAGAGATAGCGAGTACAACAAACAAAGCACGCAGCGCAGAACTGTAGAATAGTTGCACCCTAATTAAATTACAATCAAAAATCAATTTCAAATGAACAATATGAAAAGCAACTTCATATTCATAGCTGGTTTTCAGATTCACCTACTATTTTTTTAACTATTTGCTCAGTGCCTTGTTAATATGGATTCGTCACTGTTTGGTATTTACAAACGCAATATTTGGAGGCTCATTGGTGGACAAAAAGCAATGAACACAGATGTAACGCAAAGCCCTTACCTTTTCCAGGGGTCCAGCAAACAAACTGACAGCTCCAGTGCCACCACAAAAGAACGCAAATAGATGCCCGGGATCTCACGAAGTTTCCTCCTCCCCTATAGGCCAAGGCTCTACCTTATTGGTCGAATGCATAGACGAGGCGAAAGTCCGGCACCCAGCAAACAATGAAGGCAAAACAAAAACAAAACCGACCTGCAGAACAGGAAATAGACTGCAGGCCGTTTCTATTCTCATCAAAATTGTAATAGGATTCTCCTCGAATAAGTTATTCGAGTTGAAACAATACAGGTGGTTTCCAATAGGCCTATAAAATGACATGTCGAAAGTAAAACTTTATAATAAGTAATAAGAAGTTAATAAGTTTATAATGTTGATAAGAACTTTACAGTAAGTTAATAAGTTAAGTGTTAACTCCATGATTGAATCGTATATTTAGAGACAAATAACACGCGCGCACACACACACGTTTGTGTTCATATCTTTGTGGGGACTTTCCATTCATATACATAGAAACAACCTTATCCCCTACCCAGCCCTAACCGTAACCATAAGTAACCAAAGACGTTTGTAGGGATTTGTAGTCTTTTGAGTGCAGTAACAGATTTTTATAAAATTGAATTTCTCCTTGTGGGGACCGAAAAGGTGGCACCCACGATGTCAAAATAACAGGTTTTTATCACATTGTGTGGATATTTGTTCCCCACAATGTAATATATACATGAGCCCCCCCCCCACACACACACACACAACCAATTTCTCAGAACCATGTACCCCATAAATGAGTGTGGAGCTTATCCCAGGAAGCACAGCGCACACCGCAGGACATAACAGGCCATTAAGCAGACATTTTTCGCACGAGCTTCTTTGATTGAGCGCCTTTGTTTTTATTTTATGTCTCCTTTGTGGGCGCAGTTTCCTTTCAACCGAATGCAGCTGGATGTTAGTGCCACTTCAACAGCGAGTCATTTCCCCCCAGAAAAGAAAAATAAAGCCTAAATCCAATGCTTGTCAGTTATTCAGTGGAAATGAGAGCATGTCTCTACAGGCTATGGTATCAGTCCGATGTGTTTATACTTTTTTTTGCTAGGCATCCATCTTTGTGCTTGTTTTCACATTATAAGGCTTTACAACTCTGTGGGGCGTAACGGCCCTGAATGCATCTTGCAAAGACATAGTCACTACTTTCACTACAGATACACGTATCTCATTTCGGAGTATATAAGAATACCTGTACAACAAAAATGGTTTGTGATAGCTGGACATTTAAACAAATAGAAATGTCACTGGAATGTTAATTTGGTATTTGTGTGGAGTAACCATTGAAAGCATGATAAACTGGATTAGATAACTGGAAATTTAAACTTCAGGTTCCTTGCATAGGTTAATGATTAATTTGCCTAAGGGTTACTTTTTTAAAAAGTCTTTTAAGAATGAACACATGTAACTGGCTACTGTAAATTAACCAAATAAACCACCTTTCTGAAGAATTCTTCAAAGAAGCTCCTTGCCTGTCCACTAAAATGTATTTTTGACGGATTGCTTTACAGGTATTGCTTTACCGTAACTGTGTTCTGTGCTTCCCTTAAATAAAACCCAATGTTTTGGTGCCGCACCATGTCCCGCATCCGCAACAATAAACAATACTAGATTATAATGTAAATATGTAGGTGATTATAGTCCGTAGACAGTAATAATCTACATATATTTATATATACAGACGCTTCTACTTCCGAATGTTCCGAATGGCCGTTCGTAGCTTGAAATGTTCGTAAGTTGTTTTTCATGGATGCTGGGAGTACGCACGCTACGCTGCTGCGCGGTGGGAGTAGTGGCCAGAAGTCGCACTAGGCGGAATTGGCGTGCAAAAAAAAAAAGATGTTGCAAACAGGAAACGGGAGCCTACGGAACAAAGTTTGGATTTACAGTCCGCTTCGTTTGTGTTTGAAAGTTCGCAAGTTGAGGAGCGCCTGTTCTATATATATATATAGAGGCGCTCCTCAACTTGCGAATATATATAAACAAACTGACATTCATACACAAGGATGTTTTTCTTAGTGATGGTGTTTCACATAGAAATGTACATATTTGCATAAATGTAGCTGCACATTAGCATAGCAATTGGGAATGTGATAGTTTTCCAGTAAGCACACCAACAAACTAATGAACTAACTTATTCATCAATTGATTATGAAAATGTGAAAATGAGAGACAATTTTAAAAATGCTGTACAGGGACAGCACAAGTATACGTCTCTGCAGGTAATTTCAGAGAGTTAAATGACGTTCTGGAGAGTTGTGTGAAGTCGATGATTTGATAAGGGTTTAATCCGTTCTCTTTCCTTTTAATTTGAAATGGACATTAGTGATGTAATTGTGTAGTTTTACTTTTATAATATAACTAGACGTATTACAGTGTAGTGCAGTCATATTAAAGTCGAGCCAAATTGTGTTAAGCTCTTTATTTCAATGCAAATATTTAAACATGTCATCTGATCTCTGTCAAAACATTTCAGGAAGCTCAAGCATGCATGAATTGACAAAGAAAGTCACAAACACAGCAGCATAATCGGGCGTATCTGCACTTTACCTTTAAAAATGGAACAGACTCTTTTCAAGGTGTCTATCTTAGCAATAGCAGAACATGGCTATATAGTGAACCAGCAGACTGAAAGAATGCTTTAATTATGGTCACCTGACTCTCCGAAAATGGATAGCAAGCCACCCCGTGTAACAAGACTCCAAAACAGGCATTCTACCCTCCCTTCCCCCACCCACAAAAAAATGCAAGTGTCTGCAGGGCAGTTTCGGCAGGGAAGTTTCTGCAGGGGATCTTGCAGCTCATCAGTGGCCAACCAGAGGTGATAACAGTCTATGGCTGAAATAGACAAGAAATCTGCCTTGAGCATCAAAGGATCCCATGAATGACCTCTGGTCACCTCAGCATTTCGCCATCAAAGCGGTTTTGAGATAAAATGAAGGAACTAATGAAACGTGTTTATAGCTTTTTAATAAAACATTTTCAGGCAAAAGACTTTAATCTCTATTAATGATATTGTATTAGATACACTCGTTCCTAGATTGCAGTACTAAGTGTTTAGAATGTGGTACTAGAGATATGTTTGTTGTTTAAAACTTATAACAGAAATCTATACTAAGATACATGCATTCCGCTGTGGAAAGCTGAGCAAAAGTGCTACTGTTTCTTAAGTTGTTTACATTTTTGACGCAGATATAGAAATTCTTTGTCTTTCGAAATACCTCTTTTCATTGTTTCTTGTAACACAGATGCCGTTCCAAAGGGATGGATTTGCTGCCAGTGGGAACTAATCGACCTGTTGAGTGGATTAGGGACAGGTGAGGGTGTGTGAGTTTGTGGTAAGAGGTTTTCATCACACGTTGGATTAAAGACCATTTTAGGTGTATCAGTAATTAGTTTCTCTCATGATATGTTGCACAATAAACGACTGAATAGGCTTACATTTATTGAGACGGGCGGAACCAAGGTTTACAGCCAGATGTTCCTCATGGAAATATTATATGATTATGATTGTGAGTTGGTTGGTTACAGTCTGTCATAATCAGCAGTGTGGGGAACATTTGGTTTCCCAGTAAAGTAAACCGGCAGTGGAGACAGAGTGATACCAGGCACAGTATGGAGTAATCACACCAGTCAAATGAACAGGACTTTGGGGGTCAGACATGCTTGGGAACAGTACTGATTGGCTGGTTTGAAAACATTACCAGACTGTCCATTTGATGTTACACTGAACTCTGTTGCTGAAAACAAAGGGGAACATGCTAACTCGTTTGAGACAACATCGTCCGAGTGTGTGTATGATCGCAGCAAGGCAGACACGACATCTGCAAGTTCACACGCGTCTCCCCTTGGTATTTAAAGCATTTTACCAAGAAATTCTGGCACAGCTAAAAAAGAAATGTAGGCTACAGGGGTGTTTATCGCTAAAAATAAGCCGCTATAGTCGGTAGTAGAGAACACGTGATTTAGCGTCAGTACGTCATGCGTCCTGACAGTTGATCTGGGTCCTATGAGTGGACGTCCATCAGGAGGACACATCATGACGGATACATTGAGGTGTCACTCTAAAGTGAAACTTCGCGCACACTTCTGCATCAGTGCTGCACTGAGAGAGTTTTGTTAGTTGTTGGATTTCAGCGTTAAGTAATAGAACCTACCAGAAAGAGGAAAAGTTGTCCTTTTTAGGAACATTTTGAAATCATACCACAAACAGCAAATTAATTTTTGTATAGCGCGTTATCACAACATTACATCGTCTCAAAGCGCTTTACAGCATCCCCACCCAAAGCCCCCAGTGAGTAAGCCATAGGCGACAGTGGCAAGGAAAAACTCGCAAGAAGGAAGAAACCTTGCGAGGGACCAGACTCAAAGGGGGAGCCCATCCTCCAGGGGCCGGTAGGGAGAGTCAAATAGGAGAGATGGTTAAGTGCCAAGTCACACTGTCCAAATCGCAAGATTTGAGAAATATCACCACACAGATGTTCTTTCTTCTAGTAAAGTAGGGTGAGCAGATAATCCAAGTCAGGGAGGACGCTTTGAACTAATTCAGGTTTTACAAACTACTTTAAAACTGAAAGACTCCTAGGAGTTCTTGGCCAAATAGTTATTCTTGCACTTTGACTGGTTTGATTCCTTGATTGTAAGACTTATCTAGCTGTGTCATATTAACATTGCACCTGCATGATTTTAGAAGGTCCTTTTAATTGAAATCTAAATATCGGTTTCCTTACTTTAAATTCATACTATGGTACATTTACAACAGCGCCCACAAAATCTCATTCTGAGATGGTGCTATAACAATTTCAATCCACCAGATGTCGCTGTTTAATTTTGATGATAATCGCGGGAGTAAAGTGTCACGACACAGGTCGTGGAGTCCCGCTGCCTAGCAGAGGTAGGCCCATAAGTAAATAAAAAAACAGTAAATATAATAATAATTGGCTAACTTTATTGGATAAATTCTCTTTATGCCTCCCTCAGCTTGCGCTCTGTAGGTGAGAGCAAGCTGGCTGTGAAGGGCAGGCACCCATAGCAGCACCCAGGGAGGTGGGGGGTTAAGGGCCGTGCTGAAGGACCTGCCGATGTGCCAAGGCCGGGCTTGAACCATCCACCTCGGGGGGGGGGGGGGGCTACCATCAGCCCACTGGGAAACCTTCTTCTCTAAATAGGTTTTGCATAATTTGCAGCAGTGCTCTGAGTTACTCTCCTGTTGTCTCGTTGAACTGGCTCCAATCAAATGCTGTCCACAGGATGTGGCATCGCTTCGCAATATTATGTAATAGACTTCCTTCCCTTTCCCTTCAGAAATTCCCCACTTTGACAGAATCAAAGCAATCGCAGGCGACCAGGTCTCCTCCATCAGGCTTGACAGACGTCGTCCACTAGCAGTTCTTCATTTGCGACAAATGTTCCTCTCCGAGATCCAAGCACCTCGAATTTAGATTTGTCTGCCCTTAACACTTATTTCCAATCACTCACCCACCCCAGCCCCATCCAGCGACTGTGTCGTTTTGCCCATTTTAAATCGTGATCTTTATTGGCCGATGGGTTTTTCTTTGTAACGCAGAAGGTCAGCATCCCAGAGTCTCCCCTTCACTGGTCAATGTGAGGCTGGTGTCCTGTGGGTTCTGTAAAGCTGCCAGTTGAGGACACATGAGGCGTGTGTTTCCTCAGACCAGAAACTGATGTTTTAACCTTCTGTGCAGTTGTGCAAAAGCCACAACTCAATATTAGCTCAATATTAACCTAGATAGTCTCCTTGCAAAATGTTGTTCTGCGTATCCAAAACAAACAATTGTTTTTAAAATCAGGATAGAGAAGTGCTGCTTTCTTGTGGGGTTTCAGTTGCGTGAATACTTGTGTGTTACTTCTGAAATTATCTTTCAGCAGACAGAAACCCCCCCCCCCCTCCCAGACTAAAAATCACTTTTTCAGTTCACATGTGCCTGTGCTGAGCTCAATGGATCTATACTTTAAAACCGAGGACCCATCCGATTTAAGTGCATGTAAATATGTCTCAGTAGGAGCACGTTAACAGGACAGTGACAGCATATGTAAGAGTTTGGTTTAGAGCTGAATCAAGGTCTCTAAAAGGAAGCACGGAGAGGAAGTGGTACATCTACATATAATTTCTTCTTCTGTCATCAGAGTCCTCAGACGCACTGATGTATCACACAAGGTAGCGGCATAAAGCAAAAAACCAGCCAAGATTAGGCACTGCCCTACACATGTATCTGGGGTCCATCAGCATGTCGTGCTGGAGTGAGGCGAGCTTCAGTGCTGTCCTGCTGGGGCTCCTGGGACTCTGCTGGGGGAGTCTCTCTCCACGCATGTCTTTCTTCATTGGTGAGTTACCGTGCAAACCTGCCGATTCTTTTTCTTAATATTTGAGTGCCGAACGATGAACGGGGCCAGATCATTCAACGCAAAGATGCGACACATGGAGAGACGAGTTTAGTCCTTTATTGTTGGGGGTGGAGCATAAGAGACAAATTATATTTGTATAATTATATTTATATTATAATTATTAGCCGGTATTTCACTTATTTTTATTTATACTGCGAAACAAAATGAAACGTTACTTTTTGAATATGCAAAACTTCAAAGGGAGGGGGATGAGAGTGAGGGAGAAAAAAAAATAGAAATGGACCGATCCACATTTTTTTAGTTCCGATCCCATTCCCATGCACAACTTCCAATGCCGCTACGGATTACGATACAAGAGCTCTTTTAATTTTATATTTAATATAATGTATAATACACGTATTTATACATTATTAATATTTTAAACTAATAAATACAGAACCATTTCCAGAAGAATTCCCACTTCGTTTGTATATCATGTTTTTGAGGCATTTTGCAGTTTAGTTTGAATATCTTCCAAACGAAGATACACAAGTGGCGAATGCTTAAAATGACCCACGATTTTTTTCTCTCTCTGGCAACAGTGGTATGTACACTTCGTTATGATAGCAGCCTCTCAAGCTGCATCGAGCGCGCAAAACAGCCCTGGCTAGCCGCTCCCAAATCATACTTTATTTTTCTTTTGTCATATTAATCGTGGTTTCTCGCACAATCGCGTGCGCTTTGTGTAGCGGGATTTAAAACCAAACGCTAATTCCACCTCTCAAAACTTTTTGCAACTTTTTTCTTTTCTTTTCTTTTTAACAAAGATTGATAATCACTGCGCTACTAGTTGTTGTTAAAACTACTACAGCTACATCTAATTATAATAATACAAAAACAGAGAAAGGGCATGGTATTCCAGAGGGGACACTGTCCCTTTACGCGTCAGAAGTCATGGGTTCAAAACTTAACTATATTTTATTATAAAACAACATTTTATTATACGTTATGGGTTGTGTGCCCCCCCCCCACCCCCACCAGCACCACCACCACAATTCAAGGGCCCTTGGCAGCCAAACGCCCTCAATAGGGTCAGGGGCCCTTGTAGGCAGAGGATCAAAGAATGTAGGCCCTCTAAAATAGACAAACGAAAATACATTGTTGATAAGCGTTGCAAATTGTTCACATTGACTGAACTTCTAGGAACTAGCCTTGTTAGCTGGGTTTAGCTGTTTGCTCTTGTGTTTCCGGCACCTAGTCCAAGTGAGAGACTAAACCGAAGATGCATCAGAACCTTGGCTTCCTGTTGTATCGAGTTTAGCACGAGAGCTGCAGCAGCCTCTTTTCTGAAGATCTGATAGTTTACCACCTTCCAGTGAATAAGATGAATGCATGCAGTTACGCTCAAGCGGCAGTGCGTGATAAAGTGGGCTGATTGCACAGGAAATGGACAGGCTGTGTGACGTTGATTCTGACCAGCAGTCATGACTTGTCATGGTGATTCAGTAGTTAGTGCTGTAGCCTTGCACTGCTGCCTGTCAGAGGTGTATTTGGGTTTCGGCCTGGGGCTCCATTTTCCTGCTGCAGCCCAAAAGTGAGCGAAATGGGACACTGGAATAATACAAAAATGACCCGGTTTGTCTCTTTGTGACATTTCTGTCTTAACCAGGTGACCCTGAAAGAGCCTTGACCCACTTCACCAGGCCCGACGCCCAGAATACCACCACCCTGCTGCTTAGTGAGGATGGGGACACACTTTTCGTGGGAGCACGTGACGCTTTGTTTGCTTTGGATGTCAGCAAGCCCGGGGTCATAGAGATGATGCGAAAGGTAAGTATGTTTTTAAAGGACATTTTTGAAAAATTGTGAGTAAATAATAGAACGAGTGTCTCACCACGGGATGCTTCTTCAAGACAGTTTTATGGTTTCACCTCTTAGTAAAGTGTGTTAGACTAATATTATTGAGATTTTTTTTCACCTGTAGGATAAAATAAACTCCCCTAATGATATACCTTTCTGACTGGTTTTAATGGTGTTCCAGTAACTTTAATTGTGGGCCAAATATACTGTGTGGATCATACTTAGTGTTATCTGTTCTGAATGGATGTCGGAATAGATGTGTCTGACGGCAAACTGATCTAATTTCTGTCACCTTCTTGCATTGCTCACCTCTACAGCTGGATTGGGAGCCAACTAATGAGCTATCTGTGTGCCAATATGTGGATAAAAAGGTAATTTATGAGCTATTGTTTATCAAATTTCTGGTAGGTGACAGACTGGAACGTTTCTAGCCATTATCAGCCCTGTTTTCCCACTGCCACATAAAAATGTGCATGTTTCAATTGCAAGGTATTTGGTTGGTGTGTGTTCTTTCCTTACCGGTGTAAATATTAAACACACAAGCCGCACCTTTCAAAATATTCCAGAAGGTTCTGGAAAATTTCCCCTCTTGCAAAGTTGCAGATGCTACATAGTCTTAACGAATGATATATGCCGATCATTAACATTTCACACCATGAGAATGATGTTTACAAATCAAGGCGCATTGGTAAGGAATGGATGAGGAATGGTGAACATGTGATTTCAGCATGGTTAATGGCTTTCAGGGGGATTGCCACAACTTTATCCGGGTCCTTCAGCTCATCAATGCGACTCACATGTACGCCTGCGGAACATTTGCCTTCAGCCCCCGCTGCATATACATAGTAAGACCCCTGTAATCTTCTCTTAATTCATTCCCCTGAATCAACAAGCGGCGAATGTACAGAGCCATTTCTATGCTGTGCTTCTTAAAACTGTTTTAGACAATGAGTTTAAAAACTGAGTACATTGTAAGACATAAGAGCAGGATTAAGTGTTTTTCATATTGGGGATATAATGATAGGTAACATTTTATTTGAGGGGGCACAAGTAACCTCCCAGTTCCCAGTTACTACTTAGGAAGAAGTACAGTAACTGCATGAGGTGCGGGAACCATTATGATTGATCATATTGAGTCACGCTGTAGTTGGCAGTGAAGTGTTTTTAAAATTCAACCAGAAAACAACCTGGGCCTGCTGATTTACCACTTGCATGCATTTGAATGTTTTGCAAGCCTGACGTCATTTTGTGCATTTTATGGCCAAACCAGGCTTCTCCGAAGTGTCCACATGCTTTTTTCCGTGCGAGTGTATATGCTGAGTTATCACTTCAGGTGTTACATAATAATGGGAGATTATACTGCCAGTGAAAATGGTCGACACTTTACTTGATGGGGCACAAATACTTGGTAATAACTCAGTTACCACTGAAGTACAAATTATGAACAAATATAGGCGCTACTTGGGATAAACGATGTGTCATAATTTAGTAATGATGGGCAAACATGAGATCAGTATTTCACTTGTGTTAGTCATTACTTGTCCCTTCAGTAGTTCACAAAAGTTTACATAATTAACACATATTGCAACAAATATAGTGACTACTTGAGATAAAACATGTATCACAATTCATTAATGATGATTTGACATGAGATCAGCATGTAAGTAAAACTTAGTTTCTGGTTAATTAATACATGAGTAATAGAATAATGCTGTATTATATGTGTCCCATCGAGTATAGTGTCACTAAGGGACTTTCTGGTTTAGATGTAGTGCAGGAAGTAAGTGTGTGTGGTTTTAGAGACTCCAAGATGTGTGGCTTCAGACCCTACAAGCTGCGGGGGCAGGAGGGTTCAGGTCATCCGCAGTGTCTGCGCAGTCTCATCACAGGGGTCTCTGTGTCATTGCAACCTAAGATGTTACATTGGAAACAGCCTGAAGGTCTGATGGATGCCACAGGCGACTCACTGAAACCACTCAACAGGAGAAGAGCTTGCAGCGTTTGGCCTTCTGCCAATGAAATGTAGCAGCTTTAAACGGGGAAGTGTGGTCACAGCATGTCACCGTTTGCTTAAATTCCTGCTAAACGCAAGCTGATGACTACGAAGTCGTTGCATGATTAATAAAGAGCATAAATGATGTCAGTTACAGCTGCTTGAACGACTCATCAAACCCAGGTATGAAAAATCAAAATGCATAACTACAGAGCAAAACATATAATGAGAGAAAGGTTAAAAAACGACCCTGATTAAAAAGTGGAAGCAGTATATGTGCATCTGTGTACATTACATTGGTAAGACCTGCTGCTCACACTAGTCCCTGGCATCACACCGGTCTGACAATGTCTTCGCTTGAGCATGCAGACCCCCCCCCCCCCCCCAGAGCAATCAAGCAGAGCGACGCTGCGAGTAAAACAGAGAGCACCAGCACCCCCCTAAAGTTCCTGCTTCCATCCCTGCTTCTCATCTGAGGGCCTGAAGTCCAAATCATGAACAAATATAATTGCTACTTGGGAGAAAAGATGTATCACAATTCATTAATGATGAGCAAATACGAGATCAATATTTAGCTTGTGTGAAACAGTTATTCATCACTTGTTCCTTCAGCAGTTAACAACTGAATTAACAGATATAATAAGAAATGCAGTAAATTCTTGACATGCATCACAATTCATTAATGATGATTTGACATGCAATCAGCATGTAACTAACACTTAATTTCTGGTTAATTAATACATTAAGTAAGAGTTTACTACTACATTATTTATGCTGCCTCAAGTAAAGTGTTACTGTAATGATATATTGATTTAAAATATAATAAATGTAGCCCTATAATGGGTTGGCGCTCTATTTTGGGCTATTCCCACCTTTTACCCATTGCTTCCGGGACCAGCTCCAGACTCCCGCAACCCAGCATAGGATAAGTGGGTATGGAAATGGATGGAATTTGGATGAATGGTATAGAAGATGAATGGATGGAAATGTGTATAGGGATATATGTAACTACCAAGAGTAAATGGGAAAATATACTCGGTAAGTTGTTAAAGTGTTGACTAATCCTAATGCTACTTCTAACTCTTAGAATCTACAGACATTCAACTTTGATTCAACAGCAGAGAGCGGTAAAGGTCAATGCCCCATGAGTCCGTATTCGAGAAACACGGCCATTGTTGTCGGTGAGGTTCCGGGCAGCACGTCGCTAATGATCAAATATTAGTACAGTTCCAGAAAGGAATTAGAAAGTCATTTTGTTGAATGTTGTAACACTGTATAAACTTTTAATTTTGCTTTAACTATTCATTGTGTAAAATGTTCGCTTGATTTCAGCTCACTGTTTCCACCAGTTCTCTGCTCATTGGAGAAGGTTTCATTGCATTCAGAATGACTTT
The DNA here is from genome assembly GCF_023856365.1 of Brienomyrus brachyistius. Taxonomy (NCBI): domain Eukaryota; kingdom Metazoa; phylum Chordata; class Actinopteri; order Osteoglossiformes; family Mormyridae; genus Brienomyrus; species Brienomyrus brachyistius. The sequence goes on from NC_064541.1 coordinate 15,862,389, forward strand.
CTCCTAGATGGTGAGCTGTACGTAGGCACCCCCGAGGACCTCTGGGAGAATCAACCGGGCATCTCGCGCTACTTGAGCCAGGAGGGCCGCAAAAACCTAAAACTGGTTGAAAATCGGTTGAAAAGTGAGCACCTTTACACAAAATCCAGTATTAGTTCCCACCTATTCCAATATTACAATTGGGCTACGTGATGTTTTTAAGAGAAAACTGTAAAGGCTTTCAAATGTCTGAATGAAGGCTGGCAATTGCGAATGATTAATTTGGAAATGTCTGAAGTCACACAATAGAAAATGTATTTGTATAGTTACAAAATATTCACTCATAGCAGCATAAACGTTAATATTTTTAAACCTTACTAGGTCTTTTGTGCCTCCGTGGATTCCCATATATATATGTGTGTGTGTGTTTGTGTGTATATATATATATATATATATATATATATATACATACACACCTGTATGGCGTTTTGTTTTTGCATTGAGCCAGAAGCCACCTTCATAAGCTCCACCTTTGTGTCCAGTGAGAACAAGGTCTATTATTTCTTGAATGAAGTCAGCACCGTCCTTGATAAACACATCGTCCCCCACGTTGCACAGGTTTGCACGGTAAGGAGAAATTTCTCTTCTTTTTTGCTTTTCTATCTATAAAATTGAAACAAGGGTTGAATTTTTGTTGGTGAAAGGAAAACATAAACCACTAAGGTGTAGACTTGGAGCACCATCCATCCCCCCCCCCCATAGGATCCGTCAGTACACAGACCGATCTGGTGGAACACACTTCTCTCCCCTGGCAGAGCGATGTGGGTGGGCAGCGTATCCTGTGGAAGCAGTGGACCACCTTCGCCAAAGCCGGCCTCGTGTGCCAGTCAGCCGGCAGTCTGCCGTTCAACGTCATGCGGGACGTCGTCACCCTTCCGCCACTCGAGGACTTCAGTCCAGATGAAACACTCTTCTACGCACTTTTCAGCTCTCAGTGGTTGGAATACATTCGTACCCATTTAAACTTCATACAAATCATTCCATTTTCCCTACAACTTTACAGTTCCTGCTAGTTTTTGGTTCCACCTGAAATTGTAAAAGTCCATCCATCCATTTTCCAAACCGTTTATCCTACTGGGTCGCGGGGGGGTCCGGAGCCTATCTCAGAAGCAATGGGCATGAGGCAGGGAACAACCCAGGATGGGGGGCCAACCCATCGCAGGGCACACTCACACACCATTCACTCACACCTGCTCTCTAAGGGCAATCTAGCAAGTCCAATTAGCCTCAGCATGGACTGTGGGGGGAAACCGGAGTACCCGGAGGAAACCCCAATACGACATGGGGAGAACATGCAAACTCCGCACACATGTAACCCAGGCGGAGACTGAAACCCAGGTCCCAGAGGTGTGAGACAACAGTGCTAACCACTGCACCACCATGTACCACTGCACCACCATGCTAACCACTGCACCACCATGCCGCCCCATTGTAAAAGTCAACATCACTTTTTTAACCACATATTTTAACCAGTCTTGATATTTCTGAATTGTTTTGCAAAGATTTGAATGTGTGTGCTTTTCTTAAAAAGAAAGGTAAATTATAGCATTATAGCAAGAACCAAAAACCTGATGGAAATAGAAATAGTGTTATTTACAGTCCAGATGTGTAAATTGTACATATTCATTGTTTTGACTTCTAGAATTTTCTCACTTCACAATGAAATAGCGTGGCTGTTGAGTGTCACATGCTAGCATATCCCAGTGCCAGGAATAAACACCTGCCTATGTTGGACTGGGGAAGGGGGTGATTGGATTGGGGATGTGGTCTGATGGACGGCCTTTCATGCCTGGCTCTGCATTTGTGCCGTAGGTCTGTGAACTCAAAGCACTCTGCAGTGTGTGTATTTCGACTTGGAGACGTCAAGAATGTTTTTTCAGGAAAATACAGGTCATTTAATGAGAGAATACGGAGCAGCGTCACTCCAGGAACGGCAAGTGTTGCAAAGCTTTCCTGCGCACACCCTTGAGAAAATTCATTTTGTCAGTACTCAACAAACATGACATAGTATAATTTTGTTGTGAGGAAATTGGAAACGTTTGTCCATTTGTCCTGTCTCTCCACAGTGCGGAATACCTCCTGATTCTGATGCCGACCTTAATTTTGTGAAGGAGAACTTTGTCGCTGAGGCTAGTGTGAATTCGGCGGAAAAGGGCTTCATTCTGATGCCAGATCACAATTATAGCAATCTGGCTGCTCTGAGGACTAAGGCAGCTAATGGCAGAAGCTACACTGTGCTCTTCATGCTTACTGGTAGGTCAGGGATCTCCTCACTGTTTGATCTTCATTACTTTCCTGGAAAGCATCAGATAACCTGGCCAGTTTGTGCTTTACAGTAGTTCTAAAGTAGCTACATTAAAGCTGATCTCTGTATATAGATCACTCAAAACTGGAATAAAACATCGACGGACATGAATGGCAGATCTGGGGGTGATCAGGCTGTATTGGCTGCCACCATTCTTTTACTTTTGACAGAATCCGGGTTCCTTCACAAGGTGGTTTTATTGGAAAAGGGCCCCCATGTCATAGAAGAAACCCAAGTTTTCAAGCGACCGCAATCTGTCAAGAACGTCCTCCTCTCCATTACCAAGGTATCCCCGGTTTCTCCTGCACTCTGTGCCTATTTCCCATGTGTCTCGCTCGCCGGATATTTCTCGCATTACAAAACATTAGCATTTCCTAATACTAACAAGAGCAGGAGGCTGCTCAGGGTTTATGATCTTTACATTTCACACACATCTCTTCTTTTAAATCCAACCTTAAAATATATCTGTATTCTTTTGAGACATTTTGATGTTTTGCTGTTCATGATATCAGTTTGCAGCGGTTACTCATGTCGTGTTTGAAAAAACGTGCTTTATGGATACATTTTCCTTACTTACTTACATGGAAGACAATGAGGTTCTAGCAAATGAGCAAGACTTGCCGTTGTGTCAGTCTTTTGATGTGGGGTTCTAGGTAGAGGTGGCACATCCTGCTAATCAGAACCTCCCCTTCTTCCTTTTTGTTATGCTGCAGGATGTGGTATTCGTGGGGACCTCCGAGGGGGTGTTTCAGGTGCCCATCTCCAACTGCTCCTTCTACTGGAACTGCGGGGAGTGTGTGCTGGCCCAAGACCCCTTCTGCGGATGGGACCCCGACCAAGGTGTCTGTTCCAGGGTGACGGGAGACCCTGCTGGACTGTAAGTACACCCCAGTGGGAATCAACTGCTCATCTGCAAGTGGCTAGGGGTCTGGTAAGGATACGGGGTTCCTGCGATGAACCTGGGGGGGGCAGCTGGAACAAAATAATGCCATGAAAGAAATGAGAACAAAGAGCAAAGAGGCTCCAATATCACCCCAGAGTCAGTGATTTAATGTTTTTTAATTTTATTGCTCCCAGACGCCAGGATGTGGAAAACGGAAATGCAATGGAGGCATGTAACCTTTCTAACGAAAGTAGTGAAGTAGAGAAGCGTCCATCACCAGGTTTGTGACTCTATTCACAGCTCGAGTAGCAGCTCTACTTCCTGATGTGAAAACATGAATAACTGGTTTCCTCATCTTCCATTATGCTATTGCATAATTCCAGTTATGGCAGATTTTGAGAAAATACCATTCGGTGAGCACAGTGAACGGGCATTTAGGTAATTTTTATTTCCGGTTATTTCCCGACTCTCCACAGAGCTATTGCCTGTCCTTCTGGATAAAATGGTGCACCTCCGATGTCCCAAGGCCTCCAATTTTGCCTCGCTACGCTGGGAGCGCTCCGACGGACGCCAGCTCGACCAGGACACCTACCTACAGCAGGCTCGGGGCAGCCTGCAGTTCCCAGCCTTGCCGGATACGCTGGGACAATACCTTTGCATTTCACTGGAGAATGGCCACGAACAGACCCTGTACAGTGTGATTGTGATGCAGGATGGACCACAGATTGGAAGCAGGGATGGAAGCAGGAACTTTAGGGGGGTGCTGGTGCTCTCTGTTTTACTCGCAGCGTCGCTCTGCCTGATTGCTCTGGGGGGGGTCTGTATGCTCAAGCAAAGACACTATCTACATGCTCAAGCGAAGACATTGTCAGACCGGTGTGAAGCCAGGGACTAGTGTGAGCAGCAGTTCTTACCAATGTAATGTACACAGATGCACATATACTGCTTCCACTTTTTTAATCAGGGTCGTTTTTAATCTTTATGTTATAATTATATTTCTTGTTCTGTAGTTATGAATTTTGGTTCTGCTTTTATTATATCTGGGTTTGACTGGAACTTCAGCAAGTCTTTGTGGTGTCTGGGGAGTCACAGTATCCAGGGTAATGTCAACCTACCACCACGAAGGATGGATCGCATCCAACGGGAGTAACTGTTGATGCTAGAGGAAGCTGTCTGAAATAAAACCACAGCTGCGCAGCTCACTGCAGAATGTGCACCTCAACTCTCCTGTTTCCACCAAAACTGTTCATTGGAAGCTCCTCAGGGTCAGTATTCATGGTCGGGCTGATGTAGCCAAACCTTTGGTCACTCGTGCCAATGCCAAACGTCGGTTTCAGTGGTGCCAGCAGTACAAATCTTGGGCTGTGGACCATATGAAACGTGCTGTTCTCTGATGGGTCCACCTTCACTGTCTCTACCACCTGGACTGCTGTGTACCTAGAGTGCAGCACAGGGGTGGATCAGTGATGGTTTGGGCTGCAATATCATGGCATAACCCAGGCCCACTACTTGTTCTAGATGGGCACTTCCATCCAGTCACTGCCAAGGACTACCAAACCATTCTGGAGAACCATGTTCACCCAACAGTTCAAACATTGTACCCTGAAGGTGGTGCCTTGTACAGTACTTTTTTCATTTTATTTTTTTAGTGATCAGTGGTCATTGTTGACACACCACAACGACAAAATGTTGCATTTAACCCACATGTCACATAGCAGGGGGCAGCTAATTCAGGTCCCAGTGAGCAGTGCTTTGGGGCGGTACCTTGCTGGTCAGGGATTCGAACCAGAAACCTTTTAATTACAAGAGCACTTCCCTAACCATTAAACCACCACTGCCCAGTACTGCCGCTGTATCAGGATGATGATGCACCAATACACACAACAAGACTGGTGAGAGAGTGGCTTGATGAACATGAAAGTGAAGCTGAGCGTCTCCCATGGCTTGCAGCACCACCAGATCTGCATATTATTGAGCCACTTTGGGGTGTTTCAGAGGAGCGAGTCAGGAAACGTTTTCCTCCACCAGCATCATCTAGTGACCTGGCCACTGTTCTGCAAGAGGAATGACTCAAAATCCCTCTGGCCACTGTGCAGGACTTACATATGTGGTTCCTAAGAAAAGCTGATGCTGTAATGACCACAAGAGGAGACCCAGCACTATGCTAATAACTATTAGCAGTCAAGTACAATAAAATACAATGTACAATAAAATACTCCAGACTTTACTCCTCTTCTGGCTCTGGGCTTAATTCTCATCAACTGGAAGAATGATTTTGCCCCAATTATTAGTCATTCTATCTGTGACTTAATGCAGTTTCTAATAATAGGAATCTGATGGATTTATAAACGAAAACTTTGTATGTTACCAAGACGCATCATCACCTGTCAATCAGGAGCATAGTTAGAGCTAGATGAATGGATAGGGGGGCTGAGTCTTTACTGGCGGGGGGGATGGCAAATTTATACATAATATAAAAAGCAATTCATGACTTAAGCCGATAAATATACATTTATTTTGGGGGGAGGGATACCAGCGTTTTCATTTTTAACGTTCTTAAGATTCACATAAAAAACAAAACAGACTAAACATAAGCGTAGTAATAGTTCCATGACGGATCCCAGTTTGATTACGCACGCAAACACGTGGCCCTGTCTGTCCAATAAAAATGTGCAGACCGATTTGCAAAAGTGAAAGTAAAAACCTGTCGGAATGGTTGTTTATTGCTTAACCAACCCAATACTGTACATTTACATACTGTTTGAACGGTTTATTATACAACAAATGCAAAAGCGCGCTGCCCATTACTTTGACAAGGCTGCCATTAGCTAGCGAATCTACTACTACGTTAGCTCGTTCTGGTGAAACGATTTTTTTTGCTAGCTTGTAATGGTCTATAGAGTATCTGAAGCTTATTAATTATATTTAGCGTGTGCAACGTAACTTGCAAAACCGTGTTATTTGTTAAGGCAGCTACATATATACGCATCGCTTGTGGCTATTTCTGCTTGACGGGGAAAGGCGACGATAGACATGGAGAAGGTGCGGAGAATCCTGGTGTACCTCTCGAAGGAAAGCTCCGTCCCTGAATGCGCTCGATTCGTCCAGGTTAGTTACGCGGGATCGTTAGCCTGACACTGGTGCCAGCTAGTTTTGTGTGGGCATGCTTCTGCATGTTTGACGTCTAATGAATTTACTGCTGCCTCCCAGAGTATAACGGGACATTTCGCTGACTCAGAGACCGACTTGGTGGAAGTGAGATGCTCCCTGGAGAATAATCGCTTCATATTGTATGGACAGGACGGTGGGAAACGAGGACCTGGAGTAATGCTGAAGGTGAAATGTTGGGGGACATAACTGAGAAAGTTTATTAATTTTCTCCTTGTAACATGTAGCTCTTGACCAAAGGGTTGATTGTGCAGATGAATATTATACTCCTCATTTCTCCCAAGAGGGCTTCCTTCTGTCCTTTCAAGCACATGTCCAAGTCGGACGCGGCAGCTCTCCCAACAGGCGTCCAGAGCCGTGGGGTGGATGTGGGAGTCGTTGTGCTGCTGCAGTCAGCCAATCAGAAGCTGCTGTTGACCCGCCGGGCTGCTGGCCTGAGCATTTTCCCCAATGTGTGGGTCCCACCAGGTATGACGCTTCTAGGTATTGACTTGCATATTGACCAAAGACTTGCAAGCTTTGGGTGAATTTGTGTTTTTGTCTCCCCCAGGTGGCCATATTGAATTTGATGAAAAGGTATAGTCTGACTATGAGATAACATCACCATCTTTATATAAGCGAGAGCTTTGCTGCTAATCTGTTCAGTTAATGTGTGTTTGCAATGAAGTGTGTTGTATTAGCCAGCTCTCATAAATATTCATCAGATGCTTATCCCTCGTCCATTGTGAGTCTGCTAGCTTGCTCTCTGTGCACCAGATGGTGGACGCGGGGCTGCGGGAGCTTCGGGAGGAGACTGGGCTGGAGATAAACCAAGAGGACGTCTCATCTCAGCTACTTGGGCTTTGGGAGGTGTGTGAATGACTGGCTGTCTTCAAGAAATGCACTGTTTGGTTACCACAGAGTTTCAGTGTGGAATTTCCTACATTACATGGCTTGAGGTTAAGGCAATTACTACAATCTCCTAAGTGCTTCAGAAAAAAAACAACCTATTATGGTAAGACTGATGCTTGCTTAACTGACAGTAGATTACCCACTTTTACTTAAGCAATTTGTATTAAGTACCTTGTTCAACAATGGAATGACGTCTTCACCAGGAGTAATATATCCAGTTTTTATTGTTACCACCCTTTCCCAGTGTAAGGACACTTAGTCATATACACTGTAAATCAGATTATATGTCATTGTGTTTTTCAGTCAGCGTACCCTCCCATGTTGTCCAGAGGATTACCACAAAGACATCATATTGTCACCTATATTCTCTTACACACCTCGCTGACACACCAGCAGCTTCAGGTATGCTGTGCATGTTTGGATATTTTGTGCCTGTATTTTTGTTGCGTTGGTATGTGTGTAATATATTTGTCCAAAGAGGCTGCCTCATAGCTTTAGCGATGGTTGGCAGTTGGGAAGCGTGTGGTGATATGCTTGGTGCTCAGGTTTAATGGGTATCTCAGTGCTTATGTTCTCCTCTCTCAGGCTTCTTTGCAGCCTGAACCTGCAGAGGTCAGTGGCTGTCTGTGGGTGGATGCTGAGATCGTCAGGGCCATCGTGTCTGCCGTGGATGGAGAAGAGGATAATGGGAAGCTGCCAGGAAATCTGCCACAAACTGTGAGGTAATTGTCAACCTCAGTATCGTAGCTTAGAATTTTTAAGGCAGTTATTTGTTTGTATATCTTATTATAGTGCTATCATCCCAGTGAGTCACTTGTTGATTCCGGCCTTCAGGACGTGTAGCTGAATGTTGCTCACTCGATTGCCAGAGTCCATATCTTTTGTTATAAAACTTCACAAGTTATGTTCAAAATATTGATAATTAGGTTTTTTCATTTCTCTGCTTTACCGAGATGGGCAGAAAATTAATCGTTTACCTTCCTGCGAGTTTCCTCTTTGCCGTATTAGCGTGTTCCCAATCCCGGCGTAAAATTCATTCTTCTTTTCGCATTCTTGTCTTCACCAGAGTTTATTTCAGCTTGTGGTCTGTGTGGGTCTTTTGTCTCTGAGTAGTATTTCTCCACCCCATTCTCCTGTGTGAGAATATCACCCCACGGGGCCGCTGTTCTCTCCATTTCAGCATGTGGGAGGTGTCTCCAGAAGGCAGGCTTTGCTCCTCTGTTCTTCCAGTATCCATCCTATGCAATCGGGCACTGGCAGTGGGTGAGGACGTGGAACGGGTCAGCACTGGGACCAAGTTTGCCCTGGAGCTGTGGCTGAAAACAATGGAGCTACACAGATGAAAGCTCATCCATGACTGATGCGTACAGGGCGACATGGAAGGAATCCTGGAGTCACACCCCCTCCCACACACACACACACACACACACACACACACACACACACACACACACACACACACACACACACTACACACCTTTCATGATGACATCAGCACTGGAACCTGCTTGCCACCTCCAGGAACTTTACTACTGGATTTGGCATCGAAGACTTCGTAGGAAAAGCTAATATACAGTCAGCCCTCCATACCTGTGTGTTCTGCATCTGTGGATTCAATCAACCATGGATTGAAATGATCCAATTCTGAAACTGCTCAATCCCAACTGCGGTCACCGGACCCTATTCCAGGATTAATGGGTGCCGGCAGGAACTAACCCAGGGCAGTCACCGAAACACTCACAAGGCCAATTTAGACTCGCCAGTCAACCTATCCTGCATGCTTTTGGACCGTGGGAGGAAACCGGAGGCCCCGGCGAACACCCACGCAAACACCACACAGAAAGGACCCAGGACCGAACCCAAAACTTTCTTGCTATGACACAGCGGCGCTAACCACTGCACCACAACACAACCAGATGGAAATTATTCAGAAAAAAAATAATAATAATACAGAAAGTTCCAATAAGGGGCGGCATGGTGGTGCAGTGGTTAGCACTGTGACCTTGTACCTCTAGGTCCAGGGTTTGGCTCCACATGCGTGGGGTTTGCTTGTTCTCCCCATGTCGTCGTGGGGTTTCCTCCAGGTACTCCGGTCCCCCACAATCCAAAAACTGAGACTAGCTGGAGTTAGCAAATTGCCAGTGTCTGTGTAGGTATTTCTTACCTAACGAAAGTTTTCTTTAATCTCCTCTTTATTAAAGTTGAAACATTGTCATTTGTTTGTTCCTCCTCCCAGATTGTTAGACCCACAAAACCCTAATGAAGTTGTTCTATTCTACTTGATATCTTTAACAGAACGGAAATAATTTACCAGAACAGAAATAGATCTCTCATGTTACACATATAAGGTATAAAATATATCTCATCTGGTTTCATTAAGTCAATTGTCCGACGTGAGTGCCTGCCGATTGTCTTGGACCATTTCCCGTGGGTCTTAAATTGTGTTTAATTCGTTTTCATGCTTTTTTCATAGGGTCACAAGCAGAGGTGGACATTTCAGGTCCAGAAAGTAAAAATCCAAACCAGGATTTAGTTCCAACCAACCAGTTGAGTACTCCGTGACTGTGACTCTTTATACTCAACTGGTTGGTTGAAACAAAATCCTGGCTTGGATTTATACTTTCTGGACCTGAAATGTCCACATCTGGACTCACAAGGGCCTCAGTAGGGACTCCTTCCTTAAATACTGTGCCTTGTTTTTAAGGTTTGTGTCCATATGCATACATTTATGGTGGCATGTATTATCATTTTCTTCCTTGTATTATACACCCTTTAATTACACACAAAATAATGCATCAGTGTCCCATCCATAGCATCCTATGCCATGTGCCCTGTATATGGGATAGAGTTTAACTATAGACCTGTACCGGATGATTGGCTAAGGAAGATACGTGCATATTTTCTTTCTGAGCTATTTCAGGTGCAGAACATACAGTAAGATAACATGGGAAATATTTCGTTGAGCACACAGAATTAAAAAGACGAAAAATATTTGGTTTTATTTGCTTCTGATTTGATAATCAAAAACGTTTATTAGGGGCATCCATTCCCAGATAAGAGCACTGCGCAGCTGTACCTTCAGGGTTGGGCTGCTTTAGTTTCCTCCCGCAGTTCAAAAACACGCATTACATTAATATTTGTCTCTACAATAGGTTTGTGTGCCCTGGGTGCCTAGACAAAGTCATGAAAAAAGATTACATATTCATATATAAAATGTATAAATAAGAATAATAACATAAAATAAAAACAATAAGCCATATACAAATGGCTTAAAATGTTAAAATGTTTATGTGCAGGCAGAAAGACGGCCGGCTCTAGCCGTAAGCAGCACAGGTAGATTCTCTAGGCCCCCAAATTGCCTACGTTGCAGAGGAAGTGAAATGATGATCGAGTTTCTTAGTGACTGGGGAAGTAAAGCTTTGCCTAGGGGGCCTGAATAGGTAGATCAGGACCTGCAGGACAGGCTCCAGAGTCACCACAACCCAGTACTGGATAAGTACTTGAAAGATGGATGGATTTCAATAAAACTGCCAGACAATTCAAGAAAGGTCCCGCAGGTGTGTTCAGCTGACTTCAATAGCATAGCCTGCATTTTTTTTTGTTCAGTCTCCATCCATCCATTGTTTGTGACTGCTTGTCCTATCCAGGGTCATGGGGGGTCCAGAGCCTATCCTGGATGGGCTGATACCCCCTGAGTCCCAGAGGTGGGACGCAATAGTGCTAACCACTGCTGTACCACCGTTCTCCCCAGTTCAATTAAAAAAAAAAGTGAATAAAATAGTTTTGAGATGCCATCCATTGTGTTTTTCCAGTCTTGGTCCAACAGGAATGGTTCACCTCTAAGCTGTAGCATTTTTCCTCATATTTAGATCAGTTCATTCTTGCACAATACTACATTTTACATTACAATCTTGGCACGTTCCACAAAAATTCAATCGAATGGCCTCTTGATGGTGTCGGTGTGATGATGCATTGGTCAATGCAAGCAGCCCGAAAAATCAAACAGAATATTCTGCCCTAGAGCTGTAATGTTTTCTCAGCCCAGTTTGGTTTCAAGGTCCTTAAAAGAGCAAAATATAGGGAGGATCATGAGATGAGATGAAAAGTAAAATTCAAATTTTCCACATATTCACTTAATGTTATGCATTTTGCCTGCTTTTATAGTATTAATGAGTTTGTTATGAAAATATACACAGTCTAACCCACAAACAGTTGGGCCTGCATAAAATTTCGATTGTGATGGCAATCAGGGGCCAGGTATAAATCTTCTTAATCTTGTTACTAAATGACTTGTATTTTTTTTTTACACATATTTCTATAATTAAGCAGTAGATGGCGCTGTGAGTCACGTATTTGTATTACAGGTGTACCGGCCGCACTGAGAAGCGCCGTGGGATCGTAGCAGCGGTTCTGCCTAATAGATTATATGTTACCCCAGCGTTGTTTGTGGCTCCTCTGGCTCCATGTAGGCTATGCGCGATTGATAGTTACGCGGGAAGAAAGTGGGAGAATTTTTTTTTATAGCAGGCGCGAAGTGCTTTTTTTCTAGAAAACAGGAAGATCACCTTTTCTAGCTGCCGTTACGTTAGAAGCTTATGAAAAACAGAACCGACCTTTGTGGTGCATAACAAGTATGCTGTACAGTAGCGCAGGTAAAATAATACCTACCAATGATTAATTCAGTTGGATTGTCAATACCAGAGACACTAATGCATATTAATCAATATCGCAACAGTAAGTATGTGGAGAAATTATATATACATATTATAACTGATACTTTATTGATCCCCGTGGGGAAATTGTCTTTATGCCTCCCTCAATTCGCTCTTCGTAGAGTAAGCTGTCTGTGAAGGGGAGCCGCCTTTTGGGGCGCCCATGGATCTGCCGGTTAAGGGCCTTGCTTAAGGACCCGCAGACATGCTGAGGTGGTGCCTGATTACAGGCACTCAGGCTTAGCCCGCTGTTCCACACGCTGCCTCTGTATTAGCATAAAACATAACAATCTACACAAATACAGTATTCTGCCCACGTATAAACATATGAACGGAATGACGGTCACAAAACAGTGGTTAATGAGTCAAATTTATTGGGCATAGTTCTTCCCAGGAATTAAATGACAGAAGTTGTAGATATGTATATGTGTGTAAAGAGTAGCCTAACTGTGGAGAAAAGCTACTTATTGGCATTCATCCAAATACTGTCTTCTGTGGGTTTTCTAAGGTGTGAAATGGCCGTATTGGACTGTAAATTAAATGAAATTCGGCTTTAACCCAGAGTTGCAATGTAGCAGCTTCTTAACGAATAAGCAGGACTCGTGATAAAATTCTCCAAAGCGTAAATAAGAGACGTACTTGCAGGAAATGAGATTTTGTGATTGTCCAAACTATTTTGTCCTTTAAGTCTATTGTTGTATCAATTGTAAAATTATCATATAAAACCATAGAAGTGTTCTAGAAGATTTTTATTTTATATTGAAATTTTAGAGCCCACATGTGTAATAGTTTTTTTATTGCAAGTTTTTAAGTTCACGTCAAAATGAAGTTTATAGTTGTGTAAATAAGGAGTGTTCAAGAGTCACTGATAACACTTAACTAAAAAAGCCTATGGTGTAAAACTTCATAACTCGTGTATATAAATCTGTCCTGCCAGTCTATTCGTCTTTGTACATGTCACTCCTGTAATACTTTATACAATTTAATTTTCTTCTTTTGGTTTTCAGAAACCTGAAGCTCAGATTTCCTTCCTTTTGAATAATACATAGAGTAACTGTAAATCCATTATCTGCGTAAAGAGCCACAGAAATGTAAAACCTTAATTCGGCATGTGCTTGTGTTTGCCCGAACTTCCTGTATCCCACATATTTTTGTGATGTTACTGAAACAAAGGGAATCCAGACTTATCGACTACTTATTTGTTTAGCATGACGTGTCCCAGTGAATACATGTGTCTGTACTGTGCCTGAATGCTGTTTGGTTACACCATTTGCAAATGAGAACTGTTTGTCTTAGCTGATACCTTCAGGTCTGGATTTGCCTTAATGAATAACAAAACTGAGCCTTAACTAATTTAACCCATTCGAGTCATTTATTCAGGTCAGGTTAGGGAGCATGTGCCGATGCAGTGAGTTGCCACACCCACCAAACAGTGAAACCCCCAGGCAGATACATGGTCCAGTCCCACTCTCCGGAAGTGGCCACCCATCTATCGCAGCCAGGTGTTACGTGGGCGTCCCCTTGGCCTGGTCCAACCGCTTGGATTCTCAGCAATGAGGATCCTGTGAGCCGGATCACCCTCAGGGAAATGTGCCACATGACCGTAGTGCCATAACTGACGCTCCCTCACAATGCAGGTAATGTGCCTCATTCGGGACTCCTCTAGCAACCACTCATTCGACACAAAGTCAAACCTACAGTACCCAAGGATTCTCCGAAGAGACACAGTACCGAAGGAGTCCAGTCTTCATCTCAGCTCATTGGATAGGGTCCATGTCTCACAGCCATACAGCCAGACAGGGAGCACCAGGATTCAAAAGACTTGGACCTTTGTCCTCTTGCAGATATCTGGAACGCCACACACCCCTTTACAGTGACCTCATGACCCCCCATGCTCTTCCTATCCGTAGGATGACCTCATAGGAAGAGTCACCAGAGACATGAATGTCCCTGCTGAGGTGGGTAAATCTCTGGACAAGGTCGACATTCTCCTGGCAGACAGACACACTACTGATGGCTGTGCCCAAGAAGTCATTAAATGCCTGGATGTTGGTCTTTATCCAGGACACCCGCAATCCCAGACACTCAGACTCCTCGCTCAGTCCTTCGAAAGCCCCGATCAGAGCCTCCATTGACTCTGCTAAGATCTCAGCATCGTTGGCAAAGTCAAGATCAGTAAATCTATCTTCACTAACAGATGCCCCACAGCCGCTGGACCCCATGACCCTGCCCAACCCCCAGTCCATACAAGCATTGAACAGAGTAGGAGCAAGAACACACCGCTGGCAAACCCCAGAATCAACTGGCAAGAATGTCAAGGTTCTCCCTCCACTCTGCACAGCACTCACAGTACCAGTGTATAGGCCGGCCATGACGTCCAGAAACTTCTGGGGGATCCCGCAAAGGCCCACAGGGCAACTTGATCAACCCGAGTCGAACGCTTTAAGAAAATTGACAAAGGTTGCAAAGATCCTTCGCCGATATTCACGCTTCTGCTCGATGAGAACCCTCAGTGCCATGATATGGTCGATGGTAGACTTCTTAGGCGTAAAACTAGACTGCTCCAGTCGCTTACAGACAAGCAAGTGATCATTGATCCTGTTAAGGCTGAACCCAGCAAGGACCTTCCTCGGCACTGAAAGCTGTGTTATCCTCCTGTAGCTGCCGCAATCCAGACGATCACCCTTCACTTTCCAGATAAGGACCACAAGTCCCATTTTCCAGTCAGTTGGGTTGATGCCTGACTCCCAATGGGAAGCAAAGATTGCCTGCAATACCAGGAGGACAGCCTTACCATCAGCCTGGAGAAGTTCACCCCGGATACCACAGATCTCTGCGGCCTTCCCTACGCCCAGCTGATTCACCACCCGTGCAATCTCAGTGAGACTGGGTGGTTCACAGCTGATCGGAGGATTAGCTTTGAGAACCGTTGACCCAGAGATGTCCAACATCCTAGCTGGAGGGTCAGATTTAAACAGCTGCTCAAAGTAGCCGGCCCAGCGGGTCACAACTGCAGTGTCATCCGTACGGATCGTTCCATCACCCGCCCTGACTGCAGACCTCCAAGGAACAGATTCAGATGTGCGTAATGCCTCGATTCCTCTGTAGGCAGGACGTGGGTCACTAGACCACAGATGGCGTGTCACCTGCTCACAGATTCGCCTAACAAACGCCTCCTTATCTGCCCCCAGAGCCTCACAGCCGTCCTTCCCAGTTCCTGGTACAGCCTGGAGTTGCCACCAAGTCGTGGGCTACGATCCAGAGTGAAACACCTCCTTCTGGGAAGACTGGCAACACCAACACAGCCCTCCGCAACCTTCAGGGTCTTATCATGGATGGTCTCCCACATCACAGTCAGCAGTCGCACCCAAGTCTGTAAGTTCTTCACACAAATTGCATGCTAACTAATCAGAAATTAAACTCATCTGAAATTAAAACATATTTCTTATGTCTGTTGGTCTGTTGAGCAGATCATTGTGAGGAGCTTCTTAGCTCATGTTTATCGGTGGTGGATTAACGCGTTGGCTGTAGCTTAGAGGCCTAGCAAACATCAGAGCCCCGCCCCATTTCTGGAAAAGTTAGTTAACTCAGAATCACCCGAGTGTCCATGCTCATGGCCCCCATATAAGTGAATCTGCCCCTGCTTTTATGTGCATTTTAAATTGAATTTAAACAACTTGAATTTCAACAGAAGAACCAACACCAAAAGCTCATAAAAAGCAAACAGGCCATAGAAAGCACTAGAAGTTCAAACAGATACAATTCTGTTACTAAGAGACTGTTTGTCATCATTCCTTATCGACCGCAGTCCAGCGGCTCAAGCCACACGAAGGCGTGGTCCGGGAATATTTGGGAAGCTGCATCCGGGATGCTCGACTGTGTGTGTTGCCACGGACAATGTTTGAATTTACACCGCTGAGATCAGTGAACGGAAGGCCTTTCGGGGCTACCTGCTGGTCGTCAAGGCAACGTTAATGACAGTTTCCCGGCGTACGTACAACGACAAACTTCCTGATCTTCTGCAGAGGGATGTATTTGCCTTATAATGCCAATTAAGTGATTTCCCTTGTTTCACAATGACGCCTTTACAGATGGCAAAGCAAGAGATGTTTTCCTTGATAAAAACTAAAAAAACGTTATGGCGAAAAGCTATGATTTCTATGAAGCTTTTCCTTATTCAACATTGTTAAATGTATATGATGCATAAGTGCAGCTGGGGTGGTGTTCAGTGGCTAGTTTCTTGTAGTTAGCGGTCAGTTAGAAGGCTCAGCTGCCCTATCAGAGGGAGTGGACAGTGGGGAAGTGATGCGAGGGTGTGATCCAGGCTGAGTCACAGGATGCATGGCTGAAATTATGATGTTATGTCTGGGGAGTGTGGCAGCTTAATCATTTCAATATCTCTCCTCAAATCACCTCACTATTTATCACAAGCTTACGAGCCAGTTAAAAGTTAAAAACAATATTGCTTTATTTTAGATTCCAAATGATGTACATGAAAAGGATCTGGCCTGTGATTAAATGCTTTGAGTAAACATCTAAAAAAAAAAATGAACAACCGTACACAAAGAACAACAATTACAGTATTTTAGGGGTAATTTACCATTTATTCTGAACATGGATAAAAACTAATTATGTTTAAAATGACTTTATGAATTTATTGAAAAATAATAAAAACGCGTAAGTGCACCATGACCTTAATAAGTGTAAAATTGCTTCAATTTACAATTCATAAATTATATTCCATGCTGAAGTATATTTACATAGGTGCTGTAAGCTTTGCCATTTACTGGACATTCGCTTCCTGACCAGGAAATATGTGGGTTCTACAGTCACTGACAATATAATAAATAATTAATATTGAACACGTGTCTTTGGCCGTCACAGCCAAGCCCCACAATATTGAAACATCACCTTTGCCCAGACATGTTGTTCTGTCACATGCTTCGGCTTTAATGGTACCAGTCAGCACTCCTTTGCGACCAGACGTATGTTACAAAACGGCACTATTGGTTGCACATGACGGATGGGAGGATTTTTCTGGTTGTGTGTTAAATGCAGTGCTGAGGGGAAAAGGAAAGAAAAACGTGAATAGGATTTGGCCTTGTGGTTGTCACTCTCTCCGAGGCAATCACAGGGTCCCGTGTGTGTGTGTGTGTGTGTGTGTGTGTGTGTGTGTGTGCGATTGCCAATGTAATCCTGCTCTCTTGCTGTGCGGCTCCAGAACTATCCATTCAGCGCCTCAACATCTGGTGGAAAGGAAAATGTATTTGTTGACCAAAATCACGGGAAGCAGATATGAAGATCAAAATGTTTGCATTGCTTTCGAGTATTTCTGGATTTATCCAACATCCGTCCTTATGTGGAATTGCATGATAAGGTCATGTAGGCTTTTCAATGATGACCAGAAGGCTTGAAGATGAGCGCATGGGGAGATCTGCTTTTGATGAGAGAGAGATCAGGACGAAGATTCCCGAGGCTCTTAAATGAAAGCTGTGTACAGTGTTTACTTCCCGGTATTATTTATTTCTCAGTGAATACCCACATATACAGTACAGTGGAAATGTCGTAGGCAGCCATAGAAAAAGATGTTTAAATAAGCTTCATGCTGGTGTAAAAGTTTGTTATCGTGTCTGTCAAAATGTATCAGCTTAACCATTTCAAAACTTCACCTACAGCCACCATATTACTTGCAGCGGCCAATCAATACGCCCATGTATGCTTTGACTCAACCACTAACACACCTTGTATGGCTAATCAGCACCCCATTGACTTTTTTAAACTATTTAAATCAATTAATTAAGTGAGCTTGTGATAAAATTTTCCGAATACATGGAACGGCTGAGGTACCCCTGAGGAGAGGTTTGGCAACTGAAGCGGTGTTCATCTAGCCAGCCAACGAGATATCTGTAACTTTTCAGAGAACGGATGACTGCTAGTTTTTATCGTGTTACTCTTAATATGCATATATTCTGATGTCAAACAGTTTTTGTTGTTCTGGGCAAATATATATTTACTACCCAGATAAATAGCTTTAAGCATTTTCTTTGACTGCTTAAGACCTTTGCACTGTGCTGTGTATTTAATACAGGGTTGCCTGTATAAAAGTAGCTCCCACACAGTATTTGTTAAGATGTCGGGTTACTATTCATGCGGCTCAGTCTGTCCTATGTTGACTTTTGAGTTATGTATGTATGCATGTTATTTAAATTACCAGGAAGCTGCCAGTAAATTCTGTTGTAAATAAAAATCCATGGTCCGTGAGTGTAGCTAGATCAGCCCCCCCCAACATCCCTTGGGAATTATATACGAACATATGAACCAACTTAAAATCCTTAATCTAAGAAGAATATGAAGGGATTACTCTGGCAAAGAGAATAATCCGATCTGATCTATGACTGGGAAGTTCAAACATGCTGAATGAGATTGATGGACTACTGAAGTCTGATCTGAATCTATATTGCTAACCCGATACCGTTTAATGCCAAGGAAATCACACCTTTAGACATGCTATCTGAGCAATTTAATAAATATTTATAATATCTGACATGTTTCTTTTGGCATTCGCTGTGTGTGCATTAATGTCACATGGCATCAGATTCCTGAACGTCACGAAGGGCTGAACCTTCACCGAAGTCACATGGATCTTACTCACCATCGCAGCCTCGTTCCCTCTTTCACTTATGCATTACATATGTTCCTGTTCGGTTTCTTCTTGGGGCCTCAGGGTTGTCCTGGCCGAGACAAAAATATTGACAGTGTGACCAACACATATGAGATAACCAGTTAGGGCAGGGTGGTGGCTGTGCAGCTACCTGATGGGATGGACTGGCATCCTGTCTGGCATCTTCTACAGGTGACCCAATACTGGATAAATCGTTAAAAAATGTGAGGATTTATGAGACCTCTGATATGGATGTGGCTCTCATTTACAAATTCTTTTTTTTTTTAAATCAACAGTTCTGATTGTCTATATCTACATCTTCTTTGCAAGTCAAGCAAAAATATTGAAATGTTTATTGTCTTTTAAGATTTGGGGTGGAGTTTGGGGGGGTGGGATAGGATAAGAAAATCTGCCGAATGGTTACACAGAAATGATGTTAATTAATTGAAAAAATAATTTTAGAATTAGGATTGCTTTTGATTGTAAATTAGAACTATCAAATATTTACTTGAATGTACTTTTCAGGTTAACCTTTCAAGGATATAACATCCTGTTTCGTGTAAACTACGAATATTATAAGGGAAAATTGTCTTCCACGATGAAATAAAATGCACATTTATGTCGCTTAAGAGTACACAGTGTTACAGAAGCAGACACAGTTTAATTAAAAAGCATCCTTTCATCGTCCTACATTCAGTATTAGTAGCTGAGGTTACAGCCTCATTTTGGAGATTATGCGGTTTTATTTACTTTATCAATGCTCTCTTTGTTAGCTTTTTGGGACACGGCCGTCCTTAACCTGCAGGCCCTCTTCCTGTCCTCCATTTTCTATCTCTGCAGACAAACGCTCAACACGAAAAGGTGCAAACTAAAAAGCGGCATTACTTTGCCTAAGTCGCACAGCTAAAGATATAATTCAGAGGAGAAATACCACTTGGAAGCATGTCAGTGTGATAATGCTGCAATTACTGGGTGTAGAATTTAGTAACCGGCATAGCACAACTGAAAAAGACAAAAAACGTAACATGTTACAGCAACATAAAAGCTTGCAGACAAAACATGTAGAAATGGACGTGTCCCGGTTTCGTTTGCTGCGTAAGGGAGAGAATCGGTGTAGACATGAACAGAGTGCAGGAATAAGGGGTAGAGCTTAGTGTCTCTGTTGAAGGCTTGTGTTTCCCACGCCTCAGGTTTCCCCGTAAAAGCCGATGCGGTACAAAGGGACATCTATGAAAAGGCAGAGAAAATGTGATTCTCAGTAACTGTAACCGGCCCAGTTCGGGCGCAGGGGCCATAACAGCCACCCCAGTCCCCTCAATAGAAAATGTGTCACCGGATTTTTGTCTCTGTGTATGGGGGGGGGGGGGGGTGGTTGCTTGGCAAGTAGCTTCACTCATTACTCAATTTTAGCCATCCCAGACTGGTCCAGGGAACCCAAGGCAATTAGGCCTAAATGCTCCTGAAGATCTAACAGTAAAATGGGTTCTGCCTCCTCAAAGGGGGCCAAAACATCCAGGTCATTATGCTTTTATATTTTCCTCTATAATAATAATAATAATAATAAAAATATATAACAAGACTGGGAACTGTCACACATCCGGAGTGACCTCGCTTCAGACTCTCATGTTCGCGCAAATAATCTTAAGGCAAATCTATATTATTCCATTCTAAACCTAAAATCAGTTATATCAGTAATGTTGGGTCAGTTTGCAAACCCTACAGACTATTTACAAGGTTTTTAAACTGTTACATGCGCGTAAATGCGTGTACATGTGTGAACGGACATGTCTCGAATTTGAAGATCTCACTTCAGCCAGTTGACCAAAGTTGGCAATGCTGATATAAGCTGCAATAATGTGCCAAAACGAGCCCTGGGGGGGTGATATTTTTGCTTTGCACAATTACATCCAGGATGAAATACACTGTTGTTGTAAGCAGTGTTGGGAATGTACTTCCCAACTTTTGAACTGTAACAGATTATAGATTACTATCACCCTGTGAAAAATGTAATACTCATGTAACTTATTAAACTTGATTACTTTTTGATTACTTTTTCTAAGAAATGTTTTAAACTGGGCGATTAAACTGAAAAATCACAAAGACTCTCCTGACCTGTTGTCTGGGAATATGCCAGAAAAAAATGCAAAGCAAAAAAATGAATGTTTTATTCTATATATACCGAAAAGAATATATTCAGATGTACCTCCTTTGTAATCACCAACATTTTGATTAATAACTGTAATTTAATTGCACATTTTTTTCCTCAGTAACTATAATGGATTACAATTACATTTATTTCGTTATTTAATTAAGTGATGCCATTACAGGTAACTAATTACTACTCATCACTTGTTCTTAGGGACTTTACCTAAATGGGTCAGTAACCATTTAGTTGTATTAATGGTTGTATTAAAGAGTAGAGTTTAAACTTTATGACAAGTGGAAAAATACATATAACTAAGTGAAATTGGAGATGCAAAGATTGTCCATGTCATTCTGTTCTACTGAGTCAATCGAGTCATTACAGAAAATTTAGACAATATGGTGAGAACGCATTCACAGCCCAGAAGCTGGCCTTAAGTATTAAATGCCAGCCAATGTCATGAAATGTCTTTACATTCAGTTGTAAATCAGCTGCCCGTCAATGCATGCTGATTCGGACATATTATTTTGCAGTCAAATACTAATCTCACTATCTTTACTTTTTAGGGAACTGAAACGACACGGCAGATTACGTCATAAGTCTCCCTGCTTACATTCGGCTTCCCATTGGGCGCCTCGTAGTGGCTGTGAGTGGCGTGCATAGGGATGTCAGTCCCGTGGTTGACGTGGCCGTATGGAATCGGATCTGCGGAAACATCCAGGTAGCCGTAGTGTTTCCATCTGTAGCAGCAGAAAACCAGCTGATGGGCAGAGAAAAAGCGACAATAATCAACAAACCTCAGGAAAGACTATAAGCCTCTATTATTGTTAACATCATTATTTCTTCTACTGTATAACCTTGTCCCTCTTACACTATCACACATATATTACTTTCTAAACTAAAGACACCCCTACCAGGTCTATACTCGTTAGAGACGGGTTTGGTTGCGAAGTGAGACTCACCAACAGAATGATGACAATGAAGAGAAGCAGAACTGCTATGCAGACCAGTACCAGAAGGGCTATGGCCCAGCCCGGGACCCCTCCACCATTCGCAGCAGATGCTGAACTTGTTGAGCTAATGCTTGTTACTCCATGGTTACTGGCGTGTGTTTCCAGAGTGCTTTCTGGCCCTCGTGTACTTGTAGGTTTACCATTTGGCCACTCAGATGAGTTTGTCGTGCCTGCCATGGTATGTTGAGTTATGTTGCTACTTGGATAACTAGTGGTTTTAGGATTAATATGGGGAGATGTATCATTTTGTGTTGATATTGTAGTAATTACTTGTTTACTTGTCATGCTTTGTCCAGGCTGTTGAGTTGTATGAGCTGACGATGGAATTGTTGATGGAACTTCTATAGGTTTAGTGGTGTTATGGGTTGGTGGATGTGTTGCATTATCAACTTCTGTTGGAGTGATACTGACTGGAGAAACAACAGTTGCTTTAGATGAATTGTTTGTAGTAAGATGTTGCGGGGAATGAGTGCTATTGTTTGTAGAATTGTCTGCAGAATGAGTCATTTCTGTGGTACTGGCAGGCATTTCTGTGGTATTGTGTGTGGAATGATTAGTTGTGGAATAGGTGGTATAACTAATAAAACTGTCTGTAGCATGACTGGTTGGGAAATTTGTGGTAGTGTCTGAAGAATTGCCTGTAGAATGACTGATTTGGGAATCAGTGGTAGTGTCTGAAGAATTGGGTGTAGAATGACTGATTTGGGAATCAGTGGTAGTGTCTGAAGAACTGCCTGTAGAATGACTGATTTTGGAATCAGTGGTAGTGTCTGAAGAATTGGGTGTAGAATGACTGATTTGGGAATCAGTGGTAGTGTCTGAAGAATTGGGTGTAGAATGACTGATTTGGGAATCAGTGGTAGTGTCTGAAGAATTGGGTGTAGAATGACTGATTTGGTAATCAGTGGTAGTGTCTGAAGAACTGCCTGTATAATGACTGATTTTGGAATCAGTGGTAGTGTCTGAAGAACTGCCTATAGAATGACTGATTTGGGAATCAGTGGTAGTGTCTGAAGAACTGCCTATAGAATGACTGATTTGGGAATCAGTGGTAGTGTCTGAAGAACTGCCTATAGAATGACTGATTTGGGAATCAGTGGTAGTGTCTGAAGAACTGCCTATAGAATGACTGATTTGGGAATCAGTGGTAGTGTCTGAAGAACTGCCTGTAGAATGACTGATTTGGGAATCAGTGGTAGTGTCTGAAGAACTGCCTATAGAATGACTGATTTGGGAATCAGTGGTAGTGTCTGAAGAACTGCCTGTAGAATGACTGATTTGGGAATCAGTGGTAGTGTCTGAAGAACTGCCTATAGAATGACTGATTTGGGAATCAGTGGTAGTGTCTGAAGAACTGCCTGTAGAATGACTGATTTGGGAACTGCCTGTAGTGAATAGAGTGAAACAAACTATACAAAATACTGCATGCAATGAAATGCAATGAAATAACATCATTAATAACAAAAGATTAAATATTCACGAGTCAATTCATGTATACATACATTTCAAACATCTGTTCTTTGGGGTGGATGGGATTTTTTTAAATAATTTAGAAAGTTTTCGTAATTAATCTTATAGGATCCGTTACAGGAAAAGAAAGATCCATTGTAAGAAATTCAAGAAAAGTAACACAAGGCATTTGTTTTCAGAAAAACTTTCTTTTTGTGATATGCGACCAGAATTTTAAGATAGGAAAATTTGGCGGTTCACAATTTGTAAAATAATACCAACAGCAACAAAAACGACGACAATAATAATAATAATAATAATAATAATAATAATAATAATAATAATAAGCATTCTTACCTAAACTGGAATATATCACGAAGCAAAGTATTGTCCTCCAAAGAAGTGGCTGCACCATTTTGAGTCATACAAAATGTTTTTATGCTTTCAGGAAAAAAAAAATCAATGGAATCAAAATCTAATTTCAAAAGAAAAAGTTTATCCAGTTAAGTAAAATAATATCTAACATCCACTGAGTGAAGTAACGGCGGTTTTCTCGTAACGCGCCAAAGTGCAGCGTGAAACCACAATAGGAATGAACGCGACTTTTTATCAGCAGCGAGCGCGGGCTGGTGCGCTGCACGCGGGCAGGTGCATAGCAGGGCGGAACCCCGCTTTCAAAATGCAATACAAAACAGTCAATCATGCAGGCCTTTTGATAGTATGTCAAAGAGTAAGCTTTCTTGGCCAGCTATTAAATATGTATATACCATTGTATTATAAGCTACCGTAATAGAAACAATAATAATAATTATTATTATTATTATTATCATGGGCGCCGTTAGGTCCAATCACTCGGGGCTATAACTCCGTGCATTTTAAGCCTAGCCCCGAGTATTTTAGTCCCAACGCCAACCTTCCTTAAAAAAATGTTAAGTTCCCGTTAAACATGACTTAGCTCCTGATCTTTTCAATACCTAGAAACGCCCTTGATAATAATCACATTATATTATTTACAAAAAACCACAGAAAACAACACACCCTTGTAATTGATAAACAAATGTATTACTATTTTTTATAACGGACTTTTAAAATGCATATTTCGGGTGCAACGGGACAATTGAAACGTGCTATATCTACAACCTGAGTTTGATCCGTGTTTTCGATTAAATCGGTAGTAGACCTACTGTAAGAACCTTGTTTAATTTGATTTTGCTCGCCTTACGCTTGACAGTTCTATGGAAAAAAAATCTCTTTCCTCTATATTTTCTTCTTATTTTCACATTGCAAGGGTACCACAGTCATTTTATATTTTCATCAAATTTAAAAGATGCCAGTGCCACCCAGCGGTGATGAGAATTAAGACATCCGTTTATGTATTTTGCGCTCTGGGATTTATGCAATATTTAGTTTTTCCTGTGATGCCTGCGATTTTCTCTGAAATTTTACGCAGTTCTCATTCATTTTTCACGAGACATTTTAGCGGACATTACTTCTTCCGTTCCTACATCAGTTGGGATTGTATTGAATTGTTCCTTTATTCAGCTGAATATATATTAATTGGATCGTTGAAGACGATCTGATGTTTATTCATTGTTCTGTGCTTAGTCCCCAAATTTTAAAACAGGTCTTAATTTACTAGTCTGCAGTTTTCATGTATATTTTTTGTACTGACATAAAGAAAAAGATTTGTGTAAATGCGGAACTTAAAACTTCCACATTGGTTTCATGTCTGAGACAGTACACAGTTTTATGCATATTTACATTATTTCAAAGGACAAACACCTGCAAGGTGAAAAGCTGAAGGACCTGTTTTACAGGTGTTTGCAGATAAACTCACTTTAGTGTTTATCTTGTATGAGGGGATTTTCAGAGTTTTTTCGTATTAGCTGGAAATTTGCTTGAATAGTTGTCATATATTCTGACTTACGTGCAAATGATAGGTTATCCGTTACCAGATCTAACACTCTCACTGGCACTGTTTGTGAGCTACAGGAGGGTGAAATTATTATTTCAGCACTGAACAAAGGAAAATGCGAAATTTTTAAACACGAGGCCCATCAAGTCCATTTGGGAAGTATTCAGCTACTAGCTTAAAGTTGTTAAAATCTTATGTAGCTCTGATTTGATGGAACCCAAGGTTTTATCTTGCGCTACACTAGCAGGAAGACTATTCCATACTTTAACTACACGCTGTGTAAAGAAGTGCTTCCTCAAATCCAGTTTAAAATTTTCTCCCGCTAATTTCCATATATGGCCACGAGTTCTAGTACTTTAACTGATATTGAAGAAACTATTTGGTTGAACAGCTTCCAAACTTGTTGGAATCTTATATAGCTGGATCATGTCCCTCCTTAGTCTCCTTTGTTCAAGGCTGAACACATTTAGCTCAGCTAACCTCTCCTCATAAGACATTCCTCTAAGACCAGGAATCATTCTTGTAGCCCTACGTTGAACCTTTTCCAAGGCAGCAATGTCCTTCTTAAGGTATGGTGACCAAACCTGCACACAGTATTCTAGGTGGGGTCTTACCAAGGAATTATATAATCTCAGCATCACCTCCCTTGACTGAAACTCCGCACACCTAGAGATGTAACCCAACATCCTATTGGCCTTTTTTTATTGCTTCTGCACACAGACAAGAGTGGGACATGGAAGCATCAACATACACACCGAGGTCTTTCTCATAATCAGCTACCTTTATTTCAGTGGAACCCATAAAATATCTGTACTTTATATTTCTGATCCCTGCATGGATTACCTTACATTTATCTATGTTAAATTTCATCTGCCAGGTATCAGCTTATTCGTTAATTAAATCCAGGTCCCGTTGTAGCCTCTGTGCTGCTAGATCAGTATCTGCTACACCACCCACCTTAGTGTCGTCTGCAGACTTAACCAGTTCACTGTATACATTGGTGTCAAAATCGTTAAGGTAAATTAGGAATAGTAGTGGTCCTAAAATTGAACCCACTGCTTCCTGTCTTTTAACCAGTTTTCCATCCACTGTCGTGTTTTTCGTTATCAAGGACAGACAAGCACTGACACAGAGCGAGAAAAACAGCCACTCACGTAAGCTGTACTAGCACACAAACACACAAATATACTCTGAAACAATCCCAAACTTCCGCTGCAGCATAAGCCCAACACGCGTGTATACGACTTTCTCTCAGTGCAACAATCCCAACAGCCTCTTCGTTCAATCTCAACAGTTTAAGATCCCAGAGATAAGCCATTATAAATTAGCAAATTTCCATTGTAAATTAATTAAATTGTAAATTAGTAGGTTCTTTTATCAAGGACTTCAGTACGTACTGGAACTTTGGCAAACAGTAGAACTGCCACCGTTTGCCACCTCTTAATCAATGTTCTCCAGGTTTGTTTAGATGATATGAAAGAAAAATAATAAGTTCTATGTCAGAACTCGTTAATTGAATATTGAGAATGTTTAGCGGAAACAGATTTATGTACTTGGTGTTTCAGGTGTTGTAGACTGTGTTTGTTATTTGGCGCTGATATTTATTATTTATTATTGCAGCTGGTGAATCTGAAACCTTTGACATCCCGTATTACAACAACGCCCTTGTATTCTTGTGAGCTGCATAACTGAATCTGCGCATCTATCTTCTTTAATTAAGTTCTCTGTTCTCCATTTTTTTGTTCTCATTTTTTGTAACGGAAAATTCTAAAGACGCACATTTCATTGATGGATGCTACGTTCGTTTTGCTGTCTTATCATAAATATATTCTTTTCCAAATTTAGGTTTTTAACCTTGCTGTCGTGTTGAGGTCGGCACCGACGCGTTTAATATGCATAAAAGCGCCACAGAAATGTGTATACTGCATCAAGGCTTTTTGATTTTATCAGGAACCTCTATTTAAACAAAATAAATGAAAACATTTTTTTTTCACTAGGCAAGGCATGTAAGGCAGGATAAGACCAAATTCAGTTTATTTATATAATTCGCGAAGTTTATTTTACTATTATTTTTTTATTGAAAACGGGAGGTATGCTGTCAAAGGAAAGGTCCAGAAAGCCTCACCAAAATTATAAAAAATTGGATAATAGATCATTGTTCTGAGTGTATTTTATGGCTGATTTAAGACACGGGTCGGCAGCAACCCGTTTAGGAACAGAAAGCTCACACTGGACTAAGGTTAAGTATTTCATAGAACTTAAACTTTGTGCTTTTAATGAATCAGCAAGCCACTCTAAACAATTGCTTAATTACCCTCTGGTTAGAAGCGGGATGGATGGAAGGACGGACGGAATTACGCAATCATTCCAACAGATGGCAGTACTGTTTTTTGTGCAAATCCACTCTCAGAATGAAACCATAAAATCGCGATATATAAATCTGGAACTACAAATAAACCAGTAAACCAAAGTGGAATCTAAGCATTTTCTACCCATTGCCTACAGTGAATATGAAGTTCTGTGAAGGATTCTCTCTGCTTTTGATTCCTTGTCGTTTAGCTGATTCTCTGGGCTCTCAATTATCCTGGAAAGCACCGCGGACATGCAGTGCCATTAGCCACAACTTCACACAACTTGTTTATTGTCATTTGTTTGTTTATTTGTTTGCTTATTTGTTTAATATTGCCCTTTTTGTAAACGAAAATTGAACTTTTACCAGAAGACCATGTTCAGCAATATCAACCTCTTAGACAAAAGGGCAACAGAAATGTCAGATGGTTTTGCGGCTGACACAATTAGCAGAACACACGGGAATGAGGAAGTGCATGTGGAAAAGTGATGTCACACAGGGCACTGGCCTACGTACGGAGTCTGTGAGTGTGCTTTCTTTCATCTGCATAGTTATTCCCTGTCTCCACCAAGCCCTAGTTAAATACAGATTAATCTGTATAACAGGGAATTGTTCATATTTGCAAGAAAACATGTGAGGAAAAGTAAGACCTGCATGAAACTGTTTTTGTCGTTCTCTGGTGTAAAAAAACAAAATCTGTGGTCTGACTGCTGAAAAATAATAAGCAAAAATAAGTAGCTGAGGGGTGGTATGTAGCTCAGTGGGGTAGGAATTCATAGCCGTTTCTGGAAGGTTGTGGGTTCAGACTAGGAAGGCAGTATCACCCTTGACTATGGACTTTAACCCTGACTGCTCTAGGGATGTTAGATGCCTGCTGAGTCTACCTCGGACTCTAAGTCCCATTTGTAAATGCCGTAGACAAAGCCTTTACCAAATAAATAACTGTGAATAAACAAAACCCCACTAGCTTATTTTCACATTCTTCTGCAGGCAGATGAAGGCCATTAAAAAATAAAATAAAGATGTAGGATTTGTTTTAGTTTTCTGGTTTCAGTTCAATTCAATTCAGTTAAATTTAGTTCAATTCATTCAAGAGCTTAGTGTCAGATATGAACACTTGCCTTAACTGTACATTAACCAGTTTATTCCGATGTATTATTTTAATAATCGTTTTTTTAATGTATCATATTTATATAAAGTCATGTGTTACATATTTGCAAAGCTAGCTAGAAATAGTGTATTTTAACCCTTGATTTTAATGAGGAATTTGGCAAAGATCGCAGAGAGCTGGCTGCCGTTGCTATGGAAACACGCGCACGCTGTAGTTCTGTTCGGAAGCATTTCCGTGTGAAAGTTCATGCTGTCATAGCAAGATGGCTGCCCCCTTGGAGTTGTTCTGCTGGAAAGGCGGTTGGGGATTGCCCTCTGTTGATACGGAGTGCCTAACAGTACTGGTAAGTTAAAAAGTACGCGCCTGAAAAACATCACCACTGCCAGTCTCGTTGTGTCGAACGCTGTATTGTATCACCGTGTGTATTATTTTCTACGCTACTAGATGTAAACCTGACGATTCCCAAATGCGGGGTCACCTCGTGCCTCAGTTACTTCACAGACAGCTGAAGATGATCATCAGCATTTTGAACTTCGACTATGCATTTTATAAATCAACCAAACTAGATTTGCCGAAACTAACTTTATTAAATAGTTTTTCTCTTTTAGACTCCATTTCCACATGAGTATGTATTCATCTCTACATTACGCGCCTATGTATATGTTTTTTATTTACTTGCAGTTTCTGTTAATGATAACGACTTTTAACAACCGCGATATTCTGAAAATACTACTAATAGCTTCCCGGTAATGCCTAATGCATTAGTAGCAGAAGATTATTTTCCGGGCCGTAACATTATTGGGGCGAGGTGACAGAAGAACGTTCTGATGACACTACAGAAGGGCAACCAGAATAAGTTGAAAATTGCTGGCAGTTAGAAAACCTGTACGCATAAGGGAATAGTGTGTGCATTTCCTTTCTGTAATGAGATTAATCACCTTGCACACCTCTAGGGTTACGTTTTCAAAATATGGCTTCGGCAGAGTCAAGTGTTGTGTTTTAACATGGTTTCAAGACACCCCGCTCCCGTGCACTGCTTTCTGGAACAGTGGGCAAATGCTCTTGCATGAACGCTCTGTGTTAAGCGCACCGTGGTATTCCATACTGGTTATATACTGTCACAAGCCCGTTGATTCCTAGGATTGGAAAGATTGGAATTTTATTTATTCAGGGATGTCAAACCTATTAAAATGAATAATCTTAAAATGGTCATTTCCCATCCTGTTTTCACAGTACTTGAGGTGCCAGTATCTCGACATATAGAAGACTTAACCATCCACCCATCCGTTATCGTAACCGTTTAATCCCAAGACTTCACCATTAAATTCCAATATAAGGTCCCTAAAGTTAATAATCTGGTTTTGAAATATCTAAAAATCATTAGATTCGGTGCAATTTTTAGCAGTATAGACACATACATAAAATGAAGTTTAATATAAATATATAAAAGTGTGAGCATTACCTTTGATATTTGACTACATTTTCAAGTATGTTGCCTGAGCACAAAAATTTTACGTCATTGTTCTTCTGTTTGCAGACAGACTACAGGTAGGTTTTCTAAACATTTTTCTTTGTTCTGATTGTATGTCTTTCTGTCTGTCCATGATGATGATGCATTGTGTACAGCAAATGAGTAGGTTAAAAAAAAATAAATCAGTATAAATAAATCAGTGTACTTATAGCTGATTGCTTTATTATGTACAATTTTGGCACATGTGCATGAACAAAAAGGAAATACTATTTTATATATAAGCAAAGCAGACGAAAATGATTTTTTTATACTTAAAAAAAAAATGCAAAATGAAGATGTGAAACGGGTGGTGTTGAGAGAGAGAGAGAGAGAGAGAGTGAGAGTGTACTTTACTGATCCTGAAAGAACAGCGACATTCCCATGAAAATATCTCCCAGCTTGAAGAAGTTGTTTTGGAGAACTTTGATCACCTTATATAAACTTTAATCAGACTTAAACCTTTATTTCAGCCAGCAAGTCTTAATGAAATTATCTGCGAATATTAGAAAGTGAGAGAGGCTGTGTGATTTGATTTTTTTTAATTATTATTATTATTATTTAATTTTTCCCCTCTCCTACCAAGTTTCTTTTCCTTCCTTGCTGGTTTACCACGAGCAATTATGTCTGGCTTAAGGTTTTACAAGGCCAAAGGAAATCCTTTCATGCAGGCCTTGATCTCTCCATCTGTGGGCTGTGATTGCGGTAATGTTCTGTTTTATGTGAAGTTCCCTCAAAGATCATCACACAGGGCTTGTACCAGGGCTTCGCTACTTTGTAACAACACAGAGCTCAAAAGGGCAAAGGGGCTTCAGCTAAAGAAGCAGTACAGAAGCAGCACCCGCCTTTCTTTAAAATACACCGTGGACCTCACTTAGACACAAACTGAATTAGAGGCATGCTTTTGACAACAACAACAACAAATTTATTTTTATATAGCGCATTATCACAACATTACATTGTCTCAAAGCGCTTTACAGTATCCTCACCCAAAGCCCCCAGTGAGTAAGCCATAGGCGACAGTGGCAAGGAAAAACTCCCTAGAAGGAAGAAACCTTGAGAGGGACCAGACTCAAAGGGGAAGCCCATCCTCCAGGGGCCGGCAGGGATAGTCAAATAGAGAGAGGAGAGCAAGGAAGATAAGCCAATGCCGAAGCCGAGTCTTCTTCCAATTGCCAGGCAACCAGAGGTAAGGCAGCGGGTCATACATGGAAGATCAGAACGGCGAGCTGGATGCAGGGACGTCACTGGTGGTGGTCGGGTGTGCTGGATATCTTGATAGATTGAGGTCTCCAGGCATCACCCCCAGGAGGAGTAGGGGAAATAAAATGTACAATTAGGCATAGTAGAGGAGGCTATTGGCAGTGCTAAAAGCTAGGTGAGTACAATATGAAGTGCAATCTGCAAGCTCCGGCAGATATGGCTATGGCAGCATCAGTAGGAGGGAGAGGCAAGTGGGAATGCCGGCATGGGGAGTCCCTGAAATGTCAGCACTCCAGTTCCACAAGAGATTGCAAAGCTAGAGTGACAGCACTGACAATCCAGTTCATCCAAAGCCAATGGCACCGATCCCCACCCAGCTCTACACCTCACACTACAGGTCTGCCTGGGAGTGAAGAGTTAGCTAGGGCTAGAACTAGTGTCCCTATACGCTAAACTAAACAGGTGTGTTTTTAGTCTGGACTTGAATATTGAGATTTGCATTAAAATGCGTCAAAACCGTCTTCTGTCCTTTATTTTATATTCTGGATTTAGATGGATGCTTGCATTTGTGTTTCACTGCAGCTGAATACTGAAATGGCAAACGCTGCCCGATTTTTCCAGTTAATATAATGCAAAGTTCTATTTTTAACATTTGGTCTGCTGGTCTGAGAAAGAAAGGAGGGAACAGGCCTAAGTCTGCAAAAGCCTGTATGGTTTCTGTCCTTCTCCCTTCGGTGGTAGGAAAATGCACAGCGTCCCCGTAATGACTCTCACACAGACTGATTCACTTTTTTTTTCTTAATCGAAACTGCAAAGGAGCTCAGTTTACTGGTTCGTTATACCTTTATATACGTTATACCAGCGATGCTGTATCAGGATAGTACTACAGTCGGGTCCTTTTTTCAGTGGGGGTGTCCTTCAGAAAGGTCATGGTTGGGGTTTTAGTGAAAGGTGTGCATGCACACGCATGCAAGTGTGTGTATTGTGGAGTGCAGCATCATCCTTTCCGTTCGGGGGGGGTGAGTGCTCTGGATGTGCATTTACACGTTTGCCTTCAGATGAGGTCATTTGCCACAGGCTGTTTGGGAGTGTGGCCCCCGTTCAGTGTTTCATCACTATTCGCCCTCTCAGAACAAGCTTCACTGCCAACCCCCAAACTCCCCCTGTGGAAACAGCTTCAGGGCATGTAGGCTCTGTCCAAACTACGTTGTCAGGCAGTACTGTGTGGCTTTTGTATGCATGGATGCTGGATCATGTCGGAATCTCCCCTTTTTTTCCCAGCACAATGCTGTGCTAACTTAATCGATATTAATCTACAGCAAATGAGAAACTTTAAGTCACGTGATTGAAACATGCCATACCAACGACCTAAGTTTGCAGTGGTTAGCGCTGCTACCTCACAGCAAGAAGGTCCTGCTTACGGTCCTTTCTGGCTCCTTTCTGTGTGGAGTTCGCACGCTCTCCCCGTGTTTGCGTGGGTTTTCGCCGGGGGCTACGATTTCCTCCCACAGTCCAAAAGTGTGCAGGATAGGTTGATTGGTGAGTCTAAATTGGCCATGTAGTTGTGAGTGTGTGTGTGCGCCCTGTGGTGTGTTGCCGACTGCCCAGAGCTGGTTCCCGCCTAGGCCCACTGTTCCCAGTATAGACTCCGGTCCCCCCCCCCCTGCAACCCCAATTGGGATTAAGCGGTTTCAGAAAATGGATGGATGGATGGATGGTGTTTAATCCATGTTTTCGCTTGTATCTGGAGTATTCCTACTGAATGCAGCTGCTAAATTTACCAGTGATATAAATACTCATGGCAATAAACTCCCAGACTGGTTTCAGAATTTCCAGTGCCGTAACTTGACATGTGAATGTTTATAATTGTGGAAAAATTTGCAATATTTAGTTCTGTGGGTGATATTCTGAAATTGTATAGTTTAAAAAAGCATTCGTCACTGATAAATGATTTAAATGTTGCTTTTTAACTGACATAATGATTACGCCAAAGTACTTTCCTGGACTCTCGTGGGTATAGGCTGCTTTCTCCCAATGTGGTGGTGGCTGCTGTGGTATAGCAGGAGTGTCTGATTAATGCACCCTAACCCATAATATTAAATCCAGCTCTATAGTATCTATTCTGCTTCCTCTATACCAATGTGCAACGTAACAAAAAACAAAAGTCACTGAAACTGCATCCAAGTCCGTCAAACACCTATTAACGCGAGGGTGTGTGAGGCTAATGTGTCTGGACTGGTGTAGAAAGCAGCCATTGAAATCACACTTTAATTACTTCCTTTATTTTGGGCATTACCCACCTTTAAATAGTGGTGAAGGGAAAAGGGGTTATGAAGTCCTGAGAAATTACCCCTGAATGTCCCTCTTGTTCCCCTGTCCATAAGATCCGCGGAGCGGCATTAACAGTTAAAGGAGCCTGACGCTTCTTGCTGGCCAGAGATTTGGCGCTTTTTTTGAAAATGGTAGAAGGCAAGACTCTTACTATAGCTTTAAGTTACCTTGTGGGGGAATCACGTTTTTAATAGCATCCAGATATGATCAGTTTATTAGCTTAAAAATAGTTGTATAAATGTTATTGTATTGGAGAATAAGTGTGAAGGAACTAACAGGCCAAGACTGTCATTTAATATTACAATTATAGCTGAGATATTGTGGCTAACCAAAGAAAAATGATTGTTTCTGTGGAAATACCATGTTGTATTTCCATCTATGAACAAAATATTTGTGCAGTAGCAAATAATGCACTCATCTAGTAAATCTTGTTTATTAAACATTTCAGCTGGTTTGTTTCCATCTTGCTTGAAAGAGGTTCATCTTTTCTCCAGAGCAGAGTGATGTTTATCTTGTATAAATTGTGGAGTTTCTTCATTTGCTTTGGCATGCGTGAAAATAGGGCACTTTTGCACTTTGTAAAATTTCCCCTACCGTAATACCAAGAAGTGACGGAGCGGCTCAGTGTTTCACATTGAAAAACTGCATAGGATTGGGGGTTGGAGTCTGCCTCTACTG
This sequence comes from Brienomyrus brachyistius, assembly GCF_023856365.1. Classification (NCBI taxonomy): domain Eukaryota; kingdom Metazoa; phylum Chordata; class Actinopteri; order Osteoglossiformes; family Mormyridae; genus Brienomyrus; species Brienomyrus brachyistius. Next base: position 15,896,748 of record NC_064541.1, read on the forward strand.
TGTGTGTGTCGTTTGCATGTTCTGCCCTTGTCTTTGTCAGACATGATGCTCTCAATCCCTCAGCGCACCTTATTGTGCATATGACGCGGGTTGTGGATGAACATTCTGGAAGAAATGATCTCTTATGTTCCATGAATGCAGCACAGTCTTTCCTGCCTTCTGGTCAGGCCTGTTTTGGCAAAGGGCAGCACATTTGTTTGATCTGAATGTTGTTTTCCGTGCGTCTGCTTGCTAAACGGCGAACTGCCCTTTCCCGCTACTCCCGGGAACTGGCTGCTTCTTACTGGTAAATGTCCTGCATCTGCTAGGGGTTCTGTGGGCCATTAGCACAGCAGCCTGGTTGGATCCGCAGGTACAGCCAGCTTAGGATCATAAGCAGAATCGTCAAACGACGAAGGCCGGTCGAAATGTTTCTTTCATTGTGCGTACAATGCATCAGTCAAATCACCAACTTGACAGGACCATGCAGAATCAGTGATCATCTGTGAAATGGAAACTTCATTGTCATCTGATTATTTCAACGGCTTGGACTGTTCTGCTTTATTTTTAACTCGGACCTTGTCACCGAAAAGCAGACTGTCCATTCAGCTGAACCGCTTTTTCTATCTCCTGCGATTTCTGTGAGACAACGGTCTCTATTCATTCCTGCTGTGGCGCGCTGGCATACCCCCACCTCCGCTGTGTCAGCTGGCACCTTTCTGGGCGCGGTGTAGACCTCCTCCTCTCTCTTTGCCCGCTGTACGTTTGTTCCAGGAATTGATGTTTGTCTCTGTGGATGCTACTGTGCACATATTCACTCTGGATCAAGCAGCACTTCCACAAAAGTTATATCTGGCAGCTTTGTGATGTCACATATTAATTAATGCACTTTCCTCCTTCAGCCCTGGCTCCGTCTGTGGAGTTTTCATGCTCTCTCTCCCCCCCCCCCCCTGCAGTCCAAAGACATACTAAGGAGAACTGGAGTTACCAAGCTGTCTATAGGTGTGAATGGTGTGTGTGCCCTGCCTTGCGCCCGTAGCTTGCAGGATAGGCTCCAGACCCCCTGTGTCTCTGAGTACAACAAGTAGTTACAGAAAATGGATGGATGGAATCAAATAAAGGACTGATTGATTAACCGAGGTAATAATCCTATGTATTGAACAGAAATCATTTACAATTTCTTTCTTTGCGATTTGGCTGGAGCTTCACCATGATGCAGACAGAATAAGGACAAAACATCAGCACTGTCACATGTGCAATAATCACATTGCATTTGTCAGCAACACCTCTATAACATCTAATTGGCTGTAGTTTACTTTGAGTAAAATTTATCTTCATTTTTGTTATAATTATCGCAATATTAAGCGCAAATTTGACATATTGCATTGTGATTTCATGCAGCCTTAGACTTGGCTATTAACTGGGGTCGCGGAGTTACGCCGGCACTTTGGGGGAAGGTCTTATCCACTTATATGTTCTCCCAGTAATGCCAAACCCACGGTGTTCACACATTCTGATCACACCTGAAAATGGAAATGGCTCAGCTGAGCCTCCCCAGCTCCCACCTTCCTCACATTTCTGCATAGTATAAGATGGCCCCCGGTCCTCCAATGGGTAGGAACCCATAACCTACCGGATGTGAGTGGAAATGTCTCAACATGCTCTGCTTCTTTGCGTATGTACTTTGTGTTTTTAATCCGGTTTGTTTCTCCGCGATTGCAGTAAAAGGATAAGCATCTTACTGTATCGACTTTTTTTCAAATGAAACAATTTCAACTAACATTCCTTTTGTACTTCTCAGGCTCTTGAGAAATTCGGTAAAAAGAATTAATGTGTGTCCACATTGATGTATCTGCACTGGCACAGTGGCAGAACGTGTACGTCGGTTAGAAATTTAAATCCGCGCACTACTGTTCTGTCTGCTGTCTGTCGACCTGCTGAATGAATGGGGTTTGGAACAGGGAGGAAGTCACTGCTTTGGGTCAGATGAATCACTTGGCAGGAATAAAGGTGACATTGGGTCTCACTTCAGTCCGGTGCAAAAACTTGCCAGGAAACAGAAGCTTTTTCGTTTTGTGGGACAGTGAATGAACTTCCCTTCCAAGGATGCAGACTCGCGTTTATCCAAGCGCTTCAGTTATGTGCAGCTTCAGTTTCCAAGCCTATGGTAAGAATCTTTTTAATAAGAGATCTTTCATAATCGGAATCTGCCCTCCCCCCCCACCCCCCCACCCCCGCCTCTTTCTCAGCAGGAGTTCCCACCTCCTTTCTGACTCATTTGGGGTGTCTGGGCTGCTGTGGACAGACCATGGCAGGAGGGAGGGCAATGAGAGCAGGACTCCTGTCGCAGATGGTTTATGACCCAGACCGCCTTCCGAAATTTCTGGCGATCGGAAAATCGCGCCTCTTTCCGATGGCTGGCTGTGTCGCCCAGCTTCCGTTTCCACGTCAACGGGGGCTTTGCGCTATCTGTTTCTCATTACAGCCTTTGCACACTTGCTGCACGCCCCCCCCCCCCCGCGGTCTGTTGTAATTGAGGTGTTCCCTGGAAAATATTCCTGGCACCATGTGGATGACTCCCAGGCATTTCTGCCTGTTTCTATTGCGTTTGAGGGGTCTTGGTCTCCCTCGCTTCACGGAGCTGCCCCTAGCAGCGCCTCCGCGGTGTTAGCGCACCTTCAGTGCTCACAGGAGGATGGCTGCCCACCTCCGCTAGCTAGACCACCAGCGCCCCCCCCATCCCCTTCCGTAGTCGTCTAACCAAAGTTCATTCTCAACATGTTGTTGCTGTTGTCCAGCGGCTGCTCATGTCTATTTGTTAAATCTTACATTTTCTTTAATATCAGCCTAAATAAGTTTTTTTTTTATATCAATTTTTTTTCTGGTGAAATTCCATCTATCCCCCCCCCCGATCTTCAGTAGACAGCTAATGGATTTGGTTGCAGTGACCATAGAGCTTATTCCAGCAGATCAGGGCTGCCCTGGAAAGGACACCCATACATTGTCAGTCACACACTATGTTAGTGAATATGAAATTTGACGAACAAATGCCCTTTTATGCTACTTATTTTGGAGTACATGGTTTTATTGAGCAGCCAAAACTTTTATGCGAAATGCTTTCTCTGAGTTTGCTATTGATGCCTTCATTCTAGGCCTATGCCAAGTTTGCCGGTGCTCCTCTCAAAGTCCACAAGATCGCCAATCCCTGGAGAAGCCCTACAGGTAACACCAGCGTTCCGCATCACACTTAATCCCTCCCCTGTTATTTAACGCATCACCCTTTGTGTGGTTGAGGATGATTCGCAGTGTAAAGATGGTTTTTTGGCTGCGGGGCCGGTCACGTGTCGGCGTGTCTCTCTGACAGGTTCTTTGCCTGCCCTGAAAACTCAAGAGGAAGGGAGCTTTTCCCAGCCCAGCAAGATCATCATCCACCTGAAGAAGCAGGTGACTCGCGCTCCCTCCGAACGGCATGTTGTATCCGAACAGCCTGCGAAGGTTAGGCGTGACAGATGGGTGGCTCACGTGGCGAGATTCCTGGGGGGGGGAACCTTATTTGCTCGAGCGTGTTCTCTAACACAAAAACAGGAGAACCAGGCAGCTGAGCCAGGTGTATCCGTACAACCGCCAAGTCTGTTCCAGCCGGGAAAAGCAAGATATTCCTTTTTGCTCTCTTCACTCCTCAGTTTACCCCTTTTCCCTAGAAGTAATGCCCAGATGGAAGCTATCAGCACAGATAGTTAGTGCACCCCCGCCTCAACCAAGGACGGAGTCTGTGGGAAGGAGAACGGGGGGGGGGGGGGGCCTTCAAACCACAGTGAAGACTGATAATTGCCTTGGAAATGGGGTCCAACGAACAGATGAGGGCGCAAAGAGGAAAAGGCCCTCTGTGGCAGCCCCGAGGATGGGTGGTGGGATCCACGAGACCTTCCATTTCCAGTCAGGGTTCCAGACCTTCCGATCTCTAAGCAGCAGAATTTCCATGAAATTCCTTCGTATGATTGCGGTTAGGATCGTTCCCCGAAGGGGCCAGTGCTTCCCGACCCGGTTTAGAGCACTAGCGTTCTGGATCCTTTTCAAAACACTCTGGGATTGTTCTGATTGGCCACTGACAGTAGATAGCTTCTGTTGTCTTATAAACTGACAGACTCACTTGTATGGAAGTGTATAGATTTCCTTGTCGTTAGCTGGTTGTTGTTTCTTGTAACTAAAAACTGCTTGGTGGTTCCTCTTGGCCTCCGAATGAGACTCCCATTTGGAAATTATTAGAGAAATCATTAATCGTAAGTGTAATGGAATACTGTGCATCCATATGTATAATTCTAATGCCTTTTCAGCTTGGGGAGCCTGAGACGATGCATTGTGCTTCATGGATTCTGATTGGCCCCTTGCGTCCTTTTGCAGAAATATAACGCAGACTATGACTTATCTGGCAAAGAAGGGGCTGACGCACTGGCCTTCATCTCGCTGGTGGAGGAGAAGCTCCTGCCAGCATTGGTGAGAAGAACGTTGGGGTGGTTGTGGGGGGGGGCGTATCCACAGGTATTCGATGGGCGTGGGGGGAGGGGGGCATAATGTGGAGGAGAATCAAAGGGTGTTCAGTTTAGAATCATCTGCCTTATTCGATAAAAAAAAAAAAAACTAGACTAAGTAAACAAAAAAGAGGTGATGAGATTCATCGATCCACCAAAACCAAAGAAATAACGGTATCAGTGGCTTCTGGCGGATCTCCGGGATTTACTGAGGAAATGAAAAGACACTGTAATACATCACTGAGGATCAAACTCATTAGCGGTGATTGTGCAGATTATGTCGTCACGTTAAACTAACCTTCATCTTCCACCTTCAAAGAGTTCTGACAGAGTATTTGCCATGAGCTCATTGTAGAATGTTCCGAAACTCCCGATTGTCAGCGTACACATGATGATGAAAGAAACTTGAACCTTCGTAATGGTGTGGTTGATAAATTCTTCCTGAGGTCCTTTCTAAAACAAACAAATTCTGATCTTGAATTTGAAGTGACAAATTCAGGTTTTCGTCTCCCCACGTGCTCCATTCCCAAACTGCCCCCCCTCTTTCTGCTCAGGTCTACGCTCTGTGGGTGGACCCCAAAAACTATGTGGACGTGACGCGGCGGTGGCATGGCGAGAACATCCCCTTCCCGCTGAACTTCTTCCTTCCCAGCCGCATGCAGGGCAGGCAGTTGGACCGGCTTCGGCTGATGAGGGGCGACTTGAGATTGGAGCCTGGTGATGAGACCGAGAAAGAGGTGAGGACTATTTAGGGGCAGCGATGCCCTCCGAGGCAGCAGTGGGGCGAACGGCTGTTTGGCCTTGATGCTCTCAGACAGTGGAGGGTCTCCTAGCAGCTGTTTTATGATGGTTGTATTGCGGAATTCACAGCTGCGCTGTTTCTCCTGAACAAATGGCATTCCATGATGTTGGTCCTTCCATACACAAAGAGTAAAGGCCATTTAGAGTGGTTATACTCTTAGTGGTGTCACCATTTTTCTACAGAATTCTCAGCTCATTGAGTAACTCCAGGAAGAAGTACTCAAGACCCGAAGTGTTGTCAAAGCCAACACTGTAGTGGTTTAACTTTTGTAGGATGTGCTATGAATTATCTAGGTGACCAGAATGTTGTTTTCAGATAGTCTTGGATTTTAACGTTACATTAAATACATCCCCCACATGTGGCCCCCTACCAACATGAAGGGGTATATTGTATGCATTTCCAAGCCTTTATATAAGAACGTGCCCCAAGGCGTGAATTGTGGAGATGACTTGAGTAACTTTGAAGGGGTTTAATTAGTGCGTTTGACAAGCATTGTTGTCGTGCGGCAGAATTTTGTTAATACTATAATAAACAGAGCTGATGTTACCCATGAGAAAAGCATGAGCAGTAAACAGAAACACGTGTGTGTCTGTGTCTGTGTCTGTGTCTGTGTGTGTGTGTATGTGTGTGTGTGTGTCTGTGTGTGTGTCTGTGTGTGTGTCTGTGTGTGTGTCTGTGTGTGTGTCTGTGTGTGTGTGTGTGTGTGTGTGTCTGTGTGTGTGTCTGAAATTGCTCTCTGTTTCTCCAGCTTTATCGAGAAGCTCTGGAATGTATGAACCTCCTCTCTCAGCGCCTGGCTTCACATACATTTTTCTTTGGGGATTCGTAAGTCAGGCAAACCGATCAGTCGTCACGCACCGTCGTACCATATCATAACCAAATTCTGGTCTGTCTGAACTCACCAAACCACACCATTGTAACTTGTCCATTGCATAAAATGGTGTAATACCACAGAGTGGTTTCATGTAAATACTTATTCCATTACGTGTTTTTTTTCTTTCTGTGTCATACCCATAGCCCCTCCTCTCTGGATGCCTTTGTGTTTGGTCACTTGGCACCATTGCTCAAGATGAAGCTGCCCAACGCTAAGCTACAGCAGCACCTGAAGTCCATGGACAACCTCTCCAACTTCTGTTCCAACATCCTGACCCTCTATTTTCCCAGCGAGGGGCAAGGTGAGCGGTCCAAGTCTCATGGAGAGTTAACCTGTTGTTGAAGATACATGGAGTTTTTTGGGGTCTGTTATTATGATCAAAGTGGGAAATGTGGAGGGGATCTCACCACTCCTGAATGCATGTATCCTGTGATGGACTGGTCTTCTGTCCAGAGTCTTCTCCTACATTGTGCTTTGTGCTACCTGGAATAAGGTCCAGGCCCCTCATGACCCTCCACTGTATAATCAGTTGGGACATGGAGGGATGGATGGATGGATGACTGTTATGATGATTTTAGTAGCCCTGCAAATATATGAAAATAACTCCTGATGCTGTGACCTCTGACCCACTTTTTAATTGATTTTAATTGACTTTTTAATTAGATAGTCCTGGTCGCCAGTTCTCCAGCCAACCAGACAGCAGCGACTTTGACAACGAGCCCCATAAGCGCCGCAACCAAGTGCTGTCGGTGTTGGTGGCCCTGGGTGCCATGCTGAGCTACGCCCTACTGACGGGCATCCTCTCCATCCAGCATGTGCGTCCACAGGGGGCCTTGGACAGCTCCGGGAGACATGGGGTGGGCTCCCACGAAGAGGAGGACGACGACTAAGAAAGAGTTTAGAATGTGCTGAAGATCGAAAATGGCACTAGGCTCTCGGGACCACGTGAAGGTGGGGGGGCCCATGAAATGAGCCCCCGGAGATGTCATGCATTAACTTGTGCTAGATGGACTGAAGAATTTGAAGGACGTTTGCTATTCATCGTGTTTCCCCCTTGGCTAGTGAAGCCACGTGGTACTTCGGTGCACAGTAATCATAAGTGGGTCAGGGTGTTGGTCATCGTTGTCTCCCATTGTTGGCAAGTGTTTCCAGGGCTGCGTATCTTGGTCAAGAGTCATCTGGGTGGTCTCAGCTCAAAATTGATAAGTAAGCCTTCTGTCTTTAAGCTTTGTTTTTAAGCCATATGAAATGCTTTGTTAGGTTTCTCGAGGGATCAAGTATGTGGGTTTCAGGTTATTAAAAGCTGAACGACTGGACCACGTTTCGCAAATGTGAGTTTTCACATTTTGGTTTTTTTTTTGTTTGCTGGCCAACAGCATGTTGAACATAAAGTCTTGGGATTCGCTATGAAGGAAAATAAGGCTTCATGATATTGTAGATACCTGAATCTTTTTTTAAAAGATTATAATTCTTACATTTTCCCTCCCTGAGTTCTGTTCCATGTTTGACTTGGTGTTGAACATCGAACAGAATTCAACATCAAAGGAGTTTCTGATCTGCCTCTGCATTTTATATCAGAAGCCTGCAATATAATCGGACAATTGATTTTTTTTTTTATATATGAAGTCATGTTTCCCTTCCTCTGTACCTCTCCACTCCCTGACCAAGACATAATGTGGCCAAATTGCTATATGGTAAATACTTAACTGAAAAGCACTTCTCTCTAGGCGTTTTACACTTGGACTGAGTTAACTCCTTCAGATAAAGCTGATAATCTTCGGTGTGAACCCGAGACTCCCAGTGTCTTGGAGAAATACCTTTATTTTGTTGCTCTCCTCTCCCATCAGTAGCCTTGTACTACAAAAAGAATGTTGAAAGGTAATGAGATGGGTATAATGCACCCGGGTGGCCAGTGGCCCTACACCCAGCTGGGCGCTAAGCTAAATGAACTTTCATTTAGCCCCCTGCTGCTTGCAGACCTTTTTGCTGCTGATGCACCTTCACAATGCATTTTGTTAATTCAAAGCCGTACCATATAATAATATATAACTGTGAGTATTATAAATAAATATCCATGTATTCCTCGTGGTCTTAACCTCACATGAGGTCAAACCGTGCATGACACGTTACGCTAGTGATTGTGCTACAGGCCTCGAAGGTCTGAGTTTGAGTCACGACCATACAGCTAATTCCACTTGTCAACACAAATACCACAAAAATTGTGCATCTCTGCCCTAAAAAGCAATGTTTTAAAAATATTTTGTTCATTCATTCATTCATTCATCCATCCATCCATCCATCCATCCATCCATCATCGCCCTACACCAGGCTCTCATGGACCCTGAAGGCAGTAAGTTCAGGCTGTTTTCTTCTTTTATTAATTAAGGAAATAAAAGGAAGTTTTTCATCATTCTATAAAACCATGAATTTGCGTTTCTAAGGGAGTTGTCATGGAACTTACCTGCTCACTGAAACTCCTCTTGATAACACCTGCAGGACTGTTCTGGATGCAGTGACACTTCCGTTATATGTTGCCAAGTGACAACATATAAGTGTCCTTTGGGGGGGGGGGGGGGGTGGGGGAGCACGGAGGCCACTTCATCACAGCACCCCTTTCCATTGGAAGGGCGCCCATAGGGACCACTTAGACCAGGGGTGTCAAACTCCAGTCCTGGGGGGTTGGAGCCCTGTGTAGCTTAGTTCTTTCCCTTTTCCACCACAAATTTTTCAGCTAAACAGCTGTGTGGCAATTAGCACAAGGAGTTGAATCGGGTGCGTTTAATGGGGGGAAACCCAAAAATGTGCAGGGTTCCAACTCTCCAGGACTGGAGTCTGACACCTATAGCTTAGACCAATGTAAGGGCACAGTTTTCTTAAAACCAGCGAGCACCTATGCTGATCCACGATCAGATTTCCCAGCTTCAATCCTAGAATTAACCTATATAAACAGGTCTTGGGTCTGCAGATGCTTAGTGCAAAGCTAATGAACACTCAACCAATCAAGATGCTTAATTTAAAATTCACAGGCACGTCCAATCAGATTTGTGCGACAGGCATTGACTGGCATAAATTGCAGAGTGCACTGCATGCTTGATCATAGCGTCAATTTAAACCTATACTTTATATATGGTCGCGACTGAGCTGGCATGGGAAAAATTGGGTCGCGGTGAAAAAGGTTGCGAACCGCTGCTCTATAGGACACACAGTCTCCCAGGGCACTCCAGACGGCGCTCAATCATTGCTTTCCTGTGGATTGCAGTCACTGCTGCTGTTTTCCCCAGTCTAGAGGGCATTTTAACATTGTTTTTTCAGCCATGGAACACCAAGAGGGGCGGTAGTTCCAGTCCCCTTCCCTACCCCCAGTCCGCCCTTGCATCTTAGCCTTGGAGATGCCATAATGAAACAGTTGCGAATAAAATAATAAAATCAACAGTAGTTTTGTTTTGTTGCAGTGTTTCACTGTTGCTACAAACAGTGAAAAGTCATTATTTCACAGCTTTTGCGGTTGCATGCTGATTAAATGAATTCCCAGCAACTTCAATGGAGCCTCTTGGGGTTTAATGACCCCGAAAATGATCTTACAAGAATTTCTGTTTGGGAGAAAAATACTGAGATTTCCCACATTTTCCAAGCAGAGTCGTAGGCCTATTCGGTGGTATATACTGTATAATGGAATATGCTTTTTGTATGAGACTAATAATTAAGGAGTTATTTATTTTATTTAATAAAAAAACAGTCAGAGGCTAAAATGAGAATCTGGCTTTGTGTTTGCAGTTTGTTCATACTTTCCTGTCAAATTTATGAACCTTCAATGTTTTTTTTTTGCATCCAAAAACGCGCAAAACGGACCTATTGAGCAGGATGGAAAACGTTAACACCGTTCATTTCCTTTATAATCGTGCCGTTTTGTGAAAGGAAAATACAAACATAAAAGTACTCGTATGTTTGTCCTTACAATTTGCTCTAATGTTGCAGACAGTATAATGTTACTGTCAGGAGGACACGCAGAATATTAACGCAGTCATTGTAAAGGAAGTGTATATCTAACAGCCGCCCTTGATCTTGATAATATTACACGGTTACTGTGAGTTGCTCTGACCCGTTTCATGTCGGTATTAGGAAAAATAGACTATTATGACTTTTCCAGAGGAGGGAATAGTGCAGCTAAGTTTAAGGGCTCAAATTTCACTGTGGATCTGACTCTGGTCACTGCAGTTTTCAGTGCTGAGGTCATCTGTATTTTTCAATCTTTTAACAGAAAGTATGTTCATGTATCTGAGTAGTCGTCGATTTTATTAGCACTGACATTAGTTTTCCATACAACTGACAGTAGACACTTTTTTACTCTCTCCAGACAACGTTAACGGTAATCTGCTAACCATATGAGCGCAATAATGTTGGGTTTATAGTTTTATTAATTCTAGTGTTAACTCCAAGTCGTTTCTCTAAACACAAACGCAATGCCACGACGTTCTTTTCAGTGATGCACCCTTTTTTAATCAGTTCCCAATAATTAATGCATTCCCTCAAACTGACTGCCCACAAAAATGTAGCCCATGCTTTTGCCGCTGAGAACAAATTTTCTTGCAACCGAAGGTGCGCTAAAGTGAGTTTGTTTTTCATTAATGCTGTCATTTCGCACCGTTGTCAAAGTCCATTTCATACTAAGAACTAGCAAGTCGCGAATTCCTTTCCTTTTTGGTCCGTACCGCAAACATACATATTCGTATGGTTATAAACCAGATCGGTGTGTTTTCCCCCATATTTTCCATTTCAAAGTAAATGTGTTCCCTGTGAGCGAAGTGGGCTCCCTCGCTCAAAGGATCGCTTCCACTCGGAGGGAGAGAGGAGGCATTCCTCGGATGCGTGCGGGGCGAGCGCCACTGCTCCCTGTTGTCTCTTGAACCCGGGTCAGAGCGCCACTTCAGAGTCTGCAGAGCTACTTGACAGCCACGTTTAGGATCTGAAATCTGCAGTCGCGACGGCACTTTCTTCTCCCTTTAGTATCCGAAGAGCAGGACTCCTGGCAGACTTGCGCGCACCGCTTCCGGGAACATGGGTGCTGTGCGAATATTGTGCTTCTTATTTACGCTCTCTGCCTTGGTAAACACCGGCTTTTCCGAATCGTCCACTTTTCAGGAGATGCAAGGTAATATGAAATACATTAATTGTGATCTAATGTATTTTAACATATGATTTCTATTCTCTTGTAGGTATAGCCTAAATGTTTGATGCAAAAATATGCATTTTTATTGTATTTAATTACGCACGTTTGGATTTAAAAAAATTGTAGTTTATTAAACAGTACATTATACAAACTACGGTAAATAATAAACTCCATATGTTATGGAATTAAAGATTATGAGCAGGGGAAAGCGCCTTTCTAAAGGATGCCCAATCTCGCTTCTGGACGTGCCGTTGTAAAGCTACAAAGCAAAGCATTGTGCACAGAGTTAAGAATTAACTTCTGCGACAATGCAGGTCGGCTGCTGGAACGGGATGCGCTGTAAAAGCTTTTAAGTATGCCTTTCTCATGAGCTCCACGGTCCAGTGACATCGCTGTACTGACATCTGAATGTCCCTTAGACTGCGAATGAAGTGAACTACGGTGTTACAATGGCGTCTTTAATGTGCATTACACAAGATACACAGCATCGTAAGTTTGAGCATCCTCAAAGACGAGCTTAACTTGACAACTGAACTTAGCACTTCATAAAATAATCATAATATCCTTTACAAAACAAGCACTAAGGTAACAATTATTTGAATAGGATGCTGCAATCGAATTAATCATAAATAGTCATAGTGATGGATGATTGACAGAATTTTATTGAGCCCGAGAAGATGATAATATCTAAAGGGTGGAGCATCCCTTTAGTGACTTTTCCGAGTGATGTGCGATAATATTTAAGCCGTGGATTTTTGCCCGTAGCCGCAGCGTCCTTTACATGTGTACAACAGACCGGAGGTGTATTTTTACGGCCGCGAAGGGCCCATAGCAGAGCATGAGTGATTCCATCTGGTCATGTGTCTAAACTCTCTAAACGCATATTCGGGGTCCGGAGGCACGAGCCTGATCGGCTGTTCTCCGGGTGCGGTAACATTGACCAAACGGATCTGTCGCTGGCGGGTGCAGTACGATGGATGCGCGTTATTGATACCCGCTTGAGAGTACAACGGATATTTTTGTGCTATTCCTTAATTTATAGGGGTCACTTTATTCCATTTTACTTTAACGGGATTTTGAGATGCAGCAGACTTTGACGGTGTTCAACAAGCGTCCCCAATGTGACTTTGCTGTATCAGGCTAAGGAGAGAAGGATTTTGCTCCCATTTCTTTCAGTTTTCTTATGTTCCATTAATCTGAATTACCATTCGCAGGCTGTGGATGTATCAGCTACTCAAGGCCCTTGGCCTGACTTCCACCAGAACCCAGAACCTCATTTCACTGTCTTTTTCCTTCTCATTTTTCCTCTTGTATCGCCATGGTAGCAGCCAGCAATTACACCCCAAAAGTGTACGGTGTGCAAAATGACAGTGTTTCCCAATCTACTCCTTAGAGACCCACAGTCGGTCCCTGTTTTTGCTCCCTCTCAGCTCCTTGCCAGACCACCCACATTTTTGCTCCCAAGAACATGGACTGTCTGTGGGTCCTTGCGGACCAGGAGAGGAAAGCGCCGATCCGTTGGAATGCCTCAGAGTACCCTGGGACTCCCCTGTCTGGTTGTTCTTACTTATGGGGAACTTTTTAATCTCCAGCTTCTGTCAGGGTGACTTACTGCTCCAGCAGCAGTGTGGGAGTTAGGAACTTATGAATGAGCAGGGATGTGGGAGCGGATGCTAACGTTCCAGTGGAGGCGGGGCTTAAAATGAAGAGCAACACATGGATGAGGAAGGGATCTGGTGGAAAAGAGCCCGCATGACTTTGATGAAGGATGGCAGTTAGCTGTTTTTTAATGAGATAAAAGTAAAATGAATCCATTCATTTGAGAGGGTACTTCAGTCACTTGGTGGTCAGTGCTTGTTAGAGCGTCGGAAACGAAAGTCCCCTGAAGGGAGGCGATTTATTTACAGTTTACAGCTCATTATGTCATCAGAAACTACTAATAAAAACTTTAAGTAAAAGGTGAGTCTTTTTTCCAAAGACTCAAGTACTGTCAGTCTAAGTGAATCCTGTTGTTGTTGTTTCCTGGCAGGAAATAGTGCAATATTACCAGTCCAGCTGTATGAATGGTATTAATCAATACTGCAGTTAAACTGTGGCTAGTATTCATCCACGTACAACAAACTATCAGAGCAACGCAGCTGCAAATGGTAGTAATAAATACAATTTTGGGGTAATATTTGATGTTTTAAAAAAAGTTTGATAATGTCGTTTGATAGTTTTAAAATTCAGTCTATGATCGTGCAGTTATGCATGTATGTGTTACTGTGCACTGGTGACGGCAGTCCAGTGTTTTTGGAGCGTTTTCTTTCATTTTTAAGTGTGATTGTCCTTCTGTACATCAGAACCTGTGTCCTTACAGACACGTCCAAATGAAGTGGGGGGGGTGGATTAATCTCCTGTATGCAGCTGACGATTTTTTTATAAGTGCCTGAGAGTGTGCTGAATAGCTTGGCTTCATTTGCACACAGGGACCTAATTTACGCGATGGAAACCGTTCTGTTCATGTGGAAGTATGTGGAAGGATATTACGGAAAGAAAACTTATGGCTCAGGTTTATTGAGCATGCAAAAGCAACACAGTGGGAAAACGGCGTAATTGGCTGGCGGTGCATTTTTCTTCTTTCCTTGTCCAATCAAAGTGTGGCGGTTTGGGACATGGGGAGAAGGTAGGTAAACAGAAGCACAAAGGCTGCCTCTCATAGCCTAAGACAAAGTGTCTGGAATGTTTGAACATTGCACCATGCAATTAATGCGCAAATCATTCTTGTGTGTGAAACTGTAACCTCCAACGTAAGCAACAGTATCTGACAGTATGTCTAATATCTGACTGTATGTTTAGTTTTGATGATGACTGTTTATACTGTTTTTTAACTATCCTGAAATTGGCCTCTTTAACCAACGCCGATCATAATGAGTGATAATGGCTGGTATAAATGTGGAGTTATTTTTACTAAGGAAATTTACATCCTTAGGTTCTAATAGGAGACACTTTGAAAGTCTCCGATGAGCAGAATAACTACATTTAACCCATTGCCCATTAGTCACATTACTAGCAGACTTGGGGTTAAAATAGTTTCTTTTGAAGGACTTTTCTTTTCCCTCCATTGTTGTGATTCTATGTTTATCATAAATGTTGTCCTTCTCCATTGCAATTGCATTTATTTAGCAGAAGCTTTGTCTTAATTAATGCACAACTGAGAGAGCAGGATCAGCCACTTCCTGGGGCAGCTGAGGATCTGGGGTCTTGCTCTAGGGCCCAATAGTGAAATTAGTCTGTCAAACAGGGCTTTGAACTAGCGACCTTCCGACAGGCACAGAATTATAACACACTGAGCCACACACCTTTCCGGAACATTCTGTGCCAATGCTGTTCTTACTCCTGCCTTGTCTACCTTTGGCATCCGCCGCCCCCCACCCTCGGCTCTTATCCTTACTCCTTCACCCCACCCCCCACCCCCACACATCTGTGGTCTGTCCTGTTGCCCAGTGATCGACGTGCTGACGCTGCAAGACGCCAAGCAGATCACGGCGGCGGTGGAGAAGGTGACCACGGCCCTCGGCACGGTCAGCGACATGTACATCGCCTCCACCTTCCGCCTGCCGGCGAAGCTGGGGGGCGTCCTGCTGGGCCTCTACAACAAGCAGGACAACAAGAAGTACCTGGAGGTGGCCATCATGGGGAAGATCAACAAAGGTGCGGGACTCGGGACTCGGGACGTTTTCGGGGGGAACTGCTCAGTTATTTTACATCCATCCTGAAATGTTTGTCCTGTGCAGGGTCACGGTAAACCTGGAACCTTTCCTGGGAAACACAGAACACAAACCTGGGCCCGCACTGTATGGGATGCCAGGCTTTTACAGGGAATTCACACATGCACTTAGAATCAAATTCAGAATCTGACACAGCCAGAGAATAAATGCAAGACAAAGATACACAATGGAGAGGAGCAAATTCAAGTTATGCGGTAAATACGCACGTTTGCGCAAATTTCAGTAGTGCGATGCAGGAAGTTGACAGGAAGGCACAATACAGGCAACATACATTGCATGCCTGAGCCCAGGACAGCAGCCACTGAGCCACTATTTTGGGATGAAAATCTTTCACATAGCGAACACAGAAGCAAACATATCGTGCCCATATCACACAAGTGATATAGTCCAAAGTACACAAGCAGAATCATGGATGTAGGTTTGATTTCAACCTTGGTAGAGGGACCAAAACAATCCTGAACTCTCCACACCACTAAACACACATGGTACTCCCACAATATTGGTGGGGACTGTCCTCACCAAAACAGTGCCCTTGAGAGGAACATTCAGCAAACAGAATGTGTTTATGTCACAACCTTTCTGATGCACATTTCCACCAATGTCTCCTTCATCTCCTGTATAGCCTCTTTTTTTCATTCTGATCTGTCCTCTTTTGTGTTTTCTACTTTTACATTTGACATATTTAGCGGATGCTTTTGTCCAAAGTGACATAGAGGTTGAAGCAAATAGCATATCGCAAACATACATGCTGTCAAGGAGTCAGTCAGGCATAAGTGCAGCTAGGCTGAGCTTCCTATGAATGCCCAGGTACCAGTGTAAGCAGTCCTGGGGCAGGAGATGAACACCAAGAACTAACAAAGCAAGATCCTAATAAAGAGACTATTCAATGACCGAAACATTCCGGAAACACACTTTAGATGTGTTGACTTTCACCCCTATTCACTGGAGGCTTCCCTCCTGTTTTCTCTCCTTCCTCACACCCTTCCTTCATCTTCCATCATTCAATTGCCCCTTTTCTTCCAGTTCTTGTGCGCTACGTGCGGGAGGACGGGAAACTCCATACTGTCAACCTCCAGAACGCCAACCTGGCAGACGGACGGACCCAGTCCGTCATACTGCGCGTAGCTGGACTCCGCAGGGACAACCTCCAGTTAGAGTTATACATCAACTGCCGATTGGCCGATTCCAGCCAGGGTCTACCCCCCTTGGTCCAGTTGCCGGCTGACCCAGAGCTTGTGGATATTCGTAATGGTCACAAGGCGTATGCTAGACTGCAGGTGATGCACACTAAGCTCTTGTGTATCCATTTTTAATAGATAGAAATTGTGGTTCAAAATATCTGCTCATGGGAGTTTTATTTACGCAAAAAAAAATGTCCGGAGGGGAGAAGGAAAAATTATTGGTTCAAAGATAACCAATAAGATTGCAGAGAAGGTGAGTCCAAGCAACTACAAGAGGTGGGACCAACCAATTAGATGTCTTGGTCCCACCTTCTCTAGTTGCTTGTACCCACCTTCTCTACAATCTAATTGGCTATCTCTCTGAATCGATCATTTTTCCTTCTGACATTTTTGTACAAGTAAAACTTCCACGAACGAAGTATCCTTGTGCTTAAGTGTCACAAAAGTGTCGTAAAGTGTTACATTCGCATTACTTCTTCAGAACTGCCCAGTTTTGTAAGGAAAATACACTGCACTCTCCTTTGCTTAAATTGTACTGGAATTTCAGCAGGATTGCAAATTATGTTTTTCAAAGCAGTGATGTGTTTTTCATCAGACGTAACTCTGTGACATTTCAGGGTGCCGTAGAGTCTCTGAAATTGGCCGTGGGGGGGTCTGTAGCCAAAGCTGGCGTTCTGACTGACTGTCCCTTCCAGGGTGATTCATCCTCTTTGCACAACACAGGTAATGAGCCTTGTTTATATATACAGTGTTTAATGTCAGCATTCACTCGTCACGTAAATTCAGGTCAACAATATAGTGTGACCCCACAAACGTATTTACAAAGCTCTTTACTGGCATTGATTAAGAGGGATTTAGTCGGTCAAGCCGAATAAGGTTTTGCGTGGCGTGTAATCGCTCTCTTCCTGTGATGCCGGTAACCAAGACACTTGGCCAGTTATCTAAACATAGTGTGGTAGCTAAAATTACACAACGTTGAGGTTATATATTAATATATGACGAATATCTACATATATGAAAGAGGAGAGGCATAATTTTCACAGATTAGGACATTTTCTCTGGTCAGTACAAAATACTTTTCAAGTCGAGATTATCGCGGGATTTATAGATCCTTCTTTGTACTGTCCAACACCCCCATCTTGTGGCGACATAGTAGTAGAACATGTATGTATATCTTCTGAACTGAGCCTAAAATCCCAGTGTTGCGCTAGCGGATTGTCGCAGGTAAAAATTTGTGGTCAAAGCTGGAAGAAAACTTGGCTTAACGGTAAAACATTTAATAATGTAATATTTCAGTTATAATGTTAGATTATGATTCATAATTAGATATTCAGTTACTCAGTGCTTTGTGTCAGGGTCCTTCTCGTAGCTGTAATTTTTCAGCTCCCCAAAAATACGTATTTTATTACATTTTTGTACTGATTTGCTTTGTTGTTTTTTTACACTATAATACTAGATTTTCCTTTGGAATTCCTAATTATATGATTTTTATTACATGTTAATGGTTTTGCCTGATTACATACAGTCTCTCAGAAAGTCTTGGGACATTTACCTAATTTAGTAAAAATATTACAAATTTATTTCACATTAGAAACAATTACTAATTTTAAAGAAAGCGTTAATTTCAAGTAGTAATAAATTGAAACCCAAATTATAGTTCTGACAGAGCTATTCTGAGTTAAAAAGTTGGGTGCTTTTTAATTAATAACATCTCTGCAATAACATGAAACACCAAACATTTGTGTCTCGTGTCCCTTTGGGAACCAGTGACTATAACTGCAATTTATAGCAAAATGGGAAAGAAGAGAACTGAATGAGTCAGTCAAAAAAATTAAATTCAATAAAAAAGAAAATGTCTGTACTGAAGATATAGGTAAATATCTTAAACATTACTTGTCAATGGACTTTTCTTGTAAAACCAATAAATTTGCAACATTTTGACATAATTAAGCAAAAGTCCAAAGACTTTCTGTGTGCACTGTGTATATCGCTTAACTAACCATTAATATGGTGTTATTTATATCATGTATATGCCTCAATCCTATTTCAGTGACAGGAGAAGTGAACTCTGTCCTTGGTGAGTAGTTACTGATCCTGTTTACGGTTTCATGAGTTTGTTCTTCATGCCAGAAAGACACAGTTTTGCTTATTAATAGTGTAACTTTGCCCTCTTTTTCCAACACTGTGTTTTCTGTGTATAAATCCATTGTGTGATGCATCACTTGGTCGTCCTGTTAGGTGACCACACAAAGGCTCTGATTGGGCAGCTAATTATCTTCAACCAGATTCTGGGGGAGTTACGGCAGGACATCAGAGAACAGGTAAGGGACCAGGAGATTGGACAGTGTGGAATGCTGTGATGGATACCCTGAGAAACATGAGTATGGTAGATGGTTTTTGACTGTCTGAGGAAGATTTTTGGTGTGTGTGTGTGTGTGTGTGTCCATACATGCATCTGTATGACCCTCCTTGACCTCCGTGCTTCTGTGTAGGTGAAGGAGATGGCTTTGATCAGGAACACCATACTGGAGTGCCAAGTGTGCGGTGAGCAGTTTCTTGACACCGTCAAGCAGTTTGTCTTTGACGCCCGTTGCATGGTGCCTTTTCCAATCAACATAGCTGCATGCAAAACAACGGCCTTGGCAGAAGTAAGGCAGGCCAGGCTTGTGCGTAGTGTGAAATCTGGGTCATCTTCAGGCTTCCATGAACCTCGCTCCCGCTGCTCGCCCAACCCGTGCTACAAAGGCGTGTCCTGCATGGAGTCCATGCAGTTCCCAGGGTACCGCTGTGGGCCTTGTCCCGAGGGCATGACCGGCAATGGGACCCACTGCCAGGATATTGATGAGGTACCATCTTCACCTGTATAAAGTCCCGTAGGTCAAGTTCATTCTGTTCAGTCAACTTCCAGTTGATCTGGGTGGGTGTATTTGCATGTGGCCACTATGACTGACGTGCAGCTGTGCCCCAAACACCAGACCAGCTCACCTGAAAAAGCTGTTGTCCCTGCCGGCTGTCCCTCCCACAGTGTGCTCTTGCACAGCCGTGCTTCCTGCCCTCGGGGTGTGTCAACACAGCCAAAGGTTTCTCCTGTGAGCCCTGCCCCCCCGGGTATGCAGGGCCACCTCTGAGTGGAGTGGGTGTGGAGTACGCCAAAAGTACAAAGCAAGTAAGAAGCACATGTGCGGGCTCTCACACACACTCAAGAGATCCTTCTTGAAAACGTCTGTTTGACCACATTCATGCCGGCTTAGTTACAGACATACATGCACACCTGAAGTATTAACGGGCATCTCCACATCGGCTGCACATGTTAGCACATGGCTGTTGTTCGCAAGGTATAACACAGACTTTTAAACCGTGAAAAACAGGTGAATGTGTGACTTTGTGCCTTGGGATTGCTGTAGGAGTGTAGAGACGTCGATGAGTGCGTTGAGATGGACAGCGCTTGTGCGCCCAACTCTGTGTGCACCAACACAGTGGTGAGTGCTTGCGACACTGTTTGATAAATCAAAGGTGGCTCAAATTTCTACCTTCTGCTTTTGCATCCTTTACTTTCTAAAAATAATCATAAAAATATAGGTCAGAACTACAGGATCGTAGGAGTTTTACTTACACAATAATGTTCTGAGAGTAGAACAAAAAAATGATTGGTTCAGAGAGATAACCAATCAGATTGTAGAGGAGGTGGGTCTAAGCAACTAGAGGAGGCGGGACCAAGACATCTGGTTGGTTGCATCCATTTTTGTGTAAGTAAAACCTCCCATGAGCGAACTGCAGTGTCAGAAATAAATGGTGTGATTAGAGAGGGTAACTGTGGAGTGTCAGAAGCTCTGCTTGTTCCATTCCTCTTACTCTGTCTCCCTGTATTCCTGTTCACTCCCAAGGGCTCCTTCAAGTGTGGGCACTGCAAAGCGGGCTTTGTGGGGAACCAGACGGCCGGCTGCCTCCCTCGGAGGTCCTGTGCCACGTTGAGCTTCAACCCCTGTGATGTCAATGCGCACTGCATCATTGAAAGGAATGGGGATGTGTTCTGTGCGGTGAGTGGGGGGCGGGCTGGTATGCTGGTATTTAAATCAAGCCAGTGATGAGCCTTCGAGTGGGGGAGTGGCTAGCATTAGCATGTACCACACGGGGGATCAGGGGTGAAGGCACGGCCCTGTGTGTACGGTGTGGTGGTACACTTACAGCCTCATGGTTAGCTACACGCTGGTAATGAACGCAACTTTTTCCTCCATCATTCAGTGCAATGTGGGCTGGGCTGGGAACGGCAACACCTGCGGCCCTGACATCGACATCGATGGCTACCCGGATGAGAATCTGCCCTGCATAGACAACGACAAGCACTGCAAAGCGGTGTGTGAAGCCCTCGTTCCATCACACCTACCTGGTCAATGCGCACTCTGGAGGCCCATAGTGGTGTGTGATGGGCCCCTTGACACAGTCATGAGGAAGGTCGTCACCCTTTTAACATGCCTTGTGTTCCCCTAACAGGACAACTGCGTTTACACACCCAACTCTGGGCAGGAGGATGCAGACAATGACAGTATTGGGGACCAGTGTGACGACGATGCCGATGGGGATGGAATCAAGAACGTGGAGGTGTAGATTTGTTGTATATGAACCCTGGCAATAAAGAGATTTTTACCTTTATTTATTTATTTTTATTCTGCCCTCCCATCCATGAAAAAATTAATTTTCCAACAAATCTACGACCAAATACACTTACCAACAATGCATGCCGGAGAGAGATCGTTGAAGCAGAATGTACAGAGTGTTTTTAAAATGCCCACTTCACACAGGATATTAGAAACTGAGTATGGCGGAAGTAAAGTCGTAGGTGCAGTGGCTGTCACGCCTAGGCCACCGCGATTTTCTCTTAGCAATTCGCTTGACGGCCTGGCTGTTGGAATGGAACTTAGTCACTAAACGAGGACTGTTTTTAGCATGATGTGCGCATCTTGTCTGGTGTTCACTAGTGCAAGTACCTGCCTATCTCTGTCTCTTCAGGATAACTGCCGACTTGTGGCCAACAAAGACCAGCAGAACTCTGACACGGACTCCTTTGGTGACGCCTGTGATAACTGCCCCAATGTTCCCAACATCGACCAGAAGGACACGGACAACAATGGCGAGGGTGACGCGTGTGACAATGACATCGATGGTGATGGTAAGAGTGTCCTGCTCTTTCGCTCTCCCTTTAACTCCCCCCCCCCCCCCCCCCCCACACACACACACACCCACCCTTCAAGGAATCTCCACCCCTCTTTGCCCCTCTCTGTAAGGCATCCCCAACGTGCTGGACAACTGCCCCAAGGTCCCCAACCCTATGCAGACAGACCGGGATGGTGATGGGGTGGGCGATGCCTGTGACAGCTGCCCCGAAATCAGCAACCCCATGCAGGTTAGGGGGGAGTGGCTGGGGGGGGGGGGTGGGGGCTGGAGCGCTGCGAACACTGCTGGTGAGAACAGCAAGTGTGGTGTGTAGATACTGTAGACTATGAAATCCATTGCATTTCCCAATTCCCATTTGTATTGCCTAAATATGGCAAAGGCATGAACCAGATGTTAACTTATATTAGGGACTGCAGTACTGTATATAGATCAGTTTTTTTAGGTCTATCATTCACAGTCATTAATTGTATTATACCTCTCACTGTAATGTATTACACATCTCACTGTATACCTCTCACATCTCACTGTAATGTATTATACCGCTCACTGTAATGCATTATACCTCTCACTGTAATGCATTATACCTCTCACTGTAATGCATTATACCTCTCACTGGCCTATCACACACATTTACTTCCTGAAAGGGGTCCTTTCTCAGCCTCTGTAGATATATAGTGCACAACTAGAGCACAGTTTATTTGTTAGTAAGTAACTAAACAGCAATACAACATGACAAATCACATTCGGTCTAAACAACGAAATACGACTTTCGGCATTAGTCAGTAACACTCGTTTGCTTATCTAACAATGAAGTGAAACAAAGATGGGATGAGTTTCTCATGACTGGAATTTAAGGGCCCCGTTTTGAACGCTGTCTGGCACTTCTCTCTCCTCAGACAGACGTAGACAATGACTTGGTGGGAGATGTCTGTGACACCAACCAAGACAAGTAAGTCTGTGTGCCACATGGCCGCCCTCACACCTGTTCCATTTGTCCAAGCTGACTGTGCAGGATAACGCGCACACACACACACACACACACACACAGGTTTGTAACTATATCTTGGTGGGGACTCTCCATTCATTTCTACGTGAAAGACTCTAATCCCAACATGGCAACCTTAACCCCTACCCATCCCATAACCATAAATAACTGAACAGAATACAAGTCTATTGGCATTTTCAGTTTCTTGATTGCAGTCACTGAAAACATGCCCCCTACAATGTCAAAATAGCAGTTTTTTATCACGTTGTGTATATTTGGTCCCCACGATGCAATGTATACTTGGACCACACACACACAAACACACACGCTACTCATTCACTCATTCATACACACACTCTGCTTTTCAACAGATGGGCAGCTGAACTGCTCACAGGTTTTGTTACACAAAACTGAATCCTTTATGGCCCTTGAATTCTTATTGAACTCAGTTGAGATGTGCGGCATGCACTGTGCACTGTGCCCCAGGTCACCGTACGAACAGATCAAGTTAAGATTAAACTATAATGTGGTAGTTTGCAGATTTATTTTGAATAAAAATAATTTTGAACTTGGTTGTGCAGAGCTTTGACACCTATTTGAAACCTGTTGCCATGGCTACGTGAGAATGTGGTCACATGGCAGTAGTCGTGTTGTCAACGGCTTGTTTCTACCCATGAAGAGATGGGGATGGTCACCAAGATTCACGGGATAACTGTCCGGACATCCCCAACGGGTCACAGCTCGACTCTGACAACGACGGCATCGGTGACGATTGTGACGACGACGATGACAACGATGGGATCCCGGACTTTGAGGGTCCTGGACCGGACAATTGCCGGCTCATTCCCAATCCCAATCAGAAAGATTCGAATGGTAAACCTTCATCTGCATATTAATCTATAGGCGTTTGAAATGGCCGTTTATGCTTCTTTCAGACAGATTTACATTATGTTTTATTGCATTTTGAACCAAAAGCAGAAAAATACACCTTAATGACGTTCTGTGAATTATTATGTTATATTAATCGAATATAGAATATTGTACTGGCCAAAGCAAGCCAATAAACAAGTGATAAACTGTTAGTAAACTGTATGTTATAAATAAACACTGTATGGCCTTTAGGCGGTATTACTGCCAGGTTGTTGTTAAAGATGTGACCATATGGTAGATATTGTATGAATAGTTCAGTTAACATTATACATGTACAGTGTCGATGTTTATGGTTCATCTCACCAGGTAATGGGGTTGGAGATGTATGTGAGAATGACTTTGACAACGACACCGTGATGGATGTCATCGACGCGTGCCCGGAGAGTGCAGAGGTCACGCTGACCGACTTCAGAGCTTATCAGACGGTCATCCTGGATCCTGAAGGAGACGTCCAGATCGACCCCAACTGGGTGGTGCTCAATCAGGTGAGAGGTCACCACTTCTTGTTCCGTACCTCAGATTGTTTCGCTTTTAAAAAAGGGCAAAGCAGATGTGATAGAATGCTTGTCCACTCTTGGTCCCAGGGTATGGAGATCGTACAGACCATGAACAGTGACCCTGGTTTGGCTGTGGGTACGTCTTTACTAACTTCTCTAATCATACATCCTCTTTTGGTCCTTGTCACCTTCACCTGGACTGCTTCTCCATTCATGAGGCCCCTGATTTATCTACCGTTCTTCCCTCTGTCCAGGCTACACAGCCTTCAATGGAGTAGACTTCGAGGGCACCTTCCACATCAACACGGTGACGGACGACGACTACGCTGGCTTCATCTTTGGCTACCAGGACTCCTCCAGCTTCTACGTGGTCATGTGGAAGCAGACGGAGCAGGTCTACTGGCAGTCGGTGCCCTTCAAGGCAACAGCTGAGCCGGGGCTGCAGCTCAAGGTGGCTGTCTGTTAGCCAGCGTCCGTTGTCATAATACCTGCACTTTGTTATGCCCATAATGATGACTATAAGTGAAGCACTGCTCTTCTGAAAAGTATGAGAGCAGTCACTCAATTTATAATTAACAGAATTCGCAGAAACATCCATGAAGCTTAATACTGAGATGTCTAGGTCTCCTATATAGATAGCTCAAACCCTGTCACTAATGTTATTATTGCTGCTCAGTTTTACACTGAATTGTCAGTTTTTTACCTTTCTTAGGTGTCGTTTTGTACCTGTCCACCTGCTGTCCTGGTGTGTAGATTCAGTTTTCACATGCGAATCTGATATGCATGGCCAACTGTACACCTGCTTTTAATTTAAATTGGACACAGGTGGCTTCTGAGTGAACGTGTGAATGCAGGTCACTCAGATAGCCGTTTGGTGATGTTGATGACTATCCAAACCCAGGCGGTGAAGTCGCGGACCGGCCCTGGGGAGTTCCTGCGCAATGCCCTGTGGAACACAGGGGACACGGCGGGCGAGGTCAAGCTGCTGTGGAAGGACCCCCGAAACGTGGGGTGGAAGGACAAGACTTCATACCGCTGGCATCTCAGTCACCGGCCCCAGGTGGGGTACATCCGGTAAGCCCAACCCCCATCCGGTAAGCCCAACCCCCATCCGGCAAACCCAATGCCCATCAGGTAAGCCCAACCCCCAATGCCATCCAGATATTGCAAATGTTCTCCTCCATTCAGTTGGAACTCTTCAATTTACAAAAAATAAGATCACATTGAAAATAAGTTTTGTATAATTGCATCACTTCATTCTGGACAAAAAAAAACACAAGAATGCCTTTTCACACTTTGCTATGTTCGTGTTCCTTTATTTCAAGGTTGCCTGGATAACTGGGGCCGTGCTTCTTCACAGGAAACAATGTGAACGCACTGTAGGTTGCACTGCAGACTTGCCTGTTGCAGCAGCAGTGACTGTTTGCGGGGAAATGGAAAAGTGTAACTGCAGTGTGAAGCACGCCTTAGATTTTTATTGACATTCGCTAGCCTATGTTTTGCTAAATTCAGGGTCTGATAAATTCATGCAGTCGAGGACATTGGGTGGCAAAACAGGATAATGGATAATTACGTGCAGGAACTACTCCCAAAATTTAATTTAATTTTTTTTTGGGGGGGGGGGGGGGGGGGGGGATTAGACCTCTGTGACTTTACAGTTGCCTGGCCCCCCGATCACCTATTGTCCTTGTTGCTATGTCGACCAAATCCTTGGCAGGAATTGTCTGGGCACCCGTTCATATGCAGATCCAGAGGAAACTACTGCAGAGTGGGGGGGGGGGGGGTCTGAGAGGGAGAGCAAAATGAAGAGGGGGGAGATCAAGAGCAGGGAAGATGGTGAAGGAGCATCTGGAAGCAAGAGAAACAGGCAATAAGAAAAAACACAGGGAAAGTGAAGATGCACAGGAGAGGCAGCTGTAGGTCGAGATAAAGCCCTTTGAGGGCATTCCTTATAACAAGCTCGAATCTTAAGAATATATCCATCCAAGAGTTTAAATAATTCCAGAAGAGATGGATGCTGGATGACGAAAAACACAACAGTCAATCACGAAAGCGACCGACATTATGGGGCTACGAGGTAGAACTAAAAGTATGGCTGCCCTTTAGATTTCAAAAAACGGATTCTTTTTACTCGAACACGGTGAGCTGTCCCTTTTTTTTTTCCTGAGCGGAGCCTCTTCCACATTCTTCCCATTAGCATGTAGAGAAAGAGGGGGGTCCCCACTGGGGCGAGCGGAGCTGTGAGCCAGGTCTTTGTCGAGGCAACGAGGCCCTTTGAGCCAGCAACAGAAAGGCACCTGCTTTGTATTCTGCGAAGAAGGGTAAATAGCCGCAGCGGAGGTCCAGCGAGGGCGGCACCGCCCCCTTCCTAGCATCGCGTCACCGCGGAACGGTGTTTTCCGAGTGCAGCCCACGTACTCCGAGGTCTGCTACCCCCAGGCACTCTCTTCCGAAGACAGCTAGTAGGAGTCACTATTCCCATAAAGCTATGCTGAATGTCAAGGCCTGTTGTCCTTGATTGGGTCCCCATGTGTCCAGCCTGGCGAGTATGCACTGCATCACACGGTCTTCCGTGAAATCTTCCGTTAGTGGCTGTGTGACGTCTTAAAGTCTGTCCTGCTGGTGTCACACAGGGTGAAGCTGTATGAAGGCCCAGTACTGGTGGCGGACTCCGGTGTCGTCTTTGACAGTTCCATGAGGGGAGGACGTCTGGGTGTGTTCTGCTTCTCCCAGGAGAACGTCATCTGGTCTAACCTGCGCTATCGCTGCAACGGTACGTACACACGACCTCACCTGTCACTTAGCTTCTCCTACGCTTGACCTCTCGCTCTGTTAATCTCGATCTAACTGGAACCCCCCCGAAACCTGTTATATTGCCAGACACCGTGCCAGATGACTTCAACCACTACCGCCAACAAGTCCAGATGAACCTCATGGTGTGAGGAGCGTGAATCAGAAGACAAAGAGTGTTGACCCAGAGACCGCAGCACAACTTGTGTCTCTGCCAACTGCTGTGTGCGTTTGTGTGTGTGTGTTACTTGGGACGGAAACCAGACCCTTTGTCAGCAGACTCATCTGTTGTTCTGAATGGTAACAGCTGAATTAAATAGATAATTATGTATGTAACGTGTGCCCTGAGATGTACTGGCCCCCTGTCCAAGGCGTCCTTAGCCTTGTTTTATAACCGAGACTTCAGGCTCACTGTACTGGGTGTGGTACTGAAAAGGACAGAATGACTGGAAAATTACAGGCATCTCCTCAGCCTATATGACCATGATGTGAAGGCAGCACCAAACACATCCTTGATTAGCACGTTTTTTTTGGTTGTTTGTCCGTTTCTGGGAGTCCAGGTGCGTGTATGTGGTTAGCGCAAACGCACAGTTCAGCGTGACCATACAGATAACGGCATGTTGTCATTTTGAGGCCACTAAAACGAAGTAACTTATTTGAGTTTTAACTCCCAGTCCGGTCGTCTCTCACCTCAGATCTACAAATACACAAACGCAAAAGGTATAAGCTAGCATGTTTCTGGAAACGGAGAGTATGCTTCCGCTAATGGTTCTACAATAACTTCAGGAACTGCTTTGTGTAAATGTTGAGTAGTTAAAAATTACATAAAGAAGTGCTTTAAAATATTAAATATGCATTTATTTTCAAAGTCAATATAAAACATACGAATACATTTCCCAGCTGATCCCCTCTGTTCCTGTAGTATGATATATTTTTATGAATTTGGGTGCACTTGCATTCTGTATACATTCTAAGCTTGTGAGTCATCAGCTAATAATCAAATATGAAATAAAGCCCCAAAAACCAGTAGGCTGTTTCAGAACTGGAGTTTTTATGTTCAATCGCTGTACTCATTGCATAAATCGAATGTTGTTGACAAAAAAGTTCATAGCATGGATTATGTTCTATATTGTTCTCTTGTAATTCACCAACATCCAGGCAGATAAATACAATAACTAACTGCAAGTTTGGTATCGAGCTTCTTACATTCTAGCCGCCCTTTAGCGAATGCAGCGACGAGTGATACTTTACATGCACAAATAGCTGTAGAAAAAAAAAATCATCTCTGGTCAGCATGCCTGCAAAACACAGTCCCACAGTTGTCATTTGAATGGTTTCTTTCACCCTGAACCTCAGGATCCACCTTGTATGCTGATATTACCCCTTTTATTTGTTCTTCCTTTTGAA
The DNA here is from genome assembly GCF_023856365.1 of Brienomyrus brachyistius. Taxonomy (NCBI): domain Eukaryota; kingdom Metazoa; phylum Chordata; class Actinopteri; order Osteoglossiformes; family Mormyridae; genus Brienomyrus; species Brienomyrus brachyistius. Next base: position 15,924,831 of record NC_064541.1, read on the forward strand.
TACCACATTCTTTCTTTTTTTAAAAAATAAGTGATTAATTATATTTGCTCAAACAATGTCAGAGTGCAGCTGATCATATTTAGGCTGTGTCCATCCATCCATTTTCTGTAACTGCTTGTCCTGTTTGGGATCACAGGGGCCTACAGGCACAAGGCAGGGAACAACCCAGGATGGGGCGATAACCCATTACAGGGCACAAGGCAGGGAACAACCCAGGATGGGGCGATAACCCATTACAGGGCACAAGACAGGGAACAACCCAGGATGGGGCGATAACCCATTACAGGGCACAAGGCAGGGAACAACCCAGGATGGGGCGATAACCCATTACAGGGCACAAAGCAGTGAACAACCCAGAATGGGGTGATAACCCATTACAGGGTACAAAGCAGGGAACAACCCAGGATGGGGCGATAACCCATTACAGGGCACAAAGCAGGGAACAACCCAGGATGGGGCGATAACCCATTACAGGGCACAAAGCAGGGAACAACCCAGGATGGGGCGATAACCCATTACAGGGCACAAGGCAGGGAACAACCCAGGATGGGGCGATAACCCAATACAGGGCACAAGGCAGGGAACAACCCAGGATGGGGCGATAACCCATTACAGGGCACACACACATCATACACTTTGGTAACTCCAACTACTCTCAGCATGTTAACCACTGCATCACTATGCTGCCCCATTTACACTGCATATTATTATTATTATTTTAATTTGAGGGCCAAAAATTTGCCAAATATTATACTTAGCTGGCAGAAACACACATATGTCACAATCCCACAGTCAATCAAAAGCGACATCCAGGTTATTTACGCTTTTTTTAAAGATAAAGGAGTGGTTTTGGAAAGAAAAAAGCAGCATTTTTAGTAGTTGCTCCAGACAGGATTAGGAAATTCTGCCCCAGGTTGTTTATAGGATGAAATCTACAGGGAAAAGAATGTTCAGTTCAGATGTATGTTCAGATGATCTGCTTCCTGTAACAGCAGAAAAATGCCATTCATGCAATTTATGCCATTTTTGAATTTCTCATTGGAGATCATTGGGGCTAAGACCCCAAAAGGCACTTTGTGTTCCGGGCTGATTCCACAGTTACCCGCAAAGCCCAGCCACCTCATCCAGGCTTTGAAGGCCACAGAGAAGAGCTCTGGTGGAGCTGGCAGAGGCCCACAGCTGTGGCAGTCTGCCAACCAGCAGTCAGACGGGGATGGTGGGAGTTGGCGGAATCACCCAGTTACTGATGAGTTTGCTGGACTAGCCTGACGGTGCCTGTCCACAACAGCGTAGGATCACAATGAAAGAAATACCTGTTGCTTTGTGGGACATTGGAACTGGACAGCATTAGTGTTTCTCAGATCACGGAATCAGCTTCCTAAGCGAAATGGTAATAATAATGCATTTAAAAACATTTACTGTACTATTTCTAAGTTTGCATTCATCCTACGATAATAACCTGTCTTCAACAAGACAATGTCCTAGTAGCATATCATCGGTACATTTACTAAACCAAATTTAACATTGTCTACACTGTATTCCACATGACATGATGATGTTGTTTTTTTTTACTATTTCTTTTTAATTTTATGTGCACCGTTTTCCTGTTAGCTGCTAATTTACCATATTAATAAACAAGTGCTGCTTAATTAATGGATAAACAGATCCTGAATTTAAAATCAGCCAATCTACGTTACAATCGGATTATAAAACAAACTGCAAAAGTTCATTCAATTCACTTGTTTACAAAACTGAACCATCTGTGCCCCGCCCCCCACACAATGACGTAATGACTCCTTAGTTCTGTTTTTCGAACCATTCGTTTCATGGCAGGTGTTCCAGGAAATGTCTCAAAACAAAATTAATTAAAAGTTGCCCTTCTTCACCCCTGCAGAGGTGAAGGGGTTTCCCAAAGGTCTGGGAGGCCGGGACGAGTGCAATATTGGGAGGAGATGGTACAACAATGCACTACGTCCCGCACCTGCCTGGCCCTGGGAGACTATAGCAGAAAGAGGCACGGAAGCATCCCGAAACAGCCAGACTCCATCCTTCCCATGATTGCCAAGGCGCAGCTGCTAAGAAGTGCCTCTCTGCTAGGAAAGACAAATCATAGCACATGAGTCACAATGTGGATTTGCTTAATAAGAATCATGAAAGTATGTTACGAAAAACAGCATCAACGGGTACCTGCAGTCAAACAGAATCAACAAATACCTTCTAAGTGTTTTTTTTTTTTTTTTTACTGTACACACTTTATATATTCGCGTATTGATATACAGATATCTGTATTTCTGATTCATCTACCAACTTCCCAAGTTATTTTTTTAACGAGCCAAATACAACAACCGGTTTTTTTTTTGTTTATTTATTATTACTATTATTTGTGATATTTCCAGAAAGAGGCGTAAATGTCTTCTGGTTGTGTCGTACACTTTCGTATTCCTCACTCAGAACAAACATGAGCAAGCTAATGAATAACTCAGCGACATTAAACTGTTTCTAGGGAAACGGTCTCCTAGCGACACCAGTAATCTGTTGAGTATGACAAGAAAATTCTCTAAAGAAAACTCTAAACTTTGCAAATGATACAACACAGTAAAAGTCCAAAACACAGACTATTTAACAGGCGACATCGTCTCTAGTAGAAATTATAAATAGGTCCCATATAATAACTGAGAACATCGGTTTTCATAAAGGCGCGCGCGTGCTTCAGTCAGTCTTTCCTTGAGCTAGTTATTGGTTTAGTAGGCATTGACTAAAAAGTTTATTATGCAGCCATTTAGCACTTACCTTAAACTAATTACCCTTCCACTATCGTCCATTTATGAGCACAGCTACCCGTTGCTCGTGTGATACTCAAATGCAATGTAAAGAGGTAAAAAAGAGAACTTTGCAAATCTGCCTCTAAATTGCCAAAATGAAAAAATCAGGCGTTATCAATCTGGGTCCCTCTACAGTTAACTCGTCTTGCCCTACTCCAGCACTTGCACAAAACTAGCAGGGCAATCTGCAGCACAGAGGACACAGCGTTCCTCGCTTTTCCCAAAGCTTCCGCACAATAGACCCCTCACCCTGAATAGCTTCTGCTTGCTCGGCGGTGGGCTCCGCCTCCGCTGCCACAATAAACAAAGGCCACAATGCAATGCTTACTGATGCGTGCACGGTGCCCCTCTTAAAAGGACTATGATTCCCGGGGCATTTCCCGCGGTTTATCCTACAATACATTTTAAACATTATTTGCTTTACGTGTCTGCAACTTTGTTGCACCAAACCAACCTGAGACGTGTTAATTAAACACTTAAAAACAAAATTATCATTTTATTTTCTCCGAAATGAGTTGTTTAAATGAAAACAATAGCGCCCTGCCACATTCCATTTGACGTAATCTCGCGAGCACACTTTTTTTTGTTGTTTCTTTTTAACGTTCAACAATACAGAGACATAAAAGTGGGAGAATTTATTACCAGTGGAATTGGCTTAAATGGAATAAAACATTAAGTTATATAGTAATTACGAATATAAACTGTTTTTGAAAATTATACGCAAAGTATTATTTGTTGGACTTCTCAATATAAAATTGTTCTTCCGACTGTTAATTAAGTTTTAGGTCCATCTGTCGTTTCCCTGCCGAATTACAGGCATCTGAGCGTTCCCCATCTCGCAGAAAAGTCGTACTTGGTTCCTCACGCAAACACAACTTTTTTTTTTTGTTTTAACCAACTAACCAACTACTCTAGTATGAAACACAAAAAAACTCTCAACTCTAAATATATTTAGCCTAATATAATGGGCGTTTTGGTTATTTTGACATTTTTCAGCATTTCATCAGAACGGATTTTTCCTAATTTCAGTTAACGGGGAAGGTAATACACGCGGTTTATAATGTCACTAGTTGTCATTTGATACAAGTATATATAATTCCAGCTATCGACAAATGAACCTCGATCTAGTAACAAGAATCGTGAATCAAACTTTGAAATTTCCTGGTATTGAATATTTCGTGTCGACAGGTTTCACATAATCTCATTAATGCCAACAATATAAATGAAACATATTCCTTGAAGAATCTTAGGTATTGGTAAATAAATAGACAAAAATTTTAGTAGAAATAAAAAATACAGATACGAAGAACTGTGATTTGAATAAGCTCGGGAAATTACAATATAAAAACATACATCATATGAAGACGGGTCAGTAGTCTGTGTGTTTGGACTGTAAAGTGACTCCTGGAATTCCCAATGGAATTTCACCAGAAATGATCTTGAAGAAGCTTTTCGTAACAATAGATAGTGGAGAAAACTTATTATCGATATGGTCATTCCATCTTAATTAAAAGTGTAGGTTGCTTAATAATACATGTGACTTGCTAAAAATACATTTTAATTATGCATTCAAATTAAGATGCAATCATGAATTATTCATGTTGTTGATTTTATTGATATGTGTAGCCCTTATCAGTAATATTATTTTATTAACAATCGGCATTTAATTATACCAGTTTATGCAACGTCCACATTGCTACTATACTGAAGGAGTTTCGGCTTTAAATAGATAAAAGTAACAGTCTACTGACACCCACCTACCACAGGACGAGCTACACGTGCTTCTGTAGTTTTCCTGACAAATCCAATTAGCATCCGTACTTATAACAGAACAGACACTGTTTGCTTGCCTGTTCTTGTCCTTTCTGATTTCCTCATTTGTATGCACAGACGGTGCAGAAAAGGCGCGGGGGGGAATTTGTAATATGAATCTACATTTCGATTGTTTTGTAGGCTTTTGAAACCGGGAAATAAGACAGTCTGATAACTTTTTGACTTTTAGATTTTTTTTTCAGAAATTCCTGTTATGGGCTAGAAACTGGACACTCAGCGTGTACGGTCATATATATAAGAAAATATACTGGTCAAGAAGGGGGTGCAAATAGCACCGGGTCTGTCACTGACAGTTTAAAATAGCTCCTCTTTGCGAGTGTGTGCGCAAGTGAGCAGTTGTTGCTGGAGCAGCAGGTGTCCGCTGAGGCTGATTTATACCCCTAGTAGAAGTACTCTGTCAAAAATCTCAGTCATTCGAGAGCCGGTGTCGGGGAGGGGGGGAGAAAACGGCTGGTGAAAAGGTCCGATTTGTGACTGACACCTGTGTTATCAACTGAATGATCGTTCTTTGCGTGGAGCTAGTCTGGCTGCCCTATAGGAATTCTGTCATTTTGCAGCCGTAAACAAACGAGAAGTGCGCTCTTACAGACTGGCTATCGGATTTGTTTCTTTACTGAGGTAAGCGCAAAATATGAACTACGTGTGTAATTTTCATTTACTCCATAGATAAAATGAAAATGACAAAACCCAGATTATTACGCAGTTCTCTGTGTCACGTGACACAGCTTCTGCCTCCGAGATCAGCAAATTGGATGAAAGCCTTACATTTAATACAGTTAAGGCATATTTTGTACAAGTTGTCTAAAAATTGTTATAAAACCACTCCGTTATCTTGCCTGTTTTTATTTTAGGGACATGTCGTTACGGCAGCATGAACTTTCCGTCCGACTACCTGCGTAGCGTTTTAAGTGTCTCTATTTCATAGAGGAACTAACACTCTGAATTCTTCCTTTTTCATTTATAGTTCATATATATTGCTTTCTTACTTGCTGCCTGTTATATAGTTCAAGTATTTTGACGATGTCATATATTTATAGTAAAAGACTAACCGTTAATTTAAATGCGGCAAATTGTAGTGGTGTCGAATTAACATTTTTATTATTAGAAAAAAATATTCTAAAGGTGAGTTTTCTTTTGCTACGTATTACTGCCTTAGGAAAGATGCAACGTCTACGGATCTAGTTAAGTCTTTGCTGTATAGAAAAACATCTCCTGACCATTTTAGGTACGAATAATTTACTGATTGGACCAGTTTCCATTTAATGGTCGGTTTTTACGAGGGAAGCAGATTGTGTTATTTTTCGTGAGTCATGTGAGTGCTGAGATACAATAAAAAGTTGTAGATTCGACAACTTTCATCGCTATGTCGCACGGACATGGCGGAGCGGCATTTGTTATTCATATAATCACTTTATCCATTAGTTTATGTTTGTCGTTTCATGTTTAAAATAGCAATTTCATGCAATTTATATGGTTCGTGCAATCTACACGACTAATCCGGTTATAGTGTAAATGAAGATTAATCGTAATTCACACATAGGGGGATGTAAGCCGCTTGACAAGGACATTTCTGCATGTTTCATGAGGCTGCTGTGACTTGCAGGTCCAGCAGTATACGGAGCCTTGCCTGGAGGAACAAATACAATTATTTTATGACTGTAAGCATCGTTTGATATCTTGGGCCCAGAGAATTACTATTTGTGGGATCATTCTTGTTTACCTGATCTAAATTAAATTACTAGGATAAATAAAAAAGTAATTTCCCCTTGTTAAAAAAATTAATGCACCAATTAGATGCAAATAATCATTTATGATCTGGACTAAATAGACTGTAGAAGATGGGAGGTATTGATTGTACATTTAAATCAGTTTATATTTTCCAAGATATTATTTGCTGTGGAGAGCACAGTCCTGGAAGTCCTGGAAAAATTGATATGATTCCTAATTAGGATTCAATTCGGTTGCGGAGAGTAAGTCATATTGATCAGGTCAGTGAAACCGTTTTGTTTGTTTGTTTTGTTTGTTTGTTTTGTTTGTTTGTTTTGTTTGTTTGTTTTGTTTGTTTTGTTTGTTTTGTTTTTCAGTACTGGCATGTAGACAGGACTTGGAAATGGGAGACAGGCAGTAAACAGATCCCTCCTCTCACGCGTGTCCGACCTCATTGTAATGTCACTGCATATCCCACCTCACACGCGTGTCAGCAAGTACGGCAAATCACGACTGATTGATGGCAGTGGGGGTGACTTTGCATTGGGCATCGTGGGGTGTCTGGGCTTGAGTGCGAAGGCCCTAACAGTACAGTTATATTCTATGAGAATGGTAACATTGTTGGCGGATCAGCAGTCAGCTGTTTGATGGTCCGGAGGTGTCACCTGTTCTGAACAGCAGTACCAACGGTGACAAATGAATGTGTCAGTCTGAAGTGTTGTCACACCTGCATGCCGCACATTCCGGGCCACCTCACATGCCTGCAAACAGTGGGCATGTCTGCTGTATGGCACGTGTATGATCAGGGGCATTGGGGCTCAGTATTTAATTTGGCTTCATCCATCCCTTTAAGAAACAGACTTTTGCAATTAAATTATTAAGTGTTCAGGATTACCATATAACTCCCATCTACACCAGTGACACAGTTACATTGCAGCTGGGAGATGTTTCTGTATGCTGATGGAAACCATTAAGGAGTGATTCTGAGGATCTGTAACTGAACAATGACGAAATGACACTCTAAGGATGTCCTCATGCATGCCGATACCTCTTCAGTTGGTTGGCTCCCTAACCCCAGAGTCCATCTCTCTGCCATAGGAGTAGAAAGTATTTCAGACCAGAACACATGGTAGGGAGGGACCCGCCTGCGGGGGGGGGGGAGTGTCTGGCTAAAGGAATATATTTAGAGTCCGCTATTTCTGCCCTGCAACTGTGCTACCGATGGTAGCTTTTGCTAATACATGGGCTTAGTTTCTGTGAAGTGGAATATAGGTCATATGTAATCACATTGGACCTAAGGACAACCCTACAGGATGCTGCTGTTGATTCAGGGCTCACCAGCGTTCCTGTCAATTCAGCAGTGCGCGGCCATCTGTCCATCTGTCTGTCCATGTAGTCGCTGTCGCTGAAAGAAAGGAATATGCGGGCAATGATGGACTCTTTCAAATTAGGTTTTTTTTTAAGTTTTTTTTTTCTTGTTTTGCGAGCTCCTTAAGACCTGACTGTAGCTTTTCCATACAACTTACTGAAATCTAAATAGTCTGTATTACGGCAGTTTTTTTTTTTTTTGCTATTTAATGTTGACTTGCACAAAACAGTTCATGAAAAACAGAGAAGGACAACGCTGAGCAGCAGAGGCGAGTCGCGTGGCCGCTTTCGGCTTTTTGTTTGCATTTTGCAGTTCAGCAAACAGACAGGGAGAGAGTCCAAATTGCAAAATTACTATCCCTTCTCGAATCCATCCGTTGGGCTGGAAATTCACTTACCTTCTATCGCTGAATCCTGAAGGAACATGGTGAAAGCTGGCGCCTTGCGTGGTTTCGAGAACCTTGGAGTGGACTGCATGAAGTGTAGTTGATATGTCATGTCGTTGCGGAGGTGAGCTCTTCGGGTTTCCGTGATTGCTAGCGGCTGCACATCTGGGCCTACAGAATGAAAAGACGTTCACAGGCAAATTGCACGTCACATGACTGTATATGATTTACCGATAAAAATCATTTAGACACCGATGCTTTCAAATAACAGCTGTGATGTAAAGTTCCCAATTATAATTTTTGCACAAAAATAGTTCTATACACTCTATCCTGTTTCATAATTATTTTTTTTTTACTATTTTGTGTTTATTTGGTAATCCTGAACACTGTATTACATAGAATTATAATCATTTAGCTAATATGCTCCATGACACCCAATTGTGAAGTTTTTACAATTTAATAGTCCATAGCTGAAGGCTAATCTAGCTTCATATTTCTACTTTACAAGGAATGATTCACAGCATCGTTCGGAAGCAAAATGCAGGGGTGTGTATCACACTGACCTTTCGGTTCTGCTCTGCCTTCCTCCCTGCTCTCGCCTCTGTGAAGAGGACGAAGAGAAGATGCCTGAATCCCGTTGATGGCTGGTAAAAACCCCCGGACACACCTCTGCACACACACTAACGGTAAGACTTCATATTCATTTATTTAAGAATTAATTTAAGAAATTATTTATCCATTACTGTTTCTAAGGCCTTTTTCATAGATATTTTTTAAATCAAGACATCACAATAGTTAATAAATAAACTAACTTGTTTGATTTGAAATGCATAAATACTTCTGAAAAAGGATACTGTGAAATGGTATTAGATAACATGAGCAAAGTTCAGCCTGGCGAGACTTCGAGTACCTGTTTCCGTCTGGGTTTGTCTCCCCCTTGTGGACGCTTGGCTCATTGAAGTTTTGCGTCAATTTTGCAGGCTTTCTTCGGTGAGAGCTAGTAACCGTCTCGGGCTGGATCTGTATGGATGGGAATGGGGAAGCCAGCTGCCGGTTATAGGGACACACAGCTGTCGTGGAAGTGGGTTATCATTGGAACAGTCCTGCTTGATCACGTGTGCCGTTCCCAAGGTAAACATTTGAAATCTTATGACAGGAACTGAATAAAAATAATATAGAAAATTTACTTGGAGATTCATGACTGCATTTTCTTTTTTTAAATGTTAGTGTACAGGGCCGGATTAAGTCACCACAGAACACTAGGCAGGCAATATTATTTGCCCCCCTCTACCTGTAATATTTGTATTAATCATGGTTAGATAGCAAAGATAAATAGAGGAATACAGACACACACTCAGTGACCAAAAAAAGTTAAGCGCCCAGACGGAGAGGTGGAAATTAAATGAATCTGCGTGTGGTGAAAGGTCATGTGACTGTATCGCAATGATTATTATATCAGATCAAACAGACAACTGAGTTGGCAGTATGGGCACACTATGGCTCCCCACACCATGATGTCATACCCTATGTCTCCCCATACCATGATGTCATACCCTATGTCTCCACACACCATGATGTCAAACCCTATGTCTCCACACACCATGATGTCATACCCTATGTCTCCCCACACCATGATGTCATACCCTATGGCTCCCCACATCATGTCATACCTTATGTCTCCCCACACCATGATGTCATACCCTATGGCTCCCCACACCATGATGTCATACCCTATGTCTCCCCATACCATGATGTCATACCCTATGTCTCCACACACCATGATGTCATACCCTATGTCTCCACACACCATGATGCCATACCCTATGGCTCCCCACACCATGATGTCATACCATATGTCTCCCCACACCATGATGTCATACCCTATGGCTCCCCACACCATGATGTCATACCCTATGGCTCCCCACACCATGATGTCATACCCTATGGCTCCCCACACCATGATGCTGAGAGTAAAGCCAGTGTGTCTCTCCACAGCATTGGCAGGATTGGTCCTCTACCCGCGGTGTATATGCACACACAAAGGTCACCTGTGGTGATGCAGATTCACTGCTGAACATAGTGCAATGCTACTCGTCATCAGTCCATGCCTCCCGGTTATGGCACCACTCCAAACGCAGCCGTCACTGTGCTGGTGTTAACGGCAGCCTACGTATAGGCATTGGTTCCAACCTCGGGTGACTGTGACATCTGCATGCCCCACATGGCGGACAACTGCGCGATACGACCACCCGGCCTCATGCATACCCACAATGCGACCCCTATCGAACTCCATTAAGTGCAGGTGATGCTGTCTAATTCATCCCTGAGGAATCCTCTGTATCTGGTGACTAGACGTGCCAGCTTCTTGCAAACGTAATCACTTTTCTTCCCCATCGCGGGTCTGCACGTGTACCAAATGACATCCAATTCGGACCATTACTTCTGCGTGCTTAACTTTTTTTCGTCACTGAGAATATATATGAATATTTTTTCATCGCTTTGTGTGGGCTCCCTGTTGCCAGTCGGGCGCTTAGGCAGCTGCCTAGGTTGCCTACGCCTGATCCAGCCATGTTGCTGTGCATGCTGGGAAATGAAAAGTTTAATTTAAGACGACCAGACCCTGCTGTCTTTTTTTGCAGCCACTGCCCAATGTCGAATCCTGAGGTGTAACTCGGACTTTGTAGCTGCTCTCGGGCCTGACGGGGGCCGAGAGGGAGGCAGCGCGGGTTACTGCAGTGCCCTGCGCTCCTATGCCCTGTGCACCCGTCGGACGGCGCGGGCGTGTCGGGGTGACCTGGCCTACCACTCAGCCGTGCAGGGTATCGAGGACCTCCTCATGCAGCACAACTGCCCCAGGAGTGGCCCCACCGCTCAACCCCGCCCCCTGCCCCAGGCGCCTCTGTCTGGGGATGCCTGCCTGTACGAGAGGACCTTCCGGCAGCGGGAAGGCCGCCCCCCTGAGTACCTGCACTGTGGCGTGTTTGGGGACCCACACGTACGCACCTTCCTGGATGACTTCCAGACGTGTGCCGTGCAAGGTGCCTGGCCCTTGATGGATAACGAGTTCCTGTATGTCCAGGCCACCAGCACCCCCATGGCAGGGAGGATGTACGCCACAGCGCTCACAAAGGTGTGTGCCCTCCTCTGCCCTTAACGTGCTTTTCCCCTGCCCCGTGTTTGGTGAAATTTTTTATTTTTTTTTTTCCCCTTCCAGTTGAGTACCCATCTTTGAAAATATGGAACAACTTAAGAACTGGTGCCGGTTTAGTCCAAGAGCTGGGCAGTAATAGTGTTACTGATTACTTTATGCTTTCATTACCTGTTCTATTAAGATGGATGGATGGATGGATGAACGGATATATGGATGGACTGATGAATGCATTGATAGATGAATGTATGGATTACTAAATCAAATGCAGTCTCATCTAGCTTGGTTATCACAGCAGGCCATTTCATCAAGATTACATCAGTCTTTATTCTTCAGCTAGATAATTACAAAAATTCTCCTCTAAATTACTCAAGAACTATCGAGTGAAGAATGATGGCGAAGGACAGTTAAAACCTATGACCCTATCTGCCTGATCATTGTAGTCTCCCTTGTAAGGGATAAACTCGACAGAGGAGCATGATTTCCAGCTAAAAAATCTTAACTGGATGCTTCAGTGAAGGCAAATGATGGCTGTTTTGAGGAATCCAAGCCTGAGAGTGATGGTAGTGAGTGGCTCTGTGGTTAAGATGCTCCACCTTTGATTGCTAGTTCAAATCCCATCATCAGCATGGGACTTAAAGAAATTCCTTTGGTATTACATTTTCATTTTGAAGCATTTACAGAAAAAACATATGACCTTAAACAAGAAAAATCTTACTTTATAGAAAACATACTCAAGCTTTTGACAGGTACAAAAAATAACAGTACACAAATGTTACTATTCTTTTGTATTCCAGTTTAACTGCCACTACATTACGTGTCATTGTGTAGAAAATACCCCTTTCTTTCCAAGTGATGAAAAGTGTCGGACATGTCATTTATGTGTGGAAATGATTTGACACGTGTTAATATCGGTACTATAATTTATCGATCCCCCACCACAGATCACCATCATCTTCAAGAACTGGCGCGAGTGCATCGAGCAGCAGATCTACCAGGCCGAGCTGGACAATGTACCGCTGGCTTTCGTCGACGGCTCTGTGAGCGACGGTGAGCGACGGGGTCACCACAGCCTGCAGGTGAGCAGCCAGGACCCCGGACGTCACGCTGAGATCTGGGCTGCCCACATCGGAACCACCCTGGTGGTCAGGCAGAGCGGGCGCTCGCTGGGCCTCTCTGTGCGCGCCCCCCTGGCCATCGTAAACTCCTTCACGTCAGAGCAGGACCTGCAGCTGTGCGTCTGGGGGTGTCCCGCTTCCCAGCGGCTCCCGGCCCCCCACCTGTCTGCACCTGCAGCCGCCCATGCCCACTGCTCCACCCTCCTCCCCGAACAGGATATATACTTCCAGGCGTGCTTGTTCGACCTCCTGGTGACTGGTGACCTAAACGCAAGTGCCGCTGCCGTGACAGCGCTGGAAGATGCCCGCGGCATGATCTCAGACCCCGAGAAAGTGCATCTGCTCCTAGGTGGGGCTAACAGACACCCGAGTCCCATCTCAGTGACTCTCACTCTGGCTGTTCTCACGGGCAACATGGTACCTCTGCTGTCTTTGCATTGTGCATAATCTCCCACTAAACCAAATTCACTTCCTATTTCCTCCACCACTTCCTGCCAACAAGAGATTTCGTCATAGACAATTTTGTTCTTCTTCATTGCATTTGCATTATTTATTAATATTATTATTACTTGCATTCAGCTTAGTGTGAGGCATCTCATCCAAGGTGCTCCACTGCTCTACACTGCCAAAGATCTGTTCCTGCCCCCCTCCCCCCCCCCAATACTAGTTAAATGGTCGCAAGATGGATGGATCGGCCCAGTCTGGTCCTCTTGAAAAACTTGAGAATTGCAGATTTGCCTGCAGTCCCTTGGGAACAGCGAAGAGCATGTGCAAGGAAAGGAGACACAGAAGGAACATGCGTTTGCTCAAACTCCCTAAGAAAAGTCCACGAGGGCTCAACTGTATTTTCCGTGTGACGTACATCTTGTACGTGTCACTGTAAGGCTGGGACTCAAGTGCACGCAGTTTCTACAGCATGCTTATGTTCTCAGGCCAGGCCTTGGGAATTTTCAAGGGCCAACGTGAAGGAGACTCTGCCTTTTGACCGAATGTCAAAAGTACAGCAGTTGATGGTGTAAATACATAAAGTATGTACAGTGTCATTTTGCAGGTTCGTCTTTTACGCATGTCTGTGTGTATTTAAGATTATTTTATAGAAATGTAAGTAATTTTGGTATATACAGAATAAATCTGGCTTTTGTGTCTGGCCCTCGGGCCCCCAGGGAATCATTTTTAACCTGTACTGGAACGTTTTAATATCGTTTATGTGTATTAGGCTTCTGTGGTGACAATCTATCTGTGAGTAAATAGTACAGCACGGCTGTGTCTAAATCCAATATATGCGATAAGTGACTCACAGAAATTTTCAGCATCCATGTCTAAATATTATATATAATGTACTTTGATTATATAAATGAACAAACTCTGGTGATAGCTGATGAGAATATTTAAAATGAGTTTACTCAAAAGCAGATATTAAATATGTGTGTTTATTAATAAATGGCAACGAACAGTGTTTTGTCTATTATGACTTTTCCGTATCTTTAGTTGGCAGTAAAAGTACAAAGACACGTTTAGGTCTGAACCCTGCCACAAGACAACAGTGCAATGAACTTCAGAAATACACCCAGTGAAACCAATCTTAGCGTATTCCATCTGTAGCCTCCCACGGCCGAGCACTAGAGGGCGTCCTCACAAAAAATTCCTTCACCGCAGACACATGCGATAACACTCTATCGCAGAAACTGCAGCTTGTAGCTGCCAAGCGCAGATCGCATAGTGGCCCGGGTATATTTCCAATGTTTCATCACCTGAGAGCCCATAACGACGTTCACAACATATCTTTAAAAGATTTTTTTTGTTTTGTAAAGCTTATTACTCTAAACGCAATATTATATAGCTTATACATGACACATTCCTTCATTATGACCCCAAAAGGCATTGTTCATCATGAAAACAGTATTACGTTCCTTTAGGATGTTAATTAATTACTGCAATACAAGTAAAATATACTATAAATTTGAGGTATTTTTCGTTTTAATTTTGTCATTGGGTGACAGTATTCCCAAGGGCATACCTTTGACTAGAACACTGGGTGGGGGGGGGGGGGTTTCCGAAATATAGGTCTACACTGACATTCCCTTTTTTCCCAACACATTCTGAAATGGGGGGGGGGGGGGGGTATTCTGAAAAAATCTACTCGATTAATCACAAGGCTGCCAACTGTCACGCTTTTAGACTCACGCAAGAAATTTTACGGCAAATCTATATTATTCCATTATAAAGCTCGGATTAGCTACATCAAAATCAGTTTGCAAACCCTACAGATTATATACAAGGTAATGAATCTGTTAAATATAAGTAAATGATCGTGCAGTTGTGCCTCGAAAGTCTCACGCCAGCCAGCTGACCAAATCTGGTAGCCCCGGAATCAGTTTACTGATGAATCTCTAAACTTTGCATTGGCAAGCATTAACGTGAATATACACAGCAGGGGATAATTATTCAAAAAAGAATGGGACACTTTTCTTGTTAAAAGAACAAACATTTCAAATGATTTTTGCGCGTATGCTGGATTACCCATATTGCTATCCACTCAAGAGTACCAAAAGAAGATGTCTCAATTTCGCCTTTCTTATTATCCTTTGACCATCGTTCGCACCAGACAAACGTTGCTTGTTTTGACCAAAAGCGCAGATGAGATCTTCATGGAAAACAAATGTTCCTAACTGCTCTAAAATATAAAGTTCTCCTATAGCGGTCAGCATTCACGCCTCATAGGTAATTAAACAACAAGTACCATCCGCTTTTTTTGGATCGCTTCCGTAAAGCACGCGATGTTTTTGAAGAAACTGGGAAGTTGCCAGCCAGAGCACATCATAGGGGGAGTTTTCGCCACGTGGTCATCTGCACTCCTTGATTTATTCCTTCTTTGCTGGCAATAACTTTCTGCCCCCTCCTTTTGATTGTAGCATTCCACCCCGTGCTTGTTTTCAGGCATGAGGTGTCCACGCGCCACACTCGCCTGCAGATTGGTCGAGAATGACACAAACAACGCCTTTCGACCAATGGCAGTGCTGTGCACGAGGTGAGCCACGCTGCGCATCCGAACTCCACGTGCACAACTGAAAGTGGTCAACAATCGCGATGGTTCCCTGGAAGATCCTGAGCATATATAAACCGCTGGTGTTTACAGCGTTCAAAGCGAATTCACACGTAGCAGTGGGATAGCATCTAAAAACACGCTGTTTTGTTTCATTATCACTGGAGAAATCAAAACGAAGTCCCCAGAACGCCATTCAAATGCAGTAGAGTATCCGGCATCAATTACCTAGAACTAAAGTTCGTGAATATTCTCCTCTTTTTAGATTCGCATACATTTCACTGAAGGCAATTATGGTTGTCATGACAAAGAAAGTGAAGACATTCGAGATCGTTTTCAGCGACGCTAGCAAGTCCTGCTATTCGAGCGGGGACAAAGTGGCTGGGAGGATCGTGGTGGAGGTGTGCGAGGTGACCAAAGTCTCGGCAGTCAGAGTCCTCGGCATCGGATGTGCTAAAGTGGACTATAGCAAAGGAAAACAACGCTGCCGGGAAGCAGTCGACTACCTCAAATACGAAGAAGCCCTCTACCTGGACGGCCAGCCTAGAGGTAAGCCTTTTGGGATGCGATCAAACCTGTTCAGAATAGAAGATAGCAGCTTGAACGCTGCCAGAATGGATACAGTTACTGGCGTTTACGCATGTAAATTTGTGCAAGGTAGGGGGGGGGGGACTACGAGCAACGGAATTGGCAGTGGATGGGGGGGGATTCCTTGGCCTACCTTTCCATAAGAACTTGGCTTAGCAACAGAGCCAGCTTAACTCATTCATGTTTTACAAAGCTGAATAGAAAACATGTAAATAAACATGCTTTTGTTCTCCATCAATAGATACAGACGGATCCGTTACTCTCAGACCAGGAAACAAATATGAATACATGTTTGGATTTGAGCTTCCTCAGCAGGGGTAGGTATCACTGAGATCTGACTGAGCTGTAATTGAACTGTGTTTTTCTGTCTGGGTCAGTTTTGAATACAGTGTGTCCTCTTGTCATGTTCCTACAGGAGTTTGGTCTCATCCTACAAAGGGAAATTTGGTTCCGTTCAGTATTACGTGAAGGCCGTGATGGAGAGACCATCCCAGACTTCCCTGGAGTGTAAAAAAGAATTTGAGGTTGAAGAGCCCTTGGATATTAACACACATGACCTCCTGGTGAGACATTTTTGAAATAAGGCAGCAAAGAATTGCGCGTCATGTGTAATAATAAAGATCTAGCCAGTATTTTGTGCGTCTTTGATAAAGATATTGGATGACTTATTTAGTTATTATGACAGACATGAAACAGTGTGTGAAGTATGCATGGTATATCATATGACGTGTGTTCCTCTCTCCCCCCTTCAGTCTCCCATAGGTGGCATGAAAGAAAAGAAGGTGACCTGCATGTTCATTCCAGATGGACAGGTTGCCCTTCAGGCCAAGATAGACCGCAGAGGCTTCTGCGAGGGCGAATACATCAACGTCAACGCCAAGTTTGAGAACACGTGCTCACGCATTGTGATCCCCAAGGCCGCCATCATCGCCAAGCACATGTACCAGGCCAACGGGCGCACCAAGGTCTGGCGGCAGAAGCTATCCTCCGTGAGGGGGAACCACATCATCTCTGGCATGTGTGATGCCTGGGAAGGAAAGAGCATCCGCGTGCCCAAGATCATGCCCTCCATCCTGGGCTGCGACATCATCCGAGTGGAGTACACCCTCATGGTGAGCTTGTATTCCGTGCCTTCGAAGAAACTGTTGACAGTTGTATGGAGAAGCTCTATATATTTCCTGTACTAGATTAGACTTCATATTTCTGTCATTGACATTGCCGCTCTGCTTTTGTTCCTCAGATCTATGTCCACATCCCCGGCAGTGACAAGCTGTCCCTTGAGTTACCTCTGGTCATCGGGACCATCCCTTACAGTGGCTTCAGCAGCCGTTGCAGCAGCATGAGCAGCCAGGAGGCCAGTATTCACTCCAAAAGCTGGGGGTCAACCACCATGTCCTCCCTGCCTCCCAGCTACAGTGACATCATCCGTGACGAGTCGCTTGACACGCCCCTCGTCCCCCTGTTGGACGACTACGACGGCAGCGACAGTCCTATCTTCATTCACGCCCCGCGGGTCCACTTAGCCCCTCCACCCGCTTACTCCGAGGTACGTAAAGATACGAATTTTAAGAGCTTCCCCGTTGGCAGATCCTGCATGTGCCCTAACTTGGTTTCCATGTTTCTCCTTCCATAGATTGTTGAGGAACGTCCCACCAGTGGCTGTCTGCTGCAGGTTTGCTGAACTGCTGCATTCTTCTGGAACTCCAGCAGTAGTCCGGCATGTTTGGGCACAAGAGTGGGGGCATTGTGCTGATGGTTCGATTCGCCCCCGATGGACAGAGGAGGAAGCTGGTATACCGGACTGGTCGTGGGATGACCATGTCTGTGACCGTCCTGTAAAGGCCGTGGATAGAACACTGCATTTATATGAAGTATTCGTAGGCTTTAACAGTTCTGTTTGTGGAGACAGAGTTGGCATACATATATTTTTTTGTTAGCAAAAGCTGCAATGTAAGATTTTTCTGTAGACCATAAGCAATTTTTTGCCATATTGATACCTCAAGGTTTATTTTCATGCAGAACAGTGTTTCATTTTTAAAAATATCTTCTCAAAGCTTGAAGCCAGTAACCTTGCCTTCTCTGTCTTGCCCGTCCGTGTTAACGCCCACCGAGTCATTCCATGTGAATCTTGCATTATAACAGGATTCAGGGTTTTGTTAAAACCGCTTAAGAAAGCAAGCAGTAAAAACATATTATGAAAATGTAACGTTTTTGTTAATGTATTGCATGTTGATTATTGTGTTTTGTTTTGTTTTGTTTAGACAGCACAATGCATCTTTGGTTTAAACTTGTGTGTATAAGTTATTGTGAATTTAAAAAAAAAAAAAGCACTTTCTTATCTGTCATGCTGTGGAAGGACATTTCTAGTCTTCCAAAGATTTGGACTGATTTGGAAAGATATGTTACATGATGTTACAGTTGTAAATCCAGTAACTATAGAACAAAAATGACTAACATGCTGTTTATTTACATCAGAAAGGGAAGAATGCCAGTCTAAATTGCTTACAATGAAAGTAGCTGCCTTGAGATGATTGTATTTGGCATCTATGAATGTAGGATGAGGGGTGTATATTTGATATTTGTGTTCCATGGGCTTTTTGCAGAGACCATTTCAGTTTTGGGACAAACATAGAAGACATTGCTGTTTTTTCATGTTTGGGCAAATTAATGATACTGGCACGTAATTTTTTATTTTATAAATAAAATACAAAATGTTATTTTTGTATGAAACCCCATGGGTTGATTTTTCTATACATGATAATAAATAAACTTTTTTTTTTCTGTAGTACTGGCTATGGTGTTATTCTTACTTGCAGCAATTTGGAAAATTTGTAGAGAGTGACAGTGAACCTGGCATGTGTCCCAGTAAGCAGAGGGCACAAGGTGGGGGACACCCTGAATGGGCTGCCAGTTCTTCCCTGGGCACGCGCACTGGCAATCACATACTATGGCTAATTCAGAACCCTACCCCACCCCAACTGCATGTTTTTGGGCTGTGGGAGGAAACTGGAGTACAGTCGACCCAGTTGCATCACAATTTTCCCCATGATGGTTTTGAGATTTCGCGTGGCCTGCATAACACATAAACATGTTTGGGATTTTTGCAAAAGCCAGAGATGAACCACTTATGTTTAATAACTTATAAATGCATGACATATATGAGCAGTGCTGGTTTGGAGGACGCCAAGCGTGTTCATGGCAGCCTCTCACATGATAAAGAACGGAACGGATTCTCGCAGTGATCTTTCTAGCGCGTGTTCCTCGTATCTTGTTGTGCCTTTTTAGTGCCTTCGACTGTATTTAAATCCGAAACACTTCCCTTTGTTAGCCAGGCAGACTAAGGGAGCCGAAAAATGTTGCGTGGTTTTTCCAAATCGCAGAGGGAGGGCTGCGCCCCTCGCTTCCACCATGTGTGTGTGGGGAGGGAGTTGACTGTACTTAGAAGAATCTACACACACACAAAGTAAAGGTAGGACTGGATCCCAAAGTCTTGGGGGGGGGGGGTGAAACCACCATACCACCCTTAAGAAAATCACTCTCAAAATTGTGCACGCTGCAGTTCACATTTCAGTTTATTCCTACACAAAACCGAAATCTTTAATGCAATTTCCCTGAAATTTCAAAACCCATTTGACATGCCGAGGCATGTTTTCTATTCTCATGGTGAAGGACAAGATCTGTGAACTGAAGAAGTCTGTCCTCTATTCCTGTCTTCAGAGCAGAGTTCAGCTACCATGATGTCCACACAATGACGTCTGGTAACACTTTACTGGAAGGGGTGCACATAATGTAGTAGTCCATGCTTGCTTAATGTATTATTTAACCAGAAACGTAAGTAATAGTTACAAATTGATCCCATATTCTTTCGTCATTAATCAACCATGACGGTTCATGTATTTCATGCAATTACTGTATCTGTTCATCAAGCATTTGTGCAGAAACATATTTGACAAAACTTAAGCTTATAATTCAGATGTTTCTTACAGATGGGTGATATGCGCCTTTCCTCAGTGCATGTTTTGGTTGAATGTAGCGCAAATCCCACAAAGGTTGTCTGACTTGTAGCATGATTGTACCAAAAGCAGAAGATTATTATTATTATTATTATATGGCCAAACTGGCATTACTTAAGGTATCTCAGTAGGTTCTGACGGCTACATCTGGGAGACTTGCCAGGAGCCCTTGACCTGTTGTTTGCTGCTGAGAGATTGCATGCTCCATCATTGTGGCCCGCAGAGTGAAAATGAAGCATATTAGAGCCCTACATTCCACTCGCCCCTGGAAAGTACACCGGGAACATCATGTGTAATGGCTATAAAAAGTGCTAAACCCCTTTGGACCACACTTCATTCTATTGCAACATGGAATCGCAACGTCCTATTTTAGGTGTTTCCACCACTGATCAATATAACAATGTCAAGCCTACTCAACACTGTAAATGACCGAAAAAAAGATTACATCAGTAGTTGATCCCTTAAGCAAATATTTGGTACCACCGACGGAGATTACAGCCAGGATTCTTTGCAGAAGATTTATGCCACAGCTGATGAAGAACAGTTATCAATTACACCCCCGTATTGGACTGAGGTAAAAGCTTTGACTAGGTCACTCTGGAACAGTCATTTGTAAGCCATTCCTGATTGTTTGAGTCATTGTCCTGCTGGAACGGCAGGATCTTTTCCTAACTCCCAGGCCTGTTGTGGAGTGCAGCAGATCTGCTTCCAGGATGCCCTGTGCTTTGTTCTGCAAGCATTCTGCCCTCTAAACCTCATGCTAGCTATACCAAGTTGCATGGTTGCTATGGCATTTATACCTCTGCCAAACAGAACCTATAGTCAATGCCAAGTATCTTTGGTTTAATCCAAGTGTAGATTCCACTGTTACTGTCCAGCTTGGCTCTGACTAACTGTCATTTGGGGGTTTTGATTGCTCCGTGTGTTTAATTGTTACCACTGTTCTCGTTTCCGAATACAGAATCTTTAGAACCGTTACTGGGTTTTTGTTGGCTTTTCTAGCTATTTCTTACCATGTTCTTATCAAATTACTTACTTTTTGAGTCCCACTTGCTTCACAACTTGGATTGCGATGGTATTTTCCATTTATGGTAAAACGGACATGTGTGTCTTTGAGCCTGAATATCTGTAGAACACATTTATTACACACAAGTGGATTCAGTTTCTGTGGTTTCTAAAGAAAATCAATGGCACCAGAGTTGACATAACAATTTTACAAACATAACAATAACATTTTACATAATTTTAATAATTTTATTTTACATAATTTTAATAATTTTATTTTACATAATTTTAATAATTTTATTTTACATTATTCTTTACATTATTGTTTTCCATTCTGATTAGTGGTAAATATACAGTATAAGCAAATATATGATGGGAGAGTGTTTACTATGTACAATGATATGACTGTATCAGCAGTAAACATTTTATATTTATGATACATTTTAGAACAATATATGAATCAACCGTTTTCAGTAAAACCCAGTAAGATGCAGAACTGACCATCTGTCAAGCTGCAAGAAATATGTTCAGTTGTCAAAAATTGTATTTATGAGCATTTGTGTTCCTTTATGTTAAACTTATGACCTACAATACTGTAGTGAACCTAGATAAAGCAGACAAAGAGAGAAATCCAGAACTTTAATGAAATCAGGAAGGGAGGATGGAGAAAAGGGTGGAAAGACTGAGAAAAACAGAGAAGTGAGTGATAAAGAAGTAGGGTAAAGGTTGGTGGTTAAATCTAAAGAGGGAGCAGGGGGCATGCAGGGATGAGAGCCACCTTCTAAAATAAGCCTGAAAACACCTGTTGCTATGCCAAGGGGGGTGTGGGGGGTGGCGGGGGGGTCAATTTCCGCTCAGATGGAAACTCATGTTATTATATTATTATTGTCAGTTGCCTAATAATGGTGTTTGGGGGGCAGTACCCTAGGGGTGTCTGGGCATAGTGACCTTCCTTGGCAGGGTACAGTGAACATGCCCACAAACAGGCAGGGCAAAGCTGGCATCCCCTCCGGCTCACTTCACACTGTGGGCGGTGGAACAGTGTGGCCCAGCCGCACTGGGGAATGGCAGCGAGGACGTCTGCTCCTCGGGCAGGTCTGCCGTCAGCCCCCATGAAGGCAGCACGCAGGATGCGCTTAAACAAACCCGCGACAGCACAATGCCACCCGCTCCCGGCCGGGGATGCAGAAGGGCAGCGGTGAAGCATCCATTTTACACCGAATGGAGCATCGTGTTATGCAGTCAATATCACAAATCTGTACCATGTAGTGCATCGCTAGGCACAGCCAACAGAAATCAAGTCACTTAAATGCCGTTTAAAGCATTTCACCGAAACAGCACACGCTCCGGAATCACATATGACAAAATTCCCGATCTGATTGACTGTTTCATGGCTGTGGGATCCTGCTGGGAATTCCGGAGCCTGCTCTTTAATGCCCATGCTTCTCAGAAACGACTTCTATTCATAGCGTTCAGTCCTGCTGTGACAGGAAATTCAGATCAGTCCCTGAAACAAGTGGCGTGGCGATGATGTGAAGATCAGCACGTTTACCGGTATCTTTTACAGCAAAATAACCTGACAGAAGCAGCTAAGTGGTTATGGAAGATGGATGGACAATAATGATATATAATATAATAACACAAATTGATTATATCAGTACTGAATTATATATCACACAAATGCATTTCATTCAAATGAATATCTTGTGGCTCAAAAAAATGATTAATGGTTAATATAAACGTACAAGTACATTTTGACATAAATATCGAGTTAAAATCATCTTGGGTGGCTTCGAGGAGGTATAAAGCAAATAACGTGCAAAAAGTGGCCGAGTGATGAGTGTCTGTGCCTGACATGTTCTCCTAGGTGCCCGAAACCCAATGCTGCTGTTTACGTACCATGCAGCTGTCTCTGTAGATCCCTCTGCACCGAGCTTCCACATCTCCCTGAACTCCTCGGGCCCATTTGCCACTTGGCCCTCGTAACCGCCTGTGGAAGGCCAGCGCGCTGACAGGCAGCAATCTGAGTCCATTACCCTCAACCACTGGAGCCCAGTCGCGATCCATCCAACTGATCCATGCACACGCTAGCATTCTGTGCACTGGACTCGACATCTATTTGTACATGTGCATAGCCTTGCGGTATTTGTAGATGTGCTACTCTCCATAAACTCAGGCAGAAGGCAATCGGTGCACAGTTTTGTTTTTTAAATTGCCGCACATAAATAACTTCTTATATCTCGACTCCATTAGCGTCTGATGATGTCAAGCTCTTTCACCTAATTAATCAACCCTCCCTGGTAATATTGTCATTAGCACAAATACACGCCGTGGACAAAGTCACGTAGTGAGTACATTCATCAAGGGCATCTCAACGTGGTGAAGGGGCTTCTGGGTAAGCGGTGTGAGTGCTCACAGTACGGGACGAAGACCAGAAGGAAAGTGGTGCTATGGGGAACACGTGGGGTCGTGGTTTGTAAACAGGAGTCTGGTGTCCAGTGTGTTGATTGTGACATGCAAATATATTATTAATCAGCAGCGCAGTGTCAAATTTCTTTCACAACCGAACATTCCGATAAAAAAACAAACAAAAAAAAACTCAATATTAATCTCAAGCCCAGCAATCATTTTCACACAAACCAAACCCAGGTGGCAACAGGCCTTTCAGTCTTACCCTTTTGTGGCCTTACTGCAACGCTGATGCTCCTCTGAAGCTTATCTGATCTCTGCACGTCTGGTAGGCAGAAACCTATTTCCATGTTTCTCACATGAGACACACTTTCCTGCGCTACGTGCTGAACGAGCTACGGAAAGTGTTCCAGTTCATCTGGCAAGACAGACGTGGGTGGAGTGGTTTGCTGCATTACTGACGGCTACAGCTCTTATTGTAAGCTGTAATCCGGAGCCAGAGGTCAAGGACGGTAACAAGGACCATTGCGAGCACGTGATCATCAAACCAATGTTTACGCCACATTACAGATTTCTGGACTTGCACATCTTTAAACTACACTGTGAAATGAAGTTTATACACTGGATATTTGCTTTGAGAGGTGTGTGTAACTAATATTTTTCCATAATGTCATACCTGCAGTATGTACTATGTACGTAGACACCAAGCTAAAAAAATCTTCTCACAAGACTCTCACAAGTCAAAAGCATTTGAAATGTAACAGAGTGTAACCATGCTGCGCTTAACTTGTGTCACAAGACAAAATGGAGTAGTGTGTGAGAATGGCCTTGGGTTTCCTGGAAACGTAGGGGAGGATATCTTTGTTTCGCCAGTCAACAAGCCTCCTTCGCAGAACCAAATGTGCCGTCTGCTTAGAAGGGCTGCATTCAAGAGCATACAGAACACAACAGAGGTTAGGCAGAACGACAAGCCTGAAGCTGGCCGTCATCGTCACTCGAATGCCAAACAAAGGATTAACTACCTTTTTTTTTTTATTTTGGCAAGTATTAGCTTCATTGCTCTGGCTGACCAATAGGTGCAGAGCTTTCTCAAACATAGTTTTTTTGCTGAAAGGCAATAAGTGAAAAGAATCTGATATCCCAATAGACAATATCATGGCCAGATAGCAAAGGTGCCTGGACCGGGTTTACGAGCCAGAACCTTCTTTGTAAGGTTAAAAGGAATTCATGTTGCTTTCTCTGCAGGGTGGTGAGTAGGAGAATTTGTACAGGAGATCTAACAAAGAACTTCTGCTCCAATGGTTAACGGTTAAAGGTAAATGGCCACGTAACTCCAGCGAACTGTGGGCTGGCTGCCCGGATATTAGCCATTATTACAAAGTAATCCATCTTTAAGAGTATTAATGTACAGCAAATACTCTGCTGACAGTATAATACATGAGTAATGCAGTCGACCATGTCCAGGTACACTTAGGCCCAGTAATAGACCCAATAGATGGATAAATGACAATATAAATATATCATAAAATGAAAATATTATAAAGAAAAGCATGAGGGACCCATCCCTGCTTATTTAAAGCTAGATTGCATCATCAATCAGAAGCTCAGTCTGCCAGCCCTGATCAGCAGTCAAAAGGTAGAACTCTGTGTTTTCAGACACACGTTTTTCGTCTGCTAGATGTGAGGTTAGAATTTGGCAGTCGGAATAATTTTGTGAATTTTTTCCCCAGGGGTCTATTTAACTGTCACGGTTCGCCTTTGAAGGCTCCCCCAGCTGCATTTAGGGTCTCTGCTCCGTTTGTGAGCCAGGGAGGGGGAGCTTGTTTGGCTCCCCGAGGACCTGGTGTGGAAGCTTTAATGCTGAGTGACAGGCTGTCAGTGGTCCGGGACTGAGGAGGTTCACACAGCTACTGGAAAACGTGAACGATGAATGTTAAGGGTCACAGCGGAGGAGTAGAGACATTCTGAAGAGATGAACTTCTTCCTCAGCAATTCATGCTTTTATTTATTCCACTGCCACACTAGTGGAAGATATTTTTCTTTCTTCTAGTTTTCTGATCACCATAACACAGCCCATCTGCGTGTCCTACACATGCATCGTCTTGAATACCTCCCATCACCTAACCCACTGATCACTACAGGGATGATCAAAGGTGCCTCGTTCCAATGTCATGTAGGAGTGGTGTGTGTTTTGTATTGGTGGGAAATGCCCTGTCACCACAAGCATCCAATTAGGATCAATAAGTACAGGTGTCACTAATTAAAAAATTACCAGCAAATAGCACCACCGACAGTGCTGGCTTAATGGTTAGGGATGTGCACTTGTAATGGAAAGATTGCAGGTTTGAATCCCTGACCAGCAAGGTTCCACCCCCAAGCACTGCTCCCCGGGCGCTGAATTAGCCGCCCCTGCTATGTCACTTTGTCACATATGGGTTAAATGCAGAGGACACAATTCAGTGTTGTGTGCTGCGGTGTGTCAACGATGACAATTGATCACCAAATTCTAAGCTTAATTCATAAATGATTGAAGACTCAATGCTGGACATCTACCAACCGAAAAAATACTGTAAGGGCTGGGGCAACATGATGACATCAACCGGGAACAAGTCTTCCACCCATCTGCTTCCAACACAGGGTCTGAGACCGAGGACAGGAAAACACCCATACGCACAAATAAATACATATTAAATCAAAGATTAGGGATCCAGCACCGTCAGTTAGCTGAAAACCAGCAGCCTTGGAGGTGTCAGGTGGGTGAGATGCCCCTAAGATTCATCAATTTGCACACAGATTCCTAACTTTTGGCCTGTTCACTACTCCACACAGTCAGCCTGTAACACTATGAGCATACTTAGAAACAGGAAAACTCCAGTAACATTTCATCCATTCTGGTCTTCAGATTCTCCTGATTCTTCATGCATGATTGGAGAAACTGAAGGATCCATCCCGCAGTCCGACCTGCACTGCGGATCACATCAGTGCCTTTTTTCGTAAACATCTCCAAATCTTGCTGTTTTTCAGGTCTTTGACGTGCTGACATTGCACCCAGTCATTTAGTTGATGCATGATCCCGTGCATCTTCCCTCTGTGTGTTGTGGGAGGGAATGACTAATGGGCCAGCGAATAAAGAGTTTAGTCCTACAAAGTCGCTGAGCCTTATCTGGTAAATTACTCCGCCGACTTCTCTTCTCAGGCTCAGATCACAAGCTGTGCAGATGCAAATGCCCATGACCTTCTGGAGTTATGGAAACCTACTGTAGTGGAAAGATAACAATGTTAACAGTGTCACGAGTTAGCTGGATATCAAGACATTCGAAAAGAAAGAAGGGGTCATGCGAACACCTAGATCTGTATCGCCCAGTGGGTGGTACAGCGGGTAACCCTGGCATTGTCCTCCCTGGGCACAGCTGGTTTCCTCTGGGTGCTCTGGCATGGGCATGTGTGTGGGCGTGGGCCTGCCATTGACTGGCACCCCATCCTGGGTGCTGCCCTACTTTGTACCCCACACTGGCTTTGAGGCGTAGGGGCGTAGCTAAATATTCTGGGCTCCCTGACAGAATGTCACCCCTTGGTACATTCTGCAGGGGTGGGTAAGGGGTGCACCCCCTCTCTGTAGATTGTGCCAACCAGGATTGTGGGGGGGGAGGGGGCATTTCAGGATTCGGGAAAATATACCCCTCCCCCATGCAACAGGGCTGGGGATGGGCTGCAGGAACAACATGACCTTGTACTAAAGAAATGTTTGGATGGTCGTGTGATATGGACGGATACGGTTCAGGGTGTGTTGTTAGCCCCACAGTGAGTTATAAAACTGCTCGATCCACTGCTTCGTGTCTCCCCTTCCACACTGGAAGTAGCCAGTAACTCTTTGCACATGCCTGTCCAGATATCGCAATTACAAAGCCACTTGTCAGGATGGCGAGATGAGGCCTTACAGACCAGAATCTATCAGTGAATCTCCAGTGGATCTCCAAGGTCTTCCTCTGCTTTCCACCTCAGTGAAGAGACACACCAACAGGCTGAAACATGTGGGCACCGGCCTTTGACCCTCCAGGGGCACTGAGGTGGATGCACTCTCGAGTCAGTCAGCTACAGATGCATAGTGTTCATCAGTTCTTTCAAATGGTTAAGCAGTCATTATTTCTGATTTCTGACGGCACTATTTCTGCTTATGATTGTGACTAACTTCTCTTCTGCTTTCTAAAAATTGGTTTGTAAGCATGTATCCACTCCAGACAACTGCTTTGACTCATACCCAAAATTTCAAAATTCAGCACTTTCAGGGCTGCACACAGATTTCTGCTTGCTCTTCCCTTATGATCTGCTGTTATTGGGCAATAAGGATAGATTATGCTGATAGAAGCCATGGGCTCATACTGGTATGAAGGAGAGAGAATGAGAGGGAGAGACAGAGATGGGAAACTAGGAGGAGCAAAACAACATTGAAAATGTGCTTCTGAAACGTTCTAGGTCCTCCTTGATATCAAAACAACCCTCAAATGAACCTCTGAAAGAACATTTATATGTTCTAACCACTGTTGACTTAGCTCAGAAACATAGGGAAAAAACCACAATCTTAACAAATCAATATTTATCTTTTTATAATGAGAAATCCTCTGATCGTGGCCAGGATAAACAGAAATGATCACAAGAGATTTGAACCCTCTGCAAAGACAATCTAAAAAAAAAAGATAAAGTGGAAATCAAAGAATAACAAGATTTTCACTGCCAAGATTGTGAGGTGAAACCCTATAATTAAAGTTGTTGTACTGATGCAGTAACAATACGTGCTGGATGACAGCGTAACAGAAGTCTGTTTAAACCCTGATGTTTTGCTTTAAATTACTACGCTGCAGTCGTTTGGTTATGTTTCAATAAATTGTTGCTTCGTCCGTTTTCTTAACCTTGATTCCACTGAAGTCTTTTTTATTGACACAAACTTGCACAGATGTGTGAGGCGGCGGTTCTAAATGATACGATAGCAACAGGAGAATATTGATATCGCAGTGTTAAAGTTAGCAGTTATGTAGCGGCTGCGTGTGGCAGTGTGCCTCGGCCCGCTCTGCCCTCCCACCGCGGCATTGCAGTCCTAAAAAAGGCCACATCACTGAAACTCACACATGATGCCAGCATGTACAGACCTTATATATTAGTGAAACTGGAGCCCCCACCCTGGATAAATGTGGTGGTCAGCTTTGTGTGTGAAGCTGTTGCATTTCTCTAAATCTGTACTACGCTGCACTATGATACCAGTCTTTGGGGAGCTCAGCGGTGTAAATAATAGGTCCCATTGACCCTTTGGGCCAATGTTTGACAAAATTGCAGGCTTGGTTGGAGGGGGGTAGTTCACTGAAATGTTCTTCACCCCTCCCCTCCAAATAAATATGTCCTTACACAATGTGTTCTCATCCATCCATCTATGCATCTATTTACAATGTCTGGTTGTCCTATGCAGAGTTGCATAAAACCACACTCCCCATAAGGAGTGCTTAGCCCCCCCTTTCATAAATCTGTAGTGACATACTTGGCAGAGCTACAAATGGGAAAATTAGCTACACAATCCTCTGTTCACCAGATAGCGAAAGCGTGCAAAACTGAACAGGAGTGTGAGTGTCGTTGACTGTGGTGCACCGAGCTGAGTAACAGGTGCAGGGTGGCAGTAAATCTCCGGTGATCCCGGGGTAGCAGCCGCCTCTGACGGGGAAACGGTGCCAGCGTGTGGCAAGATGAGTCTCTGACGAGCTGCGGCATCAGGCTTCCCTGTTTGGTCTGGTTTCCTGCTGCTTTTTTGTGTGCATTCAGTCTTGTTTGTGTTCTGCACCTGTGCCCCCCAGCACCGGCGCGCTGCGGACAGGTTGACTTCCCACCGAGGCAGCGGCGCACTTCCACGGCCGAGCGCTCAGCGGACGGTACGTTCCCGGGATGCCGGCCCAGCGGCCGTGGAAAAAAAACGCCATCAGGGCCCATTCGGGCTAAAGCCCATTAGGAGAGTCTTTGAGCCTTAACACCAGAGCCCCTGAGCGAGATCACAGACCGGGCTGAGTGATCTTAGAAGGGGAAAGGTGGGAGTGAAAGCAGTACAGCTGATTACACGCGGGGGGGCAAAGTGCAGAGGGGGGGAACTGCAGGGTGGGGCCTCGTATGGGTTTGGAGCGGAGTGACCAGATTGAAAAAAATACTACATATAAAAAACACAGCCTTCAATAACATGACCAGCATGGAGAGGCCTTTTTGGAAAAAAATTAATAAATCTGTACAATGAAACTAGCAACAGATCCCCTTAAATTCTGTTAGCCTGCTTATGTCTCCTCTCTTCCATATTGCTGTCGCTTTTCCTGGGATACGTACTTCGTTTTTCCGACCTTTTGCATAACGCAGGCAGACAGGCAGCGGAAACGTGGGAGACGGGGCGTGAGAATGAGCGGAATAGTGCAGGACTGCAGGTGTCCTCACGGGAGATGTAGCGGCTTAGATATCCTCTTAAGAGAACCTCAGACAGGCTTTCTTGGTGAGTCACAAGACGCGCTGCAGAATATTAAGTAGGATGCAGGGCGCTCTATACAAATCTACTGATGAAACAATAACTGCTGTGGATATTTTGGTGACAGCATCAGTCCCCATGTCTTAGCCTTGTATTTACTGAGGGGAATAATTTCAGGGCTTTTATAAACATACACCAAGCCGATTAAACCCGAAGATGGTCCCAGAACAGCATTATTTCATGTTTGCTCTCCTCCTCAGCCTGGAGTAGCCCTGGCACTGCCTATGTTTAGCGGCTACCTTACAAAAAAAGGATTTTGGCTGAGTCTACATTCAGAGTATTCATTACTATGCAGGGAGTAATGCAACATCAGCAGGAAACAACATCTTAATCTGTTATTGATATATATCATTGAACTGGTTTACGCTTTTTTCGTCAGTGAATCATGGGGAGAAGCACAGATGTTTCAGGAGGAGGGCTGAGGTCAGAGAACAAGCCCCCCCCCCCCCGCCCAACACACAACATCAGCTACCAATGATTAATATGAAGTAGAGTAGCAAGACGTATCAGCATTAAGAGATGATGATGTATTTCACTTCTTTGCTTATTGCCTGCTGGTCCTCAGTTTGACCCACATTGTCTGGTTTAGTGATGCTTCACTTTCAGTCCAAAGTTCCACCATCCCGTCCACTACTCCCTGTGTCCTGAGGATCCGTTCATTGTCCTGGAGGAAAAGAACATTTAACGCCAACATTTGAGCAAATTGATGGTGTCCTCCAAGGCAAGTAAGCCTCAAGGAGAGAAGAGGAACGGATCTCTTGCAACTTGAACCTATGACCCTGGTGTAGGTTTGAAAAAATGCCCAAACCCATTTGGGATATGAAATACAAGCTGACCATGCAGAAAGCTAACCCAGGCTTCTTGGGCAAGACGGTTAGATAATATTTGGATGGAGCAGAAACCAATTGCGTCTACCCACAATCCTTCACTTGAGCAAAGATCCATATCCCTGATGATAATAATGACAGGGCCGCCAGTCGGCAGGAAGCCATGGAGTCGTCCTCGCAGGTGCTCTAGCACAGCTCCCATCATAGTTATGTTTGTATATTTCAAGCTCATTTCTGAAAGAGTAAATATTCTGCGATGAGTGTGACTAAGAAAGGCGTTTGCTGAGAGTCTGTCTATTTACAATTTTCAAAAAGCATCAATCCTCCCTGCTGTGTGCGAGTGTGAAGTTCGCCCGCTATCCCAGTGATCATGTGGCCGTCTCACTGCTTACCTGCCACAGTACAGAGACACACAGATTGTGTCTATAAGGTAGGCGCTTCGGTCTGTGTGTGTGTGTCTGTGTGTGTCTGTGTGTGTGTGTGTCTGTGTGTGTGAGTGTGTGTGAGCTCTATGATGGACTGGCATCTTGTACAAGGTCTCCTCTGTGCAGCTCCTGCACTGGATAAGCACTTATTGAAAATAAATAATGGATGAAAAGGATCAATATGAAAGATGGATAGTGTGCAATGGCATCTAAGATTTTGCGGACACTACACAAGTCCTCAAAGTTGAAAACATATACGTGAACATTATTACTCTTGTTAGATTGTGAGGGGCTGCAAACAGTAAATAATGCATCTCAGTTGCCCCGCAGTTTGCTTTATAGGTTGTCCACCAGCATTGCAAATTTTTGTCCTTATGTTCAGCTGATTCTATTTGAGCTTTAGCTGATTACCAGCCCACATACTATATCTGTGGCCTGTGCTGTCATCCTGCTAGACGCAGACGTTTTTAGAAAAGCATGAGCCTGCATTTAAAACCGACTGACGGGGAAACACGCTTTAAAGAGGCAGATGGATGGATGGTCGACGACAGCAAAACATCTGGGAAAAGATGACGTCATACATAAGCATCAATCTTCCATGAACAATAGGACACTGACAGATACTGTCCCTTCTTCTGCTGGAACGATTTGTACCTGTAAGACACTTAGACAAAAGAGCAGTATTAACTGTCGAAGCGTTGACCCGCTTTCCATCGGGACTCACAACCCCCGCCATGTACCCGCCCCCGAGACAGCAACCAAGATGTCACCCGGTCCGTGTGTGACCCGGCAACCACACGCAGGGCAGACAATCGGCACCGGGCACCTACCACTCACCTGATGTTCTCGTGGTCAGGCTATTTTCAGAGACAGAGAAGTGTACGGCATTTCCACAGTGCGTCAGAGCTCTGCTCAGGGGCTACTGGATGTCCGGTCATAATCCCTAACTGCGTCATGCAAAATACGCCCTGGTGTAGCTAATTGAAGGGACGTGCTGACAAAATGCAGAAAATGGCTGATTTATCTTGCGCTCGTCACACGAGCGGCATCCTGCCCATTAAAATAAAGCACTCGTTAGCATGGGTGCCCTTAGCCACAGTATTTTAGCCCCGATGCCAATTATCTTCCTTCAAAAGCCCCAGGTAAACTTGACTTACCCCCCGATCTTTTCAGTAGCTAGGAACCCCCCCCCCCCCTCGTGAATTTAGCCTAACAGCAAGGTATCATGTTAGGTGTTGGGACAGTATGTGGCGCCGTGGGCTGGGACTGTGTCCGTGATCAGAAGGCCGTGGGTTCAAAGGCGGAGCGACTTCATCTTTGTGCCCTTGACCCTCAGTCGCTCCACGGACTGGCTGGTTCCGCTAAATAAATAAAATGCAAATGCTTAAGACACTATGGGTTGCAGGGGAGCCTTAACAATCGCGAGTCTCATGACGGGTGTGATTCAGAGAGCTTGAACATTTGCTACAGTACTTACCTGTCTTTCACTGCATTTATACGATACCCCATTACACAGGCCTAAATTAACTCGATGGGCTTGTTTTCCAAGCACTGAATGATGACAGAGTGTCTCCGGCCTTCTGTCCTGTGTTTCCCAAGACAGGATCCAGCCTCATCGTGGCCTGCCATCGCTGCTACGGACAGCGGAGAGAAGGGCTGACGGCGCATGGACTCTCTCAGGCCCTCTGCGTATTGACGCTGCTTCTCGGTCCGCCACCATCTTCCACCATCTAGCTTAGGCATGACAGTTGGACTTCAATGGTTTTATTCCCAGTTGATCTCTGGGGCAGAAGCAAAGCAGAGAGATGGTGCCTGAATGCCCCCCCCCCCCCCACCACCACCACAGCTCTATGAATTACAAGCATGCTGCCCATTTGCAGGTTGTGGATCTCAAGTGTCGCTGACGTGCCGAATAAAACAGGCTGTGGACGCCCCCCCCCTTCCCCCCCCCCAGAAGACGAGTTTAAAACTGACGAATCAGCCATTTCGTGTGATGCCGACGAGCAGTATGCAGCAGCATGGTGCTAACAGGCGGTCACTGTTTACCTCCACAGGCCGTACTGTTAACGTTCTCAGCCGCTGCATTATTTTATCTATGTAAACCCGTCGTTATCGGCACTTAGCGGTAAGGACACCGTAAAGTTATTTCAGCACGAAGGATTAATATGTGACGCATAAACATATCGACGCAGCGAGAGTGAACGAATTGCAAGGAATGTAGTCGAGCGTTTCAAAGTGCAACTGCAGTCCCTGACAGCAGAGTAAAATGGCAGGGCTGAAGTATTCACACCCACAGCAGGAAAAAAGCCCAATTTCCCAGTAAGGTCAAGCAGACTAATTTGGATTTGCTAAAAAAGACGCTGGGTTTGTACTCCCGACCCCCCCCAGGAAATTGTTGCCGGTACGCTCATGCATCTGTCCTGTCTCAACTCGAACCTCCCCTGCTAGAAGACTGTACTTCTCCAGCATGGTACCGGGGTCAGATCAGGCTCTGGCACGTCTGATGGACATGTAATCAAACCCACTCCTGGCTCACAGTGCAGTACAGCCAGCGTTGAATCCCCCTCCCCTCCAAAAAAACGCATATTCCTTTGCCCCAGTAGATATTTAATCCCTATTACTACTTGAAGGGCACCACTGAATAATGGTTTTATGAATAAGCATTCCTGTGTAACAAAGAGTAAATCAGTAGATAAAAGCGTAGCCCTATGCTTTAAATTTACATTGTGAAGCTTTTTTTTTGCAACGTAAAGAATTGCTTCTATAGCATAGAATGTAACACTTATCTAGTGTACATTTCAGAAAAAGCACACTGTGCTAGTGTACTTATGTGGCGATCTTGCATAGTAGCACTAACCTACTGTACATTTGAGTAAACAAAACACAGTATGCTAAGCTGGCTATGTGGCGATCTTGCATGGTACGTGCTTTTGCAGGGTATCCGTGACCTACTGCGCACTGTTTACAGACTGATCCGAAAAGGAAAACCGCAGGAAACTGAACCCGTGTCCTTTTTTGTGACTGGCTTCAGTCCAGACCCTGCTGACCTGTAACCCCTGCAGCAGAAGGACCTGAGCAGGGGCTCATTATCACTGCCACACCCTGGGCCTGACATTTAAGCGGCACTGTAAAGGATGCACGTCTATTGGTCGCATTTGCCCTGCAAGGTGCGTGGGGATCTTTGCAGTTTTCCTTCTGACATTTAACACATAATTAAAAATAACCTGAAGTGGCCTAATTGTTTTCAATATGACTCATTTACCCACAATTCTCCTGCACATCTGACAAAGCTGCACGTAACCTGTTTATACCATCGTGTTTCTCCGTAAGCAGCTAGGTGAACCGTGCTTCAAGTGACTACCCTTAGAAACCCACACCCTCGTAATCGGCACTTTCCTTTTGGTCGACATCTGCCTCCGCCGATGCCCCCTCCCTCCCCTCAAATACTCTCGAGTACGTGCCGATCCCCATGCCAGCCTGGAGGATTCTCAGAAAGCTGATGGGGCAGGGCTACCCATGACAGATGTCACACACCAGTATGCCATGGGAGATGCTCCCTGTGGCACCGATACAGCACTGAGCTATGTGGGGCTCTCGTTTCACCCTGGTACCCCTGTTCCCATCTCCGATTGGTGTTCAACAGCCCATGTGAACACAGAATAGCCAATGGGAAAGTAATCAGAGTCATAATTAAACATCATTATCCGAAAGCTGCAAACCAGCTCCCATTGCTGACTGAAACCCCATTTCACACACACAGACTTAAAGCTTGAGCCATTTTAAGGGGAGTTAAGGAGCCAGAAGTCTTGACAGTATGACCAAACTGCAGAAGAGTAGTGTGGTATTCTTTAACAAGAACCGCTCACCCGCCTGTCTTCAATAGCCTTATCAACACTGTCCACTGCCCCTTGGTAACTCACCACAGCAGTAACCAAATGCTGAGACCCTCGTCCATTTATCACTGGGTCCACCAAGCCTGCGGTGTCCTGCACGCTGACAGGAGCTGGCTGCCTGGCATTAGCCGCTTGCTGCCACTTCCTATCCAGGCTTTTTCCTCTTTTGTGTAACATGGCTGATCTTCTGACTCTGATCGCGGACTAAAAATGAAAGAAATGTTCCCCGTGAAAGCAGGTCATCTTTCGGGACTGAGGGAACATGCTGCGGTGAGAGGACATGAGCCCTTAAAGGGAGCTGCTGCATCCCAATGACACTTTAAAAGCCCTGTTACAACAATCATACAACTTACTTATTTACTTAATCTTTATTTTTCCAGGCAAGTCACTAAGAACAATTTCTTATTTATACTGACAGCCTGGAAAAAGGCAAAAAAACCTTTTAAGGACAAAGGGGTAAAAAGATAAAGACACATATAAACAAATAATACAAACACAAAACTACAAATACAAAATACAGTATAAGCGTGTAATGTTTTCATCAGTAATTATTCAGATATGAAACATATAACTGTGTTAATAAGGTTTTTAAAAGCCTGCAATGGCAAAAATCGTTCTAATTTTAACGTGTAAAGCAAGTTGCTCCAGTCTCTGAGGGCAGCGGTCTGGAATGATAACAAATCGAATGCTGTGTTTGCTTTGGGGAAACTCGATAATTTGAGTTTGGCAGGACAGGCATTGTACTGTAAGCAACAGATGATTTTTTTGCAGCAGGTGACACAAATACGGAGGCGACAGACCTAGAAGAGTTTGATAGATGAACATGAACGAATGCACATTTCGACGTGTGTGTGTGTGAAAAGGGCCAGTTCACAGAAGAATAAAGCGCACAGTGATGAGTTTCGAAGGGAAGCGTTTATAGCAAAATCGGACAGCAGGATGGTAAAGAACATCAAGCTTCTGAAGCACATTTACAAGCTATGCATGACATTCCGGCTTGGCACTAATTAAAAGTAACGACAGGTTACACAGATGCTCCAAACTGTACAGGCTCTGCATAAAAATACTGTTTAAACACAGTACAAACAGGATGACAGAAACATTAAAGTCACAGAACATAATACCAAACCCCACCTGCTGGTCAATGTAAAAACTACACTTCATCCTACAACCACTGACTGTAATCAATTGCTGAAGAACAGGGCTATTACAAAATGTGCAACTTACACTACAGAAGTGTCTAAGATTTTCTGAATTAAAAATGTCGTGTTAAAACCAACGCCGACCGAAACGGAGTCGTCGACATGGACGTTTCTGCACTTGCAGAAAAATCCACAAGGTTATTTTCTGCGGAAACATCAGCCGCATAATAACTGACATCGATCGCCATGGGGAAGGTCTCTTTATGCCTCCTCCTATTTGCTCTCTGTAGGTGAGAGCAAGCTGGCTGTGAAGGGCAGCCGCCCAGAGCAGCACCCAGGGCTCAAACCGGCAACCTTCTGATCATAGGTACAGAGGCTTGGCCTACTGATCCACTCGCTGCCCCCTAACAACTCTCGCAAAGTCTTCATCTGGATACAGATTACAGGTCTTCTTGTTTCTGGAATGCTCAGCTTGTGGGTCACCTGAAAGATCTAGGTTCATTCAATTCAGTTTGTCTGTCTTCAGTCCTCTGGAAGCTTTGTCACATCTTCTCGTCTCTCAATAAATGGCCTCGTCCATGTTGTCATCACTGTCTCCACCGAACTCCTCCCCGTTGTCAAAATAAGACATAATGTAGTCTGTCTCCTGACCGAAAATAAAAAGGCCAATCAGTGGTTTGCTTGACGCTGACGTCACAAAATAAGCCTCGCTTGGGTCACACCACACTACTGACCTCCTCAAATTCCTCTTCGTCATACTCCTCCTCGCCCTCCTGCTCTTCCTCCTCCTGCTTCTCCTTCCGCTCCTCCTCATCGGAACTCAGCTCCTCCTCTTTCTTCTCAAGCGTCTTGATCGACAAAATATACATTGCGAGGGGGGGGGAGAAAAAAAAAACACGTCAGAAAAGATGATGGACGATGCGGGGTTACTCCAGCAAGACCCTGACAGACTATGCTGAACCGTGATTGGTCTGCGACGGAGCACCGATACAATCCAATGGGATCCACATGTGTGAAACCACTTCTGACAAATTAACAAGCTATTAAGGTGGCGACGATAAGAACATGATTCACAGCTCATCTATTACACTGCCATGAACAGTTGTTGAAATGCTGCAAACAGAGCATTGTGTGACTGGAGGGGCTACTGTTTGTTAGGAAACACTTTCCACCCGTCCTCCTATCAGAACGATGTCATGTGACCAAGAATATGTCAACAAGGTGAGCCACCGTTTGTAACGTTCGGCCAGTCGCATAAAGGCATTACTCTATGATCTACAACCAATGGCAGTAGCATCCATGTGCGAACAAACCCAAAATGAAGGTGGAATGATGATGTATTGATCCATGTTCCCTGTGATAAGATGCGACTTTCCAAGATAAAGCCTGGCGTTTAAATTGGCCGGTGTTCAGCGGCCAGGTTAAATAACACATCAGCAGGAGGATGTGGCAGTGTTCTGACAGATTGTATTGAGCGGGATGAGACAACCCGCAGTGAACAAAGGCCGGGCCAGAGCAGAGCTCTCTCCAGCCAGCGGCCAGCTCGTACCTCCAGCTTTCGGATGATCTCCTCCTTATCGACGCGGGGCTTTTTGGCACATTTTGGCGCTGGCGGAGCCCCTGAAGGGAGAGGAAATATGTCTTGGCTCACGGGGACTTACCGAATCCACCCCCAACCCCAACCCGGATCGATGTATCTGAAATGTCAGCACCCCAAGCACCCCGCACTTCGCTGCGGAAAAGAAAAGGGCAAGACGGATCGGAAAATTATTCCCGCTGGCGATCGGACGCTACGTGCTAGCTGACAGCGAGGGGCATTTTGTATTTCTCAGCAGGCACCCCACTGACCTCCCTGGGGTTGTGAGTGACCGAGGGAGGGGGGCACCTGAAGCCATGTGTGCCTGGTGGCTCCCATCTGCTCACATGCATCTGAACGGCATTGAGAATCTCCATGCAAACCCCTTAGCACACTGCCTGGCCACCACGGGGCCGCGAACCAATGACTAACCGCATCTTATTCTGGACATTTTCTGCTATAAATGGAAATGCACATCTTACACTTTGCCTTTATTAAAGCAGGCTCGTTTTCTCTGTTTTAAATGACGTCAGCACGCCCGGGGGGGAGGGGGGGGGGGGGGCCTGGCCAGTCAGTCGACCCACAGAGGTTTTTGGTCCCTCCCCTCCATTGTCTTCTGGCATTAATTCTTTCCCTCTTCCATTTCCCCCTGTTTCATGCACCATTTTGTGCAGAAGGTATAATAATCGACTGCCACACACTCTTGTCAAGTGCCTTGGAACTATATAAAAATAAACTGCAGGAGGTTAATATCAACCTCATATGGGATCCATATAGTTTTTTCCTCCCACTCTTTGTCCATTCAGACCGCATTCCTATACATCTTCAAACACAGGTCCCACCTACGGCCGCGGCCCCTTGCCATCAAGGCCGAGAGCATATGGTCCAAATAAAACCCAGAATGCTCTCCAGAACTGCCTGGACATGACAGATGGGGATTTGTTCTGTGGGCTGAGGACGCCGATGGGCTCCCTGACTGCATCACTGACTACATCAACTTCTGCGTGGACTCAATTATTCATCAGAAAACAGTTTACTGTCACCCAAATAACCAGCAACTGGATGGTAAAGGATACTAAGGCATTCCTGAACAAGAGGGATTTCCTAATGGGATGAGGTCAGGCCCATAATGAGGGATCTAAAGAGGAAGCTCTGGCAGAAGAAGAGGGAGTAAAGGGGGAGGATTGAATATAAGTTTAGAATAACGGCATGA
The DNA here is from genome assembly GCF_023856365.1 of Brienomyrus brachyistius. Taxonomy (NCBI): domain Eukaryota; kingdom Metazoa; phylum Chordata; class Actinopteri; order Osteoglossiformes; family Mormyridae; genus Brienomyrus; species Brienomyrus brachyistius. The sequence continues at coordinate 15,963,891 of NC_064541.1, forward strand.
TGGAGGTATGGAAAGGGGAGAGACAGATCACTGGCGATGGCAGGATGGAGGTATGGAAAGGGGAGAGACAGATCACTGGTGATGGCAGGATGGAGGTATGGAAAGTGGAGAGACAGATCACTGGTGATGGCAGGATGGAGGTATGGAAAGGGGAGAGACAGATCACTGGCTATGGCAGGATGGAGGTATGGAAAGGGGAGAGACAGATCACTGGCGATGGCAGGATGGAGGTATGGAAAAGGGAGAGACAGATCACTGGCGATGGCAGGATGGAGGTATGGAAAAGGGAGAGACAGATCACTGGCGATGGCAGGATGGAGGTATGGAAAAGGGAGAGACAGATCACTGGCGATGGCAGGATGGAGGTATGGAAAAGGGAGAGACAGATCACTGGCGATGGCAGGATGGAGGTATGGAAAGGGGAGAGACAGATCACTGGCGATGGCAGGATGGAGGTATGGAAAGGGGAGAGACAGATCACTGGCTATGGCAGGATGGAGAGCCAGAGTGAAGGCAGGAACCAGGAAAGGACATCTAATTATTTATGGTGGAGTGCTTTGTCACAAGCTGTTTATCTTAAGAAGACTAAAGTCCTTAAGTGCAGAAAACTTGTCGTACTAGCCGGCTATACCCAGTTCCATGTTCTTCACTACTGTTTGCTCGTGGAAAATTTCAAAGTGATGGAGACTGATGGGATGAACTAACTGATGAGGAAAGCTAGCTATGCCAGAGAGATATGCCACAGGACCTAGATCCATATTTGGAGATATGCTACCGGACCTAGATCCATATTTGGAGATATGCCACCGGACTGAGTCTGGACCTAGATCCACATATGGATATATGACACAGATCAACCAAGTGCACTAGAATAATCAAACTAAAGACCAGAACTTTCGTCACATATACTTCAATAAATATGTCCTATTCAGATAATAACTTTCAAGATCTCTGCTAGGCACGAGTGCCCCAATGATCCCCCCCCCCCCCCAAGAGTGAGGCGGCAGCCGGCGGGTGCTCTCACTGTCTTTTAGGGGCTTCCTCACTCTGACCCGCAGCTCCCGAGGCAGCCTCTTCCAGTCTGGGAAAATGGGGACCGATCAAGAGTCACACACTTTGCATTGAGACTAACGCTGAGAAAATGTGTGACGCCACCCACAGGTCAGTCACGACGGCCATTTCAATCAAACGCCATTTCTGTTATTACTTAGTTAGTTACAGACCACACCCATTTTACCATGGTCCGTTTTACGATATTTCGGCTTTATGAAATGATGGGTACGATTATTCAGTAAATTGCAAGAGATATTCAACACTGTTATAAAATAGTCTTTGTGTTAACTGTAGGCCAGTGCTCTAAGCATGTTTAAGGTAGGCTATAGGCTAGGCTATGATGTCTGTTAGGTTAGGTATACTGTATTAAAATGCATTTTCACCGTACGGTATTTTCACCTTACGATGGAGTTATGTTCTGATAAACCCAGGGAGTGTCTACATATGGTAAAGGTATGGTAAAGGTATGGTAAAGGCTCCTCTGTGCTCCAACTTACAAGTACAGGCCATCCCAAGGTTATGAACGAGATCTGCTCCCAAAGTCTGACTAAGTTGAATTTAAAAGTAAACCAGAAAAACAACAATCTACTACATAATAATCATACAGTGAAAATAAAAGTAACTACATACGGTGCTGTACTGTAGCTGACGAACCACACAATGTTTTCACAAGTAGTGTGCATTTATTATTACAAACCGTTGTATTTAACCCAAATTTTTTATATAACATTCATCATACTCCCCGGTCACAGGCACGAACCTCACCTGGATCCCATTCGATGGTGTTGTCTGTTGGTTCCGCACCCTGGTATTTGTCCGAGTAGCGCTCCACATCTGGAGGCGACAACACAGGAAGCCCATTTCTACCCCAACTTATTCCATTCCATCTCTGTGTCCCCAGTGCACCCCCCCCCCCACACACACACCCAAAATGGCCCTAAGTCAGGCTGCCTGGCCTCCTGCCTGCCAAGCAGAACACGTCCTCCATATACAGGGTGTCACAGCATGCTGGTAACCCTGAAAGCAGGCCCGCCGAGCATGATTCCCAGGACAAAATTTGTTCAGTCGAGCCCCTATAACACACAACCCCTCCCACCCAGGATAACCTTCCACCCCAAGAGGGCCGGCCTGCCTGAAAGGGCTGTAAAGATGTGTCACTACAGTTGGTTCTTTTCTGTGGTTCCTTGATGATGGAATGAGTTCCTGGACCATATTTGGTCATCAGACTCCTTTCTCCACCTTCAAGACTCACCTGCTCCAGGAATTCCTCTACTAGCTCGATGTCTCTATGTTCCCTGAATGTTGCATTTCTGGTCAATTAATAGTCTTACTATGGTCTTTCTCCAATTCTGCTTACCCTTGTAGCTTGGCATTCATTGGAAGCTCAGCCTAGCTGTATTGATACCTTTTCGATTCTTCAGCGGCACATATGTTTGCACTGTTCTATTTGCACCAATTGTACATCACTTTGGACAAAAGCATTTACTAAATGAAAGTAAATACAAATGTAAAAATTTAAGGACTGCATACAAATCCCCAAATTAAACCCTGAGCCTGATTAAGGAAACATTCAGGCCACAAGAAGCTGCCTGGTCACTTGGCTGACCTTTCTTGGGTGCTGCTGGCCTGATGTAGAAAGGCAGGTTCTTCATGGCTCCCCTCAGCTCCTGCTTCAGGGCCAACATGTACTCTGCCTCCTCGCTTGTCTGTAGGGGCACTGGCTTGTGCTCCATGGGCTTTGGGCAAAAAATGGCCAAGCATCAAAACCTCACATACACAATGCAACCTCCTCGGCATGCAGGAGAGGCAGATTTGTCCAGCAGTGAAACTCACAAACAGCTTTAATATTCTCACCGGGAAGAGTGGGGTTGGCTGAAGAGTGGAAGGCGGCAGGTTCTCCCCCTTCCCGATGCCTACGGCCTCTATGTTGAAAGTCAGCTGGCCGCGACCTCTGCCACGCCCTCTTCCTGCCATTCTGACAGTAGATGATAGAAACAAGATTGTGTTCCTGCAAACAGCAGATGTTACTGTGCGGCTCAGCAGGTTAAGACACTGTACCTGTAAACAGAAGGTTGTGGGTTCAAATCCCATCATCAGCAAAATAGTTACATATCTCTTGGCCGATTAAGCAAGGTCCTCAAATATGCCAAAGAGTTAACTTTGCACTTGGACCAATGTAGGTGGACATACAGAGTAGAGCAAAATTTCTGGTTTATTAGTTTTCATGTTATATAGTAAGAGCATGGTGAACCTCTGAAATTATATATAGGCTATGCAAGCATATGGTGGCTCAGTGGGTAGCACTGTTATTATATACCTCCAATGCTGGTTGTTCAAATTCCACCTATACTTTATAAGTGCAGAGTTTTCATGTTGACCCAATATTGTGTGGCTTAATAGAACAAAATGAAACAGCTTAAAAATCAATTAACTACATGATTTAAAAAAAATCATTCAGTGTGATCCCCCAACAGCGACTTCACAAACCAAAACACTGGACCTTAGAAAGTTCTCTCACTTAATATAAACTGATCTGTATTAATGACTAATCGACGTACAGGAATTTGTTAGCAGCACAGACAGAATCGGCAGATTCCGTGCAACCTTCTAAAATCCATATGAAAGCCGAATTTCCAGAAGAGTAACTCAGCGGTCTACGACTTTAGTCTACATATTGATTCCTATTGACATTTCAGTCGAATTCAAATAATTAAAGGACGTCTCAACTCAAAACACGCGTTATCATGCGTTTCACAGTTTCGCTAAATTTAACCACTGGTTTCAATGTTAATGTATCAATATCCGTATTTTCGGATAACCACAAATGTCGATTGATGCTATGTACTTTGCTATATGAAGGTTAACTTACTGATGAGATGTACTGTACTTTCACACGCTGAGCGAAAGTGTTGCAGATAACCGATAACGACACATGTATTTCTTTCCTAGTTTACGTATTGGGTAGCTAGTAAAACCCCCCATGAACTAATGAATGCTAATGAACATTAGCATTTCAACTAGAAAATATGAGTCCGTTTCCAATATTTTGATAATTATGTAATGAAAGCTGGCTGGTCCGATACATCAACCCAGAGAAATGCAAACTTTTTTTCTTCCCCCAGTAAAATATGTCCCCCTGGAAACTAAATGCGTGCGTGATAGTTCCTATGGTTCTTTTGCGTAGGCTATTCGAATAATCTGTTCTTATGATTAATTCTTAACAATTATACAAAATATCTGGATAGCGGGGGGGGGAGGGATTCATGTTTTTTTATCTTGTGGAATACTCGTGAACTAAGGTAGGGCACTGTTTAAAGAAGCGGTAACTCACTTAAATTGATGCTAAGCAAAATGCCAATCGACATAAAGGACTAAACAATAATGTGTGAAATTACAAAGAAGAATGTTTTTATTGATTACAGTATGCTCAACGAGAGTGTAAGTTTGGATATGGACGGTAGGGACATGTCCATACCAATACCGTGGGAGCACCGAACTGTTACCAATATTTTTTTGCGATTTCCAAATATTTTCATGTTACGATCCTCAGAGTACAATTAAAAGCAAAACGTTTCCTCCTGCTGACAACTGTTGGGGGAAATCAAGGGTGCGTTCCAATGGTGTTTCGTTTCCTTGCTTGTCTGTCTCAATGTTCACGTAGGAGATGAAGGAAGGAAACAAAAAAAGAGATAAACTCTAATCTGCAGGTTCACGCAAGGTTTATGGCTCCCAGGAGGGAACATGAAGCCACTGGGGAGGACCGTGAGTGGTTACCCATATCGTTAGATTTGTTTATTTAGCTCACACCGTGAGAATTTCTGATGATTGTTTGGTACAATTTTTGCACGTAACCCGGTGTCGGTTAACTTTTTATGATTTGTGATACCTCAATGCGCTACGCACAAAATTTAACATTCACTTCGCTGGCACCAATCTATATAACTAATGCGTCGTGATTTTGTTTCGTAAAAGACCCTAAGTGTTTCTTTTACGATTTTACGAGTTTTCTTTTACCCAATAGTCTGTTATTATATTTTTGCCCATTTTCTTTAATTCTTGCACTCTTATTTTGGTAATTTTTTTACATCCCATTTTTATAATAAATTTATTTTGAAAGCCTTTTTTTGTTGTCTAGTTATTTGGATTTGGTTGCAATTCTGATGTAATGCTCAGTTGATATTTTTGGGTATTCAGTGAATACTCTTTTTGAAGTCTGTGTTTATGTGGTTGGGGGGCGGGGGGTTTGGGGCTGATTTGGTCCCTACCAATGTGGAAACCAAACCTATACGCCCGGGATGCTCAAGGACAATCTGCGATATTGCGAGGCTTTCTCAGTGACGATGCTTAGTCTGGAAAAAGTAAAACGACAAAGCACTACTTGAAAGGTAACACGTGTTGAATAAGCAGAATGGAAATGTGACAGCTCTAAGTATATTTTACAACAATAATATTTTTGGAATGTGGAACTCCAGGCTGTGGGATATGTAAGGTCCATATGAGCCTTACACAGAAGTTCAGGCGAAGTATATCGATCGTAGTCTTAGTGCATCAGGAGAGGTGAATAGTTTCGCTTGATTGGGAAAATCCTTTTTGAAAAAAAGTAATTATGAAGTAGCGTAATAATTGAGGAAAAACTTGGGAGATAGTTTTTGTTCCGTCTGAACGTTTCTTTTCTCGTAGAAAGTCCAATTTATGAGGCGTTTTAAATGTTTATGAAAATAAAACAGCCTGTCACCCGTTATAACAATGCACCATTTTTGTGCCATTTTCTCAACGACATTCGCAATTTTGTGTTATTTTACACGACAATAAGCAAACAAACAAACAAATAAATATTCCATGACTACTGAATGATGGAGTGCTTCTTAGTATAGCCTATGACACCTAGGTCTGAACAATCTATTCGCTGCATACTAAAAGTAAATCCGATTTGCACTGGAAAAGCCAGCACACGCGAGCGCTGGCACTCTGGAGGATCTTTCTTTCCCCGGCATTCGCGTGTCACCGTGGGAACGCTTCTGTTGGAATCTAGCAAATCGGTTGCCATAGAAACTGTGTTCCATAATAGCTACAGTCACTAAATTGGTATTTATGCAGTCTGAGAATACAATCAATTCTCTTCATTCCTTCTCTGTCCCAGCTCCCACTCTCTAACACATGGTGTAAGATATGGTATCATAAGTAGGGTACATGTCACTATTGTGTAACAACATTTCAAGTGTCTCGATAAATGTTAATATGACGACAGAGGGCAATATGTCTAATTTCAATGTTCCGGAGGGATATCGGCAATGCTGAAGCGACCAAATCAGGCCATACCCTGCTTTAGTGACTTGACGCTGCCACTGCAGATTAATTATACTGTTTTCGATGTACCTCCAATTGCCCACAGCAATCCACATTACTAATGAGGGAGAAACGGATGGTAGCCGCATCAAGTGAGTCAGCATGATCCACCAAGATCATAAAAGCAGGAGGGACTCTGAGACTGGGGAATACTTAGACTGACACACAAAGGACATGGACAAAAATAGATGGGGGGGGGGATCCATAAGTGAGAAATAAACCTGCTTTTAAAGTGAATGCGTGGAGGAGAGTCACTCCAATCATGACACACCCACACAAACATAATCCAAGTGTATGACATGCACGTACCATAAGCCTAGTTTAACCAATACATGCCAGTTACTGTGCTAAGAAATAATTTCATCTCCTTAAGATGAAATGCATTCATGGAGATGCTAAGTCCTCTATGCAGCATACTATAGTATAACCGTCTTTTTGTTAACTAGTTTATGCAGTGCTCAACCCTTCAATTTTACTCAGAAATAATAAAAAAATTAACAAGACTTGATTCCCAGCATTGTTTGAATGACCCAGCAAACCCATCACTGATCAAATTTATCTATTTGCCCAGTAAAACGTTCATTTTCCAAATATAAAATATTTCGAGAATAATTTTATATGATGTAACTGATTAGCGACTTAAGCCTAACGCCCCGGCATTCTCTGGGGAGATCTGCAAACGTTCCATTTGGAGAGGAAGCGTCTTTCTTCAGCGCGTCAACAGCCATTAACCACCACACGGAATCTCGAAGGATGATGTTTTCTATCCGATGGTGCAGACCCTTCCTCGTATCTTAATATAAACCCTATGCACCCTCAGACTCCTGTCGTCTGCATGCAGTCAGCCACGTGCCTTCATATCGTCGGAACAGAGCGGGATGGCGTTAGTTCTCTCTGGCACCTAACTACCCACTCCCCACCCCCGCAGCGACGGTACCCGTCTTGCCCGAAACTCGCGGTCGCTAGAGAGATATGGGGGAGGGGGTAAGCAAGCTAAATGCAGAACACTGTCAAATAGGAATAGCTGCGGAATACTTGACTGACTACAGCTGTACTTGAGGGGGGATGAGCTGTCGATCCGTGGAACCTTTATAATAAACAAACCGTACGCAAGGTAAGGGGTTAACCATTAGCCATTACATTTTGTTTGTAAATGTTTAAATCACCAGCCTGATACTGATCATATAAGTTGCTTTAAGTTTATTGAATAGTCGACTTACAGTATTCGCTGTACATTATCAAACAATCGCTATGCAACATAGTTAATTTTGATGATATTTCAAAATTCTGTAAATATGCAGCGGAAGAATGCCGCACTAAGGCGATGATACTATTTCCTGCAACTTATTGCATTCCGGTCAGAATCATTATCATTAGTCTTTAGAATTAACTTTGAGGAAAACGCTCCGACAGCAATTTATGGAAATTATAAAGGTGCAGTCAACACGGTTTGACTTGGGTAATACTTAAAAGCGCACTCTGCATAGCAACGCTTCTCTCACTAGCTCAGAAATAGGATAATCCAGCCATCTATAATGCGCATTTTTTGGTGTTCATTTCATTATAATCCAAGGGCTACTGCAATCAAGTACTCTGCTATAAACATAGTTTCGCCTGTTCCCTGATTAATTATTAACATGAGATACAATCCACTTTAAAGCTCTCATTTCTACGTTATATTTTCTAGAGAACGCTTTAAGTCAGTAATATTAATTTTGATGTTCCAATTGCACTGTCTGGTTTGACATTTCGACAGAAGGTGCGCAGAAACTAATTTAAAATAAGCTGTTTCTTAAAGGCTGCGCGGCTTCATTGCGGTCCTTGCGGTTCGACATACATAGCGAGCACAGCGAGGATTTGCTATATAACTGAGCGACAGTCTTATGGTGGAATATTTCGAAATGTTGTGAGACATACGGACGAATGCAGGCGACGGCCGCGACTATTTCTGGAACGGGAAATAAATGTACCGTACAACTTATTTGTTAGTAAGGTAAAAAAAGGGCCCAGTTGGTGCTCACCATAAATATATTAAAGCGAGACGTCAATGCGCAGTTCAGCTTGTTTTGGCGAAATCTTCCAGGTCTCCAGCGCGTTTTATGTACCTTTTTTTTGAGGAACTTTTATCTGGCTTGAGATGGAAGCAATCATTTGAATATCTGATTTTTTCTCCTGAAATGTCAACCAACCGGCACTATTCATAAAATGAACGCATACATTATTTATGTAGCAATTCCTCTATTCACTTCACCCGGATTTCTGAAATCCAGCATTGTTTAAAGGTGCATTATATCACACCTTTGCGTGCAGTGCTAGGATACGGAACGGCGTTAGTACCATGGACAGCGCCACATATGACTCATGCAAGTCAGTTATTGGCTTTCTACTGTTTAAAATTCACAATTACATTTTATTACATTGAATGTCCATATCTTTATTTATTATGACAGAATTTACCCTGTAGTTCAGGCAAGAGGTTTAGCCTTAGGTATTTGAAAGGTCGATAATTTAGCTGGTTTGATCATAATCTCCAATATTTCTAAAGACCACGGTCACCGTTATCTCAAAATTGCCTTGGCCAGGAACCAGACCTAGCAAAAGTAAATAAATAAATAAAAAACACTTAAATTGAATTGTATTTCTAATCAAACAACTGCCAGCCAACATCCCTTACGAGCTCAAGTTCAACACTGACTCGTTGGACACTGACTCGCAAGAAGATTGGTAGTGACTTTGCTGTACTAGATTGTGTTCTGCCTTGTTCATACTGCAGGAATACAGCAAATGAAGACACCTCTGTGTCTAACAGTCTCAGTTTCTTTATCTGTAATGTCCTGACTTTGTTTAGTCCTTTTAGGTGTTGAGATCTTGTGATCCACCAGCACTGACAATAATAACTATAGTCAGTATGCAGAATCAAGACAGGTAGTAATATAGGGAAATAATAGACTGAAGCTGCACTATATTATTTGGTGACCCATCATTTGCTTAAATTGTCTGTGTTCGCGGAAACCACATTAGACCTTCACAGAAATTTAGCTTAATAACTGAACTCTCGAGAGGCCTTGAGGCTGGGTAGTGCGATTGTGAGCCCTCAGTCGTGTCTCGTGGAAGGGAACCAGTCACGATTAGCAGAGTATGAAATATCCGAGAGGCTGGCCACTGTGTTTATTTTAGAGAGGCCGTTTTCAATGGGAGACGAAGACCTTGGACCCATCAGAATGAGGAGCGCATCTGTTACGTGTGCGAGGGCTTGGAGGCACGAAAGGATTAGGGCTTTCAGCAAGGATACGATCTGAAGATCTGTGACATTGCATGACAGGAGAAGACAAAGGGACGGACAAAAACAGCCCATCAGTGCCGGCCAGCCCCTCGTACACAGACTCGCAAAAAAATCCAGTAAGTCCATAAACTAGCCGTTTATTAATAGCTGTGATATACGTATTACCCAGATAAAATTGGGAATCTCTGCAAGCTACCACCAAGTCTGGGATGACGGCTGCTGCCACTATCTCAGAACACAGCGAGGTGTTGCTCGCCCTCGACAGTTGGGCGGGATCGGCAATCAGGGGGAACAATCGTAGCGACGGGGGTCACACTTGACTTGGGCGCAGTGGCGAGTGTCTTCCGCGAGGCACAGAGTCCCATGCATATGCATGATAGCGTGTAATCTAATGAGATTGGCGGCAGGCCGTGAGATTCTGGAGGGTGATTGGTCATTTCTGACAGTGTCTCTGCCCTCTCCTGCCTCCTCGAGAAACTGCAAGGGGTCTGAAGTCACTGGAATCACCTGAAAGCTATTAGACATGAAGTGCATGGGGTGGGTGCGCGGGAAAGACAAGGATTAAAATGGAAGGATGTGTATTACAGATTTATGTTTTAAAAAATCTATCTGCTCTCCTCCAGGTTATTTCTTGAATAGTCAAGGTGATGCACTGCACTGGAGTTGGGGCCATTCCGGATGCATTCATCAATTCCAGTCCAAATCAGGAAGTCGAAGTTGGGATCAGGAAAAAAAAATATTGGGATCAGAATTGGAATTGAATTCAAATTTCAGGCTGATTTAAATTCCAACTCCAGTTCCACTTCCTGATTTGGATTGGAATTCACGAATGCATTCTGGAATGACCCCAACAAATTACCTTTGCTGCCTATGCATTCGCTGTAATTTGGACAGCTATTACAATGCAGTCAGAGATTTAAAGATTGATGTATATGAAATGAGAAAGAGTGCGATGCGAAATATATGGAGGACTAAAGAATAATCTTCTTCAGTGCCTTGATTTATTATTCATATGCATTTGCGAATAAAGCAGTTAAAAAGTGTATTTTTACTGGCTAAAATGAGCCAGTAACCAACTGGCAGATTAAGTTGATGTGATTATGTTTTGTAATGATCTACTTTTGCCCATCCAGTCACCAAAGGTGGCATTCCGAATACTTTATTTATTTTTTAACAATCTTTATATAATAATAATCTGTATGGGCAGTTTAACTGAAACATTAAGCATTAAACTGAAGCTGCTTGCATGTTTCTTAGCGGACACTTAGGGTCAGAGGTCACCTGCAGTGTGGAGCTGGTTTTGAGAAGCTTGAGGTCACTGCGTGGTCCTGTCGCATCCTTACAGCTGTGATGTCCTGTTGCTCCACACTGTGCTGTTCAAACCAATTTCAAGTGAGGAGCTTATAGTAAAACAGCAGTGGTGAAAAATCTATGGCACCTTGTAATATAAGGGAGAAGGAGAGTAGCTTAGATAGCAGTTGAATGACTCCAATACACAATATCTCTGGATCATTTGGACATGCAGTGACCCCCATGACACCATGTATAATATCGTCTTTCCTTGTCCTTTTTCTAGGACTCTCCCAGTCTTAATCTGCCTCTGGCTCCCCATGGACCAGTTTCCCAGCCTTGAAAGAGGTCAGGTGGCCCACCCCCCCATTTTCCGTCACGGTGGGGAGGGCCGCGCAGACACCATGGGCACATGTCCGCGTCCCGGACATGCGTCGGCACACGCGGGGCCGTGCATCGGGCTCGCCGGCGCTGCGCAGAATCGCAGAGAATCGCTAATAAGGAGCCCAAGGCTGCATCGCTGCTGTAGGCGGCCGGTGTTAGATGCGGGGGGGGGGGGTTCCCACACAGCGCCGGGGGCTGCGGTCTCATGGCCACATGCTTCTGCCTCATTCCTTTGCCAGCCCCCGACCGCAGTCCCCCCCAGAATCGGGGCGGCTATAACTAACAATGAGGAAGAAATGCCCGTAATTTCATTGTCACTGAGCAGGAAAAAAAAACAAGTTAATTAACACAATCAGATACTTTTCTGTGTCCAATGCCCAATAAATACTCATTAGACAAAATCCGTATTCACCCATCCGTCCATCTTCCAGTATACTTATCCAATACAGGGAAGAGAGGAGCCTGGAGTTTAACCTAGGAAGTGGACGTAAGGCAGGGCACAGCCTGGATGGGCTGCTGATCCATCACACGGCAGAATCTGTAGTCAGTTGTTCATATATGCAGTGACTGAAGATAATAGGAATGTCTTTAAGGGGCTTTCAGTGCTGCCCTCAATCATGATCACTCTTCATCACCGTTAATTGAGATCTGACCCATGCTTCTTCCGATCCTCCAGCTACAAGGTCTGTGGTGCCCTCATCTCCGTAACTCGGACTAACCACACCTTGCTAAGCTCTAATATTTATGAGGTTCTGAAAAACCAGCTGCCACGGCACGTATAAGACCCGCCCCTCATATCCTCGCCAGTATGTAGTCTGTAAGTTGTCAAGAGTGAGGTTTTCTCAGTAGGTACCAGCTAGTATTTCCCTTCCCGCTCGGCTGTCCTGTTTGTTTTAAATGGACTGCAGTATTTCCTTTTTTAGTTTCTGAAAAAAAAATAAAAAATTCAAGTTTAGGTTTATTTTTCCCCTTCCAGCCTAACAAGAAGTATTGTGGCAACTTTGATAACATTGAGGAGTAAGCAGAAATGTAGGAAAGTACCAGAGCTTTTTGAACAGGGTATTAATGTAGAATTGGTGCTGGTAGCCATGTGTTTGTTGATCTTCCCGTCTCTCTGGGCTGCTAAGAAGATATGGATTACAGGTTTATTGCTGGTTGCCTTGACGATAACATGTTAATGGTGGATAAAGAGAACCACGGTTAACCTTGATTGCTCCACAGTGCTGCAGACTGTACAATTTCAAACACATGAGGAAACGATAATTATCTTGTTCATTGGGACTATTTTTTTTTTTTGTGTTTCGATGTTTTATCACTTTCATAATATTTATTCAATTATACAAGTATCACTTATAAATCCATAGTGAATAGAGGCTGAATTTTGACCGTGTTTTACTGCAGAGTAATCTTTATCCCAGTATAAAAAAATGCCACATGATTGCTTGTTCCATAAAATGTTTGACATTTTCGGAACCTGCGGTTCAACAAGGACATTTTGTTGTGTGTTTAAACAGCTCAAGTTGAATTTGCACTGACTGATGACTCAAGCAGATACCAATCAAACTTGAACTAGCACACAGTGAGAAGGAGAGAAGATGGATTAGTAGACCCCGAGCCTAGAAGATGCATTTCAGATTTACAACATGTGTGAATCTCCTAATAACTCATTTTATTAAGTTTCCAGCTTATGTTCAACCAGTATTTATACCCAACGTGTTGGGTCAGCTTCTCTTGCCTGAAAAAAGGCTGAGGTCTTTCCCTCTGTTACTCTAAATGAATACAAGAACTGTAGAATATCACAACTAGAATACCATATTCAGGTACTATAACCCTGGAATAAAGCAATAAAGAATCTCAGAACATTCAAGGAGGTCCCACCAGACACATCTGCAACAGAAGCATTATCCAGTAAGTCTCAGTAAAAAGAAAATGTTAGTAGACATTAAAACTGTGGACTGATGAAGATCTCGCATGGTTAAGTGTATGAATGCTAAAAGATCGTAATGAGATGCAAATTTGTTATTGACACTAAAAGATGTATCTTCGTAGAGTATTTTAAATTCATGGAGTAACCATTCAGAGCTGATAGCTAAAATGATTTTTCTGAGACTCCTAAGAGGACCAAACTGGTCAAACTATAACACTTAGATACTGTTCAGACGTACAGTTAGGTTTACTGAAGATATTTATCTGTTCTTAACATTTAAACTGACATTCTTTGTCTCTAAGAAAATTGGAAGTGCTTTTTTTAAATTACTGGCAATGGCATTTTGAGATTTAATAACGCAATCAAAGCAAGAAGTTTCATATTGACTAAAGAACTAAGGAGTAAATTTAAAAATCATTTGTGCCTAATTCAGGGGGTAGATTTTACAATGAACGGATTATCACAATAATGGATTTCTTAATCAATGAAGTAAATGTGCACCTTGTGTCATTTATCATGACTGGTGTTCCGGTCCACACTCGTTACCTTCTCCTAATTCCTGTCAGCATACACATCCAGTCCACAAGCCTGTCCCATAAGCTCTAGTTAAAGAAAACATCTATATCTGACTTTTCATATGCCAGTGTTTTCATTGTTGGGTGTAATGGAACCACAAGGTATATTTCTTCAGGTTCACGATGTGTTTTCGCTTTCGGCTTGACGCGTGACTAAACTTGCCAATCATGCGTTTGCCTAAATTTGGCGCATATTAATTTTAGCTCCTCGCTTCATCTTGTGGAAGTGTTTTCCTTCTAGAGCGAAGCGGTGAGGTGACAATGGTGGCTGGGGGGGGCGGGGGGGGGGGGGGGGGGGGGGTTCATGCTATTGCTGGGTCACTGGGGATCCATTACTCAGTTTCCAGGGTTGCGACCCTAATTGCCGGCTCAACCGTGTGCAGAAAGTGCCAACAAGCCCAACTGCTGATGGTTCCTGTTCCTGTCCTGTGAGAATTTCAGCCCAACGTCTCGCGTGTTAGCGGTGAGGCTAACGTGCTGTTCACCAGGATATGCTTACCAGCCTGCACTTTTCCCTTCTTCCTCCCCATCTGTCCGATACAGTCCTGACACCCAAAGTGGCTTTTTACCACACTATACCCTTCCTCACTTCTGTGTTTCCCTCCACTTTAAAGACTATAGATTCATTTCTAGGAGCGATGACATCTAATGCATCCCTCAGGACGTACGTAGATCCCTCTCACATGATGTCGTGTTCCAGGTGATGTAGGAAATCGATGTGAGCTAACGGGAGCGCACACTGCAGTGCTGCCCTGCGTAAAGAAAAACTCTTTGTCACGCTTAACGTTGTTACAGTTTTTGCTGTTTGACTGCTTGGGACAAGTTTGCGGTCAATGAAAAAGGCGAAAAGCGATTCATGTATTTATTCATTGGGTGTAAGATACAACAGGTCCGGGAAACGATTGAAGCATACTTGGACTGGCCATTTTTCTCCTGTATCTTATTCCAGGTTGACCGCTGTTCCACACGATGCTAATGGTGCATTGAAACAAAGGGCAGGAGGAGGAGGTGAGGGCACCATGAGCGACGGAGGGCCCTTGCATGCCGAGGGCAACGCCCTCCTCAAGGCCGTCTTCCAGGGCAAGCTGCGTCTGACCCGCCTCCTGGTTGAAGGGGGCGCCTACATCAATGAGGGTAACGAGCGCGGCGAGACCCCCGTTGTTGCAGCCTGCCTAGCCAGCTACGAGGACCCCCAGAGCCGCCACAAAATGGTGCGCTACCTCCTGGAGAAGGGAGCCGATCCCAACATCCCCGACAAGACTGGGCGGACGGCCTTGATGCACGCGTGTGCCGAGCAAGCCGGTAAGGAGGTGGTGGCTTTGCTCCTGGAGTACGGGGCAGACCCCAGCCTCAAAGACTATTCCGGATCCTCAGCTTTGGTTCACGCCATAAACAAAGGCGACCGAGAAACCCTGCAGATTCTTCTGGATGCCTGCAAGGCTAAAGGCAAGGAGGTCATTATAATCACCACCGACACATCTCCATCGGGCACCAAAAAGACCAGGCAATACCTCAACTCGCCCCCCTCCCCAGGAGTGGTTGACAAGCTCACCCCAGTTTCTTGTATGTCCCCCTCTGAGGTGGAGATCCGCACGTCCACCTCCCCAGGAACCGAGAAGGAGGAGGAAGAAGGAATTTTCAACTTTGCCGTTACACCGGCTTTACCTCTGCCTTCCACTCGACCCCCCGGAGAGAAGAGGCCCCCCCCACGCAAGCTGCTTAAACGGTTAAACTCAGAACCATGGGGGCTGGTGGCCCCATCGGTGCTAAGTGGGGTCGCTAAGGACAGGGGAGATGGGGAGCTGCAGGAAGAAGAGCGAGTGACGATGGAGATTAACGGCCTGTCTATCTCCGGCCCCGGAAGGCCCCCCTTATCCCGTAGGCACAGCATCGAGACCCATGACCCCTCCTCCCCGAAACTCATTGACCGCTCTTGCTCTGAGGATTGTGCTGCCCTCTGTGGGTCATCCTGGGCCGACAAGGTGCAGCAGCACCAGACACTGTACCGCAGGAACACCGCACCCGAATCCCAAGAGACAGCTGGGCAGGTTCCAGTCACTATCCGGGCCTTAGCCCATCCCAAATTAACCCGGATGGAGCATTACGAATCAGACACGCACCTGTGCCCCGAGTCCATCCCGGGTTCTCCA
The DNA here is from genome assembly GCF_023856365.1 of Brienomyrus brachyistius. Taxonomy (NCBI): domain Eukaryota; kingdom Metazoa; phylum Chordata; class Actinopteri; order Osteoglossiformes; family Mormyridae; genus Brienomyrus; species Brienomyrus brachyistius. Next base: position 15,979,899 of record NC_064541.1, read on the forward strand.
GATTCTGGCCGCGTGTCGGTCGAGCGCCGCAAGTACAACGCCTCACCGCTCTCCCTGCTCACCAGCTCTTCCCGGGAGTCTCTGGAGAGCATCCCCAATTCCGTGTCTCCAATCACCATGCGCCGCCGGCCAACGGGGCTTTTGGAGCGCCGAGGGTCTGGGACCCTCCTCCTAGACCACATCTCTCACACCCGGCCTGGCTTCCTGCCTCCACTCAACGTCAACCCCCAGCGGCCCATCCCCGACATCCGGGCCAACGGGAAGCCCACTTCCCCGATCAATTCAGGGCACAAGATCTTGGTGCCGGTGGCCCCCTCCTCTCCGAAGCGCGGGCCCGACTTCAAGATGAAGAAGAAACTGATGAGAAGACACTCCATGCAGACGGAGCAGATGAAGCAGCTGTCCACCTTTCAGGAGATCCTGGCCGAGAAGGTGATAGAGTTTACTGGGGACTGAAGCGGTTTGGGAGAAAGGACTGAACCTTAACAGGGAAGTGTTTTTGTGGGTGGGGGTGGGGCGGGCTTAGGGACATCAAAATCAAGTGGCTGAGATTGAGGTCCCGTCAACTGAAAGTAGAGATTAACCATTCATTCTAAATATTATTCCGTGCTTCTCAGACCCAGAGCTGCTTTTCCTTCTGAAGATGGTAGGTCCTGTTTTTGTGCTAATGCAGATTCTCGACTTGTTTCCTTCAGCCACGGTGACCCAGTTTGCTTGGCAGCGCTGCTCTTTTGTGCAGTGCGGCTCCGAGCCTTCGGTATCGCCACGTTGTCGCAGGCAGATGCTGCGTTCCAGCCTCTTCTGATTATTTACCCCAGTCCACTTCGGCTTAAGTTTTCTAGCCCCTCTTCTCGAAAACAGAAGAATTTTGCACTTGCTCTTCGTGTGAATTCACACACACTGCATGTAGGTCGGAGCGAGAGGAAACACCAACGCTCATATAAATTGAACCAAACAGAACGGTGTGTGTTAATGAATTGTTGGCAGAGATGCGTCCTCTCTCCTATCTAAAAAAAAAAAAGGTAAAACACCCTTTTTGCCGGCTGATGATCAGTTACGGTATTTATTCCCTTTAGGCGAGTGAAACACAGCAGTAGTTAATAGTGATCTTTAATTCGAAATGATCACGCCACATGAATATCTGTTTCTTCATATGCTCTACATTCTTTATTTATACAGTAGGCCATTACCGATACTAGTAAACATTTCTTCGTTAATATTCCATGATTATTGTAAAACTTCACTCGAATTCATTGTGTTTCACCTTTATACTTTAACCATGCCCAAACTTTTTAGAGGAAGACCGAATGATTAAGTATATTTTCTAATGGACATATTTATTAATTTGACTGAAGTGCAATTTACCTATCTCAAAATTCCAAAGAAATTTAGCATGTATGCCAGAGCCACACAGGACTGATATATGAACTGATAGAAAAAATGGATCAAAAGAAAAATAGAATATAAACAACCTTCCTAAGTCAACGCACATTTACGATGATTGTGATGATATGATAGGTTTTAGTACAGGTATGATGTAAATATTGTATCTCCCTATGAAATTATGTGTGATTTATATATAAGATGTACATGTGCAATATTCTGTGCTGCTTTATCAAGTATTTATAACTTACTGATTATAACTCTGGATGTAAAGTGCTCCTTTCCAATTTGACAGAAACAATGTCATGCAAACCAAAAACAAGTGGGTAAAGAAATCCAAAAATCTAAAAGCTACTGAAGTAATTTGTTGTAGGACAGGGGGTGTTAAACACATTTCAGATGTTCTGAAAACTGAAAAGTCAGGAGACCAAAACAAAGAGTCAATTTTTCAGCTAACGGGACGTTCTCTGAAATATACCCAACGGGATGTTTCAGGAATATTCATTTCTCGAAATATTTCTGTCTCTAGGAAATATTCCATGTAAGTGCTGTAAGATATAGTGCTGAATTGCTGTAGTTGTGCTGTACTAGAATATTACAACTGACCTATACAGAGATATTTTTGTATGCCAGTTATAAAATGGCCGACCAGATCATCTGACAAAAGGTAAAGGATTTACAATATATAAACGTTAGTCATACATTTTTTTATGTTTACTACACCAAATGAGGAGGCTAGTGAACAGAAAAGCATTGGAGCCTTACAGCTTTTGCTCGATTTGTTATAAATGTCTTAATATTATCCAACATTCTTGTGTGAAACTTAATGTACGTTTTGATGCACTAAAGTATCTTAGATTACGTTTCAGTCATCAGATCAGGTGAAATATGGCTGTGTGGTTTGGGCTGTGAAATGTTTGTAGGTCTTAATATACATATTAAGCTTTAGGATTGAAACAACAACCAAATTGGAAACCAAGTGTTTAGAAATGTACAATTACTTAATCGGTCACTGAAAATATTTTTAAAAGCTTAAAATCTGAGTGACATAAAAGGTCCAGTTATATACATTTTGTTGTCAGTTTGATATCAATTGGATGATGATCTAGGGTTTCCATAACGGTGCAAAAATCAGTACCTAGTATGTGGACTGTGAAGGGATGCTGAATGAATGTTTGCTGATTATGAATAAAGCAGGTAAATTGTACTCCCAAGGGAATACTGTGCAGAATGTGATCTGACGTGATCTAAGACTGAATTACACATCATTCAGCTGTTACACTCAAATGTGTGATTCAGTCCTTGGACCGTGTTAAACAAGCATTAAATAATTATGAATATCAATGTTCACATATATAGGCATATATATGTGTGTATATATAGATCATATATGAGAACACCATTTATTAAGAGATCAATTTGTGTTCTTCCAAGTGTCATATGATGTTACTGTTTGAATGACCATAAGGAGCGTTAATTTAGTCACACGCTCTGTTTGACGAATCAGCATCATAAACACACTACAGCAAAGCAATATATTGTAACCATCTGATAACTTACCATTTTTGTTTCCTACACCATTGCCTGGATGTTCTCTATATTTCTATAGTAATTCAAGATAATAAAAATAATGTCTTAAATGATGTAATAATTATCTCGCAAAGATGTTCCAACTCGAGAAAAAAGTCAAGCAGAACAGACGTAGGTATAGAACATAAAGTATCTATATGAAGTTGAGGCTAAGTGTCGAGTAGTTATAATTGTACATTCCAATCAACTGTATTTGCTCTGAATTTGCCAGCTTTGAGTAAAGGCTGACCACCAGTAATAAACCCTAAATCTGATCTTAGAAATGTGTTTTGTGGAATAGTGCCTAAATGTTTGATTTGGTCATAGTGAAAATTTTAAAAGAATGTGTTTTATTCTATTCTACTGTTTTGCCAAGTTAAAGAATAGTAGATATTTCGGGCTTACAATATTGTGATTTTCTCTGTCTGGAATGTAACACAGTGGAGATAGTGAGAATTAAAATGATAATTAGTCAGCTGTTTTTCAAAAGCTAACGAAATCTCCTTTTCCATCAAGATATTTAAGATATACCCACTGTTTCACTGTTGTGTAGATGCATCCCTACATCATACAGCTGCTTACAACTAAAAAGTATGATAAACACCCAGAATTCATTACAGTTTAGCATAACTCAGACCCTTACGTTAACGCTGAGAGCAAGCTGCTCTGTACGGCGACAGCTCACCGTGGATTTCATACCACCATTTCAAAAGCTGACCGCAAGAAAAGGGGGCTGAATGTCAGTAGCTCCCGCGGAACAGCATTTTGATGAGTTTGACATCACATCCTGTTCTCTGCAGCCTGGCTTCACACCTCAGAATGACTCTCACAAGCAAGCTTGTCACGATGCTCTAGCAATTTATTATTTTTTGGTTCCCTCAGTTTTCTGCATCTGAAAGGAGAAAAAAAAGGAGTTTATTCTTTCAATGTGCTGGACATTGAAATATTCTTGAGAGATAAATATTGATTTGGGGCCCAGGAACAGCTGCTTAAAATAAAGTGGTGGGATTTTTTTTTGCACAAATTACCACTCACTTGTGCTAGGATACCTTCTTTGTTTTGATCTGCTATGCAAAAGCCCTGAAATGCTTCAATAGATCGAATTAAACACTTCAAGAAAACTGTAAAACCCTTTACACCAGTCCACTATGAGATAAACCCGCTGCTGCTTGTACTGGCTCCCCTACAGGTAGGATGACACAGTGCTGAGCGGTATCACTGACACAGAGACCTGCATGTGGGCAGAGCACCGTTAGCTACACTTAGATTAACGCGGCGGACAGCACAACACGAAAGGCTGATTCCGGTAGGGCAGAACGGCAGGGAGCCAGCGTGAGAGCTTCAGGCCAGCCGGGACTAAAGGGAGGGCTCTGTTCCGAAAGGGGGTGACATTCCCTAGTGGCATCTCCACGGCGGAGGTGTCCAGAATGGTCGCGCGCGCGTTTAGGCCGAAATGCTCACCTTGCAGCTGGAAATGTGATCTGGCGGGGAAAATGTGCTCATTATACGACGTAGGCAGGAATCGACAGATGCAAATCCGAAACATGGGCTGCAGGAAGGACGTATGCATTGTATTTTATTTTATTTACAATAAAAAGAAAGGCAATTTATTTCTTTTGCTGTTTGTTGGCGTGGATCATAATTCTATGACACTGATGCGCTGTTTGTATCCCGGGAGACCACACACTACCCTGGAAGCCAGACTTCATTCCCAGTGTCCCCAGTCTGTGCCAGGGGCCTTGTGGACGTACCTTTGTCGTGCGAGTGACTTTCAACATCAATAAAGTTATTTTGCAATCAATACTATGTTTATTTTGTCCTATTATTAGGGCATGTGTCAGGGTATGTAATTATAATTTACAATTTATTAACTTAGCAGATACTTTTATGTTAAGCAATGTACAATTGAAAGCAGGGCAAGACATTGCCGAGAGCAAGTGGGGGTTAAAGACCTTGCTCAGGGGGGCGATGGTGAATTCACTTTGCTGACCTCAGGATTCAAACCGGCATCCTTCTGATCGTAGGCAGTGTGGATTCAAATGGCATCCATCTGATCGTAAGGAAGTGTGGATTCAAATCAGCATCCTTCTGATCGTAGGCAGTGTGGATTCAAACCGGCATCCTTCTGATTGTAGGCAGTGTGGATTCAAACCGGCATCCTTCTGATCGTAGGCAGTGTGGATTCAAACGGGCATCCTTCTGATCGTAGGCAGTGTGGATTCAAACCGGCATCCTTCTGATCGTAGGCAGTGTGGATTCAAACCGGCATCCTTCTGATCGTAAGGAAGTGTGGATTCAAACCGGCATCCTTCTGATCGTAGGCAGTGTGGATTCAAACCGGCATCCTTCTGATCGTAGGCAGTGTGGATTCAAACCGGCATCCTTCTGATCATAGGCAGTGTGGATTCAAACTGGCATCCTTCTGATCGTAGGCAGTGTGGATTCAAACCGGCATCCTTCTGATCGTAAGCAGTGTGGATTCAAACCGGCATCCTTCTGATTGTAGGCAGTGTGAATTCAAACCGGCATCCATCTGATCGTAAGCAGTGTGGATTCAAACTGGCATCCTTCTGATCGTAGGCAGTGTGGATTCAAACCGGCATCCTTCTGATCATAGGCAGTGTGGATTCAAACCGGCATCCATCTGATCGTAATGAAGTGTGGATTCAAACGGGCATCCTTCTGATCGTAGGCAGTGTGGATTCAAACCGGCATCCTTCTGATTGTAGGCAGTGTGAATTCAAACCGGCATCCATCTGATCGTAGGCAGTGTGGATTGAAACCGGCATCCTTCTGATCGTAGGCAGTGTGGATTCAAACCGGCATCCTTCTGATCGTAGGCGGTGTGGATTCAAACCGGCATCCTTCTGATCGTAGGCTGTGTGGATTTAAACCGGCATCCTTCTGAACGTAGGTGGTGTGGATTCAAACCGCCATCCTTCTGATCGTAGGCGGTGTGGATTCAAACCGCCATCCTTCTGATCGTAGGCGGTGTGGATTCAAATCGCCATCCTTCTGATCGTAGGCGGTGTGGATTCAAACCGCCATCCTTCTGAACGTAGGCGGTGTGGATTCAAACCGCCATCCTTCTGATCGTAGGCGGTGTGGATTCAAATCGCCATCCTTCTGATCGTAGGCGGTGTGGATTCAAACAGCCATCCTTCTGATCGTAGGCGGTGTGGATTCAAACCGGCATCCTTCTGATCATACTGTAGACACCGTGTCCTAATCCAGGGCACGCCACCCCCCACAGGCCTACCTTGTGGTTCCAACATGTCCGTGTGGTCCAAAGAGTTATTGTGATAAAAAATAAAATTGTGTGAAGGCTAACATGGACAACGCCACAGGACAAATACCCTGCAGAGGTGCAGGAAAACACTGGCACCTTCGGAATTCGAATGACACTTCTGGTGGAAAGGCTGTTTCGGGAAGGCAATGGCGAAATATTCATTGTAAATTCGTGAGCTATTTGCATTCGGGCCTGCTCTTAAAATTAGTAACGCCGAATATCCTTTTTCTTGCAAGGAGGGGAGCCTATTTTCTATGCATTGGATCGTAATTTATTACAATGAAACGTTCTTTGTTTGGCACCCGGTGATGACAAGCACAGAGACTGGGCCCTGACCCTGGGGGCACTCAATTTACAATTAAATTTAGCTCACCAGCCTCCTAGTCATTTGTAATTCTTTGCTGCAGCCTCTGTAAGTTCCAGCTTAATTGTGTGCTGTTGAAACTCACTGGCTACATGTTCCAGGAGAAATGAAAAGCCGCCCAAAAAAAACTATACTGTGAAGTATCACTATAAGCAGACAAAATGTTTCAGTAAACTTGAGTTTTCTTTTGACTGCCGTCCTTACTGACTGTGTGAGGAAAGATGACTTGGTTGACATTATCGTGTAACAGTCCCACAGGTCAGATGATAGCCTAGTTGCGAGTTGCCATATTCTAACTGTAAAATCCCACAAAATGGAAGGATTAGATCATTGCTCCTCTGAGGAAGGTCAACCAGGAAATGCAGACTTCGGAACGACTAAAATCGAGGTTAAAAGGCAACTAATGAGCCAGTAGCCAAGGTACCCGCTCTTTGCCTGACCATAATGGTCACCCCGCTTCTCTGCTGTGAAGAGCGAATACTGCTCTCTTCACCATAGTAACCTCTCCGTTTTTCAGGTCAGGCTTTTGTCTGCTTTGCAACCCCAGGCTCCCATTTCTTTGCTTACCGGCATATTCTAAATCTGCCATATCTGTTTCATCTCTCTCCTTTTAATTTCTTGGTGCTCATGAGTGGCTTCTCCCCTTGAGCAGGAGCCCTGATAGCACCTCGGCATCTCGCATCCCCTCTTTCTTCGAGTGGCTGGTGACAGCTGCGTCTGGGCTGCCGTTCGCAGCTCCGCTCTCGGGATGCAGACGCTCTTCCTGGTTGGCCCCGGTCTTCGCTGGTTCGTAATTACGCCCGTAATTTGTTTGCCCTTTTAAAGACTCCAAAACTGATTGCGCTGTTCTCTGCATTCACCTCACATTCCAAGTCATTTGCAGGCAGGTGGGATCGAGAAGAGAAAAGCTGGCAGGAAACACGTAAGCCTTTTCATGCTCTCTAATCACTCAACAGACAACACTGTGTAGGAAAAACAGACGGCCATAGTCAACAGTACCGGTGCTGGAATGATTCCGTACTATCAGCTACAATAAATAAATCAATAAGAGCAGAGCACTTCATAAATTATAGCGTACGTGCACAAATTCGTATTTAGAAGGAAGTGAACCTGTGATTGGAAATATAGTGGCTTTCATCAGTAAGTATAAGAAGCACATCTATCAGAAGGATAGGTATCTTTATGCAAAGGGATTTCTTGATTTTCATCTCGCAACTCTGATACCTCATAACCAGTGCAGAGCATGAGTACTTGCCTGTCGGGTTCAGAGATTCTGTCTTTAATTATAATAATGATAATGACATTTTATTTCAGTGTTTCTCAAACCGGTCCTCGGGGACCCCCAGAGGGTCCGCGTTTTTGCTCCCTCCCGACTCTCAGGGAATCGGGGCCCGTCTAGGGGAATTCCCTTTTCGCCTACCCCGTCTTGCTCCGCATGATACACAGATACATATGTAGATGAGAGCAAGCTTGACCGCCAAGGGGATCCACCTGCAGCAGCACCCACAGAGCTGGGAGGGGGGGGTTAAGGGATGTGCTCAGCGGCCCACGGACCAGTGACCTTCTGACCGCAGGCACAGAGGCTTATCCGCCTGAGCCACACACAGACTTAAAAATTACGATGCAACAAATCACAACAGAGACACTGACTCTGGCTAAAGGAAAACCATCCCTGCAGACTAATCATCCGCAGTACAGACAGTCCAGTTCTGTCGAGCTGACAGCAGGGTTAACAAATGATTAAAAACGTGAGCATGAATCGACTCCGCCCTTGTGGCCTCTAAGCCGTAAGTCCCTGTCAGGGTGCCGATGGACACTGCCAACCCGTTCCTGTTTCTCTGTAAGGCTCGCAGAATAAACACCACACTCCTGTCTCCAGGCTTCCTACACCTCAGTCAGGTCTAAATAAAAACCGCACAAAGACAGCCTGCCCCCTCAGCATCTGTAATACTTTGCAGACGGCCTCGGCTGCAAATGCATTTCATGGATCTGTGCGCAATATTAATAATGATAAAAAAGAAACCACGCGATGTTAGGGACAACGCAGAGCTGCCGCTCGGCGCGCTTTCAATCGGGAAAGGTCACCCAAACAATGGCCGCCAGCGAGAATGATGAAGCCAGGTTTTGGTGCAACGTTTTAAAACCGTCGGAAATGGGAGGAGGAAAGAAATCGTGCCGGCATGACTGAGATGAAAATAGGCTGAGAAAAGAGAGCCAGCAGAATGGCTTAATTTTGGCTGCGTTTCCTCTATGCCAACGCAGTAACGCAGAGAGCGGCATGGGGAAAAGATGAGGCGTTCTCCGGCCTGGCAGGCTCTCGCTACGACCTCTCCTTAACTGGCAAGTTGGAGCAATTGTATTTTCCTGTTGTTTCACCCCCCCACATAATGCAATTGAAATGCTCTTCTGATGACAAGATTAAAGATGCCCAGTACAAGTGCATTCGCGTATTTTAGCCAGGGATGGATTGGTCAGCTGGCACGCCAGACCCTTTCCCCATAGGCCGACGGATATGTGGGCCGACAGTTTCTCGTAGGGGTTGCCTCATCAGAAAAATGAATCCCTCGGCACTGGGGGAGACCCCAAAGCCCAGCTCTGATTTTAACGCATTTTACAAGTTGATGGGGACTTTTCTCGTTTATCATTACAATTTATTTAGCAGATATATTTATCCAAAGTGGCACAGTCCCTGAAACATTTTTTTTCTGGGGCGGGGGCGGGGGGGGGGGTTAAGGGCCTTGCTCAAGGGGCCAATGGTGAAACCACTCTACTGACCATGGGGTTCTGCTCAGAACCACAGCATCCTATAACCCAGCCAAACAACACTTTACATGACAGCACCACAGTCATGCATTATGAAGAGCTTTAGATCCCCGACTTAAATTATTGATAATGGACTTTCTGCTCACCTCAGACCGCAGGAAATACAGCAAGTGGTTAAAGCAATTATGAGCAGCAATACTGATTGTAAGAGCCGTCTACAGGATATCTGAGCATGTCTGGTAAATGTGTTGCTTCCAAACTAATGTTTTTTCAGGACACTATCAAGAAGGGCACAAGGGCGCAGCCTAGATGGGAGGCCACTAGGTCACTTAAAGGCAATCACATACTAAGGGCACTTTTGGAACACCAACTATTTCAATGCCAGTACAAAACAAGAGAAACCCCCCACACGCAGTCAAATTTCGGTCTGCCTAAGTGGGGGGGATAATAATTAGGTACTTATATGTTTTGGGGGGCTCTGCGTTCATTTATATGGGCATAACCCTGATCCCAAGTAGGACAGCCTTAACCGTAAGCAGCCAAAACAGGAAGCTCCGGGCACATTTAGTTATTTTTATTGCATTCACAGATTTTTATGGACCGACAAAATGTCCCCAAAGGTGAAAAATGACAGTTTTTTTTTTACTCACATTGTGGAGATATTTGGTCCCCACGAATGTACTATACACACACGACTACACACCCACGTACGCACGCGCACACGCACACAGGTTCCGATCCTACGCTTACCAGTCCTGGGAGTTTAAGGCAGGAGTGGTACCCATTGAAATATCTATATGGCTTCCAAAAGGTTTAAATTTTCCTTTGAAATAAATTCTGCTATCGATAGTCATTATCTCGACCATGGCTGTTCAGCCGTAGAGGGAGCCTGACAGCGTACGTTCGGTTATTGTAAGCGCTGTATAACGCTCGGCGGTGATGTCAGTAAACTGCTGTCGCCTCTTAGGCGAAGCACTTACATTTGCATTGCTTAGCAAGTGTCGCTCTCCAGGGACTCATAATGTCATAATTCTCTACAGTACATGCTGTACCAACTATCGTTTTATCTTTTTTGAATGGAGTGCAGTTCCAGTCCTTACATGCATTCCTACTGACATAGCTCATTCAAACTTTAGTTTTATAGCAAACACTACCACCTGGTGGTGAGATTTGAATTGGCAACTTCATATTAAATAAGTGTCTTGCGCATTAACAGACCACAGCCGTACAGTAATGCATTCGTCTTTTAATAAACTACAATAATACATTATGTATATCAGTACACCGTCATTCAACTACCTCAATATACAGCATATTTAGCATTATTTAGCTTTTTTTCTTCTTTGCTTCAGACCAAGAACTATTTGCGTCATTTTAATTACATAGGTCTATATGCAGACTTTCTGGGCAGCGTGTGGTCAACATTCAACACACCTGACAGTATCCCCTTTCACCTGCTTCACGTATTCTGCACAAATACCGATATGCTGATTGAGAAACGGAAGTCCAAGCAGGGGGAAGAGGACAAAGGACGGCAACGACAGAAGTCTGATCTGCACAGAAATATAATTTCGGAAATGGTGAGGTTTAGCTGGTCGGAGCGGAACCTTTCAAATGTTTTGTATTTTGCATACAGATTAGTGCCTTCAAAAGAGCATCTCATTCATTATTAATCTGTCCAATGCAGCAGAAACCGAATGTGGGCAAATCACCACGGCCAGGCAATACCAAATCCGAAATCCACATATGTAGTGTAATTACATATAAAAGTTCTAGTGCTAATTGTTGATATGTGTGTTTTATTTTCTATTATTGTTATTTTATTGATTTATTATTCAGTTGTTTTTCGAGGCTTTATCTCAGTGTGAAACATTGATACTTGAAGTCTGTACAGGATATGACTAGGATTAAAAATCAGTCCTGGACTTTGCAGATGCTCACGGTAAATTTTGCTGTTCCGCGTACCATCAGCCCACCGAGATAATAACCGCTATGCCAGATGGCCTGGCGCAGCCCTCTCCGTATATCCTGAGAACCCCCTCACATCACAAGATGCAAGACTGAAGGCTCGAGGTGTTTTATTGGCCACCGAGTTCATCAAGAATATCACACAACAGACAACTGACGTGCAACAGTGCAGTGAAAACGAGTAACTCTTACATTTTTACAACACATAAATTGCAGGGGGAAGAAGTACTGCAAGGCGGCCACGTCTAGTTAATATCGGTGCAGAGAAATCGTTTGAATCTGGTAGCCAGTGTCTTCATGCTGTCATACTTTTACCGTAATATACTAACAAGCCAGCAAAGATCTGCTAGATAGGCGTAAATATTCAATGATAACTCAGGGCTGCAGGAAATCCGCACGGTATGGTACCATAACAAATGCAGTTTAAAAACTGTGATCATTCATTGCCATTCAAACAGAATAATCAACCAGAAATAAACAAAATAGATGAAAGCAAAGCCATTTATAGTCCTGCACATCTATTTTCCTTCATTAAAATATGTCAACCAGGGCTACATGTTGCAGAATTTGTCTTACCTCAGACTCTCTCCAGCATTCTGACAGGGCCTGCTAACCTATTTACATAATTATATCATTATAAAAGTATTCATTTTTTTTTTTATGTGAAGGGCAATTGTTCAGAATAATTGTTGTTTTTTTATTGTTGCTTAGCAACACTATTAAACATTTGCCATCTACATGACTAGGTGCTTCGCTGAAACAATTCCGACTAAGCAAATGTCTTGAAAGCAGTAAAACGGCATAATCACCAGTAACATTTCAAAGTAGGAAGAAAAACTAAAAACAGTCAGTAATCCATCTATAAAATACACTGATGCAGTTACTCTTCTTAAATGAATCAACCAGCACCTTTACACGCGGTTTTGGCTAGAAACAAAAATGTTGAGCCTTGACAAAAGACTGAAAGACCAGCAGCATGGAGCTTAATAATAATCTGGAATAAACTGGATCGTACAAACTACACGGGGGCAGCATGGTGGTGCAGTGGTCAGCACTGTCGCCTCACACCGCTGGGACCCGGGTTCGAGTCTCCGCCTGGGTCACGTGGTTGTGGAGTTTGCATGTTCTGCCCATGTCATCGTGGGGTTTCCTCCGGGTGCTCCAGTTTCCCCCCACAGTCCAAAAACATACTGAGGCTAATTGGAGTTGCTAAATTGCCTGTAGGAAAGCATGTGAGAGTGAATGGTGTGTGAGTGTGCCCTGCGATGGGCTGGCCCCCCATCCAGCGTTGTTCCCTGCCTCGTGCCCATCGCTTCTGGGATAGGCTCCAGACCCCCCGCGACCCAATAGGATAAGCGGTTTGGAAAATGGATGGATGGATGTATGTAAAAACTATACATCTGATGTCAGCATATCATGTGAAATCCGTGAATTTTGATGGTCCTGTGAATTGCAGGTGATTGAGGGAGAAGTGTTGGTTTGTGGGAATCTTCAAAGATGGGAGAACTTTCTTACACCCTGAGGAAATATTAACAACAACCCCTCATGGCACTCATAGAAGAGACTGATCCATGTGAAAGAAAATAAGAAAATGGATGGATGGATGAAACGGAGCAAAAACAAAAAAAAATCCCAGACCTTAGACAAGGCAGTGAATTCACACACACACACACACACACACACAACTATCTTTCTGGGGACCCTCCATTAAGTTCTATAGGCAAAATCCCAATTATAACAACCCTAACCCCCACCCAGCCCTAACCTTAACCATAAATAACCAACCAAAATACAAGACTTTTGGCAATTTTAGTATTTTGATTCAGTGATTTTATTTTCACAAAATAAGTTTCCCCAAGTGTCCCCATTATGTCCAAATAAAAGTTTTTTTTTTCACATTGTGGGGACATTTGGTCTCCAGAATATAATATATACATAATGCGTGTGTACACAAGCAAGCAGGCACATTCTCTCACACACACATACACACACATACACTCAGGAAGTAAAACTTTCACAGAACATATATAGTGAAACAGAGTCACACATACTTCAGCACAAACACACATTCACACATAAAACTAGAGGTGCAACACACCCCCTTTTTAACTTGATGACCCTAACCTCACAAAACAGGAGAGGGACAATGACTGAGACACACTGAGAACATTAACAGTGTGTAAGTGACATTAAGAAAAGGATGTTTAAAACAGAACTTCACAGAATTTTTGCTGTGAAAGGGCACCAGTTCATTTTGGATTACACATACACATAATATATATCTTTTATCTCCATGTATGAGGGGGGGGGGGCACATTCCTGTTCTTATGTCTAGGTTGTGCAAGATTGTGATCAGCCTTTTTTTAAAACCAAAACAGAATGAAGCAAATGCACATGAATAAAAATGCAAGATAAACAGTGACTTAAAAGGCGGTTTGTTCTGGCTGGTCTGACTCAACAAGCTGACTAATCACAGCAACACAAACCGCAGCCCCATTCCAACAACGACTCTCCCAGCAAGACAGGACACCTCAGACTCACCTAACAGACAGAAAACAATGATAATAACAATGAAAAAAAAAATGGTGAAGGTTTCATCACTGAACATCCACCCTCACAAAACTCCAAACAGCCATCACATCCTCACACACAGCGGCAGGGAAAACGGCTCGCCAAGCAGCATAAACGCTCTTTAAATATGGGACCTGCATCCCCACAGCACATACACAATGCACTTTGGCCACCGACGCACCATCTACATCACGGTTTACTGCGCACTCTGAAAAACATCAGGCCTATGTAGATATTCTAAGGCAGCAGCGAATATATTGCTGCCTTAATACACCCTTAATGAAATGTTTACCCACAGCCGAATGTTCTTTGATGCAGTATGTACACAAGCCCAGAATAACTGCGCTGCAGAACATTTTGTACCCATCTATTCCCAGAATGCACTGCATTACATACACTATATATATATATATATATATATATATATATATATATATATATATATATATATATATATATATATATATATATATGGCAGACAGGTACAAAAAGAAAACAAAGAAATGCATGTGCGCGCACACACACACACACACACACACACACACACACACACACACACACGCCAGACGAAAAACAAAAAAACAAAAAGTAATGTATCCATCCTTTATTAAACAGATATCTATTACAAAGTTATTTCCTCCAAAATTAGCTTCTTTCAGTCAATGCATAATCATTAATTGTCTCTAATTGTTATAAATCAGTTGGCAGTATTCAAACAGCAATTCTTTTTTTCTTGGAACATAAATATAAATTATGTGCAAAAGGTCTGAATTCATTGTGAAACGACAACTGAAAGCTATCGTTTCACTCTTATCATTAAGATCCAATTCAGTACCGTTCATCCTGGTCCCATTTAAATCAACCCATGCCTGTGGATACCGGGCGTCTCAGCAGCGCCTCAGCACTGCATGCACATACTTTCAGCTCGTCTTCTGGTGTAAAAACACAAGCCCCCCCCCACCCCCCTAACTCTGTATGCTTTGCATCTTAAAAGCAGGCTTGAAGATAGCAGACTTAACCCCTGCATGAAGACGCAACCCGATTCCATCCATTTCTTAGCAACAAGTATGACGTGAAGAAACTCATGAGAAACCGAGCATTCAGAGTGACCCCATGCAGACACAAGGCAGTATATGGTCATGGCCTCCTACACGACACTCTGCAGCACCGGATCCAGACCTGCATGTCCATGTTACCCAGAGACCTCTTAACATTGCCGTGTTGGGAGCAGGTGTTCGTGCTCGAGTTGCGTGGGAAAACCAGGGCTCTTACCCAGCGTACATCAAAACCAGGAAAACACTGAAAATTGGTCATATCCAATTGTATTTGACATATTTTATTTCAACTACTTTCAAGCAAATCTGAAAGACAAATAATAATAATAATAATATGTACGTGTCAAATTTTTGGTGACCTTTTGGTAAGATACCATGTATTACAGAACCCGCTAAATGGAACAAAGTCATTTAGGGCCAGGCAGTGTGTGTGTAGTGGGGGGGGGAGGGGGGGGGGGGTCCATTGCTTCTTCAACCAATGTGGAAATAGAGGACTCCACCACGGAGTCAAAAACTTCATGTAGAAAGCGTTAAAGTCTTTCAACGCACGTTTAGAGGAAAAAAAAGAAAACGGCGATAATTTTTTGTCCTTTCAGGTTCCCTCGACCCACTTCCGGTTGTAAGGCAAAAGTATTTGCTTAAGTTGGAGGAAGGCAAAGAACACACACAAAAAAAAAAAGATATAAATTAAAAAAAAAAAAAAAAAAAAAAAAAAAAAAAAAAAAATCGGCTGAGCTGCATTAGGATCCTGTAATGGGAACATGATAATAGAGTATGCAGAAGAATGGGACATTCAGTACTGCTCCTGCAGACCGCATGTGAAACGGAGCAAAGGGATTCTCCAGCAGGACATCAGGAAACGAAAGGTTACACCGCTGGGCACGAATGCTTCCGAGTAGCTAGTAAAAATAATCATTATTATTGTCATAAAAAGAACCCAGAGGTGTCAGAACGCTATACATTTTGCACATTTGTAGCACAAATACACAGTGATCACAAAACAAAATGACAAGCTTCACAATAGTCATGGCTTTCTGTTTACCTCTCTACACAATATACAACCATCTTAATTTCAATGATTTATTTTTTTTTTTTCTTAGTCCAAGGAGGAAAAAAAAAGCTTATGTACAATAAGTCATTATTATTACTTCTGGCCTAGTAAATATTGTCATTTCATTTCATAGCTCAAACAATCTTTTTGTTTGTTTAAATTTTAATATTTCTTTATTACAAAAATGAAAACCCATCAGAAACACAGAACGGATTCAAGAAGCCAGAGGAAGTCAAGTTCTAAAAATATTTAAACCTTTAAAAAGAAGACATTCAAAAATTGTTTATTTTTCTGGTTAATAAAAGAAAGATACACTAATGAATTACGCATAGTACGTGTGCACGTGTACGTGCGAGTGTGTGTGTCAGATCATGTATGCTTGCACGTGTTTGCGAAGGTTTTAATGTGAAAATGAGATTTTTATATGAAAGATGAGTGTCAGCAGTGACACAGAGAACGTCACAAACAAAAGCAAGAACAAACCCTCAACGCCGTACTTAAAAGCAAGAGCTGCACTGACTCGTGGGCTGACCAGCTGGACGTGCATTAATTAATATTCAAATAAATTACGAGAAGCCACTGCTCATAATCGTGTCGCCGCGTGACTTCTCCCATATTGCACCTGCTGTTCAAGTTTGTCCATGAGGATACCGGAGCCAGGGGCCAATTACGCTGCGGGCCGAAGGCCCCGTCCCGCGAACGGACGCCCCCGCAAAGTCCCCCAAATACACCCTGCAAACTGAACCAGCTACGAAAGGCCAGCAGGAAGGAAAGCGTCAGGACGACAGGCTCCCTCGAAGGTGGAGGATGTGGGAAACCAGCCGTGTACGAGGGAATATTTGGGGGGGGGGGGGGTGTGCTGGGATTCCCCCAACCAACCCGCCCCCCATGAGATAACGGTTATGCAGGCCCCACAGATTTCCAAGCACACGCGTTAGGGCTGCGGATTGAAGCTTCCCAGCACTGCTGCCCACATGCCCATGCTGGGCACCATATTCCCTCAGTGGGGGGGGCAGCCGACCAGTCAATTCGTGACGGCTGTGGCCCACAACAAGTGCAAAGACCTCAATTCCCCCCACCCCCCCCATCACCACTTGGGGCCACTGCTACACTATTCAGGCTGCACATAACCCCCCCCCTCCCTACACTCCCACCTCCCTCTTCATGTTTCTCACTGACTGGGGGGGGAAGCGGGAGGTTAATTGTGAGAACACAAAAAATGCTGAGCTGAAAAACTAGACGGTACAAAAACTTAAGACATCCATGCCACCGCACACCACGGCTGTTTCAACGGCATGAGACAGAGCAAACCCACCTACGGCCACTTCCTGCTCTCTCTTGAGGTCTGATTGGTGTTCCTATTCTACTGCTGTTTCGGTTCACGGAAAGCATGCGGGGGCACAATGAAGATGACCCCGCACCCCCCCCCGATGCATTGCCGGTATACACTTTAATCCTAGCCCTGCAATATAATCATGTTTAGTCTTAACCTATGCTTCTGTCTTACCCATATATATAGAATACATCTGACACGCATTATAGTCTGCTAGCTTTTTCATTATCGTCTCCCAGGTGAAGCACCTCTCAGGTGTACAACCTCCCCCAGAGAAGACGCCGTAGATTTGAAGTTGGCAAGAAGTGCTCTAAGCTTTTCACAGGAACACTGCACCCCCTTCCCCCCCCTCCCTGACTGAGGGTGCCCCACTCTGACAAAACGCCCCCACTACAAGGGAGAGGACCGTAAGGGATTGAAAATACTACATGTAGTAATAATAATAATAATAATAATAATAATAATAGTAAAAATGATAATGAGCATGATGCTAATCTAAATTGCAGTAAATGCAGAAAGAAATCAAAAACTAAAGTCAGTCCCAACTTGTCAAAGTCACAAAGTGGGCGGTGGGCACCAAGCACCTTCGTAACACTGAAAGCGGTGACCTCCAAGCCTTCTCACCTACATCCCAGGATCGCCGGCAAGCAGGCGGGACGGACCCGGGAATGTGCCACTCAAAAGCACTGTCCTCCCACCCCGGAACAAGGCTGACCGCCCGCATCGGCCACATCCCAGCATGCACTTCCTGGCATCCGCCATACCCCAACATGCAGGGCTCATTTCCCATCATGCCTCACCCCTGGCTTGGGGGAAAGAGAAAAAAACAATAAGTTTTGTGACACAGCTGCTGGATGGTGCCGTGCTTTAACGGTTATGTCCGGATGGATCCAACGAAGCTGATCTCATCAAACGCTGGCGGCGAAAGGGAACCGCACGTCCCGTAACTGAAGCGGCCCGTTTCGCTCGCCATGGATCGGCACGAGCATGAGCGGAACCGTGGGCCAAGCTGACGAGATCAGGCCGAGGAGAGACCTGGGCCAGAATTTCACGAACGGACACTGGGAACAATAACTAACAGTTGCAGTAATATAGCAGTGGCCGTAATAATAATAATGATGGTGAAAATGCACGTGAAAGTAAATCCCGTTATTTTTGTTAGTTTTTTCTCGTTTCCTTTCGTTGACCGTGTTGCTGTTGGCTGGTAGGCACACTAACAGGCACTGCATGCGACAGGAGGGGGCAGCTACGTTGCAGTGTGTGCGTGGGGGAGGGGCGGGGCGGGGCAGGGGGGGGCGGGGCTCATTTTTGTCCAGTGATGGACTGCGATATGGATCGAGGGGGGATCATGTCCAGCAGGTACTCCCGCTGTCGATCGGCCAGACTGGACACCTTGTGGGCTGCGACCCCCCCAGGGTTCAGATAGGCGATGTTCACCCCTGTGAAGGAGGGAGAGAGAGAGGCGATCAGCCCCCGCCTGGCTCCCTGGACGCCTGTCATGCGACCCCTGGCTCCCATGTCGACGTCGCCTGTACCGGGGATGCTGTAGAGCTGGCGGCGGCTCTCGTGCTGCGCCCGGCCGCCGGAGCTGCCGCAGCGCTTGCCTGTCATGCCCATCAGGCTGCTGGCCACCGAGAGCTGGGACGCCTGGGCGAAGTTGGAGAGCACTCCCTGGGCGGAGCCGGACAGGCCCCTCTGGAGGGAGGCCGGTGGCTGGGAAGCCTGGGGCTGAGACACCTGGAGGACAGAAGAGGAACGTCCCCCCCGGACCGATGAGAGGCGAGCGACTGGACGACATCAGTGCAGATAAATGAGGGAATGACGAGGTGGAGGGGCAGCCCGGGGGGGCCCCGAGCCACGCCTGTTGGGCTGACCTGTCTGAGCGCGTGGTGTCGGATCATGGAGTCCGGCTTGCTGATGCTGGGCACGGTCTGGGCAGAGCTGGGGGACAGAGCGGCTTGCTGCTGGAGCCGCTGCTCGATCTCCTGTCAAACACACACACGCCACAGGGGGGCAGTCGTGATCAGACTGGATGGCATCCCAGCCTCAAGTAGCCAGAGTATATTTTCAGGAACAATCCATTTCACCCCTCCCCCACCTCTCCGCCACAAAAAGAATTACAAGATGCATCTGTTAAATAACAGGGGCGTAGATAAAAAAGCCCCCCCTGGCAATTTCTCCTTGCTTCCTCCAAACCAATTTTACACATAATTTTACATATTCAGGAGCCCCTGTAGAGTGTTGGGCCCCCGGAATCTGCCAGAGTATCCATGCACCTGCTGCGCCCCTGCATCCCAGCGACATGCTCACCTGCTCCTGCTGCAGGGCTTTGACGAACGCGTTCTTCAGCCGGTTAGTGTGCTCTGCCTTAAGCGCTTTCTTCTGATTGCTTGTCATGCAGAGCTCGCACAGGATGCGCCCGCCCTTCTCCTGCTTCCAGTGCGGGGTGAAGTCAGTCTTGCACTGGGCGCACATGAAGGGCTCTGTGCGTGAGGGTGGTGCTCGCATTTTACCTGCAGTGGCACAAAAAAAAAAAAAAAAAACAATTACAGTCCAGAAGAGGGCGCCAGAGAGGACCTTGAGAAAACGGTCTAAGTCGGGTATTAGTGTTTTCTTTTGTTATTTTTTGGAGGTCACAAGCTTTTTTTTTTTTGTCTAAATAGTTACTCACAGCATTAAACGATGACAATACCCCACCGAGAAAGCCGATGCAAATCCTAAACAAACGCAGCAAGCTGAAGTTCCATCTGGAGCACCCAGCTGCTACGGCCCCCTCCCTGCCGCTCACCCTGGCTGTCGATGACGCTCTGCACCACCTCCTCCAGGCCCACCATGTAGATGAACTCGCTGTTGGCGGCAGAAGGCAGGAAGTGCAGCAGTGGGGCCGGCGGCTTGGGGGGCGGGATCTCCAGCAGGGTCTTCTCCAGCTGCTTGCGCAGGGCCAGCTTGGCAGCTGCCTGGCTGCTAGCCGAGTCCGACAGAGAGCCCACTCCCGGGCTGGGCAGGGCAGAGGGGCTGACCGCGCCCACCCCCGCTCCGGTGGCCTGCATGTGAGCCAGGTTCATGTAGACGGCGGAGGAACCCGAGCGCTGGGAGGTCGACACCTGCTGGCTGGTGGCCTGAAAATACAAAGACGGGCCGGGGTCAAGGACACTCATGCAAGAGGCAGCTAGACTGTCAGACTTGGCAGAACAAGAAGCAATGCAAGGAAATACCACCAGAGGGGGAAATGGTTAAGGAGCCAGCAGGAACGTTTAAGGAGAAGTTCACACTAAACTCAGGCACCGAACTCTAACCCATCTAGACATTATACAGTGATATGCAGTATTTGGATCCTCTACAAATAATTCCACCAAAGCAGAAATACTACAATATACTTGAAAATGCAGAGGTGTAGTGGATTATCGTCATACCCCAATAACCTTCACACTGCATCAACAAAAAGCATCCACAACGTAATATTATGATATATCTTATACCACCCACAGGGGACCATAAGCCAGCCGAGCCTGCAGTGGTATCAGCTAATTAACCACAGTGCAGGAGGTGCTGTACCTGCTGGTAGCCGACGGCCCCAGCGACGCCGCCTGTGGAACAGCGCATCACACCGGGCTTGGAGGGCACCCTCTGACCCTGCAGCTGCGCGGGGTTGGGTGCGATGACGCGGGGCGACATCATCACCTGGGGCATGGAGGTGCTGCTGGCCGATCGGATCACAGTGTGACCCTGTGAAGGCAAGGGGGACGCGAACAGTTAAAATTAAACAGCCTCATACAAATGAAACTGACACTGTGGAAAAAGCAGAAACGATGGAATGAAGCTGGGTAATGAAATCAAAACATAAAAAACAGGAAAATGCATTTTTACAAAAAAAAAAAAAAAACAGTATCTGGAACAACCACTAGGTGGCAGCACTAACACTGGTAACAACCACTAGGTGGCAGCACTAACACTGGTAACAACCACTAGGTGGCAGCACTAACACTGGTAACAACCACTAGGTGGCAGTACTGACACTAGTAACACAAAAGTCAACAAGCTGCCAAAAGGCACCCTGTGGGGGTGGGTTTGGGGGAAAAAAAAAAAAAAAAACACTGATTCATCTCGGATGAATAGCAGCCAAAAAAAAGAGAGAGACACTGTGAGCCCTTCTGTGCACGGGGAGGTCATACTGCCGAGCCCATTTCCCGCTTTGTCATTCTAACGATGACACCACCCCCACCCCCGAACAGTAACTAAACTGCCCCCTACCCCATGAAGGACTACGTACAAGTAATAATGAAATGACGCTTTAATTTCCATTCGCACAAATATACACAGTTACCATTGCGCACAGCTTGGGCTCGAAGCGCAGCATCAGTTATCTGGCAAGCTATTCCTCCAAGGATGGGATTTGAACCAGCAACCTTCCAATCACAGGCACAAAGGCCTGGTCCACTGAGCTACACGCCGCCCTGCCGAAACTGTGAGACGCACAGACACAATGACCAAGGGCAGGAGTCTAAATCCTGGTCTCACCTGAGCTGTTCGCAGGTTCTGAGTCTCTGGGCCGTGGTGGCCAGGACGCGATGGCAATTTGGTGGCCCCCTGGGAGCCGTGGATGGCAGACGTCTGCACGGAGGAGGGGGCATTCTGGACCACAGGCACCTGGGATGGACACAGAGACGTGACCACCAAATGAGGGGGGGTTCCGGGGGGAGACCCTTCATCCTGAGTTTAAGGAGTTCCATTTCACTAATAAAAGTCACTGTGCTTCAATGCTTCAACATCCAGGAGAGCAACTCGCCTGTGTGTGCGGCACTCATAGTGAAGAGCGATGTAAGTGTGCGCACCCACACACACCCACACACACACACACACACACACACACACACACACACACACACACACACTCATGTAATCTTTTTGGGGACCGCTCATTCATTCATCCATCCATCCATCCATTTTCCAAACCACTTATCCTACTGGGTCGCGGGGGGTCCGGAGCCTATCCTGGAAGCAATGGGCACGAGGCAGGGAACAACCCAGGATGGGGGGCCAGCCCATCGCAGGGCACACTCACACACCATTCACTCACACATGCACACCTACGGGCAATTTAGCAACTCCAATTAGCCTCAGCACGTTTTTGCACCGTTGGGGGAAACCGGAGTACCTGCAGGAAACCCCACGACGACATGGGGAGAACATGCAAACTCCACACACATGTGACCCAGGCGGAGACTCGAACCCGGGTCCCAGAGGTGAGGCAACAGTGCTAACCACTGCACCACCATGCCGCCCCCACTCATTCATTCCTATGGGAAAAATGCTAATGCTAACCTTAACACCTACCCAGCCCTAACCGTAAGTAACCAAACAAAATACAAGTTTTTGCATTTTTAGTTTTTTCATTGCAGTCACTATAAAATTTCTATAAAATAGAATTTTCCCAGGAAACTGGACATTTGATCCCTACAAAGTAAGGTATACTTGGACCACACACACACACACACACACACACACACAGTTATATTAATGGCATCCTAATAAAGGATGACAAAAGTGATGAGGAACTAAAGTTCTAGCGCTACTTCAAGGAAAAACAGCCTAATATACAAACTACATACATAGTTTCAGGATATCTGCACGCCCCCCCTACACACACATGAACAGCATCTGCAGGGCTCGGGGACGCCTCGCAACCTCTCACCTTTTGCACCAGGTTCTCCTTCTGCATTTGGCTCTGCCGCAGCTTCTTCAGTAGGACCAGCCGGGCTTCCTCCAGACGCAGCTCCTCCTTCAGGGCCTTGATCATCTGCTGACGTTCCTCGCCGCTCTTGCCCTGGGGTGCGGGTGAAGGGGGGGGGGGGGGAGGTTACTCCGAGAGGATAAAATGCAGAGTGAGCTTCGCATACCTCCGGGGGTCGCATTGGGGCCCTCGGGGGGGGGGGGGCAAGCAGCACAGTCGGCTCTCCGCCTGCCGGCTACCTTGAACATCTCCACGTTGGCGGCCCGGAGCCTGTCTTCAGAGCGGGAGGAGGCCCGGGGGCTGGAGGCCTCATTGTCGGACAGGACGATGACATCTGGAGATGGCGTGTGACGCTCCCGGTCCGGCTCGCTGAGGAGAGAGACACGCATACAGAAAGGGACACCGCATGAAGGCAAAATTCCACCTGCATACAAATTCATCTGTCAGGCAAACAATCCCCAGCAAGCCCCGCCCTCCAGTCCTGGGGCCCCACCTCCCTCACCTGCGCCTGGCGCTCATGTCTACCGGCTCGTCCCCCATGTTCTCCTTGCCGCTGCGGCCCAGGCTCCCATGGGCCGACACGCCTCCTCGTATGGTCCCGTTCAATTTCTCCTCATAGGCCGCCGAGCCAGGGCCAGGCCCGCACCGGGGGTCTCCTTCCAGGCTGGCCAGGTCCTTTCTCTTGAGCAGAGCCAGCATCTTGAGCCTCTCCATGGCCTCGTGGCCCTCCATCTTGAGACGCTTGGCCAGGGCCTCCTCACTGCCCTCTGGTGTGTCCAGGCCACGCTTCAGAAGGTTCAGCCTCAGCGCCTCCTCGCTCAGCCTGTCCATCCTGGGCCCAGAGAGACGGGGGTGGGGTTTGTGAGCGCAACAAACCTGACACCGGGGGTCTCACATGACCCCATGACCAGCAGCTACGTTTCGTCTAAGTCGTTTCTTGCCAATAAACCTGCGCTTCTTTTAAATATGCAGGAGTTATATTCCATATAAACAGTGACGAAAATAGGACATAAACTCCCAGCCATGGAAGGATACAACAAATAAGTCTTGATACGTATCTGGCGAGTGAACAAGCCCTCCGTCCAACATCCCTACGACCAAAAACATTTCCAGAGTCAGTACAGGAGGTCACTACTAGCAAAGGGGACGTGTTTATATTGTCCAAGTCAGCTGTCTACCCCAAAGTGATAAATCGCAAACCAATAAAGTAGATGTTTACACAACCCACATCTGCACCAGCGGCCCCAAAGTCCTGTCCCACACAACAGACGCTTCATGTAACCATCAAAAACCCCAATGGCGCATAGAGAGTTTAGCTACGGTATAGTTTCCAAACCAGATTCAAAAGGCCATAGTGAAATGGAAGAAAGTGAGCCCAAGATTGGTAGGGAGCCCAAGGTACGGTATGCAAGGCTGGAACAGACCCCAACTACACCTGTGTTTGAAAGCAGTTCAATCTCCTGGGTCCAGAGAGGGTTTATCAGCCCCCTTGCCACTGAGCTTGGCTTCTGCATCTTCAGGTCAGTAAGAGGTGGTGAGGGGAGGGTGACATTCCATCATAGTGCCGTTATACCTGCCACCCAGCTACCCACAAGCCAGAGCCCTGCACCACCACTACCAGCTTGCTCCAGCTACCAATGGGAAAAACTGCACAAAGGAGTCAGCTGCGATTTGAAAGAGAAAAGCAGAGAGAGAAAAAAAAAGAGGTGGGGGGGACAGGAGCAGAGAGGCGGTCCGGCAGAGCCCTCGCCCTCTCGATGCGTTCGGGTCCTTTCACGTCCAGATGCATTCCTGTACTCGGCAGGGCTTGAGCTGCACTTTGTCTTTGTTTGCTGTGAGGCGGCTTCCCCCCCCCAGCATATGTGACTCATTGGTTTCCGTCTTGCCCATGGTCACACCCAACACTATGCATCAATTAGACGGCATTTTCTTCCCCCCACTAATAAGCACTCAAGAAATAACCCTGAATAGCAGAAGAAAAAAATAAAATAAAAATCAGACAGAGGGAGCGAAGGGCCAACGCACATATGCAGGATGCAATTTGAATATTATTACATTAGACAATATAATTCGAAGGACCACCCTTGCAGAAATAGTAATGTGAAAAAGATCTAACAAAATCTAAAACAGCATCCTAGGTGGTTTCCAGACAAAAATCAAATGTGAAAAATGAAATTCTTTGAAAAGTTTTTTCCCTTTCCTGAAGTGTCAAAAGCCAACGGAACATTAGGGTCTAACCCAACTACAAAAATCAGTGCGACTAAGTTCACACTAAATCACCAAAGCATGCACTTCCGTCAAGCATACCTTACGAAAGACGTTGTCACATCAAACCTCAATAAACGCGGGATCACCCCGCTTGGTAACACGAAGCATAATGGCGATCAGCCTTGCGGCACATTTTTTGCCCAGCCGGGTCAGGAGCGCTTCATGGGATCCCGGAAGGCCGACAGAAACAGACGGACCTGCTGACGAAACCGTACGCGACCCTCAGATTTGGCTCGTTTGCCCCGATAAGGAGCCGAAAGCACGCCGCGGTGTGGCGGACTGGAACGCGAGCGGATGCCACGCGTTTCCGGATTCGACTCCAATCCCAGAATCGATGCAATCCATGTTTGGAGTCAATCGGAGGGCACGAGGACTCTGAAGCTGCGTCATTTCTTCGTAATTCTGACTGCTTGATATCAGAGCTCCTCTCTTGAAACTTCTCCTTTCAAGGTAATTCCTCTACTCTCTCAGCCTAGCTGTGCTCTTGGTAGCTTTTGGGGGGGTGGGGGGGGGTGGTGTGCGACTCAGCGGGTTAAGACACTGTGCCACTGACCAGAAAGTTACTGATTCATATCTCAGGGTCAGTAGAGTGATTTCACCAACGGGCCTCTGAACAAGGCCCTTAACCCTCAATTGCTCCAAGGGGTTTGCTAAAATGAACAAAACGTAATACAGAGACATACCGGAAGTGTGCTGAACTTTCAGAAGTCCGAGCATCGAAATGACAGCATTCTCCACAGTCGCGTATATGGATTTTCTAGACTGCATGACTGTCACGATAACTTAGAAGCTAGATAATGCATAAGCAGACACATGCAGAGAGGACAGGACCCGCTCCTAGCCCAGAGTCAGCGTGGACCTTCACGGGTCCATGCCCACTGCACCAGCATGATTGACCTCTGCGCCATCGCAGCCTCACACCTTCCAAGGCATGCTGAGTTCAGCCATCCATGGGCATCTGGGTGTCACCCAGACCTATGTTACTCTCTGGGCTGGAAACCACCGCCCACGTTTCAGCAATACTCGTTTGCCTGCAGTTTGCTTCTGGCCCCCATGATTTTCACGAAATAATGCATTATTAGCCATTTGCACAAGTATGAGTACAAGTGCATTGAAACGCTTCTTTCTGCATAACCCATCTTACTTTCCTTTAAGCCACATAGACACTAGTGTCTCATGTGCCAAAACCTGATGATCACTCCCATGTGAAGTGAATACGGTTGAGCATCTTGTAAAAACTGGTGCGTGTAAAAGTCTGGTACATATTACATGGCAAGCTAACATTTGATACTTCTAGGTCGACATGTGGAATACAGAAGATGGAGGCAGGGATGAAGATCTGAGTGATGGGTCAAATCATTTTGGCCAGACAACTAGGTCAGGGCATCTTGAAAACGGCAAGGCCTGCGGGGTGCTCATGGCGAGCCGTGGTGACTCCTCAGAGTGGTCCAACGGCGAAAAAAAAACACAATCCGCCAATAGGGTGTTGGGCAGCAAAGACTTGTTAATGCAGCATGTGAATGTGGGCTCTCCCGTATGCTATGAACCAATAGAAGGGCACAAACGGTAGACAATTTTGATGATGGTCATGGGAGTAATGCGTCATGACATACCGTACTTTGAGTGCTGCTTTGGACAGGACTGCGTAGTCGCAGGCCAGTCAGAGTGCCCAGGCTAACCCCTGTCCCTCATGGAAAGTGCCGACAATGGGTGCACAAGCATGGGCACGAACCGGACCATGGCGCAAGGAAAGGAGGTCACCAAGTCCGATGAATCCTGGTTTCAGTTGCATCATGTAGACAGCCAGGTACGTGTCAAGCACCTGTAGGACGCATTGGGCCGACAAGTCCGATTCACGGCCACGTAGCACTATACGCAGTGGGGCTTGTACCAGATGGGACAGCGTTTGTTCACATCTCACACCAACAAGTCTTGGACACTCGACACCCTCTTGGCGGATCAATGTTTATCCCCTCCTTGAACCACTCTCAATAGGTAATCACCGCGGTTGACCGTGAGATACCCACAAGCCTTGCTGTGTCAGAGATGCTCTGTCCTAGTCGTCCTAGCCATGAGAATCAGGGCCTTTTCAAGGTCATTCAGGTCTTTATCCCTGTCCATTTCTTCCGCATTCAGCACGTTGACAAGTACCATTGGCTTACCATCTAATATATTCCAGATCCAAGTGGGGGTGGCCATAATGCTCAGGCTCATCAGTATATCTATGCCTGAGAGTGAAGCTCGGGGTCTGAGCTCAAGGTCAGCCATTTACCCAGGGACCTTGGAACCCCATGCCTTTGCCCAATGGACATGTGACTGTTCTACTGATGACAGGATTCGAACTGGCAACCTTCTGATCACAAGCACAGAGGCTTAACCCATGGAGACACCCCCACTTTTTTGGGTTTTTTTTTACGTGTACTAGCATACAAGTCAAAAAAAGACGCCTGAAGCACCAAGCTCTTACACATGCTGGATCTTTCCTCCTCCTCCACAAAATATGAGCATCTTAAGATTACACACAGGTCTGGCTTTCAGCCACCACCAGCTAACTCCAAGAAGGACATTTTAATAGTCATGCTGGAAATTGGGAGGGGGGCAGCAGGGTGGCTTAGAGAGCAGCTTCCCACGTCCAGGGACTGGGTTCCATTCTTGCCCTCGGCTCATGTGCGAGTCTGCGTGTCCTCCCCATGTTCACATGGACCTCCCCCAGGTATTCCATTCCATTTCCTTCCTGTTGCCTATAAGCATGTCTCGAAAATGCTCACGGGGCATGCATGTCCCGTTTTAGACTGCCATCCCACTCAGAGTGCTCCCCTGCCTTTCACCCTGTATGTTCTGGAGTTCCAAACGTACCACACAAATCAAACTTCACATTTTCCGAAGATAACTGTGCATGGAAAGACTAAATCAATGAAGGTGTGGCCACAGAAACAGATCACTGAACACCAAAGAACCATCATACACAATCTGTAGATGCATCCATAGATACATCTTCTAAACACTTATCCAGCTTGGTGGGGAAAGGGGGCAGGAGCATCTTCCAAGAGGCGCAGTGCACAAAGCTGGGGTGCATGCTGGACAGGACGCCAGTCCATTACAGGGCAAACTCTCTCTCGCATGTAATGGTCACTGACGACTGCAGGCAGAAACTGAAAACTATAGGGCACCCAATGAAAATCCATGCAACACTGTGAGAACTCAACACACGTGGAGCTGGGGTGAGATTTGCACTCTCAACCATACAGGTGCGAGTTGAAAGTGGTGCACCGATGTAGACATGTTGGCCGACACGATAACCAATATTTTCCTGTAATTTTAGGCACACCATCAAAGACCTGAGCTCTTAGTTCCACAAATCAGTAGTGACTCTGATGTCAACGACATTACTTCTTAAGAGTGTGTTATAGTGTTTGTAGAAACCGCATCATTTACTGCAGACTGAGCGAAGTAGCACCACCTTGGGATGCTGTAGTAAGACTGTGAGTGAGTAAGCTATAAAATCATTCTCCAGTATAGAAAATGGCTGATTGTCCAATGAGATCAGCTCCATTATTTTAGTAGTTATCTCTTCAGCTTTGGTGCTGCTAACTTTGAATATTGACCATATAAAGATTTAATATGGAAAAGCAAAAAAAAAAAATAAATAAAAAATCGACCAAGCTCACTGACCAATGTCACACATCAGACCAATGTGGATGTCTTGATTTTTAACGAACATCAACCAATATCGATACGTTAATAGATATAATATGCATCTCGTGCTACCGACCATATTTAGTCAGTACAGAACACCAAATGATGCCTCGATACAGAACCAGCATTTACTATAAACACATATGGAAGAGCCTTTTCATAAACTGGCTCAGGAAAGGCTTCAGCACACTGATCCAAAAAGGAACAAGTCAACTATATATAAACAGATCTCAGGGCAAAACGAGAACTCCTCACGACAGGTGCTACCCAGTATAAATGCAAGACAAATGAAACTCCCGACACTTAGCATCAGGTTCCCCGTCTTCTGATCTTTCCATTCCCAATGTGGAAACTCATAAGCAGCTCGAGATCTCTCCAAATTTATGTCGTGGCCACCAGTCAGACCAGAGATGCAATATTCATGATTGCCAGCAACCTTCCTAAAGTACACAGAATGGAAACAATGCGGTATGGCAGCCAGGAAACAAAATAGTTTTAGGCAAAAACAAAACGCAATACTTTGGAACACTCCTAAATAGATGATGACTGAAGTCGTGCAGGTTTTCTTCATAAGGCGACTCAGACTGGGAAGACCAGACAGGGCCAGAATGTACCCGAAAGGTCCCAGAATGGTGCGAGAAAGGATTTCAGTTTTAGCTGCTGCTTTCGTTGCCAAACATGGGGATCAAGGAATTTCAGCTATAACTTAAAAAAAATACCTACGCAAGTAGTGCAGGGGTGCTTACGAGCACCAACCTCTAGCAAACGAACAAACAATGGATAAAACAAAACTGTTCTGTTGAAAGGGGACAGCAACTGGTATCCCTGAACAGAGGAAGTCGATACACTCGTTTGAGAAGAAAGTGAGAAAGCAATTAAGGGGAAATTTAATAAGGAATGAGGTCCTGGACAAAACCAGCCACCTTGGGGCAGCCTGCGCGGGCAGCCTCCTTACGCCTGTCTGTCTGTCCCTCCGTCCATCCATCCATCCATCCATCCCATTTTGCTTACGTAACACGTGGACAGTATCCCTCAGTCGCTACACAGAGTGAGCGCTCCCTTCCCCCTCAACACCCCCCCCGTCGGGTTAAACCCGCACACGCGCACAAGAGCCACACACACACACACACACACACACACACACACACACACACACACACACACACACACACACACACACACACACACACACACACACAAAAACACACACGGCACCCGGGCACCCTGCCAGCCAACACAACAACCAGACGCCTCTGTGCACTCCGTGAAGAGAAGAAAGAGAGAGAGAAAGAGAGAGGGAGAAGGAGAGAGAGGGAGAAGGAGAGAGAGAGAGAAGGAGAGAGAGAGAGGTGCTAAAATGGAACGACAGCAAAGGGAAGACCACATGTGGAGGAAGAGGGAGAAAATGAAAAAGAAGAAAAAAGAAAAAAAAAAACCTCGACATGCCACCATCAAAATATTTTCCACTTGCACCACCTTCGCCGACTCCGGCGTGTAGCCTGGGACGCTGGTTGTCCGTCCGCCTCAGAGACACGAAACGCGCTGATACGGTAAAGTGGAGGCATCTAGAACCCCAAGCGCTAAGAAAGGGGGAAGAGGAAGAGGGAGAGGTAGAGCGAGGGAGCACGGGGGGAGAGAGAGTGCTTTGTACTGTGCCCTGAAGCTACACAGAGCCCCACACAAAAGCAGACACATTGAGATTTCACAGGCCGGTGCCAGCATAAGGCACTCTTTGTTCCCCTTCTCCACCAGCAGCCCCCCCGACATTTTACTACAGTTATGCCATACCAACAAAGCACCATATAAACATAACCCTGTGTCCCATTCTTACAGAGACGCTCACCCCTCCCAAAAAGTACCATATGCCCATTTTCCTTGTAAAAATAAACATAGTACTTACTTTCTGGGGGCCCCTTAGAGGTAGCGACAGCAAGGTTTTTTTTATTAATGTATTTTTAATATCCAAGCCCCCCCCCCCCAAACCACTTTTTTTTGG
This sequence comes from Brienomyrus brachyistius, assembly GCF_023856365.1. NCBI lineage: Eukaryota > Metazoa > Chordata > Actinopteri > Osteoglossiformes > Mormyridae > Brienomyrus > Brienomyrus brachyistius. The sequence goes on from NC_064541.1 coordinate 16,010,936, forward strand.
TGGTGCTGTTAGGTGGGGGGGGGGGGGGCCTGTTTGAGACAGACGGAGCAAACGCACAAAAAAAACGCAGTGAAGTGGGCGGCGTTCCTCGACACGCCATGCTCATACCACGATAACTCATAATTCGCCCCCCATCCCTCCCCCCCAACATATCACATTTCTTTATGTCCACATTAGAACTGCCTGTCGGTCGGGTGGCTCGCTCTGTCCCTCCCCCTCCCCTCGCCCTGGCACACCTCTGTACCGTTACCCTCCCCACTCCCATGGGACCGAAGGTGCTAAATATGGCGCAGACCTGGTCTGGGTACAAGCATTAGCATGGAAAGCTAAAAACCGGCGCGGCGATCCGAGACCCTGGGCCGTGCGGCTACATCACAATAGGAAGTGTACAAAGACGCGGTTAGCTGCCTTGAAAAAGAGGAGTGATTTCAGGCGGCGAGATGGTTGGTGGCTTTTCCTGGCCCCGTTTGGCGGTAGCTCGTATATGTACGTTCTGCTTTTAACGTAGATTTAGCCCGAGCCAGGAAAGCAGAACTCACAGAGCTTAGCCCACTTACTCCTACATGTTCTGAAAGCCGGACGCTAATAAGGTGAAGTGAAACACGGGCTTTGTTTTATGGGGACAGGCCCGGAGACATCAGCACACATAAAGCAGGCCAGAGTAACGGGAGAGGCTTGGCATTGCCTTTTGGGAGTGAGAGACGACGTGCACCGATTTTCCGCTCGTAAGAGGCAACATTAAACATCAGATGAATTCCTACCTGAAACATCAGAATGGGACATGAAGGATTCAGCCGACAATTTAAACACATAAGCATAGATAAGAGCGTTATTTTTCAGATGGAAAAATAACGTTTTTTATTTATATTTATAACTTATGCAATACGCCTTTTCGGCAGAAATTCACGATCACTCTACCTAAGGAATTTTTTCGTTCTGGTTCCGACGTTCAAATAAAGCTTCCCGGATCGTCGTGGGAGCAAAAAGGTTGCCTTAATGTCAACATTTCGCATTGTATTCGCAACAACCGAACGACGGCAAGGCACGCCGTAGACAGGCCTTATTGAACCCAAGAACAAAAACTCACACTAAAAGCAACTTAACGTACACACATGCCGCTTGAGTTTCACAGAGGGGGACAAGAAAGTAGAGAGAACTGAAACTGTTATAGTCTGGGCATTTTTCACTCGACACGGAGAGGAAAAGACGTCCACTTAAGACCAGATGCTAGAGAAGCATATCGCTGTTTAAAACGATTCAGGTGTTTCATTTAGAAGCAGTACATGCTATACAGCTGAGCACAAAGCCAATCAGAGAGAGACGTGCAAAGTCCCAGACTTAACTCAGCCGGTGACCTCATCCATGGACCAGGGCAGGAGTAGACAATCGTATCCTGAGTGTGCATGCAGGCTTTTGGGATGACCTTTAGTCCAGCTGTTGAAACCCAGGTGTGAGGACTCTTCAGCCAATCAGTCCTCTAATTAGTAATCTAATTAGGGAGTTGCAGGGAAACCCGCACAAACAATGGCACTTTCTGGATAAAATTACCCACCCCTGGACCAGGGTAAAAGCAAAAGCACTTACACAATCTTCCGAAACCTAAAAAGAGTGCCATTATCTGTGATGTGGAATCTCTTGCCCTATCAAGGAACCCTGCACTCCAGCAAAACATTCAAAAGAAGTAGCAATAGCTTAGAAGCATCTCGCCCTTAGAATGACAAGGCATTTATTAATATCAGTTAATATTAAAAAAATGAAGACTGGTGAAGCCAAGCGAAACAGTACTAATATAATCAGTTGTTAAGAGGCACGGACCAGCAAGAATCAGCTGCAATCATCCAGTGCAACCCAGAGTGTCTCTCATTAACGCGCCTTTTCTCTCTGTCATAGGACAATTGTGACTTATGGAAAACGAACAGAAGCTTAACAGCCTTCACTCTGCACCAAGGGCTGCCTTAAGGAGGCCAGAAACTACATCGCAATTAGGTAAAACGGCAAGCAAGCACACACACACACACACACACACACACGCACACACACCAGAACGGCCCTCTCATTAAAAGCTGGCTGGGGGCCAATTGCAGGACAGGTAAGACATACCGAACCCCAAAAACAGGGGCAATGGGGTTGAAGAAGTGATGGTCTGTGGGGGCGGGACTTAAAGAAAATGGGTGATTTTCCCCAACAGCAGCTCAACGTAACTATCAACCCACTGTCTGCTACTACACTCATATTTCATGGGGGGCTCGGAGGGGTACATGTAAGGCGGATGGTGGGGGGGGGGAGGCGGTGAATATGGGAATATGGACATCATTTGCATACAGCTAGTTCCTGTCACTAACAAGACTAATTAGGAAGCAGAGCCCATAGCAACAGACTTGTAATTGGCTGGCTTAGGCCACGTTAAAGTCAGTGCATAGAGTAGCAGGTTGTGCTTCTGGCTCTGAGGAGGAGGAGGAAAAAAAAAAAAAAAAAAAACTTATTTCTGTAAGCGGATCTACAAACATAGGTAGTTCACCAAGTTCACATGCTGAGTGACATGACCCAAATTCCTCCTATGGGAGAGCACCCCAAAACGCACAACTAACGGAGGAGCCTCCTTTTTTAAAAATAAAATTAAAAAAAAGAGCATTATCTCCTAATGCAAACGTGTACGTGCAAAGGCCCGAGTCTCCAGTCACGCATCACGCAGGCCCGATTCGGCTCACGCGCAAATAAAACACTTAAATCCAGGTCTTCATTAAACAAGGCAACAACTCATTGCAAAGGTTGCCGTGGCAACCGGCCCTTCTATTTTTAAACTGCGCTACTAATCAATTTCATTTCTGCTCTCGCCTGGGGAGAAAGAGGTGGTGTTGGGAGGCTGCAAACAGGGGGCAAGGTGATGGGGGGGGGTCCAGCTGAACAGACATATAAGCCATCATCTGCATAAGAAGCCATGTTGTGTTCTTCCACAACAGGAAGCTGTGGATGGTTCTCCCCGCGTTAAGTACCTCCCACCTCTTCGCCTCACTGTCATAGGCTCCCGGAGAAGAATATGACCAAGATTTGTCTTACAGCGATCCATAATTATGCAGCAGCGCTCTTGGTTGCCAACACCACAACTAGAAGCTTCAGGCCACCAATTTGTTCAGAATTACATTCTCTCATCTTAATCAAGCCAATGAAGATGGAAGCGTTGCACGGACTTGGTCTTGGGGGACGTGGCGTGTGCACAGGGGTTTATTTAGGCTCGCCTGCCAGATATAACACACCGATGCAGGCGTCTGCTAGTCAGGAGTTGCTGTTTTATAGCTGTGTATGAACCACAACACCGGCAAAATACACAAAAAAAAATTCAAATTGGTTATAATATTTTCTAATGTATAAATAATGAAAGCCGTGAGTGAAATACTGGCGTTTACAGAAGATTTATTACTACTGATGAATGCATACAAACACAGAAATATGGCAAGACCCTGGATAGGCCAAAGATACACTCATAGAAAACAGGGATGCAAACAAATGAAAAGAACAATGCTGGACTTTTATTCTATGATAATATAATATATAAAATATTAATCATTTGATATTTTAGACGCCGGGCCAAGCTGTGCTCATTTGCTCATATGAAAATTTGGGCATCTTGGCGATGTGGCCATCAAGGGTGGATTATCGTTTATTTTTTGCCCACAAAGGAGCCGTCAGGGGAGGCTCTCCTTAACATCCCACATCGCATTAGAGATCCGTTAAAAATCTGGGTCGTTTTTCAACAAACTGGTCCATAATTTGTGTGATTGTTTCGATGCTTTTTTTACCCCTAATCATGATGCGTGAACTTTTTTTTTTTTTTTAAGAATACAGAAACGACTGTACTAATAACATGCAAAGCACATTTATGTACTAAGGGAACATCCAATGTTATCGCTTGAAGCCAAAGACTATGGAGAATTACTAGAGGTGTCTCTCATTCGGGGAATATTACCATTGTACTGAGCATTAGCAAAAGCGTGTTATAATGAAACAGTGTTGAACAAGGCTGTGTGGAGCGAGGTCTCACAGTGAATATACAGAGAATAAGAAGTATTCGACCCCCTGGAATTTCATGTTCTTTTTGCTACAACATGAAATGAAGAAGAAAAAAGTATCATTTGCTGTGATTCCTATTAACGCAAGCTATTCTAAGTTATTGGGCAATTAAAACTGCTAGCACAGGCATTCAACACTCCGGACCATTCCTCCAAAGTCCCGGAACTCTTGTATAGCTATCTCCATACCTCACGCAATCCCTTTTTGCTCTGTTTTCATAGGCTTGTGTCCCTGAAGCAGAGCACTAGGCCCATAACATCCTGGGAGCCAGCATGCTGCACAGTAGGAACGGTGTTCTTAGGACGATGTTCAGTTTTGGGCTCATCAGACCATATCATCTTCCACTTGGCCTCGATCTTTCCCCCACAGGTCTTCCGGCAAGCTCTAGCTGACAGCTGATGCAAAATTTCTCCTGCGATGAGGTTCATATTTTTATGAAACACTCAGGCTCACTCACTCAGAACACAGCGACTCCATCCGGGGTCGCCACAGCCCCTCTCCGTGGTCGCCCTCGCAGACAGTGTTTGATGATAGCTTGTTGGTGGCCACTCACAGCTGGGCCCCACGACGGTCTAAGCACGTTCCAACTGACATCAACTGTCTAAATCTTTATTTAATACCCCTGTTGATGGAGGCATCTGAAATAAGTGTGTCATGACAAAAGAGGCCAATACTTACATAATCAGTTTAAGTAATTATAGATATTTACCACCAGCAAACCAACTTATATACATATAGTTGTTTGCTTAGATCAAACTATTCAATGAATTTCCATTTTGAGTCCATACTCCAGAGCAACAAAACATCAGTATGAAGCGATGAAGTGAGTAACCTTTCACAGCTACCTTAAATTACAAATCCCAATAAATCAGCAGCTTAAATCAAACCTAAACACAGCAGTGAAATACACCGGAAAATGGAATAGCATTGCTTCCCATACTGTGTATATATACACACACACAGACATAAGCATAAATACTTACATACGCATTTATATATAGATTGCATTTAGAAATATACGGTAAACAAAGCCAGCACTAAATTTACCACCTTGTGAGAAGAAACCGGAATAGCTAGCAGCGAGTTTGACGCGGAGCGGTATCGAGGAGCGATCGGGCTAACGGCTCAGTCAGGGGTGGCACAGCTGCCTGCTGGCCTGGGGGACCTCACAGGGCTCAGAAAGGAGGCTTTGTGTGCTGTGACTCGAGGGGCAGGGAGGGGGACTCAACCCCGCACACAAGAGATCTCTGAAGTTTTAATGACTCACTTTCCAGGCCACATCAGGGAGCGATCCAGGGACAATGGGTCCCTGCTACACTTGACCAAGAATATATAGCTTTACATTTACAAAAAAAAATTTGCCATTGTCAAGGCAAAGATGGTAGTAGAATGGTGAGGATCTACCCTAACCCGTGACTGTGGGACTGGGCTGTGAGGGACCTTTAAAAAGGTAATACTGGCTTGGGCTTTGAGATCAGAATTTACACATTCACTTTTTCCAGTGCCTCATTTTATTTTTGCCATTCTGGTGCGTGATCTTATTTCTGCATTAGACAATGGAAGCTTATTGAGAAAACGTATCTTGCTCTGCCAATCGCTAAGCACCAAACAAACAAACTCAGGTTTTCAGAGTTGTCTCATGTTGACCTTTATCAAGTTCTGTTCGGTTTAACGGGCTGCATTTTGGACCACCTTCTACCCGTCGTTAATTGGCCATTATTCGAACCAAAGGTCTTCCAAGAATTTTCTTAGACTCGCAATGCCTGGAAACGACCAACTGTATACATGTTGAGCGAGACTCTGTAGAGTTCGAAATTTTTTTGGATTAAATTTCAGGGGGGGGGGGGAATGGGTGGGTTTGGGGCATATTAAAGAGGTTTGGTATTAGAGCAAAACCGTCTAAAATGTTCTAAAAGGACTATGTTGACATGGCAAAGATCATGAAGAAATACATCTACTCATGTCAATCATCATAAGCTTCCAGACTGAGCAGAGGGGGTGTCACCCTTAAATATGCTTGAGGATTGTGTCACTTTAAGAGTATAACAGTAACGTTTCTCCCCCCACCCCCCACACTTACTCAGGGTGCCCAGCACAGTCAAAAAGCATAAGCCAGTCTGAGCTGGTTTCCAACCTCAGAATATGGAATTATCTCTTAATATGTAGCCGTTAGTGGTCAGGACGTCACACAAGAAAAAAAGGGAGGAGGGATGAAGGAGAATGCAAGAGAGAGTGGGGGGGGGGGGAGACACCCCTGTGGGGCGGGGGGGCAGGGAATCTACTTACAAGAATTGAGCTAAATCTGAACCTGGCACTTTTACAAAAAAGGCTCATTGCAGAACTTCAGACCAAAGGGTGGGGCGTGCGCTGTTTGGAAAGGGGGAGGAGGGGTGAGGCTGGAACTTGAACCATCTGGTGAAGCTGAGGTAGCAAAGATTTTTTGTGTGTTAGAAGGGCTGGGGGGGGGGGGGGCTGGAATCAGCATCTCAAATATGAAAATAGAACAGAAAAGGATCTGACGCTGAGCGGGAGTCGCGTTACGGCGGCGGCGTCCTGCACTGCAGCGGCCCGAGGCCGCCCGGCTCCCGAGAGGAGTCCGCAAAGCGCACAGAGCTCTCCGAGCTTGGCGGAGAAACAGGCCCCACCGTGGACGTTCTCACAATGATCAGATTTTCAGTATTCAGTGAGGTGAGAAACAGTACAGATCTAGGAAAACACGGCAGGGAGGAAGACTGTGAAACACACTGCGTCCCTTGGGAAGGTGGCGAAGGTGGAGGCAATGAGAGTGGTCAGGCGAGGTTCGAAGAGATTATATAGTATGCGTGACACACAGAGGGTCCGCAGCAAAGGTAAGTGACACAGGTGACATATGGGTGAGAAATTTCTCCTCCAGCGCAAATGTTAAGGAACGCTATGCGGCAAATACACTCCGAATCTCAGTGTATCCCGATAACGTGATTACAGCACGGGGGCACAAAGAGGTCAATGGTATTTCTTGCACTGTGACCCTTACAGTACATTGACTTTCCCAGCTGAAGCTTGAGATTACAGCCTCGTCTTAGAGGGCTGTATCATTTGGGCATGTGGATGGATGGTCCAGATGTTGTTTACGAGCACTAGAGAGCTGAGAAGCCCTCAGGTAAACAGACCACAGAGCTTCACACCGCTATCGATAGATGGATTAGATGGACGTACCCATGGGGATATTCAATAGAGTAAGGGGAGGCTCCACATCCCCTGACCAGGAATCGAACCCGGGCTGCAGCAGTGAGAAGCACCGAATTCCGACCACTAGACCGCCAAGGAACCTTAACACTAAAGGCAGACGTTTCATTAAGACCCAAGACAAGCACGGCCACCTTGATCAATACACTTCCTAATACAAATGTCCCCCATACACGTCGCTAGAAGCCATCAAAATCAGTCAGCAGGAAAGGTGCCTCTGTACCAAGCCAGCAAACACCATACGTGGAAGGCAGATGTCAACTCAAGAGCAAAACGTGACATTCTATTCTTTAACATGTCAAAGTTTCTTGCCTGTCTTGTGTGTCATGGACTGAAAGCAGGATTCACAGTGACTGACAGTTACATCGCATCAGACCATGCAGATCCTCAGGTAACCACAAACCTCTTATCAAAACATTCAGGAGCGGTTCGGGGAGGGGGGGGTTGGGGGGGGGGGGGAGAGAATCTAATGCTAGCAATGGTTTTCTGGATCTAATGGTGAGATTTTTACCATTGAGTGTAATAGATAACAGTGTGTCATACATCAAGTGCTTTTTGGCATGCCAACAGTATAGTGATACATAAACAGTTGTTTAAATAATAAATATGACTAACTGATATGCTATTATTGTGCATTTAGTTTGCATTAAATACGTTCATTCTTTATGGATGACGTGAAAGTATGAGTTTGGTGCAGTGTTTGGTTATATCAAAATAATAGTCCTAAATCATTTAAATGTTACCTTTAAATATAAATTCTGCACCTGCCGGTGTAAATGTATCAAAACTCACCAGCCCAGACTCACACTGAATACCAAACAGTATCTTCAAGCGAGCTTTGGAATGCATGCCTTTAATTGGCCATCTGACCAGATACAAAATGTCCTAGTCAGTATTCGTCACAAACAAAAAAAAGTGACTTTACATATGATCATAAGGATGACTTACCAGAAGGGGATGGAAGGATTGTTCATACTGAAATTGTTAAAAGACCAAATGATTTAGTTCATCAGCACAAAAAAAGCCTGGGGATGGAGGAAGAAAGAAAATGGAGAGGAAACTGCAAATTGAACGAAGCAGGAAAACCCATAAACATACACTGGCCTGGGAAGAAATATATATCGAAACGTATCTGAAAAAGATGTTACAGAAAAACCTAACTGGATTTTTTTCCCCCAAATAACTTGCATAAGAACTCAATACATTGAGACCAAATCTAATTAAATTTAGTATTTCAGAATGTGATTTTTTTCTTCTTCCGTCATCAGGATTTAAATGTAAAAACAGATCTCATCTTCCAGAACACATGTGAGCCAGGTCACAAACAGGAAAGTGCCAAGCGCATGGATTACATCTGGAGAAAAACAGGGATGTTTTTCAAAGAAAAAAAGACTAAACAAAAAAAACAACCATTATATACTCAGTGAAAATCTCCCTTCATTATTAAGGTATCTCTCAAAAACAATTGTCTGAGAACATAACAAAAACAAGAATTAAACGGCTTGGTTTGTTTCCATTTCATAAGATCTCATCTTATGAAATGGAAAAATCTTATCGCCAAATACATGCATTCACCAACATTGTACAACGGTGCTTGTACATTTCCCTCAAAATGTGAGATTTCATTTTTTAAAAATCCTGGCAATTCCAATTACAATGGGTTTCCACTCGAAAAGGCGATGATTTCTTTTGCGAACGTAAAGGCCCCATGAGAGAAAAGGCCCCTATAAGTGGTGGAAGTCAGATGTCACTATTCACACTAAAAGAGCATCAAGGGTAGGGCTGTGTAGTCCGGTGGTAACTCATTACTGTTACTAGGCTCCGGTGGTAACTCATTACTGTTACTAGGGTTTGTACCACCACAGCAGTGCATTAACAAAACCAGACACTATCAACGGAGCCCCCACAGAAATCGGTATCCTACTCTGCTCATATTTATCCTTTGTTCTACTACAGTTCTGCTCCAATCTTAGGTATATATCTTCATTATTTAAGGGTAAAAGTCAACCTTCGCTACTTACACACACATTTATATTTGTACCTTTGTGGGAACTCTCCATTCAATTCTATAGGCATAACCCTAATCCCAACAATGACGACCCTAACCCCCACTCAGTGCTACCCCTAACCACAGGTAACCAAACAAAATACGCTTTAGGCATCATTCCTTTTTTTGTTTCAGTAATGGATTTTCATAAAACTGAGTTTCTCCTTCTGGGGACCGAAAAAATGTCCTTACAAAGTAAGAAGTTACAGGTTTTTAATCACACTGTGGGGAAATCCCATCCCCACAATGTAATAAACACAAACACACACCCACTAACACATACACACGGGCTTGTAATTATATCTTTGTGGGGACCCCCATTAATTTCTATGGGGAAAACTCTAATCACAGTATGACCTTAAACCCCACCCAGCTCTAACCTTAACCATAAGTAACCAAACAAAGAAAGACGTTGGGCATTTTAAATTTTTTGATCGCATTCACAGATCTTTGTGGGGACCTGAAAAAGAGTCCTCACAACGTCAAAATAACATGTTTTTAATCACATTCTGAGGAACATTTGGTCCTCACAATGTAATATAAACATAATCCACACACGTGATCATGGAATTTACCATCTGGTCCAACTGTATAGCAACGAGGGAATACAACCAGTCAAGGAAAAGGAGGTGAAGAAGGAAAGTTGACGGAGAAATGCACATAGGAGAGCAGAACATGCTGCAAGGTCTGACCTCCTGCCTCAACTCATGCTACTCAATCACTAACAAAGGATGCGATATATTCATACTTTTAATACCTGTAATACCAGTTTAAAGACTGTCACGTAGATGCCAATTCTAAGACTTTCCAACGAATTACTGACAAGGGAATATAAAGGAAACGCAAAGAAAATTTAAGTCAAGAACTCCGAGGGAGTCTCTGCAGAAGCGTAGGAAATTGTATTCTATAACAGCTTCACATCTGTCCCAAAGTTAGTTAAACCTCAGGTCTAAAAAGACCCTGGTCCTCCCAGTTCACGTAGGAACCACTTAGCCACAAATGGAAGTACAGTTCTAAAAATGTTTGTCCTTGGGTATAATTTCTGTATACCTGCTGTGTGCGCATAGCTGAATTTAATAAAAATAGCTGCTGTGTTCCAGGTCCAAAAATAAAATTTCAAACTGCAACTTTTATCATATATCATACAGCTCTACTTTAGGTTATCTTCAGAGTGCATTGAATATTTATTTCTATTTAGCGAAAACAGAGTCGCTGTTAATGTAGGTCTAATTTATAAAATTTTCATTACTGAAAATAAAACAACAGTACACAATAAACCAAAACGATGAACTATATACATTTTAAAATTAAAAACACAACTATTACGGCTTTTGGTGGCCACTATTTCTGCATTGTTCTGAAACGTCTGCACTGATGAGTTGCATATCTAATAACAGCTGGACGTTACATTATTTACTATTGTCTTGCCGAACAGGGTGGAAAATGTCGATCAAGTGAATCCAGTCCTTCTGAACTATTCAGCTATATGAGGCTACACGTTAGTTGCAAACTACTGGATTCTGCATATGAATAATACAATAGCCTGTGCTTTAGGCATTGCATGTCAATGGTCGCCATTTGCGTGCACACGAAACAAGTTCAGAGAGAGAGAGAGAACACGTCTCCACTTACGTAAATGGCTGAAGCATTTTTTTAATTGTACAACCATCAGTTCCTGCGAAGGTATACACTTGGCGCTCTCGGTTCCATTTTTCTAACCTAAAATTTCATTCCCCGCTGCGATCGTTATCAGCCAGATTCGCTCCTTTGAGTTGAAGTGTCAGTATTAGAATCGATTAAAGACATAATATTCGTGCACGTTTCGGGTTCACATTGTGCCCTCTATGCCGCTACTGTACTCACGCAGCCGGGAAGACGCAGGGCTTTCTCGGCCAATGTGAGTTAACCCCTAGAGACTCGAGATGAAACAATGAAACCGATTCCGCTCAGTAAATGTAACTATTTTCATTCTATTCAGAGATCTTCTCATCCCGTGGTGAAACATGTGTCTCGACGTTGGACACATTAGTGCATTTCTGCGTTTAACTAACGGACTTCATGTGCGGGGATTTTATCCCCATTTTTTCCCCTTACTTTAAAACGGGGTAGTTGATGCAGCATTGCAGGCTATCGGTACAACTGACTGACTCTGCACCAGAATTTTCTCCTCGTATCTAATCGGCCAGTCTCATCCGCGCACATGCGGCCGTAGCCGGGAGCTGCCGATCACATCGAATCGCCTGTTAAACTTGGCGAGCGAACGGTCCTAATTTTGTCGGCGAACAGGCCCCGGCGAAAACCTCGGACTCACCTGACTCTGGTTAACCCCGCAGGTTCCACCGACTCCGGGCTCGCTCTCCGACCGTGAACCGCTGCAGCAGATCCTCACGACCAGTCCCCGGCACCGGCAGGCAACACAAAGGCGCTGATTGGGCCTCGACGAGCGCTCATCCCACTCGGTGGCTGCACAGACAGACGGGTTATTGGTCGGCGGCTGTGTCGGAGACGCGCCCCTATTAAGGTGTGTGTTGTTGTCTGTGTCTGGAGGGGAGGGGACAAGAAGCGGTAAAATGATGGGAATTAAATGGGTTGTTATGCCCGTCGTGTCGGCAGCATAAGCTTACCATGACAGATAAATTGCGGACAGCCATGTTTACTCCCCCTCCTCTTGCCTGGCCTATTGATCGGATTCCATTACGATGCCTCGGTCCACTGCTGCCCAAAACGAACTTTTCTGCAGCCCCAAACTGTAAAATTTCGAAAGTATTGTTTGACTTTCGACTACTCTTTTTTTGTTTTGTTTCAGAAAGATGTGATGTTCGAACTTGTTTCGAAATAATGACAGTGATGGTTACGACGCGCAGGGGATGGTATATGACATATACATAATAAGGGTTAAGCAACATGAACTTTGCCGGTATTTATATAGCCTAATCTCTTTATAGCTTAGGAAATTATACAAAACGACGGACATTCGTTTACTTTGTTAGGATGACATGTCGCGTCAAAAAGTAAAGGCTCGGTCAAAATTAACCGTTATTGGTCGTGGTACATTTCAGTCAGAACAATTCATTTGAAAATTACTATAATTCACAAAGTGACAATTCACTTGAATTTTCCTAAACGTACCATGTCTCACTAATGTATTTGTTGATTGTATATAAATAGTCATATTTACGGTAATTGTGTGTATGTACACACACACACGTTACACTAAGCTAATCAGTGCATTATTTTGACTACGATCGGCCGCGGTATTATATTGGTAACTCAAGGGCATTATTGTAATGCGATAAGCGAGTATTTCCATCGGCATGTAGCTCCTACTCCCACTGACAGATGACTGGCCTATACCTCATCATAGCCTATAACCCGTTTTTAAACACGGCCAACTTTCCGTAGGAATTCCGCTGCATTCTTAACGTTGTATTTTACCTCAGAAAAGGTTTCACGGCTCTTGCACACATATAATCCCGATTCACTTGCTTATTTTCTTACTACGTACTGGACACACACCATTGCAGGATTTCCGTTTGGAAAACATACCGTGAAAAAAGAAATGAGGAAAGCAACATATACGTTTAAATTTATACACTTACATAGGAGTATAAAAGCGGGCACGCGTAAAATATTAACAATTAAAAAAAATTGCTTTTGTCTTCGTATTGTGTATCGTGCCCTCTAATGGTCATCTGGAGGCGTTGCGCCCTTTGATCGGCCGGTTAGGGGCCGGTTCGCGCTCATTAGTGTAACATAGGGTTAATCCTAGTGAAATGGTGCGTATTGAATTCCGTTGCGGGATTTCCGACCGACCAGCTTTGAAAATGACTGCACGCTGCCACGGTGTTACTGTGCATCTAAGATGTCCGATAGTCACCACCAAGGATCGGCTGAAGGAGGGACGGCAATGGGAATGAACTCTGAAGGGCTCATCACATGATGTAGCGACATGTCACCATTTTGATACAAAATACAAGTTCATTGCGCGACAACACTAATTTGCATCATCACTTCAAACTGTTTCTCACGTAGTAAGGGCATAAGGCTTTGATCTGAAAAGGTTCGCCACAATGTCAGGACATGGGCGGGAAGTGTGTTTTTGTTAAAACAAAACCGTTTCAATCATTTTGACAGTGGATATGAGTAACCAGTTTATATAACAGACTATAAATGGCACTACATAAGAAAAATGAAAAAAAAAAACCTGCTACACTGTGTTTTCAAAGTTTATTTAAGTGACAGCGATAATCTTATGCAAGAGAGATTAAAATAGCAAGACAGAAAATATTTACATTGTTTGGCCATAAAACCTTAAAATGGCATAAACTCAGGTTAAATAGGTCCATGTATGTAGTTTTTTCCCCCCCATCAGCTCCACTCGAGGTCCCAAGGTTTTCCATTTGTGCTGATTACTGCCCAACAGTTTGAGACCAACAGAAGTCACAATCAAAGGAAGTTGCCATTCACAGCCATCATTTCCTTTAACACAGCGAAACAGAAAAATCCGAGGACCAACCGAACATGTCAAAGATAAATCAGGAATATAGGGACCAAGGTTAAAACAGCAAGTAGGGTTGCCCATTGAAGCCACGGACAATCTAATCTCACTGGATTGTGCATAATGCATTTCATTTGGAGTGCTTCTATTCAAACCATATCGTAACGTGACGCATGTGAAGTCTGGGGATTAAAACACACTGCCAAATTAAAATGAAAGAACTGAAGATTCACTATTCAGCAAAGCCTGAGTATTAAGAACTATATAACAGAAACATCACTTAGTAAGGCAAACAATAACGATTCAATGTATCAAAAAATTTTTAAATTTTGGGATAGTGAAATTGTATTTTTTTTATATTGCTCCTTATAGAAAAATTTAGGTTTTGCCCGAAATATTGAATTTTCTATCACCTAAAATATTTTAAATACCTTAAAAAAAAAAAAAGAAAGACCTCACCCCTAAATATGGCTTGCATTCCTGTTAAATGACAGTGAAACATGATCGGAAAAAATTAGACACCTCATTTCAAACAGGGTGTGGCGCAGTAAGCAGTGTTACAGTTTTATATTGCTTTTTTTAAAAAAAATAAATAAAATGACTAAGCATCACCATCCCTCTCGTACGATCGCCTTGCCTTACTGGTTAGTACCCGCCTATACTTCCTTTCCTCAGAATTGTTCATCTAAGTGCACTTTTCTGCAGACCGGACTTGTTCTGCCTAGGGATTGTTTGTATTCCGTTTCCGGCCATTTTCATTTCTCTGCCTCATACAACAATGAATGACCTTTATTTACACACCCCCCCTCCCCAAAAATATTGCAATGGGGAGGGATTAACTATGTGCCACTTGGCACATGAAGGTGTGGCATACACCAGAGTATGATGATCCTGGTGGCTCCACCCCACGGTAAATGCACTGTAAATCTCCTCACAGTCCATGTTTCTCAACTTCCAGTTTCAAATATCAGCTGCAATAAGTGGCTGATTATTGCATTAGATTATAGTGTTGTGCTTGTACATACATTTAGGAGTACGCATTTATATATAAATATTTGTAAATTAAATATGAAAGATAATGAATCCCCCAAGTAAATCCTGTCAACACCAATAACCGCTCTGTGCTCACAGACATCGGCAGTGTGGATATACACTGCTCATTTCTTGAAGAACTTCTTGTTGAGGAGGAAGATGAGCAGATTCACGTTGACCTTGGCCTTGTCAAACATCTTCATCACGGCAACTCCCTCGTACTGCAGCTGCAGCAGGTCCTAGACAGACACGGACAATCACAGGTGCCGTGTACGACCATATGAACAGGATGGGGTGAAGGAAATGACGAAAATGGGCTTTACCAGCCGATTGTGTCTCTGTGAAATGGCTTTTTTTTAGACTGAATTCACTTTCATTATCCCTTCAGCAGCCTAAAGAAAAGTCCCATCCACTGAAGCAGAGGAAGCTGCAATTGAGCTTGTGCTACTTCAGGGAGCCAAAGAGGAAGTGCTGTGCACACCACAGCGTTTTCATACACTGCCTTGCTTACCCCCTTATTTGTGCATGTGGGAGAAAACACACACGAGAGCAGGAGGTGGGAAAAGTTCAAAGTAAAGGAACTCCACCTAGTCACCATTTCACCAAGACACATGGGGTTAGATTCTCCCTCCCAGGCGCGTTAAGCATTTTTCTGATAAAATACGACAAACGCTGGCATGACTTCAAATAATTAGCATTTTGGCAAAAGGGACTGTGCTTGAATTCTGCCATCTGGTGCTTGCTCACCTGGTACTTGAGAGGGAATTTCTCCATGTCTACACCCATGAAGCGGGCCTTCACCAGGAATGTGCCACCCTCTTCGCTGGGCACGATGTCAAAGATCACGTTCTTGAATCTGAAAACGATCAGGTCAGAAATATCGGGTATATTACATCTGCCGAGCGTGCATGGAGGGGATATTTTATCATGACCTAGAGAAATGGCAAGTCAGCCTCACTCTGCCTTGAGGGGCATCAGTAGCGAGTTAAACCATATCTACAGTCTGAGATGTATGGTGGCGGGGTCTGCACTGACTGTGTGGCTGGCAGGTCCTCGATCTCCAGAAGCACGCCCTTCTCGTGGAGTCTGGAGGCAGTGTAGGTAAGGG
The DNA here is from genome assembly GCF_023856365.1 of Brienomyrus brachyistius. Lineage (NCBI taxonomy): Eukaryota > Metazoa > Chordata > Actinopteri > Osteoglossiformes > Mormyridae > Brienomyrus > Brienomyrus brachyistius. The sequence continues at coordinate 16,026,914 of NC_064541.1, forward strand.
CTGGGAGCTTGCTCTTTTTTCCGCCAGCCTTACTAAAAGGATGACAGATAAGGGGACGGCCATTAGCATGAGGCTGGAACCCCGGCACGAGTCAGAGCGTGACGAGCCCGGCACCCCCAGCTGCACCTGCTCTTGGAGGTGAGGTTGTCCAGACAGGTGGCGATGTACTGGCTGTAGTAATCCACCTGCTCGCTGTGGAAGGAACTCTTACAGTGCAGGCTGTGCAGCGTCTGCCTCAGCTTCACCAGCTCGGCCTGCCGCCGCTGGCGGTACAGCCGCTGGTGCCGTATGTCCTGAAACAACAGTGGGGAGACTCAGCGCTGGGCTCACGGGCGGGTCCCGTCGCTCGGATAACGAGCCGGCTCCCACGGGGCCAGCGGGCGCGATTCAGTTTCATATGGAAAAACCAAAGTGTGCATCATTTCCATTCGATACACTCGGTGGTTTTTCTAGGAATACTAATCGATCAGTCTTTTTAGGGCTCTGGAATAAATCATATTCTAAACTGAGTTTACATACTTTTCCCCCCTCAGAAAATAAAATAGCATTTTGTCTTGCTTGTAGAGGTGCGGCAACTTAAACGCATTGTAACTGATTGATACACGTTGTTAAAGAGCTGTGGAGATTCAGTACTGGGAACTGCCTCATACTGAGGTCAAAATGTGGGCCACCTTGCTCTTCAGCTGTGTGTGTGTGTGTGTGTGTGTGTGTGTGTGTGTGTGTGTGTGTGTGTGTGTCACCTTGGCGATGAGCTGCAGGATCTGGGCCTCTGCATCTGGGGGGGTCAGCACACCCAGCGCCTCAAGTCTCCTGAGACTGCGAAGGATTTTCCTCTTTTTCTCCTCCAGGGACAGGTTGCCGTCGGCGATGAGGGACTGGTTCCTCTTCATCTTCTCCGGAGTGCGGGCATCGCGCTGCGCTCGTCGCTGCATCATCCAGCAATGCTGCGCCTCCTGAGAGCGGGGGGAGTGCATGCGGTGAGAGGAGAGCCATGGAAGCACGGATGAGGGTGACGGGAGCAGACGTACCTGGTCCTCCGATATGGAGGCTCTGAGCACTTCACTCAGCGTCTCTCCAGGCTGAGAGCGGATCACGTCAATGATCAGCTGCTTGGTGCTGTGACAGAACACAGGAGCATCATTCCTCAGGCTGCCCTCTAGACCAGCATTTCCCAATCTGGTCCTCAAAGACAGTTCATGTTTTTGCTCCCTCCCAGATCCCTGTGTGGACTGTCTGGCAGGGAGCTCAGAGGGAGCAAAAACATGGACCTACTCTAGGTCCTCAAGGACCGGACCGGAAAACACTACTCTAGACAGATCATACAAACCCGACTCATCAGCTAGTTTAGCAGAGGTTACCATAACCGCCAGAAATCACCTCACCTAAGCAGGATTCCCCTTGCGTCAGATCGCTCGTCAGAATTACGGAAGATGTCGAACTTGCTGGTCAGGGTGAGGGAAACTTCCATCTTGCTGTACTGAGCCAGGATTTGTTCTGCATTGGGGTCCCCAGAGCTGACCACACCCTCCCCTGTCACAACATGCACATATCAGAATTCCACACTTTAGTCCATGTCATTAGCTTGCATAACTACTGCTTGTGTAACATCTTCAGTCGAGGGATACATCTCGTAGAAACCTTTTATTGAATGGAAATCTATCAAGGAACGAGGCCAACCGTATTACAGGCTTGCGTGTTCATGTCTATTGAATAAATATCCCCATATTTAGTAATGGACCATTAAAAACCACAAATACAAAAACTGCAGAGAAGAATGGCAGAGACAGGACTTAATGGTGTGGTAGACTAGGCTTACCCACGAGAGCCTGGAGAGAAGGTACCGGCCCAAGGTCCTTCAGCAGTTCTAAGAGGGGGTCAGAGGGGTCCGAACACAGGGAGTCCTGGTGTTCTAGCAACAGCTACACACAGAAACATTACTGTGTAACCAATGGCTGTGCAGACCTTCAGTAGATCCACAGATACAGGAGGATGGAGATACAGACCTTGTGGGTGTTTATGAGCTCGCTGATGGAGATATAGATGATGGGCTTGTTGAGGATAACCATCTCAGAGTACTCGTCCATGTTGAACCGCTCCTTGGGCTCTGGGACGTCACAAGCAGCACGCAGGAACTTGCTGTGACACACACACACACACGTTTGTATTTATATCTTTTGTGGGGACCATCCATCCATTTCTATAGGCAAAATCCCAATTATAACAACCTTAACCGCTACCCAGCCCTAACCTTAACCATAAATATCCAAACAAAATGCCATCTTTCGTTTTTTTTTTTTGCTTCGGCTACAGATTTTTATATCTATCAAGGAATATATATATATATATATATATATATATATATATATATATATATATATATATTTTTTTTTTTTTTTATTAAATTGAGTTTTTCCTTGTGGGGACCCATGAAATGTCCCCACAAAAATTGTGGGGTGTAAAACAGGTTATCACCACATTGGGGGGAAATTTGGTCTCCACAATGTAATAATCTCACACACTCACACTCACACACACACACACCTCTCCGTGTACCGGAGGCTGCAGCCCTCTTGTAGCTACGACTCTGCACGCTCCTCATTAATAAAATGGTCCATTCTGTACAGTGCACTGTGCAGTTAGGGCCTCCAAATCAAACTGCCAGCTGCCACAATCCATACAGTCACCTTAATGGTCACCCGTTACTGGATTCCATGGGATTCGAGATTTCCAGGAAGCATACATCACTCGTACAACACGGTAATACCCCACAATGCTCGTTAACAGTATGCCATTTAGACTGCTATATTTCCCCACAGAGATTTCCGAAAGCATAAGACAAACCCACTGAGCATAGCTAGTGTATTAAACCTGATGCAAATGTGGATTGGTGGTCACAAATCACTGCAGTCTGTAGTAACAGGGTGATTTTCTTTCCTCATCCTGTTTTTGTTTAAGTCTGAGACAGAGCAGCAGGGAGGCTCAGTGGGTAGAACTGTTGCCTCACACCTGCAGGCTGGGGGCTGAATCTTGCCTCTGCTGTGTGTGTGTGTGTGTGTGTGTGTGTGTGTGTGTGTGTGTGTGTGTGTGTGTGTGAGTACGCAGGTCACACGGTCCTCCTGCAATCCAAAGATATCTCCAAATTGTAAGGCGTGTGCCGTTCCGATACCCTGGCATCCCATCCAGGGTGTAACCCTGCTTGTTCCCTATGCTGTCTGGGATAGGCTCCAGGTCCCAATCCCCTCCCCCGCCATTGGAACATACGGCAGCCCGGAGCAGAGGCTCCCCTCACCTGAACCTGGCGTGCGTGACGCTGATGTAGTGGTTGAGGGCCCGCAGATGAGCGCTGTCGCCCTGGAAGTGCTTGTTGGCAGCGGCGTGCTGCAGGACGCGGGCCACGGAGCCCAGGGTGCGGCGCTGGTCGGGCAGCAGGCAGGAGCCGGCAGAGAACTCGAGCACGTCGAAGCCGTCGGGGGCCACGACGGCCGGGTTCATGTAGCGATAGTACAGCAGGTTTCCCACAATCTGCGGGGCCAGGTGGCAGAGGCAGCACTCTGAACATCACGGCTCTCCAGCTTCGCCCGGAGGATTACACAGGCTTCGCACACTTAGATTTCAACCAAATTAAATGAGGGGGGGGGGGGGGACTAAACTGAATCTACTTCAGCTGATGAACACACTCCACTTGGTATGTTTGTTACACCACACTCACTTTTGTAATAACCTCCTGATTCCTCCTTCTGGAGCCCCACATTATCAATTACTTACTCTTCATTAATAGAAATTAAAATTCTATAACTGCAACAAAGAGCTACATTTCATATCACTACATTTTTCTGTCCAAAAATACCAATATTTATACTGGATATATAAAGATTGTGTAATGAATTCTCTTAATTCTGTAAGATGAAAATACTGAACTATACTTCAAATAATACTCTTGTACCACTTAAATTGAGTGTTTTGTTTTATTAAACAGAACACCTCATTTCAGTGCCACCACATTGTTTAAGCAGCGGCACCAAAAATACATTGTTGCCTCTGAAATGCAAGGGGAAGGAAGTGAATATTTTCCATCAGTTTTTCCTTCATTATCATGCATCAAACTGAATCATGAGGTGAGTGTATCATTATACCCCTAGTTGCCATTGTTCAGTATTTTGATGCGTTTGATTATTCTACAGAATAATCTAAGTAGTCTATAAGGAAAATGCAAGTGTCTTTAACAGGGTAAATATAAAGATGCCTGATGGTTGTTTTACAAAGAATCTTGTCAAAAAGAGGCCAAGAGAAAAACACTGAAAATAAGCAAATCTCCTTGTGCTCATTTCCATCATATTCCTTCCAAACCTGCAACCTAATCTGCGTCACACGGAGGACCAGGATTTTTGTGCTTCAAATACTCCTTCATGCACATTAAGGTTCTATACCAAGACAACTAACATTTACTTATTTCACTGCACGCAACATCAACCACTTGGCTTTTGGCGGTCATGAAAAATGCGAGTGTGACACTGGCATGGAATGTGTTGGTGCAAGGAGCACAAGTGAACAGACTGGGATCACTGGAATGTAGCAGAGAAATTGTTGACAAAAGGGGAAAGCGGGGGGGAGAAGGAAAGAAAAATATTTCGGTACCTTGTACAGGTCGTCCTCGGTAGCCCGAGGGAACTTCTCGTGCAAAGCCTCCCTGAGGACCTTGGCAGTGTAGCGTATTCCATATCTAAGCAGCGGCGGCGGCACAGAGGAGAGGGGAGCAAATGGGATTACACTCCAATGGCACTCACATCCTTGGAGCCAGAAAGGAAGCAGCAGTGGAAAATATACTCGTTTACAAATATACAAAATACAGCCTACACTGCCCTTTCCATTGCCTCCTTTAAATGAAACCAGTGCAATTCAATAATAGGTCCAAACTCGGGTAATGTTAACATCAGGTGTAGCATTTTGAAATGGGGTCACTGTGCAGACAGGTGCCAGCCGGGGGCAGGGAGGAATGTCTCCTTACGGCAGCTTGTGCAGGTTGGACGTGATGGCGCCGAGCACACGGTCCGTCAGGGTCTTCAGATTGCCGATGGCGATGTCCAGACGCCGCTGCACCTCGGGGTGGCCGAGGGCCTGTTCAGCACTCACCTCATAGGGCAGGGAGCTGCAGGGCATGAAATCCCCCCCCCCTCTCAGTTAAATCGGTCACCTTGAGCACTCAAGTAAGATCGTTAGGATTAGGTGAGTCACAGATGCAGTTGTCCACATGCAAGCTCTCTACTGACCTCTTGTGGCCAGTCTGAGACTCTGTCTGGTTGATCCAGGTCTTGTAGATCTCCACCGGGTCAGTGCGGATGCTGAGGTTCCGATCCTGCAGCACCTCTCGGATCGCGGGCCCCAAGATATCCTGGAGGGCGTTCTGGCCTCGGGCGTGCCGGTAAAAACTTACAAGCATTTTGATAACTGTGGGATTCCCCATTACCAACTCCTGAGGCTGATCCACCTTCATTCTATGGAAAGAGGAACAGGAAGGCAGAAGAGGCAAATTCTGCTGTCAGGCTCCCCTACACCACTAGACTGGACTTGTGTACGAGGATTACAGCATTCTGCAAGATCAGTAAACTGACTTGATCTCATGGCGCAGGGCGGCAGTGAAGAGCTGTAAAAGCAGGTAGGCCTCCCTGCAGTCAGAGCCATAGTTGAAGAGGGTGAAGATGACCGTCTCCATGAAGCGGGTTGATTTGTTCTGGGGCATGAGGAAGATCAGCTGGGCCAAGTACAGGGGCTGCGTCTGAGCATCGGAGGGCAGACGAAGGTCAGATCTCCAAGGCAACAGCAGGGAAAAAAAAAAAAAAAAAAACGACCACTCCACTGTTTGCAGTTACAGTAAAAACTGCTTGAGTCACCTAAATATTAACAAGCAGGTTTAAGTGCTACATTAAATCCAGATAATACCAATTTGGCAAGCAACAGGACAGTACGTTTATACCTGCAGTAGGTAGAAGAGATGCTGATAGGCCTCCAGTTTCTCACGCTTATCCTTGCTCAGCGATTTCAGGCCCTTCTGTTTATCCAGAGCCATCATATCTGACAGCTGCTCCTTGTTCTTCTTCGTCAGCTTCTTACAGTGGGAAACGACTTCCTGTGTCGGACGAATGACCATATTTAATATCGCCTAGTTCGGGGCCTTTGGGGAGGGCAGGTCAATTTAAAAAATGTTGTGAACGTGTACAGCCTGGAGTGTGTTTTTTTTTTTAATGCTGCAGCTACAAAAGATTTGAATGAATTACTTGAATGAGCCGAATGAATACATAATGAATTGCCTATCGTGCTCTGTCAGCAGGAACCAAAAGGTCAACAGCAGAAGTCTCGTAGTATTTTTCGGCACTATATTTTATATAAATAATTCATTTTATAGTAAATGGGATTGACCGTTTGCGGTCAAGGGCACGTCTTGTGTACATGTGCAAAGACACAAGCGCTTTGCTTCCCAGGCTCCCTCGTGATCATGACCTGCAAAGTGACCCGGTTCCGGACCAACAAGCCGATCTTCAGGTCCATCAGGTCCAGGTCGGACTCCAGCTGCCGGTTGGCACGGATGGTGCGCACCACCTCCTCCCGTAAACGCAGCAGCTCCCCCTCCTGGCGGATGTCGGAGTCACCCAGCTCCAGCAGATGGGCAAACTTCCTCACCACGGAGAGGGTGGGGGTTTGAGAATGCACTGTGGGGTGGGGGGGGGGGGGGGGGGAGTGCACAGATGCACATCAGGGAAACACGTTCCAATGCTCACACTGGACAGTGAAATCACTATTCACCAAGGAATCACTCACCCAGCATCCTGTAGTCTTCACGAGCCTTATTTGCCCGGAAAAATGCCTGAATCTTCACAATGGCGTCCACCTGTGGTACAGGAATTTTTAAAAACACCAGCATCAGCCATACAACTCCACACGCACTAAATAAGATTCGCCGTACGTAACCCCGCACTCACATGCTTGCGGAAGTATCTCAGCCGTGCTCTGTACCTCCTACGGGCCAGCCACATTTTCACCCAGGCCTGAATCTACAGGGAAAAGAACCTCAAATCCCTCACATGCCACCTTCGCCCCCTACATGTGGGGGCCTTATCTTGCACCTACAAAGCCAAGAGATGCGTGGGGCGTCGTTCCTACCTTGACAGCAGCCCTCCAGTTCCTGCGCAGGTACCGAAGCCTCTGCCTGTAGGCACTCTGCTGCCTGAGCCTCCTCCAATGGGCCTGAAAACGCAGCCAGACACGCCACAGGAGACAAAAAACAAGCCAGGCAACCCAGCAAGTCACTCTCATGCTCATCCATCTCGTGTGAACATCAGGGCTATGGGAAGGGATTAGACAGCTAGACAGCGAGTCAATTCACACTGCGGCTCATTAGAGCCGGCTTTAGGTTCAGATGGAGCAGCCAGTGGAGAGGTCAGGCGAAGAGGAGAAAAATCACCCCTCCGTGTTGTAGAGCTCACCTGGATGGTGACGATGGCGGGCAGCTGGGTGCGCAGGAAGTGCAGACGGGCGCCCAGCTTCTGCCGCAGCAGGAAGCCCCGCATACGGGCCTGCAGCTGCACTAGCAGGGGCTCGCAGGTCTTCCACTGTAGCTCGCGACTGTGGGTCCCTGTCACGCTGGACAGCACTGCCTGCACGGGGGGGGGGTGGGCAGTGGAGGTGACAGGAAGAAAACCCGAAATCAAGCAGGGACAAAACGGCTAAAACAGGTTTATAAATATTAACACTCCTGCAGCGGCATCATAAAATTTGTCAAAAGGAGCATATTTGACTGCATGTGATCCTCGGAAGCAGCCTCGTCAGTCTATGCAGGCCTCAATCGTTCGTCCATTTTACTGACTGGCTGCAAAATATGACAGGTCCAGATCTACCACCGTACACGGGCAGGGCCTCTAAAAAGTGACAGCGCTACACTTCATAGGCGAATTCAAGAATGAGGCTCTGAAAACCGAAGCCACTCCTCTCCAATGTAGAATTCGAGAAGAGAGGCTCAAAAATCACATTACCACTAAGAAATACTACCCCTGTATATTTCAGCTGCTGTAAAATTTCTAGATCTCCGTCGCTGTACTGAATGCCACGTTCACAACGGACCCCCATGTTTCCCCTGTATCGTGACAGCAGACGCCTGATGTTCCTCTCAGCATCACGCAGCATCTGTACGAGACAAATTAAGCCAGCTGCTTGCCGGCAGCCCTGAAGCTCTGAGTAGGGAGCACGGCGCCCCCCCCCCCCGCCTGTAACACAGGACCCCAGCATGGAACCCTGTGCTACGGTTACCTGTATCTCAGCATGCACCAGGTACAGGCTGTTGTGCACGAAGCTCTGAGGTCTTTCCCATGTGCCTTCCAGCTTCTGCAGGTGGAAGTAGTATGAGCTGCCATCCTGTAGCCTGTGTCTGACCCAGGGGCTCCTATTGTCACCTAGACACAGGAGAGCCTCTTTAACCAAGTGCTTCCCAATCCAGTCCTCAGACAACTGCAGACAGTCCATGTTTTTGTGGGAACTGGGAGGGAGCAAAATCATGGACCATCTGTGTGGGTTCCAGAGGGCCAGGTTCAGAAACACTTTACCTCGTTATGCGAAGGACAGTGGGTGTAAAGGAAAAAGTAACATAGTAGAGGTGCAAGTCAAAGATTCATAAGAAACAAAAAATTAACAAATCCTTAAATAAGGACTGTTTAGAAGAGGAAGCCAGTCAATGTCATGTTTGCACAGCAAATGCTTACGCGTCAACTATGGAGCAGAAAAACCCACCACTGGAGATGTGAATTAACTACTTGGACGGACATCTTGTGGCTTTAAAGAGCAGTACTCAACCCATCTGAGAGGCGATGAAGTCTCACCCTCCATTGCTTTGGCCCTCAAAAGGCCAGACAGTTCATCCTGATATGCTGCAGCACATTCAGGAACCGCACTCCGCAGCGCCACCTCTGGTAGACAAATGACTCGCAGCGTTTGGGACGCTTTGCCCTCTTTGACTGCCTGGTTGACTGCCGCCAGACCCAATGACACTGAGAAGCACACAAATATTCACAGCCAATGAACTCAGCCGATCTCTGCCACGCCATACAAAAGGTCAATTGTTTCAGGATGCAAGGCTATCAAAACTGGACCAGCGGGCTTCTAGGTTGACTTGCTTTTCAGCGCTGTCTGTGCGTCCTGGTTGGCTCGCCTCACTCCCTCTTGGATGTCAGCCAACCACAGCTCTGCCCCAGGGTCCCCACTCTCCTGTGGACACAAACAGCCATCAGGAAAAGACGCAAACACTCATTATCCTGACAAATGACAATATCCAGAAGTCACAGCCGAAGGTCATTAATTAATGCACCGCGCTTCAAAAAGGATGATATCTTACATAATTTTTTGGGTGCGTTTTCAGCTTTCTGCTACCTTTATCCATTTTCACAGATCTTTAAAATTATTACACGAGAACCTTACAAAACAAGTACATTCAGGCGCACCTCTGCTTTGCGTCGCTTGGCACGACTCAGCACCTCATGGTACCGCCAGGCATTCTGTGGCTGTACACCCTCCTGGCCACTTGAGGGCAACAGCAACGCAGCCAGGGTGTCCTGGGGGCGGCTGTGACATAGGGCCTTGTTGATCAGCCCGATGGACAGTATTTCTGTAAAAGCAGGACGGAAAACACACCCCGCATATCACCTTGTAAACAAGAAACACAATATGTATTTTTAGGATTTGCGAGATAGTGTTTATAATACTAATTTTCAACCATGTCTTCAGACAATATATGAGAGAAGTATCCACCGTGGGGAAGCAGGTTTGTTTCAAAGGCACAGGTGCCTGCTTACGGTCGTGTTCCTCCTGTGCTTCAGCGTTCACAGCGTTCAGCCCGCCCTGCAGCTCGTTCCACGTCAACAAGGTCCTCCCAGCCCGTCTCTTCAGCACACACAGCTGCTCGAAGTATCTAAACGGGCAGTATCACCACTAAACTAAGTCCAGGTTAAAAAACATGTGATCACACACCACGGAGGGTAAGTTTACTGCTGTTTAATTTACTTGTGCATGTCAAAGTCAAATTGCGGGAATTTCTCACGCCTCCTCTTACAGGGCGCTAATTGAGCAGGCACTTGACCCTGCTTTATAGCCGGTGTGAAATGACAGACAAAAATTAATTATTCACTGCCATGTCATTAATAATACATTGAGGGGTGGGCAGGGAACCCCACAGACGACAGCTCACCTCTGGATCAGCCCGTCCTCGATGTCGGCCAGTCCTGCTGCTGGGCTGATGAGCCTGACACAGAAAGCACCGGAATCCTGTACCTCTAAGGCCTGGTTTATCAAAGCCACTGCAGACAGCATCTCCACAGCTACGAAGAGCTCCTCCTGCTGCAGCTCCCCCTTCAGGACAAAAATGCACATAACCAAAAACATAAATGCTCAAAATCTCCCCACACCCTCAACATAAAAATGGATAACGCCCAATACATGACAGACCCGACAAGTGAAACCTAACAGGTAAACAAATGCTATTTATTCTTTTTAGCTGCCGGGAACACAGCATGTGAAGCATCCCGCAGTGTAGATCTTCCCAGTGTCGCCGAGCTGAGGTGCTAAAAAGCTTTGCAAGTGGATGCCGACCCGTCATGGGGCCCTGTACCTCAGGGCTCTGCTCCTGCAGGAGAGCCAGCTCTCTCTGGTAGAGTTCAGAAGCAAAGGGGAACACATCCGGGAGCTGGGCATCCAGGTTCATCAAGGCGCGGGTGGTCTGTCTGGGGTCACCTTGCCGCAGGGCCTTGTTAATGGCACTCACTGCCCGCTCCACTGTACGTACGCACGCACACACAGTTTTATGACCAGTACACCAACAAGCCCATATGCAACACACAAACCACCATTAGTCTGGTGAAATGCATGTATCACATGTCCCACTCAATCATGTTTTCAGGAAATAATTAGGGGACACATTTCAGTTGAAAACGGCAGACTAGATGGTATGGGCTCATCACTACATAGCCCACGGACCTGCCGATGGAGATGGTGGCAGTGCATTTAGAAGCTCATCTAAAGAACGAGGAGGTGCTCACCAGTGTGGGAGCGCTGCGCTTCTTCATTGGCCATAGACAACCCCTCCTGCAGCTCATCTTGGTCCAGAGGGTCCACAGAGCCCAGGTCCTGTGACAATTTTCATCATATCTCAGTGGAGCTTCTGCTATGGCATCCCGGATATAACAGATGCCAGTGTTCAAGTTACAGGGTCAATCCAAGCATTATACTGGGAGTATATCATGGGAGCAAATTCTAATCTTTTTATCCCTTAATTCTGTGTACAACCACATATGGACTGTAGGGGGCAGTATTGCTGAGCTGCCCAAGCAATAATATTTAAGTTAAACATTAAAGTCTGAACTCCTTGCTTGTGAATGTCAAACAAGTAGTGTGCAGGGGTGCCAGGGATCGCTATAAAAATTATTCTCGCTCCCTCAGCCAAAAGTACAGTTGATGCAGAGCCTGGCATAGCTTACCAAGGCCTTCTGCTCCCGGTCAGCGGCCAGCTGCTCAAGGTACCAGGCGGTGTTCTCCCTGCGGAGGCCGCGCAAGGCCAGGCAGGGGGCCTGCAGGGCCGAGAGGAGGGCCAGAGCATCGCTGCAGTCCAGAGCTTCATCCACACACTCCAATGCCGCACGCACTGCAGGCCACAAAACACAGACATGCAGTGTTACAGAGGGGAAGGCCAGCAAGGACACGGTACTGCAGTAGCAAAATAGATTAATTAAATACTCATAAAGCTAACGGTTAGCAGCCTTTATTCCAGTGATGTGAGCCCTTCTGGCCTCAGAGAGCTGGCAGAGACATTGGCGTGAGCCATCCGGACATACAACACCGCAGGCGAGGTCCATGTGCCATGAGGTCTCAAGTGTCACGTCAGAGGCTAAACCTCAGCCAGAGAAGCAACTTATGTTACCGATCACATGATTAGCAAGTTATTGAAAGAATAGATGGTAAAGGTGACACAAAGTAAGGCAACTGATCATCTAGTACCCCTTCTGTGTTCATGTACCATTTTATCGTATGAATAACCATAAACAGCCTTCTGCTTAATGCTGAGGTTAAGACATGACCAAAATGGTAACACCCCAACAGATCGCTCAGCAATTCAACTCATGTTGAAGGTTTGTCTTACTGAGAGCAGAATGATGAATTACTATGTCGAATACTCTTTTCCTTCAAATCGATAAAGGCAGCCTCATTTCAGTGCTAAGATTTGCGGCTCTGGAGATCACCCCCGATTGGAGAACAAAGGATATATTTCTTTGTAGCAGAAAAGAAACTTACCGTTGACTTTGTTGATGTTCTCCTGAATCTCCTTCTGGGTTAGGTACTCCTCATAAATGTCCTTCTCAGAGCCATTCACCTGAAGCAGAGTGACAAAGCCAAGTGAATCCCAGTCCCCTCTCTTTGCAAACACAAGCAGAATATCTGAAGTTTAAAAAAAAAAAAAAAAAAAAAAAAAAAAAAACTTTCCACCTGACTGAGCAGACAAAACAAATAAAATAACCCCACTGGAGACAGCACATTCCTATCATATCCTACCATTTAGATCAAAATGATTTATTTTGTCATAATTGGCACAAAAGCTGACACCAAACAGCAAGCAGATTTCACAACTTGTTAGCGCATGAGGAAAAAAAATAGCAATAATAATAAAAAAACAGTTTGTTTGAAATAACCATGTCCTTTCTAAGGTATGCACTGTTCCGGATTTGTGAAGATTTCATTGGCTTTTTGGTCCAGCACTGAGACACCCTTTTAGGTTCACGACAGACGCAAGCAAACCAAATTGCTGAATTCTGCTGCAGATTTTGGGACCTCCTCCAAGCCAACCTTATTTGAGGCGCGGGCAGCCTTCTGAGCCCTGGCCTGCCGCAGCATCTCCTGGTACACGGGCATGAGGTGCTCCTGCAGGTCGGCCAGCATGGCGTTGGGGTTGCGCAAGGCCTGAGCGGTGCCCTCCACGCAGCCACGCTCCACGGCCTCATTGATGGCTATCACTGCTGCATGCACTGGGGGAAGAGCCTCACTTAGCACAGTACATACAGCTCAACAACGATTAATGCTCGTTGTCAATTCATTCGGTCACAAACATTCGAGATGCCATTGAAACAAAGTATTCTCCCACACCCCCCAAACCATCACCATTTCTAGCCCCCTACATTCACCACCCACCTCTCCTTTAGTAAATCAAAGTCCAACTTTGTGCGACTTGTGTCAGTGTTCAACAGATCAGCATTTGTGGCTATCCTATTATGTGCCACCATTAAGTGAAGCCATTTCAAGTTTGGTGTGTTCTCTCAAAAGTTGATCAGTTCCATAGCTTCACTCATCCAATGCGTGTGCAACTTTAAAAATACCTGTCAAATACTTGAGGTATCATACTAATGATTCCTCGTCTGAGACATGGAATAATTGTATTGCTTCGCATACTAAGAAAAACACGCAACACTGTCGAGCAAGAAAAATTATACGTAAATTCTGGCAATTCAAATTTGGGTTGCATGCACATTTTAAAATACATTATGGACAAAAAAAAGAAACTTGAGTACAACAATAGAAAAAATAAAAAATACATTAAAATTAGAGATCTGCAGTGTCCGTCTCACCATCCATGCTATATTAATGTACAGGCAGTAGAGCTGAAATCAGCAGAACACACTAAAACCATGCAGAAGTTGGTTGCCTTCGAGTCAGTTAGCCCACCAATTAGCCTGTGTCACCTCAAACTAGCACCTCAGCAAACAGTGCCACCTTCTAGCCAAGACTGACGATGTGGAAGAGATGTGAAGCGACCCCCCCCCTGAGTAGGCTGCACAATGGCTTGTTTCTTCTTCGTTAAAAAAAGGTGGGCAGTTTATTTTCACATTTACATGTAGCGAAAACTGACGAAATTTATTCTGACTTTTGGTCCCATATACACATATGTGCTATTTTACACGCAATTGGAAATATCACCCCCATTTAGTTCATTTATGATATACTGTAATAATTCATTTTACCTTAACACTTATTATCCACTCCCATAGCTGCTGGAATTCCATCAGCAAGAAACTAGCACATCTTAAAACCAAATTCGCAGACAGGCTCCCTCGAACCCCCCCAACAAGCCCCACAGGTGCACCTTCGTACCTGCAGCTTCGTCCACTGACAGCTCATTGGCCAGGATCCCCCCGATCTTGCTGAAAGCCGGCATCTGAATGCCGTACTTATCCAGCTCCCGCTTCATGTTATTGATTTCCTCCTCTGAGGCCCACAGAAGAGAGATATCATCGCTCATATTCTGTGACACCATCTGGCCAAGAACTCTGAACAGCAAATGGTAAAATGCACACAACAGCTTTACCTGTAAACTTGACCTTGCCACAAAGGTCATGGATCTGCGGAGCCAAACCCAGTCTGAACAGGTAAAGACTGTAAGACAGACACAAGCATGTCACAGTGAAGCGTGTTCAGAGGTGCCATACAGTAGAATGAAAATCTGACTTTACTGCAGCATAGCTTGGTGCACGGAACTGACATACCGGGAATCTCAAACACTTATGTGGGATTTCCATTTGGAAGAGGCGATAAGTAAAAGTAGGCAAATTGGGTTGATTAAAAAATTATGCAAGTCTTAACTTCACCCCCAAACCACACACACACACACACACACACACACACACACACACACACACACACACACACACACACACACACACACACACACACACACACACACACACACACACACACACACACACACACACACACACACACACACACACACACACACACACACACACACACACACACACACACACACACGTTATTGATTACTTGTAGGCTAAGAAGGTAAGGTCTATTAAGGGGTATGTTTCCTAAAAGCTCACATTACAAAGTTGTATATTTGGAACCGTTCAGCTGCAGGGTACTAGCTATGCACGTTGTTAATGATGCCAAACACAAAAGCAACTATGCTTCTGGGAAACATACTCCAGGTTAGCAAGGGAGTAGAAAACATTGCAAAGTCTGTGATATTGACAAGAGGCTTCAATACTGCCTGTAGCTTACTTTTGGTTAACTAAAATATCGATACTGAAATTAAAAAAATAAATAAATCATGAAATAAGGTTTACGAGGTGCTCCACTGTTTAGAGTTCTAGAGAAAACTCACATAATAAAGCTAGAATCGTAAAATCATTGGTTGACCAAGATGCTAAATATTACAATGTTCTTGTTATGCTAAAAACAAAAGTTCTAACTATGCTAACGTTGTGCCTACGCTAAAGTGTGAATATTTCAGTTACATGTGGCAAAGCAGAAAGACTGCACAGTACAGTAAACATATAAACCAGTAACAGTTATCAGAATCAAGTATTATGTACTGTACGTAATTATATCTGTGTACACCAGCATCACTACAAATACATGATTAATGTGTTGCGCTATGACATCACTGGGCAATAGGATTTTTTTCAGCTGTTAAAATCTTGGGCTCACCGTTGTAAATGCGGTCAGTCATTGACCGAAACGTTGTTAAACAGCACGGAACTGAGGCTTTGGAGTAGAGCTCATTTGAAGCTGCCAAGTTTAATGGTTTGTTTCAAACTGACTTCGGTTGTATATTAATATGCAATGACACTAAATTATCTATGATTAATGAGCCCACCAAAAACGGGAAAATGGCCCATTTCATTCAAGGGCCAAATAATACGATTGTAAATGGGCCTGTAAAACCACTTTTGGGTATTTTTCAAACTAACCAAGTCCACCTAACTCATATGTAGACACCAGGAAATATACCGAAAAAAAACACATGCTATGGTACCTTTAACACATAACCTTAAATAAAATAAACACGTTTTTTAAGCAAACCCAGCATTGTGATCATATGGCACAACGATCAAGCATTGCAATATAAACAACTTCTCGTTACATAAACTGACCTGAGAGCATGGATGCAGTACACGGTCCTTGGCATATTCTTCTTGTCGTAGATATCTGTAGTCTCCGGGTGGAAGATCTGACGAAAAACCAAAGGCTGCTGTATTAAAATGGTTCCTTGTAAACTTGAACCAAAACCATTATGACAGAGTCGATTGATTTGGTACATAGAAGAGCAAAGCCAGATTTCAGCACTTTCTCTAGGTTGTCCATCTCAATACATATCTAGAAATTATTAAAATAAAGAATGTCATGCAGCAAGCATGCTACCATTATACCTTTCATTCCCAAGCTGTAGCCAATTCTGAACAAGTCATCCTCTCTAATGCAAGCCGTACACTTCATGCTGCCGCCTTGTTTGTTCTATGTCACGCCACAACCCTCGAGGGGGCAGAATGTTTTTGATGCAGCAAACCCACATACAAAGCGCAAATAAACGTATTGCAAGTGCATGAGTCATTTTAATAAAGGAGCCTTTAAAAATGGAAATTTGCTCTCTTTATTAACAGCCATTATTGGTTTAATACTAGCAGTTGCACAGACAGGGAAGGCAACAATTTACATGACACTCACGGTTACATTCCACAGCAAACATTACAACATTCACTATTAAGAAAAAAACAAATACACACTAATTTAAAATATCTAAGGCGTGGTGTGAGCTACATAATTAGTCTGCTAACCAACCCAGTGATATAACATTATGTCAGCCAATCATGGACAGCGGGTGGGATCAAAATGGAAAAAAAAAAAAAATTCAGCCAAGGGACCCTGCAGAGGCGGAGCGCCGAAACGGCGATCACTGCAGGGATTATAGCTTAGACAACATTGTATTGCCAAAATGACAAACTCCCTCGATTTTGTCTGTAGTATACAGTCAGCTTAACCCCCAGACTGACTCAGTGTTGAACAGTTATTTATACATACCTTAAATCCTAACTGCGAATCACAAGAACCACACACTACCTGACAATATGCAACTGCTCACCTTCTTCTTGATAAAGTCACTACTAGCACATTTCCACAACCATGTGCAAGCTGGGTTACGCTAAGATGTATAATTCTACAGTTCACAAGGAGCTATCCAAATTCCCTCAAGATGATTCTATGCATTTGCACATCCTAAAAACTGGTTCATTTCTCTTTTTTATTAATACTATAAATTATAACTCTGATAGTCGCGGACACAAATTTGCAGTACAGCATGTGTTCGTCCATGGAGGTACACAGTGTCCGCTAGTTACGCGTGGGGAGAAGTATGAACAGGCCTTAACTCATCCCTAATTGTAATGTTTGTCTGTACCTTACATGCGCATCAAGTTTGTATGTGTAACACCATCACCACCAAAAAATCCTCACAATACGTTTGATGAAGAAAAGTCATTCAGATTCCACATTAGCCAATCATGAGTAAGTTACCGTTGGCAGGCCGACTTCCGCCATGGCGCTACGCCAGTAGTTGATATTATCCGTGTGCCGGAACTGCAATCCAGTTACCTGCATAGTAATATTAGGATGAGAAAATATTATGTAAAGAACTGACATTAAACAGACACAGGCACACATACAAATGAAAACCCACAGGCCTTGGTGCAACTCTGAGGGCTTAATTCTGACGGAAATTGTTAGACTACAATACATATCAGACATTAGATGGGGGCAATATGATGGAGTATCAGAGGAACACTTTAAAAGGTAGCCACACGCTTGTATGCTGCTAACCTTGTATCTTTCCTGATCCAGGTCATAGATCTTCTTCAGTGGAACTACATTGGGGGCAAAACAATGGCCGAGTTTGGCCAACCACACGCCATTCCTAAGGCCTTCTTCTAGCTCAGTGGGGGCCGGCAGGTCCTCCTGGAGGCAGGCCTCCATCCACCTGCCAGGTAAAGAGGAACCAAGCAGTCAAAGGACACTTAAAGCTGAACAACAATGTGGACTTTGATGACAAAACAATGAGGCAAAGAACCTGCAGGTAGTGTTTGCTAGGCCCATAAGGCTGTGCGTTATATCATTTAAGCATCCTCGGAATGCACACAGGCATAATAATTCATTTGTCGGCACTGCTGTGTACCTGGACAACTGGAAGCAACACCACCAACTTATTCCACACACTGTTAGATAAGTTCTATTTGGCTATAGTTTATTTTGGGTTATTCCAAATATTTTATACAGAATGCAAAATTACTAGCAGAAATCTTATGATGTGAAATTGTGCAGCCCTACTCATAACATATTTCGAAAGAATCAGAGATATTAACATCGTTATCATCTCGAGCGTACCTCTTAGCTTCTTCTAGGCGGCACAGGTACTGATAGGCCACGTTCTGGATCCGCTGCTCGTCCATCTCATCCGCAGTCAGGCGCTCGTCTGTACGTGACAGTCACATGCTTAAGGGCACAGGTACAAACAGTACAGCACAGGTATAGACTGAGACAGTTTTTCCCCCTGTGATCAGCGATACTTACCAGAGCACAGATTGCAACGTTTCATAGCCATAGCACTGCTGACTACACTTCCGTGAGTCAAGTTTGACCCCACGCCCATTTGATTACATTATTTGCTCAGTGAAATCAATCTGCTTCTACGCAGAGTAAGCATAGGCCTATTTATCGAGGTAAAAAAGATTGCTAATAGTAAGTCTTCGTAAAGCTTCCATAAGAAAATCATAGAGACTGTAAGGATTCTATGAGCTTTAGCTGTCTGTCCTTGGCCATTATGAGTGGTGTGTTTTTGGGTTATTAATGGTTGTTCGTGTGCAAGTCTTTATGTTCAGTTAAGTAACGCGATTTTGTTGGTTCTGCAGAAAAAAAGATTGAGGATTAGTAATTAAAATGGTGCGAAGAAAAAACTAATTGTGATACCCCCTCTAACCTTCTCAATCTGTTTGTACATTTCTCCGGTATAAGAGAATTGCAGGGTTGCCAAATCTCACACAGAAGCTTTCTGAGACTCACGCTCACGCAATGAATCCTAAGGAAAATGTTTACATGCATGTAAATGAGCATGCAGACTTGTCTGGAACTGAGAATCTCACGCCAGCTAACTGACCAAAGTTGGCAACCCTGGGATTGTGCTTTCCAAATCAACCCTACCACATACACCCTTCGCTACAACAGATTTTGTAAATCATTTCTAGTTATCTCATGCCGCAAAACAGACGTATCTTGACAAATCTCTAAACTATGGAGACGGGTAAAAAAATGCAATAACCTGCACTTGTTGAGTGTTTTTTTTCTTTGTAAAGTCCATTTTGTTTTAGCTTGAACAAACGTGCCTTACCGCAACTCGAAAGAGAAGGGAAATCACATAAAAGTCTATAGTGTTTGAAACGGCATAGTAACGCAGAAAAACGGACAAAAACGGCATTAACGAAAACAAAATATACATGGAAACATTACGGGGGAATACGTCAAGCAAGGTAGCGTATTCGGATGCTGATCTGAAGCGAAGATGAAACAACTGAAGAAAATGAATATTTGCAAAAAGGCAGAAAACAGCAGTTTCGACAACTAATAAACCAATAATTAAACTAAACCAATACATAAATCCATTGACCCTTTTAAAATACATTAAAAGGCAATGGAATGCACAGACAAAATAACGGTATTAATAAAAACAGAAGTAAAATATCACCATGGCAATTTACGAGTAACATCGCAAAGCGTTGTCTCGAACATTTTATCCAATTTTTAAATACTTACAGGCAGAACGCGTCTGTCCTCCCGAATCTCCCATTTTATCTTCACCAACGTCAAGCAAACCTGGCACTGGTGCTTCCCGTTTTTCAAAATTTCAGAAATGACAGACTGCTGTTTACGTTATTATTTCCCTCTTGCGGTAAAGGCCAACGCGTACTGTGACGGATACAACCTTTTATTTATAAAGGAACCACTCGACTGTCCTATAGCGGCTTGCCGAAATCAAACCCACGTAAACCGCACTGTCAACCGCCGCGTAGCTACTAACCGTGAAGCAGGGTGAAGCTGTTTACTTTCCCTGAAGTTTGAATATCCCGCCGATTTCCAGTTGGCTGCCTGGCGGCCCCTGGTAGGACCACGTGGGGAGAATGTGCGCGTTGCATTGTGGTATTGGTATCATTGTGCGACAGTTAGATTGCGAAAATATCACGAATCGTAGTTATTACTATTATTATTACTTTTATTATTGTTATACATTTTACAAATATGTTGCGATTTATTCAAGATAAGCAGCCTTTCTTTACTTCTTTTTTCTTAAAATGAGTATTACGAATGAAATTGACAACTATTCCAATATAAGCGAAGCGAAATATATAAAATCAATAATAATGATCATTGTAATCTGAATGGAAGAATGGGTGGGTGTACCTGTGTGTGTTGGGGGGGGGGGTCTGTATTTATCACATTGTGGGGAATAAAACCTGTTACCTTGTTTTTACCTTGTGGGCACGTTTTCACGTCCCCACAATATAAGTTTCATGAAAATCTGTGAATGCAATCAAAAATAACATAGGGTTATCGTAGCATTAAGGTTTGTCCATAGATATCAATTGAAAGTCTCTTATAGGAATATAATATGAACTGTGTGTGTTTCTCTGTGTGTCTGTGTGTGTACGTGACGTACTGGCATGTGAAGACACGTGATGATAGACTTATTTTATCAGGGTAGAAAAAAATGGTTTGTTTCTGTCATGTTGTTATATACGAAGGCTGCAGATTTGTCACTCGTGATGCTCAGGTAATTCTTCACATTAAAGGGGCGTGTGTTTTCAGAGTACGGGAGAGGTGAATTAAGAGGGGGCATTTTAACTAGCGTCCCAGCTGCCTAGCAACGGAGCCGAGGTGAATTCCGTGTACATCTCCAACATGATTCCCATTAGGTAGACAGACTACTGAGCAGTAAGCTGAAGTTACCTTTTTAACATTAAGATTGTTAGTAACGTGACTTTGGAAATCAAGCCGTTATCGTGGTGAAGTGTTCATATACTGGGTGTTGTACGCCTGACATTAGCTAGCTGAGTCGAGCAGAGTGGAGAAACTGAGATGGCAGCATTTGAACTACAAGTGCAATAGACAATTCGGTAAGTAAATATTTCCCAATCTAAAACAACTTAGCATCCTGCTTTTGAATATTTGGATACCGATCTTTACAAGAGATAATAGGAAGTTAGCTGCATACCTGATCAAACTGCTAATACAAACTTATAGCTAGATATAACTTTCATGCTATATTGTTCCGAGACCGATGAAATGTTATTGTCTGTATTGCTTCTGGACAGTGTGTATGTTAATGCATTATAAAAATAACAAAGAAGCTCGTAAGGTGGTCCTACTGGAAGGAACTGCGTGACAACTGGACAGCATGCTTCAGCGGAGGTGATTAAAGATTAATAAAGGCAGACGGCACCAATACAGGGCAACAGATACCGTTTTGGTTTAGGTGACAAAACATCTGAAGGTCCCCAGAGGTTGCAGTGTTGTTCCATCACTAGGAAAAAATGCCGCATCTGAAAAGTTCAGTGTTTGACTTAAATACAGTTTGAGACAGGCAATGAAGATGCTTATTGTCCTCCTATATTTGTTTTATTTTTTTGTCTGTCTTACTTGGTTCTCTAGAGCTAAGCAGCTGAAATGTGCAGTTTTCACGTTAGACATATTAAAAGCATTTAAATAAATCTAAGCGTCAATTTCAAATTTAAATAAATAAGGATAATTTCCAAAATTCATTCAGACCCTTTTTTGTTTATTTTTTGTAATTTAACAATACAAAATTTTTGATAAATTTCCAAGACTATCCACAACAAGTCCAAACAAATTTTCCCAAAACTGTATCCCGTGGACTGAGTGAGTTTTGGAAGTTTTCTCTTTATTTTACAAGTATAATTACGGGCTTCGTCAGGGACGGAGTGGGACCGTCTTTAAGCCGTGGGGTGATGTGACACATCGTAGAATGGGGGGGGGGTTGTCCTCCATGGTGCCAACACAAAAAAGACAATTCTAAATAAGCTGAAAATTTATTCTAGTTTCAGAAAATGGCAGACAAAACACTGCATCAGACCTACCGTGACGGCACTGGTGGGTCCGGGTAGACACGGACCCACCCAGATAGAACTCAGGTCGCCCCTTTCACCATTTTCTGCGAGCGATACAGTACGAGAAAACGATTGTGCCTGACAGGTATGTGTGTGCCTGGTTAGATTATTCGGAGGAAAAGTTGGTTCTTGAGTGACAAATAGATTTTTCTTAGTAATGCCACAGGTCATTTAAAAACTGACAAAAAAGTATAGTTGAGTCTGTAGTGTGATTTTGTCGCCGTGTGAATCGTTACTGGGCTGGCCCACCATATGTTCCGCTTGCCTGCACATTCTAGGATTTCTGGCTCCTTTTAATGCTTCAGATGAGTGTTTCCTATTGGCAGGAAAATATGAATGGGGACTTTCAGCAGAAGTATCCATGTACAATTGCACATATTATAAATCAACTGAAAATTTACTCTACTTACTACAACAATAATTAGTAGTGGTATTATACCGTCTGAAAGCTTAAGAATATCAGACAAAGATTGTTCCTTATTAGCAAGTCACTAGTCTCTGCTGCTTTATTCATGATCTTATCGGTGTCCAAAGACATAAGAATATCTTTCTTTGTAGACACCACTATGAAAGAAGTGTTCTTGGATACCAATGTTCCTAAGTCTGTTTTTGGCAGCTGTTTATTGAGCCACATTAACAGTGTTATCGTGTGAATCGCGGCACATCAATGTCTGCTTTGCAATGAGGTGTCTGCATAGCGGTAATCTCACTATATTTTTATTTGTTCATTCAGGAACGGCTTGTTCATTATGCTAGAAACCCGGTGCATTTTAGGCTATACTGTAGGGCCACATGTGCTAGTTTGCTGGCTATTTCGATCTCACCCACTTCTATTAAAGTCATGACCCAAGGCTGTGATGTTAAGTTGACAGACTACAACGTTTTTCCTTCATCCTTCCTTTCGTAGCTCCACCATGCTTTTTCAGAGGGGGGCCCCAAGTTGAGTTTGGTTTCATGCAAAAAAAACTTTCATTGTAGGAGGGGCTGCCATCCCTCCTCTGAGATGGATACATGCATGCAATGCATGTACCACTTGGGAAGGGGCCGTCTTTTCATTGATTTACTACATGCACAGATATTTATCAGAATTTGAATTGGTATGCACTGCAGCTCGACCGGCCTGGAAACATCACCGGCCGACAGGGACATTTTCTAGTGCTCCCTATGGCCACTCCTCCCCTGACTTTCAGTACGTATGTTACTGCAGTTTCACTCTTGTCCTAAGTACGCTCGTCCTTCAGGTACCATGGCATCTGAAGCACTGTGCCGTCCCCATGACGACCTCGGGAGAAATGAAAGACAAGCACAAGCCGGAAGAGGACACGGGCCCAGAGTCCCAGCTGGTGCGGGACATTCAGGGGCTGACGGCATCTGGGCACGACTCCTTGGTTCAGAGAAAGTGTGTGAAAGCAATTGACTGCTTTAAGAAGGCGTTCAAAGCTTCGCTGGAGGTCAGTCTCCATCTGTTTGGTTCCTTTCCTGCTTCCTGCCTGTCACTCTCTCTATCTCTTTCTCTGTCTTTCTCTCTCTCCCTCTCTTCCTATCTGTCTCTCATTCTCTCTCTCTCCCTCTCTTTCTATCTGTCTCTCATTCTCTCTTCTCTCTCTCTCCCTCTCTCTTACTGTCTGGCTATCTGTCTGTATTTGTGTGTCTCTATCCCTGTCTGTTTGTCCCTCTCCCCCCTCTCTTTCTGTCTGTCTGTCTCTCTGTCTCTCCTCTCTTTCTCTCTTACTGTCTGTTTTACCCCTCTCTCTCCCTCTCTTTCTGTCTGACTCTGTCTCCCTCTTTCTCTCTCTCTCTTTCTCCCTCCCTCCCTCCTTTATGCAGTAGTACAGGGTCATGGGTAGACTGTCTAATGCATTTTCCACATGGAGCAGATTCCTAGTGCTGCTCTATAACTGATGAGTTGTGCAGTGCATGCAATCTGTACTTTTCTTTTATTGCATCATTTTACTCGAGGGCACTTCAGCCCGAAGAGTAGTAATTTATCATTTTAAAGATGGAGTGAGTTGTTGCTATATATATGAACCCTAATTAAGACAGTCTCTATTTACTCTCAATTTATCCACCCATCTTGCAAAAACTTTTGTAGTGGAGGAGGAGGAGGAGTCTCCTATTCCAGGAGGCACAGGAACAGACTGGTTGGGCTTCTCTCTCATCACAGGTCACACACAAATAATCAAAAGCTGTTGGCACATTAGAGACACCAGTTCTCCTAATGGAATTTTTAGCCTGGGGGAGGTAAGGCCCACAATATAAGGAGAATGTGCAAATTCCACACACAGACCTACGACCAGAGGTGGACATTTGGGGTCCAGAAAGTAAAAATCCAGTCCAAGATTTCGTTTCAGCCAACCAGTTGAGTATCTGTGACTGTGACTCTTTATACTGGACTGGTTGGTTGAAACACAATCTTATCCTGGATTTTTACTTTCTGGACCTGAAATGCCTATTTCTGCACAGGATCCAGGGATTTGTTTCTCCGTCGCTGGAGGTGTGAAGAGACAGCGCTACCCACTGTGTCACCCTATTCTCCTGAAGCCTACCTGACCTCTGCTGCCTGTCATCCTCAGCTGAAAGACGCCCGTGTACAGCGAGCTTGCGCCTTCAACCTGGGCGCGGCCTACGTGGAATCGGGCAAGCCCCAGAAGGGCCTGGAGTACCTGAGGCGCGCCCAGCCTGGGGAGGGGGGCGAGCGGATAGCAGACCTCCAGTTCAACCTGGGCGCCGCCCACGAGGGCTTGGAAGACCCAGGCAGGGCAGCCAAACACTATCTGAAGGCTGCTCAGCTTTACCGCTCCCAGGGAGACGGGGGTGGCGAAGCGGATGCCTGCATGAAGCTCGCCCATTGCTACCTGCTCGTCCAGGTCAGCCCCCCCCCCCCCCCCCAAATACTATGTGTAATATGCTATGATGACAGTGTAGCTTTTTGTAAACTGAAGTACTCATGTTTATCGATGAATCGGGTACGTGCGCTATATATAAATAAATTTGACCTTGACCCTCGACTTACGTCCAGGTAACTTTCCGTAGATGAGGATGTAAGTCAGTCTGGACGTATCTTGATCATTATAGGGGAGCAATCAGATATACCGTACAACATAAGCAAAGGTGGATAGTTCAGAACCAGGAAGTAAAAATCCAGTCCAAGATTTCGTTCCAACAATCCAGTTGAGTATACAGTGACTCTTTATACTCATCTGGTTGGTTGAAACAAAATTCTTGCTGCATGCCGCACGTGTGGTAAAATATGTTTGCTAACGTCCACTACATCTGCTTTGAATATCTCTCCATGAATTTTATTAAGGCTCTTATGGGTCCTTGGACAAAAGTACAATTGGATGTTACTCGATAGGGCGTAAGTCAATTGATGACAGTGTTGAGTAATGGCCAGTATAAGTATATGTATATATACACACGTGGACAAAATTGTTGGTACCCTTCAGTCAATGAAAGAAAAACTCACAATGGTCACAGAAGTAACTTTAATCTGACAAAAGTAATAATAAATAAAAATTCTATGAAATTTAACTAATAAAAGTCAGACATTGATTTTCAACCATGCTTCAACAGAATTAATAAAAAAAAAAACTCATGAAACAGGCCTGGACAAAAATGATGGTACCCCTAGAAAAGACTGAAAATAATGTGACCAAAGGGACATGTTAATCCAAGGTGTGTCCACTAATTAGCATCACTGGTGTCTACAATCTTGTAATCAGTCAGTGGACCTATATATAGGGCTCCAGGTAGTCACTGTGTTGTTTGGTGACATGGTGCGTACCACACTCAACATGGACCAGAGGAAGCGAAGGAAAGAGTTGTCTCAGGAGATTAGAAAGAAAATTATAGACAAGCATGTCAAAGGTAAAGGCTATAAGACCATCTCGAAGCAGCTTGATGTTCCTGTGACTACAGTTGCACATATTATTTAGAAATTTAAGATCCATGGGACTGTAGCCAACCTCCCTGGACGTGGCCGCAGGAGGAAAATTGATGACAAATCAAAGAGACGGATAATACGAATGGTAACAAAATAGCCCAGAAAAACTTCTAAAGAGATCCAAGGTGAACTTCAAGCTCAAGGAACATCAGTGTCAGATCGCACCATCCGTCGTTGTTTGAGCCAAAGTGGACTTCATGGGAGACGACCAAGGAGGACACCATTGTTGAAAACAAGTCATAAAAAAGCCAGACTGGAATTTGCCAAACTACATGTGGACAAGCCACAAAGATTCTGGGAGAATGTCCTATGGACAGATGAGACAAAAATTTAACTTTTTGCCAAGGCACATCAGCTCTATGTTCACAGACGGAAAAATGAAGCATATCAAGAAAAGAACACTGTCCCTTCTGTGAAACATGGAGGAGGCTCTGTTATGTTCTGGGGCTGCTTTGCTGCATCTGGCACAGGGTGTCTTGAATCTGTGCAGGGTACAATGAAATCTCAAGACTATCAAGGGATTCTAGAGAGAAATGTGCTGGCCAGTGTCAGAAAGCTTGGTCTCAGTCGCAGGTCATGGGTCTTGCAACAGGACAATGACCCAAAACACACAGCTAAAAACACCCAAGAATGGCTACGAGGAAAACATTGGACTATTCTAAAGTGGCCTTCTATGAGCCCTGACCTCAATCCTATTGAGCATCTTTGGAAAGAGCTGAAACATGCCGTCTGGAAAAGGCACCCTTCAAACCTGAGACAACTGGAGCAGTTTGCTCATGAGGAGTGGGCCAAAATACCTGCTGAGAAGTGCAGAAGTCTCATTGACAGTTACAGGAATCGTTTGATTGCAGTGATTGCCTCAAAAGGTTGTGCAACAAAATATTAAGTTAGGGGTACCATCATTTTTGTCCAGGCCTGTTTCATGAGTTTTTTTTTTTTTATTAATTCTGTTGAAGCATGGTTAAAAATCAATGTCTGACTTTTATTAGTTAAATTTCATAGAATTTTTATTTATTATTTACTTATTTACTTTTGTCAGATTAAAGTTATTTCTGTGACCATTGTGAGTTTTTCTTTCATTGACTGAAGGGTACCAACAATTTTGTCCACGTGTGTATATATAAGTTTCCCTTAACTCGGATTTTAGCAAAGAGGCCTACTTCCATATGCCAGTGTTCAACACGCTGCTCTAGGCTGGTTTCATCGAAATTGCTCACACTGCATTTCAAAGTCTCTGTTTCTTGTATCTTCTAGAAACAGCTAGGCAAGTTTATGCTAATGTATGCGCTTAGCGACTTACGAAATTTGTACATATGGAACTATGATTATATCAGGCTATGAACCCAGGGGCGCCCTTAAATGGTACCTCCAAAGGCTTGTTGAAGACATCATTCATATGCATTTCAACGCTGGAAATACATAGAGTTTAATTAAATCATAGCAACTGACTGGCAATGGTAGTCCCTAGGGCTGAGAGATACTGGAAAAAATTCACATATTAAATTTTTTTTACAATAAATATTACGATATTTCTATCCATCCATTTTCCAAACCACTTATCCTAATGGGTCACACTGGAGTCCGGAGCCTATCCTGGAAGCAATGGGCACGAGGCAGGGAACAACCCAGGACAGGAGGACCTAGCAAGGACTTAAAAACAGTACACGAAGAAAAAAAAATGTCATTAGAAGCAGCTGTGAGTCGTCAGCACACATGCTGTGGGGTAGCAGTCAGCGGTCCAAACGCAGCCCTGCGCCACTTACACCTTCTGCTGACTTACAAAACTTTAGCCTTTTTTTCGGAAGACATGTTTTTCATTTTTTTTCACATTTTTATAATGCTACCCTAGTGCGAATGATGGTATGGTGGCTCAGTGGATAACATTGCTGCCACCAGGGACTGCAGTTTCTTCCTGTAGCCCATTAGCGTGGCGAGGTAATTTGGCATCTCGAAATACCCAATAGCGTGTGACTTTTTGCGCCTGGTACCCATGATAAACCACTTGTCGACAAATTTAGCCATCAGAAAATGGAAGGATGGATTGTGGGGGGAGGGAATTTATAACATTATAAAAATTACGAAATTAAAATCTGGCAACCCCTGGCAGGTATCTGTATACATTTGGGGCTTGTGTACCTTCGTCTTACGTTGGGCCACCCTGTACTTCAGGACTGGACGCAGGCAGCTGAGAGCTACCAACGAGCTGGGGAAGGCTACCGACTTGCAGGCCGGCCAGACGCAGCGGCTCTGGCTCTGAGGGAAGCTGCCGACAGCATGCTCCGGTGTGACACCTTCACCACCGATGACATCACCAGGGTGCTCACCGATTCGCTGGAACTGAGTGCTGGTGTTGGAGAAGAGGAGACACTGGGTGATTAGGGTTTATGCATGCATTCCCTCACAATACCCTCTTTTTACAAGTCGCTAGAGTCCACAGTGTAAATAGTGTAAAAAGCTTTCTAAAGTTACTGTTCAGATGTATGTAAAAGCCGGCTGAAATCACCCACTATTTTAAATCATATTATTATATTATATTGTTATGAAATGTCATAACTGAATTTAAATATTGATTTTTTAAATTAAAATGAAAACTTGGTAAAAATAAAAAGGCAGCATAAAACATTTTAATCGTCACTGAATCAAGTCCCTCAAAATACCATTTGCATTATGCAGATTGTGTTTCATAAAATGGACAACAGTATTTCTCAACCCAGTCCTTGGGACCCCCTCACATTTTTGCTCCTTCTCTGCTCTTAGCCAATCAGGATCACTGAATACCTGGAACCGGTGTGCTGGGCAGCTGGGGAGGGAGCAGAGATGTGGACTGTCGATCTCAAGGACTGGACTGAGAAACACTCCCCTAGCACAGTGTTTCCCAACCCAATCCTCGGGGAACCCTGGACAGTCCACATTTCTGCTTCCTCTCAGCTAACATCAACATAAGCACACATGTGCGTGATATATTTTGACAGTTAATGTAGCATATGATTGTGGGAAAACAGCACAGAAACAATTCAGTAGCCGCCTTATATTTGCAATAGCACATTTACTTGGCTAGCAATTGTAAACAGCTGAAGATAGCTAGCCTTGTTTGCTGTCGCTGAGATGCGAGTCGTGAATGTCAGCGTGACAACTTGTTGATGTGGTGCAGAGTTATCGGTAGAAGATGGGAACAAGTGTATGTCATTACAGGCTGAAGTACTGGACGTGTTGAAAGGCTTGTGGGAGTGCTTGTGGGAGTCTTACACTATTTAAACAAATATGAAACAGGGATGTTTATTAATCATAGTCATTGCCTGACCAAGATGTCTAGTGAATGTCTGGTCTCTTTCTGACATAACGTTTGTTGACAGCATTTTCGGCCAATAGAAATAATCTTCTGGCATTCCTGCTCTATTGCATGCGTCACCTTTGGCTACTCTGCACATGATACTCTGTCCTGCAGAGACTCGTGTCTCAATGGGAATTTTGAGGGACAAGGGGAGGGGATTAAGAGATGCGATCTGTCGGACGAAGCTCACTCATTGGCCAGATTCCCCTGACTGCAAGTTTATTCCAAGTTTAACGACATGTTATTCACAGTCAATGTAGGCACGTTATTGGTTGACTGTATAATAAATTTATATTTTACATATTTTTTTATATTGGGAAGGCATGTCGCTACCTAAATTAATTGGCACAATGCCACTGCTTCCTGGGATAGGTGCCAGGTGTCACCTTGAATAAGCTGTTATGAAGAAGGGATGGGTATAGTCTTAGCAAAATAATGCACTGAAATGTTGTCATAAAACCCACAATAGCTACTTTACTGTTCCACTCATCTTGTAGCTCGTCATTAAAATATTTGTCAATTAAAATAAGGCTGTTGCAGGCGGGAAAATAATTTTAGCGATTGTGATATTCAAAAGAACAAATTAAGATCAAAACCAGGGAGGCTGATTTAAGCAGCTTGTAAACCCAGTAGAAGTGCTGTTGAAGCATTTAAGAACAAATGTTAAATTGCATCTGGCTAAGCTGAGCTGAGGCACGGCGGCGAGAGCTGTCCAATGACAAAACGGGATGGGACGATCACGTCTGCAGCCTGGGAGCGGGTCTTACCTCCGCGTCAGAACCCCAAGGTGCGATATAGCAATTTGCAAACTGGCAGGAATCTCAGAGGAGGCAAAAAAAACATGCCTCATAGATTGTCCTAAAAAAACAGCTTTTTTCAAGTGAACCTTACACAATATCACACCAACTGAAAAACTGAAAAACAAAATGTGGGTGGATTCTTTAGGACTGGCCTGTACTGAAAACCAAGAGGTGGAACCAATTAAGAATAAATTAACACATGAGATCATGGCAAGTGGGAGTCTGAAAATGCAAATCTGCATTGGGATAGAGTTTCTATTGCCATAAACAAATTTCCCAGATGTAAATGAGGTAATATACATAGGCGAGGGCACATGGAAACAGAGAAAAAGGACTCAAAGACTCAAAGTCCAATATGATTCAAAATAATGTCAATCATAAAACCATAGTCTTTATTAGAAGAATGTTTGGCTTCAGTTACAGGAGTGTGTATGCACATATACCTGCATGTCTTCATCTTTTTCGAGTGTTTTCACGACTTTAAAACTGAACAAAATCAGAACCGTACATCCTGTCATGCTGTCCTTACCATTGCCTATCGTGATGAATGCGTACATTGTACGTAAATGGCTTGTCCTGCATAAATTTAAGGAGTTACCGAGTTACAGGCTGGGATGCACAGAAAAGCAGTCTGAAAGTCTGAAAATGCTGGTTTCAGTAGGATTACCTTTGAAAAACCATAACTGAATGTCCAAAAAAACTACTACTTCAAGGTCATGCTGGACTAGCCTTGAGCACTTAAGCTGACTCCTCTGCTAGAATTAGATGTCTAAATGAGGAGAAAACATTGGATAAATGCTAAAACAATAAATAAAATATGAATGTTTGTTTGTCCTGTAACAAGAATCTGTCTCTGACCTTCCTGTTGTGCTGTAGGTAAGCTGTACAATGACATAGGCCTGAACTTCACTCAGCTGAAGCTGTTCCCAGAAGCAGCAGAGTGTTTTAACAGGGCGCTACCGCTGGCCCATGGAAGGCCTTGCAGGTTGGCTGCTGTCCTACAGAACCTTGGCGCCGTCCAAAACACACTGTGCCAGTACCAACAGGCTCTCGAGTACCACCAGGAAGCTGCAGCCCTACATGGTGAGCCTGGTCACATGATGGTCATGTGATGGTCATGTGATGGTCATGTGACAACAGCATGGGGCAGCATGGTCATGTCTTCTGTATGCATGCACACACGCTGGGCTGTTCTTTTCAGTGTTAATGAATTGCGTTTGGTCAGTGTCCCTGATTGGCTTTCAGCAGGTATTCCCTGGTGCTTATGTTATGTTTATGTCCGGAAATAAGCTTTTGAATGCAAAGGGAAAGCTGAAAATGCTGTGTGGCATTTTTTTTATGAAGCCATATAAGACAATCCTGGTGTGCACCGAACAATTGTTGTGCATTGCAGAACGATCATTGTGCATTGAAGGAGTGCGGCTGTAATTCACTTTGCCTTCTCTCTCCCCAATAGGGTCCCTGGGCAGCCGTAGTGCTCAGGGTCAGTGCTTCAGTAACCTGGCATTTGCCCTCAGACAGCTGGGGAACCTGGAGGAGGCGGCACAGAACTACCTTCATGCCCTGCAGGCCTTCAAAGACACGGGTACAGCTGGCAGGCGTCACAGTGCTCTTATTTAATCGTATAGCCTACTCTGTGTATTTTTGGCTACATGACATTCAGCTCCCCTCAAAAATACCTCCGCATGCTGTCTGGTTCTATCCCTCGTCTATCTCTCCCTGTATCTGCCGCTTTTCCCAATTCCCTCCATGTGCAGATGATCCCCAGGGTCAGTGGCAGGCCTGCGAGGGAATGGGGACAGTTTGGTTACACCTAGGAGACCCAGGGAGGGCCATACAGTACTACAAGCAGGCACTGGGGCTGCTGGCTAAATGTAAGGTGAGAGTCCAACCAGCAGCACCCAGTCCAGCCAGTCTCCTAATGAGCTGGGGATCTGCAAGCGCACAGGGCTCCGCTTCTCTCCAACCAGTTCGTTCTGCTGTGAATTGTCAACCAGTTATTTTGATACAGTACTTTGTATCCAGTAGGTGTCACTAGTCTGACTGTGAACAGCCCCAGTCATTCCTTCTCAGGCCAGGAACACGGCTGTAGATGAGCAGCACTGATTTATTATCCCTCTTGCCCGCTGTCGGAAACCCGTCCCCATCCAGGACTGTCCCAGCTCAGTGCAGGAGCGCCTTGTGGATAAGCTGGCTGCCGCCATCCAGGACAGGCTATCCCTGCAGAGCCAGATGACCTATGATAGGGGCCTCACCCCTACTCAGCCTCAGGTAGACGGCCTCTTTTGTATGTTTCTGCTCTATTTGGGATGCGGCACTTGAGTTAAACATCAATCAGACTAATGAGGTTTAATCTGAATTGATTTAATGCAAGTCCTACTAGACCAGGAGCCTCCAACTCCAGTCCCGGAGAGCTACCATCCAGTAGGTGTTTACCTGAGAACAGGTGTGGCTCATCAGAAGCCAGGTAGGGTAGAAAATCTACTGGCCAGTAGATCTCCAAGAGCAGAGCTGGAGGACTCTGTACTAGACAAATCACTGAATGTTATATGGGGTAATATGAGTTTACTTTGATGAGTTGGATTCCTACTGGCTTAGATGTTGACCGCCTCTCTCATTTTCTGTAGCGAGTTCACAGTGAGGAAAGGTCCATCCCACATCACGGCCCACAAGATATGATCCTCCACAAGCAGCCGTCACTGAGGTGAGGGCCAATGACGTCCACCTTCGGGTTTCGTAGGACCACACATTCAATCGCAGTCATTCCCAATGGCTATGAAAGTAAGCTTTCACTATTTCGCATGTCTGTGTAGGACCACAGGTGTGCCCTCTGCTAAGCAGTCTGAGCCCCATTGGTCACGAAGAGACCCCCAAATTCACAGGCCGGAACTCCAGACCAGGAAAATGATTCCCAATGGGTTTATGGTGAGGGACAGTTCCCTGGGTAAGCACCGAGCTCGGACAATCGCAGATTCACTATACTGCAGCACACATGTAGCTTCGACCAGAATCTTCTCAGAAAAGATGCCCTGGTTTGCTTCGTTTCTGTACCCAGGGGTGATACCCAATGGCACAGTCCCAGAGCGATGGCGGGAACAGCGGGTCCTGGGTGCCGCTCGGCAGGACTGGGATGGCAAAGCCCATCCCCTGGCGACAGATCCGCGGGTTAACGGGCCGCATCCAGAGCTGTCCAATGGTCACAGCGCACTGCATGAGGCCAACAGGCAAGAACGTATACACATTTATGCAAGAAAAACTCATATTCATACTAACACCATGTAGGATTTCCTGTAAACTGGAATGCAGTGGCTAGTAAATGGACCAGTGAAGTAAACTCACTGTTTGTTTTTACTGGGGAAGTTAGTCTTTTTTTATGAGTCCATGGTTTTATCTTTATTCATTCATTATTTGTATATCATTTACATTTTTTCCAGTATTGGAGTGATCAAGTTGTCTGTAGGTGTAGCTAGTTGTGTGCCCTGTGATGGGTTGGTGCCCCATCCTGGATTATTCCCCGCCTTCTGCCAGCAGCCTCCAGCATAGGCTCGGGACCCGCATGATCCTACATAAGAGAGGCAGTGTGGAAAATGGATGGATGGATGGATGGATGATGGATGGATGGATGGATGGATGGATGGATTTTAGGGGGGGCTGTTCATTCCAGTTTTTAGAGCCATTCCTGTTTATCTTTAGTTTTAGAATCGCCTGCATCTCTTAACTTGACATTGCCAGCGCCTGTTAATTTAACTACCCTGCAGATTCTCCTCCACCAAAACAAATGTTTCTCCTGTCTGGTCCCTCATTGCATAAGCACTGAGATGGCAATTAATCATGGTGAGGGAGTCCAGTGAACTGAGGAGACTCCGTCACTCAGCTTCTGCGTGCGTTACGGCAGAAGGAATGGGAACGGAATGGGTGGGGCGGGGGGGAATGGGGGGGCACAATGGCCACATGGCTTTGTTATTATTACATCTAGTCATTTAAGCCGGTCCTTTGTCCTTGATTTTGTAGATGGCTGTTTTCAAAATGACACCATGCCAAGAAATCACACCATGCACCTCCAGAGCCAGCAGCTCTAAGCGTACTCCCAGGCCTTTCCCCGTGGCGTTTGCACAGTTCTCCTTTATTATTTATTTCCTGACAATCCATAACGATTAAAGTAAGCGACTAGGTGACAGTGAGTGTGGCCCACAGGGTGAGATTAGTTGTGCACATGTGCGGCCAGCGATGAGATCCCGCCCAGGGCGTCTCCTGCCTCGCGCTTCACGCTACAGACCATAACCCTGCTCAGTCCTGCATCGCTTAACGTCAGGGATGCATTCTGAGAAGTGTGATTCTGTCATTGTGTGAGCATTATAGAGCATAATTACGCAAATATATATATGGTTCCGCCTACTACACACCTAGGCTGCGGTACTTTTTTAAAGTAAAGAGAGTACACTTTAAAATTATAATAAAAATAGTAAATACATAAACCAGTAAAAGTTGTTTATTATCATTATCAAATATTATGAACTGTACATAATTGTATGCAGTGCAGTAGATATGTTCATACAAGCAGCAAATATGTGAGCGATACATTAAACTGTAACACTACGACGGCACTAGGCAAAAAGAATTTTTCAGCTCCGTTATAATCTTATTCGACCGCCGTCATATATACACTCTGTCTTTGACCGAAAGGTTATAATGTGGTGCATGACCTTACTGGATAGGGGATCATGGAAGGTGGATGACCACCAAAAAGTATTTATTTTCGTTACTGACTTTAAAGCAGATTAAAGTTTCTGCCAACGTGTGCAGCTGGGCATTTTCGTGGGGCAGCACCTTGGCAATGCTGCGCCTACCCCACGGCCCCCGGCGCCTTCTGCCGCTGCCCGCTTCAGCCGCTGCCCTCTTCAGCAGACCGGCTTATACTCAGCACTGTAAACAATCCAACCTTTTGCTACAGTTCATTTTTAGGGGGGAATTCTTTATGTGTTTCTTTTTTGTTGCCTTGTTTCCATACCAGGAATCTAAACAACACCTATCTGAAGCCAGTATCCTGCTACCAAGGTCCAGAATTCCCAGAGCCTAAAGCCACCCAGCATGGTAAGTGCAGAAGGGATAGCAAAACGTGTCCCCCCGCTAATCAAGGTATGTAATCGCTCAGCGGAGGACAGATCTACTATAAAGAGCAATTTTTCATCATGCAGGAAATGCTAGAATTTGACAATAAACTCTCTTTCCACAGAATGGGATGTAATCATTAAACAATTTCATGCTGTAGGTATACAGACTTCATATGTGTATAAATATGCAGGGACATACCTAGCCCCCCCCCGCCCAGATTTACTTATTTTATCTATTCAAGGGCCTTAGTCAGGTGCTGGCCCCCCTGATTCTGCTAGTGAATCCATGCCTCTTTGTCCGGCGCCCCTGGAAATATACTACACACATATTTCAGAATATTTCTGTGGGAAAACTTTGAGTTCCGCAGTTTACGGCTGACTCTGCCCTTGATGTAAACTGTACTTTAGTTCTTTGCTCAAACCAATCTATCCGGTCAGGTTCATCCCTAGGGAAGCAGAACAAGGTCATGCATGTAAGAACTGAATGGAAATCATACCATTTTGCGGGTGATTGATTATGACTAGAGCTGGCCTTTTAGAGACTAGGAGTTTGAGCCGCTTAGCGGTTTAGCCCTGATGTCTGTCTGCATGTTTCATACCTTTCATTTCGCACTGATGGAGCAGTAATTGCTCAGCTGAGTTTTCTACTGGGAGAAAAAAGACTTCAGTTGAATCGTTCATATGAATTTTACATCTGTCATGTTTTCTGCTTCTGTAGAACTTCTAGGTGATTAGACTGTTTGTAACACACAAATGGTGATCGTTAACTTTACGTGTTATTGCAGTTTTTTTTGTCTCTTTGAACAGATGTTCAGGGTAAAGCTTTATTACTCAAGTATGTCTTGGTGCAAGCTTTCCTGATGAAACAGACTGTCATTTAAGCATTTTGATAGTAATGTTGTTTTCATTTGAAAAATACTTGAAATATGCTGCACATTTAAAATAGATATGGAAACTAAGGCAGATAATTATTTATCAAGCATTATACAAATAAGATGTGTGTTAAATCCACATATTTGCAACTCTGACACATAACTTTTCATCCCAGGTGGGCTCTTGTACAACCCTGTTGAGCGGAAAACAACAGAGATGAACAGGTGAGGACCTTGTCTTATGATTGAAAACTTCTGGTGCGGCAGTATACTAAGCATTCTGATTCACTAAATTATTCACACATATCTGTTTAGAGATATAATTATATGTCATGTTCCTAATAGCTAACTGGTGTCTGTTTAGCAATACCTCCTTGGGTCAGAGTTCTCACGTCACTAAAAGCTTCGAAGAGGAGGAAGCCATGCCCTTACACAGGAAGTGGAAGTCGCAAGTTTGTCTCGTCATGTGACTTTACCAAGACTGGACATTTTACGTCAGTGTGTGGACCGCGATGTGTCTACTACTGCTCCACTAATACTGAACTGGAGAAAGGTTAAAAGATTTATAATGTCTTAAAGGATAAAATGTAAAAATATGGCCTAAGAAATTTAGAAAATAACATTTATTCACACAATCATTGTAACAACATAGTAAAAGAGCACAATGAATGGTGTAATTAAGCGAATATTGTTTATTTATGTTATTCCACAGTATGTTCCAATTCAATATTGTATATTATTTTAATTATTGTAATAATTACTACCTAGGTTTACATTTTAATTTTGTGTGATTCCATATTAATATACATAATTTGTCAACAATTTGTTATAATGTTATTTTTTATCCCCAAATATAAAGCACGTAGGTGTCTGTATCGACACAGTCGCGGTCCAGTTAATTAAATCAAAAATGCAATTGCAAAGCTAAACTGGTACCCCTAACGGTTTATTGATACTGAAAGAGAAAAAATTCTTGATTGTCCCCATAAAATGACAACATTGTGGGTCTCTGTAATTCTATTTTGTTGCGCATCCGATGCGACCCCGAAGTAAAACTAGCGTATGTATTATAACGGCAGGACTGCAAATATTGCTGAAGTATTTCAGAAAGAATGCAGTGAAAAAGATCTATCGTTCTACCGTATTACATTTACGATGTTAATGAGAAACAAACGTGCCGCAGTATAGTTAGGAGCGCGTGTCTGGTACCGCAAAAAATGCGGTGAAAAATGTAAATCTGAGATTAGATTTCACCCTCCGCAGCCTCAAGGAAAGAGATGTTATTGGCTGCAGAAAGTGCTGGGGGGGGGGGGGGGGGGGGGGGGGGGGGAGGCGGGGGGAAGAAAGGGCGACTGCTGAGATGAGCCATTATATCGCGATCAGATTCATTGGTGATAGGTTCATCTGTTCGGGCCAGTGTACCTGCAGGCATGCCAATTTCTCATTGTTAAAAACAATTGGTCGTCTGTCATTTCCACACTATCGTGATCAGTCGTCCGTTTTTTGCGATTATTAATATTTCTTCCGTGAATCTTTTTGCATTTGGAATACTTTGTTGCTACCGGAGGAAAACAAACGACAGATTATTATATAAATATATTTAGTTGACATTCTGCTGTTGCACGTTTTTTTACGCAAACAATAGTAATAATAAAAGGA
This sequence comes from Brienomyrus brachyistius, assembly GCF_023856365.1. Classification (NCBI taxonomy): domain Eukaryota; kingdom Metazoa; phylum Chordata; class Actinopteri; order Osteoglossiformes; family Mormyridae; genus Brienomyrus; species Brienomyrus brachyistius. The sequence goes on from NC_064541.1 coordinate 16,064,667, forward strand.
TTCTAAAATAAAGCGAAGAACTATAATGTACAATCAGAATTAACTTGCAGCAAATGGACATGGTTTCAAAGCTTCAGCACTTGGGAGTTCGGACAGCAACCTTGAAGACAGCTGAGCCGGTTTTTTGTGCTTTCCTTTAAAATGCACTACTTTTCAAGTGACCAGTTTATGAAACTACTACGTATTCTCAGTATATGAGCCTTATCGAATGCATCTTGTGAAAACGGAGTTGGAAAATTACGTGAAATCTAAACTGACAAATAACTGCAGTGGGGGGACGCTGGGCATTCAGGGGAGGCGATAGTAAGTCAAGACTAAACGACATGCTCAGCCTTAGAATCCAGAGTTACTGTAGTACCCTGTGGAAATCTCAAGTGTCTGATGACAGAGGGAAGGAACAACTTCATGCGTTAGGGAAATAACCACAACCTACGCATCGTCAAGCAGCAAAATATTAATGTAAGGTAAGACAAATTATACATGTCTCATTTCCTTAAACGGGACTATTTTTTATACTGTGGCTTAAAAAGTAGATGTATTTTATAAAGTACAAAGTAAAATAAAACCCATACCCAAATTGCAAAGGATCGAAAGGTCTTGACGGCAGGTATAAAGCGAAACTACGAAAAACTTGTTTATTACGCACAGGCATTTACATTTTTGTGGTCAAAGATTTCTGAACGGCATTTTCCGAAACATAGAAGTTCTGATTTTTTTTGCGGCGGCTAATGGCGAGACCCATTAGCCCCAGTTTGACTCAGACCCGTGATACGTGCAGCTGTTTGCAACTGACGTCAAACGCGTCCGGAAAGCACGTTACTATCTCTGATCAGTTTTTGAATTGGATTATGCGGTTTGATACATGCCTATAGCATTCAGTAATATTGTTGCAAGATTGTTTTCTCGCTGAAGAGCCATCTATCACTTTACTGGCAAGCAGGAGTAACGGATGCATATAATAATAGTTTATATTTTCTTCCCTCCCAAGAGCAAACAGGGACTATGGCATAGCTGCAGAACATTAGCGTGATCTTGGCCAGTAGTGGATTTCCATGTCTCCCCTAACATTTAATATATTTAACCATTAATTAAACATCTTTAATATCTTTAATTATGAAATATTTTTTATCATTCCTGTTGTTATTGTTGTGCTGTTTATCAGACGTCACACAATAAACTGTATAATTTCTTGGATCATATTTGATCCAAAACAATGGAACAGCCCAACCAAAATAATAAAAAAAATATATATATATATACATTGTGTCCCAGTGGTGTATTGGAGCCACACAAAGTAAATTGAAAACAGAAAACGGCCACTGGGAGACTTTTTTCGAGACTGTGTCCTATGTCTTTATGCGATATGCACAATTACAGAAGCCCATGCTTTGCCTTGGCCATTCCTCTGCAATGTCTCATTATTTATTGATGGCTAAGTATTATGACATTGGTGGGGCACATGCACTGTAGCGGAATAAGGCAAATAGGCCTCTCTTGTCTCACCTCCCTCCACCCACTTTCTTACTCCTAATTGGATCCCGGTCAGATGACCGGGGAAGGGAGCTGCGATTAAATACACACAGATGAGCATGGAAGGCCTATTATTTCAGTGTCGTTTCTGCTGTACAGTATATCTCGCACGATTACCTGCTGTTAGGAAAAGACCTGCCAGCGTATATCCAGTGGTGACAGGATAGAATCATGCTTTGAAACCCAGGGTGGGTATAATGAACTGGCATTTCCTTTGTCACAATGGGCTCTAACAGAGTAAAGAGCATTTCTTTGCTCAACGGGTGTCAATGCCTTGGATAAGTTTTACTGAGAGTCCAAGGTGGCTCAGTCTGAAAAGTGTTCCGAAAGCTGAACATTTTGCGAATACGTACATATTACACCGATGTCAGTGTACTGGATGGCTTTCTGACCTTGGAAATGTTTTTGTCGCATCACAGAAGTTCTAGGCCACAAGGTGTCTCCAGCATCAATCATCCATCCATCCATCCATCCATCCGCTTTCTACCGACGATTTGTCCTAAGCAGGATCGTGGGAGTGTCAATCACGTTAAAAAGCAGGATGTCCCCAGTCCTTGAATACATTACGAAGGAGCTTCATTACGTATCTATCCTCATTTTTCGCCGGGCAAATTTGTAGGGAAACCACACAGTTTCCCGGCTATGAAGGAAACAGCCTCTTCCTCATTAGTAGCAGGATTCGGTGTCCAGGGTGAACATGAATCTTGGGCGTTATTGTGGTTTACTGAATGCAGCGATCATTTTGTTGAATGCATCGCCATACGTATAAAGCCAGCAGACTTCCTAGGCGAGCAGTTACTTTCTTCCTTATTCCCTGTCGAAATGACTCTGCCGCTCTGTGGGTGAACAGCCCACACACCGCGATGCATCAGGGACCATGCAGCTCGTCTCTAAGTGCCACTTATACCGCTGCTGTGGATGTACATAGAAATGCCTTTAATGTCAAGGCCACAAGCCTTTTTTATGATGGCAGTGTGTTGTAGGTACTGAAATCAGGCCTATTCATTGTGCAGGGAAAGAAACGTCAAACATTTACTGTAAAAGAAACTTTCCAGTCGATGTTGATCTAAGGAATGAAAGTAAGCATTCAGTAAATAATAATGAAGGAATATTAAAGAATAGAGATGGCTGCTTGGTGAAATTCTGTTGAGGAATTGCATTTTTATTTATATATCTATTTTTGCTCATATTATAAGGATGCCACCTCCCAAGAAAGCACCTCTTAGCATGCCCCCCGGGGCTGGGGTTTGGGGGAGACCCAGGACACGCTGGAGGGATTAGATCTCCCAGCTGGTGTAGAAACACTTAGGGTTACCTTGGAATGTGCCGTAGTTTGTGGCCATGAACAGAACGGTCTGACCTGACCTGCTCAGCATGCTGCTACTCACAGGGTGGGAAGATGAGATTGGATATTTACTAGCCACCAGGAATCTGCACTAGACCAGCAGTTATGGATGAAGGGTGTATGTATGGCTGTATTTGCTGTGGATTTGTGTAAACCCAATTTTGAACGCACTCTACAGGATGCAGAGGAACTTTTCCCACCTGATGCCAATGGAGCTGCATGCATCACCGAACTCCTCCAACAGTTCTAACCCCACTCCAGTGGGCAAATGGGAGGCGCCGACCTTCACACGGGCAGCCCTGTTCCGGGTGGGAGCCACGCTGGTGCTCTTTCTGTTTGCCGCCGTCAGTAACTTGGCCGTGCTGATCAGCGTGGTCCAGGGCCGCGGCCGGAGACTGGCAGCTCACCTGCGACCGCTCATCATGAGCCTGGCGGTGGCCGACTTGATGATGACTTTCATCGTCATGCCCCTGGATATGGTGTGGAACATCACGGTGCAGTGGTACGCCGGGGACGCCATGTGCAAGCTGCTCTGCTTCCTCAAGCTCTTCGCCATGCACTCGTCCGCCTTCATCCTGGTGGTCATCAGCCTGGACCGTCACCATGCCATCCTGCACCCGCTTGACTCTGTTGATGCTAAACGCAGGAACAAGAAAATGCTGATGCTGGCCTGGGCTCTCAGCCTGCTGCTGGCATCCCCACAGGTGAGTGAGAAGCTACACAAAATGAAGTCTCTGTCGTGGATGCGATGCTCCTTCCAACAGTGCTGGAAGAGCAAAATTGGTAGTTCTCAATGTTTTTGCCATATTTCTGGGGATAAGAGCAGACGTTATCGTTTTATGGATTCATGGAGTTTCTGATGCTCCTATCAAACTACTAGTACTGACTTTTAAATTGTAGGTTATATGGCTTGCTAGCTACAATCAAACTATAGTAATCAATTGGAATCAAGACAATTACTGTAACGTCATAAATGTGCCATATATTGCTGTCTCCAAATTAACCACTTTGTCAAAGAATTTCTGTGAGTCTCTTAGCAACCTGAAAGTGACAAATCTGGTGCATATTTAAGGTGCATTTATGACGCATTTCTGCTCCGTTGTTTTGTCTATTTAACGCTGCCGGCAAGCTGCCATCATCGCAAATAGCCGAGAATGTCCCCCGTGAAAAACAACAGCATTCGCCATGCAACGTGATGAATGCATCGCATATTTCATTCCGGTTTCGTGTTCCTAGCAGAGGCATGGTGGCGCCATTGGGAATGCTACACACACATACGCATTTCTTTGGGTCTTTTAGACGCAGTTTTTTTTGTAGAGTAGCTCTCTAAACAGGAACTGTTTAAGGAGCCAAAATTGGCCAAAGCTGTGGAGGGGAGCGTGGCTGAAGTCCAGAAGGTGCCTTTGACGGACACGCTGATTCTATCTTGAAAAGGCCACAGTTACCTTTCTTTGCGGCATTACAGAAATACACTGGATTGGTCCCATTCCCAATTACCTGCCTGTTACACTCTGACAGTGGCTGAGATCTCCTATCTATGCTAGTCCTGGAAGCCCTGACAGGGTGTATGGGAGTCGTAAAGGGCCTCACACAGCCGGTGTCGCAAATGCAGACACATATTGTTTCCAGACACTGCAAGCCATCTCCCTTCCATAACAGGTGCATCTTCAGAAAGTCGTGGGTCCTACGTTTAAGACCATGAGACTGTGTAACTCTGGGCAATGATGTGGCCAGAAAAAAAAAGCTTCCAGACTGAAGTAATGTTCTTACTCATCAAAGTCTATAGCTTAGACTAACATAATTATTCAGGTATGGGATGGTCTGGATAGCAGAGGAAATTAGGCAACGCTTCAAACAGATGATTAATGATTCAGAGGAAGCAAATCTGTCTCCAGGTCAGTGGTATTGTGGGAACATCTGTGTACCGAGTGACTCTCTGGGAATAATGCTTAAGGAAAGTCCACTGTTATTCGGCACCCAGCTTTGAAGGATTCATAAAGCAGCAAATCACGTTGCGTTATATGATTACCATGGTAACCAGACTAAGGAGTGGATAAGGGGTAAGGTATAATGACATCACTGTTCCTGCATTTGAGTCTCAGGTGTGGTCCACATTCAGATAGAAACACAATTTAACTGAGACCATGAGATCAAACCCCCCTCCCCCCACTCCCCGCCCCCGTTCGACAAACCCACCCCCACTCGGTGAAATCTACCAAGGGGCACCCCCCCCCCTCCCCCATTCTGCGAAATCTATCAAGAGGGACCCTGGCCAGATAATTTTATTGGGGGTGGTGGACCTTGGCTTTGTGTCGCTGATGGAATTGGGCCCACAGGAAAAAATAATTGAGTAGCCCAGGAATGGATTGCCCAATGTCAATGAACTGGCAGTTTTATAGCTGCTTAAGGCTGGTATCAAAAGAGCACATCATGACTTGAAATTCTGTTAAGATTTGTACTCAATATTAATGCTCAGTAGTGGTGAAGGTTAGAATTTGGGGGTGGGCAAATTTAGGTGACAAATTCATTCATTCAGTAGGAACATCCCTGTGTATGGCAGTACCCACGTAACGTATTTAAACTTTAGTAAACTAAATATAGCATTTCTGTATTTTTTTTCCCCATGAAAAGCTCTTTATCTTCAGGGCAATCAAGGCTGAGGGTGTAGACTTCACTCAGTGCATCACCCATGGTAGCTTCCGGCAACGCTGGCACGAGACCGTCTACAACATGTTTCATTTCGTCACGCTCTACGTCATCCCCCTGCTGGTCATGACCTGCTGCTACATCCGAATCCTGGTTGAGATCAACAGACAGATCCACAAGCGCAAAGGTGCACATTCTACCAATCACCTACACCTACACTGCTGCTTACTTGCTTGATTGCCTGCATATGCTCTATATTCACTGCCTTTGCACAAGATGTAAATGCACATTTTTAGTAAGTAGTAGACACAAGGAACTGAGATTTCACAAGTTGCCAGCACAAGCAGGTGTCTTCGATAATCATCTGCTAATTGTTGCAATGATGTTGACTTGCTAACCACTGAAAAGTATATGTTGATTTTTATGGTTGAAGACTAGTATCGTATTTGCATGGTGTATATTTGACGCATAAGTGCTTATACCTTCTAAGAACTAATATTCAACGTATTCAACTCTCTCCAGATAGAGATTTGCATTTAAGATGTAGTGGAACAGATATGATCCCCAAAGCACGCATGAAGACCCTGAAGATGACCATCATCATTGTTTTATCTTTTGTGGTGTGCTGGACGCCCTACTATCTTCTGGGAATTTGGTACTGGTTCCAGCCGCAGATGCTGCAAGTGACGCCTGAGTATGTCCACCACATCCTCTTTGTGTTTGGCAACCTCAACACATGCTGTGATCCCGTCATCTACGGATTCTATACCCCGTCCTTCCGTGCTGACCTTGCTGGCTGCTGGTGTTGCCGTTCCCGCGACTCCTCCCCCAGGTCCTTGGACCGCCTTTCTGGTCGGCCAAGGCACTACAGTGTTGGGCCGGACTCTGATGCCCCCAGTGGGGACCAGCAGAGAGGCACAGAAGGATAGAGACCCAGATATTATCTCAGCATCCCTACTAAAACCATGACATAGGCTTCTATGTGGAGCCCTACAGTATTTTCCAAACTCCCCACTTGCAGTTTAGTAACCAAAAAAAAAACCAAACTCTTTATCAGGGGTGATTCTAGGATTTTTAAGCTGAGGAGCATAAGAGGAATCATAATTCATACAGAGGGACCAACATTATTATTAGCCAATCATATGTTTTGCATCAGTGATTGACAGGGGAGGGGGTACTCTGGGGGGCAATCAGCATTCAAATAGAGCTAGTGCCCTTGTGGCCCTACCCTTGTATAGAGCTAGGGCGCTTGCATTGCATTGTGGGATTGATCTGCCATGCTGGTTGGGTACCTCTTGTTGTCCAGGTAGTGGTGCATTGGTTATGTCTGTAGCTCTATTCGGATTTATTCGCTAAAAATGTGAAACTATGCGACATTGTAGTGTAGTCAGTTGCAAAAGCCGATCATACGACATGTTATTATATAACATAAACTGATATGTCGAATAAATAATATCCAAGTTGTAAGAGGGCTGCAATATTCTGAGGCAAATACATTACTTTGCATACTTCAGCTTTCTAAAAAATATAAAAAATGCATGACTGACCACTACTTAAATACTTCTAAAATATCCTATCTATCTACATACAGTGGAAACCATTTATAGTGATCACGTCTGTCTGGGTGAAATTGATCACTATATGTGGATGATCGTCATAACCGATTTTTTTCTTCTTCTTTATGCCTTTAAAATATCAGTAGCATCACCTACCATAGATAGCCCTTGGAGTCTATTTTATTGATATAAACAAATCATCAGTGTCACGATCAGAACATGGTAACGCATGCAGTGTCGATCCAAAATTCATTTATAACTGCCCCAGACCTTACCCCCGCCTGGGCAGCTCGTAGGGGTGGAGGTGGTTTATGACAGATATATTTTCCTCATACTGACTCCTCGCTTTGTTGGTAAGCTTTCCTCTGTATGGCCATTCTGTGAGCGCGTTCTGCCAGCGTACTTTCTATGAATATTAATTATCACTAACAAAAAAAGAAAAGAAATGACAACTACGGGATTACTGGTACATGGGTCGCTGTGTGGAAATAATTGAAAAAGTGTCCCACCTGAATGGCAGATGTACTCGTGATGACGTCACGTGCCTAATCCTATATTATATATCGTTGTTCTTAATGTTCTCTGAATTCTCTGAAATGACGACTTCTTGTTTCTTGTGTGATTCTGTCACTGGTCTGGCCCTTACTTTTTGAAATATACTACAGATAAATCAATCATTTTTTTAAATGTTCATTTCTAACAGTTGTCTGTGAAAAGATCCCCGTAAAAATAAATTCTTGTGAAATTACACTTTGGTGAAAGTATACCAGCATGGAACTTGGCATATATAAAAGATGTTCAGTATTGAGTATTTCAGTAACCCAAGTGTGTTGATCTGATTAGAAAAATCCAAAAACTCAAGTGTGTCAAATATCAAGTAAGCATTTGCTTATTTTAGCAATAAAATGCATGCTGTGTGTATATAAACTGTACAGTTCCTTATGTGAATGTACTGTTTTCAGAAAATAAGCTGCAGGTCTCAGATTCATTGACATAGTCATACTGTAGACTCACAATGGATTTTTTTCAGCACAATGAAGTAAGATGTCTAGTTTGTCAACAAATAGCTGTGTGATCTTATCTAAATGCAAGAAGACAGCCTACATTGTTGTCTTGATTTGATTATCAGTGTGTGGTGTTTCTGGTACGGGCTGAAAACCCCATGCATCCTTTCCTGGAGGACAGGTTGGCCTTCTGACTGTACTGAATGGTAAAATTCCGTACAGTGTCTGCTGCAAGTTCACTGTATTCAGTGTGATGTTTGTGGCTCGCGTTCTTATGTTATGAATTGCACTATAATTACACTGAGACCAACTTCTTTGTTTTCCTGTGGAGATGCGTGTAAGAGCATGGCGTGAAGAAGGAAAGTTCTGGATGAGTGTAATTAATTTAGTTCATTTGGTCTCAACAAAATCTCCTGAGGGCATCGATGAGATGCCACTTAGTACTTTCCTCTGTCACACTGCCCTCATTGACTTTCAGCCACTTCCTTTGACTAAGCAGCACGTCTAATGCTCTCAGTTACACCGTCTGTTACTTTTATTGACCGCTTGATTGATTCAATGTGAACAGTAAACGCTAATTTGAAAAACAGTAGTTCCGGCACCATCTTTAACGTACCGTGTTATAACACTGCATCACATATCACTTCTTTTATGTTTTTCTAACACATTGTTATATTTCGTCATAAGAGGAATGTGATGTAGTAGGTACCCAGTGAGATTTGCTTGTCTGTAAAAACATTGCAAGTGTAAATGGTAATGGGAGGTACTACGTGCTTTCCATCAGAGGAACAATCCTTACAAAGGGAAGATTAGGGAGGTAAGCGATGGAATTGTTTGTGTGAATAGCTAAGAATCCTGTCGACACTGAACGCAATGAGAAAAGTCGTTCTGAAATGCTCATGTGAGTATTGATAAGGGGCTAGAAGGGAAATGGGATCTTTTTGGGGTAACGCTGTCCACTTCAGGAGAAACACAGTTGGTGGGAATGGAACAAACAGCGAACACTTATTTTAAAAGAGAACCACCTATTTGGCCCAGCAGGGAAAACCAAATGGAGTGGGTAGGGAACATCTTTGCTAATGTTTCTTAGTGAATTTTTGGCCAAAGAAAAGAGCAAGCTATACAAAGTATATATGTGTTTTGTTTCTTATGTGAAGTTGCTTGTACTCTGTGACTATTGCCTTCAGTTAAAGTAACTGGGAGAATGTTATTCTTGGTAAATATCCCAGGTGCCGTAGCAATTCACAGCTACTATATCTGACATAGATTATATGGTCATATAGTTTTTGGCATGAAAAAAAAAACAGTAATTTATGGAATTATATTTCTTTAAAGTTTATCTTTATATATTCTAATATATATTGGTTGTGTTTTGATTTAGAAGAAAAGTTGTTCAATAAAAGAGCCTTTTATCAATAATTTGCTAAAATGACTTTTTTTTTTAACTCAAATGTACAAATGTATTGGCATGATTAACTCAAGCTACCACTTAAGGGTCTCACACACCAGTCCTGGTGCATGTAGGCATGTATATGACGGCCTATCGATGTCATGTGTGTCATTTTCTCTATTGTGGCATTTTCATATTTATATTACATAATACAGTTACAATCCTCCGGAACTGTACTGTGTGTCATGGGCAAATAATAACAAAAATAACAAGAAGAATATACACAAATATAAAAATAAAGTATAAATATACCACAGGATTTTTTTCGAGTTCTCTTTTGAGAACGTTGACTTCTCAGGCTTTATGCGTGTTTCATAGATTTGGTCTTCATCTCAAAACATGCTTAAGTTCTGAGGGAGGCCCGTATATTTTGTCTATGTCTGATACAGTCTGCCATCAATTGAACTGTTTTTAAGTAATGTTTATAATAAACATGGACAGATTTTGCTTGGGGGAGATTTACTTATACGTAATTGTTCTGAGGGCAGTATGAAAAATGAGTGGTTCAGAGAGATGACCAATCAGATTCTAGGGCAGGTGAGTCCAAGCAGCTAGAAGAAGCAGGACCAAGATACCTGACTGGTTGGTCCCACCTCCTCTAGTTGCTTGGTCCTGCCTCCTCTACAATCTGATTGGATATTTCTCTGAACCAATCATTTTTCCCTATTGTATTAGACCCAGGAGAAAGGGAGACATTCAAGTGGCAAGAAGAAGTAAAGGCCTTTATTTCATGATAGAACGAGAGGCCACTGGCTTGTTGGCATTACTCTAAGGATTATCACACCTCTATATTGCGAGAACAAATTTTGATTCCTAAAAATGGAATGAAAATGGAATGGAAAAGGTGGGAAACTGCAGCTCTGTTCACCGGTGTTTTACTTACATTTGACCGTTTGGGTAAAAGCGGCACATTGGACAGCTGTTTAAGACGCACTACCTTTATTTAATTGCACATCTATTAATTGATTTTTATTAATTTATTTCTTCAGTATTCCTTTTCAGGATATACTGATTTTTTTTTGTACTCTTCATTTTTTTATTTGCACTGTCTGAACTGTGTGTGCTGTACTTGCACTTTGAGCTCAGTCTGCACTATAGGTTTCTTTGTGTGCATTTTATGCACATTGCTGCTGCATGTACAGGAATTTCCCCCCTGGGCTCAGCGAACTTCTTTTCTTATCTCATCGTATCCTAAAATACGACATGTATTAACATAGTGGAAATCTTCAAGATGCTTAATGATTAAAATGGAAGGTCGCGTCACCTTTTATGTACCTTATGTGATATTTTGCACATACTCAGCTTGCACTGACCAGCAGATTCGAACTCCAGCAGAGATGTTTGCTTGCAGTCTGCTGACTTATCGTCCCTGCTGGGGATTTGAGGACTTGACCCGTGGCCGAACAATACAGCACCTAACAGTTAAAACGGGTCACACATTTACAGCTACGGCCCTCTAACTGCGGAATATTGATCAGAGTTACGACGGATAGGTTTTCTGATTTCTCTTTTCAAAACCAGAGGACACGCTGAATGAATCCGCTCTCATCGATCGCTGCAGAAGGACAGCCATGACGGTTTATGAAGATCGCGGCGAATGGGCTCATTATTCTAAAACAATCTCAAACCGCCTCCGGTCTGTTTGCGAAATAACACACCAGGATGCTCAGACACATCAGTCGTGCTTTAATTAAACTAAACGTTGACTTTCTTCAAGACCAGAGCTGTTTAAGTCATGATGTCTGGAGATGTTAACTGTAGCTGTTCTGTGGACTAAAGCAAAAAGAACAGTCTGCAACCTTCACTATATTTTCAAAGCATTACTGTAAGCATTCGAAGACAGTACAACACAAGACTGAAGATCGCTGGCTCCCTTCCCTTGTGCCCCCCTACTCTACCTCTATCCCAAAGAAAAGTCCTTAAGATGAGTTTAAATCAGCTTTGCTTAAACATGCGGTCTATACATTCACACATATGTTCATTGTGATTCTTATGTCATTATTAAAGGAAACGTACCATATTATCACTTTCTACCCCTCTTTTAGAAGCCCTGTCATTTTGTGTCATTTTTAAACTTTACTCCCTTTGTTGTTTGAATCAGTTCTCTCGAAACAGCCACCAGAAAACAACAAAAGAAGATAAATTGAGTGAATCCAATGAGAACTATGATATTAGACCGAGTAAGGAGCAGGTGAAGGAGCAGGTAAGGAGACATTTTCAAATATTGTTAAAAAGACATATTATCTGATGGCACACCTCAGCCTTCATATTATTTGATCTAGAAGAAGTAGGACTACAATCTTATCCCCCTTTCTGCTGTCTCTTCAGACACTTGCTACTCTCTGTAATCTCCGTTCTGCGGAAAGACAAATATTACCGCAGAGTCTTCCAATTGCGGGCAAGGTTTGGTGCTGCGAATCTCCCATTAGAGTCCCGTGTCACTGTAATGTAATCGGGGAGGCGCCATTGCAGGCGTTACAGGCAGCCATGCGTGACCAGTAGCTCGCGTCCGGTCACCAGTCACCAGTCACATGCCTCCCATACTGAGGAAAAGAGGCATATATTTGCTATACGCCCAATATTGCATGCAACACAAAACAAAACGTTTGCTATGAATGCCATGTCTATAAGGGTCTATGAAGACATTCATTACACGTTATAATGCATGTGTATATCACTTCACTATTAGCTCAGTGTCAGTTTTGTAAACAGAAAGAACCGGGACAATGAAATAAAAACTATATTCTCCTTATTATTGATCTGTGACACAATTAAGAGGAAACCTTTGGTGAATATGTCAGTATGTTTCTTTTCGGCAAGGTTTTCTGCATAATTTAGATGTAATTACTCAAAGGTTTTAATAAATTTCAATAAGGGCAAAAATTGTTCTCTCAAACATAACTACCGATCAAGATCTATGTGTGTAGATAATTCAGTCGCCCTGGTTCTTTGTTTTAAAGATAAATAAATAGGTGGCTGATTCCCGGGATGTCTGTGTCCTTTGACGGGTTTCTGGGTGAATGATTCCAGTCCTTGGGTGTGACGTTACTCTGTCTTGCTTTATTGAACTCCTGCAAAGTCGGCATTTATCTACAGTAAGGTCACCTGAAGTAAAACGGGGGCGTCCCTCATATTCCACTGCAAGTCAATAATTTGATGGGTGGCACATGAAAGACAATGCAGCCTAAATACCTTTAAACCAATGAATCTTAAATATCGCCTCACTGATGTTTGGAAAAAGGACATTCTGAGTCTTGGTTGTAAAACAAACCAGAGGTGGCAATTTCAGGTCCAGAAAGTAAAAATCCAGACCATGATTTACTTCCAACCAACCAGTTGAGTATCTGTGACTGGGACTCTTTATGCTCAACGCCATTGTGACAGGTTTATGTTACATTGTGGACACACACACACACACACACACACACACACACACACACACACACATACACACACACACACACACACACACACACACACACACACACACACATGCATACACACTAATGGCAGTTTACATTTCTCTTAAACCTCATGCCATGAAAGCAAACTGGAGTATCCCCTGAGCTGCCAGGGATGAATTTAAAATAATACTGATTCACTAAATTTCTCAGTAATTTATATGTCCTAAAAGGTTTTCTCCAAAATTTTAAATAAAAAATTTAAGAAAAATATAAAAGCAGTTTACCAATGTCCTCAGAGCTACACTTGTACAACTACACAGTGGGAAACGTTACATGAAATCTTACCTGTAAGCATCCGATAAAGAAAAATAAATGTGGCTCAATTAAATGAGAGTAATTAGACACACCTTACTAAGCTGAATAACTTCCAGGAAATTACCAAATTAACCATGCAGATGTGATATAATGAGATGCGCTCACTGTCATTTCAAATTTTAATTTTTTTAGACTGCTATTGAACAAATGGCATTTTCTCTGAGCAGATGGTTAACCGGATAGCAATATATTACAGTATTGTTAAAGCTACACTTGAATGAGAAATATATAAGCCTGCAGCTGTTTGATACTCAAGTGACTAAGGCTTTTGTTGATTATGCAATGGACTCCCACGTTTCTATGATAAAACAAAGTGTGACCTTGAATTTCATGAATTCACTACAATGACATCTGGTCTGATGCTTCAACAGGAAGTCTATGACAGAATGCAGCACGCATCCCAATGCGCATCAAAATGCGTTCTGTTAGTACACACAGCAAACGGAGCTTCGTGTTTTTGCTTCTCTTAGCGACCTTCTCTCAGTCAGCTGAGTCCATTAATATGAGCCATACAGCCACATCAGCAGGCAGCAACTCAGTATGAAAGACTGAGGCCTGAGCCAATAACGATTCGGCAAACGTATAATACTGATATAAGAAAATCAAAAGAATAGAGCCAGCAGATTAAATGTTAAATATTTACCATTGGATAGAGCGCTCTCATCTGAAATTTAATTCCCACGATTATCTCAGAAAAACAAACATTATTATATGTGTTAAGTTCTTCAGCTAACCTGGAGTCCCCTGACTGTCCAAAAGCCGGAAATAAGTATGCAAGACATGGATATTTCGGGTGCATCCCTGACTGCAAAGAGCTCACCTCAAGGCATGATTGAACTTTCCCACGGCAGCCATTTGCATCAGAACAGGAAATAAAATGACAAGGCAAAGATGCCCATTCTTCTCTTGCAGCATCCGTTCTGCTGCCTGTCCCTTCTGTTCTCAAGACCTGGTCTTCAAGTCCTTTACTTCACGGTCCCTGACCACAACAGGGACCATAGACACAAATGGAGAGTGAAGAACTGGTTTTCCAAGATGGACAGAAATGGTACTGCAGGTGCAGAAGAAGAAAGAGCGATTGAGATCATTCCAGCAGACAGTTTATAAGTGGTGTTTGGGCTGGGCTGGTTTCAGAACGGTTTGGCGTATTAATGAATGCGATTGAATATTTGGTTCAGTGCTTTATTTCTACATGCACAGGCAGCCGGTACGTCATGACAATGGTGACAAGCAGGACCTTCAGTATTTTACAGGGAGCATCGTATCACTGCAGAAGTCAAGACAAAGCGTATATAATGCAATCCAAATGTTACCATGGGATACTGTATCCCACCAATATAACGTAGATGGGAGTGCTGGAAAGTGTTTTTACAGAAGAGGTCACCTGAAAAGCTTTACCCTGGGCAAAAAAGTCAAAAAATGCAGAAAAAAGTGTCCTAATTAAAAAGTAACAGTAGCTGATAGTGGTCAGTGAGTGTGGTTACCTTTGACTTATATTATACGAAAAATGAGTTCAATGCACTTTCGTTAGTTAGTTAATAATATGGTCATCATACATTAGGAACACATAATGTCCAAGACACGAAATGTCAAATTACAGATTTTTATAAGAAAGGCACAGTCACATTTATTGCCAACCTTGCATTTTCGAACACCTCCATAATCAGACCATTAATAATTCTATAATTTTCTCTTCATGCTCAATATGAAATCTAAATACTCCCAATTAAACAGAGGAAACCCCAAGCACAATTATAAATCCACAAAACAAGGTTAAAAAGGTTTTTTTGTTTTTCCATTCTGAAGGCTGGCTTTGAGGTATGGATGTGGTCAACACAAGACTGTGACACAAAGATATGTTAAGATGAAGTCATTCCGAAACAGAGAAAAAAACACAAACAAATAGGCTTTTCTGCAAAAGCCAGATGCAGATGAGGATTAAAAATGGCTCCTGCAGTTTGCCCTGTGAAAATACCGAGCTTTCGGACAATGACTTGCATCTGAACGTGCACCGAATAGGCAACCTTTACAGTGTAGCAAAGCTCATTAAAATCTAAATCACTCTGCTAATTCCCTACAGTCTTGTTAGCTTAAGTTAAACAAACAAACAACTTGATTCGGTAAGAAACCTATTCACGTCATGAGTAACTCGGCAAGGTCATACATGTCATGGTTTTCATAGTTTAAGTTTTTCTTCACAGTCCCAAGTTGCATTACTTCCTCGATGAAGGCAAACATCCTCCCTCGCCGTGCATCAGAAAAACATTTCTTAGTGTTACTAAGCACCTATAAAGCAGACATTAAAATGTATCCTTTTCTAATGTCTAATTAGATCTTCACACTGCTGGTCAGGATGTTATAAATTAAGATGGAAACCCTGATTGAATATTAATAATCAGATTTCCGCATCCATTACCGGAGAGAATTTGCACAATACAGTTTTTCTACTTCTTCCCTGGACAGCAAACTGTACTAAAAAACGTGTCTTATGGCTCAGTTCCGTAGCCATTGGAGCTTCATAATGCTGATAGAATCATTGACAGACACCTATTCTAGGAACTAAATTGTCTAAACAAATAAAGGCACCTAAATGCTTCAGGGGGGCGGATGAATGGCTATTCTTGCACTCGGATGCAAGGTCTGCTCTCAGTTGTATCTATGTGTGTGTATGTCTAAAAAAGAGAGAGGAAGGAATATGACAAGATGCTTTCCAATGTACCTGTACTCATATTTGTACAAATGGAAAATAAAACATATTTTCATTTCCATTTTCAAATCACATGTGACCCAAGCCTGACTTGGTCATACTCGTTCTACACTGTACTGATGTACTGGCAATTTTAATACTCCATTACTCCATGCACAGGTTGCTTCTCTCTGGACGATTTCATGTGACCCTTGATCAAGAACCACACTTATTAAAATAGTTATGATGAAGAAACTGGTCCACTGGAAACTGGAAAGTGATTAGTTGACACACAACAACAAAATGGGTCCTCTGCACTTAATCCATGCCATATAGCGGAGTGTAGCGCTTTTGTTGGTCAGGGATTCAATCCAGCGAACTGCAAGTGCATTTCCCGAACCATTCAGCCACCACTGCTATCCCAGTTACATTACATACTTCATTGAGGTTGTCATCCTGTTTACATGGTGGTTTGTGAAACGCTATTTATAGATCCTCATTCATTCAGAATGAGGCAGAACCCCCCCACAGAATTTTGGTTACTAAGCACCAAACATCTGAAATATTCTGCAGAGATGATCCTGTCCCTGCACTCAGTTGACACAATTCGGTATTTGCAGTTACCAGTGCAATCGAAGACCTTGACTATATATAAAGAGACTGGGTGATGATGAAATACACAGCTAATGCACAGTGCACAGATCACCTTGGCTGACTTTCAGGGCATCGTTAGTGCGGCATGTCTGCTCACCCTTCATCTGGATAAATGAGAAAGGAGATTTCTCACAGTCCTAATTATATAGCAAATCGGGAACTTAAAAAGCAGAGCCCAGTAAAGTGGAAGGCAGAAGTGAGTTCAATGATATTTAAGAATAATCTGCCTGATTTGCTTTTCTCCCATGTGCTGATACCACAATAAAATACAAATTAGTTGTTTTTGCTCATTTTTCAGTTTTTCTTTTTTCTTCTTTTTTTTTATTAACGCACACAAACACCGATAAGGAATCTTCTTCCGGTATCAGAGGAGACTTTATTGTTTAACCAGCACTGTATATTATTACAGATGGAGAGATTTTCCACTGTGTGAAACCTGGCCAGATTGGATTGGCACCTCTGCACTCTGTCTCACGCACACTCTCACACATGTCCCCAGCTCCCATTTTCTCGGCCCGTTCCGCCTGAATCCCTAGTGGACAGACGACAGAGACAATGGATCCCGATTTTTGTTACTCGCCGGTTGGGAACGATCCTGGGGAAACGAGCCGTCACACGGGAGACGGAAGCCCAGATGAGAGCGGCGTCTAGGAGAGGATCCACGTGACTCGCGGTCTCGGAGGAAGCGTGACTCACCCTCCCTGCCGCAGCCATCAACTCTGCAGTGATCCGGGGTGTGAAACCGGGAGAGATGGCTGCTTCTAATCCTATAGATTCATGGCTTCTTTTATCTTTGTTAACCTGGTTGATATTGTGTAATGTGTCTGCAGCATACATCAGGGCTGGACTGGCATTAAAACTCTGCCGTGGCTTTCTGCTCAGACAGGCCCACCACACATACATACCCATAATAAATTTTGCTGAGTGGGGGGGCTATCTCACAATAAAAACAAAGCCCCCAGGGAAAGAGCCCAGTATGCCAGCTAGCCAGTCCATGGTCGAATCTATATGCAGCATATAGTTTCTGCTTTGATCTTTTATCATTCTTTCAGCCTGATGAACATTCATTGTAAATCAGACTTTGACTCACCAAGTAAATCGCATTTATCGTCGGGAGATACTAGTTGTTACTCTTCACAAGTCATTGTTGTATTTAATATTTTTATGAAAGCGATTGACTGGGAAGAAGAATTTCAGGAAACACATTAAAATGATCCCGATTTCTTATTTTTTTTTAACATAAAAATGCTCCACATCTTTTCGTCATTCTCCATTAATATGAATAACAAACAGAGAAAAGAAAGAGCCTCATAAGCTTTAGTTTGCTTTGGGTAACGCTGACAGCTCACAGTTGTTGCTTCTCCTGAATTGCGATCCTCTCGATGAGTGTGAGCAGCAGACCTCTGTGGATTTCATTCGCAGCCACAGCAGAGTCTCCCGCTCAGTGCAAATAAACGGAAAGGAGAAACACATTAATCAATCGTTTTTATCTTGTACATGACGTTTATATGCAATAAAACGTAATGATAACTTTTAATATGTTTCACGGAAATAATTCAATGCGCAAAGCATTTATGTTAATCCATACTATGGGCCCTGAATTCATTAATTAGCTATCGCGTCAGTAGTTTTCGTGTCTAGTTTTCATGCGTAAACTTGCGATACCCAAAGGAAAGGACTGCATATCCAACAGCTTTTAACAACAATGGTTAATCGCTGCTGTTGAAGTCAATGGAAGGGGAAAGTATGAGCCAATAAAATCAGTATGGAAGTAGTGGACACACCTGGTGGGTAAATAGTGGGTAAATACGGTCAAAGCACTTCTTACAAACTGGAATAAAAACAAATGTACATCAGCTGCGTACAAAGTACAAATTTTGAAACAACTGCTTGGCAATAAGAGTACTTGTGGTTCATCACTTTACACCCATGAATGGCATCGATTTATTTATTTGCTGATGTTTAAAGTTGGTGTGAGATGAGAAGGTTGGGCTAACCATGTTTGTATACCGGCTCTTGGGTTAGCCGGTAGTTAACAATTGCAAAACTGCAGGTGTGGTTAATCACGTCTCTCCTGGAAAAGAGAAGATGGGAGAAAGGAAAGAGGATTTTGAAAAAGACCGGAGAATAGATGGTGCTGCAGGCAGAAGGAAGGGCGGAATGCGGAATATGTAACAAAAAAAAATCAAGCCGTTATTTCCATGGGGAACCACAGACAGAGATGCATGTTCCTTTAAATCCACGCGCCCCCACCATTTTACTGCATAATGTATTCATTCTCACTTGTCATAGCCTGGCACAATGCCATCCTCACACGTGGCACCGTCAGTTCAAAGAATGTGCATGCATGCTCACACACACACACGCACTTTCTAAATGAAAATCACAATAGCCTCGGCGCGACTGCAGCTGTGCTTATAACTTCAGTTCAACCTTCCATGCCATGATTATCCTCCATAAACTATAAAGTGGAAATTTTTAAAAACGTCTTGTATCTTCTGCTTCAAAGATCTCTCTCACTCATTTATGAAAATGATTTTTTTTTTTAATTACCGTTGATCGCTAATCGGGGAGTGGATGTACTCCACCTTCCCTCCACATGAGACACTGGACGGTGCCAGTAGACTCGTCGCTCACGTGACCGCAGACTAGCTCTCTCGCTCCGTGTCAAAGGCAATCTGCCGACAGTTGTTCAGCAATTGCTTCACTGGCACTTGTAAAAAGACCCTTTCTGTCGATTTTCCTTCCATCCCCTGCCATAAAAAAACCCTGACAAATCATTCACACACCATATAAAATGCTTTCCCTTACAAGTTACTGGCTGTTGGCTGATAAAATAAACCCCAAGTCTGAGAACCTTATTTAAGGAACAGAACATTTTTAAATGTCCATTTACTTTAATGGAATATTTGAAATATCAACATATAAAACATCTTTAATTAATAACTAAAAACAAAAAAATCCTGTATGGCTGCCTGCTGTACTGAGCAGATTGCCACATGACCATGGGTGTAAATTATGGGGGATTGGGGAAGGGAAGTTACTCAAAACCAGCCAATACAACCTGCTGGACCCCTTTAAATGGGTGGAACCCCCCCCCCCCCAATTGCCAGCCCAAAGTTATGTCCTTGAACATGATCCTACATGAGAAGCTTTATATTCACACTGAAATGTTCTAAAAGACTATGTTGGCTACAAAATGTAAAAAGGTACAGGTGTAGTAAAAGGAGAGTAATGTGTGAGTAAGACAGTGTGGCGTCTAGCAGCTCTTATAAATCCGGAGGGGATCTTTCAGATCATAACAGCACACTTCGCTGGTCGTGTTAACACCTTCCAAGCAATCGATGCTTATCTGTTACCTCCTCTCCCGCCTCTGTGACCCGCTGGCTTTTCCAAAGACAGAGGTACGCTGGTGAAAGCCGACCCCCCCCCCTCCCCTCCCCCGTCAACTGCCAGCTATATTTATAGTGCTTATGAATAAAAGATGGGAATTCTTATGCCTAGACCATGTCACCTGCAGACGGGCAGGGATGGGTCATGAAGAAGGGGGGGTCCCTATGGAGAAACCCATCACCGACACACATGCGAATCTCCCCCCCCCTTCCCATTATGCATTCCCTAAGCCATCATAATGCTTCATGATGTTTGGTGCTACTTACTGGTATCTTTGCTGACAGGGACAGTGCCCAAAACAGCCTAGTAGACCTCGTCGAATAGATCAGTTCCTTCAGCCATTTTTATGACGGAATGTAGCACATCGTCATTTAAGGCGACTATGTATATAAAGAAGTACCAGCTCTGACTTGCATGCTAAGGAGGCAGTGAAGTGACATTTAAAGGTCGATACAAAAGCTTCCTGATTTGAGAGTTTATTGAGGCTGTGGAAAAACAAGACAGAAAACGCAATACTGAGACTACGCTCCCTCTCACTGCATGCCAGGAGATAGCTTAGAAAACCTGCCATGATATTCGCTGTGCGCCATCTGGAATGCTAATGACAGCTGTGTAGCATGGCTATACAGACCACGTGGGAGCGTTAAAAGACAGACCGCGTGGGGACGTCAAAAGACAGACCGCGTGGGAGCGTCAAAAGACAGACCGTGTGGGGACGTCAAAAGACAGACCGTGTGGGAGCGTCAAAAGACAGACCGTGTGGGAGCGTCAAAAGACAGACCGTGTGGGGACGTCAAAAGACAGACCGCGTGGGAGCGTCAAAAGACAGACCGCGTGGGGACGTCAAAAGACAGACCGCGTGGGGACGTCAAAAGACAGACCGCGTGGGAGCGTCAAAAGACAGACCGCGTGGGAGCGTCAAAAGACAGACCGCGTGGGGACGTCAAAAGACAGACCGCGTGGGAGCGTCAAAAGACAGACCGCGTGGGAGCGTCAAAAGACAGACCGCGTGGGAGCGTCAAAAGACAGACCGCGTGGGGACGTCAAAAGACAGACCGCGTGGGAGCGTCAAAAGACAGACCGTGTGGGAGCGTCAAAAGACAGACCGTGTGGGGACGTCAAAAGACAGACCGCGTGGGAGCGTCAAAAGACAGACCGTGTGGGAGCGTTAAAAGACAGACCGCGTGGAAACATCACAATACAGACCGCGTGGGGACGTCATGTGGGGGGGGCAGATATTATTCCTTATTTTTTTTCATAATCTTCTTGTATGATCAGTGTGGACTTATGCCTGACCAATGCAATGAGTGCAAAGCCACAGTCCAAAGACATGAGATTAGGGGAGCTGCCATCTCTAAACAGTGACATTGTGTACATGTGTGGGTGGCTGGACTGGCATCCTGTCCAGGGTGTGTGTGCCCCTGCCTTGTGCCTACTGCTGCCTGGCAAAGGCTCCAGGAATGCCAGTTCACCTACCCTCATGACTGTGGACTGTGACAGGAAAGTGGAAATTAATAACAACAATTATGAACAATATTGCAGAAGTAGCTGCCCTGTAATTGGCTGGAGTGACACACACCTGAGTGAATTCAACAGCACCAAACCAGCAGGGAAGGTGCCTGGTATTTACTTGTGATCTTAAAGCAAATGAAATGCTAATTTATGAGGAGTATTAAGGGGAATCCCGCAGCACTTGATGCATTTTGCAGAGCATATTCTGTACCTGCAATCCAAAGGCACGTGGCCGTCCATGTTGGGCATGCATGTCCTGCAATGGACTGGCATCGCACTCAGGGTGTTCCCTGCCTAGGGCACCATGCTTCCTCGAATAGGCCCCAGACCCCATGTGACCCTGTCCTGGATTAGAGGTTGGAAGATGGTCGGATGATAACCCCAAATTGTAATAAATCCAGCTGCTTCACAGAGTTATCTTAACTTAGAAAACACCTGCCTTGCAATACGTCGCAGCACTGGTGGAAAGATAATTCACATGCTTATGTTCTGTCGCTGCGCCTTTGTGTCACCTCTCTCCGGAATCGGTAATACGATTCAGCACGGAGCTCACGGCATCCGCCAAGCGCCTGATCTTCATGTATGAAGTCGGTTCTTAATTGTCCCTTCTGTCAGCCTAGAACCGCATCTGCAACTAGAAACACGCACCTCCTCTGCAGGAGAAACGTCTGCCTGCAGCTTCACCCCAGCCCATCCACTTAGCGATATTTCTGGCGAAACTTTGACATCTTACACGTCTTCCACATACTCACCCTGTGGCGGCTTGCAAAATGATTTCATTTTCAACATATTGTGATGAGCAAATTACAGTACATTGCATACAGTATCTGAATAACAAACGTTCACTTTCAGCCTTTCTCAATCGGTTGCTGCTGTTTTATTTCAGTAATGAGCCATAATGGTGACATTTCCTTCACGAAACTGCCGATTTATGCCCATTGTGAAAAAGATAACTGAAAAACATTTGGCTTGCATATAACAGAATACTTGCTCGCAAAAAAAAAAAATATCAATTTTCACGGTTAAAATTGCAGTATGGGTCAGTTTGCCAGAATTTGAAATGTCAAATGAACACACGAGAAAGGTCATTTTCTAAATAATGCTCTTTGCTTTATTTGGTTTTTCAGGCTCAATGGGATTTGAACAAGAAGGAAAGAGAGAGAATGTATACAGTCAGGCTGCTTCCAGCCAAACCGCACTCATGGTCGTCATAAGCAGAGACGCGCAGGCCAGACACAAATCACTGTTTGACTTTCCCTCTACGCACCAGCAGCCCAGTTCCAAAAAGCGAAGAGGGTATTTTTAATATAGCCTCTGAAGGATCTCTATGTTTGCCCTCCAGTATATTACGAAAACAACCAAGCAGGCGAATCCAGCAACAGAGAGGTGAAAAGCACAAAAGGCTGAAGTAACTGCCAGTGGTTATTTTCTCTCTAGCCCCCACACCCCACTGCGACGCTCCCCTCTGGCCATTTGTATGACAGAAGGGTCCCGTGGAAGGCCGATTGGTCAGGGCACTAAGTGTGGAACTCCCTCCGTATCATTTCATCAGCTGGACATGTGGGAGTGGCTTAGCCAGAGCCCAACAGTTTTGAGGCTGTTGTGTCCAATAATATTTGCGTGGAGAGTTCCGGTCCAGAAAGTACAAATCCAGACCAAGATTTTGTTTCAACCAAACAGCTGAGTTCTCTGTTAATGTGACTCTTTATACTCAATGGGTTGGTTGAAACAAAACCTTGGCCTGGATTTGTACTTTCTGGACCGGAACTTTCCACCTCTGTTCCAATAAAAATAATGTCAGAAATAATTGGTTATAGTTGGATTTACTTTGTATTACTTTAAGGGCAAATCCAGTTCTAGCTTTTAATTCTATACATTAATCTTTTTTTTTTTTTTTTTTGAGAAAAACATTACGTCAGGGCCACCAATAACGAATTATGGTCAACGTTCAAGCAAATTCTGTTATGATGAAAACCAGTATACAGTAGGAGTGCTGCAGGGCCAGGAGAGTTCAAGAACGTGTATTAAACTTTGTTTTTAGTCAGATATTGGTCTCTGGTTATGACGACCTCATATCCTGCGAGCCATCCCTCCAGTCTTGTCTCTTTGGGCTGGAGGTAACAGCCTTAAAACAGTTTAAAGCTTTAAGAGTTTCACTTTCGTTTGAACGCATTAAAGAAACCAGAAAGTATAAGAAACAAAAACATTAAAGCGTGAATTTTCTCATTGGCAGGAGCATCCATAATCTACATTCTACTGTTTTCTAACCAGTGGGCGTGGTGGGTAAGAATGTAGGGTTTAGGGTCCAACAACATAATGTAAAAATACCGGCTTATTCACTTACACGCAGCCAACAATTAGATGACAACAGATGACAGGGAAACCCAATCAGTGCTTCCGCCCTGATCACCAAGGCTTCCAAAGCACTACCGAGTGACACAGCAGTACAAAATCAACATGAGCACTACATTACATCTCCGCAGTGTACATTTATGGCTCAGGCTTTCCTTTATGGCTTGTACGTATAATGCAAGTTTGCAGCATTAGATTTTTCTGAAGCATTACATTGTTGTAGGTGCCTCCACACAGTGCTTTCCTGTCAAGTGAGTCTAGGTCAGAGTTGTCATGAGTCACCTGACCTGCAAGTGTCCAATCATAAAACATGTCACCCATAAACCCATAAATTCATCACCTGTTGTACTCTGTGCCCTAGTGCTTACCCTATACCATACCCACTGTATAATTCCTTATTTTTTTCTGACATTCCTAAGAATCATTTATACACAATCCTTTCATTGCTACAGAGTTTTTAAAAAAAATGGGGAAATAAGGTAAACGAACGGGGAAAGGGAAAATCGGAAATAAAAAAAACAATAATTATAACATTAATAACAATAATAATAACATTTGTAGAAATGAACTTAATCACACATTTTGGCAAATTTTCCCCATATTCAGCAGGAAAAAAACTGTTCAGAAAAAAAAAAACAAAAGAATGTATCGCGTCAGTTCCGTAGCAAGAACAGCCAAAAGACACAGGATAAAATATCTCCCACACCACAACACATACATGAATTTTCTTTTGGTATAAAATTAGTCTCAGCTCTGCATGTAGTATAAAATGTAAATGGAAGCAGAGGCACCTGGACAATGAACAGCAGAGCCCTTACAAACCTTGAAGCCTGGCAGCTACTCTATCGGTGGCTGTTTTCCTGCCTCACCACAGGAAAAACTCTTGTGCCTTTCTCTGTATATATCTGTAGCACAATACAACTGGCACAATACTCAGTTTGGGGTAGAATGAGGAAATACAGCACACACTGTTTTCATAGGTCAGCTGCCAGGAAGTGGCGCAATGCTCCATCACACGCGTATAAAAAAATCACACCTGTACACACACGCATGTTCCTGTGCTTTGGTTGTGAGTAAGAGTCACTCAAGGGAAAGACTACTAATGTTAAAATATACAAGAAGTATTTGGTCATATTTACTAACTTTTAAAAGAGAGTTATTTGGCAACTTTCAAATCTACAGTTACAAAGACAAAGTCAGTTTTGTGTTTATGCGTGAAAATATGAAAATACTTTTTGCTGTCGTTAAAAAATTTAAAACACATATTTCAAGGAAAAAATGTTCACCTGTTCCAGATCATAAGGCGTAAAATTAAACAGACATATGCAAATAAGCCTGTCTAACCCTTATTACTATGCGAATCCTGGTGTTTTTACCTTTGGTTTACGGAGAGATCTTGCTTATCCAAAATCCTCTTAAAACAAGGAGTAAGGGAACTATCATTATTTTTGAGTGTTAAAAATGTAAGGAATGAAAACCATTTCAATTTGATGTCTTTGGATATTTTTCGGGTTTGGATTTTATCTCTGTAAAGTTAAGGAAAATCCTACAGTAAGACCTTACTGTTGCTTCTGGGGAATTAGGGAAACATACACATGAACCAAACTAAGTCTATCAGCCAGGAAATCCGCCATACAGTGTTTTATCTCCCCGTAACGACCACATGCTCTTGTGACACCCAAGAAGTAGAATATTAAGGGCAAATAAGAAGCGGATTTAGAGTTCGGCTGAGATGAGCTTCGAAATGTAGTCCTTTCAAGGACATATGAAGCTGTTATTGACACTTCTGGAAATTTCAGAAAGAGATTAAAATCTTAAGAAAGAGGTTAACATCTTGCCAACTACACCAGGATGGAGGAGTGTATGTATGTTTTGAAAGGGAGTACGAACTTTCCATTAAAAGCACTTTTTTTTTTTGCACCAAAAAAACTTCTTTGAGAATAGTAAAGAAAAACATGTAGGCACTGTTACTTTTGCAGAAGCACGCAGGCTCCCCCCGATTCGAAGATGACACGTCCTTGTTTTGTTACCTACTGAAATAAGTGCCACTGGCATTTTCTATGTCTAAATCGGGGGATTCTCATGAGTCACCATGCCTGGAGCAGTAGGTCTCTGCAAGGCCTTTCGCAGGCTATGACAGCAGACAAGGCAGCTTCAGTGGTGGCCATATGACCTTCGACGGCATCCTGATGGCCACTGTCTCCATCACCCACCTGTGAAGTATCTGTCTACAGGGGGCTGAGGTTGGACAGAGGTCACTCCATTTGTTCAGGTTAGGTTCTCACAGGGTGCTGGACAGTCTCCTCCTAGTGGCCAACAGTGTGTATGGCACATCTCCAAACTGGAGGTCACTGGAGGCCAAAGCTGGAGATGCCTTTCCAGGTTCAATCCTGGAAGCTGTGCAGCGAAATCAACCTCCCAGATCAAACTGTGGCTCTAAAAGGCTGGAGGGGTGTGGCTAAGGCACACGGGAGGTGGAGCACAGGGGACGAGCTTGCCATCGCTTAGTCACAGCTTTGTTGCTGGCAGCTGCCATCTTGGGGGCTTCCTGAACGGAGGTGGCCGTAGCTGGCTTGGGTCACCGGCCATCGTGCGTGGGGTGGAGAGGGGCGGGGGGGGACACATAGATGGGGTGTTTCAGCTGAGGTAGGGATCTCCTGGAAACAAGCAGCTGGCCGGCGGCCATCTTAACGGCTCAGACGTTTTCGTCAGGCTGAGGTAGCTATCTTTGGAGGTATGGAATTTAAGGGGTGGGCAAAG
The DNA here is from genome assembly GCF_023856365.1 of Brienomyrus brachyistius. Taxonomy (NCBI): domain Eukaryota; kingdom Metazoa; phylum Chordata; class Actinopteri; order Osteoglossiformes; family Mormyridae; genus Brienomyrus; species Brienomyrus brachyistius. Next base: position 16,091,334 of record NC_064541.1, read on the forward strand.
GGGCGGGGGAAAGGGGCGGGCCAGCCGCTTCTACAGCGACCCCATTCGCCTGTACACCAATCAGTCAGACTGTATGGTACTGCTCTTTATAAATTATGAAAGCCTATACAACACATGACAAGACATGAAGAATTCATCAGAAAGATTTGTAATGTCATATTATTCTGTCAGACAGGGATCCTGTTCAGGACGTACCCTGGTCTTGTGCCCAGTGCTGTCTGGGATAGACTCAAGGCCTCAAGAGCCCTGGACAAGATAAGCGGCTAGAAGATGCATAAATGGCTGGAGGATGCATAAACAGATGCAGCCATTCATCTATCGCATTCATAACAAACGGGATCCTGCCTTTAAAATGTTGACAGCACAGCAGTAGTGGTACTAATGTTACCAAAAAGAGCCTTTTAAGTGCACATTTTGGTTTTAGTAGATACTTTGGTAATAATTATAGTGTATGTACTACATGGCATGGTAGCAGAAGAAAATGCAGCCTAACCTAAACCCTAACCCTTCGAAAATGGTGAAAATGGGGTAAATAAATGTGATATTAAAGGCCAGTGTCGGCAATTCCACATAAACTGCTCATCAAGAATGTAGATCCTTTGAATTTAAATTAATGAATCAAAAATACAAATGCTATCTTGCTTTGGTATAGTTAGAATGCGAATGATAGCCACTTTACAGAGAATGAGAGTAAGGGGGGCAGCGAGGTTACAGGTAAAGGGTTTCTCAGTGGTGTCTGACTGATTGTGCACAGGCAAAGTAAGGGGCTGAGATGAAGGTCGCCCCCTGCTGGAGGTGGAGCATGAGGTGGGGGGGAGGGGTGTTAGCCAGTGCCCGTGCCAGATTGGCTTGATGGGTGCTGCTCGATGAGAACCTGGCATTGGGCTGGATGGGACTGGCACTGCCCATCTCCACCCTGCACAAGAGAAACAAAGGGTGTGTATTTAGGGAACGACAGGGTATCGACACCTGGCAGTGTATCAGCGGCCACTAGAGGGGGTTAAACGAGCAAGGAGTTTCTGTCTATAACTGCTATTCACACAGCATTAACTATTAACTGACTTTGCTAAAATAAGGTTTTCATGATACACTGTAATTACGGATGAAGGTGGGGCTCACCTGAGGCACTAACTCTATGGCTTCCGGAGCCCGGGCGACCACCTCCTTCGGATCTCCTTCTCTCTCTCCCTGGTGGCCTCCTTCGCCTGCCTGAGGCACAGACCAGCTGTCCTGGGTTCCCTTCCTACAAAACAGACTGGAGGGTGGGGGGGGAAGGAATGCTGAGTCAGCCCTGTGGCTACAGCCGGCTTTACTCATGTCTGAATGGGCTATGCTCCAAGGCCTGTGTGCTATCAGGATTGCATTTTATTATGAATATTCAGCATCCCATCCAGGGTGCACCTCAGCCTTGGGTCCCCTGCTGCCTAGGACTGGCTACAGACCACCCCAGTGACTCTCACCTGGAAGGATATTATCCGTAAGTACAGGAGGTCCTGTACGTACCATGTTGGGGAAGTTACTCACAAAAATAATCCGTGGAAAGTTAAGTTCAATCAGGTACGTGCGCTATATATAAATAAATTTGACCTTGACCCTCGACTTACGTCCAGGTAACTTTCCGTAGATGAGGATGTAAGTCAGTCTGGACGTATCTTGATCATTATTGGGGAGCAATCAGATATACCGTACAACATAAGCAAAGGTTATGACAGTTCTGATAGTTCAGAACCAGTAAGTAAAAATCCAGTCCAAGATTTTGTTATAATATATTATATATTTATATAGATTTTGTCTATAATGAATTACTTTTGTGAAAACTTCCTCAACATATAATGTTTTCACAGCTCCAGATCAGAATGGCACTGGGAGTTACTTCACTGTTGCTTTACACCCCTGGGGCAGTGGGTTCCACTCCCGCCTACACTGTCTGTAAGTAGTCGTTCTCCCCATGTTGTGTGGGATTCCGCCCAGAGTCAAACGACTTGCAGGCATTTCGATCGGTGTCTGTCTGCTTTGTATGTCCTGCACGGCAGTGGCATCCCATCTAGGGTGTCCCTGTGCTGCCTGGAAAAAGCTGCAGACCCCCTCTGACACCATTGTGGGTCAGCGGATGGAAATCAGAAGCCCAGAACAGACACAATCGACTTGCTTCCACAGAGCGGCGGGTAACTGTGTGCGAGTTTCAAAGCCTTGATTCTGAAATAGTTTTAGGAACCTGAAGCTCTCACCTGCGTCGGTATCCAAACATGAGGAAAAGCACACAGAAGATGATGCAGGCCAGGGCAATGTGGATGCCCACCACGATACCCGCCATGGACTCCTCCCCATCCTGCCTGCAGTTGCACACCTTCTCACCACCTGAGCCGACAGAGAGGCGATGGTTAAGCCATGGTACACGGAGATACATGGGCAAATGGAGGTACACGGGCACACAGAGGTACAAGGGTACAGCAGAGGTACACAGGCACAGCAGAGTTACAAGGGTACAGCAGAGGTACATGGGCACACAGAGGTACACAGGCACAGCAGAGGTACACGGGCACACAGAGGTACAAGGGTACAGCAGAGGTACATGGGCACAGCAGAGGTACACGGGCACAGCAGAGGTACACGGGCACAGCAGAGTTACATGGGCACATGGAGGAACACGGGCACAGCAGAGGTACACGGGCACAGCAGAGGTACAAGGGTACAGCAGAGGTACACAGGCACAGCAGAGGTACACGGGCACAGCAGAGGTACAAGGGTACAGCAGAGGTACACGGGCACAGCAGAAGTACACGGGCACACAGAGGTACAAGGGTACAGCAGAGGTACACGGGCACAGCAGAGGTACACGGGCAAAGCAAAGGTACACGAGCAGAACAGAGGAAAATGGGCACATGGAGGTACACGGCATAAAGGAGGTCATGCACAGGCGGCACCACCTCTGCCCTGCCTCCGTCACTGAAATAGTTTCGCTTCTTGCCTGTGAATCAATGACTCCGGCTACAGTCCTTATTAAGATGCTCAGAAGCACAGAATGCTAATGAGGTTTGCAATGTGTGTGTATATGCGTGTGTGTGTGTGTGTGTATATATGCGTGTGTGTGTGTGTGAGTGTGGACCAAATGTTCCCCACAATGTAATAAAAACCTGTTATTCTGATCTGATCTGATCAATCAAAACACTAAAAAGTCTTGTATTTTCTATGGTTAGGGTCAGGGCTGGATAGGATGTTTTCCCCACAAAAATAAATGGAGAGTCCCCACAAAGATATAATTACAAGCCTGTGTATGTGTGTGTGTGTTAGTAACAGAGAGAGAGTGAACCTCACCAGCTCAGGTACACAGCAGCCACACTGACAATCCTGATCTAAACAGGGACGGTGAGGAACAAAGAGACTGTGTGCTGCACTGTCAGCCCCCCCCCCCCCCCCCATAGCCTCCCCCCTGACAGTTTGATCTACAGAACAACTAGGCTTCATTTCCAACTTCGCCGTCATTCGGCTCGTTACAGGCGACCCATTTTCCAGGTGTGGAGACTAACGGTACACGATCCCTCTGTTTCACGCTACCCTTCCTCTCACTCTCTAATCTATACCAAGTTGCTCCTATACAAATTCTTCTGGCCTGTATTGTGTCTGAGCTCCAAGCTGAGCCAAACTGCCGGTAAACCAGAAGCCACTATTACCTGGCCCGCTAAAGCTCTGCTATCTGCCATCTATTTTTTACCGTACTCCTCCCCCCCCCCCCCCCCCCCCCCAGAGAAATTTAATTGTAAGCAAACTTTTACCATTGGGTTCTCCGGTGTTTTTTGGTGCGCTTTGACTTTTCAGATCCATACCTCCACAGACATCACAAACCCCTTAGACACTGTCACCAGATGGACACTTACCCATGCTGGACTTGGCGCTGCCGCTGTCCCCGGCCATGGATACCAGCTGCGTGGTGTCACTGCTGTCCCCATTTCCATTGTACGCCACCAGTTTCATTTCGTATATGGCTGTAGGCTCTGGAAGACGTGTAAGATGTTATTGCAGTGCCAGAATCCGTAACCTGCTGCTCAGTACAGGTGACATACTCATCCTAAGGCAAGTAATATCAGTAGTTTGCATGACTTAATAAACAAAGATACTATCCCAGTTAAAAGCATAATCCCAAACTGGCTTTCAAACTAATCCCATTTGGCCATTTTTGCTGTAAAATGCCTACTTCATCACAAACACAGTTGTAGTTGAAGGGTTTGTATGTAAAATTGCAAATTGGCTGTAATATCTCACTTTCCCAGTTTCTCAGGAATGCTTTTAGTTTATCATCAGTGCGAATTGCACCATCGTGGATGCAGCCTGCAATCTGCCACCCAACACAGATCCGACTCATCGCTGGACTCTGGCTTTGCCTTTGACCACATCTTACACCTGCTTTTAGGAAGCAGTTTTCTATAGTGTCAGCATGCCTGGGGGGTGCTGGGCAGCCAGTCACCTCTTTTTGTATTATTCTGTATGAATAATGTAGGAATGTATTACAGACCCATGTGAAGCGCCTTGGGGCTGTTATGAAAGGCGCTATATAAAAATAAACTGAAATGAACTGAATTGAATCAGCAGCATCATCGTTTCCTGGGGGCTGTCGCGTGAGGGGACGCACGGACGTGCCGTTTCCCACAGACCTAGCTGCGGAATGACGTGCGTGGTGACGTGGGCCGGCAACACGACGGGCTCCTGGAAGTCCGGCTCCGGAAGCCTGCGGAGGGACAGCCTGAAGCCCTGCAGTCTGCCTGGCTTGCTGGGCGGGTCCCAGAACACCTGCACGGCCGTGCCGTTCAGCACCTTGGTGAAGAAGCTGGGAGCGGGGGGCACTTTGGGGGGGGCAGAGCAATGTGGAAATATGAAAGTAGCAAAGATGGAGAGGGGAGGCAGTGAAGAGGGTGTGGGGATTAAAGAAGGGAAATAAGAGGGGAACAAGAGAGGAGGAAGAGGAATGAGAGAGAGAGAGGTGCAAAGAAAAGGGAGAGGAGGAGGAGGAGACAAAACATGAATCAGTAAAACAGTTACGGACAATCAGCGTTAAGGAATCTTTATTGTCACCTTCAGCTGTACGACCTGAACGATGTGAGTGATAAACAGGATATACAGTGTCAGGCAAAGCAGCGCGAAAAGCTGGTAGCTACTCACCCCAAAATACTCAGAGCTGTTACTGCAGCAGAAGGGGGTTCTGCCAAATACCAGCGTGCTGCGGCTGAATGCTTACGCAAGCAGCATTTTTCAGTTTTTTGATTTTCTTTAAAAGATTAGCTGACACATAACTGATGTTGACTTTGTACTATGAGAGACTATGTGTTTGCAAAAAAAAACTATATTGAGAGAAGGAATATGTGTATGTATTATTTGGGGGGTTCAATAGTTTTGCAAGGGACTGTAAAAATGTATGTGAAAGACATTTTAAAGGTACAATTTGACAAAGTTTTTAAATTGGAACAATTTAATGAGTGCAGCATAAAAGGAAAACATTTCATAGTATATTTATACTATACTCATACTATACTCTTATACTATACTCTAGACATGAAAAGAGCTGTGAGGCCTACCTCCCCCCAGTGTGGTGGCGATGACCGTCTGGGACTGCTGGCTGGCTCCCAGAGGAGAGTAGGCCTTCAGGTAAATAGAGTAGGTGGTGACCGGTTCAAGGTTGCTGATGTCATGCTGAAACGTGGTCTTACTGACCGCTTCCTGCAGCTCGCTGGTGTCCGGCTCTGTTAGAGGAGCGTGCAGAGTCAGCGAGTGGTGAAATGAAGGAGGACACTTAATGAGTCCCCCCCCCACCCCACAAGCCCGCGCTCCCCGTCCTCACCGCCCAGCTTGCGGATGTGCAGCACGTATCCGATGATGCCGTCTGTGACCTCCACGGCCGGCTGCGCCCAGCTGAGCTGCAGTGCCGTGGTCGAGAGGGCGGTGGCCACCAGGTCTCGGGGGGCCTCGGGTAGCTCGGTGGCTGGGGACACCGCCAGGCGGGCGCTGGCCTGGTTGGTTCCAGCGCTGTTCTCGGCGATGCACTGGTAGATGGCCTCATCTTCCGAGGTGATGCGAGTCACAGCCAGAGTGCTGCGGATGCAGGAAAAAGTGAGTGATGAACACGACGCATTACTTAAGCTGCACATTCAGAACCGACATTCATATATGCATATTTTAATGCATGTTTTATGTATGTATATTTTACATTGTAATATACTTTTCTTTTTTATCTGTGGCGGATATGTATGAATATGCTAATGCATTGTGCTATTTTTTTATTTTCTGCTTCTTCGCATCACCTGGAGGAGCGAACAAACTAAGACTTTCATCGCATTGACACTGCACGTGACCACGCATCGATTGCGTCCTGAATATTGCAAGTAAAGGCTATCTGAATTGTGAGAAGCACCACAACGCTGCCCCCAACTGGTGAAACCTTCTGCACTGAAACAATAGCGTGACAAAGGGCATTAAACCCGCACCGAGACATACTGTTACATTTCGTAACCCACCCAGGACAAAGGAGTATTCTGTTCATATCTTTATTGCAACTCCTCAGTATAAAAATTCCAGTAACGTGTGATATTGTTTTGTAGCCTGTACAGGCCTAAAGTGTTGGTTTGCAGTTTTGTTTGTCTACACCACTGAAAATGTGTTTTATATTATATATAAGTATCTGAATAGATCAGTGCTTCAGTCACTTAGATGAAAATAGCGGGATAATGTTTAATGTTTTAGTCGTTGCATAAACAGACAGAAAAAGCAGATTGTGCCTGCAAGCGATTCAGTCAGTTTCCTTCTTTCTGGCATCTTCATACATTATCTATAAACGCAAGATAAAATTGTAACACACCTATTATTATTGGTGACTTTGACATTATCTTTCGGGGTGAGGATCTTGCCGTTCTTCAGCCAGATCAGATGAGGCTCCGGGACACCCTGAGCCAAACAAGTGAACACAGCACTGCCCCCTGCTGGCTTGGAAACAGACTGCGGCCATTGCAGAAACTCAGGCGGAGCTGGATAGGGTCATAAACAGCAAGGAAGCAAACTGGTTATTACGTGTGGGGAAAATATATATATATATATAAAAAAATAGCCCAGTGTGTTTACAAAGCTTAAATGCTCTGGCTGGGGATGCACATTTGTGATGTTTATAAGGCATCCTGCAGCTGAATTCCAATGAGATTTGCTTGGGGTATCATGCAGTTAACAAACATGCCCACAGGGGGCAGCACACACCTTTCAGTGATGAGTAATATAGCATCACGAAATGTGGCATCACCTATATTTCAAAGAGCAGGTATTGCATTTGCCATTAAAAGCACTTTATCGGTTTGCACAATAAGTCAGAGAGATGGACAGTAGGAGGTGCGATACTGGGCCACCAGCCCACAGTCCGCAATCAGCTTTATCTATTATGCCCAAACTGTTTCAAGTGGACACTCATATTCTGACTTTTCTGCATATAGAAGATCATAACAGGGCTGTATCTGACTGCATCCATATTTCTCAAACATCATATTAATCGAGGTTTCTGTGCAAACGGTTTATGTGTGAAGGGGTCGAAGCCCAAAATCGGACAGGCAGGTGTAAAGCCCCCGGTCACTTGCAGAGAAGTGCGACCCCCCCCCCCCCCCCCAAGCGGGACCTGGAGGAAGACGAGTGAGGGGCAGGAGCAGAGTACTGCTTCCCACTCGACGCAGGGGACAGATGTGGGTTCACCACTTGGCCCAGTACCCGGTTCAATAAAAACACAATGGGAGTGTACATACGCCAGACCTGGAGCCCCCGCCCTTTGCATCTCATTGATCTATTGCCATCCCTCCCCCCACTATAATAGCTTTCTCTTGGGCCTATTGTGAGGATGCTGGGAAGAGGGTCCTACTGGAAGGGGGGGGGAGGGGGGAACGGGGGAGGTTAGCTTCAATGGGGGGGCCATTAATCAATCATGTGATGAATTTTATTCCTCCCCGCTTTCACCCCCAGGGCCCAGTCACCCCTTTCTTTCTCAGATGAAAAACAAATACATTATTCATTAGAGCGGTCCATAAAATTCGCAAAAGTCGAACTTTAAAGAAACTTGTTTTTGTCATCACTCGTTTCAACGCTGTTAACTTTCAAATTCCATGATACCAATTGGGCAAAAAAAAAATGTTTTACTACACATATGTTGCAATATTTATATGGGTGATGCGATTTTGATTTGTATTGAAACGGCTCCAGGAAAAGACAGAAACAAACATCAAATTTATATTTAGAAACTCGGCAGTTTTCTGACCGTGCTGCATGCCGCACTTAAGAATTCCGTTACAAATTCATGGTGACAAAAATGTAAACAACTTTTGTATGAAATCCAGTTTCTTGTTTTCAAAACTAACACAACACAGGGTTACACCAGTAAACATCTCAGTTTTGGTACAAATGCAGTCACCCCTGGTAAATGATGATATTTCGCTGACACCAATGGAATGCCACCATAGCAAAACTTCTGAAAATGTGTATTTTAACCTGAGGTTTAACGATATGAAGGTTGTAGCCTTGAAATCCTTCAAGGGCCCAGCTAGGAGAATTCTCTCAACTTCAGCCCCCACTTTTAAAACAAAACATAATTGTTTAACCACTTCAGAACAAATGGAGTTTCCTTACAGGAGCCATAAATAGTTTCTAACACCATGTGGAAGATGATGACAGAAGAAGAAACTTAAAACAATTACAATTTTATCACAGAGAGAAAAAAACTGGTTGATATTAAATGACACAAACCAGTCTGTAAAAACCGGCTGCCTTGGATCTACAAAGCGTTTCAGGTAGTTTTGCCCAATGGGAATGGTGCAGGATTCCTGCCTCGATATTTCGTCTCTGTTTACTCACTGAAGGTACAACAGCACACCCCCCCCAGCGATCCAGGGGCAGGTAGGGTTAGGCTGAGGGCTGCTAGTTTCCCCACAAGCAGAAGATAGATTCAGCTGATTGTGAGGCTGAATGCAGGACTCTCCAGGTCCCTATAGAGCCTCTGAATTAGAGTCTGAAGAAAGGGATGGGGGGGGGGGGGTGTCAGAGCCAGGGGTGAGGGGGTGCTGGGACGGGCTTGTGTAATGAATCTAGCCAGTAAGACACGCTTCCCTCCCCTCGAGAGCCCTTCACACTTGAACTTTACTGGAATCGTTTATCGGTGAGTTGGGCTTCCCGTCCAAAACGGTCAGGCCGAACCGGGTCAGATGTGGTGACCCTGGGCAGCTTTGGTTTTTCTCTCTATGAAGCACTCTGTCCATCATCGTGGCACCAGATTACTGTTCATCCGCACCAGACTTTGGAGACCGACACGCCTGTGTTCCTGGACCCTCGGATCACACTGTGTTGCCTGGGATAGGGGGGCTGCAGGCCCCCCCCCCCGAGACTGGGACCAGAATGAAGGTTTATGGACGGACGTTGAGGATGACGTCCATTCAATAGTGCCGTCGTAACGTCCAATTAAAACCAGCAGAGAACAACACGCTCAAGCCACACCCCCCCCCCCCCCCCCGAAGTTGAAGGTCTCTTTGCAGAAGATCATGCGGCCCGACTCCCTTCGCTCACAAAGCTCCTCGTTCCTTTGTACCCTGTGCTCTCTCAGCGTCTGATGACCCTGAACTTGACAGTCGTTCGGTTCTATCCCTGAACATTGACTGCCAGCTGAGAAAGACAGACCCGAGAGGGTTGTGATGAGGTGAAGACCATCACCTCTCCGCCCGCTGCCATCAATCTTCTACACGGGCCTCGCTGAAGCAAACCTTTCCAGCCAGGCCCCTCCGGCCACGCCTCCCAATCACAACTCTTCTCCGGATCGTCACAGCCCCACCACCCACCAAAGCTGTTCTCCCTCTGCCTTGTGGGAAACAAGGGTGGAGGTCAGAGGTCAGGGGTGATCCTTCACTCTGACACAATTACCCCCACCCCACCCCACCCCACCCCCCATTCCCTGTTCTCTGCTTTCTCTCTCTCTCTCTGTTTTTCTCAGTCTCTCAGACGGCCACCCATTGTCCCCACCCTACATCTGTCCCAGCAGCCTCGCTCTCAACCTGCCCGCAGGACGGCATTCAATATCCCCTAAGACCGTGACCACAGGTCCCAGACCAGACCGGGGATACGGGGGTGTGGCAGCGTCTAGGAGGCTGAAAGGATGGACCAGATCGCCTTGGGGGGGGGGGGGATATACATAAACAGGGCCGGGCCAGACAGACCTTAAACTTGAATTTGCGAGACGCCCAGCATGAGGCAAAGGCTGTCCAAGTTCACAGTGTTTCCTGCGTTAGCAGGCAGATGGCGTACATACAGAAATTGACCTAAACTCACACACAGGAAACAACACTAATAAATATGTGTCCTAGGTAATAAAGACAAGCCAGGACATAAAATATACCTTATTTAAAAGAACATATTACATTTCTTATTTTTACCAAATACTACCAATTTGGGTATATCATACCCAATATATACATATAGTTTTGTGAATGGTTACTCAATTACACATTACTCTGTAAAAGTTTTAGGCAAAAGAAATTATCGTCATGTTGGTGGGAAAACAAGGATGTTTGTTAATATGTGTCCTTTTAATCAATATCTGAAACCAGGGATATGTAGCAACCACTAGCGCACCATGTTCAGCTAATGAATATCCCATCAAGTCATTTAACTAATTAAGTTAATTAATTAATTGAGCAGGTGGTGAATTGTAACAGATACATGGAATGGCTGAGGTGCCCAGGAGGTTCATCGAGCCGTCCAGCGAGATCTCTGTAACTTTTTGAAGAATGAAGGAAACTATTGTTTGTTTTTATTGTTTTACTGTTATTTTGGACATATTCTAGTGCTGTGGTTTTTCTCCAGGAAAATATATACATAGCACCCAGATAAACAGCTTTAAACATGCCTAAGATTTTTGAAAAGCACTATATTCAAATTCTAATAGTTTTTTTTTTTTACCTCAGAACAAGTAAAATACAGTGTGTCTATAAAGTCTCTTTACAATTTCAAAAATGGCAATTGATGAGATATCTTCATCAGATTCGTTCTATGTACTCAGTGGTTATCAAAGTTTTTAATCACATTGCATTTATGTATTTCAGGTACATAACCCCGTTAAAAATGGCTACTCCTCAACGGTTTATTGAAACAAAATCGGATTTGCAGAACTATTCAGAACTAGATATGGAAGAGATCCACCGTCACGTCCATCAATTTATGGAGACAGGGACAGTGTTCGGTAAAGGGAGGAGTGGGCGACCAAGAACGTCTGAGGAAAACGTCGATCATATAGAAAACGTCGATCATATAGAGGTGTATTAAATGAGGCAAAAAAATTAAACATATACATCTGATTTTGTAATCATTTCCACAGATCGTTTTTAATAATTTTTTGAAATTGCAAAGAGGCTTTATGGACACCCTGTTTATCTGCAGGGAAGGTGAAACACAGTAGAACAGAGACCGGGAAACGCAAAGACGAGAGAATAAACAGATAAAAGCCTGGAAGTGAGGTACGACTCAGACGTATTGACGTTCATTCGGGATCCATGGCGAAGCACGTAGGACCTTAAGGTCCGAGAAACGCTCTGGATGAAAAGCTAAGGGCCTTTGTTCCTTTTTTGCCCAAATCAATAAATTAATGAATATATTAGACACTGACACTTCTCTGTGGAGGACTGATAAAGGGTACTATCGATTGTTTGGGTCAAGGAGCAGCCAGTGGCCAAAGGAAGACACAAAGCGACTGACATTCACCTGTTTTTCTTTTTTTTCTGCGTTGTTGATAAAAATGTTGAAAGAGACAGAACTTAAAATGAAACCTCACACTGTAAATTCACATAGTAGCAAACGAGTCTGCGGTACGTGCATGTGCTGATGTCTATAAATACGCTGCTTTACCTGGCCATCAATAGCAGTCCGTAATTACCAGCAAAGCGCACATCCGGCGTGATGTATAGATGCAGTGCATGGCAGCTTGTATGCAGAGGGACCCTGTCAGTCTGCAGACGTGTGATATGGGGGCACTGGGCCGTCCAGCTGGGGCAGCTGGAGATGCATCCATGCAGCAGCTTCATTACGAAAACCGGCAGGTCAAAGGGCAGCTGCTGAGCCCCCGTCCCACTCGTCCCTAAGGTCACGGTCGTATCCAGGGCTGGTTAATATAGTCTGGCCTGTCCAAATATCCCCCCTCCCATCCCCCGTGCTCATTAATTCGTCCCCGCCCCCACAACCATGACCTTCTGTCTCTGCTGAACACTGCTGCAGTGCATGGAAAAGGGAGCCCATTCAGAGCACACGGGGGTTTGCATTAAGGCTTGGAGGATCAGCCCAGGATGAGGAAACCTAGAGCAGACTGGTTACCCTCAACTGAAAGGGCCTTAAGTTGGAACAGGATCATCAGTTAATGGCCAGTTCACCCCAAACCCAAAGATATGTTCTAGAGGGGCTTTAGTGCTATCAGTAGATCTAGGTTGTTTTACTGGAAGTTGCCTAGTGTTGGAGATACCAGCCATAAAAATGTCAAGCTGACAATGTGACTGAATGACATTCTTTCTGTGGTGATTTAAGCACCAGAAAAGTACATGTGAAAAATTCAAGAGCAGAGTCTCTTACCAGAAATCAACACCCGGTTACTCAAAATAATCGAGATTCCTATGGCCGATATCTCCAAAACTCCCAGCAGAAAAATCTAGATGGTCAGATAGCACTAAAGCCCCTCTAAACATCTTTTTTTCAGTTTTGGGGTGAACTGCCCCTTTAACAGTCAACTTTGATGGTTTTGACGGTTGACCCAGACTTTAATGTAGTTTGGGCCCGTCAACGGAAGGTTGGCGTTCAAGTCCTGTCCTCAGTATTATAGTCATACCGTTGGGCCATTGAGCAAAGCCCTTAACGGGATAAACAGCAGACCCTGCACTTGAACCCCCGCTTTACTCTCAGCTGTGTACATATGTGTGTGTGTGTGTGTCTCAAAGGAGAAGTGGGATATGTGAAATGAAGCATCCCAATGTACCTGTACTTGTGCAAATAAAGCATTATCATCATTTCTCTTCACCATGGGGAGCTCACCTTGCACGACTAGCCTGCCCAAGGCGGTTCGCCTCATCCTGGTCCCGGGCCGGTTGGCGGAGCACACATAGACCCCCGAGTGCTGCAGCGACACGTCGGAGATCATCAGGTTGCCGGTTCCCAGCACCTGGATGCCCTCCACTCCAATGGAGCGGCCGTCTGTGGGGAGAACGCGCAGCGGAGGGGCGGGCTTCAGAGTCAGGGCAGGACCGCCAGACACAGCAGGAATCACTGAGCAGCACCTTCTGTTTACAGCTGTGCTCCATCAGTCGCATCTTACTCAACGCGTGTGTCTTGTGAGCTGAAGCAGAACTAACAGCAGCGTTGTGATAGGATGTACAGCACCGTGCGAGAGTCTCAGGCAGCCCAAGACAATCATGTTCAAATCATCTTCATCATGGTGTAAAACTACAATATTATCTCTCTGTGGCCATTTCAAAACCTCGTAAGGTCACCTCAAGATTTGCAGCGACCATCCATTTCTCCCGGCATTTGTTGACTCAAACACTAGCCTACCATGTCTGGCTAATCAATACAGAATCATTTTAATTAATTGATTGATTGAGCCGGCAGTGAAATTTAATGAATAGAGGGAATTATCTGGGTGCCCCTGAGAAGAGGTTTCTAGTTCTTCTAGCCATCTAAGGACATATCAGTACCTCTTTGGGGAACGCAAGAAATTTTTGTTATTTTTTTACATTGTTACTGTTCATCTCCATATATTCTATTGTTAAATTCTTTATTTCACTGACATCCTCAGACTTTTTGCACAGTCCTGCATGTGTTTTGTTGTTGCTGCCATGAGAAGTGACCCTAAAGGTGAGCAGCGAGACTCACCGAGTCGACTCCAGGAGACGATGGGCCGCGGGTTCCCAGTGGCGATGCACTCCAGGATGGCTGTCTGGTGTACCGTCAAGGTCAGGTTCTGGGGGCCCGACAGGATCACCGGTTCCTTGTACAGTCGAGGAGCGGCGACTACATGAGGGCAGGGAGGAAGAGGGAGCAAGAGATGAAGAGTGAGTGAGGAGGCTCCTGCACTGCCAGAGCGTGCAGACGTGTGACGCCGCAACACTCTCAGTCGGCCCTAATGTGACGACACACGAGGCGCAGACGTTAAAACTGAGCAAAGGAAACTCGGCATCCACATGATAGCAAACTAGGGTCGTAAACTTCTGGGAATTTTCCATTAATTCCCATTTATTCCTGGTAATTCCCATGGAAAGTATCCAACTTAGAATATGTCCAAAATTACCCAGCTTACCTTCCCATGTAATGGAAAGATTCTGGAAATTTACTAGCCCCTTTGCAACCCGACAGCAAACTGATCTACAGGACAGATGGATTGGATATGAACCAAGATGCACAAAAAGCACTAACTTAAACACCCCCAGTCATGGCCACTGTCTCCAGCCTCCCATTTTCCAGCACGTACACAGCAAATCCTCCCAAACTCAGGACAGTGAGGTTTACAAACAGCTTTCTCCCTCATACTCTTTCACCCTTGGACAGTCTGCCCGCCCCCCCAACCCAAAGACTAATAATTTTGGACTTATAATTTTGAATTTACACATTCTGCTTCTATGCTAAACTGTCAAATCAAATTTATACTGTTTTTCTCTACCAATCAGGGGATTTACCATCACGTCTTTGTGTCTTAATGTCCATGTCTGAAAATGTCATGGGGCATATTATGTTTATATGTCTGTGAATTTATATCCATTGCGTTTTCATTTGCACTACAACCAACAGGAATGATATCTCGCCCCAGTGTATGACTCCATGTGACCCTCCCCTCTTCCCCTTAAATATCCATGCTCTCCCCATTCTGGGAAATTAAAGATGGAGAAGTGAAGTTCCCCTGAAATTTCCGCGTGGGCCAAACGCGGGAGCAGGTGGACAGTACGCTCCACTGTAATTATAATGCTTTTTTTTTTATTTAGTTTTTATTTTTCTTTTATTTTCAGTTTTAATTCAGTTTCATTTTAGGTCATTTTCAGTGTAGATTTATGAATTTTTATTTTAAAGATATTTTTCAATGTACACGCTCCTCTACTTACGAACGAGATATGTTCCGAACGGCCGTTCGCAGCTTGAAATGTTCTTAAGTTGTTATTCAACATCATTTTAAGGGGATACGCAAGTAACCCAGACTGGGAGTAGCGGCCAGAAGTCATACTGGGCGGAATTGGCGAGCAGAAAAAAAATTATGTTGCAGACATGAAACGGGGGCCCAATGAACACAGTTTGGACTTACAGTCCTCTTCGTTCGTATGTCTGAAAGTTTGTAATGGTGAAAGTTCGTAAGTAGAGGAGAGTCTATATTTATTTTACTTTCAATTCAAGTTTTAGTAATTATATTTTTATGGTTAGAGCTATTTAATGTGTCTGATCTTCCTACATGAATCCACAATGCACATTAAGTACTAATGTCCTGAAAGTAGCTAAAACATGTTCCATCAAAAATAAAACAAATTACTTAAATGAAACAGTATTTTAAACAGTAATGAAAAGTATCTTATTTCAGTTTAAGAAAATGTTTCGTCATACAGTAGTTTCGGTTTTCGTTAACGATAAAAACCCAGGCATGCAGTGCGCGGGCAGGATGCCCACCGGTGACTTGGAGCTGGGCCTCCAGGCTGTAGCGGGTGTTGGCGATGTTGGCGGCTACGCAGCGGTACACCCCGCTGTCCTCGCGCCTCACACCCGTGATCTGCAGGATGCCGGTGGGGAGCAGGGTGTACCTGTGGGGGGGGGGACGTGTCAGCACTGCCAAGGGGGCACAGGAGCATCACGGGGCATGGGAGGGGACAACGGTGGGGACCCTGTGTGTAAGTATGTGTGGGTGATCTCCAGATATAGTTTACCTTGTGGGGACCAAATGAAAACCCTGGTTAGGGGTTAAGGTTGTCATAGTTAGGATTAGCATTTTTCCCATAGAAATGAACGAGCGGTCCCCACAAAGATATGACTACAGGTCTATGCATGTGTGTGTGTGTGTGTGTGTGTTACCTGCTATTCTCAGTGCTGATGGCAGTCCTGTTCCTCTCCCAGGTGATACTGGCCTCTGGAATCCCATTCACCTGGCAGTGGAATCGCGCCACACCGCCCTGCTCCACCGCCATCGATTCTGGGTGAAGGTGGAACTTGGGAAGAGCTGCCATAGGAAAGACGACACTGAGAAACTTTCCCCCCCAGTGTGGTTTCAGCGCCATTCTACCCCATTCAGACCTTTGTTCCCCATCTCCCACTCAGGTAACGATACCGATCCCGTCCCTCCAAGATTTCAGAAAACCTATCAGCATAGCCAACATCAACACTATTTTTTTCCCCTCGGAATCAATACGTGTGTTGTTGGTGGCGCGCGGGTTGTCTTCAGACTAAAGTGCGTCGCTATGGTAACCTCTAGCCCAGAGGAAGAAGCACCATCCAACCTAGTGACAGCCACATTTCTGTGGAAACCCCCTTAACCCCCCCACTGGTTTTATTTGGATAAAGGGGGGTCAAGGGGGAATGGGTGAGGGAAAAGGTCACTTATTTCTGCAAATGGAACTGAGGCTGTTATTGACTGTGCTACCCCCACCAGGAAGGGGAAGATGGGGCAAAGGATGCAGAAAATGACACCAAAAGAATCTCAGATGTTTCTGCTTTCTTGTCCTAGTACTTCAACTTTTCACATTTAAAATATTCACGAGCATGAAAAATGAAGCTTCCTTAAATCTTCCTGTATGTTTTGCACAGTTAAATTAAGCACCTTTCTTACAAAGAAGCCCTCGTGTGAGATGTTTTAATGCCCGTGCATAATTTTACAAGCCAGCGGAAAGTTAAAACCACCACTATTTGGTCAGTGTTAGCGAAAGTCCTCCGTTAATCTTAAGATTCACACGCCTCATACTCCTATAGATAGTGAAAATGAAACCAGAGGAGTGTAAAATGACAGGATAAACCCACATGAAGGGTGTATTCATCTCATTTACAGGAGTGTTTGAATGTTCGGACCCGTGCCGCTACACTCACATGCCAGCTGAACCCGAGCTTTGCGGCTGACCAGCATCCCGTATCGGTTCTGTGCCGCACAGTCGTATTCGCCGGCATCGGTGTCGTCGCTCGGCCCGCCGCTTCTGGAAGTTCTTAATCAGAAGCGTCCCATTGGCCAGCACAGCGGCCCTCTCCCCCGTCGGCACGGGTACCCCGTTGCGCCTCCATGTGACCGAGATCGGCCCTTCACCCTCCACCTGGCAGTGGAGCATCAGGGGCCGGTCTCGCACTGCGATGACGTCGCCAGGCTCCGTGAGGAAAGCCAGCTCAGAGCCTTCAGCTGCGCCTGCCACAGAACAGTTTCGTCATCAGCACTGGATCCAGTGAGAATGCGTTACACAAAATCACACCGATAACATACAGATATAATAATGTAGCTACCGAAAAAAGATGATTGGCCATTGATACAACTCCATCGTGGCTGAAAACATCAAATCAGCATTATGAGGGAAGCAATTTCCGGCTGTCTATATGTCATGCCAGGACATCTCGAGGTTTGCATGAAGCTCTTTGTCAGGGTTTTAATTGACTGAAGTTCACAAGGGCTGGTTTTAAAACAAACGGTCTGACTGTCTTGATGCAGTATCTCCGCGCCAAGTTCCATCAACACACCAGTGGTGGAGCCGAGGACACCTGTGCTCTGAGCTGTACTCTTTGTGGCTGACTTCAAAACACTAAACTCGCTGGCCAGATAGAGATCAGAGGAGCATTTTGTGGTAAATTTACTAGGACGTTCCTCAAAGGTTGCCACCAACCAATGTTGTCAATAGAACCTCTTCCAGCACATCACACCCTCTCCGAGACTGTCACCACCTCTTGCGATGTGTTCACTACAGAACATCACACCATGATAACGAGGACCAGTTACAAAGATATGTAGTTGGGAGCTGTACACTCAGGAGGCATCATTTGAAAAGGTTTTCCCACAAAGCCTTCAGCTCCATAATAGGAAGCCGGCGATGAAAGCTATAATGAGATTAACTCAAAATAAAAATGTGCGCCATTCTCGCGGAAAGTCGCTACCATCAGCGATTGTTCCTTTGACGATGAAAGCGATATGTGCTGCCCTTCAGTTCTTTGAACACGCATGTATACAGTGCATTATCTGTCATTATAAACGTTAAGCTTTGAAGTCAAATTCTGCCTTTGATGCGGTTATACACCCCGTAGAGAGGAAACTTCTGAAACAGAATAAATTACGCTTTAATACTTGTTATGTTTCATTTCTGAAATATGAGTTTGTCAGCCTGAAAATTATTTATCGCCATGGTGATTACGGCCAACACAATGCTAATGACAATGGAATAAAGGAAAATTAATAGTTTACACAAAGGCGGTCGTCTCTCCCCGTGTCTCTGGGTTTACATCCCCGTTACGGCCTGGGTTTTTGCTCAACCAGCCGCTCATTTGCTTGATAGAGCCTTAATTGCAGCTGGAGATCAGTCATGTTCACTTGGGATGAGGAGGAGCAGGACGGCTGCTCACAGGCCCCGCGGCTCTGCACCGCCACTTAAAAGCCCATGAGGCGCTGGCTGAATGGGACTGGGGAGAGATGCGTGACTCCCTAACTCATCCCCACAAAGCAGGCCCCTGAAAAGTGAGACTCGTCTTGCCCTGCAAAATGGGCTCACCGCTGCGTTCACTGGTAACAGCTCCGCTCTTGGGGGAACAGAGACTCAGCCCATACTGGGGTGGGGGGCAGGCAGGAGACAACAGCACAGAAGGGGGCCTCAAAACAGATGCGTGCAGTTGGGAGGGGAGGACAGAGGGCTGTTTGCATAAATTTTTCAGGGGTGAACTTGCACTTGACACCGTTCCCCTGGCTGACTGATAGCTCTGTTAGTGTTGCCCTCGTCCTCCGCGAGATCTACAGCGCCCCCCCCCCGCTTCATCTCCCAACCCCTTTACAATGGTGGGGGGGGCGGGGGGGGGGGCAGATGCCATGGAGCCATTGAGCCAGAGAGGCCAGCACAATGACTAGGCTGGGGAAGAGGAGACCGAGGACTGGGGGGTCAAGTTAAGATGACTTCTATTGAGATGAGTTTGGGGGGGTTGCAGTCTACTGATGGCACGCCACCCCCCCCACACACACCCCCAACCCACCCGCCTGGCCCCCAAGTCTCATCAATGCTCGCACGAAGGAAACATCTGCCCCCCTTCTTAGCAATTCTCCCACACCCCCCCCCCACTTCAGATTCTCCCTTTCACTCAAACTTGGGGGTGACTTTCCCATGCCACCCGATCACTCAAACCAGGCCCCCCGACCCATCCCACTGCCAGACACGCCCGCGCCCCCCCCCCCCTCCCCCTGCCCCATTCTCCTCGCCAGTTCAGGGGGGGGCAGAGACTGCAGATTCGCCCTAGTCCGCGAGTCGCGGCTCTGACCCCTCTAATGTCCGTCGCCCCTCCCACAGCTGTTATGGAAATAATCGGAGCTCGAGAAATCGAAAGTTGCACTTGAACTTGCGCAATGAGATGTGAAATTGGGGGGGCTTTTTCCACCTTCTGCCGGTCCTGCCTTCTGAACCCATCAGTCCCAGTCCCCCAACCACCACCCCCCCCCCCCAACTCAGAAAATCAAAAAAAATCATAATAATTCAGGCAAACAGCACTCTGCCATCACACATGAAATCGATAGAGTTTCAGATGATCAGCCTCCACTGCTGGTTCCCTGGTTTTCCATCCACACCTTACATCGTCAGTGCTTTGCAGAGACCCCTTCACCCTGTCATCACCTGGCGCTGACAGCTGTCTGCCAGACATCCCATTTACCGCTCTTATACTTGCTTTTGCACATATCCTCCTGAAAACCAGCAATTACTTTTTGTCCCCTACACAGGTTATTATGTCTTTTCTCATGTATCGCCAACTACATATGCCACACTGTAAACTCCTGTTGTTTCTTAAACAGGACAGTTAGGGCTTTAAGATGACAGCACATATGGGGGGTGGTGCGCTTTTTACCATTCCAACCTTTAATTAATGTTTTTTTTTTATCTAAATTAAACTTTCCTGGATCTCATGAGCACATAAGTCCATGGTTTTTGTGTAACACAAGCTAGATGTTTTCCCCCACAGCAATGAGGGAACAGAATATTGAAATGGACATTTTACTGGCTGGGTGAGAAGCAGGACAGGATGCCTCATGTCAAAGAAGACAAAACTGTTAAATAAATTTACTTTGATTTTTTCCCCCCAACCATAAAATCTGCTACAAATCTACATAGGTCCAGTTTTCCAGCAAGAGATCTTTTCACAGAACATCCTCACCAAATTTTTCTAGTAAGATATTTCAGGGCGTTTTGAGCTATCAAATATCATACGGGCACATGACCTACATCCTGAGTCGTCTTTGCAAAGTCACACACTGTGGCCTGAGCTCCGGTCTGCTGAGGTGTTAATGAGGTCGTCCCAAGCAAGACCTGCATCACACAGCACACGCTGTGACCTCACCAGCCGCGTGCCCTCTGTCACACACCGGGAAGTGTCCCTTTGAAGGGGTGACCCAGGGACAGTGATGGTTTCAGATACCTAGAATATGGGTTAAAAATGCCTAATATAGGGCAGCTTTTCAATACATCAGGGACAAATGACTAAAGCGTTTGGGAAGGTTTATACCACGACTCCATCACAGCATCACACACATATATTTTCCAACTGCTGGTCTCCCCCCCCCTCCCCTCCCCCCAGGGCCGCTGACGTATCTTTAGACTCCTGTGCTCCGGGTGTGATTGAGCGTGTGACCGTGGGGATGAATTCGCCCCCCATCTGGGTGTGAATAATGAGGAGAGAGGTTCAGCACCCCCCCCCCCCAAACTGCCACGATCCCAGTCAGTGACCTCAGTCCCTCGGGGGTCATGAGAGAGTTGGTGCGGGGATGGAGGTGGCGGACAGCTTGCGTTTGGTCACCTCCGCCCCTGCTTCGCCCATTGTCTCCATGGCTGCCCGTGAACTTCTCAGCCCATTGTCATCGCCACGGCGTTAAGCCCCCCCAGGAAAACGAAAAGGGGGTTCAGGGTAGCCGGGATAAGGCAAACACTACCAAATCCCCTCATTGATTGCATCCTCTCTCCCTGCGTCTCTCGTGGATGCGAGTAGGAGCCAGTAAATCCTAAGTATCAGCCAGGATCTGAATCTTAAATCGGTCAAACACTCAGTTCTGCTCCCCTCTGCTTTATCTAACTGAAGCCAACAAAGTGGGAAAAAATATTCATTCAATTTCAGTACAAATTTCAAGGACCTGCATCTGTACTTAGAGGTTTGAATATGATTCCACGACATGCTCTGCCCAATACCCGAGACAGAAAGTTCATCATCACTAAATATTTGAGGTTATGGACTTTAAAATATAGCATGGAATATGCATGCATTTTAAATGATAATTTAAATCGCAACCCTACAAAATACAGGCATATAAAGGAGTAGGCGTTCAGTTCATATATTTGTATTTCAAACAAAAGGTTTTTTTTCCCCGTAAATGAATTCCTCAAACGGGTTTCAAAAGTGCATTTTTAATTTGGCTGACCAAAAAAGCCCCCCCCCCCCACCAAAAAAAAAACCTTTATGTAAACTTTCTTTTCTTTCCCTACCTCTCACCCCCCCACCCGAAAATGTATTACAGGCCTTTGTGAGGATTACACATGCATTTGCACCCTGAGAATCCCTCCCCTTTTCACTCCCACCCCCCCATTATCCCCATTAAAGTGGCTGGAGGACTGACGTAAACAATGGCTGAAAGCAGGACGTGCAGGGAAGGCATCGGGGACCTAGGAGAGGCATTCCAATTGTGGCACAGCATGCAGTGTACAGTGAAGGCCTTGGGCTTTGTGTCCGTAATGGGAGTTAAACTCCTTCTCTTCTGGGCTGCTGTGGGCTCTTTTAAGGCGTGCGTTGCAAACAGGCTAATATAGGACGAGCGCCATTGTTTACGAGATTGATCATCATTAACTGGAGGCCGCTAAATTCAAAGTTGTGTAAACAGGAAACCGCTCCTGAATGAAAGCCAAAGACTAGAATTCCCAGCCTCGCAATTACTTACCCTCGCCCCAGGAAACGTGATTGGCCGGCCAAGGAACACTCTAATTAATTACAGCGCTATCTGAATTTGCATGAACCTCATTCAATTATTTTCTTCAGTGAAGATCTTTTAATCAGTGATTCAAGGAGAGTTTTATCAATTATTCGTTATAGGCAATAAAAAATGTCTATGTGGAACATCGGTGATTTAGACTGAAGACACTGAAGTCACTACACTGAAAATCTACCCGTTGGATAACCTTGATATTTTCCACAATAAGCATAAGGCTGAGTGAGTTTCCCTTTCACACACAAAAAGCTGGGAAAGAAGGAAAAGATTCACAAAATGAACCAAAAAAATGGTCACAGCTAAGAGGCCACAGAGTGACTATGACAAGCACACTGGTTTATCGAGGCTCCGGCCTTGTTCTCCTTTATTTTCCATGGTATCATGTTCAGCTTCCGTTACAGTGTTTGACTCAAATTGAAACTGCAGTTTCTCAGGGACAATCAAAGCACGAACTAATTTAATTTTAGGGTATTTTGGGTGTGCAGTGACCTTTCATAGATTTAAGAATACATGCTGCACAATTTACTAAACGAGCGATAAAAACAGTGACTGTCAACTGAAATTCCTCTTGTAATGAATCAGAAAAATGATTTTGGCATAACAAATGCTGGTATTATTAAACCTTTTCAACTTTTTCAACTTACACCAAAGTTTTCCTCCAGTGTCCGTAGCTGGTTTTATAAGAAGTCAGATTTTTGGACAACATCCTCTGCTGATCCACATCTGTTCATCTACACCACGGAATCAGGGCTACATCAAATGATGAAGATATTTAATCTCTGGAGCTCAGCACATATTTACACAAACCGATGGCAAATAGAGACGTCGCACTGCTTCACTGCAGGAGAGCGGGGAGGCCTGATTCGTTTTGATTTAAGACTTGTGGATTATCTCACTGAATCAGAGCAGTGTCTTGTTGAATTAAGATCACCCAATATGTGCCTGGACTCTGTGTATGCAGACATGGTCCAGGGCAGCTGAGGGAGGATTACTGTCCTCCTTAATAAGATCTCAATCTGTGGAGGCCCACAAAAGACCAGCTCTGGTGTAAGGTGTGAGGTGGGGGCTTTTATCATTATCTACCAGTCAGTCCCCCAGCTACTCTGCTGTCCAGGAGTGGGATGAAGAGGCTAATCTGCCCCCACCTCCATGCCAGGGAGGCCAGAGATGAGGTTCATCACTTTGCCCTCTGCTTTGGGGGACACTGGCAATCCCCTTGTTTTTTAGGTTCTGACCCTAACTGGAATTTGGAAAATTAGTTCCCTGAAATGTGTGACTCCAGTGGCTGGACTGGAGCAAGCACTCCCTGTAGCAAGTGTGGTTTTCCACATCACTAGGTCCAAACAATAGCTTGTAATATCATTACACTCATTATGTGAACTAATAAAGTCTATTATCAGTTTAATAATCGCTTAAATGTCTGGTTTCTTGGGCTTGCTCATGTTAATGAGCTATGAGCTGCACTAATTTTTATTTTTTATCTATTGGTCTAATGATAATTTGAGGTCTTATGATTAGAGATGCCTTTAAAATCTCTCCGGGGTAGCAGGCGCGAGTCAGATTTCCTTGGAAGAGAAAAATGTCGCATATTCATCCTCCGCGATTAGAAATAAACGTCTTGAATATATAAAAGGAAAAGTTTAAAAGGTGCTGCGTGTAAATTGCTGAAACAAAGGAATTACTTAAGAGTACGTTTCTCTAACTGGCATGAAAGTGTCGTGATAACTACAAAAAGACACGTTTTAACTTCTACAAAACTCAAAAGAATCCTAATAATTGGTTATAAAAATCACATATAACCACATATCACATATTTACGCCCACAAACACTGGTTTACCGAACATCTTACATAATACGGAGGTTTCGTGTTCCGCTGTGTCCCGTTTCTCCTCATGCAGGGTTTAACGCAAACAAACCAATACAATAATCAAACAAATAAATAACACATCTCTGAATGGAAGTGCGAATTCCCCACATTAAGTAATCACATATCAGGTAGGACACAGCAGGTGGACGATGATGGTTATCAAAATTAACAGAAGTTAATGCAACAGTTTTATTTATTTAGTTTTATTACAAAATTTGATATTGGCTAAGCTTCGTCAAAATGTGGAGTTTAATAAACAGCACCCATAAAAAAACGAAGTTCCTTTTTATATTAGGTTATACGTTCTGAAAAACGTTAATTAGCTAATTCCCAGTCTCATTTTCTTTCTCACACATTATACAAAGTCGCAATCATTTCGTTTTATCGCACCAAAAACACACGACATACATAACTGTAAAGGTTGGGAGGTGGCATTTGAGAATTAACCGCCGAATACTATTTATAACACTAAGTATACTGAGTACCTACGTCATTATAAAACGGAATAAACCTGGAGGCGCAGAAATCGCTGCAGTGCGCTCGCAGCCCCTTTGTGCGCGTACGTGAACTTGCGCTTAAACTACGGACTTGAGATTGTCTAAGATAGTCTGTTTTCTTCAATGCACGGGAAGACCTGCATTTAACAATCAAGAGACGGAATATAATGCCTAAATATAATGGAATGACTTACTAAAGCCCATTCTGTAAAACTGGCTACCCACCCAGCGGATTTCGCAGCTAAATATGCATGATTTAACAAGTCACCATATTACTGAATTGTTTTCTGTAGCCCACAGATGATTAAACGGAAACTACCATTTAAATTGTTTTTATTTAATTTGTTTCTTAGAGCATGTGCTCTTCTTGGGAGTAAAACTGGAAGATTAACTACTGGTTGTAAAAGTAATAAAGGCTGATTACCGCAGGTGACAGACACTAAATGCGGTTGATTTTTTTTTTATTCTCACTACGTTGCCAACATTTTCAACACTTAAAACCAGATCTCTGTGTTCATTTTTATTTGACCCGTAGGTTTCAAAAAGAAAATTAATGCAAATTACAAGAAGAGATCAGTCCACAAACGGCGCTCGTCGCTGTAACGGTGCTTGTAACTTTCAACACAAACACCTTACATTACATATTTTCGAATCGGTTCATTTCGCAGAAGATATGCAGTGCAAAGTTATATAAAAACCAAATGAGTTTAAGAGACAGTAGCGTGCCGTGTCATCCATCCCTTTCAACCAACATTTTCTTTCAAAACGAAAATTGTGCGAAGACAAATTTAATACATATTGAAAAACAACTTACTTGAATCGAAGACCAGCAGTGAAAATACCAGGAACATGCAAAAGGTGTTCATGATGGAGAAACAAATCCAGTATCAGGTCTATAAACAGCTGGGTCTATTGAGAAACCCTTTAGAAAATTACATTTGAACCGACGGAAAGTCTTGACTATAAAAAATTCAACAAGGTTAAATGCAAAACATATAATGGTCACAAGTCTTCTAAACGATCTTTTCGATATGCACGAAAGGAATTTCATTCAAGAATGCATCTTTGCGTCTGTTTTATTTCTCTTGTCCAGTGATGGCCAGAATAGGCTGCTGGCCCCGTCCGAACCCACTTTGAGAATGGTCCAAGCCTCAGTTCAATAGGACCCCCGCAAGGGACGGCGAGCATTAGTTATGCAGCGTTATTGTTGTCCCCGCTAACACACGATCGATGAATGGGCATTGATACGACACCGTCCGCGAGCGGAGGCACGTTTGCAGACAGCGAACCAATGACAGGCTGCGAGGAGGGCGGCGCCGCGCGCGCACGCACGGAATGAAAGGTCCGCGCGTCTGAATGGGAATGCGACGGCGTCCGGGGGAGTCACACAGTTTTACTGTGTGTTTAGGGGGCTTTCTGTGTCTTGCAAAGTTTTAAAGTTTCTCCAATAATCTGTAATTGACAAATTTACAGAAGGCAGCTGAAAGTCGGGGATTGCTGACTCACCTTTCACGGAAAATTTGAAACTACTGAGATCCACAAACTGCATTATACTGAGTATACTGGGAATTTCAGCCCGTTTTCCCCTCGGTTGTCCACAGTTCAATAGGCCAAATTTGATTCAAACCACTATATTGTTTCTTCTTAATTTAAACTGAGGCGATCTAGGTTCTGACACCTACAGGCCCCGAAGGACACATTCCATATTGATTTTTCTGTAGCCTCTGAGGAACAGAAGTGCAGCGGTTTGACTGTGACCATAAGCAGCCAACTGACGGCCAAATGAAAAAAAAAAACAAAACATTTTTTGAGCTCTGCTGTTGATCTGATTTCCTGTATTTTTATAGCTGAATATTTCCCATAGTATTGTTACCTATCACTTAGCCAGTAACATTTTCCTTTATGTGGCACAAATATTTAGTAATAACTCAGTTACTACTGAAGTACAAATCATGAACAAATAAAGTTGCTACTTCAGATAAAATATGTCTCAATTCCATAAGGATGAGCAAACATGAAATCAGCATTTCACTTGTTATTCTTTACACAGGACAACAAAAAACTTAATTTTTTTTAAATCATCATTTTCACGCTGATTCCTCAACTGTTTTCAGTTTTTTTTTCTGCCACGTCAACTTTTTGAGTTATGGGTAATGCTAGTTAATACCGTCATTGCAAGTATTGTGTACTAAAACAACAGCATCACTGTAGCATGAAGGTAAAATATGTAAATATATAAAGGCTTATGTTTGGGAATTTCTCAGCCCGGTTTTGAAAACTTTGTGAATTAACTTTACCCATGGCCTTCACAGGGTTCTTTATCAAGCCCAGCTTGATATGGAGAGCAGGTAAAAATACCTTACGTGGATCAACTAGAGGCAGAACCTGAACACCATTTGTTCCTGGCTCGTGAGCACCTCTTGGCTGCCAGACACGTTTGATATAATATTCCGCAGTAGATCGACTATCCCGCAGCCACAGGAAACAGCAGTATTTGGTAAATCCTTCTCACATTCCCATCAACATGCCAATGACCTTTAGATCGCCACAGATGCTCCATTCGTGCGCTTTATGCCGGATTGCTTCAAGCAGTATCTTCATGTTTTCGTAGGACTCCTTTCGATGAACAGAATGAGCAAATCGGTTCACTGGGTTTGGAATTGCCATTATGCTGCAGGACTACCTTCAAACTTCTTTTCATTGAATCAATGAAGAGACCCCATTCAGATGGAACATGTTCTTGTGACAAACTGTTGAAGAGTACATTGATGTCATGACAGTAGCACAGTGAGCTGTCGGAACATTGTCAAGTTATGATGTTGTTTTCTATATTGAGTTACAGTAACACCCTTTGCAAGCAAGTGCTTCTGCTTAAGCCTTGAAACCAGAAGTTCTGCTCACTCTTTTGATAGATTTAGATCACGAACAAGATCATTAAGCTCTGCTTGTGTAAAAGTCTCCGGTTCTGAATCTTCATCAGCTATGTAATCAGTATCAGATGATTCTGCACTGTAACCAGCTGCACCTTCTCCGTACTCCTCATCACCTTCTACAGAATCGAGACCATCATGTGGCGGTACAGGGACAGGCAATGAGTCGTCATGAGGAACAGGCCTGACTGCAGAATCTAGGCTGGGACAAACAATTTTGTGCTTAGGTTTAGCTGAGAATCCACTTGTATTCGTGCGGCAAAAGTAGCATTCGTTCTCGCGGTTCCCATCACACCATCGGAATTCCAAATTGCATTGCTGCCTTTCGCCGATTTAGCCAGTCACGCAGACCGTTTGAACAACTGGTACAGATGACATGTGGAGCCCAGGATTTATCCTGGTCTCCAAGTGGACAGCCAAAGTATAATTTGTATATCTTCTTAAGATCTGCAGTGATGAGGCGACGTTGTGCTTTTATCATGAACGAAGCACACGCATAACAGAAACTGTCTGGATGATTAATACACTTTCTAGGTACGATAGAGACTGAAAGCCAGCAGAGTTGATGCTGTTTGTCGCCGCCGCCTTCGATTTCCAGGACGATGACCCAGAATTCAAACTCGAGAGTCAGATTTAGTATTTCTTTTGCAACTGTTCGAGAAATAATACAAAAAATTCACCGGGAAGTTTACGTCAGCGCAATGAAACCTGAGGCACAGCTACCTCCGTTTCCCGCCAAACTAAGTTATATACAGAAGACATGTGCATGCGCACCAGAGCAAATTAATTATACTCAAATCGCAACTAGACAAGTGTCAATAAAACATAACTCAAGATCTAGTCACCTA
This sequence comes from Brienomyrus brachyistius, assembly GCF_023856365.1. Classification (NCBI taxonomy): domain Eukaryota; kingdom Metazoa; phylum Chordata; class Actinopteri; order Osteoglossiformes; family Mormyridae; genus Brienomyrus; species Brienomyrus brachyistius. The sequence continues at coordinate 16,119,666 of NC_064541.1, forward strand.
GAGAACGGTGATGCTATGTACATAATATCATACTACATACAGCTTCATCATAAAAACTTGACGTGCTAGAGAAAGATTTGAAATTAGATTTGAAATCAGCATGAAAAATACTACAAAACCCACATAAAATCACCTTTGATGAGAATGACCCGTTAACCTGTGTTACTTGTTCCTTCAGTACTTCCTTCAGTAGTTCACAAAGCTTCACAGAAATAACAGACGCCGTAAATATAGTAACTGATTGAGATAAAACATGCATCACAATTCATTAACGATGGATTAACGTTAGATCATTATGTAATTAAGACTTAGTTTGTGGATAATTAATACATAGTTAATAGTATAACTGGTGGCTGCCCAAGCTTGCGTTCATGGAGGTGAAAAGACAGTTTCGCTATGAGGATCAATAAAGCATCTATTATTAGTAGTAGTATATAGTAGTAGTAGTAGTAGTAGTAGTAGTGCCGGGGCGGCATGGTGGTGCAGTGGTTAGCACTGTTGCCTCACACCTCTGGGACCTGGGTTTGAGTCTCCGCCTGGGTCACATGTGTGTGGAGTTTGCATGTTCTCCCCAAGTCGTCGTGGGGTTTCCTCCAGGTACTCCGGTTTCCCCCCACAGTCCAAAAACATGCTGAGGCTAACTGGAGTTACTAAATTGCCCATAGGAGTGCATGTGAGAGTGAATGGTGTGTGAGTGTGCCCTGCGACGGGCTGGCCCCCCATCCTGGGTTGTCCTCGAGCCCATTGCTTCCGGGATAAGCAGCCTCAGCTACATCGCACAGACATCACGTGACACAATTGGCTTACATTCAACATCATAAAAACTCTGCCCCACCTGTGATTGGTTTGTCTCTCTCACTCATAGCATAGTCTGTATCACAGAGACGTCACATGATCGATTCTCCTTTACAATCACTATGGCTGTTTTTGAGTTAAGGTTAATAATTGCAATCAGTTCATTATTTGCAGACATATTCATGCTAACATACAGCATTGCTTGCTTGTATCGTTATGCGTTTTACTGTAGGAATCCAGGAGAAAATGCTCTGGTTTGAAGCTGAGACCCGGATCTGTATCCTTCAGTCACACATTCAGTTCTGGTAACTGACACCTGTGAATTTAATGAAATCTGCTCCCGCTTAACGAGCAGTCAAATCGGTGCAATTAGTTTCCAGCTAAATAAAGCCCACTCTAGTATTCGCGCATTTTCGCCGCTTCAGCCAGAGGCAGCTCAAGTCACAGCTATTTATATAGGAATTAATAAAACCAGCGGATGCGGAGAATGTCAACAATCAGCATTTCCACCTCCAGCTGAAACCAAAAGGGTCAGCAAGAAACAATGGAGTCATTCTGATCTGGAGCTAATGCACGGTGCCCTCTGCCAATGTAAGAGCCCGGGCTGGCAGCCTGCTCCTCCCCATCAGCTCGCCTCCGCAGGGCAGCTAGAAAGGGAGGCTCCGCCAGAGAGTTGTCGGAAAGTTGTGTGCCGCCCAGCACGACACAACAGCCAATTAACAAGCATTAACATACGCAGTGGGGCACCACCGGCGCACAATGGCCAGCCCCTTAAAAGGGACCACAGGCCAACTGGGTGTTTTTCATTAGATGCCTTTTCTGTTCCCTCACAAAGGCCATGCAAAATAGATCTAATTAGGGCCGGTTTCAAGTCGGTACAGTGCATCCATTATGTACTGGATATCAGCATGCAGAACCGGGACTGGGTGGGCATGGAGCAAGGGGAGCATGTCTGTTTTCTGGCAGGGCTACAGATTAGCCCCCTTTATGATCTTCCTAACAATCCTATTAACTTCCTCTCCAGGGGTTATTCCAAGCATACAAGTGAATAGAAAGGAAGTTTGGTCTATTTTGCGTATCTGAGAGCGAAACCTGTGCAGTGTAATTTGAGCACTGTGTTTACATGCAGCCTGGCCATCTGCTTTTCGTGATTAATAATAATTAACCCTAATCTATATATTTTCCCACATACCTCTTATGGTATTCCTGCACTTATGTATTATCATTTAAACTAACTCCATGTCTCCTGTTTAACGTATTTTAGTATTTCTACACGCCTTTCTACATACCTCATGCTAGCATTGAGATTAACTCAGTTTCTGCCCCCTGACATCAATTCTGGATAATGGGAGAGAATTTAAATCAAAAGCATAACATAGGTGGTTTGTGAATAAGGGTGTAATATTGCGGAATTCTTTGCCTTGCTATGTTGCGTGTGCAGCCCTGAATTTGATCTCTACCTGATTTTGTAGAATCTGGCGTGCCATCTCGGTGCACATGAGGTCAGGGTGTTTCATACCTTAACAGCACGGATGTAAAAAAAAAAATACTGGAAAAAATACAATTCCCAGCATGCAACTGCAAAGCACTACAGAGATCTACTTAAGACAAATGTTTTTGATTAATATAGTACATATGACAATTGTATCTTCTGAACTGTATGAAGTCTCAATTAGCAGTGATACAATATGATGTAATACCACTAACCTCTCACCCTAAATTGTGAGCTGCGAATTGGCAGCCCAGTTCTCTCGTAGATAAATTAGTACATGGAGCCCATAACTTCTGGAATTAATTTATTGGTCTTTATTGCTCCGTATTTCCCAGGGCAGGTTAAATCACTTACTATTTTACTCATTTACGTTCAGCAATACTTTAAAAATTCTGTATTGCCACTTTCCTCATCGCGGTTGCGATTTAGTGCAGGGTCTGCGTAAGAAATTACGCGGGGATGTTTTTGGGAGTGTTTGGGCGATCTGTGAAAGCTGCAGATAACACACGAAAAGTTTTGTAACTCACAAATCCCAACCGCGATCTGGAAGGGTCGGCTGTGTACACACACTGACAGATTATGTACCATTTTCCCTTAGCACCATATTTATAGGTGTAAACGAATTAACAGTATTAAGGCACATATATAATGGGCCAGTTCAATGGAAAATATAGAATTGCATGCTATAACAAATATTAAAATATTTAACGGGGTTGTTTTATTTTTAAATTTTTTTGTTATTTAACAATAATTTTCTTGCATGCCCTGAATGTTTATCAGCCCTCCTTGCCTTCACATCTACGAAACGCTTTCCATGCCATAGTGCTGAAAGTATGCAAACCCTTCCTCGTTTACGTAGCTGATGTCATTTTGCAATGGCACTTTGCGTTTGACCTCTCCTCACACGTTAGTTGATCGGCTCGAAAAACCATGCGCTATAGAAAATTTAAATGCCTTACGTCAAAGAGATCGGTTCTTTGTACGGCTTCTCGCAGGCAAACAGCTTACTTAGCATTTTACATTTCTGCTCGCGAGAAGAAAGAAGCACACAAGATGCACTGTACATTGAGAAACTTACAATTCAACATTTTCGGTTATTTTAAAACCCGATGCTTCTCACGGTACCAACATGCATGAAGATCATTCCACCATGGAATAACAATATAGATTAAATGCAAGGGAGCAACGGGTCTTTCTGGAAGTACTGGAATATGCACCCTTTAATCACAAGGTCAGTTCATAAGCCCTTTGATTACCTACTGATCATCTGGAAAAGGTGAAGTCCAACCGTCCATTTTTTTTTATTTCAGTGTATTTTATGTAGCGAACACAAACAAGGAATCTTTCGAAGAACCCTTTGAATACAGCTCGCTCATTCAGAATCCACCGTGTCATTTTCACCCTACCCCAACAGAGCTGAAGGTGTTAATCAAATTAACATCAGGACTGGGTTGCTTGCAATGCAGCCTTGTGTTGATATAGAGTTTAGAATTATAAAGTTGACAAACGGGCACTTTCATTGTACTCACTGCTTCACTCATTTAAAACAGCAAGACTGTTACAGTTAAAAGGCTGTGTCAATTCTTATCGATACTACAATGAACTGCAATGTGAAAGATCCCTCACAGAGTACATTGTATGTGCTGTGCACTGTTTGAGCTGCTTATAATAAGGAGTATTCAATCATCCACCTTTCACCACCACTTATCTACTGCAAACTGACTGCATGCAATGTGATTGAATGTAACAATTTATCAAATACGTAATAGTATATAAAATATTAAGATTGTAGTGGAAACTTTGCTAGTGTACATCTCTGTTTTGAATTTAGAGATCAGTGATCATCGTTGACACACCACAACACAATGTGTCCGCTACATCATGACATAGCGGAGGGCAGCTAACTCAGCACCGGGGGTGATAGCTTGTTGGTCAGGGATTTGACCCAGCAACCTTTCGATCACAAGTGCGATTCCCGAACCACTGGCCACCACCATCGCTATAAGTTCATTCCATCCTCTGTAATACGTGAAAATGGGATGCATTAAGCATAATCATGTACTCGGAACATATTTTGCAAACAAAAGCAGAATAACCAGTTTACTGCATACATCTTGACTGTTCTTGCAATTAATGTTAGATGCCAACCCCGGCGTCAGGAATTCTTCCCATTAAATGACCTGTTTCTCACAGTCACATCTAATGCCGGGCTGTTTGGAACAAATGGTGTAATTTAAGAGGACTGTCTAATTGCACCACATTTAATGGCACATATTCATCCGGCCGATTAGAACAGTCGCCCTTGTCTCCTCTTCTGTGATTGGCTACGGTGCAGCACATGGCCTTCAGAACCAATACTTCACATGCTTGCTATATAGAAGTTAGACCATATAAATTTTACAGACTAGTGTGCAGCTCAATACGCAGTAAGCAGCAGCTGAATACCAACTGTGGCAACGACACCAGCACAGCCAAATAGGTAGCGTATGCCATGTACTTTAAACTGAGATGTTTTCATAGGGTCAGCGTGAGGTTTCCATATTTCTCATGGGTAGCAATGTCAGAATGACAAACATCAGGCAGTCGGAGCAAGAAAACTCCCAAGACGTCGGGAGCGGGAGCAGAGGCACGCTCCCGGAATTCCGCGAGAATCGACGTGCTCGCAGTCGAGATGGTTGGGCTTATTTGTGGTGATGTGGTCTCACAATCCAACAAAGGCATGCATCATCCACCCAATCAGCCGCCTATCTGCCACACAGTCGTGGGATGTACGTATTAATTAAACGACGACTGAATTTTTATGTAATCAAAAGCACCTGCTGCTGTGCAGAGAGGAAAACTCAAACTTAGCCGGAGCAAGCAGATGTATAAAGTGATGGTGGGCAGTGAATGATTAGGACTTCAGATGGCAGAGGGGCTGTTCAGAGAGAAAAGACCTTTTTCCACCTAGTTTGTGTTGGCAGAGTGCCTAGAGCGATGGAGTTGTTTATCGGGCCTTTGGAGTTAAACGGTCAGGGCTGCTATACGGCACAGAGCTATATTAAGTGTCCTTGGCTGCCCATTGCCCGGAAAGCCATAGCCCCTTATCCCATTTGCTGCATAATGGCCTCGCGGTTACCCATGGCGACGATCACAGGACACTAATCCGGGTTTGCCATCACACCCCACGCGCTTTTCATACTGCCACTTTCACAAGCTGTTGACTCCATTATCCGGCGGGTAGAGGAGCCGGCGGAGAGCGCCGAGAGAGAAAGGGAATGGAAAGGGGGTGAAGCTGGAAAGATAGGGAGAGAGAGAGATGGAAAGGAGGAAAAAACAGGGGGAAAAAAACCACACTGGGGATAAAGCGAGAGGGAGAGATTCATGGAGCTCTGCTCTGCGCTGCATGGATTTTCTCATGTTTAACAAGTAGTGCTCTGCCTCTTCCTTGGTCCTATAATGAAATTGACAAGTGTTACAACTGAAAAGCTCTTAAACCTGCAAGGGTTTTCATAATGGATCAGTACCAAGTGTCAGTCCTTTAAAGAAACAGTCTTTCTATTTCTTTATGTCCATCTGCAGGATTAACTATGATGCTGCAGTACATCTCAGGATCCTCGGTTGTATCACCCCCCCCCCCTGCATGTCCATACAAGCCGGGTTCGGGGTGTCCCCTTGCACGACATGCCTACACCTGCACTGCTGCAAATTATAAATGTGTAAAATGTGAAAAATGAAAAGCTATGCATGTCACTTTGGATGACAGCCAGTACATACTCAAATTCTGTCCAAGTAAACACAGCGGTTTCATTTTTTTTTGCAAATTTTCTGGTAGTCCCAGCATATCTGCTAACAAAGTGAGCACACACTGAGCAGACAGAACACGCTGAGCCAAATCGATTACAGGGTTGTTTTGTTTTTTAAAAACAAGACAATTACAACAAAACAAAACAAAAAAAATTACAGCCATATAAATTACAACAGCAACACAATAAAAGTCACTCTTAAATAAAATCGTTTTCATCTCTCTGTTCATTTATCCATAAAAAAATAAAAATATATATATTTTTTTTTTACTTGAAATTCCCTCTTGAACATTCTCGGTTTGAATTACACTGGGGCTGAAAATGAAACACGCTCTAGTCCAGCATAAACGTTGAACCCTGGTGTGTCTTAAGAGACATTTCACTACCATAAAGCTGATTTTTACTACCCCATCCGCCACCTGGTCACTCCTGCCAAAAGCTAGTTTGGTCGAGGTCTGACCAGACCCACTCTTCTTACCGCTGAACACCCAATGCGGCAGCTCAGTTCTGCAAAGGTCCGCTGCACGTCCGTTTCAGCCGAGCAAAAGCACAAGGTGGGCCGATCGCCTGCCAAGAGTAACCAGGACGAAAAGGCCGCCCGCGTGTTTGAACAGATTTTTCCAAACGATAGTTAACACAAGCAGTGAGCTGCCTAAACACAAATGTGTCGAAAGCCACACAATCCAGCTGATGGGAACAGCCTGGAAATCTAAGTCAATTACTTCATGGCATATCTATTCTTTTGAAAGTACACCCTGGAAACAGGGTTTCAACTGTAACTGTCCCACTGATAAATAGCACTGACTAATTCAGATCAACACAGCATATATCAGATATCGTTACTGTGTTGTATACCCATTACCAAAGCATATGGCACAAGGTACAGCAAAACTATTGCTCTTGTCAGCGTAGACAGAAAGGCTAACTTAACGTATTATTACACTGTGATAATTTTAACCCCCCCCCATCTCAGGCTAAGATTCTAAGCTAAATGATCAGTGTAGACTTAACACTAATCAGCGGAACCAAATGGAAGGGTCAAATAAAGATTTGAAGGTGCCATTAAAACCTCAGTATTATACGGAACCACTTGCAGTCTTTGGTTCTAAGAAGGACAGAGAACCAGACCCAGAGGCTACCCCGCCTGGAATCGGAGCGTTCTTAAATGTATATTATTGCTGGACCAAAAAGAATTAAAATAAATAATTTATTCACATTAGGCTGGTGGATCAATAACTCTGAAGACTTTTCTCAAGTGTCAGTATATTTACCATTGTTAACGCATTGTGCAAATCGGCCTGTTGGGTTAAAATCTACACTCTATGCATTTGAATGTGCATCTTGGGGCGCTGTGAATAGCACAGTAGTCATGCTACAATCTATATCAACAAGGGACGTAAAATGCACAAAAAGATTAGATGTTATCCACAATCCGACATGGACACAACTCCTCCAAAGGTAACAGCTAATTGAAAATAATGTTACAGTAGACTGCAGATTGCGCCCCCCCCACTGTTATGGGGGTATAGTTTTAAATCTGGGATTTTTACTGTGCAATAGAAAAGCTTCTCAGACACCCGACCAATGCTATACAAAAGCCACATTATAAGTTTCATTTGTCAAGCGAAGGACCTTACAGCTGAAAACCACCGAGATACTAAAACATTAACCTGGATTCACAGAGAGTAAACAATGCATTTAAGCCCTGTATCAAAATCCAGGCAACAGGGACAAATGAAGAGAGACAGCTGTGGGAAAATAGTAGCAATGGGTAAGTTCTTGAAAGACCCCGCAGATGATAAAACTGAACCTACATTACCTGAAGCGTTCAAAGACATATCTATCGTATACAGCAAGGACGGGAAGGAAGGGGAATACAAAAGATGAGGGATCACATATCCAATACCCGCTTCCCTATTCTGCTCATCTCCTTCAATATACAGTATTCACAGTTTTTTCCCCCTGGCCAGAAAAGCCCTGTAGAACAGGCAAAAAAAAAATACACAGCTTAGAACCTTGAAAAAATGGTTTGATGTATATTTGCAGGGCAGGAACCTGGAGGTGTGGGTCCAGGAAAGGGAAAAAAAAAGTCAGAATCCGGAGGCCTTGGCTCCTTTAGTGGCCACCATTCAGTGCTTCTGCTGCCACCGTCTGGTGAAGTGAAACATTGCAGCCATCGATCTTGGTCCAAGTTCTCGGCCTTGCTTCTGGGGATGGCGGGGGAGGGGCAGGGGGGGGGCAACAGGCAGACGTACAGCGCTGCATCTCGTACGGCCTGTCAATCTTCTCTACGAGTGACGCGCGTGTCTTCGGGTGCCAAAAATCGACGGACTCTGATGCCGGGCACGGCAAGTTCAAGGGACCCTCCTGAGAGGGGGAGGGGGATGAAGGCCTGCGAAGGTGCACCCCCCCGCCACAGCCAGCGTGCGCTAAGGCAGCATGCTCTTACCCAGCGGCCTGCCATATCACCAAACGAGAGGAAGCCCAGCGGAGGGATGTAGCTCGGATTCCAATGAATAACGGTAGGAGAAAGGGCTCAGTTAGACGCCAAACACTGGCTAGCCCCTTAACAGAAAGCCAAAAGAGGGCGGCAAGTAGCCCGCAAAGTATAATACAGGCTCGTAAATGACATCAAGCGACAGCTACTCTGATCTTCAGTGCTGTTCTGCATGGGTCTGTACGAACACGGCTCTGTGTTACTACATACAGCTTCATCGGTGACATTTAGCTCCGAGCTAAAGGTACGTTACCGGTTCACATGACGCGTGCCAAGGAAAACTGCGTTATTCTCCGTTTAAACCTGTTACATATCAGTATGGGCCGCTGCGTCGCGTCTCTCCTTTTGAGTGGTTTACACCTCCAAGGTACGCACACTTCAGAGAAGGTTCCAGCAGTAGCTTAATTTTCAAGTCAAACGAGATTCGGAAGGTCACAGCAGGTCAAAGTGCTTTTCCGACAACGATTAATTTCAGATGCCCGGGGGGCACCAGAGGGAACAACGAGGCCACAGGGGGTTAGTTCAGGATACACAAAGATGTATAGAACAAAACTGCGGCAAAGAATGGTCCAGGCTAAACCAACTACACACTCGTCTTCAGTAAAAGTCAATATTGTGAATGCGATTAGTTAGGGGTGAGTCAGGGAATTCAGACTGAAGAACTGAGGTACAGCGAGTAGACAACTAGCGATAGCTTGACCAGGCCGCAGCGGGTAAAACACCAGTTGAGTTTAGACTGGGATGAAGCTTCTGACAGGCAAACGCACTGGAGCGTGGATGTGTGTGTGTGTGTATTCATCCGGGTGTTGGCCCCTCCCTGGGTGGATCTCAGCACTCCAGCGATAACAGGAAGCAGCGTCTGCAGTCCACAGCTTTGGGGCTCGGGGGCTGGACCCTCTTCCTGTGCAGCTCATCCTTCCCCAGGGACCCGCTGAGTCGCGTGTACGCCGCCTTGTATTTCTTATCGAACGCAGCTGTGGGAGCAAAGGAGACGGGAGGGGGGGGAAACACTTCAAACTGATGAAAACCCTGCTGCGCGTCACTGGAAGCGAGCCCTGCACTGAGCCTCTGCACTGAGCCTCTGCAGTGACCCCTAGTGGCAACAAACGAGTGCAAACAAAATAACAAATAAGACGTGCATGACAGTTCGACTGTCACAAGGCAGATCTGAAATTACTGGTGTCTGTTTAATTTTGGATCAAATTACCAGTTATCGAAATATTTAACCCCATAATACCGGAACTGGAGACAAGGTCTTCATTGGGGACGGAGCCCCAGAGCAGAGGCCCCCCTTTGCAAAGCCACAGAATCCAGTTCATTCTGGAGGAACCCAAGGTGGCCTCAGGCTGGCTAGTTACGAAGGTATTTCATTGGAGCCACTATGGTTAAGTACCATGTACATGGGTATAACAGCGAGTTATCGTCCATGTTCCCAGGTATCACTGCCTGTTACGTTTTGGCCAAACGTTAAAGTGACAGACAGAGACAAACACCTTTCTTTTCAGTGATGAACTGATAAACTTACCAACATCTTTGCCCATTGCAGCCATAGTGAGAAACAGGATCTCTCTGTACAGACTCCTACGAAGAAAACAGAAGTGACACACGTCTGTCCGTGAAACACTCAGAACTCTTTATTCCTGCACCTACGGCAGCATAATGCTGATCAAAAATATGCCACAATATTTATTATAATAAAATAGTAAACATCATACTTTATATGCAGTCAGGTAGCCAAAGGAAACGTTTAAAGCTGTTTATCCGAGCAGTGAGGGTATATTTGCTCCGAGTAAAAAACACTATTTAACATTTAAACAAACACAAATTAAGAATAACGCAATGAAAACTAACATGAATTTCTTCTTTTCTCCAAAAAGTTACTGGCATCTTGTCGGATCTTTTTCCTCGGGGGCACCCCAGCCATCCCATGCATTTGTTAAAATTTCACCACCAGCTCACTTAACCGATTGATTAATTTTGTAAAGAAAGTGACTGAGGTACTGATCATCCGAATGAGGAGAGCTAGTGGTCGGGTCAGAAGACTAATGGGTGCGTTGGAAGATTGTAGCAAATACGAGGGCGATTTCAATAGAGGTTTTCAAATGGTTTCGTTGACACATTTTGAAAGCGGTTAAACCACAGTTTTACACCAACATCATTTAAGCATCATTTTCTTTCTGTCTAAGACCTCTGCACAGCAGTATAAGTGACACACAGTTGCATGTAACAGAAGTGCACCACACTTAAAAGGTACCGCAGCAATCGTCTCGTTTCTCGCGCTCTCTCGCTCACCTCTGTATTAGAGGAGTTCCAGGTTGCCTGGCAACAGTATCCAGGAAGAGTGTGACTGCCTTGTGCACCTCATTCATGCCAACGCAGCGTAGCATTTCCTCCAGAAACGCCAGGGTGAAGGGGTGATTGTGTCTCCTCCAGCTGTAGCTGCGCATTGGCACCCCGCCTGGAGAGGAGGACCACGTGTGGCTTAGAGTGCCGGCAGCATCGCAATCCATGCACTGGTACACCAAGAACCACAGACAAAATGCACGCGGAAGTAAAAATTGCACAACATGCGATGTTGGTAATATCGCCGCACATCGACCAGCCGTATAATATACTTCAGTCATTTTTCGAATTCAGTACAAAATATCCCGCCTCACGCTGTGATGTCATTCAGTGCCGGTACCAGATTTTACACCAGTGGAAAACCACCTTGAGGTACTGTACTTTTGGTACCTTCTTGCAGAACCAAAAGTAAGGTACCTGGCGGGGTCACTGGAAAAGCGCCCTTTAAAGAGAACGCAGAATTATGGGATGCTTGGGACTCTCTGGGGAAAAGTAGTTGTTGATTTGATCCAGCTGACGCAATACAACGCAGAAGAACCGTCGCATTTCAGAAATGAGGTGTGAACTGAAACAGCTTTTCTTTTTTTACGATAAATTGTGCAGCCCTAACTGGTACAGCAAAAACCACAGACACTGTACACCAAAAACCACAGATAATTCATAAACTGGTTCACCAAAAACCATGCACAGAGTTACACTGATTACATTAAACTATACACTGGAACTTCAAAACATAATTTGCACACTGGTACACAATTCGCACTGCTTACATACCCCGAAACACAAACTAGTCACACACTCCACAACCATCTCTGCCTGCAGGATATTCCCTTATGACAGAATTGAAATGGCGCGACCTTCTAGGTACACGGCAGAGAAAATCTTACTATGTATTCTCCAGAGGACATAGAGCGGTGGCCAGTAATCGGTATCAGGGGTCAGGGTGTCCCACAGCAGTCGCACTCTCACCGCCAAGTTCTCGGAAGCCTGGGTCACACAGGGAAGTACGGTCACCCTCTGAAGTCCACAGGAAAAGTAGGGACATGCAGTACTATGAGAAAACACTAGGGGGGGCACCTGGGTGAGATGAACAGGGAGCTGTGAGGAGAGCAGAAGCTGTGGCAAGTTGCTGGGCAAGCCCAAGCGCTGGAAGTACCACACCAGGTTCCAAAATATAATGGAGTGGTTGTCCAGGAGCTGGCCCTGGGACAGGACGGCCTCTCCTTCATTCTCCAGCAGACTCTCCAACTCTTTGCGTAGTACCAGGGGGCTTAGGTATGCCACAGTCACCAACGGCATACCCCCTGCAGAGGAACCCTGGGGGAAGAAGCGGCAGGCAAGTCAGGCGCACATGAAGCAGCACTGTTTCAAAGCTCAGAGAAAGAACTAAGGAAGAGGATGCTCTAAAACAGAGTTTCTAGTGATGGCCAGATGAAGTTTCAGAAACCATTTTTTAACTCCACCAGATGGTGCTCTTGGTTTGCTTTGGGGCATGAATTGAGCCGTTTATTAACTTTTTTAAATTATACACAGCACCATCTAGTGGTGTCAGAAAGTACAGCATTTGGTTCATGAAGCTTCATTGGGTCATCACTAAGTGTTTCTCAACCCAGTCCTTGGGGGGACCCCCAGATGGTCAACTTTTTTCCCTCCCCCGCAAAAATGTAGACTGTCGGGGGGGGGCAGGGTTGGGAAACACTGCTCTAACATATTAATATCTAACATAGCGTACTGCACAGTTGACTGGAACAGCATTTTAGTCAAACCGGAGAGGGTGCAATGGCATAGACAACAAATTCCACAACAAATTGTGGTGTGTTGCCGACTGCCCAGGGCTGGTTCCCGCCTGCGCCCACTGTTCCTGGGATAGGCTTCGCCCCCCCCCCCCCCGCGACCCCAGTTGGGATTACGTGGTTTCAGAAAATGGATGAATGGAACTCCCACTCGTCTACAAAAAAAATGCCGATCATTTACATGCAGGAGTGATACATGGATGTACATTATTAAACCTCATTTCCTGCTGGCAACACCAGCATGTGAATCTCGGTTTAAGATACCTGGGCCCGGACTGTTAAAATGATAGGAAACATGTCCTAAATACCCAGAAGCCTGCATTAATCCATACATTAGCTCTCCATTAATCAACATGACAGACAGAAGGTGACACCAAGAGATATCTATACTACCGTGGTAGTGCTGCTTTCTGAATACGCGCTGGTTTCAGAGCCGGTATCCTCGCTCACGCCATTATAGAGATGCTGCTTTAATCCATCCACTCCACCAGGGAGCGCTGTTGCTGCCTCAGAGCCATTCTTAAAGGAGTTGTTGCGCTCCAAGCTGTAAATTGCAAGCGAAACCACAAGCTGGTTGCTGCATCGCATCCGTCACGTGCACCTTCATCGCCCCTCAGATGTTAATGATGCTGAAAGCTAAAACTGAGATATTCCATGACCTATTAAGGGAACATTAAAGGCCACCAAGACATTCTTGTCTCAAAAACAAGGACACAGTTAGCCATTTAATTACTGGCACATCAATACCCTTGGGAAAAGTATATAAGGGAACAGGACTGGCATGGGCCATCTCAGCATAGGAGCAGGACACAGAGCAGGCAGATGGTGAATGTACCTGCAGACGGACCCCAGGTCGCAGATTTCTGCATTGAGCAGCGGCAGGAAGGTGGCTGAGCAGAAGGGACAACTGGAGTTGAGGTTGGAGTCATCAGACGTCCAACCGGCCATAATCTCCTCATCATAGACCAGCGAATTACATTTTCGACAAATTGAGCAACTGGACATCAGCACCTGGAGAGGCATCACGTAGGGTTCACACAAAGGATGGAAAAGATACAGGCCGTACATGTTGATGCCAGGGTGTAACTCCTCTGCACTCCAGCAAACACAACAGGAAACGGTTCAAACCTCAAGCCCCGCTCCTTCCTGTGTGGAATCCCAGGACTTCCTGAGCTGAAAGGTCATATTGGTGGTTTCTATGATGTCAACGTCGCTCCCCACTGAGAGCGAACTCTGGGGTGAAAACAGACAGCAAAACAGATAGAAGATGTTTCAGATTGACAATCAGTCTTCTGATTTTACTGGAACTGAACTGAGATATTCCTTAGTATTTTGTACTTGTAAAACATGTATACACATACTATATATGTATAATACATAATCTTAGTCAAAAAGTCAGAGGCTTCTTTGACAAGGAAACCTGTTCTAATTCACTCTAATTTCAGACACACATCTTATGATGATGGTACACAGGGCAACTTCTCGAGCAAATGATGCCGAGCAGATGAGACAAAGGGCAACTCATCTGGATCTGGATGATGCCGTAAAGTTGCCCACTGCCAATCAAAGTTTTTCAAATAGATATTTGTTGCCCCTTATCAATGGGAAAGTGCCTGAGCAACATCAGTCAGCAACACTGCCCAGCAACATTGCTCTAAACGTTCCCCTGTGCATCACCCTTAGAGTGAAGGAAAACGTTACAATTTACGTGCGCCGCCTGGGATTCAAACCCACAACCATCACATTGTTTGCACAGCATTCTGCATGTTGAGCTACAAGAACAGTGGCAGCCCGGTGTGACAGACCCCCCCCCAAGCCACACCTCAGAGGTAGCGTTGTACAGCCGCTCCTTGGCCTTCAACAGCGAGTCTGCCACCTGGTTTTTGCGAGACTGCCGCTGCTCGGACACCCGGCGAGTGGCCACGGTGCCCCCCCCAGGCCTGCGGTCATCCACGCTGGCAGCGCGTCGGACAGAGGCGCGGTTCCTTGTGGGCGTCAGCAGTTGCTGCAGCTTCCCCGCCAGGCCGCGGCTCGGCGACGACACGTTGTTGCAGTTCTCGTCCACGGCCTTCCGGCCCGACGCCTCTCGTGGTTCTGCAGCTCTGCCGCCGGGGGCCATGGTAACATGGTGTTATTCTACACAACCCAAACCCTAACCCCCCCCCAACCTCATATGAACACCCCTCTCACCTCCCCTCCCTCCCTCCAGGTTGGCAGACGCAGTCCGACCCTGCCGGCTCAGCGTAGTCCTTGTAGAAGGTGGACAAGCAGATGTCACTCCGCCGCACAAATCGGCCACCAGGGGGCGCTACGGTGGAGCCTACGGAGTCGCGCGGACCCACTGGCGGCTTCCGGGCCGCGGCTGCACCGCTCTGGGCCAGGACTCTCTTGGACATCGTAGGCTCTGCCAAGACAGAAGGTACATCTTAAGGTCACATTTCAAGAATAATCATATCCCTGATACGCTTCCTAAATATATTCGCAGTACACAACCTGCTAGAAAACCAGGAGAACCCTAATACTAATTATGAAATAATTATTATTATCACCTGATTACTTTCTGCACAATCTAACTTATTTACTAAGGCATTGCAGCAACAGACCCGATATTTAAGTGATTACTGGAAAGGACAGAATGACTCACTGTCGACTGAAGCCCGCATGCTATTCAGGCTGTTGCTCTTGACAAGAAGGCTGGTGAGGGATTCATAGCTGGAGGCCTCGCTCAGCCCACTCCAGCTGGACTGGCGGATTAGAGCGGACTGCAGCTTTGGCTGCGCGTGCTGCTCCACAAGAATATCTGCAGCAGATCGGAGGAGCACAGCAAAAATCAGCACTGAGGTCTCCTTGTTCCTTACGCCTTGAAAACTGCCACCTCAGGCCTAAATCAATCATATGTGTGGCTTGGCAATTAAAACTGTACACGCAGTGCCGGTTGCAGTCCAGGTGGCGTCCGAGGCAAGCCTCCCCCATTCCCACCCCCCCACACGAGGAGCACGTAGAGACAAAGTGAAACTGGCCTGCTACATCAGCACCCCCTAGACAGACACCACCCTAGGTGACTACCTATGTCTCCTAATGGGTGGAGCGGTACTGCATGCATGTGCCACACCAGCATCGGGCAAAGCATCACTCAGAAGTGTTCGGTTTAGAGACTTAATTGCCTGCAGTATCCTCCAACTGGACCAGATGCTTTGAAAGTCAAGCGTGCGGCGCCAAGCCGACCGCTTTCTTCGTAAAACAGCAGGTCACGCACCGTCGTACGAGGGAGGCACAGCCGCTCATCAGCAGAGCGTAATTAGGCCCACAGAGGCAGCCAATCGCTTGCCAGCTACCCACAGGGAGACGCCCACGGCCATGCTGAGCTTACAGATACCTGCGTGGGATCCCACAGACCCGCTCTTCTGCCGCCGCTTGACTGGTTGCCTGAACTGTGCCACGGCCATCAGCACGTTTCGCAGTTTGGTCCAGCGGAGGCGGCCGCCCTGATTGGTGGACGGCCACTTGCTCTCTAGCACAGCCTAGAGGTAACGAGCAGAATAGGAGAATAAGGGCTGCGTGCAGATATAGAGGGATAAGTGTAATAGAATGACCCTGTATTGTTACTTACTTTATTGTAGTAGCCGTAGGTGATGGTGTTGGGCGTGATTCCCGCCTTCTTCATCTCCAGCAGCACCCGCACTGCCAGCACCGGCTGCCCATACTGACCGCACAGCTGCATCAGAATCCGGTAACAAACCTGACGGCAGATTCACACACGCCACTAAACCTGGGGCTTCAGCAGAGTCACGGGCAAGATGAAGCTCATCAGTCCACTGCAGTAGCACTGCGTTATTCGCGCGGCTGGACTGCGTGGCGTGAAGCTCAGCGGGTTGTGAGACCGTGCTTCCGATCAGAAGGTTACAGCTTAAAAGTCGGCAGAATGTTTCCCCCTTGGGTCCTTCAGAAAGGCCCCCATAAATATTTTAAATCAATCTTTTTAATATTATTTTTACAAAATTACTTCTATGGTTCATGAAATGCTTCACTTCATAATAAAAATAGTTTTCCTTTAATATCGCTGCATAATTATAGAAGCAGTTCAAATTATCATTAAACAAAGAAATGGTTTTGCACTGTGCAAAGTTTCGATGACATGCTACGCCAGCACCAGCACTATGGAAGATACTGGAAGAGAAAATGCACAGGAGCTATTCTGGAGCAGCAGAAAACCACCGCGCTGTCTATTCACGTCTATTAAATTAACATTAGTGCAGAGAGCTTTTTAATATTTTTTTGTCCTTGTAACTGCTGAATAAATTAATAATCAAAGCCATAAAGTTGTCTGTCTGCTACCTCCACTGAATAAGTGAGAAAATGTTTAGGCTAAAATCTGGCCTTATTCCGCGTGGATTGACGGTACCAGTGTGTGATCGTGCATGTTGGGCTTGTTGGTACCAATGTTATTTCCCTCCAATGGTATCGTTTGTTGTTGTGAACATTTAAAGAAACTTGATACTCTGGAAGAAAATTGTTTTGGAATAATCGACCAATTATTATTAAAAATAGTTTATAGATCAATCCATAGGAATCAATCCGCAATTAGCGGCAGCCCTAGCAGTAAGTGCCCCCCCCCCCCCCCGTAGTTTTTGTTCAAATACTTAGTCTGGAATAGGTACTAAAAAGGGTTCTGGAACTACGCAAGGGGAACTACAATCGGGCCGAGATCCTGTTTTGTGAACACGACAATAGTCCCTGGATCCAGATGAAGGTTCTGGTTCTGGAAAAAAGTTCCTGAGGTGTGAAAGCGCCTAATGATCAAAGGCAGCAGCTGACACAGGAGAACACCACCCAAAGAAAGCGGGGGGAATGGGGCTCCTCCCTCACCTCATCTGGCAGCACCACCTTGCGGGTCTCCATGTGCTTCAGCACTTCGTATGCCGTGTGCAGAGCCCGCACCTTGGCGCTCTCCGCCCGCACGAAGGTGGGCAGGTAGATGAACCACAGCCCATAGCAGTGCCCCAGCAGACACTTGGACCACATATCTGGCACTGAGGAGTACTTCTGGGCCCGCTTCTGGGCCAGCTTGATCTCCTGTGTGATGGATAAACATTTCAATAAGTCAGAACATCACAACATTAGCATGGCCATCGAAGATGATGTTACCACCCCGAGGGAGTGAACCTCTGCATCTTCTCTTTAGAACTTCTGCATCTTCTCTCAGGGGTGTTGAAATTAATTGTTTCTAAGATGCACTGCAATGCAGATGGAGGATTCTGCATCGATGCAGTGACCAAACATAACTGACGATAGCCATGTAACGTTGCTTTAATTAAAGTTCTGCCAGTTAAAAGAACTTCCCAATAGCAACCTTTGCTGTATTTTTTCTTTTCGTTTTAACTTTCCTGGTCGAGTACCAGTACCAATCACTGGGTTGTTTCTGCTTGTATCTTCCGTGCAGTGGCATGATCGGTGTGCGGAGGTCAGTAGAAGGAAATAGTTCCTACATTAAACTGCTCACTGCAAAGTCTGCGGATGACATTAAGTAACCGGATCATGATTTCTGGTAAGAGAAATCGCCGTTGAATTTTTCAAATGTATTTCTCTGATGCTTTCATTTTTAAAGAATTTTTTATTTATTATTAATTGTATGTATTATTTAGTTGTAATAAATATTGGGGCATTTATAAAGCAAAAAGAACGTTAAAGTTCTATTTAAGAAACATGTTTGTATATTACAAGCTACAGCACACCTGTAAAGCACTACACTACAGAAGGATTTAAGGTGTGTTTTATGGCGATGACCGATGTCAAACAATATATATAGTAGGCTAGGCCTATTCCACTTATTTTGGAGTTCAGAGTGATTGTATTCTTTGATAAAAAAGCAGCCATGTGCATTAATATAGGAGAATCGTGGAATCTAATTGAGCCGCTGACATAATTGTAATCAAACCGAATCGTGAGACCTGTGAAGATACGCAGCCTTAATTATAATATAGTTAGCTGCTTGCTTCTCAAACACACAAAGAACTTGCTTGGACACGCCAGAGAAAGTTCTGAACACTAGAGTCACCTGGAGTTTCATCAAACAACAAAACAGGAGTTTAATATATGAGTGATTGTTTCAGAATTACAAGATCCGTCATTGAGGCATTCAATTTTTGTCAGTAACGATTTCAAATGTGTTCCATGTCCTCAAGCTAGGCTGATGGAATTATTCTGTAGAATTTCTTATTATGCATTTACATAAAACCTGCTTAAATATTCCCTCGAATGCAGATCTGGTAATCTCTTTAAAAATTTCCCACTTCCTAAAGTTTCACAAACAGTGCATTGTCAGTACATGTCAAACTTAATCGACATCGAAGTCATGCACACAAGCATGAACATTATCTAGATTTAATTGTGTCCTAGTTAAAGCAACCTCTTTTTTTAATGTCAAAAGCAATATCTTCCAAATTTAAAGTTACCTATTAATTCTGCATGGCTTGCTCTAAAGACCATCACAGTTTACAGGACAATTGCCATTACAATTATTGTGCTCCTACATAATAATTAGTTCCTCGTAATTAATCACCCTATGCTCTATACATTTGTTAGCCTGTTACACGCTCAATATACTCAAAGTAATATTTAAGGTATGTTGGACGACGGGGCATTCGATTGAAGAGAAATTAAACAGATTTATTTTTTTTTTACCTTGAAATCTCGGTTTATATCTCTTTATTCCAGATCAGTGCAACAGGAGTGACGGGAAAATGGAGGCCAAATGCAGCAAAGCATAAGAACAAACAAGAAGGATGTGGGCTGCAGGCTCACATGCGAGCCAGGAGCAAATGAAGGAGTTGCGCTACAGCCAGATGCTAACATGGAAAAAATGTAGGGGGGTAGGTGTGCAAGAGCTAAATGCTAACTGCTAACAGGAGAACATGTAAGGGGGCAGCTGTGTAAGAGCTAAATGCTAACTGCTAACAGGAGAACATAAGGGGGAAGCTGTGTAAGAGCTAACTGCTAACAGGAGAACATGTACGAGTGGTGTGTTAGATGTCGAACAATGAGCTACAGACATAGTAAATAAAAGTAGGAGAAGCAGAACAGAAATGATGAAACATCTGACTGAATGAGGAAAAACCTGAATATAAAGCAGCATTCAAATAATAAGAGGAAACACTAAGATAAACATTCAATGGATTCAAGAAAGATAAGAATAAAAAAACTCAACTACTTCACAAGAAACCATCAATTTACAAAAAACATGGTTTAAATTCTCCTGCCAGCAATAGCATTTTAACTGCAGCAAATTCAGAAACCATCGCCATGGTGATACTGTAAAACCTCTTAAAGCCATTTGGTTCCCACTCAATTTCAGTTCACTCCAGTTCTGGATGAAACTGTCCCCCCACCCACTGCGCCTGTGAGGACACATAAGAGCCAGGGCCGGGGGGGGGGGGCACATTCCATCTCGCAACCCTGTGTAAGACAGCCAGTGCTGATCTGGCCTCCCCACCTCTGTACTCCCTTCAGATTCTAACCAGCTGTGTCCAGACGTGACTAACAGCTTCATAAAGGCATCAGGGTTCAACATGACAGGACCTCACTAGGCTGATTAGTGTAATAATGGATGGGCTGAAAAACAAAACAACATTTGTAATTTTATTGTTCATACGTGTGTAAATATGCAGCCACCCGAGTCCTAGAAGATTCCAGTGTGTCTGACGTGCTGAGGTGAGCCTACAACCCCCCCCCCCCCCAGCCTCAGCAGATTAAGCCCCCTACCTGCTTGGTGCGCCGAGGGGCCGGGCTGCTGGGGGCGCTCCCCTTGGCCGGGGCACGGAGCTGGTCCTGTGGCCGGTCGAAAAGCTCCAGGTGCAGTGACGGGAAGGTCTCGTAGCTGCGCAGATGCAGACAGATGCAGTCAGGGCCCGCAGCCACTGTGAGCCTCACTTGCCACCTTTTACACTTAGTGTTGGGGTGACGCAAGCGTGTAGCAATGACTGTCAGGGGACCGGAGCCTCCCATGTGATTAAAAGGCATGACAGGTGAGATTTACAACACGAGGTCATAGGAAGCATCCCAACACCTGAAGGAAGTCAACAGCTCCCACAAAACTTTCATTCTGAGAGACAGCACCTTCACCCACTCTGATTAGACAAGAGTTTTGGGTCAGTGACTTAAGCCAAGCCAAAGTGATCCCTTCCGCATTTAACGACGAAAAGGCAGACGCTACGAAATAACCAATGCGTCATAACGAAGCTTATTAGTGAATTGAGTGGGACATTCAACAAGCAGGCAAATATAAAATTCTGCCTATTAGCGAGCTAGCGGAACAAGCTGCCTGCTTGCTGTAAGCCCCATAAACGTCAGCCATACGTCAGCTTATAAATCGTGCTGCTCATCCGGCCTGTTTGCACAGACGTGTGGCGTGAAATGAGTGTTTAGCAAATTAGTACAAAGCTGTTTATCATGTTCTTTTTGCCGGGGGTCACGGATCTCCTCTCGGCTCCTTTCCAGCTCCTCGGGCGGCTCACGCAGTGTCACCATGAGCAACGTTTTGTGTTTTTTTCCCCGCAGCGTTAGAGGGACTCTGCGCAGTCTGGGAAGCCAGTGCGTCCTGGGGGGGGGGGAGTGGAGAGAAGCTACTCGGTCATGCGAGAAGGTTACGAAGATGAGTCACCTATAGGGGGCGGGGCACTCGGATCCATCAGACTCCTGCGGCTCCTCTGGGGGCATGATGAAGACCGTGTGCTCCCCGCTGTGCGTCTCATCAAGGTCTATCAGCCGCACCTCTTCCGGCTTCTCCACGTCCACCTGGGCAGCGAGTGACACGGCACCCTGTGATTATCTACCAGCTCCCCAGAAAGTCATGACCAGAAGTACTTCAATGACAGCGTCACACAACACTCCTGCTCAACGAAGGGCGCCAAGGACGGCAGTGTGGGCACCGCTGCGTGCAGACATTCCTTTGGCGCGCAAAGGCAGACCTTTTGGACGCACTCGTCGAAGAACTCCAGTGAAGCGTGCCTGTCGCTCACGAAGGAACACTCCTCGATGAAGTGCGTGAACATCTGGGTGCGCGTCAGCTGGGTGTAGCACTTCTGTTGGGTCCGGTCCCGGGATTTGAGGAACCCTGACAGAAGAATATATCTTGTGAAGCAACGTAAGATTTAAGCAAGTCTCTGAATTGCTGCGCTCACACACAGAAACACAAACACAGATACACACAGACAGACACATACCCTGCAGGTTGAACAGGGAGCTGCAGTTGGTGGTCTTCTCCGAGGGGGCCTGTGTGATGGGAAGCAGGTACGCCCGGTACCCCCCGCAGCAAGCAGCTCATGAAGCGTAGGAAGGCCTCCTGGATCTCCAGCTCCAGCTGCTTCTGACGCCCGTAAATGAGGTCATAGTCGGTGAGGAGGAACTCCAAGGTGGCGTCCTCTTGGCCGGGGATGCAGACTGAGGGAAGCAGGACAGGGGCAGGGAAGAAGGGGAGACAAAGGGCATGAAAACGAAGAAATTCAGAGTTTGGATAAACCTACTAAAGTACCAAGGAAGGACAACAGACCATAATAATCGTATTAACGTGATGAATACCAAGTATACACAAATGGGTTGGGTATTAATGACAAACGCATTCTAAGGAATCTTCACTGTCCCAGACGTCTACAGACACCATCCTCCAGCCACGTACAATGCACACCAACTCACTCTTCTCCAGGGTCTTATTCAGGTTACTGAGGGTCGTCAAGAGGGTCTTGCAATGCTTTCTGGGTAACGACCGCCAGGACAGCGGCTTCTTATCCTCACATCTG
Organism: Brienomyrus brachyistius; assembly: GCF_023856365.1. Lineage (NCBI taxonomy): Eukaryota > Metazoa > Chordata > Actinopteri > Osteoglossiformes > Mormyridae > Brienomyrus > Brienomyrus brachyistius. The sequence goes on from NC_064541.1 coordinate 16,142,162, forward strand.
AGGTGAAGGAAAAAAAAAATGGAGTACGCATTCTGATTCTTACATTTCCCGGCACCTGGGGCCGGTGGATAAAACAACAGATGATCCCAGTGCTGAGCAGATCAAGCACTGCATGCTCTCACTGGAAAATGGTGTTGGTATCCAGGTCGACACACATCACGTCCTGAGGGGGGTCGTAGAGGTCAAAGTAGCTGGAGTGAACGCCCACGATGAAGGGCATGGGGGCGCACAACACGTCCGCCATCCTCAGCGGGCACAGGGGGATGTAGGGACACTGCCAGCGCAGAGGAAATGTCATCTGCGTCGAGGGGGAAGCAGTGAAACCAGCAGTCAGCACCACCACAGCAGCGAGTGCTATTTATAAACCAGCTGTCTTTTAAGCAAACAGGTCTCCTTTTGTTGATTCAACTATAAATTTACAGACTTCCTGTGTTTACAGCTAAATACATTTTCACAGTAACCTGAACTCAACAAGTCAATTTCCTCCTTACTTTTTAAATCCCATATTTGGGTTGGGTAGGTAATTTGAGTATTGCCGAGTATAGCATAGTTCCAGCATTACCTTCTGGGGGGGTCAATAAAGTTAATCTTAATCTTAATACTGAATGGCCTACTGGGCTCCTGGTCAAATTTCAACATGCAGCTGATCGTCCCGTAGCATGTTTAACAGTTTAACCTCGTGTGTTATTGAGCCCTTTATGAATGACACACGACTCAATCACGTGATGACTCAACCATGGCTGAGCGCCATGCGCCTGACTGGCAGTCCTGCGTGCCCAGAGGTGGGTAAATTCAGGACCAGGGAGTACAAGTCCAGACCAAGATTTTGTTTCAACCAACCAGTACAGAGTGCTCAGCTGGTTGGTTGGTTGGTTGGAACAAAATCTTGGTCTGGATTTTTACTCTCTGGACCTGAATCACCCACCTCTGCGCTTGTCCTACAGGAAGGTCCACGGGGGACTCACAGAGAGCAGTGCCTCGCTGACGGAGGTGAGCACGTCTGGCCGCAGCGAGTGCAGTAGCAGCTTGTGCTCCGTCAGCACGGCCAGCAGCAGTGTGCAGGCGTTCTCCGCTCCCAGGTTCTGGAGGAGCTTCACGAAGCTGGCACCACTGCAGGCAGAGAGGAGAACACTGGAGGAGAGCTCAGACACGGGGCACGGCCACACTGCATCCTGCAGTTGCTGTAAGGGGGTCTATGCTCTTGCCGGAATGACAAGATAATGCTCAAAAGTACAGATAGAACGCAGTGCTGAGTTGCCACATCTCTCATCTATTCTCCATCGAGAGACACACACACACACACACACACACACACACACACACACACACACACACACACACACAGAAACAGAGTTGTTTGGGGGGCCATGCTTAAAGACCCAACGGGGAGGTGAATAAATATCAACTAGGACAGGATTCAAACCAGCAACTTTCCGACTATAAGAACACAGACCAAACTGGCTGAGCCACAAACCAACATCTTATCTGGCCCATATTAGATTGAAGGCACTGAAATACAAGCGAGACAATTAAATGGGACATGTCTGACGATGCTCTTTACCTGAGTGGTAAAGGGGAGGAGACAGGCTGGCAGAGGAGGAGGTTGTCGTATGGGGAAAGCTGCAACGAGACACTCAGTCAAGACCTTCCTAGACAGAAAAAGTAGCCAGAGAGATGTACTTCTGATCAAACAATGCAGGGCATGCTTTGATCATCGGATCACCTTCCACCAATCAACACCAGCTAAATCTACATCTGTCACTGTGTTCTGAACGAGGGTTTTCCACCCCAATTTCCAGGGACTCGTCACAGACTTTCGTTTCATAACAGCCCTTCATTAATTAGGCATGACTGTGCTGTTATGTCAATTCCGAAGAAAGAAAATAAATGGCTATAACTAAAAAGATTAATATTAATTATAAGATAAATGTTAGTCACAAATTAATAAGTAGCCAGCTGGAGACAGGCTCGGAACCAGAGACACCTGAATGCTATGCCATGCTACGTCTATAGGTACGCTACTAGACAGTTTAGCGCCGATGATATCATGTCATATCACATCATATCCCCCCTTTATGGTGCCCCTACTATACTATACTATACTTCTATAACCCAGCTGTCCCTTCATTCCATTTAGAGGCTTATAGCAGTTAGAGAGAGGAATCTGGGAGACTTGAGGGAAGTTGAGATCTATAAGCCACACACTCTGTAAGTTGTGGTGCCTCTGGATGGTTCCCTACTTTCATGTGGTTTACCATTTGCTCTTTGTGTCCGACCTCAACACCATAACCTGTCCCAAAAGCAGCTGCATAATTATCATCATCATCATCATCATCGTCTGTTTCTGCTTCTAATTCTGGACCCATAGCTTATACTAACTAATGACCCTAGCATATGAATATTGTTGATGTCCACAGACAGTCCAGTCTGCTGTGAATGATCTCACGGGTGGTTTGGACAAAACGCCCCATGCTCTAATTGAAGGGCGGCGATCCTGATCCATGGAGAGCCGGTGCGGGTTTTTGGGATGACCTCTTATTCAGCCAATAGACAAGAAGCGGTTCCCACTCCGGTCCTGGGGACCCACTGTGATTGGCTGATTGAGAGGTCATCCCAAAAAAACGGCACCCACAGCGACTCTCTGAGGATCACATCTGTCGCCCCTGCTCTACTGCTTCTGTCTCCAGGTGATTACATGTAAAATGATTATCCATTTGTAGGTGGGAATATACAGTCAGACTGATTGAAATTTTAATGACAGCTCTGTCTGGCCATTTAGGGCAATTTACCGAAAGCCGCATGTGCACTTTCTGACCAGTGACATCACTTGCTTGCCCCCCCCCCCGCCGGCAGGGCAACAAACCCTACACCTGCGGAAGAAGCGGGACCCTTAAATAATTCACAAAACAGAAGCAAACATGAGGTCCATGGGAACTCATCACTGAACATGAGAGGTGAGATGCAGTATGCTGCAGTACTATACTAAGAAAGACTTTCAAAGGTTAGCTGTGCATTCATTTGTGTTTATTTACATATGCATTTGTAGGGTGGGCTGCTTCGCCTGCACTCACTGGCCAGCCGTCTTACCTGGACGAGAATCCGGGGGCGTTGAGGGGAGGGAAACGGGACGTTGTGCATGAAGCTGGAGATGTGCCTGCGAAGACAACATGCATTCAGGCTGGAGGAGGTGCCGTGGTCCAAGCACATGTGTGTGTACCCATGGGGGGGTACAATTTGGCAAGTGAGAATAGAGATGCAAGGGGACAAGCAAGGGAACAAGCTAGGGAACAAGCAAGGGAACAAGCAAGGGAACAAGCTAGGGAACAAGCTAGGGAACAAGCAAGGGAAACTACAACCTAGGTTTGTCATAGATGGTACGCAAGTACACAGTTGCGGCGTAAAGGCTAAAATGTGCGGTAAATTCTTGTCGCAACAATGCAAATGTGCAAAAAATTAAAAAGCATTTGCACTGTTATCACAAGAAATTACCACGCATTTTAACCATTATACCAAAAGTGTGTACTTGCATGCGAAAAATAATCCCGACTATAACGATACAATTGAGAGCCATGCACTGCGCAACATTTCGGTGAATGACGTACTGCATAAATAATGGTGGTTCCTAAGATTATTCCTAAGAACGGAGCTGAAAGGTATCATAGCATCATAGTGCAACACACAACGTTTTTGTGGTAATACTGCTGTAAACAGACCTATTGCGCTCCCAGTCATATAGCACATACAATTATGTATAGAACCTGATACTCTATAATGATAAAAGTTATTGGTTTATGTATTTACTATACTGTATTTTTTACCATTAGAGTGTAGTCGTTCCACTTATAAAAAAAATTCACTCTACTGTACTTTACTCTACAGTATGCCATGTCACGCATAGTGTGCAAATACAGACGCTCCTCTGCTCACGAACGAGATACGTTCCAAACAGCCGTTCGCAGCTTGAAATGTTCGTAAGTCGTTATTCAACATCATTTTAATGGGATAAGCAAGAGACTAAGAACTAGGATGCTGGGAGTACGCACGCTACGCTGCTGCGAGGCGGGAGTAGCGGGCGGGAGTAGCGGACAGAAGTCGCACTAGGAGGAACTGGAGCACCGAAAAAAAAATAAATTGACATTGCGGACAGGAAACAGGAGCCCAGTCAACAGTTTGGACTTACAGTCCTCTTCATTCGCATGTCTGAAAGTTCATAAGTTGAACGTTCATGAGTAGAGGAGCGTCTGTACTCCCTAAGATGTCTGCACAATGATGAAATCGCCTACATAATGCGTTTGCCAGAGTGTATCCCCGTCGCTATGCAATGCATAACCCTGCATATAAAGATGAAGTGAAAGGAACATCGACTGATTCTGACAATTATAAAGCTACTAGAACTGAAAAGCAGAGACGTTAAGGTTTGCTTGACTGGACATGAAACAGACAGTCATGGAGAATAACTCATTTCAGACTTGTTCGACATTCATGCCACGGAAGTTCATGAGACATATAACATGAGTGCTGTTCTCCTCCTTTTTACACAAACAGAAACACTCGAACGAGTATAGTTTCTTTTTGGGTGATTGAACACTTTCCTGTAATGATGCAGAAGCAGAAACTGTCCAGTTTATACAGGTTACCTGTTATTCTAGCCAACACCAACACAAGCTTCTCTGTATTGTGTCGATGGAGCACAAACATTTTTTTTTACCCACAATGACTATGCTTTCCCACAATGGGCTTTCTGTTCCATCTTTCTTATTCTAACTTCTGTGAGCTCAGCCTTTCCTGTTGCTGCCCTTGACTTATTACATCATGAAAAGAGGATCTTGCCACAAGTCGACAGGACTGACATTATAAGTAGTGGACCACGTGCCTACAGGGGTGATTCATGGGTACGGGACTACTTCTCGAGTACAAGTCCGTGTCGGTCCGGTCACTCACTTCTCCAGGGGCAGCACGTGGGGGCCGGAGATGGAGTAGCGGTAGATGAAGGTGAGGAACTTCTGGAAGACGGTGAAAAAGGGCCAGTGGGAGAGCACGCAGATGCTCTTTTTCACCTGAAGCGAGCGGTTGGTGATGGGCCGCCGGTCCACCACGCTCACCAGACCTAGGCGCACGCTCTGCCTCTCCGAGAGGCCCTCGCGCGGGAATGCCTCGTAGAACTGGATGGCGGCCCCGTACACCTGAGGACGAGGTCAAATGGTCAGGCAGGCCGGATCTGAAAACGTTGCCTGCCTGAATATTGCCGTCAGGTATATTCCTGGAGTAGAAGGACAGAACCGCAAATGGCCTTACTTCCCTAAAAGGTTCTCCTTTACCACAAACGAAACAAAGTGAGGTAACCCAAACAGAGATACGTGCTAAACCCTCCGCCCAGCAAACTAATGCAAGAGGTTTGATGCAAGAGGTTAATCATCTAGCAGGTGATGCTCTAGGCAGCTCCAGTGGTACCTTGTCTCCACAGGCACTGGTGAGGACAAAGGTAGAGAAGACAGGAAGCTGGTACTTGGTGTTGAGGGGCCAGCTCTCCACAGTGACGCCCATGGGGAGGCAAAACACGGGCACGCAGTCCGGCAGGGGAAAGGAGTCCAGGTCATCTTCGGGATAGCGGCTTATCAGACCTTCGCACGCAGAAAGATGATTACTGAATTCGGGAATCGCTGGGCTTCGCTAATTAATGCAGCGTTTGTACAAAGGATCTAATCTTACTGGCTATAGTACACATGCTGGGGCGGCCAAGTGAAGACTTACAGTGAAGGTGGCTATTAAAACAACCCAACGGGGCCTCCGGAGTATGATTAATGACGATAATGTGCCCTTTGGCTGCGTCCCTGCTGTAATGCACAAGGATACGAGGCTGATAGATGAAGGACCCACCTGCCTCGTAGGCCAGGGCATTGGCTTTGGTCATCGCTCTCTTATAGCACAGGTACAGGGCCGGACCCCACTACAGACAAAGCACATGTGCAACAATGGTGAATATGGTGCTGACTACCTGGTATCCCATCTCATTTCTGTGCGGTTCCCCTATGTTCAGGGTCGAATCGAGGCATTAATGCTCTCCACTCCTTAACCTTCTACTCAGGGAGAGCTGTTGCCTGGTGATGCCGTTCATTCAAGGTCAAAGAACTCCAAGCTTTCCAAGACTCAACATTAAACACCTTCCAGAGCCATGCAAGACATTGCCATTATATAGCTGAGGTTGCTTGAGAATCTTTACTGCTATCGCATGTCTCAGTTACCCCAATAACTCCACATAAGACTGCAGAATAAAAACTCAAAACAAAAACCCTACATACCCAGAGGTGGAAATGTCCAGTCCAGAAAGTAAAAATCCAGACCAAGGTTTTGTTTCAACCAATCAGTTGAGTATCCTGTGACTCTTTATACTCAAAGGGTTGTTTGAAGCAAAATCCTGGTCTGGAATTTTATTTTCTGGACCTGAAAAATCCACCTTTGAATGTACCAAAATACTGTTGACAAATGACTACATTTGGACTACAAAGGGTAAAACAATCCAGAACTCAGCTGAAGACTGCATCATTGAATTGATGCTATTGAGTCACTTATGCACTTTCACTATTAGTTAAACTGAGTGCTGCATGAACCATATTTGGGTTCCAGGAGCTCTCCTCACGTTGCAGTTTAGCTCAGCTCCTTCCTCTCTAAATATGCCAAGGAGTCATTTCCATCTCTGTTACTCCTGCATCAATCACAAGCCTCTGAACGCTCACCATGCCGGTGTTGAGGTTCTTGTCCACCCTGCAGAAGGTGTGGGGCACAGTCTCGCCCTTGCTGGGGAGGAGAAGGGCAATGTCGGTAACCCCCAGCGTGTTGAGGGCCTGCGAGTCGGGGGCCCGCCGGTACATCAGGAAGGTGCGGTGGGTGGTGGGCCCCCCCCAGCTCACGCTGGCCGAGCGGCTGTAGGGCGTGGTCTCGAGGACTTGCCAGCCGGGTTTGGCCGCCTCCTTTCCCTCGTACAGCACCCTGGGGAAGGACATCGCCACTGGGACTTAGACAAGCAACCCAAGTCTTTCACTACGTATGAGGTCACTGCTGTGAATCAAGGCAAGCAAATGCTCTCAGACTGGTATGCAGATCTATTCCTCTGCAAAGAATCGCGGCTAAAGCTTGCGTAACGTCTCAGTCGACCAATACACCATATAAAAAATATGAGATCTGCCACATAAAGAGCCAAAAAACATCTTGGACTATAGCTACCACCTTTGCCAGTGCACAGAGACACACAATACGTCGGTTAACATATCGGTATCGTACGATATTTGTTAAAAATCAAGATATCCGTATCGGCCCCATGTATCAATCTTGGTCGATATTTCAACTTTATCGTCAATATTTAAAGCCAGCGGCAACAGAACTAAAAACATAACCACTAAAATAATGTAAATCGCTGCATTAGAAGGTCAGCCATTTTCTGTAGTGGAGGACGAGGGATTCTGTCACTCATTCACCGCTGGAATTAGGGCGGCCACTTTGAATATGAGTAAAGAAGGGACCATATCGGTGCACCACTACTGGTGCACTCAGTCAATCCACATATACTTTGAAAAGGCATACTTGGAAGTAGAATGGTGGCGTTGGCACCTTTGATGCAAAAAGAGACAAGAGTCGCCCTCCACCCACCCGAGGTCGAGGATGGGAGGCTTGTCATGGCCCCTCCGGTAGCAGAGGTACATGTGGGGGTTGTTGATTAGGCCGGCGCTCAGCTCGGCGGGGTGGCCGCCCTGGGTCTTCTCGATGCAGGTGAAACCCTCAGGAACCTCCTCGCCCAGCCCCCTGGCGATCACGGCCAGGTCTGTCACCGGTTCCACCATACGTCCACCTCGCTGCTGCCCATCTTCGTCCAGGGGGGCCGAGCCCCCCGCCAGCCCAGCCACCACGAAGTAGTCCACCAGCTGCGGGCATTTCTCCTCAGTCATGCCGTTTGCCTGCCTGCCACTGCGGGGGCAGAGAGAGAGAGAAATGGGTACGTGAGGCGAAAGCGGGAACGAGCGAGTAAGAGGGCGAGGGAGAAGGATACGCAAGGAACGAGATCAACTTGGTGCGGGTACATGCAACTGCAGCAACGTTTCATTCATAAACAAGCATTTCAACAAGCCACTTCCTGGCCTGCTACGAAGGTCTACTCTATAGGTTTTCGACCACATAAAGATACAGCAGGAGTCGTCAGTTATTCGCATGTCAGATAAACAGAAGCAGTCCAGACAAATAGGTGCAATTCAATCAGCGAATTATGCTGAGGACGTGGACAGGAATATCTGACCAGACAAAACCGAGAGGCATCGCATTCCTTAATCAAACATGGCAAAATCGATACGGGGGGCTGGGGCATGGTGAGCAACAGCCATCGAAGGCTTCGAGGATCTTTGCCTTTATATTTAAAATCGATGGGATAGTTCTACATAGCTGGCCGGAAGGGGCGGTAGGTTACAGTGAAGCATCACTCGGGGTAAGACCTTCAATGCCCAGTGAAAGTCGCAAACTGCTACTAATGCAAACCTGAACATGCGTCTGGAACATGCGTCTGGTACAAGGCCAACATCCTTAATAGAAACGACATCCATCCGGGAGCTCATTCCCTTCTGGGGGTCAAATGCCATTTGGTGAAATGGTGCCACATGAGGGCAGGCCGTTACCCTATCCGCTACAAGTCGATACATTTGAAAGCGGTTAATTATCAGTCATATCCAACACAGACTTGGGGCCCAGAGCAGGCGGGGTCGCGGACGGACAGCGTGTCATGGTAATAATAAAACTGCTTAGTGTACGCTTTTCTCCAAGAGGCCCAACCTCCTCCAGAAACCCTTCCTGGTTACCAGCGACCCCCGTGCCGATTTCATTCTTACGACAGACCACTGTTGTCACGGTGCTTGAAGCAAGGTGCCCCCTTTCCGAGCCTGACGCTCCGCTTTCGGCCTTAATCATTGTTTTTCTTATCCTCGTCTAGGCCCCTCTGTTTCTGTACACCCCCCCCCCCCCGCAGCTGTCTGGCCCTAGATTTCGGGCTTGAGAGGTTAACAACACTTTAAAACAAGTCAAGAAATAACATGAAATGGCTCACGTTTGCAGTTCCTTTTGTAATAATGGCCATTCCCCCGCTTTCCTCTTACAGTGGGAAATTCTATTTGCGTACAGAGCTAAAAAGAGGATCCTTTGGTGTCAGGCATCATGAGCGTAACAGAAAAGCCGGCTTGCGAAATCCTCCTCTTTTAGCTGCATTAACAGAACTCGCATAAATAAACTGCCTTCGGTAAAACTGCGCTACGACAAACACTTAGGGACATTTATCATTACGGCGCACGCATAGCAACACGACCATGTTTGACAGCGGGTTTATTACCGCCTGCCATAATGCAGAGAGATGAAACACAATTATGAAAGGGAAAAAGAAAACAGGAAGTGACCCCAGCTACACGCACATCCTGTCCGGGACTGAGTTTCTCAGCAGCGTGCCGGCAGCAATAACGCCCCAGGGGGGGGTTTCCGATTAGTCGATACCTCCTCTTACAACAAGAGTGAAATTTTAAGAGTTAGTTCACGCCAGTATTTCACATGTAGATGCAAATAAAATAGCAGGTCTATATTTTTCTTCTTTTCTCTCTCAACAGAGAGCAGTTTACTTCACTTTCCAAGAGGAAATTGTGACGGACATGACAGCTATAATTTGCAAACTCAGCTCATCTGGGAGACCTTGTCATGTTTACATCCTACAGGATGGACGGTAGTTTGCGTTGGGACTGCGCCGTAAAATATGTCATCAGCTAACTGTGACAGGAAGTTTCCTTGCAGTGGGGGGAGAGACAGACAGGTTGAGATATGAAGAGTATCAGAAGATCATATACAGTCACCACTCACTGCTCACTCATTAAATTGCTCTGACTATACAGCTATTGTGAAAACGTTGTTGTTAGCGAAGGCAAACAGATCCACAGCACACAGGATTTTCGGGGATTAATGTGAGGAGGTGCACTGGGAATCCTCATAGGGGGCGTGCTTGGCATCTCATTTTTCATACCATTATTATACCATGGAATGCAGTATTTGGACAGTGTTTTCAAAAGCGACACTCTCGTTTTGGTAAAAAAAAAATTTGCCCAGTCAGGGGGCAGTGGTCCCTCGTTATACAACTTTCCGGGGGAGGGGTTAAGTTTCGCCAAATGGCTAAATTTCAAGATACCGCAGTATACTGTACGCTACCATAATACTGGCCAAGCCGCCAGCATGGTGTAGCCGGGCAGGTGATCAGGACAAGATACAGAGGCACAGTTTGCTGATAAATTTTGATAATTCTTCATGCCCTCCTGCACTATAAAACCACACAGACATTGACAAACATCCCTCCAAATTACTGAATAACATCAGCTATTCCACACAATATAAAATTAACAGCAGGTCTGAAATACACAAAAATCTCTATGATCTCTATGATGATTTTTTTAAAAAGTGTTACGAACGCCAGCACTAATTACGTAATGGTTATTCTACGGAGGCATCAGAGCAGGGATGCGGACAGATGCGTCGGACACCGAGCGCGAAATTTATTCTAAAACTGGAATTAAAATAAGGACTAATGAGCACGGGCTGGGATATTAGAATTCACTGGACCATTATTAGATACTGCATATATCATCTGACTAACTGGAACAGGAAAAGCAATGAAATGCTGACAATCACAACAGGCAGGAGTTTCGTCATTTTCTGTTATTAGGCCAAGCAACGCAACTTTGAACCAAATGCCGTCCACATCTCAAGCTAGTTGTTTAAACCAGAAAACTTCAGTTAACATTCAGCAGCATTAATCTGTACTGGACTGAAACGCTCTGCTGCAGGTATGAAATTTCCCTCGAATTTCTGTGGTGATCCACAGTGTCTGATCTGGAGCTGTATTTGGCCACAGAACAGGTAAATCAGGAACTGCACTGCAAGATTCAGGAAGAGTTTATTTCCAGCAGCAATAAGTATGCAATAAGTACGCAGCAGCAGTAACATTAACTGAAAAACCCCATTGTCATTTATTGACCGCTGCCATTTAAGGGTTAGCACCTTGTTGTCCTAATTCTGTCTTTTTGTATATTGTATGTATATAATATACAGCATGTATATTTCATGTATGCCGTACATTTATTATTTGCCCTGATAATTCTGTTATTTGCCGTTTATTGATATATTGTCTTAAACCTGAAAATAGGTACACAAGTAATTCAGAGTACTTGTAGAAATGATAATAAAGATTTTGAAACTCATGTTGAGTAAATAAGAAGTGAAAGAAAAAAAAAATTAATCACCCGACTGTCTGTACTACTGTTTCTCAGCTGAAGAGCTCAGCTTCTTCCAAACTGCCATTTGTTTCTGGGGTCAATCCGAGCCACGTAATCAGCATGTGGCAACAGGGGGGAAACTGGCACAAGGGTTCTGTTATAACTTGTGATAACCACCAAAGCGTGACAAGAGGAAGGAAATCGCAGCTGCAGTTCATCTGGGGATTCAGTGTAATCGTGCTCACTCTTGATTCCAGGTACACCCAACTTTTAAATAAAAATAATAATACGTCTTGCGAGATCTGACACACTTCAAAAACCAATCGAGACACCATTCATAGGGTGATCCGTTAAGACGGAGAATCACCGGACGTGCGCCGTACTATCAGTCTGCTGGCCGGCTGACAATAGGCGTCCTACTGCAAGTAGAAGTGAAAGGAAAAAAATGTGCAACCTCCTCCCCCCCCAAGATTTGTAGAGTTCTGTTAATATTCTGGTATGTTTATATGACAACAGAGTGGCAACCAGTCAGATTATATATTAGAGCAGCTGACTACAAAACACCTCAAGTGCACCAGTTCCTTCCTGTGTTATTTATATCAAAAAGCATGTTTATTTATACACACATAGACCCAAGCAAAAGGCACAGCACCTATATAAAAATTCTAAAAATAGCTGCTGATTAACGAGTCATAGAGAGGTCTGTCAAGGGCCCTATATCTCAGAGACAGACCATCATTTCTGTACCAGTAGTGCAGATGGAGAAAGGCTTGCAGAAGCCACTCAACCGAGTTCCCCAGGTGCCCGTGGGTGATAAGAACCGTCCAGACAAACTGCAAGGACAGCAGCAGCATCATCACAGGGCAGCGATTCCACATTCTGCGCCACTGAGTGACGCTGGCTTCGCTGAACCCTTTAGCCCACCGACCCGTTTGATGAGACCTTCAGACCTGCTAATCATCAGTGTTCAAGTCGCTCTCCTCCAAAATCACAAAACGCCTTCCCACCAGATTCTGCAGTCAACCGGAATCGCGATGTTCAGCCAAGAAGATCTCCCTCCATCTCTGGGGATTTATTTAGGCTTTGTCGTCCAGTGCATTGTTTTTCCTCATACGCTCCAAGCCATCCTACGCTCAAGTTTGTGCTGTGGAAAAATACGTCTCCAGGGTCCAAAGGCAGATGCGATTCCTTCCATACTTGCTACAAGCTCTTCACACCAAGTGCGATTACCAAATCTGTTACAGAACCGAGCATAACAGCCTATCCTTCAAGAACACAGGCCGCCATGAAAGAACTGACTGACACAGACCACTACAGATATATCCAGGTTTATACTGCAAACAGTCATAGTTCCAAACAGCTGCACTGAAAAATGCCAGACATGCAGGACACTATAAATACCTTCATAATGCATTATAACGGACATAATACTGACCATTATAATGCATTATGAAGGCATCTATAGTGCATTATGGATCAGAGCTTCATAGAGCATTCGTAATGCATAATACATATGACTATAATGTGTCACAGCTTTTTATAAATAGTTAGAACCATGTTTAAAATATGAATGCATTATAATGCATTATGAAGGTATCTATAATGCATTATACATGACTGCTTTAAGTGTTACCAAAAATCCTTTAAATCCTTTATTATTAGGGGGTCCAAGCACCAGTGGAGATGGATCCTTATTGTTTTTACTGTTTTTGTTATCGCTTTCTTTATAATCGTGTCACCTATCAATTCTTTGTCTTTAAGGATACAATTTGATCCATTTAAACAGACAGATATTAAGTACCTTAATATACCTAAATGACAAATACTTTTTTTAAGGGCATCACAGCAGGTCTAGGGACCAGCATCCTTTTAGTTAAGGCCTACCTGCTGATATGCTATCAAAGTCTATTAAAACCCACAAACTCCCTTGGTCTCCTTACAAATGGAAGCTGTGGCATTCTGACCAACTCGGAAGAACATGAGAGAGAGAAAGAGAGAGAGATTATAAAATTTACATTTAATTTAAATGTTTAATTTAAAAGCATTCTAATGCCATTATGCAAAGGGCCATTTTGTTATTCTGTAATCAACGGGCCATTACGCCTTTTTGTGGAGGACAAAAAGTCGATTAAGTCAGCAAAAAAGATTTGTTAGGGAATAGCCACGAGCTTGTCAGAGTGCCCGGGTCACTGGCCCAGCCAATGGGAAGCACAGAGGAGTTATTCAGCGTATCAGAAAAAGGGTTTATAGAAAGCCCAGCTGGCACAGCACCCCCCCCGCGCCAACACGGGGCCATCGCGACAATGGCGGTCCCGTGGGAGTCCGGCCAGTCCACAACGCCTCATTGTGAGTAGGAGCACGTGATGTCACCTCGCACACTCGTTAACAGGGAACGAAAACACGCCAAACTGGAAACACGCGAGCATCCAAGTCCAAAAAAATGAGGCCGATGCATACAAGCTTGAGAGGGAGTCATCAATACTTAAAACTGCGCTGGCAATCAGAATACACAAGGACTAAAAGAATCAGCAGCGACCACTTCAGCATCAACACTGACAGGAAGAGCAAGACTGATGTTTGAAAACAGCCCTGCTTCCTTCGAATGACACTACGATGACGGCATTCATCTATATTTGACTACAAGGTTTGCCTAACAGTCCATGAACAACATCTTGCTTTTGTCGTAATTACTACATCTGTTCTAAATGTAACAATATTCGATAATACCAAATTATCACAAATAACCTACTCTTCGGCAACAAAGACCGCTGAACATGTAACAGATCCCAACCGCAAGACATTTTAATCATGTGTTTCATATCATTGTTATTAGACCCAAACGACTCACAGTAACATAAGAGAATGATAACATTGTTCTACACTTGCACATATTTCATGGGAGAAGCGAAGAAATCTACTGCGATTACCTCTGTTGACAAGCAGCTAATTCCCAATAGCACAACAATATCAAAAGGTAAAAAAAAGTCAAACGTTATTTTGACTTACCAGAAGCCCCTTAGTTTGATTAAACAGATTCCGTTATAACATTTCCAGGAAGATCTACTTCTGCGAGGCCTTGGCACCCATCGCGATCCCCAGCGGAGCCCAGCTCAGTCACGGCGGTCGACTGTCAGCGACGCGCATGCAGCCCAGTCCCGGCTCGGTGTTGTAGTTCTGCTCCAGAGGCGTCTGACGGGACACGTGGGCACGCCGTCCCTATCCGTCAGCGTGTCAGCGTACCGGGGAAGTGGCTATTTCCAGTGGGCTCTCTATTTTAAGACCCCTCAGGAATACAGCGACTGGAGGACACATGGTACAGGAGTGCCACAGCTGGTACAGACCGACTCGCTTCACAGCAAGGGATCCAAAGGCAATATAGCATCTATGCAGGAGACTCAAACTCACTCAGCTTTTACTCAAACAGCGCAAGGCCTAAGACGTTAAAACATCCCACGGTTAATATTCAATACATAACTAAAAAAGCGGACAGTGAGTAGCGTAACCAAATAGAAAAGGTGTAATTAGTAGACTGCACACGCTTTCAGATTAAATGGTACCCATTCAGTGGAACTTCTCTCACGACATAAATATTTCCTGATAAACGATAGCAGTTATTACCGCAATAAAAAAAATATTTATATCGACATATTAAATTCTTTTATGTATATGGGATATTATTAAATATATTTTCTCGAGAAAGCGTTAGCCTACAGAAATTAGCGAAGGCTAATGCTACATGTGGCAAACGAAAAAACGTGGCATTGGGGGAATCTGCAAAGGGAACTGAGCCTGTGTTACAGAGACAGCAGGGCACATGAAACCAGGCCTCAGCTACACCTAAACTTAAGGGAGCTTGTGTTGGCCATCTTTAAAAAGGCTAAACGCCTGAACATAATCAGTTACTCTGACTGACAGCCCTAACAACTGCATACAGAAAACTAACGAAAGAAATGTCCTTTTGTGTCCAAACATTGTCTCCCTACTGCTGCATACAAAGCAGGGAATGAGACGTCTCTTTTTGCAAGTACTTCTCCCTTGTTTGAGTGCTTCCATGAGGTCAGGGTGGCTGAGAGACTCAGAACAAAGGTAAAGATCTTCCTCTAAGGAGCTGGGCAGAGCCCTCCGGTCAGCACGGGGAAACCTAATCTAACCACTCGGCGAGAGGCAATGCGCACGTTGGCGGAGGCGCACGGAGGGACAAATATAGGCGACACGACACAGACTGGAAAGTCAGCACCCGTGGGGCCAGCAGAAGGTGCAAGAAAAACAAGGGGAAAGGAAGAGGGATTAGAGAGATGGCAGGGATGAAGGCAGAAATGGGTGAACGCCAGTCAGCGAGCGAACAGAGAGAGCGAGAGAGAGAGAGGAGAAGGGAGAAAGGAAGAGTTTATTTCGAGCAGTTGGCAGTTTTGGTCTGATAGGAAGAAGACCCGTGATTAACTCATATACAGGATGACCGTATTAAAAAAGACTGGCAGAAAATATAAAGCACCACCCACTCTATGATGTAAAGACACATGTAACACTGCTGTGACTCGCACCGTTGTTTCATACGCCACAGCATGACTTTGGTCGAATGTCACACTGCCCTCAGACACGGCAAACGGGAGACGCCGATTAAAATAATAATATATCAAGACATGCCTGCGGAATACAAATCACCGGGGTAAGGAAGATGGCAGCAGTAGTACAGCAGCAGGCCGTTAGCTTATCCGGCTGGCGACTAAGGAAGGCCTGCACGGGTGCCACAAGGCAGGATGGCACTGAGGAGCTGGAGGGCCAACGGAGGCACGAGATCTCACCGCCACCGCACAGCGGCCCAAGAAAACGCAGAGCTGGCATTTAGAAACTGCCGACCTTTTCGCTGTGCCGATGCCAGAAGAGAGGCACGTAATCGTTACGATACGGGGCCACTCAGAGTGGATTACGCATTGATCTGCTCACCAATCATACAGAGTTAGCATATGAAAGACCTTCTTTTACCAGAAGAGATGACAGTAGAAAGACAGGATGAATAAGATTCTTGTGCACAATGAAGAATGTCAACAGTGCAGCCATAGATGTTTCGGCGATAACAATGGAGTACAGCGGCATGTAGGTCACTCCTGCGATTCAGTCCATCATGTGACATGTGACCACAGACAGGGTTTAGACCGCAAAGAGAAAGGACACAGTTCTTGGGAAGCGTCAATCCCCGCCACTGCTCAAACCCACAGCTCGGGCGGCCACTTCCTCCTTTCATGAGCTGGACAAATCCCTCACTTCGATAAAACCACACGAGAGGTTCGACTAACAAAATTAAAACAGCTTCTCAAAGCCAGAGATGCTGTGGTTTCACATCCACACAGACCGGCACTAGCGCGTGCGGCTATGGTCAGCTGGCTATCGGTCACCCAGTCCTTACAGACCAAACCTGACCTTCACTCGCCTGTCTGCCCGCATTATGAAATTCATCATGCTGGTCGTTTGATAGAACTCAATCTCCAGCCCACTATCGCAGCCTAGCGATGGCACCAACTCCTGCAAATGAGATGGGGACTTTTTCCTTCTACTTTTTCTCTTCTCTACCCCTGGGTTTCAGCTCTTTATTCACTTAGTTTCTTTTTAGTTCCCCTCGCCAGGGACTCCGCCAAGAGAGGGTTCAAAAGACAGCCTTCATGCAGCCTGGTGCCTGGATATTAGCTAGATCAAGAAAATCCTCTTTGACCTATCGTTACCGGTCTCACGCTCCTACTCAAAGAAGAACGTTGTAGCTACAGGTCCGAAGCAATGTGAAGTTTGATATTTGTTGCCCATCATCCCAGGAGCCCATAGCAGAGAGCACCAACACCATGGACTGGCTTGTCGGAGGTGCCTTTATTATGCATAAGGCTGAGCACTCTGACCAGAACGGTCTGTAAGCACTGACCCAAGGTGGCCATTAAAAGGTGCAATTACCTGCCCAAAGGATGTCTAAAAAAAACACTGTAGGGACAGCAACCTACTAATGCTGAAGACCATCTCCGCTAGTGAGGGGGCAGCAGGACCCACTGAACACATTTAAATGAAAAGAAATATTTATACAAATTCAAAATACGTGTTGGTCACAAGTTGGCATTCCAGAGGGTGTTTTTCATAACCGACTGTAATAAAGGACCCGTATGACTGTAACAATCTTCTGAACTTGCAAATATTTCATGAGAGAAGCAAAGAAATGTACTGTAACAAATTTCACTAGTTCACAAGGTTCAGCACTGATTACAGCCCAATACACAGACCATCTCAAATGGATAGATTCAAAGGTTTTACTAAAAAAAAGGGAGTAAAAATGGAATTGCGTTGAAAATATGCATAATGTTGACTTCCTTAGTATTCTGGCCAATATGATTTTTATTAACACACTGACACTAATGTGGAAATCCGCAGCTTGTTGGGAGGCTGTCATAGCACACATGTTCAAGTGGGCCAGCGCTGTGAATAACCTTCTGCAAAATTGCCCATCTACCAAAGAAGCATTATGCTTCAAACAGAATCCTGCAGTACTACTGACTCATATGCTTTGAATCAGCAGCAGCGGACTAATTTGACTAAATATGCCTGGGGGGGGTGGGACAATGACCTCACACCTGCAGGATTTGCAGTTCAAAGACCCCCTTCACTCTGTGTGTGCAATTCTCCCCGTACTGGCCAGTTCCCTCCGTTTTCCAGTGTGCGCATTTACAGTGCTCTGCGAAAGTCTCAGGCAGGCAAACGAAAGCATGTTTAAATCTCGCTTACTTCGGTACAAAACTATGTCTGTAGAAGTGTTACAGTTTCGAAACCAATCCTCAAGTCGCCCCGGTACTTGCAGCTACCATTCAATAAATCCATGTATTTGTTGAACTCACCCGCTTGTACAGCTTGTTTGGACGAATCAATACCTCATGAGGCGAATTAACTGAATCAGTGACCAATTAATTGCTATTGGTGAAATTTAACAAATAAACGTAATGATAGGTTTGGCGGCCAAACCTATAATC
The DNA here is from genome assembly GCF_023856365.1 of Brienomyrus brachyistius. Classification (NCBI taxonomy): domain Eukaryota; kingdom Metazoa; phylum Chordata; class Actinopteri; order Osteoglossiformes; family Mormyridae; genus Brienomyrus; species Brienomyrus brachyistius. Next base: position 16,160,439 of record NC_064541.1, read on the forward strand.
TTCAAGCCATCCAACAAGATAAGAACATCTAGGATGATAAAAGAATTTTTTTTTTGTATCAATACTGTTTATTTGTATATGGTCAAATAATACAAATGTTTTCTAAACAAATATACACTTGCTACTTGGATATACAGCTCTAAACAAATCTTAGTACTGTACAGAAGCCTTATGCAGTCAGTTTGTCCAAAGACGGACTGGGACAACAAAGCAGGTGCACCTACGCTGCCTGGTTTGGGCTCCAGGCCACTAACCCTGACCAGGAAAAACAGTTAGAAAATTGACAAAAATGGGGCCAAATATTTCAACCAAAACCGTAACATCAGCAGCACATCATCTTAGCCATAAATGTTGCGTCATCCTTCTGGTGCACAACCCCACAATGTATTCTGCATGGATGTGGCCTCATTTCACAATGAACATAAGGAGTCACTTGCTCCACTCAGATATGTCCCACGGCTGGTATGATAAGGACAGCAGGTAAGAGGGAAGAAAGTCTATCAGCGTGAAACAGCAGGTCAGCTTCGCTCCCAGCAGACTCCACGGATCTGGCCTCCTCAGTGACGGCGAACAAGCAGGTTCCTGAGAAACTCAATGCCTTGAATCTATAGACAGCTGCCATAAACACGGATTCCAGAACTAAACTGCCCTAAACAAAAGCTCATTGATCGGGTTATTTAACAGATAACTGGACAAAAAAAAAAAAATAGCTAAACAGAGAAACAACTGCAAGAATATCTGCATTCAGCTCACGCTTCCCAGATTGATAATGCCCCATGAAACTTCTAGAACATCTACAAAGAGAGACTGGATTTAAACTTGGGAGATAAAAATCCCATTCATTTAAACATGCCGGATTTGTAGCGTGGCACCCTCGGCCCATAAAGAAACCCAAATCCCACTTTGTGCCCCTCAAGGAGGCTGTGAGATTACATGCGGTTCCACTCAGATCCCCTTTAGTGCCTCAAAAGTTCAAGGTGACGGATAAAGAAGGCAACCTTTATAACCTGTCCCGCAGTACATAACTCGGTAAAGCAGCCTTGCAGAGAGACACAGCTCTCAAAAAACCTTTATACCTACAGGGATTCTGCTGTTGTTTTCAAATGTCTATAAAGGAAAAGCGTGGACAATTAAAACAACTTCATGAAATGCTCCTAATCTGATTTCTAATAATGGCAGCAAGTAGTCTTACCTTTTCTCGTGAGTGCTGTAGGAAATGCTGGTTTCTCACCATGATCTTCACATTATATAGTGACAATAAGGACTATACTATGACGTCATAGCACGTCACATTTCAAGTGCTTATGTCAAACACACTAGCAGGGGGCGCAACATCAACCTCTGTGAAAAAGTTTGTGGACCTTGACCCCACGTATCGCCGTTCAAATATAACGCATAACTCGTTTTAGAAATTAACCCAAAAAGAATGATATCCGTAAAAAGCTCAAACACAAAGACTAAGTGTCGTCATCGCCCTCTTCACTAGCGGTGTTGACATGGACAGAAAGGCGCTCAACTAAAATACCACTCGGCCTTTCACATCCAATGCATTTTTACGCAGCACACCGGTGCGGGTAACTGGCACAGCTCGCAGTCACGCCCGCATAACTAAAACTTGTGAGAACTTGTACGTTTGAAAGACACTAAGGCGCACGAAGCGTGTGAGGTTTTTGCGCAGGAAGTTACGGTTTCTGTTACAAAGCTACCTTATCGTAAGAAAAACAAAAGCATCGATACATCAAATGCCATCAACTGTGTAACATTTGTTTTTGGCCTACATCACGCACCGAGTAACAAATACGTAGACGAAGATTAAATAGCTATATCGCCCCTAAAAATTTAAATTAGTCTAACATTTTTATTTGCCTTATTCGGGTCTATATGTCAGTTGCGAAGGTGACTTACATAGAAGTGCATATCATTAACGTTGATCGAGATGATTGTTATGAACTGAAAGCTTCGACTGTTCGGGATATTACTTGATTATGCGATTTTACATAAATAGTTCGTGACATGCAAATTTTATTTAACTCGACCTTCTTTCCAATACAGACACCACATTTCCAGCTCTAAATGCTGTATTAATTCTTGGGGAAAAAACACACTAAAGCAATACAGTCTGCACGTTATATGACCCGAACACTACGGATCTATGATTCTTTTAGCTCTAGACACGTGTGTGTCGTGTTGAAATCAGAGTATTCATTTGTTTGACAAAAAAGCACCAACACACAGCGATGTGACCGGTTTCTTCATTTTATTTTTTTAAATTCTGAATCAAAAATAGGCGAGGCGTCACACAGTCGACCACGACAGCGAGCCAGACGGCGACCCCTTTAATCGCACTGAATGGACAAATGCATTTATAAAATCCCCACATGCAGTGTATTTAGCTAGCAGAACGGAAACCGTCCAACCCCTACAAATAAAACATTTCACAAAAAAAAAAAAAAAAAAAAAAAATCACAGGCATGAAAGCTGCATTCGTTTTATTTTACTATTAAATCGGTAGGGTGTACATTCAACCCAAGCGACGCATATAGAAACAACCGCATCCCGACGTTTGAACTGCACAGTCCGGGGATCAGCACGCATTAGCACAGCCCCATAGTACAGCACACAAGCCACGATCATAAAAGTGCGAGATAAAACGGCCCTAGCTACTTGTAAATGACTCACCGCCACATTAAAACATTGCATCCTTACCGCGTAGTCCTTGCTGGCAGCTTATACGTAGCTCTGTAATCGTCATCTCTAACAGTTTAGGTCATGCTGAAGCATTTTACGTCCAAGTGGGAGATGCTCCGAGCGACATCAAAATCTTTTTTCCTTTGCGCTTCTAGTCTCTCCTGAAACGGCTATGATGCAGGGTACGGAATAGCTTATCGGTCTTTAATGGGGAGGAGTTTACGGGCCTCCGTCTACAGCTGACCGCGGAGAGAGAGGCGAGACACTCCAGCTCGTCATATGCAGCATTACGGCTACGTAAGGGGTGGGGGTGGGTGCTGATGGGGGTGTCCAATGGTGCCCGTACAAAGCAAACACTGACGACTGCCGGCGTGGATGTACGACAGAAATGCCCTCACCCACCAGCTCAACTAAACTGTACTGGGGACAGATACAGTCAAATTAAATAACCTTCGTATAATCAGCAAGCTGGAATATCAGATAAGTAACTGTCCAAGTCACATCCTGGGGTTGAAGAGGATAAATATAATTTTAAAAATGGCGCCTCGTTTTTTATTTATGACACCGCTTGCCGAAAAGTCCGAGGAGTGTTTGCAGCTGTTGCACCCCATTTACAGCTGTCCCAGGAAGGTTTAATGTTTCCATACTTCAAAGTGTGTTCCAACAACTGAAAGTGGGAAGTTGACCATTAAAAATGCGCACACATTTTTTTTTATCTCCCTTTTTATTTTCTTGTAAAATATTGTGAATATACAGTCTTTAAAAAAATTTTGTTAGGTTTAAGAAGCACCTAAAGTATAATATTATTTACAACATTGTGTCCCTGGTGATAGCCATAAAAATGTAAAAAGCATTTCACTGAAGCAAATATTTTAGGGTTTTTTTTGCATTTTAACCACCACCACAAAGCAAAAAATTTAAAATACACATTAATACATATTAAAACAACTGCAATCAATAGCACTGATAAGAAAAAACAAATTCGTATTTATATATGGCCGTTATTTTACACAGTCCCCATTAATCACATTTTTTTTTTGCTGCTCAACAGCTACCCCTACTGGAAAGAGAACAAAATTGAATGCAACGCTATTGCAGTACAGGGTAACACGTCAAAAATTGCAGACAAGTGAAATTCATTCTTGTTTGAATTTTTTCGAGGGAACGTAAAGCATAACCGTCATACGTTACTATTGCATCTATTTAACACGTACAAACTCCCTGATTCACCTTAACTCACACTCCACAAATCTTAATATGGCTTTAACGGTTTTGCTTTAGACTTTGAGTTCATACCATTACGCATTTCGAATCAATTCTATAGTAGTAACCCTGCAATTAAGTTACAGTGCTGAATGACCAAAGCAGCTGTTAAACAGCTGATATTCTTATAATGGTATAGAATGTAAAACAAGTAGACTGTTGACATCATGCAGTAAGAGACAGTTTTGCTTAATATCCAAAGGTATCGTAGTAATATGGCGCTCACGTCTGTCCGTAATGAAATATTTTCTGAAGCAAATGAAGCACCTGCCAAATGCATACTGATGGATCTTTCCTACATAGAGCTTTTCCTCTCACAAAAGGTGTAAATACATTTGTAAATTATGTAATCTTTGGCCAGCTTCCAGCGCTAGACCCTTAAGCATAAATACTTCTTTCCTCCTATTTCATAAAAATGGAATTTTCTTTATTGAGGCTTGACCACTGCAGCAGCAAACAGCTTCGTACTGCACCTGGCCATCTCTCTCTGCTCCAGTCATTTTAATTTCATGTACTTAAATCTCTCAAACAGGCAGGCTGCTTCTAAGTATGGTAAAAAAAAAAAAAAAAAAAAACACATACAGATGCATTTTATCAACACAATTTTATCAGTAACAATTTCTATAGGGCAGAGCACTCATGCCAAGTTACTGAGCAAAGATACTTTGGCTATTGCGAGGGACCAAGAGCACTGATTGACCATGCAAGTTAAGACAATCTGGATCGTCACCACAAACTAATGCCTGCATGTTCTGCCTGAACTCACTGGACTATTTCATGCCATCACCACTATGTATCAAACACACAGGTTCATTCTTAAAGACCACATTACCTACACGGTAGGCACTGTTAAGACTTACGTAGAGTTAACACAATTTCTTTAAGCTAAAAAATAAAACATTGATACAGTCTGGGGATGTGGGGAGAACATTTGAAGGAATCACAGTAAAGTGGCACATGAGGGTGACAGCCATGCGGTGCGAGTGTCACCTTTCATCATTGTTTAGCATGGGACAGACTATTCAATAATAAAACCCTTTGAAGCGGAGCTTATTCCCCATGATAAGGGACACCCTTAACACTTACATTAACCCCCCCACCCCCCACAGACGGGCTGCATAGTGCTAGATTACAAAGTTTCCTTTAAAAAAAAAGTGCTAAGGCATCACACGAACGCGCATGCACACAACATAAACGGTTGAACCCCAGCTTTAAAACAAAAGGACTTTTGCTTTATGACGTGTTGCTTTGGCAGATATCTTCACACTGATCCCCTGCGTTAGGCAATGTTTTTCATTAGTTTTTATACATGTATTTAACTCTTAAAAAAATAAAACTTTATTAGCTCTATTTTGCATTTTAAAATATGCCCTACAATCTAGATTAACCAGGTGAAACACCTGCAAGTGAGGGGGGGGGGGATGTAATCACTGTTTAAACCATTTCAAAACCACACCCGAGATCCCACCTCAACATGCATTTAAAAATATTAGAATTAATTACTTTTGTTACCTGAATTTCACTCATGAAATGACCTATAAGACTATGGTTTTTAAGCACCATTTCACTCACTATTGACCATGCAGGCACGCGCTACATTTTCAGGCGGATTCACTATAATCCAATGACTAGATTCTCACAGAGTAGTGTTTCACAAATAATTCCTCGGAGATCCCCCAGACAGTCCACATTTTTGCTTCCTCCCAGCTCCCAGCCAATCAAGAACACCGAATACCTATTGCAGGTGTATTGAGAGCTAGGAGCGAGCAAGAAACTGGACTGTCTGGGGGGTCTCTGAGGACAGGGTTGAGAAGCACTGCCACAGAGCAGCCTATGCCTTGAGACCTGGGTGACATGTTACCTGGGTACTTGTGGGGGGAAAGCAAAGCACACTGCAATGAATCCAGCAGAACTCCAGTCCTTCGGGACTGACAGTCAGGCAGCCTGACTGTACAGTGAAAGGCAAGCAGTCAGATGCAGTTATTTTTACAGCCGGAGTCGATTCTGAAAAGTAGCCAAAGGCGTCGCACCATATGCAACTGCTCAGAAGTCTGAACTGTGCTTGTACAAGAACCTGTGTAACCAGCCATTGTTCAAACAGGAAAGGTGCTATTAATTTGTAAATATTACAGAAATATTACAAGAAGTGCATTACAGAACATTAAACATTTTTTCCCCCCAAATAAACAGCAATAATCAAATAAAAGCCTCAGGAATGTGTCATGCTGACCTTCAGAAGTTAAGAAATGGGGCTAGATAATTTGGTCTGTAAAAATATGGAGAGACTAACTAAACCCTCCTAAACATGGGTAAACAAGCACGCCCTCACACCCTTGTCAATACCGAACGCTTTTGACCCTTTTCATGATCGTTTTAATCCTATATTTTGGTACAGCTGCTAACTATCAAAACCGGCCAACATCTGGTTGTAGTTAGAGGAAATGAAAGTAGGAGAAAATATGTGGATGTAGGACCCCCCCCGCCCCCCCAAACGCATAAGCGGGTGACATATATAGTACTAGGTTCAATCTCAGGTGTACTTTCATCTTCAAAACAAAAATACCCCCAAGAGCGTGTAAAGTATTACTCGAAGAATGACAATCTACTAATCTGGAATGAAACACGTCAATTACAACAGCCAGGTAAACAGATTGTTAGCAATATAAACAAAAGCGACAATAACATGGCTCCGTATTCAGGTCTGTTACATTTTTTTGTAAGTGCATTTCTTAACATGCAGTTGCAGTCTTACCACAATGCTTAAATGTTCATATTTAAATCGACATAAGAACAAGTGACCGTATTTCTTGGACAGGGAAGCGTTGGTCCCATGATTAGATCGTTTCGATCGTTTCCATAGAAATGCCCGATTTCTGACGACGACAGAACACATTTCACCCAAGCCCATCATGCCCGGCTCCAAGAGACGCTCCCAGCTCACCCAGGTCTCATTAAACCCTTCCAACGCCAGTCTACTTGAGGCGATCAGAGCGGAAGGAGTCCTCCACAGAAGGGTCGGAAAGCATGAGGTCCGCGTCAGACAGGATGCCCAGGCCCTCGAGTGACATAGGGACTATCCGCAGGGGGTCATCCAAGGAAAAGGAGTCCAACTCAAAGCCTGGAACTCCTGACAGAGCGCTGGTGATCTCTTTGGAAAGGCCAGTTGGGGAGTCGCCTGAAGTTAAAGTGAGACTATATTTATTACTACTTACACGACCAGGTAGTGTCATTCACCATATTTTAAAATCAACTAATTTTTTAATTCACAGTATATGCGACATTACAGCCTTCGATTCCACAACAGTCCCATCAAAAGCCTAAACCCAGCTCACCGGTCAGAATGATGTTAGGCACGCCGTGTCGTTCCATACCGCCGAAGCTCTGGGTCTGGTTCTGGCTGTTGAGAAGCTGCTGGTCACCTGAGTCCTGGAAGTCCAGGGACACCTGGTCAAGGAAGGACCCCTCGTGAGTTTTGCTTGCCGGGGGTCCTGATCCCAAACTGTGGTTGAAGGACAAGCTTTCCACCTGAGGCTCCATGTTGAACTGCAAACAAGAAAACACAAAAGCTACCGTGACTCAGAAGCAAACAGCAATAAGACTGCAAAATCTGAAATGTAAATGAAGACGAGGTTTGAACGACTCATCTCCCGCATTCCTGGGTCTACTGCATGGGTGAATCAAGCACGCCTCGCTGAGCTTTGGGACCTACCTGCTGAGAAAGGGCTTGTCTAGCTGCAAGATGGAGGTCCAAACAGGGGTCATCAAGAAGAGAGTTTAATAAAGAGGCATCCTACAGATAGGAGAGTAAAAGAAAATAAATAAAAAACAGAAGACCTTAGGGACTCATCCAAAAACCCACAAAAGGACGATTCCAAAGGTCCCTGAGTGACAGGTAGTAGAGTAAAGTGTAGAACATAATTGGATTGGTCTCGGTTGGAGGGCTAATATGATATGCTTTCATAGGGCCCAAAATCTCTAGCAGCACCTTGCTTTCTGCTCTACAGTGTTGACCCTAGCTGTGGTTCTGAGTGACAGTAACCAGGAGGAGGATGGGGATACTCACGCTGCATGCGCCCATGTCACTGACTAGCTGGTGATTCATCTGCTGGAGCTGAGAAAGGCTCTGCTGCGACTGCCCCTGCTGGTCCGAGCCGCTGCGCGTCTGCGCATCCTGCAGGTCCTGCTGCATGTGCTGACAGTTCTGACCCTGGATGTCTAAGGGATTCTGGCCCTTGGCCTGCATCGGCGCAGCCGGCCTCTGCAGCTGCTGCATCTGCGCACCAGGAGCACTGTGGGTCTTCTGCGGATTTGGCAGGTTCTGACCGTGCAGCTGCGTCTGGGCTTGTGCTTGAAGCTGTTGGTGGTTCAACTGCTGGTGCTGCGGCGCCGGCTGCCCTGCCGGACCGGTCTTGGGTAGAGATTGATGGGGCGCAGATGGGGCTGTTTGGGGCTGCTGGGCCGGGCTGTAGGAATAGGGCGGCAGCCGCTGGTCCATGGGAAGCTTGCTGGTGTCGAGCGGGACACCCTGCGGTGACAACCGGGAGTGTCAGTGACATGAATCCCGAAACGGGGAGAATGCAGACCGCCGCCGGAGGACAGGAAAAGGGACTGCATGTCCTCCGGCAAAACTCCGCCATGAAGTTTGGACTCTATTCCCAAAAGGACCAGAAAAGGAAACCAGGCGGAGAAAATAAACCAAGCAGCAGAAGGACATTTCAGCCCTGGAGCCAAACTAGATGCAACAACGGCCTAGATGTGGAGCCACTCAGTCTCTGAAATTCAGTCAGAATACATGAGATACCACCCCTCAGCTGCATTGTAACCCCACCCCATTACCACATTAATGCAAATGTTTTGATTTGTAAGGTCATATACATTGTACGTGTTGCATTATTTGAGCATTGTCATAACTATGCATGCATCTATTGTATGTATGAGAGCCACTGACAACCAGAGAAATTCCCTGCAATTAAGGTAACAACTAACTTAACTTTGATAAAACGCAATCGAAATAGCCGACAACAAATTTTGCAAGATTAGTTGCATTTTTGCAGTTTCCTGCATAAATCATATATAACACCTAGCAAACATTAAATGTTGGTGTTATATAAAGTCAGTAGCGAGCTAAGTATGGCAGATACAGCAGGCCCGACTGTGCAGGGTCAACGCAAGACCAAAACATCAAAAACGTGGAATTACTTTAATCTTGCAAAGTCAGTAACCAGGCTCACTTGGCATGCCAACACAACCAGAAAGCCAATTTGCCATTTTAACCAGAGATTCTCAACACTGTGCTAAGTTTTAATTACGACTGACTTAAAACATATCTAAATGCATTTTTAAATAAAGCATTTTCTCTCTTTAAACTATATGTTTTGGCCCAAACAACTGATTAATCGTGTGATCAGACGATCGACCAATCACTTATAAAATCCTTTTTTGCATTTTTATGTGAAAATACTTGGGCTATAAACCTGATTCTGATTGGGATCAGTATAATGGCATTGGCCAAGGGGGCTTCATGGCATTCATCCCCCGGTTTTACCTGCGTTATGGAGGACAGCGTGGGAGATACGGTGGGCGAAAACTGCTTCGAATGGTGCCGACGGGCATCCGCACTGCCAGGCAGGATGAGCGGGCTGAGCTGTGCCCGCCTCCTGGGCGACGTGCAGAGCCGCGGCTGCCCTTGGCCAGCCAGTAGCGGGGGGTAGGAGGAAGCGCAGGAACTGGGCACGCCCACCCCGCCCCCGCCGTAACCAAGGTTACCGGCCGATGGCTGCAGGGATTTGCCGCCAAGGGACGAGTTATTGAGGGAGGGTGGCAGCGATGGAGATGAGCTGAGGGACGACTGCAGCGATGGGTTGCTAAGCGACGAATGCAGGGAGGCAGGGCTCAGACACGCGGGGAAGGAGTGGCTGCTCAGAGACGATTGGATGTTAGGGTTGCTAAGCGAGGACTGGAGAGATTGGGTGTTCAGGGGTCCCTGCATGGATGCTGAGAGACCTGAGCAGAGGAGAGACAAAAACACACAGAGCTCACTGTCAGTGCGTCCGGGACCCCCCAAAACATCACAGAACCACTTGGGAATGCCATAAACTCTGCAGGTCACTGGAAAGGATTTTTATTTCCAGTCTGAAGCTGTACATTTGGCTGCAGAACATAATTATAATAATTATTATAAGAGGGGCAGAGGTAAAAGAGAATTTATACAGCCACTAATTATGGGCTGCGCTTTAAACGAGTGCAGTGCTCACGTTCATTGAATACACGTCCTACTGCAATACAACAAACACACATGAGGCCAAACTGCTTAATTCATTTTCAATTTAATTAATCCCTATGGCCGTCATTTACTTCACTCCATGGCTTTCAAAATCTGCGCCACTTATTTGGGGACGATCACCAAATAGAAGCGTGGAAGCTATAAGGGTCCAGCAGTAAGGTGTAAAAACTCAGGGACATGACAATACTTCTGAATTCTCTCAGTATCTTCAACAGCCTAAGCAAGCCTCAGTCTAAGGGTGCGTCCGAAATTGCATCCTTACACAGTAGGTACTGAATTTGGTTAAAAGCCTACTACTTGACTGTTAATGTAGTGCATACTGTATGCATGCAGGAGAGCAGTATGCATGCATGCACTTGAACATACTGCCAAAACCAGATGTTTACCAATGACATAGCATGAAAGTGAAAATTTTTCAACAGTTTTTAAAAGGGGAAAAAAAACAAGTCAACTTATATAACTGGACACTGTTTTCTACTTAAATTTGTACAGAAACTTTCTCTGGCATCTTGACAAAAATTTGTGATAATGTTCAAAGTGGGTAATGTTCTATTATTCCGTTTGCAACTCCAGTGACCTTGTGGGATAGCGTAGCCCGTTTGTGCTGTGCAGCCCGACATCATAGCCCTATGAAATGGGCACTTTCTTAGTGCTGCACTTTTCCACTGGTATACAGGGACCGATGCGTACATAAGCCATGCCGCGAAAAAAACACTAGTTTCAAGCAGGTCCCAGTTCGCTTCAGTTAAATGTGAAGAAGTTAAGTGTCAAGATAAATAGTGGGTCTTGACTTTTCCCAACATATACTATCTGCTCGATTTTACCTTGCACGGGTGCACCGTTCATCCTGCCATTTTACCACAAATCATATTGCCTACATTTACAATAAACTAAGCCGAATAACTTATTGGAATTAAGGTAGTCCAGGGTAAATACAAGACAATGAAGATAAAATCCATTTACAGCTAGGGTATCTTACAAGTTATCGGGCAATCCAGCTTAGTGAAACATGATACGGACCCTTAGTGTTAATGATTCAGTTGACTTCAGAAACTGATCAGCAAATGTACAAATGCATTATAATTCCTTGTCATAACAGCTTGAATACACATAATACGTATGCAATTGCCTTGCTACAAGAAGAAATGCCCGTACGTATCGCTTTATGGCAAACACATACTTGTGTACCAGTTATGTGCACCTGTTTATATTACACCAAAACATTGGGATCAGAAATAAATGGAAAAGTAACAAACATTCCTGTAGTTCTTTGTCCTATTGACATAATATACTGACTTTGCTGGAGCAAAATAGTGACAGGAGTCAGGGACACATATGATCATTCCACAACACAAAGAACCCAACATCGAAACATCTGGGTTATATTCTGGGCTAGTGGACATCGGGCTGGGCTTGGTTGGTAGATCGTTCACAAGCAGCCGGTAAAATTAAACTGAAGTAGTGAAAGAAATCGGGCACCGTCGTAAAATCTGCCGTAACACTGCGCGTGTGTAGACATGCGAGGTACAAATCGAGCAGGTGGTATATGCATCGGCCCAGAAATGCAGTGAGATGATGTCATTAAACGAGCGCCAGCCAAAAATTACACGGTAGATGTGGAAGCAGCGACGGTTTCGTCTCATCCAGCTATTTTTATACTGATGAATGGAGAGGATTCTAACAATTATGTAAAAAATTCAGTTCAAATGATCATGATCAGGCTTATGAAATAATTGTAACGGTCCTACAAGCAGTTATTTTTTCCTCCTAGATTTACGTTTTTAATTACTGGTCCTGGCAGTAAGGAGAAGCACAGAAACAATCTACCTTGCAAGTGGAAGGCGTTGCCTGTCGTTATCCCCAGTTGAGTGAGGGTGTTGGCCAGATTGCCGGTGCTGCTGCCCCCGCTCAGTGACGTATAGCAAGGCTCATCCGGGTCCAGGGGAGTAGGCAGGGGTGAAGGGAAGTGCAGGCTGGTCAGGTCTGGCAAGGAGCCTCCCGTGTTCAGGCCGGAGGGAATGTGGGAGGCACAGGACTGCTGATCCGGGGAAGGAAAAACACTGGGAAAACACAGGGGGAGATAGAGAGTCAGGAGAGGCACAGAAGGCAGAGGCAGTGAACTGTAATGGGCAGTGAATTAGCATTAGAACAAATATAGAGACAAGGGCAGTAGTGTACACTGATAGTGATAGAATATGAACAGAATCAGGTTACGAGCCATCCTTAAAAGGTTACTTTAGGTGTGAATACATTTCACTCATTTATTATTTTTTATGCAAATCCAAATTATGTAGTGGTAGTGATACATTTAATAAAATACCTCAAAAGAGAACCCAGAATCAGTGTCAAATGATTTCGTTCATCCTAAACATTGCCGCAATAAAGAATTATTCTCATTTCAGAATTCACATGTTGACTTACTTGATACCAGGAACTTCACAGGATTTGGGTCTTGAGGAAAGCAAAGGTAACTGTGGACAGAAGCAGAGATTAAAACGCAAACCCAGAAAAGGCTCTCCGCCGGAAGTACTTCACATTACATTCATTTACTTAGCATGTGCTTTTATCCAAAGCGCTGTACAAGCGAGGGACGGACAGCAGTGATAACCAGGTTTAAGGGCCTGGCGCTGATATGATTACTGACAGCCACAGGACTTGAACCCGTGACCTTTTATATATGGGCTCAAATGCCCCAACCACTCACATAAAACAGGCAATGAAGCATTGAAGCAATATTACCGAATTTATGGAGCTACTAAAACATAACATGCAACGTAATTTACAATTACTGCACCATCATGGCTTCTAAAGAATAGAATGGTACCTTCTTGGTATCCCAAGGCTTAAGCAGCTTCCCTTCATCTACCATGTTCTCCTCAATGGGCGGCACAGGAAAGGGGAACACTAGGAGGAGGACAGGATCAAACTGGTGAAAAAGCTAAACGATTTCCAGTCCTGCACCACTACAAACCAAAAGAGAGTACTTAAAAGTTAATGAGCTTCAGTTGACAGTGTAGAGGTGTGTTTATCTGAGCATTTACGGTGCTCATGACAGCTATAGCCAAGTTTACGACTGCTGTGGAGTGAAAAAGAGAGCACTCACTCTTTCGTCCCTCACTTTCAGTCAAGCCTAGAATAGGAAAACAAAAAGGGGGACACGACCCCCATCAGAAGACCAAAGACCCTTGAAAAAAAGGTTCAGATTGTCCAACTCGATGTTAAAGGACAGTGACAATACACATACTTCAGAGAGTGGCTGCCTGTTTCTACTGGAGATCAAGAGAACTAAAGAAAACACTAAAAGGATTTCTTCTGAAGAGGCCGTCTGGCAGACAAACCAACTCTAAGATCCTAAATGAGATTTTGTTCTTAACAAATAACAGTCCAGAGCTTAATGAAGCAATTCCTCCATGATCCAATCACTTATCCAGGATAAGATCATGGGGGACTGGCAGCCAATGTCAACAGGTACAGCTCGCAAGGCAGGGAAGCATGCTGGATGGGGTGCCAATCCATCACAAGACACACACACACACACACACACACACACACACACACACACACACACACACACACACACACACACACACACACACACACACACACACACACACACACACACACACACACAGTAAAAACTTTATTATAAAGTTTATTGTGAAATAAAATACAGTAAAACATCTAATTTCCATTTAAATACACCAGTCATCAAAAAAATACTGCCACTGTAGCATGCGAACTCTGAAATGTTCACAGAGCTATTCGCTAAACTTACCGCTGCGCCTGTTCGGGGCAGTTAAGCCATGTCCAGAACTCAAATTTTCCCCTGTGCTGGGATTCATGACACTGGTGTGCAAAGCAGAGTCTGAGTTTGTTCTGTGGAGAACAGCAGATATGGGGAGAGGAGGTGGAAAAGATAACGAAGAGGAGAACAGCATTATCATCAAAATAAAACAAAGGAGGAGCAAATTTCCTTCATATGAAAAACATTTTCAGAGCAAACATGTCAAAGCAGTTCTACCTTAACAGCAGGGCTACACGCTTGGATTACAATGTACATCTTCTGTCTTCAGAAACAGCCAAACATCAAGCACTCTCACTAATCACCCTAAGCTTACGACATAAGCGTGACCCAGGTCCTTTAGAATCTTCGGTGTCATTTGCTGGGTGATTCCAAAATGCAAGAGGACGGTGGGGACCGCAAGAAAGCCTTTGCAAAGGATAAAGGATGCTTAAATTCACCTGTTAAGGGCTGTGGTTGGGAGTTGGAACAACTGGCTTTTGTCCAGGGGGAAGTTGCTTGACCAGTTCCTTCATTATTGACAGAAAAATTACCATTAATTCCAAATCGAAAGATCTGATGGGAGCCAAAAAAAAAAAAAAAAAAAGATTGGGAGCAGAGATAGCAGAAGAAGAAGAGGGAGAGGAAGTGCCCAAAAGCACAACCCAAAGCTGATAGTCTTCTTAGCTTTGCCTCGTATTATTGTTGTTAATGTGCCATGTTGGGGAAACCGGAATACCCGGACAAAAATCCAAAATTAAGGTTTCCGCCATTTGTTTCTGCATGAAATGATGCAGTAAAGCCCAACTTCTCTTTCCGGAGAAGTTCTGGGCAACAGCCGCCAGTCAACATCAGCAAAAAGTACAGAAATCTTGCCAAGTGCCACAGGTAGGATTAGTACAAGAGAACCAGAAGATCAGTGAGATACCAGAATGCAGATCTGTAGTAATACACCAGTTCAATGGTCTGCCTCACTTTAAAAAAAAAAACGGAGACCTTTAATACAAAATCATTTTGCAGACCTTAATCAGACATTTGGATTTAAATATTTTAATAGCAATCCTAACGACTAAGTATTAAACTCGTCATAAAAAACAGAAAACAAGAACCACGAAAGGGAGTTAAAAAAAAAAAAAAAAAAAAGTGTGACATTTGCTCTTTGCGCAAATGCTAACTAATAAAATTATCAAAAAGTAGCTGCTTGAAGGTCCTTTATTCCAAAAGGTAAGTTCAGTGAAGACCAATGAAAATGCAATGCAAGGACAGAAGGAAATAATAAAAAAATACCTAAAAGGAATCAGCTATATAAAATAAATAAATAAAAGACGGATAAAATAAAACATCTGCCTTGTATTAATCTAATGACTATGAGTCATTAAAAGGCACAGCTCAGAGAGGCACATAAGCTGCAGTTAGAGGTGAGCTGCCAAGCTGTAAACAGGCCTGCGTGGGGCTGCACATGTGCCTGGTGGCCATTACCTTCTCCAGCTGGGATCTGGGGGCGGGGATAAATATGGTGAGTTGTACTGGGAGCTGTCGGTCTGAGGAGGCACTAGTTAAGGCAGAGTTCACAACACACGCTCACAACACGCCAAACACAGCAGCCTCACTCCCAGAAATTCCATCTAAACTCGTCTACAAAGCATAACATGAATCCAGCTCCAAGCAATCTTCACCTTTAATTACATGCAACTTTTGCAAAATTTAAGCATTGCATGAAGCATAAATACAAACGCAGCAATATCTGTGCTTACAAAATTGCAAATTTCCTAACGTGGCAAAGATTTATACTATAGCTAGAAGTTACCAAATCAGAAGTATTCACATTTCCTGCTGGGTTTCCCCTCCGAGTAGTTACACAATGACAATGTCTGACAAAGCACTAAACACTGACAATGTGAATCTAGAGCCAAAAATCCAATGCTGGGACCCAAACGAGTCGCCCTCAAGGTTCAGTGAGCTGGTAAAATAATACAAAGTAAATGGTGAATTAAATCCCTGCATACAGAAGCACCCGCCAAATCCACTTAACCGATATGCAACTTTGGGAGTTTAGTGTTGGACACATGATTGGTTTCAGCCTTTGAAGGAGAATAGGAAATACTTGTGACTGACAGCAGGGGGCGTGCCATGCAACGTCACGATAGTGAGGATACTTGTCTCCTGTAGGGGCGGACCGGGGAGATGAACCTCCTATCCCTCTGTACGCGCTCCACCAGGCCGTGGTGTCGCGTGGAGCGAATGGAGTCCAGGTTGGAGTGGAACGAACCCTGAGACAGAGAACGACAAATCGGAGAAACGCCTTAGACAAATGACACAACATTGTCAAAATGAGAAGACACCAAAAATGGCTACATTAAAAAAAAAATTGAGGCAATGTACATAAAAGTATGCATTTAGTATTAAGATACATCCAATAAAAATTAAATGTAAAAGTATATTATAAAATAACGAAAGTCTACCTGAAAACTTTTCGGAGTTATGACTGAATATACATGACCCGTCGCCACGAAATGAGTCTTAAGTCGCACTGGTAGAATTTCACCCATAAGACTCATTTCGTGGTGATGGGTCACATATATAACCTTGCTTTGCTTTATAAGTCTAACCTATACAAGTTCAATAGTTACAGCAAACAAAAACTTTACTGCAAGGTATTAAGAATCAGACAAACTGTTATGCCACTAAAAATCTTTGTTTATCAGGGATTTCAAGAAGGCTGCTGATGAAGACGTGGCACGTTATCGTTTCATTTTCAGGCCAAGGGACTGTTTGAGGACAAAGCACCACAGAGACCTGCCACTGGGCACCATGTCCTGCTTAAAGTATCCACTGTTGCTAAATAAAGGCTTTCTGCCAAAAGTATTTTGTTGATTATTCACTTAAGTACGAATCAATTCTCTTATCTAAACAATTTGAGTATGTAGAAAATCCAATTTGTATTGGTAAAAAAAAAAACTGCTAGACTACTCCCTTAAACCATAACAAAAAAAGACAAACTTTCAAAGACGCAGAGTTCGCATGAAGTCAATCTAAAATGTAAACAAAAACAATGAAATGTTACTAAAATGCCAGGTTCTGTTAGCCTACACAACCGTGTATACCAGCCTGGAATAATCTGAATCCCTTATGTTTGCCCATTTGTGGGGGGCATCTGTATGCTTACAGATACCTGCCACCCAGCAACTCCTTAGGATTCAAGTCGACACTTTCACTGGTGCACACGGGGAGACTCACTTCCTGATTTTTAACCTAGTCCAGTGGCTTTTTCTATCGTATTGAAAAATGTATCATTTCTCTAAACTCAGCACTTAAACTTCGGAGGTCAAAATGACATCCCTCAACTGGGTCATCCTTGACTGGACACTGGAGAGACAGTAGAATCTAGGAAGGTATAATGTACCCTTAGTCTTAGGAGACAGAATTTATTGCAGTCCTTTAGTACTGATACAATTACGACTGACAGCATTAAAATCCCATGGTTGGCAGAGTAGTCGCATCACTTTATGGGCCTTGAAGGCTCTTAACCCAGAAAAATGCTCCAAGGACTCCGAAAACCAATGAATGTCCATCTACTCATACCTATACTTGCACAAATGGAAAAGAATCACTTTATTTCATTTCAAACCTTGTTGCCAAGATACTGTCTGCACACATTCGTATGGCTTGAAAAGTACTTTCGTACACCTAAATAATACAAGCCATTGCAAAAGCAGGATAAGGGCAGATCTGCATTCTTACAGTAGTTGTACACCTCCTTATAGTACCCCCTAGGCAGGAACCTGCAGTGCCGGGACCATAAACTCACACAGATGCTCTAGGCAAGGTCAAAAGGGTCAGAGTGAAATAACGAAGGTAAACATGGCAGAATGGGAAACAATTGTGCACTAGATACACATTACAGAAACATTAGTGACATATTTAATAATATGCATACTGTATATTCATTCTTGTGACATGGACAGTGTCAAAGACTTAACCAGAAGAGTAAATATCAACACACATCACAGGCGAACATTCAGACTGGGTGCTTCAGCCTTACCTGGAAATCAGAAGGATTTCTCCCAATCTGGTTGACATTTGGCAGTGAACCTCCATAATACGGACCCTGCGTCCGTGCCAAGCGCACTTTCTGGGCTTGAATCTGGCAGGAAAAACACAAAATCACTTCACAGCTGGTCTCCCCCCATGTCATTTAGCAGGACAGAAGATAGATAAAGTCTGAATCTAATTCCTGTTAGATATCAGACTTCTCAGTCTTGCTCTTCGGCGTCCGCTGTGAGTGCTGGAGTTTGTTTCAGTTGAGCCCTTTAATTTGATCTGAACAAGCTGTACATCAGATTTCAGTAACTGAAATCTGGATAAACTGAATTTACTGTGAATTGAAGGCTAACAATAATCTTGGTTTATCTGCATTGAGTAAATAAGCAAGTACAGATTTGATATATCATGCCTCGTCTCATAAATGAAAATTTAGTAGGGGTAGATGGACAAAAAATTATGACTGATGAGCACTGTGGAATCGCCACAATATGTGATAACAAGGATTAGTAAAATCTTTACGGCTCGGTGGTATTTGGACAAAAACTGAGTTCAACTGCAGACTTCTGAGCCAAACAGGACATTGATAATATGAAATTTGAGTGTTTGGGAAGGGAAAAAATGTGCTGAAACTTAAAGCAAGTTGGATTAAAAATACCTGTCGACATGACATTACTGAAATACTTCTGGACTGTATGCAAATTATATGTCACTAAAATCACAACTATGGGGCTGCATATGCACAAAATAAATAAATCACCCCCTCCTCCACAACAATAAATTATATACAACAGATTTTTCTATGAAATGCATGCAAGCATTCAATGCAAAGCAGAGATACTACTGGGTTCTAAATATACATACAACCTAGGCCTGACTGACGATGCAAAAGCAACTGAGACAAGCAGGAGTTCTCCTTTCTTAATGGAACTGTTGTTATCGAAAGTGTTGCTGTGCGATACAACTCACAGATGCTCTTCCTTGAAAAGCGAATGTATACAGGTGAATTACGTTTGGCTACGAAAGCATTTTGCCTAACAAACGATATGTATCACCATCATCCACAGATGATTAATTGCTGGGGTAGCAGATAAAGTATAACGTGTAGAAAAACACTCGATAGTGAGCTTGTTGGTATACCATCGGGGAATTTTGAAAATATAACAAAAAAATAAATAAATCACCGTTCGGGGATTTTCAAACGCAGCCTTTCAACAAGTGACTTCACAGGAAATAGGCACGTAATTACCTACTTAAATTCCAGCTTCACAAATCCGGACCACAATTATTTTTACTACACGTAAAACATTATGCTTTTCCTTACTGATGGAATTTCAGATATCGGTTCCTAGTTTCCACATACACCGGACATACTCTAAGCCAGAGATACAACCTCAACGATTGACAAAAACCGCAGCTGCGATGCATTCATCCCAATAGTTCTGATATCCGTCAACCAGTACAAAAGTAATTTCCTCTACTCTTTCTTGAATTTTAAGACAGGCCTCATACGACGACAACACTGCTCATACCCAGCGAACCTTAAATTTATCTTACCCACCACAACCCACTTAAAAGACCCATAACCCACAATGAAAGGGGCAGTCAGGCAGCCAAACGGACGTGCAGAAAATAGAGCCTAGAAGTAATACGGTGAATGCAAGCATGCATTGGGGAAGAGCGATTACGAGAAATACGGTCCTGCTCCAGGCGGTGCGATTTACTGCGATTGATGCAAATGTAGTCTTTAAACAACGGCATCATTTCCATGCACATTTTTGTTTTAATAGTCTAATGAACTTGCAAAAGCAATCACTGTCGCCGAGTGCTACCGGACGGCCCGTCGTCACTACACTGTGCCAGTGCATCTCTATTCAAAACTGCAGAGCTTCCACTGAGTTAAGCGACGAGCGGCTACGAGTTGTCACTCATCAGATGTGTCACTTTTTCGGCAGTTCGGCCGCCGTGAGCGTTCGGTACGGCGACAGGGGGGCGCTACCCTTCGATTGCCCGCAGCATCAAACGTAAATACGAGCACGCCAAAAAGGCAAATAGGCACTGAGAAAATATGCTAAACTCAACCGCACACCTTAGACAGCCAGTCTATTCGGATAGTTATAAACGGCGCCGAGCGCGCTGCATCCTCCGCCAAGCTAACGCGGCTAACGCGCTAGCCGACTTTACCAGGCATCCGTCAGAAGTTTCCGTCGGCAACGTTCAAGCCGACGGGCCGCGACTGTTTTGACATATTCAGCGACGCCAGCCGCCGAAAGGAGGCGAGACGCTGAGCGGCTAGCGGGAATCTACCGGGTTACGCGTCGCCTGCTCGATTTTAAAAGACGGACTTGACCCAAAATGAGGCTCGTGAGCTAGCAGACGGACGGCGGCGGTTAGTGCTGGAGCGCGCCGGGACTAAAGTTAATTACTGAGCCGGCTCGGTCCCGCTAGTTAGCGAAGTGGCGTCGTGACATTCCGGATGTGTCACTTTGCAGTCACTGACGCGGTTTAACTACGGCGTTTACTACAGGAATCTGTTTTAAAAACAAATTTAAACTTGTGTAACAGCCACTCGAGCGCGCCGCTTGTCCAGTACCAACTAAACCCAAACTAGCCGTCAAGTCACCTCAGCAAGCATCCTCAGCCGAGCACGTATCTGCTAACGAGCCCCCTCTCACCACAAAAAGTCGCATTACCTGGCAAGTTGGCGAGGCGTACCTCTCCTTACTTTTAAGTCCGTCGGTACCTCTGCGGGTACCTACCCAGAAAGGCCTGTGTATACTCGGGAGTCTCCCCACACCTCCCTGCTCCTCTTACCCGTGTGGAGGTGATGTCCATCATGACCTCTTGAAAGGCGGCCGTCTCCTCGGCTTGCCGTTGGGTGTGCAGGGCTATCTTTTCACTAAACTTCCTGGGATTTGAGGCCCCAGGACCAGCACCCGGACCGGGTCCGCAACCGCCTGCACCCGTACCCGCCGCAGACATCTTTTACTTAAGTGAACTGATCTGACTTGGTGGGAGGAAGGCAGACGGGGAGGGGCAATAGGGCAGCGGAGAGGGAGGGGGGCGGGGGAGGGAGGAAGGGGGGGCATTCTGGACTGCTGCCCAAGTCGAAATGTGGGACGTGTAGTTTTCACATAACACGAGCTGTAGTTTGTGCAGTCAAAGGTCAGTTGTTGCGTTAAACTACAAGTCCCATTAACCCCTGCGGACTGCAGGCTTGTGACGCGTGTAAAAGTAACACGATCCCTTCCACTTCAGTTGTAAACACAACGTTGATCGCCGAACTAGTTAAGCAGTGTGTGCATAACTGCACGATTCATGATTCAAAAATACAGAAGGGATATTTCGAATGCTTGAATATGTTGAATTTTGTATGTGCTTTTTTGACTTTATTGCCAAAAGCTTTAATATTAATTAACACCGTAATACGGAAATTAATATACTAACTCGCTACAGTAATGTTTGGAAGTACAAATACAAGTTGCCACATATGAGTACACTACGTAAACATGGATCGTAAAACTTTATGAAATGTTCAGCTTAAAGTAGTTCCCTGTTAAACTAACTTTATGCTCTTGCTTTGCTGCAATGAGCCCCTGAATGTGCTATTTTATGTTTTTTATTCTAAAGAAAAATATAATTTGGGGGAAATGTATTTGTTTGATCCACTTTTCTTTTAATTTGAATATAATCCATTTTTCATGACAGGGTAGTGGTGAGCAAGTAAGACATGGGATGTCATCCCATCCCAGGGCAGAAACAGACATAATGACACATTTGGAACAGAAATTCACCTACCAAAGTCAACCTGGAGCTGTATGTCTATAGTCCGACATACTGAGCCATCCTAGATGGAGAACTATTGTCTAGAAATAGAAGGAAAATACTGAATGCTACAAATACTTAAATTGCAGTTGATAAACCTATTTGTTTTGGATATACATTTCAAGAAGGTGCTTTTTATGCAGTAAAGCAAGGAGATTCTAAACTTACACATATATTAAATCCAATATTTTGTCATGGTATGTGATGATATTATTTTCCTTTGAAGGAGAAGTTCTGTGAACACAGCATGTTCTTGTACACAAATTTATTTGTTATGACACAGTTTTCCCTTCAGAAAAACAAAGGATAAGACAGTTTTGGTAAGGCACTATATCTTTATGAACAGGAAACCAGTGACCACTGCAAAACCAGTGAGAAGCAGAGCCAGTTTGGGTACGCGGTTCTGTGAGGAGCCCAGCTCGTGAGGCAAGATCTCCATGAATGTGATGTATATAAAGGTGCCGGCAGCCAGACCGTCCAAGGTGGAACGTGCAAGCTGGTGTTGAGGGGTGGACTGGGTCTCAGTGAGAGCAATGCCCAGTCCGATGCCCAGTGGCGACATTGCAGAGAACAGCAGCAGACAGCCGGCAACTGCAGCCTGGCGAAGGTGACCCTGGGTGAGTTTGAGTGCCAGGCTAAAGGAGATGACGCTCTTGTGAAGCAACAAAGCCAAACAGATTTCCAGAATCTGCTGCTTATCCTGTTGAAGTCCGACTGCCAGCCCCTCAAACACAGAATGCAGGGAAAGCGAGAACACCAGGATGAAAGAACGGATGGCCGAGTGAGAGTTGAAATCAACGTGGAGGTGGACTCCTTCCCTGCTAGGATGTCTTATTCTGTCTGGTTCATCCCTGGCATGAGCAAAGGGAGAATGCAGGTGATTTTGGCCCAAGCCATTTTTGTCGTGTGATTGGATACTTGGATCTATCAATAAGGCTTGCCTCTCTCCTGTGAAGCCACCTGTTTTGTCCCTGAAGACCAGGACAATTTGTTCCATCACCAGAACCAGGAAAAAGCCCATGGCCAGGATGAATTCAGGTAGTGGGAACTGCAACTGGGTGAACAGAATTCCAGTGTGAGAAGAACACAGAACTATCTAACACTCACAAGTATCCGGCACATACTGAACTGGTAACATTTCCAATGTATGAAGTAAGACAAGCAAGACTTGTTCTTCAAACAATCATTACAATGCAAACTACTGCATGATAATTTGGAAACTAACCAAATGCAGCTGATTTTGCAGCAAGCGAAAGGAACTGCAGAATTTTCCACATTGCAAGATTGGAAAGTGTAGCAAATATATACAAAAAAATTGCATATATACAGGCAGTCACCGGGTTAAGAATGTTTGACTTGCAGACAATTTGTACTTACGAACAAAATGCCATAAAGCCTATTATATTAAAAATCTTGGTTAAAGACAATGGTTATGAATAAGAAATGTACGCATTACTTTGTGATACTCCAGAAAACACTGCGTGGCTTCAGCGGTTCGTCAGCTCAGCACACAGTACAGTACCATATGTAGTTTTATTATTTCTGTATAATATTCTTATTCTTGTGTACTACACTATTATTTTTCCAACTTGCATAAAAATTTGACTTAAAGACCGATTTAGGGAACGGAACACGTTCTAAACCTGGGGACTGCCTGTGTGTGTGTGTGTATGAGAGAGAGAGAGAGAGAGAACAGTACTGTGCTTCTGCCCAACTCCTTACTGTGATCCCAAGGTTGCTAAAGGCCTTGTTGATCGCCACCAGGTAGTCAGGAACCAGGTCCAGCAGGCAGGTGGCCAGAAACACGCCACCCGCAAAGCAGCTCGCCAAACTTAGCACCTTGCAGCGTGTCTCTGAGTAGTAAATCACACCGTTTTGTCAGATAAACTAATTCAAACATGCTGTACCTTTTGTGTACAATGACAAGAGACATTCTGTTCTCTTCCAACGCAAATAAACAGACGTTAGATGTTACGTGAGTTAACTTTGCATGTGTGCAGCAGGCCTAAAATTCATACCCTTGAAAGGAATTGAAAAGTTTTTTTGCACTTTGAGTATGACTACAATATATGTGTATATGAGTGTGACTGCTGAATGGCTCACATATTCTATAGCACTAACTAAAAAACGGGAAAAAAAATCAGAAGACTCGTTATTCGAAAAGGAAGCTATGTTCCGCAGAAATACGTATCCATCCATCCATCCATTTTCCAAACCGCTTATCCTATTGGGTCGCGGGGGGTCCGGAGCCTATCCCGGAAACAATGGGCACGAGGCAGCAGAAATACGTATATATACGCTTATTCACTCCTGAGATAGTCTCCGGACCCCCGTGATCCCGAATATGGGTATGGAAAACCGGTGGATGACGATTAATACCGATCGTCTTAGTGTTGCAGTCTTACCTGGGTGTGTGTTACACCTCCCTCTTCCTCTGATGATGCACAAGGCAGAGCAGCCACTTACAAGTGTCATGAACAGCAGCACGAAGAGTGACACCAGTTTAATTTCCAGCCCGGACCTCGTGCCCAAGGTGGTATCCATTCCGGACTCGAAAGCTGTGGAGCTTTTTTGTGATTCAGCATGCATCCATGTCATTTTTACCCGAAATTCGTATCTCACCCTCTCGTCAGAATTAGGCACCCTGCCAGAGATGCCCTTCGCGAATCAAACGTCAACACTTCCTGGAACAAAAATAAAAAAAAATGCCGAATACTACATTTTATGTTTTCTTTAAGATCTTTGTTTTGAAAAGTGTAACGGCATACGAAAAATAACCAAATCACGGATGAAAAAACACATTCCTGCATTTCCATTTTCTTATATTAATGAGAAAACACAAGTAAAATAAACAAATGTAACACGATGTACAGATATTAATGGGTTGGTTTTAAGAAGTAGCAGCAAAAGTTCTATATTTCAGGTAACAACATTATATTTATTAAGTTTCTACTAACGACACATTTGGGCTTAGCATTTATCACTTTACCGCAAATGAGTTATTAAGTACTAATTTATGAGCGTTAAACTGTACTATGCAAAGTACGGACCACGTCTTCAAACATGCGGCAACACAAATTATTGTGTTTCGATGTTCATAATCAAGATCTTACCCATCACAGAATATAAACACGCAAATCCATTGCTTATCGCACAATCGTAATAGCTACGCTGAAGTTACAAGCTGACATACGATTGATAATTATTGTTTAATGGACCACTAACGTTGCCTACAATACGACAAACTCACGAGCACATGTCATAAAAGGGGATAGATCTGATAAACGGAGATGTTGTGGTAAAGCATAGAAAAGTGAATTATATTTAACCGAAATCTTTATTGAACGATTTAACATGTTCTAATACAGCTGTTCAAGTTAGATCTGAATTCTGAATCGAATCCAACTTCTGACTATAACTTCTCGGAACATTGACGCAAGGGTATTTCCTTCCCGTTACTATACTCAAACAAGGGTGGGTATAATCCGGAAGATTATGCTCATATTTATTAGATATTTTATTAAGTCGATTCCTTTTCATATGAAAAGTTCAATAAGATACAGATAATACTGTAAATATAGATATGCAGTTGTCTGCAAATCAACAATATGCCATAACGCGTACATATAGAACAACGTTCTACACAAAACAACGGAAAAAAGGTCTAAAGGAATATACTGTTTAAAGTATTTAGAGGTCAATCATTAACAAAAACAAGTTAAAAGTTTTCATAACATTAGATGTTATGGTTAGTGGGCTGAATTACCGTGTTTGTCTTCGTCCATCTAGGCAAAGCGGTGATGGACCGAAAGGACTGATCTGACGGTTTCAACAGTTTCTCAATTTGCGAACGTCGCTATTCCCACAAAGAATGTGCTCTATACCTCCCGTAAATCCGCAGGATCCGGCGCGCCTTGAGTCTCAGACTCAATCATAATGCATCTCTGCAACTCGTCACCCGATTGGCGCAAAACTCCAAAATTGTAGGAGGGTTTGTAACGTGACACTAACTTTATACAATCCACCATTTTGGCTTGTAAGTACTTATTATCAGCGAGTTTGCTTTATGTATGCGCTAAAATGTGCAGAGGGGACTTTCAAAGATCTTAACAGATAGCAAAACTACTTATAGACCTATATTACTTTCCGTAGTCTTGGAAAAAAATGGCATTTGACATGTTTTGTACTCGTTCTTTGATAACGAAGAGCACCAATATGGGAAAAGCATAAAAGTTCATCAGTTATCTAGTTCTCGGATCCCCAGATGAACTTCCGTCCAGTGGTTGCTGAAGAAGCACATTAACCTTGGTCTGATATCAAGCCAAACGCTAAGGGTGCACATAGGCATGATGAGAGTATAACATGATGCAGAGCTGTGGGCAACTGGTCCATGGAGTAGATTGACAGCCCAGCTTACCAGCCCCTTGACAGGCCTAGTCTCTGTCAATAATGATGATGTTATACAACAAACAAACATCTATACTACCACCGTACTACTTCTGCCAACCCCTTCACCACTGAGGCTACACTGCTACAGCTCCGTCCATTACTTTCTATGAATTACAGTAACTATTTTCAGTTCACAACCCGAGTCAAAACGTATTCTTCGGGTTTGTTCACATCTAGAGTTATTTCTACATAATGTATCCAAGGTGGTATAACAGTGACATCTTCACAGACACAATTTAACACCAATAAAAGCTCATTTAAATGACAAATGTGAAGAATAAATGAACAAAATGAAAATTATACTCATCAGTTGCCTTGAAAGCAAGAAACGCAAGGCCAGTAACTTTTAAAGACAGTTAATAGAAAAGTGCATCCAACCCAATAGATGGCTTCAAATATCCTGCAAGGAAGTTTTATTGTAATCTGGTTCTTTTTGCTATTTTAATAGCAAGCACTGCTCTCTGGGAGCTGAATTAGCTGCCCCCTGCTATGTCACCATGTGACATGTGGGTTAAATGCAGAGGATGCATTTCGTTGTTGTGTGCTGTGGTGTGTCAACAATGACCACTGATCACTAAATTCTATAACTGTTAATCCAATATGTTTATCCAATGGAGATTAGCTCAGCAAGCACACGTCACACAGGAGGGAATTCCCTACATGTATATGCAGTACTCTGACAAGACACACTCATACACACCGTTAAACACTAAACATATAATATAGAAAGAACAATCCTACTAAACGACATTTCTTTGTGGTAGAGATATGCATTTTGACATAGTCCTACCAGGCTATTCATCCATGAGTTCATAAGACAAACCTATAATTACTCCCGGGATCAATAAAGTTAATCTTTAAAAGGTGTTTTTCATTAGACCAGATATACTGATATTTGTAAAAGCCAAATTACTCGGCAATCGTAAGGGTTAAATGATTAGCGATGTAAACCTGCTCTTTTAATATTTTAATTTGCGCAATTTATAAATGTCATGCATTATGTTACAAATACATGCATTACAATCTATAATAGGTGCAAGCAATTGCAACAGGCAACGACACGCTTCTTTTTACACAGCGTCCACGGCGATAAAGACAGAAGCATCACTAGGTCTGAAAGGTAGATATCACGCACTTCTGTGTGCTGTGCTGATCACATAAGTGGAGACGGAGTGAAATGGGTGCAGGGGGAGACCCGCTTAACAACAAGGAAGTCGTTATTTATTTGACGTTGCGAGGGAGGAACTTAACTTGTTACGTGGATCTAAAGAATGTTTATTAAAAAATTAAGGATTTATGACAGATTTTTAAGTAATCAGTGTCCTCGGTATGCTCTGAATTTTAGACAGACCTAGCACGCAATCTAGCATGCATACTAGCATGCATACTTCTGCGCTCCTCTTTAGAGCCCATGCGTCATTATAGCGGAACTACCGTCTTCCTCTAGCAATGCGAGTCTAATGACAACTACGTACATCCCCGCTGCTGCAAAAGCTCAATCTAAACTGGTAGTTCCCAGTCAAAGTGCTAACTACTGACGACCAAAGTATGCTGGTCAATCCTCTGCCATTTTATTGTTCAGATGAATTATACCAGCCAATTAGAATAAGGGACGAGGGAGTTCCGTCGTTTTTACATCCGCCTTCTCATGTTGATTGACATAAGGTTTGCCAGCTGGATTCCACTGGAGAGTAAAGAAGTTCCCTGTCTAACCACCGGCTTCGGAAAAATGATAAGTTAGTGCAAAGGTACATTCAGCGATATAACACATATTTACGATAAGGTGTATATGAGAATATATGAGAATATGTACGAACAGTGCTTAAAGCCAGGATACAATCTATCCATAGTCTCTGGCACAGTCGGTTAGTGAATGGTGGTGTTAATGTACTATGTGAATACAATATATCTCTTGTTTATCCGGCTTGACATAAGAAAGAAAGCTCCACCCACACAGTGAGCAAGAAGAACTGAGACGGTGTCGCAACCTAAAGTTGTATTCGGCTAATGCGAGGTAAGTAGATATCCGAAGATGACCACGTTATAAAGATCGAAGCACTGAAAACCTACTGTCTGAAGTTTCTATTTTTTGCAATGCAATGCCAGGAAACAAAACTATACAGAAACATTGAAAATCATTTGCTCTGAATATACGTGAACATTTAATTGTACTGTGCATGCATTTATCTGATGGAATGTTATATATTTTCATATAGAAATCTCGAAGGGTATTAATTAATAGCGCGGAAAAGCGCATAGATTGATAGTTATACGTGACACGATGGTTTTTGATAGTTACGCCTTTGCGGAAATAAGTACAATTATTAGGTATCATTATGTGAAAGAAGTGCGATTATTCAGTCCTCTTAGAAATTAAGAACTGATGCCAATAAAAATATGTAGTGGTGATAAAATATTCAATAAACATAATGGTTCCTATACTTTCCCTGTGCAAGTCATAACTGATTAGATAAACTGAGGATGAGATGAGTATTTATCAAGCTTTTTTATGTGTTTTAAATAACCAGAAAATTGTGTCGGATACGGCTGTACAGAAAATATTTATTTCCATATCATTCTTTCAAGTAAATTACAGGCTTGCATTTATAAACTCAAAAATTCTGGGATGCTTAGTAGGTTTTCGCTTTGTATGTGAAAATTATTTTTTCTCTTGCCTGCGGATGGAAACTCTATTGCCGCTTGTGTATATAAAGCTATGAGTAAATACGTTATAGGCTAAAAGGTGTTCCGGATGTGAAAGTTTGTTAAGTTGTGGAAAATAGGCCTGTGCCCACCAGGAAACAAATATCCTTTCTAGAAAAACTTGCACTGTTTAAACAAAAAGTGCTCTGAAGTCACTCCTCCTGCAATGAACACTCCTTAAGCAAATTCCACACCTGCTCCATGTCGCATTTGTCAGCTAATGAGGACGCTTCATGTCTTCTTCTTCTTGTCTGGTTTTGATGGGAGACGTATGTATCAAGTGGGAAGCCGTCTGAATTTTAATTGTACATTTTTTAACATTCCTCTGAATGCTTATCGTTGTGAACTTTGTGTATTTTGTTCAGCTGTAAAACATTATTTTTCTTTCTTTTAGGACATGAATGCAGAGAACGGAGAAGTGTTTTTTGGGCAGAGAGAGGACGACATCGAGATAGAGGCTGGTCTGGGTTTGGATGAGCCTTTCCTTTGCTCTAGTTCCCCGTACAGCACGACACCAAAGACCCTGGAGGCCTGGGCACTGGACCCCCAATGTGTATGTATGTTTTAGGATTAAATGATAGCTGTTGTTTTGCGAACTGTTTTTTTTTTTTTTATTGACATGGATCCAAGGTTTCCTCCCACAGTCTGAATACATGCAGTAAGGCTGCTTGGCCTCTTAGCTTGTAGTGCATGCTGGTGTGTGTGTGTCAGGGCTGGACTGGGATTAAAAGTCAACCATGGACATTGGGGTCCCCCATGATTAAATCCGCTGAATGGAGGGACGGGTCTATAAACCCATCGGCCTACTGGGAAAAGGTCCAATATGCCAGATGGCCAGTTCAGCCCTGGTGCATGTGTGTGTGTTTGTGTGTGTGTGTGTGAGTATACCTTACCTTATGGGGACACAGTGTTTAATTAAAATCTGTGACTGCAATGAAAAAACTAAAAATGCAAAAACTGAGTAGGGGTTAAGGTTGTCATAGTTAGCGTTAGCATTTTTCCCATAGAAATGAATGAGCGGCCCCCCATAAAGATATGTTGACCCGACGCGCGTGTGTGTGTGTGTGTGTGTGTGTGTGTGTGTGTGTGTGTGTGTGTGTGTGTGTGTGCATGCACTTAATGATGTGAACCGCTCTCCTGTTCAGGGTGTACCTTGTGCCATGTGCTGCCTGGTAAAGGCTCCACGTCCCCTGCAACCCTGACCAGGATACATGGTTGGAAGATGGATGATTATGACCTTTGGGGAACATAACCTATGCACCTTTTTCCTTTATTGAGTCGCCACCTTAACAGATAAACATCTCTTCTCCTTTAATAGGGTCTGAAGGACAGTGAACCTGAAGATGTCCTCTCTGCCATCAACCCAAATGATGTCTATCCCTCCGGACCTCCTGGGGAGGTCTTCTCAGAAACCGACAGTGGTATCTCAGAAGATCCAAGCTCTGACAGCCCTCCAAGGGCCTCGGAGCCCCACCAGGCCCCGCCTGCCATTTACCAGCTGGTGTATGACATCAGCAGTCTAAATAATCTGAAGACAGAGCCAGAACAACCGAGTATGGATGTGATTTCCATACAGCTAGGTAAATCACATGGTATTTTGCAAACAATATCCATGTTATTTTAAAAAAAGATCTGAAATGGATGTACATTCTGTTATCTGTAGTATCTACGAGAATTTAGGCCATATTTTTGGGAAAGTTCTTAGTGATTAAACGATGCTAAAAGACTAATGGAATTTACGATCCTATCAGTATCAGATTGGTCTGGTGGTTAGACTGATATAATTTCACATGTGTATTGATAAGGGAAGTCTGCTGTGTGAGCATTACTCTAAGAATTATATGATAAAATTAGCAAATGTGGACAGTGCGAGTGGTATGATGGTGCAGTGGTTAGCGCTGTTGCCTCACACCTCTGGGACCAGTGTTTTAGTTTTCCGCTCCATGTTTGTGGGGTTTGCATGTTCTCTCCGTGTCATTGAGGGGTTTCCTCCGGGTCCTCCGGTTTCCCCTCACAGTTCAAAGACATGCTGAGGCTAATTGGAGTTACTAGATTGTCCATAGATGTGTGTCTGTTTGTTTGTTTGGTTGTATGTACCCTGCTATGGGCTTTCACCACACACTCATCAGACTCGATCATTCCCTGCCATGTGCCCATAGCTTCCGGAAGCCCACGGCCCTAAATAGGACAAGCGGGTGCAGGAAATGGATGGATAGAAAAAAAACAGTTTTAAGTGCCATGGATTTTGTAGTGTAGATACCTTATGTTCCTTAGCACATTAAGATGCCTGCGGTGGTAATGACAGTGCAGTGGGTTTTTCCCCAGACGAGTGGAGCACGCACATGCTGATGTCTGATTCCTGCATTGTGAATGAACTGCCCCTGGCACCTACAGCAAAACCTGATGGTGCCCCATCCACCAGCCTCATCTGCAAAGATGACCAGGACCTGGAGAACCTGCCAGTAGGTCTTGATGAAGATTCAATAGAGAAAACATATCACTTACAAATTTGTCAGTAGAAATAAAAAGCCTTAAAAAGAAACAAAAATACTGCTGGTTTATTTTATTCCAGGAATGTTTAGTCTCTGTGATTGTATCATTAGCGGTTTCCTGTTTGTCTTTGTAAAGTTATACCCAGACCTCCATCTTACCGATGAGGAACAGAAGCTTCTGAATCAGGAAGGCATCTCCTTGCCTAATAACCTGCCCCTCACAAAGGTATTGCTGTAAACTGCATCACTAATCAGGGAAATATGGATCTGGTAAAACACAGACCGGTGGAAAAAAATAAGTTCCATCATTGCAGGACGTACGATTTCATCGAGATATCTTCAGTTTGGTTCGGGTAACTTAATGATATAAATAATAACCAAGAAATAATGGTTTTTTTTAGCTGTATATTTATGACATATTTGCAGTGAAAACAGTGCACTGTGGTGGGATTCCTCTGCAGGCGGAGGAGCGCATTCTAAAGAAGGTCAGGCGCAAGATCCGCAACAAACAGTCGGCTCAGGACAGCCGGCGCAGGAAAAAGGAATATATCGACGGCCTGGAGAGCAGGTACCGCCACCTTTATCGCGCCTGCTGGCCTGTCTAAGTCTGTGCCAGTGACAAAAACCCTTTTCTTTCCTGGAAGAAGCCATCCTCTCACCTCTCTGCATGGTGCTGTGTGTGTCCTAGGGCAGCGGCATGCTCGGTGCAGAACCAGGAGCTGCAGAGGACAGTGGAGCAGCTGGAAAGGCACAATACGTATGTGTCACCGTCCGTATCACAGATTCATTATAAGGCCAGTGCAGGGGAAGTCGCTCGCGAAAGTAACCCGTTACTGACAGAGGTGGGAAGTTCCAGTTCAGAGAGTACAAATCCAGACCAAGGTTTTGTTTCAACCAGCCGGTCGAGTGCCCTGTTAATGTGACTTTTTATACTTGGTTGGTTGAAACGAAACCTTGGTCAGTCCCCAGGACTGAATACGGCACTTTGGTCCCTGTCGGCGTGGTGACACAGTGGCCTTCAGGTGTTAAAGCAGGAGATGTCTGTGTGCAGATCCCTCCTGGCCCAGCTGCAAAAGCTGCAAGCCCTGATCAAGCGAACGGCCACCAAGGCAGCACAGACCAGCACTTGCATTATGGTAACGATCCTCAGGAGTCTTTGTTTTTCTTGACTTCACTGAAGAATGACATAAATGATGTACTGAGGCCAATAAACACACCCTTCCATCCATCCATCCATCCATTTTCCAAGCCGCTTATCCTTCTGGGTCGCGGGGGGTCCGGAGCCTATCCCAGAAGCTGTGGGCACGAGGCAGGGAACAACCCAGGATGGGGGGCCAGCCCATCGCAGGGCACACTCACACACCATTCACTCACACATGCACACCTACGGGCAATGCAGTAACTCCAGTGAGCCTCAGCATGTCTTTTGATTGTAGGGGGGAAACTGGAGAGCCAATCAACACATGATTAACATAAAGCTCTCTGATTACATGTGTGTATTTTTTTTTTACCAGATCTTCCTCTTCTCCCTGGCCCTCATCATCTTTCCAAGTTACAGTCCTTTCAGCTGGGGTTCCGCGTCAGTGGAGGAGGGATATGCGCAAACTGGAGGTAGATTCTTCCTTCTGCTAATACGTGAAGTTTGTTTAGGGTTTTTTTTTCCCCTGTGTAGGTAGTGCAGACTAATCTTCTCAAGGTTGCCATGCCTTTGCAAAAAAAAAAAAGATAATAATAGTTAGAAAAAGACAAGGACAAGGTTTCATTTGCAACAGCGTCTTAAATTCCTAACATAAATTCCCAGTTTGGCCAAAAATGCTCCAATATGTGCCTTTTTGATGTAGTATGTCCCTTAAAACACTGAATGTATTCCCATTGCTTGCTGGATGTATGGCGCAGCATGTTGCAGTAGAGTTGTATGGGTTAATGTCAGCCCCGCATCAATGTAAGGTATGTTTTTTCAGTATTGAGCTACACCAGAATTCCATTTAAGGGATGCTTTTGTCTTGGCTGAGATATACAATTGGAAAAAGTCCTGTTAAGCATGTCAAACAGGGTGGCGAGAATCTTGATCTTGCGGTTCTCATTGTTGCTGCGGCAGGTCAGGCTACATTTAGTTGAATATGAAAGGGTGTGCTTTGACATGGTAGAGATCTTCAGTAAACAGGACTCCAAGTGATTTTGTTTAATAGTTTTTGTTCCAAGAGCTTTCATTCAAATGTTTTATTGTGTATTCATTCTGGTGTTGGCACAGGGGTGACTGTGAACATAAATATACCGAGATTGTTACTTCCAAACGTAGGATTTCAGTTTGGGTTAACTAAAATATTCCATTCTCAGTAAGAGGAATGAAATGAATAATTTAATTAGTATGTTAATCTGGGAAATGTAAGTATATTTAGTATAAACAGCAATGACAATTAATTAGTAGCAAAACTAAATCTGTTTCTAGATGCCATTTACACACCGTGCATCATTGTACTCCTACACTCTTAACGCTCACGTGTTACGAAGGCCATGACAAGGCTACATAGTTTAAAACATTGGTTAAGTTATTCGTTGTAGTCATTCGAAAAATATTTCCAATGCAGTTATGAAAGACGTTTGTAAATCTGTTTTATTTATCTGGTTTTCTACAGGAATGGCTCCTGTTCCATGATCTGATCCTCATCTAAGTTTTTATTTGACAAACAACAAACAAAACATTTTACTCCACCTTGTGTTTTTGAAAAAAAAAAAAACAAAACAATGGTTTTTCAAGGCCATTGATGGAACAAATATGTGAATCATTGGATTTAGAAACTATGCAGCCTCCTTTGTTGGCAATAACCTCAAGCAACTCTGTAGGTGTTTCAATTCATGCATATTTTTGGGATGTTTTACTTCAGATCACAACAAAGGGCTCTGATTTGGCCATGAAAACGTGGATTGTTGATTTACTTCTGTGTTTTGGATTATTGGATTAGGCTTTTGATCGCAGACGCCCTGACATTCTGCTGCATAATTTTTTTAGGCACAACTTAAAATTCATTGGTTCCTCAGTGATTGCAAGTCATCCAGGCCCCAGCTGGCCCACATTATCACACTCCCTGCATCATGTATCACAGCCGGGATGAGGTTGTGATGTTAGTATACAGTGTTTTCCTTTCTCCATATAGAGCACTGCATACATTTACCGAAGGTTCAACCTTTCCCTCATCTCTCCACAGAACGTTTGTTGCAGTAGTGCAGTTGAACATCTGGGTGGTCTTCAGCGAATGAGATAGTGATGCTTTTTAGAGAGCAGTGATTTCCTCCTTGGTTACTTCCCATGAACACTACTCTCCTTCAGCGTTTTTCTTATCAGAGAATCAGGAACATGGATGTTTTCAAGCGCAGAGATGCCTGCAAAATCCTCACTTGTCACCTTCAGCTTCTTTGTCACTTGTTTGATGTTCCATGGCTTGAGACACCAACTGTTATGGATTGTAGAAATGGTGCTGAATTTCTTTTCTTCTCTGGTCTAGCATGAAGAGCAGGTAATCAACACTGAATTGATTTTTTTAAGATCAAACCCATACCTGACTAAAACGCCTTACCCACTTTTGAAGATATCATTATTCTGAAGGTTTACATATTTTTCATCAACTGCCCTGATTGTTTAAGCCATTTCTTCGGCAAAGAATCGGCAATCTAGCGCGTGTCCTTTGTTAAATCTGTTACTATGACTTTCGAGATGATCGAGATGAAAATCGCATTTTAGGAGCCATTCATTGAGAAGTCCAGATAAATCCGCAAACATTTTCTGACAACTGTAGTTAACAGACTGAAATAATGTGCTCTACAAAACAGCCAAATCCCTGCTCTTGTCATTGGATGCTTATCCCTCCCTCCAGAATATTTCAGATTATTCACCCTCTCCCCAATAACTCCAGCCATATTCCTTTAGCTAAACTGAACTGATTAGCTCTCCCTTAAAAGTCTAAATCATTACATGATTTCATTCTGCTTGCTTCAGAAAGCATACACATACCATTTTAGTTTTATGCAGTACATGCCAGAAGTTTGGGCCCACAATCAGATTAAAAAAAAAATAAATAAACAATACACTGCTTTGTCAAACTTTTATTACAAGAAAATATTAGAAATACTTAAAACAAATGTAACTGACTGGTTTTCAGTAGTGTATAGCTTGCAGTAACATTATTTAGCCACAAAGATAGAAATTATTGGTTTGAATAAGACATTTGAGATCTTTTAGTGCATTGGCATTCACTTTGTGTTGGAATTCTATTTACTAATGTCAGAACTTGATTTGCTCTTGGCCTCTCTTGATTGTGTCTTAATAAACTAAACGATACTTACTTGTCTGCCGTGTCCCAGATAAGTTTGTCAGAGGTTTAAGGCACTGTCTGTTCCTCGTTTCAATCTGCTCTTGTCACAACTAGTCCGAATTTTTGATAAATATTTCTTATTTTTATGCTCGTAATGGCTAGAAAGCTAACAATTGAACGGAGGGCAGAAATCAAAATTTTCAGTGCAGAAGGGTTCCCGTCAAAACCAGTCAGTTACATGTTTTAAATATTTGTAATATTTTCTTGTAATAAAAGTTTTAAAAAGCAGTGTATCATTATTATTTTTTTTTAATCTGAGAGTGGGGGCCCAAACTCCTTGCCTGTAATGTACCAAGTCAAGGGAACATGGTTCATTGATTCCTATATGCATATACTCTGACCGTTAATCTGACAGAAAGTTTACACGTCTGTGTTTTCTCGTCTTTACTTCAGAAGGTTTTGGAAGGATCCCTGAAAATGATCCATTTTTCTGTGGTGGTTTCAATGAACTTCCAGGCTGCGTTTTACATAATTAACATCATACTCTTAATATATTATTAATAGCATAATAGTATATGTAGTGAGCTTGAATTAAGATTTATCAGTTCACAGGTGCTGAATTTGAGAAAAATCATGACCACTTTTCTGTGTTTTTCTTCACTCTTACAGTTATTTCGAGAAATATCTTGACTGACCCCGCCTCCTCTTTGCAAATATCAGAAGACGTGGACGCCGCTGACGTTCACGATGAAATCCTGTCCAGTTCACCAGACATGACTCAATCGGATACCTTAGATCGGACTTCTAGTCTACAACATCAGCCAGTTGAAAGTCTGGAGACAGTCCCTCAAGAAGGTGTGGACCAGGCAGAGAACCAATCCAGAAACAGTTTGCTTCCGAATGAGGGACAGACAGACGCATTGTCTCTGGCTTTGACTTCAGCCGAAGGACCGGGGAGCAGCGATGCCGATCCCACGAAACCAGCACATGCGGACGAGATGTGAACAATCTTGTACGAATAGCTTTGTTCTTCTGGGTTCTTCATCAGATGATTGCTGGCAATTTGACAGGTTTACTTTTGTAGGCTATGATGGTCCTTCTGCTGGTAAGCTTGGTGAGCCACATAGCGTATTTGTATAGCTCCTTTTCTGTTTCGTTAAATGGATGAAGGAACAACTAAGTGTCGCCTATCTGAAGAATTTTATCTGCACAAAAACAACTCCATAGAATCATTATCGCACTCTCTGTGTGCTTATAAACATGTGAATAAAACAGGCAAGCATATATTGAAGGATTTTTTTTTTGGTTATGCATTTATGAAGAGTGGAACTATTGTAAAAATACAGGCCCTTGTTTACGAAGTTTGCAGTGTCTTGTACTGATATTGGTTGGTTGATGTAATGGATCTCACGGCTGACCGGGAGTACCTCGGTATCTCCTGGGAGAGGGAGGGTCTAGGCATCTCTGCTCAGACTACTGCCCCCACCACCCAGGCAAGCAGTGAAAAAAATGAATGAATGTGTACATACTGAGATTCTTGGATGGGCATTTTTCTGCCTTGGCTTTCCCTGCTTTTTCAGAGTAACTGAGCATTCAGATTTTGGTCCGCTCGATGAAGAGCACTTGTGTTGATGAATCTGACAATTTGGAATACGCTTCCTCACTATATATAGTCAAGCTACTGCCTTGCTGATGTCTGAAGAAGGGAAAGGGATTCATAAAACAGTTTTAGTTCCACTACAGTAGGCCAAAGGTGTTTGCTATGAAATATAGAAAAAACGATTAAGGTTACTTAAGTGTCCTGTGGAAATTTAGCCACGGTGTCAGTAAAAAGTTTAATAAAGTGTTGGTAATTCCTGGAGCAGAGTGGTGAACCACAATTTCCTTTCATTCCAAGGTTTATGATGTGCGTACAGTAGCAAAGTCAAAACCTTGGCAAATTCTCGGGTAATCATAAGCACCATTATAAGCCATAAGGTCTCTAATAAGCGTGATTTGTTAGACTGAGCGGAATCGACGGTTAGCAAAAGGTTGTGCTCGCCACTGGGCATGGAAATACGAATTTCGCTTTTAAAATGGGAGTCGAACAGCATCTAATATTGCACAAGAGGCGAACCTTCGAATAACATACTACGTACGCGCTGATCGAGCCACCATGATGCAGCGAAGTGAGCGGAAGCGATGACGTCACCTGCCGGGGAGGCGGT
Organism: Brienomyrus brachyistius; assembly: GCF_023856365.1. NCBI lineage: Eukaryota > Metazoa > Chordata > Actinopteri > Osteoglossiformes > Mormyridae > Brienomyrus > Brienomyrus brachyistius. Next base: position 16,198,481 of record NC_064541.1, read on the forward strand.
GCCCGCGCGCTTCCGCGAGTTACGTGGAACCTACAGCACGGAACTCACGATTTGCGGCATGTTTACGCGATGGCGTAGCGCCTGCGTAAAGTAACCCAGCGCGTACAGAGTTCCCCAAGTGGGAAAACTTCACGGGGTCCTGTCGGTATAATGTTCAGCTTAAAGTCCTGCTAGTAGCTTGTCGAGTCCATTTACGTGCGAAACTGATGGACATGGGCTACTATTGTCAAAGTTAACACTACAGACAATATCTTTCGGTGAGTATATGCCTTCTGTAGCAGCTAATAGGAGTTTATGCTATAGCTAGTAAGTTTACATGTATGTTCAGTTCTCTTAGCAGCGCAGACATATTAGATACTTGTATAATTTGTAACGTTTGATAACTGCTTCACAGATAGCGACGTATTGGGGTTTAGATTTTAAATCGTAATTGACTAGCTTGTTAAGGCTGTCTTTTCCTGTCTTTCCAGCTTCAAAAGTAGAAAAATGTATACGATGATGTCACACTTGGTGTGATTCTGTACTGGCAACATCCAGACATCTGTTTAAATGAGATGGAAAGCGATTGTAGGATTTGCAGAAGGATAATTGCCTGTTGCACACTGCTGTGGTGCTTGTTATCCTTTAGGTAAGACAGAAAGATCCATTGAGTCGTGGTTAGTTGCTTTGTAACGTTTGCTTGGGGTATAACCCACGATTTCTTTCTGCCTAAACAGCGTGCTTGGTGTATCTGCTTTGAGCAAAGAAAGTACTTCAAGTAAGCTGTCTCTTTATGTTTTTGGTTATTAGGCTATGACATAAACATTTGGAAAAAGTATGTTTTTTAATTTATGAAGGGATGCAGACGTCAGAGCTTGATGGTGTATTCTTTGCTTCTGAAATACGCATAAATAATTATTCAGTCTGCTACTGAATAGCAGCTAACGAATGCAAGCTAACGGCTGGTCTCGTGTCGCAGCTCTGGATCCGATGGCTACGCCGTGCTGGCAGGTGGAGGAATTTGTGGTATCAGCTGAGTGTTTCCAGTGCAACGCCTTCCAGCTGGTGAGAATTATCCAGATTGCCTTCGGCTGGGGTGCAGTATGAGCCGTGCCCTTCACCTCATGGTTATCCCCCCCCCCCCCCCCCCCCCCCCCCCCCCCCCCCCCCCCCACAGAGATCATGGCCAGTCTGCAACCCAACTGGATATGTTGAGAAGATCAACTGCGGCAAGTCCAAGAAGGATGAGTACAAGAGGTGATCATCTATGTCTCGTTGATGCTGAATTCTTTACATATTTATTATTGAAATGTATTTCAAATCATATTTTTCATTAACGCTTAGATTAATTGTAATATATATTATTCCTATCACCTAGTATGGCTTAGATGTCTCGTACAGTACCTCAGGATGTGGACGGAGAGTCTGTACTATATGTGTCACCACTCTGATTTTTAACATTGTGCTGTTTTACAGTTTACATTATGTTTTGGCTGATATACTGCAGTTGATTTGCATACATTTCTTCCTTCCTTTGCTGGCCCAGCTGTCGCTCTGTCGCAGTGGAGGAAGGTCTCTTCTGGAAGTTTGAGGGCACAGTGTTGTGCCTGACGGTGGTCTTTGCACTCCTGGTGATCTTGCGACAGAGGGCACTTGACCGGCGGGCATCAGAGAAAGTCCGCAGGCAGTTGGAATCCGTGTAGCTGGGGTGGCAGGAACCGGCAACCCAAGGCGCGGTGTCCTTTTTCAGGAGTCATCAGATGGTCCTTCTTTTCATGTTAAATGTACGATTTAGTTTTTAATACACTTGGAAAGGTGATTCCGTAATCAGGAGAGTTAATATAACTGGACACCTGTTGCACTCTCAGAAAAAAAAAGTTAAAAATTTGTACCTTTGCTTGTCACTGGGCCTGTACCATCAAAGGTCTGCCAATTGAACCCTTAGCTGCAGGTTACTGTACCTTTTATGGTACAGTAATGGACCCCGAGTAACATTTCTGTACCATTGATGGTACATTAATGCTGTTTGTACCTATGTAATGTTCATCAGAGTCAATTTCTGTACCTTAAAAGGTCGAATTTCAAGGGTACAGCTCCAGGGACAAGCAAAGGTTCACACTTTTACCCTTTCTTTCAGAAAGTGCTACAGTGCTGTTTGCACGACATATTTAATGAAGACATCACTAAAGTTTTATCCCAGTGTGAAATTACCTTCCTAGAGGACTTGCTTGGGTGTCTGTCTGTGTCCCGTCTTTGCCGGGAAATGATGTGACGAAATGCTATTCTAAGCCCATTAATTCAGTAGTAAAAACTGATGAATGATGAAAAGATTGGACTAATTTATAGCTGTTGTGCAGAGAATCACCAGAAAACATTTACAAGCAGAGTTAAAGCAATAGCCAGCTCCTCTGATAGTCTTATAGTACCATTGCTGCCCATTTAAAGACCAGAAAATGACTTGGCATTTAAGTACTGTGTGCAGCACGGATTAGAACTCCAAAAAAAAGCACTTTTCACTGTCAGTAATCCACGTGGATATACTCCAGTGCTTTGGTTTGCCTTTTGATTGGTTCCAGTTTCCAGTGATCTGTTCCATCATGTTAATGTTACATGTGGGATTTCTGTGCTCTACGGTGGGTAGTGTGGTAGGCGTCTGTGATGCACATTGCTAGTCTGAATGGTACATGATGTGTTAAGCAACTAAATCGAGCCGCAAGCGAGCTTTAAGGTCAGTACCGGCAGTGAATCTGATCACGGCTTGAATGTTTTCAGTGTTCTGCACGCTCCTAACTCTCCACGATCATTCAGAATCGGCACGTTTTCCAAAGTCCTGCTCCAATTGAATTAATGGCTTCTCGTTCTCCTATCCAGGTTTTTATTTCCCCATAATGAAGCTAAAATTACATTTGTCATCTGGGTTCCGGACGTCAAGCTTTCGACCGCAGCTTTTAGGGTGGGGTGGGGCTTGGTTAAACATGCGGCACAAATAACCCTCTTGTTTGCACCCCTTCAGTATCTCTGGAGGGGGGCAGCATTTGAACGTTTGTAGTGGAATAATCTGAAATTCACCGTCGTTGTCTTTCTTTTAATTATTGAGATCTTATAAGTTATTTAAATAATGTTCAACTAGTTTTGTGCAGTGTGTTTGACTTCACTTTTGGATGTGGTTTATGTTTTATTATATGGTCTGTGGTGCTGCTAAAATGTAATTGACCAACTGCAAAGAGATTGTATTTTGGTTTTTAGGACACTAATGGTCTAAAACATTTACTAGGAATAACTGGCTGATTCCTTAGTGCAGGAACCATACAGTATTTTCACTTGTTTGCCAGTGACCCCTTGTGGACAATCAGTGTAATGACTAATAACATGAAAATATAACTGGTCATTACAGGTTTGGGGGGGGGGTAGTTTTGATTTTTTTTTTTTTTGGAAGTTGGAACAGCATAACAAAGTCCTGTGTAATTAATGTACTTTGTGTAAATTTAAAAGACATATTTCTCAATGGAAATGAGTTAAATATGATTCATTAAATTAATAGTTTGGACTTTGGCTTTTTTTTAAAGTCTCTTGGCATTTTTACATTACAAAATTATAATAGTTGTTATAGAAATATGTTTGCATATGTTTCATTACATTTATTTAAAAACAATAACAGACAGCTAATTTTGGAGCTAGTCTTTAACCGTATATCAAATAGCAGAACAGTTTGCATACGTGATATCATAAACATTTGAGGAAGAAATAGCTGCATTTTGACGTTCGTGGACAGTCGCATAGTTGGCCAAACCGGGGTCCCCTTTTCACAGAACAAAGGTCACCTGCAGAGAACTGAAGAACAGTGATGTGTTAGTTAACAAGACGGCAATCTACTTACACGTACGAATGTTGATACTCCACGCTTAAAGCATTACACTGGATCTGACGTCATTAGATACAAATATCATTTTGGGAAAAATGTTGAACGGGAGTGGACGAGATGTTTAATTCTCTTTGTAAAAATACTTTATTCTATGCCTAACAGTCCCCTAAAAAGAGTAGTCTAACAACGAGGGCACTACATTATATAGTTTTTATTTATTTGTTACACCAATGTAAAATATATTTTGTGGATGTTTGCGTACAACAGAAAGTCGACTCGGCTTCCTATCCCAGTTACTCATCCTCTTGTTCTGAGGTTTCTCCAAAACATTGTGAAGAACATCCAGCTAGAACAGATGAAAACGAAGCTTATGAAATACATAAGCATGCACCGCTGCAAGCGTTCCATTGGCTCGGAGCATGTAATAACACGGAGCATGCCGTCGTAGCTAAGTTGTTCAGTGATGTGACTTATCAAAAATGAGAAATAACTTGGGAGACAATGGAAACTTTTTTTTATAAATGTATTAGGTAAAGAACGCGAGCTTGCACGCGAGGCGAGTGCCGCGTTTCCTCAGAATGTTTTAATTGCGTCAGCGAAATGTAGCGAAGGGCATCTGTAAATATATTTAAAAGAAATTGTATATTAAAACGCTTGACGCATAGAAAAATGTTTAGATTAGAGCCAATCCAACGCAGCATATGGTTTAAGGTAACGATATACCCCTAGACTGGGCGTCAGGCAACCGCTGGCCACATACTTTCGTGCCTAAGCCTTACTGAAAAAAGGCATACTTAAATTCATTTTATTAAGTATATTTCTTGGGACTAAATTGACCCACTTTTAGTTTATTAAAGTATATATTTTACGTGTATTTATTTAGTAATATTAATTATTTGTAATTTTATACCTGAAATTGCTACAAACAGCACAGTAGCGATATGACTACTGTATGTGTAGATTACACTAATAAAAATTAGCGAAACATACTTATAGTTTTTTTCTCTTAGTCACTCAAAATGAACATTGTTTTGAATCCCAAAATTAAAAATAAAATACATTTTACATATAAGCTAGACTTTTCTCAATGCATGTCAGTTTAAGCCAGGTATACTTAAGTCAGACTTTGTTTATTATATATTTCTGTTAAGTACATAGGAAGTTTACTGAGCATACTTACTAATTTTAAGTATATATTTATAATACACTTCTTTTTCGTATGGTAAGGGCTGTGAAGGATGTACACGCCACAGACTGGATACGTGATTTCAGATTTGAACCTCCCGTCCTGCATGTGAGAAGCATTAAAATATGGAATTTAAACCTTTTTTTGTGACGTTCAGTTTTTTTCTTGTAAATTTAATATAGGCCGATAAATATGACAAAATTTTCCCCAGAATGTAGATCTCCTGATTTGTTTGGTATTGCAACCTATAGTTTCATAAAACTCCGTTTCAAGCAATGTAATTGTAACAGTTATAATGTTAAAAGGAGTGTAATAAAATAAGCAGAACTTGAACAAACTATTTGAAAAAGGGCAGCAAAATAAAATTACGTCGCAGGTCTAATATTTATGATGGAATTGCCCAAAGACAAATCCGGTCACTCACCAGTTCTTTCTAGCTCTCGCTACTATCTGACGTGTTTATAGGTAAATCCTGCGACCACCATCCTTCGACAGTAATTAAACCGGAGAAAATGCACGTAAAAAAAAGCAAACAAAAAATAGTCACCGATGATTTTGCCATTGTTTCTCTTCTATATGACCATGCAAGTATAACTGATTCTTGTGTCGGCACTATGAAGAAGAATCAGCCACACGGTCTGAATTTTGTCCGAATTAACTGAGAAAAATAAACATTATACAAACAATTTTACGTTTGGTTTTCATGAAATTAATTCGTTACAATCGAGTCCTGGCTTGAAACAATGACCCTACTACACAAACAGCTCTTAAGCAGTTACTGAACAGTTACGTAAAAAGATTACTAAAAGGCATTACATACATGGGCAGCCGTGCTGACTTTCCACTGTGATCCTTTCCATTTACAGAAGTTTAATAGTCAAGTAACGCCAAAGAGCGCGGATTTCTCATTGACTACCTCATTACAGAAATTCAGGCTTACTGAACCTGTTCTGTTCTATTTCTGCGCATTCATCGCCCGGCGACGTCTTCATCAGATATTAATCATTTGAACACACAATAATAGTTCACTATAATTGTTCTCTTTTTATATTAAACCATCATATCTCGCTAAATCATAATGTTAATATGAAAGGCAAGATTCCAGCAAGCAATTATTGTTCCAGTTAGACGTTCATACTGGAAACCCCAAAACCTCAACATTATACTGCGTATATAAAGTTATTACGGGTAATATTCACAATTATTCGAAGATATCTTGCACGAAATTGCATGGTTTGTTGATTTTCCTGATATCAAAATGACACTATACCATTTCTGAAATTTGTGGGATATCTAACGTGCGGTTTTGCCATTACGCCTTGTAAACGACTCGCATAACCACTAACGAAATCCCCAGTTACCGGGCTATTACGCAGGTACAACATAATTCCACTAGATGGCAGCACACAGATGTGACTTAAAGCATATTAAACAATATCCTTTCTAACCGAAAGCAGCTGTTCCCTCTTTACATGTATCTACATTTGCAAGTCTATGTTTGAATTTATATTCACAATATTAAAATAATTTTAGTATTTATTTTAAGTAGTTATGCATTTATGCACATTTTGTGCAAAGGCTTGATTCAATGAAATGGCTGTTGACTCTTTCTGTGGATGGCCAAATTTGAGCTACAATAATAGACTTGTTAGATATTGTTGTATATCCATCCATCCATCCATCTATCCATCCATCCATCCATCACCATCTGCTTGTCCTGGGTCCAGGTAACTCTCATCAGGAGCGATACCCAGACGTCCCTCTCCCCAAGCACCTCTACCAGCTTTTCGGGGGGGATGCCTAGGCGTTCCCAGGCCAGCCAAGATATATAATCCCTCCAGTGCGTCCTGGGTTTGGCCTCCTCCCTGTAGGACATGCATAGAAAACCTCTTCTAGCATCACTTGTGAACGAGACCCCGAGATACTTGAACTCCTCCACTTGGGGCAGTACCTCTTTCCTGACCTGAAGCGGGCAATCCACCCGTTTACGGCTGAGGACCATGGTCTCGGACTTGGAGATGCTAATCCTCATCCCCGCCACTTCGCACTCGGCCACGAACTGCTCCAGAGCTCGCTGGAGGTCCCCAGCAGATGAAGCGAACAGGACGACGTCATCCGCAAAACGCAATGACACAATCCTGAGGCCACCAAACTGGACACCCTCAACACCCTGACTGCGCCTAGAAATCCTGTCCATGAATATTGTAAACAGGACCGATGACAAAGGGTTGGGGAGAGGGAGGTCTGGCAGAGCCCAACCCGCACGGGGAACACATCCGACTTATTACCGGCAATGCGGCCCAAGCTTCTGCTCTGTTCATTTAGAGACCAGGACGAAAACCGCACTGCTCCTCCTGAATCTGAGATTCGACTATCGATCTCACCTTCCTCTCCAGTACCCCGGAATAGACTTTCCCAGTAGGAACCAGGAGCTGCTTCTCCTTCCTGATATTCTGGACGGTTTGCCAGAATCTTTTTGAGGACGACCGAAAGTCACTTTCCATGGCCTCACCAAACTCCTCCCACGTCCAGGTTTTTGCTTCCGCAGCCGGCCGAGCCGCGTTCAGCCTGGCCTGCCGGTACCTGTCAGCTGCCTCCGGAGACCCCCAGGCTAATAATTCCCGGTAGGCCTCCTTCTTCAGCTTGACAGCCCCCCTCACCTCTGGTGTCCACCATCGGGTATGAGGGTTACCGTCACGACTGAAACGAGCACCTTGCAGCCACAGCTCCGTACAGCCGCTTCCGCAATGGAGGTCCGGAACAGTGTCCATTCAGACTCAGTGTCCCCAACCTCCCCCGGTATGCAGTTGGAATTCCATTCAGCGTGTAGGCGCAGATGACAGTCAGACACTTCTCCCCGACCCGAAACCCTCTCATTCAGTGGGATAAACTCTGATATTATTGCACCGAGCTGTGGGGCCAGCAGTAGTAGTAAAAACATCTTCGTGGGCTAGATATGGACCATGAGCTGGCCTTTGCCCAGGTCTACTATAAGTAGTTTAAATAATTTTGTTTCAGTTGGATTGAAGGAATAAACTAGACAGATCGTGCCTATCAGCAGTGCTATTTTAAGCCATGATTAATTCCGTGATTTGTTGTGCCATAGTATACAGATCTAATATTAAATGCTCATTTTAGCGGAATTAACGGAATCATCTAAAGTGGAAACGCATTACACATTAGCTGGAAATGAACATTTTCTTTTCTGGTTGTGGGAATTTACCCAGACTATTATTAGTGGCAGTGAGCTAGAAATGCCAGCAGTGGTTTCCTTGTCCAAGGTGCTGAAATCTCCAAACTAGCTCACTGGAAGTTACCAGGTAATGACCCAGAAGCCATTCTAGGGCCTTCTAAGTAATTTTTTGTTGATACTGTGTGCTGTACTGGGGTAGGTCAGATGATGACTCTAGATCAGTGTTTCCCAGTCCGGCCTTTGGGACCCACAGTTCACATTTTTGCTCCTGTCCAGATCCCAGTGGGAGGGAGCAAAAACATGGACTGTCTGGCAGGGAGCTGAGAGGGAGCTAAAACATGGACTAACTGTGGGTTCCCGAGGACCAGATTGGGAAACACTGCTCTAGATGACACGAGATTCTGGGCCGTATCTGGGCCAGCACTGTGGCTCCCTGTGGGTGTGCCTCATCTCTGCAGGACTGGGAGGCACACCCACCCCCAGGTACTCTGATTCCTCCACCACCATCAAAGTCCATTTGAATTGATCACTCTCACATTTGCTTTGTGTGTGAGCGTGTGCTCTGTAATGGATTAAATTCCCATCCTTGGTATACCTCAGTGATTCCTGGAATAGATTCTACACTGTCAGAAAAAAAGCACCACTTTGTACCTTTAAGGGTACAGTCACTTGTTACTGGGACTATACACTGTCGGAACAAAAAGGTACAGATCCAGTGACAAGTAACTGAACCCCAGTTGTACCCTTAGCTGTAGGTGATTATACCCTTTAAGGTAGGGAATTCCCCAGATATGGGTCTGGTTCTGCTAGCCTCCCAAGGTCCCTCAGCTGATCATTGGGCCAACAGGAACTTTCCTGTCTGGACATATAGGGTCTGGACAGATGGGTTCTGGTGGAACAGGCATTATGAGGCAGCGGCTAAGAGCACTGGAGACATGGGCTCCTCTGGGCCAGGAGAGACCCCTGCTGGTCAAACATGAGCAGAACAGGAGAGGTGGAGATCATGACATCACCTGCTTTCTGGTTTTCTGATTCCGTTCTGTTCCTAGAATCTGAGATTGTCTTGTCGCCTGATCTCTGTTTGGCCCTCATCGGACATGTTATTGACCATCGTCTGCCTGACGTTTTGCATCGGGTTTTTGCGCATGCTGGTTTTGAACCTGAATTGCTTGAAACTTAAAAGCCTCTCAGTTATTCAAAGTGCTGGGACTCCAGACTCTGCCAGGGTATCCTTCCGTACCATGCAAATATCCCGAAATCTTTATGTGACTCTTTTCCTGGGAAATTAACAGTAAACAGAAACAATAAAATTGTGAGATCAGCAGTGTGGTAGAACAGCTTCCTGTCCAGACATCCTCTAGAGTCCTGCTAAGTCAGCATGTTGTCTAACACATGCCAGTTGGGGAGGAATCAAGATTTCAGACAAGAACAGCACGCTGTGCCAAATGCATGCAGCTGGGACAAAATTTAGACAGTTCATCATTTTTGTTGTTTGAATTTTTGTTGCTTGTAATCATACCATTTTTAAAATGATATATTTTCTTGTACAGCAATGCATTCTTTCCAGTGATTGTTATAAAGCTGTTAGATATCGCAAACATACTGGTGCTTTTGGATGCTTTGGGATTTCACTGATTGTGTTTGCCAACTGCATTATGTTTGTAATTACAGTTTCCACCAGATCACTGTCCAGTAAATTTAAAAAAACCGACACATACTTTGTGTCCTTCGGAATGTCTCCTCCCCCTTCTTTGTCTCTCTTATCTTTGTACACATTTCAGGAAGTCATATTACAACATCAAAGACAAAACAAAAGGGATCAGATGCACCGAACTTCCAAGCCTCTCTCAGTAGATTTTTTGTGTGTTAAAATTCTTCTGCAGTTGAATATAATATTAGTAACACCCTTGGCACTGAATCTAGTGGGAAAAAAAAACCAAAACATTAATGAGACAAGACAAAAAAACCATAAATGCTCTCAGATCTTGAGATGATCGTATCAACGATAAAGGTGTTGCTGGCCATTCTGTCCTCCTCCCTCTCACTTCCTTCTATCATTGTGTGGTTTATGAGGTCACTGCTTAGCTCACTGGGTTGAGTGTGTGGTTCTGATATGGATTCTTTCACATCATGGCTTTGAAACTAGCTAGTGACCCGTCTCACCAATCACTCGTTAATTTTCTGCTCCTCAATGTTTACTTTGTGTCTTTATTCCTGTGCTTGGATCACCCTCCTTCTCTTCTGGTCTGGTTTTGTACCCATTTTGCGTGCCAGAGTATGTCTAAGGCTCTTAGTTCAGTGTTCATCTTGGTTAAGTAGTTCCACCTGTTTCTCATTCCTGTCTCTCCCCCGATTGGCTAATTGATTATTGAGTTACACCTGTCCCTTGTTTGCCCTGATTCCCTGTGTGTATTTTAGTGCCTGTGTCTGCTCTGTTCACTAATCAGCTGTTGTTTGTTCATGTTGCTCTGTGTTGTTGCTTGGCTTGTTTCTGAAGTTCTGTTCCTGGCGTTAGCTGGTTCCTGTCATAATGTTTAGTTCAGGTCCCTTGTGGGGCTGTTATTTTGTGATTTCCTCGGCTTGTCGATTATATCAAGAAACACCAATAGCGGAAAATAAAACGAGTGAAGCACATACATATATATATATATTTTTTTTATACAAATGATTAAAAGCGCAAGTTAACATTTTAATTTGACATTCCGGCACGGTTTTCAAATTCTTTGGCTGTTGCAGATTTTCTCTTACAAACACTTAAGTTTAACTTAGCGGACAATATCCAGTTTAACGTTATATTAAAAGTATGTGATTCATTCATTTTACAGCCAGGAAATTGATGCATAATTGATTGAGAGAACTGATCAACCAATCAAAGACACTTACTGTAGACCCATCAGTTTAGGAATGCCAATAGACCACGGCTGAAAATAACTGCACAGGAGCATTACAAGGTGAAATAGCGAGCAGTGTTTCTGGAAATGAAATCCTCCCTAACAGGATAATTACATTACATTGCAGTAGGAGTGCCAAGCAAGCTTGTGTTTTATCTCTGACTATGATTCACTGTGACTGTATTACAGAGCCACCGATTAAGATATCAGTCATAAGTGCTGACAGACACGATGTGTTCTCGCACTGCATTTTAACTGGAAACAAAGGTGCGGTTAAAATCAACCAACATCACATGTTATTCCCCCTCCCAACATGTTTTTTTTTTTTTAGCAGAGACAAACGGCTCAGTGCTGACTGGTAAATTAACGTGCATATGAATGAGGTCTAGAGTCCCCCCCCCCCCCCCCCCCAGTGTGTGTATGTTTTGACAGGATGAATTCTGAATAGTTTTACATTTACTTCATTAATCTGATGCTTTATTTTCCTGGAATCCATCACCTTTACATTGCTTGTACCTTAGCTGCAGGAGCTTAAATCAATTGCTGTATTAATATCCATGTGAAGTTTGTGGTTAGATATTGGAGTCATTTAATAATCAATGTGTCTGAAAAGTCGTTGTGGGCATCCAAGCTTCCCGGTCTGCTCTGGGTCACTGTAATCTGAAATACACGGAGCAAGACATTGGTAGAGTTTATCTGCATATTAACTGCATATTTATAATTACTTGTCATGACATCGCTTAATTAGTCAGGTAGTTACATCATCATCCTGAGATGAAATCTGAATCCCTTAATAGGCAGTATAGCTTTCCTTGGTGTGCACTTGTGACAAAAAAAGGTTGATAGTTAAGTTCCATGGAGAAATCTTGTGGTCCCAAACACATATAATAGCAGCACATGCAATGTTTAATAATACTTGTGGGTCCTTCTAACCATAGAAACTGCACGAGGTATTTCAGTGATTGTAGGTTAGTCCGAGTAGATCAGACACTGAGACAGACCTGCTGAGACCTACCGTTGAGTGTCTGGACTGTTAGCTCCTATTCACGGCATTTAGCAGAGCTGGAGTGCTGCCAAGCCCAGGGTGAGCAGGAGCAGGTGTGGCACCTAAGAGCAACAACACATTAGGCCACCAGGGGCAGAGCTCCTCCAGATCGGGAAAAAAGGAAACATGCAATACAGAGGATTCCATGAAAACACATGCTACATTTGACCCAGACACACAAATTATACTGGAATGTTTGCTGTTAAGCATTGTTTTATTAATAAACTGCATATTTCATACCAAAGTTTTTGGACAATATCCAGAGCATTTCCTGTTGATTTCCCAAAGAGAATTGGAAGCGTGTCAAAAGAAATGAGAGAGATCTTCTACCAGACCACCCAAACTTGTCCTGAACTTGTCATCGGCCGTTTATTTTCCCCAAAACCTTGAGTTACTTCATCCTTGAAATATATGGTATTATTTTTGAAAAAAAAAATATATATATAGAAATACAAAAAAGTTACGATAGGCAAAGTGCTAGAACATAAAGTACCTCATTCGATGCGACTCCTCTTGTTTCTCCACTGCCAGGATACACAAAGTCGTATAGATCTGCTAAAAAAAAAAAACACGCACGTTTTGTGGCATGTGGATAAAAATGCAAGAGTAATTTTACTGATAAAAATGAGTGAAGAAATACCATAATCAATGGTAATGTTGTCGTAATAATCTGGTGTTGGGGTGCTACTGTAGTCATAGTCGTAGTCATTGCCTGTTAATACAGAGAGAATACACTGTTACGGGTCGTTGTCTGTAGTTACACTGTCCATAAAAATACATGCATTGTTCCCTACATGCACATTTTAACATTCATATACAATAGTACAAAGGGAAGTCCAAAGGGTTCCTGCTTATGCCTAAGTTTGTTGAAAGTTCATTCTGCCAAACTTTCCCGTTGATTCTAGAGCCTTTCAGGTGTTTTCCATTTTCAAAAGTTGTGCAACAGGAAGTGCTCATCTCTGATATTATATATCTGATATCACTCATACTATTATCTAGTGTTTTCTGTGCACTAAGCACAACAAACAAATATGTCAGCACATGATTTACCATATGTTTACATGATTTGAGTCCCTGCAGGACATAGCCTAGCTCCTGTCTGGTCCTGTAGTTTATGAGTTCTGCAGTTTTACTTCCCTTCAGAGACATACTCAGAGGTTTAAGATCCCCCTATGTGGCCAATAAGATAAGTGAATTAGTGAATTAGAGAAGCAATATCCACCAGGTCAATGTGGAGAGAGGCTCGAGCCGCATAAATCACTTTGTGGGTCATGGGACCATCTAACATGCAACATATTAAAGAACAATTTCAGACAGATGCCATAGGATTTATGCTTCTAGCTGTAGTTTAGCCGCTGTCTGTCTGTGCATTAGTATGAAGACGTTTTCCCACACTGGCTGAGATCCGTGGCATAGTGACAGGTCTGTCACTTCTATACCACACAGCACATCCCCTAGGACAAAAAAACACATAAATAAAGCTATTCTATGCATTGTATGATATGAATTTTGGTATACACCATAGCAGAGTATCCATCATAGCAGGGTGTACACCATAACAGAGTATCTATCCATCATAGCAGAGTATACACCATAACAGAGTATCCATCATAGCAGAGTATACACTATAACAGAGTATACACCATAACAGAGTATCTATCCATCATAGCAGAGTATACACCATAACAGAGTATCTATCCATCATAACAGAGTATACACCATAACAGAGTATCTATCCATCATAACAGAGTATACACCATAGCAGAGCATCCATCATAGCAGAGTGTACACCATAACAGAGTAGCCATCCATCATAACAGAGTATACACCATAACAGAGTAGCTATCCATCATAACAGAGTATACACCATAACAGAGTATCTATCCATCATAGCAGAGTATACACCATAACAGAGTAGCTATCCATCATAACAGAGTATACACCATAACAGAGTATCTATCCATCACAGCAGAGTATACACCATAACAGAGTATCTATCCATCATAACAGAGTATACACCATAACAGAGTATGTATCCATCACAGCAGAGTCTCATATTTCACAAATAATGTGTAAATCATGTGACTGAGCCGCAATCACCAGGAAAGGAGAACAAAGTCTAGACTAAATTATGATGTTACAGGGGATGTGGAATATGTTACAGAAAACAGATAATCCACAAAATGCCTTAGGCTTGTACTTAGGCAGTTTCAATCGCATGACAGACAGCTGCACCCCTGCTACTGTGCTCCTTTGTGAGCTGAATCAGTCCACCTGTGTACTAGGATTCCTGTAAACCAGAGAACTTTCTTGAACCTATATGCCATGATTCACCTCAGGCTTCATCCTGCACCTGCTAACCACCTGCCCATCCTCTTATTATTATTACTCTGAGTCAGCCTGTGAGAGACCATCGAGGAAAACAGCTTATTGTGCATTCATAGCTTCTCCTGGCAGCATCTTCTCTGTATAAGAGTACATTCAAATTTTCATTGCAGTTCAAGAGGATGTGAGATGGCGTATGACATTCTTGTTTCATTATAGGCGATGCATTTTCTCCAAAATATGAAGTGTGATTAATATTTTGTTCCTGGATTATTATTTGGGTGGCATGGTGGTGCAGTGGTTAGCACTGTTGCCTCATACCTCTGGGACCCGGGTTCGAGTCTCCGCCTAGGTTACGTGTGTGGAGAGTTTGTATGTTCTCCCCATGTCATTGTGGGGTTTACCCCCATAGTCCAAAGACATGCTGAGGCTAATTGTAGTTACTAAACTGCCTGTAGGAGTGCATGTGTGAGTGTGCCCTGCCCCATGCCCATTGCTCCTAGGATAGGCTCCAGATCCCCCGCGACCCAGTAGGATAAGCTGGTTGGAAAATGGATGGATAGATGGATGGAAGTTTGTAATTGAATTTGGTACTGGCACCTTAAGATGTTGCGTATAAGATTACGTCACAACAAAGTACATGCAGTTATTGAGTTAGAGACGTGTATGTGCTGTCTGCCCTAAGAAGAAATGTTTTATACAAAAGAATAGCAGTCTGATTAGGCCTTGTATGATTAGAGAAGCAGTAGTAAATATAATTGCCCCGCAAAACGTGGGTTGCGGGACCGGAATTAAGAGGCGTCATTAAGAATGCAGCGATGAACAATCATTAAAAAATGCATCCCCTATTGCCCCAGCCTTGTTTGATGCGGTCCGTGTCGCAAAGCTATGTGCGATCTTACTTTCACACGCGTGGCTGTGTAGCAGAGACAAGAAGCGCAAGTTCTTTGCATTGTTGCCAAAACCCCCATTAGATGTTTCAGTTCACGTTCAGTGTCCGTTAAGGTAATTCGGGGTTGTTTTATAAACACGTGTAGTTTGGTTTGATCATTTTAAAGGAAGGTATCTGCTTATTCCCACTTATGAGCACAGTATCCTGCTTCTGACCACACGTTCCTGTTTCTGAAAACGGACTGCAAACTTTTCTCAGTGAGATTACGAAACAAGTTCAATAAGACACAAGTCTGCATGTTCAGTTACACGTATGTATTACCTTGTAAATAGTTTGTAGGGTTTGCAAACTACCCCAACGCTTTTAATGTAGTTAATTTTAATTTTATGATGGAATAATAGAGTTGCCGTAAGATTTCTTGCGTGAGGATGAGTGCAGGATGGGGCTATTGTCCTCAAAGAAATCTAAAACTATAGGAAAACATTTCCGTAAACTGCAATAAGATATGAAAATGATAATAAAAAACCAAACGAAAACTAAATACTAAATATTACTTCCCAAGCAAACTAAAATGAAACAGAAACAAACGTCAAATACTTACCTATACCGATATATTTTTGCCCATGTTGAGGATATAAGTACATAATATGCACTGTGTATTCATGTAGGATTCTCTAAAGATCAAACACATAAAATAATTATCTATATCTAAGAATAAAATTACTAAATCTTAGACTGAAAGTAAAATATATTTAAAAACTAAATAGAATTATATCTTAAATACAATTTCATAAAAATATAAATACAAACTAATAAAAATTAATGAAACCACACCAAAAGCTAAGTGAACAGATAAATAAACATTGAAAATAATATAAAAATAAAAACTAATTAAAAAAAAAAACCCATAACATACTAACAGTGCTGTACAGTTCCCAGAAATCTGTAGTGGTTCTTCCATTGCAGAATAACTTTACCTGTGCTTGCAGCCCATCACACAGTCCTTGTGTTGCTCCTGCATTTCTTGACCAAGTCTCCTATAGTCACCTTCTAAGCACCACATCCTTGCTATGGGTGTGGGGAGCAGTCCCCTGACCCCCTGGGTTGTGTGCAGGTCCACACTCACGGGAGCGGGGGAAGAGCGATGTCAGCGGGGGTACTCACCACAGCACAAGGCCAGGAGCAGGGCAAAGGCCGTGGACAGGGAGAGCAGCCACCGGGCGAACCTCTGCATGGTGCGAGACAGAAAATGAAACTGAGCACGAGAAACGGCTGTTTTCTATGTGGGTGAGAATGAGGGGGCGTGGCCTTTCTCCTCTAAAACACAGGGGATGACCATTTACTGTAGGTAGGGTATAAATACCATGAAAGCTGATAACCCCCGACAGCCAGTCTTATCTGGACATGCATCATTTGATTTTAGCAATAGTATTACTCTCACTACAGCTTTTTTGGCTTCTCTTCCAGTTGGCCGCACTGACTGGGAGATGACAGGAGTCTGCAACAGATGACAGAGCTGCTGCCGAACAAGTTACACGAAGCGTTGAATGGAAGACTTGGGTTACACATACATTCTGGGCATTGTTAGGGTTTTGGGAAACTTATTTTGCAATAATTTATTTTATTATTTTTTTTGGTTACTGTGGGCTTTTAAACTTTACATTGTAAATTTAACAACTTTTATGTAAATTTATGAAAAAATACTGTTTTGTGCTTACTGTGGAATTTCTTTGACAGACTATCTTTAAAATAACAATTTATCTCCTTTATGGTAAATGGATACATCTGTGTTTTTGATCTTTCTCCCCAGACAGATATGATGTACAGATTACGTTCATTCATTTCCTGCATTAATGTAAACCAGTCATCTACCATCATGCCTTCCTTCTCTAATTGACTGTAGGGCCTCTGCAGAGCCCAGCAAGAGGTACGTACCAATGAGCGTGTCGAGGAGCCGTCGAGTCATCGCCATGCTAACCCTGTCCCTGATTTTACAGTCACGTGCTCCATTCTGAGGACTTCTGCAGCTAGAGCTCTGTGGCTGGGCTGACACACGCTCCATGCCCAAAATCAGCAGCCTTCGTTAGTCTGTCAGATGTAGACCGTGGCCCCTCCGAGACGTCAAAGGTAGGGTTCGAGCAGTAAGTGTGTGTCAGTGCCACGACTACCAGTCAGAAGCAGCCTAAGTGGGGACCTGCATTCTCTGCGAGCAGGAGCCCAGTGCCAAATGACTGCACGTTAGATTCCGGAAATGCCACAGTGCAGGCCCCGTGCCAGTATAAACTACACAAAGCCAGTGCCCCTTCAGCACAGGATAGCTTTGACGTGTCTGCAATAGCGTGACCTGGCCCCAATGGCCCCCATATAAAGATATTCAGCCGACTATGTACCCCCCCCCCCCCCAGCCAGGGCCGACCCACCCTATCGGCGACATAGACGATCGCCTAGGGGGCCATTTGTTTACAGTTGAGTGAGGAACATCTGAAAAAACACCTGTTTGGTTGCATTCTGTGGTATTACAGTTATTTACATTGTTGAAATAGCAATATTTATTGATGGGACAACCACAGCCCCCCCCCCCCCCATTGAACATCTAAGTAATACATCATCCCTCAATTACTGAATTGGCAAGATAGGTAGGAAAATGAAATGGTTACAACTATCTGTGTTACCGGGAAGAAAATACTGAAAATAAGAAGAGCAAGAGAAAGCAAAGAATGCAGAGATATTATGTTGTTGCAGTAAGTTAGTTGGATCCCGTTAAATTTAAATATTTTAATATTTCTCGTGAACCAGACACTAGTTACCCCGTGCTACTGAAATGTTTTTAATGCAAAAGGACAGACAAAAAATGTTTTCTGCTGCTCCGCATTGTGAGGTTGGTCATTTCAGTAAGCAGTGTATTAATGTAATAGTGTCAGGGTCAGCGTCTGTCCATCCCTCCCCTGTGTGTTTCCTCCCCGTTCGGCCAGCAGATGTTGCTAGCTGTCCCGTCTGGTCATTCCTTCCTTGTCTCTTGTATTTATTGTTCTTTCTGTTCCCCCAGTGTGCATTCATTTGTTTCTGTCTCCGGTTTGCTCCTCTTGTTTTCTGCTCTGGTCTTTGTTTTGTGCCTTTTATTCTGCATCAATTAGCTTTACATTGTCGTACTAGAGCCTTGTTTAGGTCTCCTAGTTTTGATGTCTGCTAGTTCTGTTAATCAGCCCCTGCTGTTGCGCGTTGTCCTGTCCTTCCTTTGATTGGTCAGTTGGACATTGTTCTCACCAGTCCTGTGTCGTCTTGTTAGCCTTGTGTGTTATTTAAGTACCTGCTCTGCTCTCCAGTCAGTCGTTGTATGTTGCTCTGTGATTGTTACTGAGTTGATGGTACCCTGTGTGTCCCTGCCCAGTTTCATGTTTGAATCATAGTTCTGATGGAAGTGTTTTCCCCTATTTGGTTCTGACGCCTTATGGTCTCCTGTTTTGTGCGTTCAGCCTGTTTAATAAACCCCCCATAAGTGGACCGTCGCATGTTTTCCTGCCAGCACCATGCCGGTTTGCCGTAACAATAAGTCAGTGTATATTAAAAAATGTATGCAGCATACAGAGAGCTTGTTTAATTTGGGGTGTTTGCATGCAGGACTGGGGAGGAAGCTCAGAAGAATTTCATCTAGAGTGCCAGAATATCTAGGGCTAGTCCCGCCCCCCCACACATCTCGCCCTAGCAGAGGGAAGTACGGGAAGCAATAAGTGGCCTTTCACCAGGAATTTCCCAAATATCATCTCTTCCCGTATGTGGTGTGACTTGATGGTTACTGATTTCCCAAAGCCCCCTTTTGTAACTAATGTTGATTTTCTTGAAAGGTGTTTTTCTTAGCTACTATTTTTATATTTTTGTAGGAGGCATCTACAACCAGACCTTGTGCCTCGCACCTGTTTCCCATCCACAGCACCAACATCTGACAGGAATATATGGGGAATTGAGGTTGGAAGGACTTTGGCATTGACCGGATCTTTAAACTTGAGGGAGGAATCGGTGGTAGACGCAGCATTCCAGGGTGCAGCTCCTCCTCTTTGAGATTCCCTCCTTTGTGTGTGACTTGAGATTCCAGTGCATGAATTGGGAATCCAGCTGCAGTCTGTGTTTTTGTTTAAACTCACAAGTCTCAAGGCCCACATTTACAGCATCATGCATAAAGTTTGTTGGAAATACATAAATCTGTCTATGTTATGAAACGTTCTTTACTCAGTGCTGCAGTCTGCGTTTGTTGTTGGTACCTGGGATGATTAGGATTTTGGCCTTAAAGACAGTGATTCTGAAACCGTGGGTTGCCGAAATAATTGTGATTTTTGCAGTATGCTAATAAAGATTTTACTTTTGAGAAAGGAACAGATTAAGTGCTTCTACATTGTTACGTTCTATCAGATCACATGTTTGAATTTACCTGGTTTGAGCATAATGGAAAACCTACTGTGAGGTAAAGAGGGATTAATATCAGGTGACTGTAAGACCGTGATAAAGGGAATGAGGACATCTCTGGAGCATTTGTGCTCCACTCCTGGGTTCCCACACTGCAATAGCCAGGAACAGGCCTTGGCCCACATTTCCCTGCTTGTTGGGGCAGGAAACAGTTAGAAGGCCTGCAAGACTTGCTCCAAAGTATTTTCATTTGCCTATCAAATTAGAGATGCTTGAAACATCGGATATTGTTTTTTTTTTTTTTTTTTTATAAACAAGAGGAAAAAAAATAACATGAGGGTGACGGCAGAGTATTTCGATAAGGTGTTCTCGCTTTTTGAATTGCATTTGAAACTGCTGCTGTTAATTCCCATATTTGGTAGCTGTGTACTATCACTAAAGAAACACAGAAAAGCATCACAGCTTTCTTCCTTCTCTAATGTCCCCAAAGCCACTTCAAAAGTTACTCAGCATTCTATTTCACTTGTCAATTTAATATACTGTATTTGTTACATTAACCAGTGATATGTAAAACTACATTTGTTTGTGTGAGAAAAGCAAACGACTAGGGCCTGGGTTAAAGTAACCAGCTGTGCCTTTGCTCACCTAATTCACACCAAGTAGTACCTGAAAACTGGTGAGGCTGGGGGCTCCATTAGGGTTAAAGCCAGCTGGGTGGATCTGGAGAAGAGATGGGGTCAGGGGCTGCACACCTAGGATGAGTTGTAGTCTCATTGGATATTATTTAGCTTTGTTGTGTTTTATTGAGTTTGGATTTTAGGCAATATTCTGTAGAAAATAGGGACAACAGGCATCCTCTCTTTTATAGATGAATTATTCAAGTCAATTCAATTCAATTCAAATAACTTTGGTTGTCCCTGTGGGGCAATTATAGGCACACAGGGCAGTTGAACAATGACAGGACACAATGACATAAAGTGCAACAGTATTTTATAAGATGCTGTGCAAAATTGCTGTGAATCAGGTAGATAAGAACTGATAAATATGTAAAGGGAGGGATTGTTAGTGGGCATGGGGGGGCTCAAGTGCAGAATGACTGACGGGTCCCAGTACAGGGAGGCGGGGGGGAAGAGAAGTCCATGAATTGAGGAGTTGAAGGCTCCTGGGAACGAAGGTCGCTCTCCTCTTCTGCGTCCTGCAGCCGGGACAGTGGAGCCGTCGTCCTGGGGGGGGGCACTCAAATTCTGGGAACAGAGCATGGGTGGGGTCCTGCAGAATCCTACACGCTGTTCTCAGAGTTTGCTGCTCACTCAGGGATGAAAGTGCTCTGACCAGGAGTCCGATGATCTTTACACATGCAGATTTTTTTTAAATTATATACTATTGCAAGTCAGTTGGCAAGACCTCTGGGACAAAAGACTTGGGGAGCAGGCGAGGTGGGGAATCAAAAGGGGATTTATTGAACTATTTGAACAATGCTGAATGAACAGGGTCATGGGGATCAAAACAGGAAAATTGGGGTGACTACAGAGTACAACGTTAATGACAAGACTGGGGAACACAATACTAGGAAGCACTTAAGTACAAGACTGACGAGGGTATAAACAAGAGGCAGCTGGAGTGATTAACATGAGGGCAAGAACAAGAGGCAGGTGGTGACATCAGTCCTTTTCATATCGTCACCAATATCTGTTATCTGTGAGTTGTAAATGTTAGCGTGGAATGCGGTAGTTGTGCCATAAATGCACCAAAACCAGAAGACTATGGTGAGCCAATATCGGCCTAGTAAATGGATGAGATGTAAGCAACAGAGTTCACCAGTTCAGCCTCAGAACTGTCTTACTCTCTCTCTCTCTCTCTCTCTCTCTCTCTCTCTCGCTCCCTCTCACGCTCTCTCTCTCTCTCTCTCTCGTATCTGGGCAGGCAGCAGGTTCTCGCTCTGCCTTCTTGGCATGGTAGTCTGGGAATATGCCTGCGGCTGCTTATCACAGCTCATCCCCTTGTTACTTGGGCTCTTTGCCAACCAGGGAAAACCCTCATTTATGTCTCCCGTGTCTAGTGTTTAGTCACTAGTCTAGTCCATTAATCACTGCTAAAATTTTTCTAATCTTCAAGTGCATACATTTTAAAAAGGGCTCATTTTTGTGCTCTTAAAATTTTAAGATATTAAACATATCGGAGTTTGTTTTCCATCTATTCCCCAACGCTGCCTGTCCATTGGGTTTGTATTGTCGGTTATTCATAATCACTTTTGTTCTCTTATAACTGATGAGCCGCACTGCGATACTTAATGTTATAAGACTCATTACTTTTTATGTCACCTGTGAAACACTTTATAATTATTGCATGATATGCTGAGAATATGGTCTGTCATCCGATCATATCGCACTTCTCTTCTTGCTGCTTAATGTTGCCATTTAATGTGCTATTAACAACGCAAAGAAGCTTTTAATTAAATAATCCCTGTAATTACGTCCTTAGACTGTGACTCATGTCCAAAAGTATAATAACACCACAAATATCTCTCCTTGTGTTCCCATGCTTCAGTAACGTCACCCCCCCCCACACCCACCCCCCCTTTTATACGCAAGAGGTCCATGGTAACCTGTTAATACTCTTTATTGCGACGGGTGGTGGGCAGTCATGCCGGTCACCTTGGCTTTCTGCTACATGAATTCCTTTTGCATTTTGTCAGTGCAGATTTCCAAACTTATACTACAGGTTTTGTTCCTGTAGCTCACCAAGTAGAGCATCGTTCTAATAGTACAAAGGCTGAGGGTTCAAACCCCACAAACAAAACTATGACTCCTTCTCTTGGTGTAAGTGGCTTTAGATTAAAGCATCAGATAGCCAGGCAGGGCGTGTTAAGTGATTGAGAAATACAAAATTAAAAACACCTTTTTTCCAAAAAGTATGCAGCATAAATTTCATATGAATCTATGATCTAGTAAATTTGACAGAATCGATTTGGGAAAGTAGGACAGTCTGATTCAGTCCTCGGTATTACTGGAGACTTCTGCTGTACTGCAGAAAATCGAAGCCGCAGGTTCGTCACACTATATGTGACAATGTAGCGAAAATATTATGCAAGAAACTCCACAAACAATCCTGTAATTTAATCCACATTTTAAATGTTAAATTTAAGTTTATTACTTACATTAGTGAAGAACAGAAATAAGGTACATCGATACTATAGATATAACCAAACAGTCGGCTGTTTAATATAAAGAAATTCCTCTTAATACCCAATTTTTCTGACTGTCAGGAAATATGGACTGTTTCTTTGTGATGGAGTTTGTAATTATGTGAGTAAATTGATGAGAAATGTAAGTGTGGCCATAATGTTGTACAGTGATTCTACTCTACTTCTGGGAATTACTCTCATGCAAAACTGCCTTCAAGCTGTAGCTGAGCTGCTGGGAAACCATGAAGTGGAGGAACTGGAAGAGCTGCCTGGAACGCAGAGTCGTATACCTGGGGTCGCTTGGTTCCCACATTCCCATGAGTGTCTCTCAGGGGACTTGGCTTTGGGGGAAGTTGCTGTCACTGACCCAACAAAGCTTGTCTCACTTAACTAGCTCACAGCAGGATTGCATTGTACTTCACTGTTTACAGGCACATGCACTTACAAGTACGTTGTATATCTCACTGCATCTGTCATGAGTGAGCTGAAGCTAAGTATGTTTCGATGGTTCCTAAGCAGAACGATAGAAGCTGTTTTTTTTTTACACCATGACTAGCCACCTTCATATCTTTCATGTTGCTACAGGCAAAAAATCTGTCTGTCTCTTTTTGAGCTGTACGGTCTTTAACTCTGCCATCCACTTGCTATTGCTATTGCTACCAATATAAAGGCTATTATTTAATATTATTTATCACTCTGACTGTCCCATGGAATCAGGGAGGCAAAGAGGAAATATGGGCAGAACCTCAACAGTCACTTAACACGCTGCTTGTGGGAAGGTTTCCGGACCGTTACAGATTACAAACCTGCCCCACAAACATACCTCAATGACTCCTCTCTGCCAGGCCAACTCAATAAATTTGATATGCATTTTGAGGCCTCTAATAACACCACAGTACAGAAATTAACTCCAGCACCTAGCAAACAGGTATTACAGTTGATCTCATCCAGGGTGAAGTGAGCCTTCTGTAATGTCAATCCCCGAAAATCTGCTGGCCCAGATTACATACCTGTTTGTGATCTCAAAGACTGTGCTGAACAGCTGAAAGAGGTCTTCATTGATATCTTTAACATGTCCCTCGGCCAGACAGTAGTGCCCACCTGCCATCATACTTGTGCCTAACCCGCATGAACGACTTGCATCCCATGGATCTCACTCTGGTTGCAACAAAGTGTTTTGAGTGCCTGGTTATGCAACACATCAAAGCCGGCGTCCCCACAAACCTTGACCCCCCACAGTTTGCGTACAGATCCAACCAGTCCACAGTCGATGCTATATCCACTACCCTCCATCTCACCATATCCCAGCTGGAAAACCAGGATGCCTACGCCAGACTACTCATCATTGGCTTCAGCTCAGCCTTTAACACCATCATACCACAGCAACTGGTGGAGAAGCTGGAGGTGGATACCGGCACCTGTAACTGGATCTTGAACACGAAGGCCGCAGATGGTCAGAGTCGGCAGTCACACATCTTGGTGAGTACAGGCTCGCCCCAGGGCTGCATCCGGAGCCCCCTCCTGTTCACCCAGCTTACCCACGACTGTACTGCTAAATTCAGCAACAACAACTTCATCAAGTTTGTACAGGAAACTACATCTCATCAGCAAAGGTACAGGTAGATGGAGATGGAGCGGCTAACAGCGTAGTGTAACCACCACAACCTCCTCCCGAGTGTTGACAAGACCTAGGAAATGATCATAGACTTCAGAAAGGCTTACACAGAACACCACCCCCCGTTGACTATAGATGGCACGGCCGTGGAGAGGGTCAGAGGTAGCAGGTTCCTGATGTGCACCCAGCAGACGACTTCACTTCGACCACTAACACCATGGCAGTTGTCAAGGAGGCCCAACAGCAGCTCCATTCCCTCCTGAGGCTGAAGCAGGCTCGCCCACCCATACCGGCTCTCACCACCTGCCACAGGGGGACCACTGAAAGTGTTCTGAGCCATTGTATCACTGTCTGGTTTGGAACCTGCACGACCTCTAAACAGAAACTGCTGAACAGGTTAGAGAGAACAGCTGGGAAGGTCATCGGCGCCCGTCTCCTATCCCTGCTGGAGATCTTCACCCAGCGATGCATTCATAGACTCTCTAACATCTCCTTCCTACTGTATCAGACACTTCTGTGCCCCCCACTGAATCACTGACCTTCCCACTGTACCAGAAACTGTTCACTAGTGCAATCATTCATTTGCACTTTCCTTTTGCCTTTGCTCCTTCGTACCGATAAAAAGACAGCCTGTTATTTATTTACTTATTTATTTATTATTTAGCAATGCATGCTGCTACGCCTTCAAAAACACACTTTAAAAGCGATATGTTGCTAAAAAGGTCTATCACTCTTTTGTACTATTTGCATGCAACTCTACTGCTTCCATCACTGCCTATTCAAAACAATCTGACATTTTTTATATTTATGTTATTTGAGCTTGTATGTGTGTGTGTGTGTGTGTGTGTGTGTGTGGGGGGGGGACAAGCTTCAAACCACTGAGCCATACTGTCCCTCCCCCCACCCTATGCCACTTCTGTTACATACCAGTACTTCTGATCTTATCAAACAAATGGCACTTTTCCATTGGCATACAGGAACCAGGCTGTATCTGACTTGTGCCACAAAGGCAGATTAGATACGGAGCAGTTTCAGCTTGATTTTCCACTGCAGAAAGGTCGGCTCGGTAAAGGCGCCGCTCGGTTTGGAGAGAGACAGTGATGTAAAACCACAGACATGATTATTTACTGTTCACACAGTGTACATCATGATTTACTATGTGCTAATTTGCGCTAGCAAGTCTGTGAGAATCGTCATGTTATGTTAGCGTCGTAAATTGGCAGGAGGTTGGGAATTTTCAGGTTCTGAGTTATCGGGAATGCATCAATACACGGAGCTGCCAAATTTGGTCAGCCGGCTGGTGTGAAATTTTCAGTTCGAGACACTCATTTACATGTATGTAACAGGTTTATTACCTTGTAAACAGTGTCACAGCGTGAGTGTTACAGCAAATGTGAGAGTTGGAAACCCTGAATACATCGCGATGTGCGATACTACTAATAATGAACAATATATAGAATATGCCTTTTTTCCCTTCAAATAATCTATGCATATCAATGCATATCACTGGAATCTCCATGCATTTTGACCAATCAGATGTTGGTGATGAAACCTGAAGCTCGGGTTAGTCAGACTCTTTCCGCTCTGGTAGTAAGCAGGGCTGTCTCAGCACGGTACGGCTGATTGGGTACGGCTCGCATCATTTACTATGGGAAACTGTTCTTTAGCCGTATAATTCGGGTACGGCTCAGTTCTTGGTGGCAATGGAAAAGTGCCGAAGAGATCCTTGCTTTTGTCCCATCGCTTGAGTCACGTAGATACGCCTCCACAAAAGATGCCTGGGCTTTATAGCATGCCAATCAGCCATTACCACGGCTAGCAGTGACTGCTAACTGCTAATTAACAGCGCCAATTAAAAGTCATAAGGATACTAAGCATAACAGTCCTTTTAGTGTCAGCAGGCACGGGGTCCTTGTTGTCAGTCAGTTCTGTTGCTCAGGGCAACCTAGCATGCTGCTAAACCAGATGCCCAGAAAAGGCATGAGCACCTTGGGATTATTAACTATTAATAAGTAATTGGTGAGCGGAACGCATGGGTCTGTTGTCAGTGACCTTATTGGCAGAACAAAGGCGAGCACTATGTCAGCTATGGCAGGTGAGGTATAAGTGTTTTGAATTATGCGAGCACGCCAGTAAAACCGCATCGCAGGCCCTGGGTAAAATCCTCTACCTGCTCTAAACTGTGAGCATGTTTGATCGAAGGGCGCACACCACTAACATGCTACTGTATGATCATGCCGTAGCTTCTTTGCCAGACCTTAAACATGCCTCTTCCCCAGAATCAATATTCCTAATGCCCATCCAGACAAACAAACCACATTTCTAATATGGCGCCCCCTTGTGACAGGAGGTTTCACTACTGCGGCTTCACAGCCTGTTAATGACACTCCCGACAGGTACAGACCTGTTCTGAGCATGCAGATTGAAAACCACTCACTCAGTTTTTATCCGCTAAGGTCTTGTTGCATTTGTATGAACAGATGGAACATGCTGACATCCCCTCATGTTCCCCTGCTTTCCACAAATAACACAGTCTGCAGAGTGTCCTACAATGTCCTGGTACAGAGAATAATTGATTTTACCTTGAGGAAATAATGTAAAAACAGCATTTAAGGTACATTTCACACACCCCCCCCCCCCCCCCCCGAAACAAAAAAAAGAAGAAAATCAATTAATAAAGTGCTGAGAGGGATGGTTAAAATGCAAAATATGTAGGTTGCCTGATCATTCAGCTCTGTCACTTTTCTCACGTCACATGACATGGATGCTCCATACGTCAGCAATAATCGCTAAGGTTCCACAAGGTTTGAGGTGCTGAATTCCATGAGTTCAATAACAAAAACACACGGTGAATTCAGTGTTTATGCAGCAGAAGCTGGGCATGGTGGTTGTAGACTGGATTAGAGAAGCGAAGAAAATGTAGGCAGCAAGTATCAAGCCGGTTGTCTTTCACGGGGGACACGTGTGAGAATCTTGCTGTGAGTTACAATGCTTGGGGAGAGTGCGAAATGAAGGTGCAGGTCCTGTAAGCGTGTTGCCTGTGAGGGAATTTCTGGGCATACAAGCTCACGGAAAAGGGAAGTGAGGCCAAGTGTCAGGAAGCTGCTAGTCAGAGCAGAATACAGAGACACACTGAAGCACAGGTTGGTATTATTGGAGGAAGTAGGGATCCTAAAATGTATGTAGATGATATTCCAAGATGTTTCCAAGAGGAAATTCCGGGAGTCCATTAGCACATATATGTACACGCAGTTTCATTCATTTTCCACCTTCCTCTTGCCCTGTGTGGGGCTCTTCCAAAAACAATGGGGAATAACCCATCAAGTTTTTTCCTGTACGCCAATTCCGCCCAGTACGACTTCTGGCCGCTACTCCCACCATGCAGCAGTGTAGCGTGCGTACTCCCAGCGTCCTAGTTCTTAGTACTTGCGTATCCCCTTAAAATGACGTTGAATGATGACTTACGAACATTTCAAGATACGAACGGCCATTCAGAACGTAACTCATTCATAAGTAGAGGAGTGTCTGTATACTATTACCACAGGCATTCCATCCAGGATGTGCCATGTGCTGTCTGGGTGCCTGGGACAGGCTCTAGGCCCTCTGGGACCAAGGCAGACAAAAAAGAGAATGGATGGATGGATGGATATACTGCAATGTGCTCGATGTGTAGCTGGATACATCCATCTACGTCTGAGGAATGTATTTCTTTAATTCATTGCATTTTACCAGTGAACCCTTCAATCTATTCAGGTCAAGCATATAACCCAATTCTCACCCTTACTGTTACCTGTTAAAACATCTGTCTGTTGTATGTGTATGTCTTGTGTAATTCTTGTATAAATATGTTGTAAAAACATGACCTAGACACCGTTCTGTGATTTTTAAAATTCCATTGTACTGAAAAGATGATATCTCTCGGTTGGCCTGGAAACGCCTAGGTATTCCCCTGGAGGAGCTGGAGGAGGTGGAGGAGGTGGCTGGGGAGAGGGAGGTGCAGTAGAAAGAAATTTTAAAAATCACAGGACAGTGTTTATTTCTAGGCATGTTGCAGTTTGTCTAACACCAGGTGGGATGGAACAAGACATTTGAAAGTGTTTTATTTATCCAGGATGAACATGCTGTGATAATATTCAAAGCATGTTGTGATGAGGGGTGATATGTATGCTGTCCTGTTAACCAACAGGACAACACATGCGCACTCAAACGGCTGGTGCCCAAGAATGCAAAGGAATTACTAATTAGCTGTAATCTAGTGTTTTACATGCAATTTCTGCAGCTGTTCTGACTACAGAACTTTTTTTTCAGTCTATATATTCACTTAGTTTTTTCTAGTAATAGGAAGACACAATGCAGTCTGTTTATTTATCATATGGAACTCAGTCATCCTGACTGCTAAACTGTCCTACAAATGCAAAATGTAGTAACGATGCTGAGACCAAAAATGAGAAAAAAGGTTTCAAGGTTCTTTGACTTCCACCCGTATGTGCAGTAGGTTGATAAATGAGCTTAGCTGAGCTACGATATTTTGTCACAAGACAGAAAGAACCTAATGTTGATCAAAACTCAGTTTTGATAACATATGAAGTTACTGTGTTTTGCCTTTGTAGGGCAGGACAGTTAATTAAAGCTTTTTTTACGAGTAGGTGGAACCACGTCTCTCCCTACTGCACGATTTGTATTTATCTCGTATCCAGTGCTCAATGAAGTAGAATCCATACTGAACCAATACTCCCTCTAGTGGTCACATGTCCAAAAAACATAGTCGGGCTCAAAACAATGGCAGATAATTGCAAGACCGGTTAAAATGTTTTTTTTTTTTCAGTTTGACTTGTCTGCAGTCTAGTGGACATGGGACTTATTGCACCCTAAATAAACCATGCCAAAGCAGCAACTTATTTAAACAGCACGCATTATGTGACCTCCATATGTTTCTTAGTGTCAAGTAAAAAATCATCTTATAGAGCTACACTGGGGCAAGATACCTTGCAATTTTGTTAATTCTCTGCACTTTATTTTCAGTTTTGTGATTTTGCCGTTTACATTGTAGTCGGACCACAAATACCCCGTTTCTAGAAGTCAGATTCAAATTCAAAGGAATTACAAATACACTGCAATCCACATCTTTATTATGCACAGACATACATTTCTGAATTTTTGCAGCTGTTCTGAGAACTTTTTTCAGCCGATATATAAATATTTTTTATTTTCTAGAAATAGTCCATTTCAAATTTACTCTGCCTGGAAGATTTGATTTCTCTGCTTTTCTTAGCAGCATTCATGTTTATTTCTTAATAAAGAGCACGTCTGCTCTTTTGGAATGAACTCAGGAAATTCTTGATATTCGTGACATACAGAATATAAGTGGGCTTCCGTATGTTAGGCTTATCTGACTGTATAGGAGTGATGCTTAATCTTTGAGTGAATTTATTAGATCAAGAAGGAGCCATTTGTTTATTTAAATACTAAAAATGCAAACGTACGTTCAACTCCACTTACAATTAAATCATGCCAAAGGGACCAAAAATAAATTGAGCATGGACCTTCTCACTTTTTATCCAGCAATGGGTCATGTTGCGGCTGGTGGCCTGTGCCAGGAAATAGTGCAGACAGGAATGGCACAGACAGAACAGGATGCCAGTCAGGCCATGTATACAGCATATATTTAAGAGGACAAGAACATAAAACTAAAGATATCTACTAGGCATAGGAAACAGGGATGCAAGAGTACTTGATTCATCTAAAAGGTCTTAATGTGAATCTTGAACCTGAAAACCACGTTTCATACAGGACTAGACCAATTAAGTACACCTATACCTACCTACTGATATCAAATATATTTCGATATCCAACCATACTTGGTTATCATACTTAAGAGGGGTGGGTAGCCAGCTGACCTTGAAGCCCTCAGGCGCCTCTTTTTATCTTCTATTAGTCCAATCTATATCTTACTGCAATGATACTCCAGGCAGATGCATTATCTAAAAATAGCGGGGGGGGGGGGGGAGAACCATATAACCATTGTAGAAGCGGTCACTTTGTCCGTGCTGAGCTGAGGATGTACCTTTTCAATTATGCATGGACTTCTTTTTAAAACAACACTTTATCAACAAAGCCATCCAATGTTATCAAGTCCAATATTGACACACATCACATGTCTTAAAGAGTCGTACGGAAAGTGAGCCAAGAGTGGGGCCGGAAAAATATTCCTTCGACAATAAGAAGCCATTTTGTCAGTCCAAGTATAAATGCAGTAAAAGCCGCTCGTCAAATTTTTTAGCGATGAAATTCCAGTCCATGGAATCTACAAAAACATCACCTACTGCTAACAAACTAGAGAAACACCTCACATCCTCCTACCTAAGTACAATACGTATCATGCGCAACCTTACTCGACTTTCATCATGTCTATATAAAACAAAAAAACAGGGGTGTGTCCATGTCCTTTGTTAAGTCACCAATCAAAATGAAGAATGGGCGGATCTTATCGGTTAAACTCGGAAACTGACAGTAAATTTCACGAATCTAAGTTTGCTGCGCGGGCAATTTGGACCAATGAATAGGATCACCGGGCGGGATTATGTTAATAAGGGCGATACTCCTGAACGGCACAGCAGAACGCCAATGAGATGCTGGCATATGAGAAACGGTCCAATAACGATTAGAAAAGGGTGGATTTTGACACAGGGGGCCGGGTGCGAGGTATCATGGAGGCTCAGTTAGCGCGTAACAGCCGTTGAGTGTGGGAAAGCTGCGGAGTTTCGGCATTCTTTTTTAAATTTAGTTTCCCCCCCTCTATTTTAGAACTTTTTGTGTTGATTTTAGAGATGGAGATGAAGAAGAGAATTAGTTTAGAATTACGGAACCGGACCCCAGCTAAGGTACTGGATTGTGCTGTTATTTAATTTGTTCCAAATTGCGAAGCAGACCTTAAGTATGAGCGGGGAGATGGTTGGCTGTTTGCGGCTTTCGGGTGTCCACAGGAGCGCACGGCGTGCGGCTGAAATGTAACTTTTCGTGCTAGTTGGAGTCAGCGACCGTCTGATTGCGGCCGGACTTGTGCATTCTTCGGGGTTATTGAGCGGCTGGTCGGCTTGGTTGGAAGTAATCGTAAATTTCAATCAGTCCCCGCGATGGCGTTGTTGTGGCTTTGCTTATTTAAATCTGCGGCGCCGCGATGACCATGCTCCGTCCTCATTCTTCCCTTTTGGGCGGAGGGTGCAATAAGGCTGTCATAAGTCGGTGTTTTATTGACATTTCGAACGCTGGCTTCGACTGCAGACAGCAGGGGCACATTCACACCGCTCTTGAGGAGTATAACCCGTTTAAAGGGCTCCTTTTTTTCCGGCAAAAGCGTGACTCGCGTTAACCCTTTCGGAGACGTGTGGGATCGGGTCTGTGTGCGTAATCGTCGCAAACATTCTTCCTTTGTTTCGTCCCAAATAAATACAACTTTACTTTGAAGCCAGGGAGTAAATTATACCGATAAATGTCTCCATTTTGCATGGCTGGGCAGCTAACTGACCCACCACAACAAAAGCCGTGCCTGCCGAGCTAGTTAGCATGCTAGCCAGCAGCCGCGCGCGGACGTCCGTCCGCGGAAGTTTAGCGCGCCAGTTTCCCCGACGCGAATAGTTTTCTCTTTTTTCCGGGCAGCTCCGAAGGGAAGCGTCGGCAGCTCCCAGGATTACGAGCCGCCGTGAAGGTGAAACGGGCCGAGCGACACGACCCGCGGCCTCGCCTTATTTCATAAGCGGCGACATGGGGGCGGTGCGGA
This sequence comes from Brienomyrus brachyistius, assembly GCF_023856365.1. NCBI lineage: Eukaryota > Metazoa > Chordata > Actinopteri > Osteoglossiformes > Mormyridae > Brienomyrus > Brienomyrus brachyistius. Next base: position 16,230,828 of record NC_064541.1, read on the forward strand.
CCGGGGAAGTGACCGTGTCTGCGTACGTCCCTATGACGGCCAGTCGGGCTCGTACTTCAGCACTAACCAGCAATATACCCCACTTACTAAAACTATCCATTAGCTTTGGACACACGACGCCTCGCCTCGTCGGCGTCCGCTATCTCACGGCTTTTACCTAGATAGGCCCTTTCGTCACCCAGTAAGCGGTGCGCCTGTAAGCAGCCTTGTAATCCCATTTCCTACGGCGCAGCGGGAATTAGCGCTTGGCAGAAATAAACCCCCCTCCCTCCCCCCGGAGTCGTCCGGCACAGGCCAGGGGCGGCGCGGCCACTTTCCCTGGTTCACGACTCCCACCCACCGCAGCTTCTCGCGGTCTAATGCATTAACCTCACCGACGACTTCATTGTCGTGTAGCTACGGTGCATGTTGAAAGCTGTGCCTTTATACAGAGCAGGTATTTTAATGGTTATAATAGAGGGCGCAGCTCATTGTGTTGCCCTGTTAAACGCAGTGTGTTGTAATGTAATGACTTAGGTAACTTGTTGTTCAGCGTGGGGAAAACGTTTCGTAAAATGTTCGGTAGTATTACACTGAATAACGAAGTTATGTTGGATGTGTTTAAACGCCTGGGTATCATTCGAAATGCAATGTAATGCTAAACATCGAAGTAGGTTATTAACTTTTCTTCCCAAGACCTGGGTCTATAAGGTGCATCCATTAATCACACGAAGTGTGAGATGTTGTTTCACAGTATGGCAGAGTTGCCATAGTCATGTAAAGCCACCAATTTATTAGCGAATATAGTTCATTACTATTATCGCCACTAGATTTTGGTGCGTTACATTTAGTTTCATATTAACATATTAATAAAGCATGCTTTGCATGTAGTTCACCGTCTGTTTTACAAATTAAGTTCAGTTTTGCAAACTCGACCTCGGATCTTAGTGTCCCTGTTTGTCTTTACGATCCATTTCTATTTAATTTTAATTGTAGTCCTAAAGGCATATATTCAGCATGTAGTAAACTTTTGCACAGTAGCTGTCCGAGGAAATATGTGTTTTGTGGTAATGTAACTGGAAGTTCTTAAATTGAGATGGAACCAAACATGGTTTTTGGAGCAAGGGAAAAAGTGTCTATGCAGACATATGTGTATATACTACATTTATATGTATGTATCTGCAGTATGTATGTGTGTGTGTATATTTGACCTTATTTTTCTCACAAATGGGAAGCAGGTTGTGGCTCAAAATCATGTTTTTCCCTGACATTTCGGATGTAAGATTCATTTTGGTAGTCTAGTGTTTGCATTGGATACTGGAATTACGGTAGGAATTTCAGGATGGGTTGTCATGGGAACCACATTTTCAGGTTATGATAATGGAAATAACTAGATAACTTGTAATGTTTATCTGGTTGTATCATTAGTTTTTTTTCTATCTTCCTATCAGTTCTGTTATGTCTGTGTAATAAAAGTTGAGCCTTAACGTGTGAACCCACATGTTATAAGAGATCTGTCTTTTGATTAAAAATTCCTTGTGGCTTCTTTCAAAATTTTTCCTGCTTCTAGTTTCCTTGGCCATAGTAACATGTTAGCGTAACGTAAGAGTCTTTGATGCCGGCAGCTGGCGGAGCTGGTGGTGGACAATTGTCGCTCCAGTGATGGTGAAGTGGAGGGCCTGACAGATGACTTTAAGGAGCTGGAGTTTCTCAGCATGGTCAATGTTGGCTTGACTTCCTTGGCTAAGCTGCCTTCGTTACCCAAACTGCGCAAGGTGAGTCATTTATGGACATTTTTAAAACCAAATTCCTCCGTTTGCCCAGATAGCTTGTCCTGTTACTCGTTTGGTTTTCAGACAATGCATTCCCAATTTCGTTCATTTTGTGGTGTAGGTCGGTCATCAGTCATTTTATATTTTTAATGTGTAGCTTGTCTTCCAAGAGATTCTAGCGCGCATTCCTTTGGAAACATGATACAATTTTTATTTAGCTTCACATGTCTTAAACTGCCGAAGGTTGAAAATCAGTAATATTTAGAAATTAATATCTTATGGATGATGAACAAAATGATTCAACCATTTTTGGGTGAAATTTCCATTTGAAGTATTTTCTGAATATCCAACTGAAAGTTGATGATCGTGTTTATATGAAATCTATAAAATGTCTTATCCTTCTGTGTCAAATTTAAGAATTGCTAGACTTAAATTAATCAAAACTGGAGTACATTTTGTTGTTAGTGTTTCCCAACCCGATCTTCGGAGACCCAAGAAGGTCCTCGTTTTCGGTCATTGGGAGGGAGCGAAAACTTGGACTGTCTCTGGGTCCCGGAAGATCGGATTGGGAAACACTGGTCCACTCTGATATTCACTGAGTGTAATTCAGTTGCTCTTGTCATGGTCTTGTCAACCCTCTCCTCTTAGTTGGAGCTCAGTGACAATAGCATCGCAGGGGGCCTGGAGGTGCTCTCGGAGAAGTGTCCCAATCTGTCCTACTTGAACTTGAGCGGGAACAAGATAAAGGAGCTCAGCACAGTGGAAGCGTTGGTAAGAGTCAGTGGTATGGGCCTAACGATGGGCTTTACGAAACCCAGTGATAAATGATCTTGTTGCGTTTCCAAGATGCCAGTCGCTGTTTTATCATCCCTTCTGAAGTTTTAAAAGTCTGGTGGTAACGTAAAATCCATAACCTCTTTTGTGTAGTCAAAATTCAATGATGGTAATAATGATATGATACATTATCGATCTCACTGGGGAAGTTCTCTCTTCACTACGTTGAAAGTGCTTTGGGGTGTTTTAATTATAGTGCATGCTTTGGTCCCCAAAAGCTTGGTATATGCATGCTGTGTCTTGGTGAGTGGCTCCTCGGGCTAAGCCTCTAGTCCTGTAATCGGAATGTTGCCAGTTCAAGCCCCCGGCCTCTGCAGAAGCCATGTCCCTGCGCCCTTCAGCAAGGTCCTTCATCCCCAGTTCCAGGGGCACCGCATGCTGGCTGACCCTGCTCTGTGACCCCCAACCTTGTCTCTTTGTGTGTCTCATGGGGAGCCAGATGGGGAATGCGAACAGTACCATTTCAGTGTTCCTACGCTTATACTCGTGCAAATAAAGGATCATTTTATTTTTTTTTATCACAGCAAAATCTGAAGAACCTGAAGAGCCTGGACCTGTTTAACTGTGAGATCACCACTCTTGAAGAGTACCGGGAGAGCATCTTCGAACTGCTCCCCCAGGTCACCTACCTGGATGGATTTGACCAGGAGGACATTGAGGCTCCAGACTCCGAAGGAGACGATGGAGGTGATGAAGATGGTGAGTGTGATTTCTCTTGGGAGTTTAGTACTCTGGGGTACCATTTATGTTAATTTTGTTTAGCTCGAGAGAGAGAGACTCTTATTGTTGTTTGTAAAAGTACAGGTATATAGAAATTGATTGTTTTTTGCATATCCGATCTCGCTCTTTCCGCAAGATACAAACATATGCAACCGAGAGAGGCTTGGAGTCAAAGTGAAGGGTCAGCCATTTATCTGGCACCTTGGAACAGTTTTTGGGGTTAAAGGACAAAAGTGATTTTCTTTATTCTTGAATTTTGAATCTTGAATTTTCCTGAACACGGGATTGAAACTGGCAACCTTCTGGACATAGGAATTGATTTCTACTGACTCACTGTATGAAATCTCAGTTGTTTCTGGTGCCCGTCCCTGTAGATGACGACGAGGAAGAAGCTGGTCCTACGGGAGACTGCGATGATGAAGATGACGATGAAGAAGATGAGGGCTCCGAGGGTGCAGAAGATGTTGGCTTGTCCTACCTTATGAAGGATGAGATCCAGGTATTGACCAACAGTTCTGCCATTGTGCAAGTTGTTGGAGTTGCATTTTTTAATTGTGTACGGAGATTTGCATGGATCTAAATAGCTGGAATAGATATTAATGTGCTCAAAAATTACTCAAATTATTGTGCCCTCTATTATAACCATTTAACAATCAAAAATGATTGTTTACGCAAGTCATTCTTTGCAAATATTGACGAAGTTCAATTAGCGGAATGAGTTTGATTGCTTGCAGAATTCACATTCATGGGTACTGTATTGTTACATAGGTTTCTGAATGTGTTAAGTAGATTTAATGACCTGAAGAAACGTTAGACTTTCATATATAAGGTCAGCAAAAGGTGCCTATTAACGCCATACAAATTCAGCCTTTAAAGTTTCCTTTAAATTTTGTGCCAAGATTTCCCAGTGATTCCTGTGCCCATTCGGTTAAAAATCTAAAGCATAGTTGTGGGCCTAGTGATTAGATCATCGCTTTCTGAATGTTGTCAAGAACTATAGTACTTGTTGGGTGTACTGTTGATGTTTAATGAGCATGTGTTCTTCCCCCAGGATGAAGAGGACGATGACGATTATGTTGAAGAGGAAGAGGAGGAAGCAGAGGGTAATCTCATTTGCTAAGCTCATCTTGGGTCTCCGCTAGGGCGCTTCCGAGAGTCTGCCTATTGACTTAGGTTGAGATTGGTGGTTTTAATATTCAGATAAAGACCACATCCTTTGAAAAGTAGAGGATACCTCGACCCCCTCCCCCCTTTGTGTAATGACCTTTTTAGTTTTTGTACCACACTGTTCTGGATTCCTTAGTTCCTCAAGCCGAAGTTTGGTGGAAGTACTGTGAACAGGCGTCCTTTGACATTCCTCTGCAGGTGAAGATGGAGCCCATGGGGAGAAAAGGAAGCGAGACCCGGAAGATGAGGGGGACGATGATGAAGATGACTAACCAATCCTGCATGACCCCGAATTAAGATGTAGAACAGCAGTTTGAATTTACCGATTCAGTCCTTTGTATACCATAGCTATCACTGTAGAAACTACGTGTTTTTTATGAGTATATATAATATATAAATGAAAAGTTTCGAAAAATCATTTAAATCATTCTGAGTTTTCTTCTTTTTTTCCCTTCTCCCCCCTCTCTCCTTCCCCTTCTAATATCTTGTTAATTTTGGGGGGGGGGTTGGGTGTTAATCTGGAACCTTAAGTGAATGACTGGTTGCATTTAGGGATGTAAAGTTGGTTTGCTTCATGCCTTTCCTTTAGATTGAAATAAGACGATTTTTGCCTTTTTCACTTGTTCGTTTTCAGGTTAAACGTTATAAGATCTTGCATCCGTGCGACGCAGTGATAGTTTTAGTTGTGTTTTTTTTCTTTGTTTGCCGTTTTGATTTCTTTTTCTTAAAGCGCATCTCTGCGGCAGAGATGCTCCTCTGCATTCTAAGACGAACGGGGATCTGAGCTCTGCCTGCCACCATCACAGGACTGCAGCTTTCGGGTATCAGCTGAAACACTTCACTCACATGTCGATCTTTTACTGTGTTTAGAAATTTGCTTGCAGGTCATCTTGCTTTTTTTTTTTTTTGTAAATGTGCTTCCCCCCCCTCCATATTAAGTATAGTATAAGAAACGCATCCGCTCTTTGATTAGTCATACCTACTGTAAAGGATTTTTCATCATGTCTTTGGGGTTGGTGGGGGGAACATTTGAGGTACTGGAAGGTTTTTAGTCATGTTGACCCTTGCTAGTTGCACTGTTGTAAGGGTACAATCTTTGACCTATTTAACAAAAAAATAAGCTCAGGTGGACCAGATTTTTAAAGGCTTTGTGGATCGTCAGGATTATGGTCGTCTCTCTGTCCTGATGCAAGCTAAATACCTTTTCTTAAGCAATGGAAAAATGTTTTGGGGTTTTTTGTATTAACAGAGCTAGACCTTTAAATTGTTTGTATGTCGATATGTATATAGTATGTTCCATGTTTCTGAGTTGTTTTCCCCTCTCTCCCCTGTCTTTTGGTCTTTAAATTTTAAAGCACATCCAAGCAATCCAGACCCTAAACACTCACTATACTATTTCTGTTCTCTGCTGTTGTGACAGTTGTGTGTTTGGCATTTGTGTGCTGTAAAATTTGACAATTTTTAAATTAAAGAAACATTCTTTCGGAGTTCATTTTCGATTGCTGCATCCTACGATAGCCTTTGCAATATTGTGGTCTTGCGGTCAGTGACGATGAGCAGCTTTCTGCTGCGTAATCACAAATCAAGGGGGGGGAATCGGAGGCCAGAGGTCCAAAAGGTTTTCGTATGTGTAGTTAGCACCTTGTTAACTCAATTGAGGGGCCTTGTTTGAGGGAGACGTACAGCAGTGATGACGATGATCTTGGAGGCTAGATCCAGAATATTAACCTTTTCAATCAATCGTCAGTAGCGCAAGGTGAAGAGGTGATGGAGAGGAGCAGGAGTTTGCTACGGGTGCTGAACTGGTTGACCTTTAATGAAAGTAGATGTGATTTATGTTACAATTAGATTTGCTGGCCCGAAAAAATCGAAGCAAAGAAGGGAAAGTGGTTTACTGGCATAACAATGGTAAGAAAAGTCATGTGGGGTGTTTGGTAGTGGTTCCCAACTAAGGGCTGGAGTGCAGCGGCTTTAAGAAAGGGATTTAATTTGTGTAAATTGCAGTTATGATGCTAAGCTGGAAGCCTCGCTTTACAGCAAAGCAGAGCCCATGATCCAGCCTGCAGCGTTTAAGAATTAAGATTATTCTGGATCACAGATGTCAGTGCAGTCCTGGGGGGAGGGGGGGCAGGGGCATGGTGGAGGCTGATTTTGTTACAACCAGTCGTTGGTAAGTTTTGATTGGGCTTCTATGAAATTATTTAGCTCCATGCTAAAGGTCCTTTAGGTGCTATGGGGGAATTTGTTTTATTTGTAATTTCTAATATTGTTAAAACATCTTTCCCCCCCCCCCCCCCCCACTTCTGATGTTTGTGTGTTTTTTTTTTTTTTTTGCACACGTACCCCGTGAAATCCCATGTAGCTACATGCCTCTCCTCGCTTCAGGTGTAAATGGATCTGAAGCATAAAGTGGCCAGCAGGGGGCGACAGAGACTAGGTTTCTGATGGAGCACTAGGACTGTCCTGTTTCTGCACAGTCGAATGAAGGGTTTGGTCCCAAAATCATTCAGAGATAAACCGCCCATGTTAAAAGTTTGGAATAATCCAAACATCGTTAAATTCTCTTTTGTGTTTTTTTTTTGTCTGGTTATCTGCCGGTAGCAAATAATGCCAGTTGAATGCCAAATACAGGTAAGTGTTGAGGTTTTATTCACTTAAGTGACTATGTGAAACATTGTACAGACGTTACCATTACGTATTACTGCATTAAACATGTCTTTTATTCGTTATGTAGGCTAGTTAACGTAAAGAGCTTTATATAAATATAGATTGCCACTAGCACAGGACGGGCCTAAATTAATTAGTTGCAATTATTTAAGGTTGGCCGAGTCAGTGCTCTACTGCTGTGAGTACATCCTAAGTCTGTAATCGTGAAGGGAAACAAAGGCCAGATTCACGGCAGAGTGTATTATGGAAGAGCATCTTAAACAGGTATAGGTTTCTTTGAAATTTGGGTTCTGATATGCAAATTTGGTTTCTGGCCTACTAGAACAAGGTTTGTATGGTGAGCTGCTGGTATCAGATGTTCTGCAGGACAAGTCAGAACGTTGCACTGTTCGAGCTTGTGTGTCACGTTTGAGCATAAACCTGTGAAACACTGGAACAAATGACGGCCGTAGCTCCTCTCTGCTGTAGTCCTTGTACTCATCAGACATAACGACCGAGAGACTCTTATAATATGCAAGCTCATGAAGGAGAATAATCGGCTTAACTCGCTGCTTTACTGGGCCTGTCTCAGAAAAAATGGGGCGGGGGGAAGGGGGGGGGCATCCTGAATGGGATGCCAGGCGATGGCAGGAAACAGTGACACAGTCACACTCTGGCTTCTTGATATTGCCCACGGTCTGCTTTACTACATGGATTTGGATTGCAGGAGGAATCTGGGTTACGTGGTGGAAACCGGTGCCGGCATAAAGAACGTACAGACACCAAATACACAGAGCCAGGGCAGGAAGTCTGAGGGCAGTGAGATCCAGCACACCAGCCTGAGGCAGGAATAGCATAACCAAAAAGAAATAAGGTCGTCCCTGACAGTAAGGTTTTGTCCGGCTACGGATCCCTGTCAGGGATCATGACTTGTCAGAAAGAATTCCTGAGTCGCAGAGTGTGAATGCAGCAAGGGCTGGATCTCTGCCTGTAGTGTGTTTTATGGGGCAGTCAAGTAGCAACAGGCACGCTGTGCACGGCGGGTGGGTGAATCGACCACCCTGCTCAATTTGTCCGTAAAACCCCGGCTACCCCAGCAGTATCTGCGGCAGAGGATGTCGATGTGGCGCGAAGCCAGATTACTTGGGAAATAATCAGTAGAAGGGCAGTGGCAGCCTGGGTTGTGGGTTTGATTCGCTCTCTCGGTTCTGCGGGTGCAGTTTGTGCGTTTGCCCTCTGTCTGCACCTACTCCGGCTTCGTCACACTGTCCAGAAACGTGGCTTACATGTACCCTTGTCTCTGAATGAGTGTATGCTCTACGCTGGCCAGCTTAGCCCCATGGAGCCGGCCTAAAACTCACTAAGGCTCTGCATCGTATCAGCACTTCTGGAGAATAAGGAACTTCTGGACAGTAGGGAGAAACACTGCTGTCATAAACAGAGATGCGTGGTGTCATTCTGGCATGGAGCTACAGATGGTAGAACATCACTTAAGTCCTGCAGCTGGCTGAGTGATGTCACTGTTGGGCCCCTAAGCTTGGCCCTTAACCCCCAATTGCCCCAGGGATCGGCTGCCCCCCCCCCCCCTTTCTCAAATACACATGTTGCTTTGGTTAAATTAATGCATTGTAACACCACAATGTAACTTCCAGTAAACTTTGCAGTGTAGCCCATAATGTAACTTAATTCCAGTAAACTATCCTCATGTAGAATCAGGTAAAACTTGTTTCTCCAGATGAGTCCAACTGAATTCACTGGCAGTTGACGTGAATCCAGCCGTTTTGTTTGTTTGAAGTCACTCACTGAAGGATTAAAATGGAATGCAAGAGGACACTCATTAGTACTGTAATGAACTGTGGTCAATTAGCCCCCCCCCCCCACACTATCATAATAGTGTGAGAATCAGTTTTACTGCCACTGATATTTTTTTAAAGTAATAATTCCCTAAATCTCATTTCACACATGGAGGCAGTTTTGCATTTTCTGACTGGAATTTAATGAAAAACTGCGTGGATTCAGTAGCATTAGCCGTAGCATTTTTAGTGGAATCCACTTCCCTCTTTCCCTTGACGTGCAGACTTTTGTTCTCCATAGATGGCAACTTCTGCTATTTTGTGATCACAAGAAAGCTCATAATCTTGAGAAAATAACCTTGGCCATGTTGAGATCACGAGAAAAATGTCATAATCTTGACATAAGAGGGAAGATGTAACAATGGAGGTCCTGTGTGGATGTCAGTACGATGCAGAGCTGCGGTGAAAAGATACAGACAAAGCTGCAACGCTCAAAGTTCCCTTAAGTTCTTTAAGTAATAAGTGGAAAACAGAGATATGTCTCCCCTCCCTCCTTTTCTTCTGATCTAAATTATGATCCGATCCGTGACTCAAAAACCAAGATACAACTGTGTTTTTTTTGGGGTCCATTGCACCCGAAACACTGATGAATGAAGCTGTCACTCGTTGGAATTAAAAAACTAAAACAAATGAACCTTTGTTTGTTTGCCCTCTATCTTGGTTAACCTCATATGCAGCGTCTGTTGCTTTGAGGAGTGTCTGCAGTTTGCTGTCTATTATAAATACATTGTGGGACTAACAAATTTGAATCACCATCATACAATAATGTTACATACAGTATAGAACAATTAGATTTCAGTACCGTTTATTTGAGGAAGAGTGGGAGTACTTGCATATGTCATAAGAGTTGCAGACTTAGTTGTGCATAATAATATTTTTAAAATGTTTTGGTTAACGTTGAAATCTTTCATCAGTTGCAACAGTTGTGCAAACCGAAAGGGGAAATGCATTTTATTTACACTATTTACATCTTTTATGGCTTTTGTACGGTTAGTGTCATTAATTTCTACGTGCCAATGCACACCTTCCATCTGTAGTTGTACAAACTTCCCTGTAAATTCCAGCATGAGCCGCAAAAGAGGAGGAAGTTACAGAGGGCAGGGATGCTGGCGAGAGAGAGGAGAGTTCAGAGGCCAATCAGGAGAGAAAGGAGAGAACATACTAATACCACACCTCAGCCATGCTAAGCACTGTGTGACAATTCTGCCCCATATATATGTGTGTGTGTGTGTGTGTGTGTGTACAGGAGTGCCTTGCAGCTGGCTCTGCCACTGGACTGAAGGAGAACTGTGGCATTGTGTTGTTATGAATATTCATGATGTAGGTTTTGGGCTATAATGGAGAAAGGTTTCCCCTTTCATGGTTATCACCTAGCTCTTGATTTATCTAGTGTTGTTTTTTTTCCACAGCTTTTGATGTTATTCTCTAGAATACAGTGTCAGTTCTGCCACAACTTCCCCATAGTCTTTAACCCCCTTCCAGTTCAGCACACAGACACACACATTTTTATGTTCATAACTTTGTGGGGACTCTCCATTCATTTCTATGGGCATAACCCTAATCGCAACAATGACGACCTTAACCCCCACCCAGCCCTAACCTTAATAATAAGTAACCAAACAAAGTACAAGACTTTTAGCATCTTTAGTTTTTTGTTTGAATTGACAGATTTTTTTTTTTTTAATAAAAATGAGTTTCCTCTTGTGGGGACCAAAAAAATGTCCCCACAATGTCAAAATAACAGGTTTTTATCACATTCTGGGGACATTTGGTCTCCAGAATGTAATATATACATGACCACACACACATACACACGCACCACTCACTGCTTTGGGAGACTAACCCTCACCACACCTCTTCTGTCCTCCATCCTCTCTGTGTGTATCTGCTCACCAGCCAATTACAGAGCTCCGGCAGTTTCAGACCTTATATGGTCAGCGTGGTCTGTTAAGGAGGAAGGGCCGTGAGACATGTGCAAACGCCACAACGCTTTTGTTATTGTTCCAGTGTACAACTCTAAGCCTTCGCACGTGCTAAGACCACTTCCCCATCCCTATTCTGGTCACACTCACAATCACCTATGAGAGCCTGTATTGCCATACATCAAGCCTGTATAAACCTGCACTTTGCAACTGTAGTGGGCAAGTCTGCATATCTGCAGAAGTGGCCTGCAGGAGGTCAGTGTGGAGCTGAATTTGCAGGAGCAGCTGTAATAAGTACAGCAGAAGACAGGATCGGTTTAACCTGCCGATGCTGCACATACCCAGAGCTGAATGCACCAGTGAGTACAGTTCATAGAAAAGTGACCTGTGACCCCTTTAAGAATCTTGGCGTCTTTCATGCATGTGAATTTAGGTGCTGTTCTGACCAAGGAACTTTGTGCTGGGAAGTGCTGTCGCTACGAAGGGTGACGAAAAAATGCCAAAGTGTGCTTGGTCAAAGGCAGGTTGTTATGCAAATGTTCCACTCCATTTATATGTATATCACTTCTGCAAAGCCCGACACAAGCAATACCCTCAGAACTGCCCAGACCTGCAAGATCTACTAGTGGTAGATCAACTGCACCCTGTTGACTTTGCGTGGAAAAACTTCATGGCAAAGGAATTATCTGTAGTTAAGGGTATAGATGGATCATGGTGGTTGAGAGGGTGTTTAGAATCTAAATTTTGTAATAAATGTATAATATTTACCACCAATTGCATGTTGTAGCTTTGCTGTTTTTATGAACGTATTTTCCCTTCAGCTGAACTGAGCAGGCCAAAGGACTTTTGTCAGCTTTTTGGCAGGTGATGTGATTCCACACCCTTTACCGTCAGTGCAAACTCTGTGGTCCTTGCATGTCCTTCAGCGTCTCAGCACCTCATTCATCACCCTGCACTTTTCAAAATATCAGCCACAGAACGCAGCCCGCCGGAGAAAGTATGCAAACCCTTCAAAGATCCAGACCCACAGACCATCCGCATACTCCAGTCTTGCAGACGACGTTTTGCTTTTTGACCGTGTTACGCACTCCAAAGTTCACAGAAGAGCACAGTACTTATGTTTGAGGTCTGTCTATAGCAAGTTGCTGACTGGATTCCCCCCAAGAGAAAGGGTCATGGGAGAGTGGTGGGGTCATGCAACAGTTGGATGGGCTTTCATTTCCAGACCCATCTTTCCCCATGAAATATTCAGGTCCGCCCAGCTTGTATTTATCTGGAATGTTTTCACATACAAAGGTGACCATACTTTGTAGTTACAATATTGCAAGATTCTGCTTCTTGGTGCTGTAGAGCATGATGTTGAGATTAAATTTCATTGCACTCAAAGGACCTTTTTCTGTTTGATAATACCGGTACAGGAACCAAGCCCTTCACCCATGCTGTTATCTTTTGAGACCAACATGACCTCACACCTTGTCTCTTCTCAGTGACTAACCATAAAGAGCAATAATGCAAAATGCTCTTCATATAAATTTATTATGTGCAAAACATGCCCAGTCAAAGCAGATGAGCTCTAAAGCAGTTTTTTTTCTTCTGAATGCAAACAATTTTGTGGTGCACGCAAACCGGGCACCAGAGCATGCCATCCACGGCTTTGCAGTTTTATATGGTCTGTTGGGAGATGTATCCCAGCATGCCATGCTGCTCAGCTGTCAAACCATGCTGTGAAATGAATACCTGCGAATGGACCGCTAACGCTTTGAGCATCCATTTGGAACAGCGCTGTGCAGAAGCATCCATGCCGCCTGGCAGACCTCCAGCAGTGTTTTGTACTTGCACTTCTGTGCCCGCAGTACGGATCACGAAAATGCAGTGAGATGATGGCAAAACTGGCCGCGTGTTAACATTTGCAGAGCATTTGATGATTATGTACAAAATTATTACTTGGTCCAAGATCATAGTTGTCAATTTTATCACCAGTTTTGCGGCTGACTCTGAAAATGACTCCAACTGAATTCATGATTTGATTGAATTTTAAGTGAAAAATCATGTGAGATGCCATGAATTTGAATTGCCAGTGGAATTTAGTTTCGTTGTAGTATTTCGACAAACACTTCTGTTAGTCAGACATAATTAAAATACTTTATTTGGCCTGCAACTTAATTTTATCATGACTGTTGTGAATTATGAATGTTTGTCATGACGGGACCTAGACCCTATCCTAGAAACGTGAAGAGGAACACCAGAAATTCCTTCAATTATCAGCAGAACTGATGTGGTAGCTGGGGCACAGCTACCATTTGTCAGCTACCATTATTAGTACTGATATGGGGACTCTAAATATAATCAATATTATCAATAATGTTAAATCAGTATAAATGATGTTCTGGCGTTTTCATGAGTCATAAAACTGCCAGCTGTTTGTCACCAGTGCCGTTCTAAGCCACACTGTTGTATTACTGAGAGTTTTCAAAGATCACTGAAGAGTCTGTATCGCTCCACGTCCATCTGCAAGACCGCAGGAGCTTGTAGGCAAACATCAGATGGAAGCCTGTCATCTGTGTTACCTCACAGGCTGCTTCAAGGAGGTCAGCCTGATGGTCACTCCATGTTGATGTTGTAGGGACTGAGGGGGGGGGCAATGCTGTGGCACCTGTCTACCTCCAGAATAGCACCGTGAGAACCTTCTCTCCCATATTAAAAGTGGGGGGGTACTGGCAGAGGGGATGCGTTTTTGGTCAGGGGAACAACATTCATCTGCTTCCCATTACAGCCCAAGCACTGGTTGTTTCCCATCCATCTGACCTGAGCTGTTGCACTGTATAAGGGGTGAGTCTTCCTCCTTCCTGATTTACCAAATAATGTAGCGCTCATACATTATATGGAAATATAAAAGACACTTACATACATAGTAATGAACTGCAAGGTAAGCTTCTCCAGTCAGGCATTAATGAGTATACAAATGGCAGATCTTACCTTCCCTGCCATTAGTGTCTTCACTAATAAAAAAAATAATGGTTAAAAAATTGTGTGGTATGTGAAAGGGTTCCCCAAGATACAGTCGTGTCCAAAAACAAACACAAAACAAATACCAGTGTAATACTACCCAAGCTTACATAGTAGTTCTACTAATGCATGCTTTTTCAGTTTGTAAATGTGAACCTAATTAGTTCAGGTAGAAACGAACAAAGCAAACGTGTGGTAACTGTGACCTAAGTAGGGTAACACACTCTAAGCTGCACGTTATATTTGCGAATGTCTTCCGCTTTGCATTGGGCAGTTCTTTGCCTCTGCAACTGTGCAATTAAAAACATATAATACACGGCGTTCCATGCATTGGCCCTTACGTAATTGTTTAATTGTTGGATACGTACTACTTATTGCCAGTTTTTTTATAGGACAAAAAATGCGTGATATACTAAATACTACGAAACAGTTCTCACAATATTTTGAAATGAAGGGTTGCAGGGGTCCTGAGTCTATTGGTGGAAGGCAGGGAACAGCCCAGTATGGGGTACCAACCAATCAGAGGAGACACACACACACACACACACACACACACACACACACACACACACACACACACACACACACACACACACACACACACACACACACACACACACACACACAGGTTTGCCATTATATCTTTGCGGGGACTCTCCCTACCCAGCCCTAATCCTAACTACATGTAACAAAACAAAATACAAGACATTTTTAGTTTTTTGATTACATTCACAGATCTTTGTGGGGACCTGAAAAATGGTCCCCACAATGTCAAAAATAACTGTTTTTTTTATCATTGTGGTTCCCACAAAGATCTGTGGATCTGGAGAAGCTGCAGGAAAGAAATGAGGGATCAAACGAAGTCAGTTTTTTAGTATCACATTTATTAACATTAAACCCTGAATCATCTGCATTTATCCTGCGACTGTTTGTCTGAAACCGCTGAATGTTTGCTTCAGCTGAAGAAACAAATCAACAGAAGGCAGTAAGACTCATTTCCCTTTTCTCTGTACTTTAGAAGCCCTTGTCTAATCCAAACTCATTTTTAAGGCGATAGTAATTATCATTTGGTATGCAACAGTCATCCTTCACTGCAAATAAAATTCTCTGCCCCTTCAAAAATGTGTGCAAGAAAGTTCCATAAGATCAAAGGAAGACTTTTAGGTCAAAGCAGAAATATTCGACCGAAAAATCCTTTTAATAAATCAGTATTTTAAAAAGTATTTTAACTGAAATTGAAAAATATATTCTCACTGTTGTACAAAACGTCATCCACATGTTTTATTCACTATATAATTCATCTGTAATGTGACTGTAAAAATACAAACAAAGTAGCACAATATTTAAGACTTAATAGTGATTCTTCTCATTTTCTTCTCTTGTTTTACATTATAGTATTTCAGTGGTTATTCCGTGTGACAAACAGCATACATGTAGTCAAGAAAATGTTGATATTGGTTAGAATTTTCTGATTGGCCTGAAGAATAATAATAACAATAATAATAGTAAAAGTTTGTTTTTATAAAATCCACATACAAAATTATTTTACACAATAATTTACTTTGAGGTAAATTCAAAGAAGGTTTGATAAACTGGGATTCGGCATTCACTAATAAATAACCTGAACTAGACGACTAAAATGTGCAAATTCTATGACGACCAAATTCAAACGACACAATGTATAATGGGTAATAACAGTATTTATCTTATGGTGCGTACCTGCTTTGAATTGCTGTCTAATCTTTGGCTTGTGTTCAGGTGGCCATTTTACTTTAGTTGGGACAGTTGCTTTGTTTTGTCTGTTTTCCATATTGTGATTAGGAAATGCCGGTCTAGGGAGGTAACTTTTCAGTGCCCTGTTTCCTTCATCTTTAGCATGTATTACAAATAGTTACACATTCAGGCTGAAAAACCACCCAGCCGAACACAATCAATCCTTTACCTGAAAAACATGGGCACGTTCGTCAGTCATATAACTGTGGGTCATCCAGGCATGCAGAAAAAAAACACAGATTGATTATCGTAGTTCAGATTAAAAGCACCTAAAATGTTAACACTTTGCATATTTGTTTTGTTCAACAGTCGGTCAGAAAGCAATGCTAATTTTAAATGCAGAAGTGTAATTGGGTCAACAGTGTTTCGATATCTGAGAAAGTCTTGGCTGCCTGTTGAAAACCACATCTTTTAAAACCCCTATATTGTTTCAACAGGAAATTAATTTCGTGAAATCTGTGTAAAAGAAGAGAGCAAGAAAGCACCGGCAGACAAAAAAGACACAGGACTTGAAAGACATAATAACTGTGTCCACTTTCACAGCGCTGTAATGCTGCTACATCTCGCATCCTATTCAGAAAATTCTAAAGGATAATGATCATGTCCACCAATAGACATGCAGAGTACCGAACTGTTACCTCGGCTACGGGCCTGATCTCCCAATTCAACAAAAACAACTAAAGAGCAGCTTGCGGGGCGGTTAATGGTGATCGCAATCGCTTATCATTTCAGGCCTGAAGAAAGATGTGTGATGCTAACAACCTCCTACGTTCTGTACTGAAGAGCCGCTGATCTACATGGAGGACCTGCACAGGGCTCTGTTATGTCAACATTCCGGATAATGTGCTGACAGCCGCACGCTGGAATTGAGTTCAGTTTAGAGTCCTCTGAAGGAGAGAGACTTGAGAGAATTGCAGGATGACACACAGCCGCTTTATCTCAGCAGGAAATAAGAATGGGAAAGCGAGATGCCACGCTGCCCTCTAAAGCAACCGTTTCTTGGCCACTGGCTTCCATTTCTCTGCAGAGCAATAGTGGGCCAAAGCAAGCAGCACGTCCAGAATTTACTCTCAAGTTTTATTGATTTCCCCTCAATATAAAACCTGATATCTATCAAATCTCTGAAGCTCCTCTTGCCAAAAAGCACACACTGTAATTATCCTTCAGAAAATCACCGTTTATGAGTAAAAAAAAAATATATACAAAATAACATTAACACTGTTCTGTAATATCCAACTGACAGTGAATTATAATAGAGTAGAGTGCAAACATATTACAAAGCAACTGTAAAACAGGCATACTGGCAAGAAATGCCCTTTGGTTTGCCTACCACATATCTTATTTTTTTTTAATTGTGCATATGCTAGGTAAAGACAAAAGAACTATTTGGGAGTTTAAAAAAACTGATTAAAATCAGCCTTGAAGCTGTGAAAATACTATTGGCCAATAACATTTTTATTACCGTATGTATCATTAATGGATGTCTGTATTTATAAATTTCTGCATGAATACAATAGTTTATAAATGTTATAAATATTGTTTTAATAATACCTGAAAGTATTCTAAGGCAATTTTATATCACCGTGACACACAATACTGAGATTCTCAAGCAAATATCTTGCCTGTTTATTGACTTGATTGTCAGATCAAAGCCCCACCCTTCCATCTTCTAACCGCCTATCCTGGTCAGGGTCACCTGGAGCGTATCCCAGGATGCACTGGGCACAAGGCTGGGGTACACCCTGGGTGGGATGGCAGTCCATCACAGAACACACTACTGGCAGTTTAGAGACATATGTCTTTGGATTGTGGAAGGAAACTTGCATCATAAACTGCAACAATTTCTGCATGCCAGTGTCATCTTCTTTTACAGTAATCTCTATAGTGCAACTGTGTAAAGTCTACACAATATAAAAAACAGTTCTAGTTTATAAATACAGTTCTAATGAAGATTCATCCCAATACATGGCAACCCATGTACTGGATAAGCAGTTGTGAAAAAATGGATGGATGGATCCACTCTAACTGTTGAAATAAAACAGGAATTTCCAAAGTCCCAATGATGGCGTCCTGTCCAGGGTGCCCTCTGCCTTGTGTCCTGCTCTTGTTGGGACTGTCACTCTCTGTTAAATAATGGCAGGATGGATCGATGTCCTCCCAGAATTTAAAAAATAAAATTTGTCAGAGTAATTGTGGAACTGGTTGATTGTTGGAGAAGAGAACATTCTGACCTTGCTGACAGTTCTTGGTTGTGTTTACCTGGTTATTATACTTAGATGTGAATTAATGCAGATCATGAGCGGATGACACAAAACCCCTGGCAAAAAATGATCTGCAGATTGTCACATAAAAATAATATCTAAATGTATATTTTGTCTTTATATATATATATATATATATAGTTAGTAAACCAAGGTAACTATATAAAATGACCTGTTTTGCTACGTCAATTGCACTCACATGAAGGGAGAGGCTTATGCCACCTTGAACGAGATCATATCTGAACACCGAAATTAACAAAATTACTGTATTGGTTAGGCTTCCCCGTGGGATGTTGCAGGAAGATGATTATGGAGCTCTTCCAGCTCATAACAAAGCATGGACCACAAGGTCTTGCAGCTGGTCCACTCAGTATTTCTTCCCATTGGAGTCATACTCAATCATGCATTACGGAAGAGGTAACCATTACGACACCAGCTGTCACTGGATGCCATCACAGAAAAAGACCAGGCAGTACGTCACGTCATGGTCGGGATGCCACGTTCTGATTCTTGTTAGCTGACCTAGGCGTTAGATGGCCGGTCTTCACGGTACAGTCCATCCAGACTACGAAAGTTCTTCACATCAAACAAGGCAGAGTCTACAGAGCTGAGCAGATTACAGCGAGGGCTGACCTCCCAACCTCCGGTTTGAGAGTGCATACTTATAAGGAAGTTCAAAGCACCCCGCACCATGGAGATTGGCAGGCGGCAGTGCATTCGTGTTTATGCATTCCAGCATAGCGTGGAGAGTGAACTTAACTCTTACGCGCTCCTACAATAATTATGTTACTATGAGAAGTCACCTGACATGTGCCTTTGGGGTCAATTTGACCCCAGGGTAGGTGTGAAAGTTAAACTATCGTAAAAAAAAAAAAAAAAAAACGAATACACATTCCCACCCGTGCCTTGAATTGCTATTTTTTTTGTCTCGCTCTATGCTGTAGCAGTGGTCTCTCATGCTGTTCATCCCCAAATCACATCATACCCTTCCTTTGGTGGCTTGAATCTTTTGCTTGCCATTCTGTGACAAAGTCAAGTTGCTGACAGCAGTGGAGTTCAACTGCTGCGACAGAGCCTGGATCTGCCGGACTTCCTCTAACACGTCCCGAGCATGACTCCAGGCCGTAACGGCCTCCTGAAGCAGCCGCTCTGCCTCCGCGTGCCTGCTCTCCAGGCGTTTCTCGTTGGACGCGTCTTTATCTCTGCGTTGCTGCTTCCCCCTCACCTCAGCCAGGAGCTCCTGAGTCTTCTGCAGCTTCTTGGAGATTAGGTCCTGCAACTGGCTGATGGTCAGCGGTGACGTGGCACCTGGGGAAATTGCGGTCGCCCCTTTAACTGCCCGCAAGTCTGAACTGGAGATCTCGTTCATGGAGACACACCGGCTCTTCTCTGCAGGTGTCCGCTTTTCGCCGGGCTCAGGGCTGTGGACTTGCCCTGTTGACTGCTGTTCATCCCAGGTAATCTTGCTTTTCTGAGGTAGACCCTGTCCTTTGCCCACTGCTACATTGTTCACAGGAGATTTTGCGCTCTCAGTGTTTGTCTGTTGACATACTGAATCAGGCTGTGGTGCTGACTCGTCTAGGTCTACCTTCAGGTTCTTCTCGCCCTGCTCTGACTGAATTGGCGCTGAAATGTCTTCTTCCTGCACAAGGTCCAAAATCAGCATGCCGTCTGATGTGGATGTGGATGCCTAAATCACCACAGATTACATTTTAGGCACTATCAAGATGAAATACTTCAGTATACTCGCAATCACTATCTCTTGTTACAATTTCCGCAAAACACGGGCTTACAGATATTAATGCAGTATTCGTGTGTATTAATAAGAGGACAAAACCTACCACAGCCATGATATGACCACGCGTGGGCAGACGTCGGGTGTGGGGAATCTTTGCACGGTCACGTGTGGGGTGGAGCAAGAGGTTCTCTTCTTCAACCGTGACCTTGGAAGAGAGAAAAGGAGTGGAAAACAGAGGCAGTGAGGCATGGAGAACATGCTAGCTGGAGGGGGGGGGCCTGATTAGCTGCTCAGTTTCTACATTGATCACCAGCATGTGATGCCTTTGGACACATTGTGGAAAAGTCATACATTGCATATGCTTCCAAAGAATTATGGAAGTGTGTATCATCTAATCTGCTCTGATTCCCGTTACCTCCAGTAACTGAAGCTACAAGCTCTAGGACATTACCGAGCTAATTCTGCTCAATTAAAAAAATGTTACATTATGTATTACAGTACAATCAGAACTTGATGCCATACTTGTATTTAAAGCAAGTTATTGTGTGTGTGTCATATTTCCTTGAATATTTCTTGTACTCAAACAATATAGGCACCTTGCTTGATGGGTTGAACTGGTAACATTTGAATTATTATTTTAGTTCCTTCGGTGTAGTGATTCAAATATTTTGAAAGTAATAGTTCCTGTTATTACTTGGTACAAAAAATGGCCTTTGTGTAACTGAGCGGTCAACAAAGGAAAAGAGAGTAGATATATGAAACAATCTGCCTTCAGCCCTTCTGAGCCATTTAATTTGTTCCCAACAAAAGCCCCAGTGTTGGAACTGGCCCAAAATTTAATTGCACGATTATTTGATGTTGATGAGAGTTATATGGAATGAATTAATGCTATAATCTTCTTCAGTTTGTCATTATTATTATTATTATTATTATTATTATTATTATTGTTATTGTTATTAATGTTATGGGGGGTGCTCATTTTGCTCATTGTTATCTCACTCTGTTTGTGTCTCTGCTTGTATCTTTAATTTGGCCACCCTTCTGCAGGACATTCTCTCTGGTGTGCATCCCTGCATGGCACAGGCTACATCCCACCACCATCCTGTGCCATGTCCTGTGCCATGTCCTGTGCCATGACTGCTATTCTGAAGTGTTTCTTTCTCCGTGACGGATGCAGGGCCTGTTTCAAATCATTCTCGGGCCAGAGCGACATCAAGTGCACGGTATTTCGCCTATATTGCCATCAATATTTATGTGCACTGACAAAAATATGTTGATGTTTACAGACACCAGTGTATATATATACATGCAAACCCTCCTGTCCAGCATATTCACCCTTTTCTGGGCCATATGATGCAATATTAGATATAGCGTCAGATTTATTTCCGTTATTCAGCTGGATGCCCACTGTATGGCAGCCGGGGGACAAACTGAGAGCAGGCAGGGTGTCTGTGTCATGTGACGTCACATAAATGTCAGAGACCTGGCCAAACCCTTCTGATTGTGAACAAGGCGGACAGACTCCATAATGTCCCTTCAGTCCTCTGTCTGCAGGTTGTGTTTGAGTAGCTTTGCCATCTTTGGCATTTGGACTCAGTGAACTTGAGCCATTTCCCTTTTCTTCCTGAAGTAAAATCGACGCCAATGTTGAACTAAATGCCACTGAGAACACGAACCTCGAAAGTCATTTGCCATCGAGGAAAAGCTCAGATCTAGAGGGATTTATGAGGATATGACATCTGCCTTCTTTTTTTTCTAAAGTGGAAACCATTAACTGCATATTCACATTTTACATATAAATTTATATTAAGTCTGATAATCTAAGTCTAAGACTGGACTAGAGAACGAGCAAAGCAAACCACTGTTAATGACTGTATTACTGCTCTCTTGGGTTTAATCGAAGAAGATATATAAAATCAAAGAAGATATGCACCGTCTCCGAATGGCAGGGGGACCACTGCCAAGCAGTACCTCATCTAGAATGCGGTTTTTGGCCCTGGTGATGGCTACATTGAGTGCATTGATCCACGACTCCTTTTCCTCTGGGCTGACAGCCAGGAACACCAGGTTTGGGACCTGCAGATGGCAGAGTAAGAGAGGGGAAGAGTGAAGGAGCGCGACTCGGATCTGTCTTTCAGCGGCAGAAGATCGTCGGAGCCGCCAATGAGCTGAGGGTCAGTGTACAAATACCCTGTGTTCTGTGTCACTATCCTCCTTAAAAAGCCCCTTCATCATACGCAAAACTACAGCCACCCTGACTGGTAAAACACCAGCTAAGATGAGACTGTTTCATATAATGTAGCCTTTTTTGTGTAGGGAATTCGGTCAAAGGTTTCCTAAGCTTGCTCACAGATATATGTCTCTCATGGCAAGGAGATGGTTCCTTAAACTAGTTTAAAAAATATTAAGAAGTGCCTATAGGAAATGAAACAGCTGGCGACTGTAAGACAGGAATGCACAGCTGGAGTTCGAATCAGAATTTCTGACCCCAAACGCTATGTTTAGTTCTGAGTACACTGGCACACCTTAGCGTTGCAGCATCAGAGTTATATGTTTGCAATGCTGTGGTGCTGAATAGTGATTATTGGAATTAGGTTCCATCCATGTTAACCATCCTGGCTTCCTGTTGTTTTCTAGCCCTGAATTCGCTTGTACCATTCACAGATGCCTCGGGGTCGCACAGCATAAGCTCAGCCAGTAAAACCCCCCGTAAGACTCGCCGTGTTCCCCGGCTGATGGCAGCGCAGCACGGTGAACTTGCTGTGGTTCTTCTTGCTGCGACTCTTGGACTTGCGCAGCTCCTCTGACCGCTCGTAGTCCGTCAGGTCGAACACCTCCTGGATTTTCCTCTCGTCTTTCACCTGCAGTGGTTTCATACGGCCGTTGAGTGTCAGTATGAGTTCCGTGTGTCATAATTCACCAGTGGGGCTTAATTTCAATCTACTAGAAAATCAGTTAATTTTTTGCCTGGAAAAACTTACAAATGTAGAAGGACATTTATGCAGCACTATGTATTTCATGCATCTATACCAACCGCTTAACCACCCATTGCTTTATAAAAGCTCATTGGCACAAACATAAGCTAGTATGTATTTCGACTTGAGCTGATTGCTTGTCTGAGACAGACTTGCACACAGACTTACTCTCCGCAGCATCACAGCCCTGTGGTTAAACTTAGCTCTTTTAAAACTGACACAGTTCAAATCTGACATTAGTTCTAAGAAATGCCTAATAACTGTTCCCCTGCCCCCCCCCACCACCACCACCACCGTGCTGCAACAAACCTTTACCTCTAATAAAGAGAATAATATTTGTGGGTGTTCAACAAAACATGTAGTGATGTCAAAATGAATATGTTTTAAGTATCACCTGTTTTAAGTATCATTTGATATATTCATGGAATTGCATGTTATGATGCCAAGGGCTCAGTCAGGGCCACAGGCAGTGGGAGGTACGTAAGGGTGATTAGCGAGGCTGATCCTCCACAGACGATCCAAGGGAAAGTGCAGACGGTCCACTTTCACACATGAACACGTACTAGTGCGTGTCACCCCAGCACTGACAAACTGCCTCCCTATATTGTCAGTTATACTTGGGGTGGTGTGGACACGTGCGTAACAATGAGCAAATCTGCCCCCACTAACCACACTATGGGCTCCGGTGGAAGGACAATACTTAGTTAATAGAGTCGAACCACCAGGATCTCAGTCTCAAAACATCTGAAATCGTCCTGGACGTAAAACGGCATCTTCATTAAGAAGACATCAGTATTAACTGATAGAGTCGTAGCAGAGAGACTAAACAAAATTTAACGCTAATATTCCTAGCGGACATGCATGGTGTCCGCTATGAACGAAAATAGGGGCTTAAATGTCACACTGGCTCCCAACTAGCTCTGTGCGTTTCACAATTCACTGCGGATGACCGAGAGAACAGTGTGACCCCTGTCTGAGGTGCACAAAGTCTTCAATTTGCCTCACAATAAGGTCTGATCTGGTAGAGCAGGAGGGACACAATACTGGTACAGTTCTGTCCAGTTGCTAGGCGCTTGCTACAGCAACGAGACACGGCAGCGAAGACGCGAGCTTGACGTCAGGACGGGAAACTAAACACTGCTCTGTGTTATCAGTCTGAGGGTCACCACTACGTAGGAAGGCCTTCATCACTGCAGCTGAATTACATCCTGATTTATTTTGAAAATGGCGTAATACAAAGCTATTTACAAGCCCGCGCAAGTCTGTGCTTGTTGCGAAAAGCAGAACAACTGAATTGCAGATGGTTCCGGGTGTTCAGCCTATACTACGAACGCAGAACTATTTAGCGGTCATTACCTGTTTTGGAGACTGTAGAGGTTCAAATTATTTCCTCATCATTTCTGGTATCGTACACTGAGTTCACATTAATTAATGGAGCTAAAAACCGAAGCATGGACACGTAAAAGTGTGATATTTGCAGTCGTTGCTTTTAATTGATTGTGGGATTACTGGGAATAAGCAACTTGCCAATAGGAGAAAGAGACACAAGTTTGCAGTGATTCCCTATCCAGGATTCCACATCCAGAATCTGTTGGTGCGTAGAATTGTCTTACATAACTTGCTGCGTCTACCTCAAACTTAGTCAATTGTCTTTTATTTCCCTGTAACTTCACAGAACAGCCTGTTTGATGTTTGTTTAATATTGATGTGAAATCCCTGCAGTTTCCCGTTAACTTTCTGCCTTGCAGAGAGAATAGATGGCGAGCTGACTTCACGACCTCTTTTCTTTTCACAATGATGTTAAATCTGACGTCTTTGGCAGTTTTCAGGCTGCCTGAGACGACATTATTGCATGAGATCTTAAACAAGGGGGACTGACAGCTGAGCGGAAAATAGCCTTTTATATAAGACAACTCTGTTTCAGTAGCAAAATCATTAATACAAATATATTATAGCATCATGCTATATGACGTCAGTGTTACATAACAAGCACATACTATTCTGCTAACATAAATATGGTAATATAATTTTAAGTCTTTTTGTCTGGTCACGTTAACTCACTGTTTGACTGTTAGGCTAACCTCTGATATCTCCTCAGCTGTAGCTTACAACATCATGACTGATATAATTAGTCATCCATTTAAACTATTAAAATATTATAGCCCTATTATATATATATATATATACAACTTGAGAGATTTTTATGACACAACACCCTGTCCTACATCATAAATATGTATTTGTGTATGTACTTTTTCATAAGCCAGACCACTACAGGCCACAGTATTAAAGACATACATTTAGGACAACATTTGCACAATAAACATCACACACCATAATATCTTCATATGCAATCTGAGCTTTTTGTGCTAAGCTGCCCTGATCCCTTCAGAGCCTTTACACATACAAGTTAGGCAATACTAATGTGAGCAAGACAAGCTTAGAAAGTCGCGGAGACCTTCCTATCACACAGCAGTAGCCCATCAAAATTTAATCTCCACACAGGTTTACATTAACTTTTAAGCAGGGGCATCCCCTTTCCAGATAGCTCTCAATAAGTGCGGGCAGCTTTGAAATACCTGGACAGGTAACCTTAAAAGAATTATTTGCCTGTAAAAGTATTCAGTCGCTTGTACATTTTGTCCCAATCTGTTACTTATGTATGTAAAGTAATGATGCTTTGGAGTAACTGAACAGACAACTAAAATGTGAGACCCTGACAATTCACGACGGCATAATTAAATGAAGCCTTTTCGCTGGCATGAAATTATCTTGATGAAGCTCACCGTTTAGTGGCCCCTGTCTGTGTGCAATAATTAACAAATAAACCCGTCTCTGCTCGATATTCACTAGCACACCGAATAACCTCGCGACAGCTTTACCAAGGAGACTGACGAGGTTTCCGAGCAGCTAATTAAAAAGCAAAATCAAGGATATTTCAGTCATACAGGGATGCTTAGATCAAAGTCTTTAAATATCTCTTGTGAGCAAAAATGACTCTGAGAAAGTGTTGGGTGCCGACATCAGGCCAGCTGGGTCCCCAGTAGGGAGCAGGAAACCATCCATCATCCACCCATCCATCCATCCATCCATTTTCCAAACTGCTTATCCTACTGGGTCGTGGGGGGTCAGGGGCCTATCCGGGAAGCAATGGGCACGAGGCAGGGAACAACCCAGGATGGGGGGCCAGCCCATCGCAGGGTATACTCACACACCATTCACTCTCACATGCACACCTACGGGCAATTTAGCAACTCCAATTAGCCTCAGCATGTTTTTGGACAACCGGGCACAAATGCATATAAACATGCTTGGCCAATAGACCTGGGGGGTAGCCGAAGTCACTTACAGAGCCACAGTGTTGAATGACTGACATCAGTCAACTATATACAGACCACTCAACAGCGTCAGGAAGCCGGTCCTAAAAATAAGTCTGCAGAAAAAGCGGCAAAAAATAACTGCGGCATGATTGCTAATCTATATAATCAAGCACGGCAGTGGCAGCATAATGCCAGAGTGATACTTATTAAAGATTTGCAAGCTTGGTAACACTGGGAAAAAAAAACGGATGGTGCGCAAATGTCACAAAGAAATTGTTTCTGTGCAGAAAAGCACGTTGTCAAAGCTAAATTGGAGAGGCTTAATATGTAGGTGAAACCCTTGAGAGTCCTGCTCAGAAGCTGTGCCTGTACTGACTGTAAGCAATCCTCAAGCTAATACTGAGAGCAAAGCCCATCAAGGGGAATGAAGGAGAATTACAATACGCTAGTGTGTGGTGACACACACCCCAGTGCACCTAAGGCTGTAGCTGTGCATAATATTCAATTCATGGGCATAATTACAAGTGTAATTATCATTTAATTTTTATTTATTTATTGACATTTATGGCAACTCGTCTTACCCTTTATAATGTCTCAGGCTGAGCGGGTGTAATATTAGATTTACAGTGACACGTATGCCATTTTATAATTGGAACTGAAGTAATACTCCATGTATACCAGCAGGGTTGGGTGATTCAGGTCCAGAGAGTAAAAATCCAGACCGGGATTTTGTTTCAGCCAACCAGTTGAACATAAAGAGTCGCAGTCACAGAATACTCAACTGGTTGGTTGAAACAAAATCCCGGTCTGGACTTTTACTCTGTGGACCTGAATTACCCAGCTCTGTACACAAGATTACTGCACGTGCATGCACAGTTTACTGTCTCATAAACACACCATACCACCATTATTCAAACTTTTCTTATAAAACTACGATCTGAATGTAATTGAATTACATACATTTCGTTATGTTTTTTTCTACATTTCAGATGCACATTTTGTATGGCTTAAGAGCTCTCAGAAGAATTCACTAAACTATATGCAGAAGCCCTGTAGTATATTGTCATTGTTCTCCAGAAATACCCTCGGTTATACAAGTATCTGATTTGACACTAATCTTTAATGAAATGCTTCTGCTGAGGTGCCAAGGAAGAACTTGCCTCTGTTTGTCCCTCAGGATGAGCTATAAATTGTCTGACTGAACGATTCACATCTGCTTCTGCGGGGAAATGCCTTATCCTTGTCTCACATTGTATTTGTAGATCATCCTTGCGACATTAAAAGAGAATCTGGAAAAAGTAGTGATCCACCAAGCGCAGTTAAATTTGGTTTTAAGGAGACACTTTTCAGTATTTTTTTTGCCTTCCCTGCATCTACAACTGTGTGTATATATATATATATATATATATATATATATATATATATATATATAGATATATATATATATATATATATATATGTTTAAAAACATCATTTCCTCATTAGAGAATTTTAACTATGGATATGTCTGTATGACACCCCGATATATAGAGTTTGCATGTTCCATGTCCCCAGAATGTGATAAAAAAAAAAAAAAAAAAAACATTTTTTGTACAATCTGTTTGGTTACTTATGGTTAAGGTCAGGGCTGGGTTGGGGTTAAGGATTTTCCCATAGAAGAGAATGGACGGTCCCCACAAAGACAGTAATATAAGCATACATGCATGTGAGAGAGAGGGGGGGGGGCCTTCCCCTCCCCACCGGAGTGCACCCCCTGCCTTGTGCTCTGTGCTTTCTGGGATGAATAATTGGTGCACATCCTTACCAGCATGAGGTCCATCCTGATTTGTACAGTAAAAAAAACATACATGTTTATATCATATTATGCATTTGATTTTTTTTCCATTAATATTTGTATCTTCACGCCTTAATGCAGACGTGTGTTGGTAAGTAGGACAGAGGACAGGCAACACTATGCACTCTAAATAAACACTGTCTGCTGCTGCTTCTTTCAGTCTTAGCTTGAGCTGAGGAAATAATGGCGCAATGTATGCGTGCAAAGCTGCAGAAGCGGTATTATAACAACCACAGCAGCTCACGGACGCAATAGCGCAGGACTTAGTTCAGGGCCTCGAAAACGAAATGCCACAGGCAGCCACTGATCTATTTTCTCTCTTTCTAAAGGCCATAATATCAATATTTTTTTACTATGCGTTTTGTACGACACTCTGAGCCGCTTCAGACTTTCTCGCATGGTTCTGAAAGCGGCGATACCTTCAGAATTCAGTCAGGCTTGTACACGTCCTCCCATTGACCGTACAGTCTCTAAGAAACAGCAGGTCTACACTTTACAGTTGTACCAGGCTGCATTCTAAATTGTACTCCGAAGTGCAGCTCTTACACGAGGTCTACAACAGGAAACCCGCTGTGGCAGAAACCGCGCAGATAAGAGGCTCAGTCAGACGTCACGTGCATAAAACCCCACGTGTTGCTCCAGGCCACTCCACACGCACCGCTGAGGAAAAGCTGAGGGTGAAGGTGTTTGATATCCCTGAGGTGACCGCAGAGCTGGTAGAGGCAACCCACTCGGACTTAACCAGGAGACTTTGTGTTTTGCAGGACTGAGGAAAGACTGGGACTCGGACGAAAACCTTGACTATGCTTATTCCCATTAATCTCAGCAAACATAGACTCCCCCGTTTTTAAGCTGTAAGCCGCCCATGTCTTCGTTTCAGGCAGTAGTCTCTAGGTCATGTTCTCCTACAGCCAGCTTCTCGTTTCCACATCCAACCAATTGCTAGCTGCCTCTGTTAATGGCGTCATTATGGGTTTAAAGAGGAAGCTGCCTATCAGTTATGGCTTGGATAAAAAATGTATTTCTTTACAGAATAGTCGGTATAACAATCATCCAGTTGTTAAAATATTCACGAGCGGAAGCGACAATAATGGCACATCAGTTAACTGCTGGGAGACGTGCTCATAGTGTTCCTGCTGTGCCAATGACAGTCAGTGAAATGGACAAGAAGACAAAGGCTGAAGAGGCCACCAGACTGAGGGGGTCATGTGTCTGTGGAGGAGGAGGGGGATTATATTTCTTCAAAGGCATATTGTACAGACTACTGACCAAGGGCATATGCAGGGGCGGGGTCACAGGGGCCACAGGACCCAGCTGATTGGCTCCAGAGTGCCCCGTTCCTTGTCATTCACTTATTTCAAAACATATCATTGGTTGACGATAAGGTTGGCCATTCTGGAATAATCATGGTCCTCTTATGCAACCCATCTTTAAAAACCTTTGAATCGCTCCTGAAACCGACCCACATAACGAGATGCAAACAGCGAGGCCACAAAACAAGCACTATGACAAAGGTGACGATTTTGATATCCATAATGAATGTATCCTACATTTCATCCAGCCATATAGTGTTTCAGGCTTTGATAGCACTGTGGCATCGCACCTCGAGAGCTGTGAGTTCAGTTCCCACCCCCGGCTCTACGCATGGAGTTTGCATGCTCTCTGCGTGTTTGGGCACGTTTACGCTGGGTGCTCCAGTTTCCTCCTGCAGTCTGAAGAAAGACGGTCAGGCTGACTGGCTTGATGTTTGCCCTGCAATAGTCTGCCATCCCATTCAAGGTCCCTTGTGCCTTGTACTTCCGGAGTAATTAATCCAAACTTACAATAATTTTGTCATTGTATTTCATTACTTTATATTAAGTATATCATACACAACCTTTTAATAAAAATATGTTTTGATCAGGGGCGGCATGGTGGTGCAGTGGTTAGCACTGTTGCCTCACACCTCTGGGACCCGGGTTCGAGTCTCCACCTGGGTCACATGTATGCGGAGTTTGCATGTTCTCCCCATGTCGTCGTGGGGTTTCCTCCGGGTACTCCGGTTTCCCCCCACAGTCCAAAAACATGCTGAGGCTAATTGGAGTCGCTAAATTGCCCATAGGTGTGCATGTGTGAGTGAATGGTGTGTGAGTGTGCCCTGCGATGGGCTGGCCCCCCATCCTGGGTTGTTCCCTGCCTCGTGCCCATTGCTTCCGGGATAGGCTCCGGACCCCCCGTGACCCAATAGGATAAGTGGTTTGGAAAATGGATGGGATGGATGGATGTTTTGATCACATATTTTCATAGGTCTAATAGAACTTTACGACTATAATGTATACATCATAATATATTAATCAGCTGTAGATTTAATGGATGAAATTCATCGAAATTCACTGAGTTGTAAATAACTTTTTGTGACAAAACTTCATCAATTAGGTGTACATAATAATATATTAGCTCTCCTCACTGAATTACACTGAATACTCCACATACTCATCTAACTGTCTAATCATGAGTTTATTGCTTGTGCTTCCAGTCTCCTGTTACATTTCAAGCACGGTTCCGCTCAGACAGGTACAAGCCAACTCTACATTGTATTAATTATTCAAGCTGTATCTGCTAATTTAACTAACTTTTAGAATCACAAAAGGCTTGTCGGAAAGGACAGGATGTTGAGATTGAGGACTTGGGATTGTAGGAACGTAACTGACACACCTGCCTGTTTACCCACTTCATCCATCTCATTTCCAGCACGGCGACCCGGCAGGTCCAAGCAAAAGGCACTGGGGGTGAGTTGGGGTGGGGGTGGGGGTGTTTGGGGGTGCGGGCATGGGTGCTGGGAACTAGACTATCAGCCAGACTTAATTACTGCTATTCCGCCAGGCTTCAAGTATTTTGGCATGGAAGCGAGAGGGAGCAGAAAGTAAGAGTGACAGTGAGGGCCGAGGAACAAGACTGGCTAACAGAACGCGTCCTTGTGTGGCCCGAATGAGGAGGACGCCTGCTCCCCGTGACACACTTTCCAGTATCCGCTTGTTAGCGTGCTACAGTCTGGTCTGCTCAACCGATTGCCGGGAACAAGTGAATACTACACTGGTTGTCCAGCCAGATCATCAAAGACAGGCATTCCACCTGCAATGACTAATTTGGCGATGTCTACCCTTCTTTATGAAACAACGGCCCTTCTATCTCTCTCTCTCTCACAGTTCTTTTTCAGACGGTGCCTAAAATTGCCAGGAAAATGAATCGATCATGAATGGCAGATCCATAGAGTCCTCCAGTAGGAGGACAAAATTATGTTTTCACGAATACAGTTTACATTACAATGGACCATTAATACATATGCTGTTGCAGCAAGGAACTGGGCGTCATGTACGGCATAACTGAAGAGAACCAGGCTGGTACATGTCACTGGCACTAGGCTCGTCCAAAGCTACTAGCAGGTGCGGAATCACCATAACCTGAGAGCATGGCATGCTATGGATGCACAGCACATATGGGCACCGCTGCTTGGACAGATTGCAGACTGACAGCCTGCAATGTCTCACTTTGAATCTCCACAGATGAGAACCAAATTACAGGAATGTTTACTGGGCCACTATTTAATCTATTAGTCAGAGGCTAATGCCATGTCGCTTCATTAGACAAAGGGGTTTTCCCCCGGGGGGGCAGGCAGTTAGCTGAGAGTTTGGTAGTGATTAGTGGGAGAGCCAGAATTTCCATTTAATCTAGGTAGAGAACAGCAATGGTGCTGGGACCAGTTTGGGGGACCCTAGCCCCACTTTTCATAAATCCTTATTGACACCCTTGGTAGAGGATATCACCTCAGCATCCCCAATAGTCTGGAGTGTTTGCGTCTAAGGAAAGAAAAGACATTTATCGGTGAAACGATGGTTGGTAATTGTAGCCTCAGATACATGGTTCTGTAAAGAAAGTTTACAGTTTAACTTCTGGGAAAGTCAAAGCTTCTGAGATAAAAAAAAATCAAAGATAAATCACTAAAATATGCCCCTTGGCCAGTTAAAACTGACTCAGTTGTAAATGCATCACTTTGTCAACAATGTATCTGAAGGTTGAAACAGGAAGACCTTTAATCCTATATCATTGATCGTTGACGTTTAATGGCTGGAATGTGTGGCCTGACATGAACTGAGACACTGACGTCTTTCTCGTACTTTTCGTTGGACCTGAGTGCAGGGAAACCTAGAGTCTCTCACCAACCTTCTTTGTCCACACAGATACCAGGAAAAGTAAATACCGATTTTTTTTTAGTATGTTTTCAGTAATCACTTGGAAGAAGAGATTATGTAATCGCTAATTAAATATCTAGACTTAAACTTTGCTTATAATAGCCATTGGTGTGGCAGTATTGCCATATGTATTGCGGCTTCTTTCTCCACTGACCAGACATCCAAACCCCAGATAAGTGCAATTTGAGCTCCACCACATTTATCCACAGCTGTCCTACACTGGGCAGACTCCCCTTTCAAGTCTCCATGAAACCTGATTCCCAGCCTAGATGAGAACTTAAAGTAAAACTGAGATATAGAAACAAGGTCCACAAAGAAAAAAATCCAGATTAAAACCTGCAGATGGAAGCTTATTAGTTGCCATATATTTCATCATGTGGTCTTGTGTGGCACATCTACCTGCTTTTATTCTACCATTAGATTAATCATAGAATAGTGTCATCGGTAGATGTTTCTATGTAGTAACAGCCAAAGATGTATCTTTAAGTTCAATCACAAAATTCCAAATAGACTAACAACACTGTATAACAACAGTACCGAATCTTCTTCCTGTATGGGCAGTCTCTCAGCTGCCTGTTTGTAAACCAGCTGTGCGTCTACAGCTACACCTGGTCGCAAGGAACCAGTGTAGGCATAATCTGGTAGGGCACTCACATGAGCCGTAACAGAGTGAGAAGTAAAAGGGCAAGACCTGGAACTTTTTTCTGGTGATACGGTAAATCTTGCACAAGAATCTGCTGTCAACACAGACATACTGACCTCATTTCTGTGACTCAGACAAGCACGAGCATTATTCACACTTATGACCATTTCAGGGGCAACTGGCATGTAAGCCGAAGAAAAGGCCGTTGCAACATTGTTGCGTTTTGTAAAAATTCATTATTTAAGTAACCTGAATCTTATTATGCAGTTTGATGTCAAGTGATCTCTAACCACATTTCAGGTATTTTCTCAGATAGAGGTGATATCTAAAAGTAATCGACGGTTAGTTTTAATGAATCATTAAGGAAATCCGCAGATCTCTGTTGGCCCATCAGAGGACAGCAGTCACCTAAATGATCGTTAAACTTCACCTCTGTTGATACGTGCGCTGCAAAGTCAACAAGTCATCCAACCTTCTAAAGCTGGGGAAGCTGCTTCAGATATAAAGTGAGAGACTAAGGGAGGTATATAAAATCAAGCGTATGGTTCTGTCAATGTGTGCAAGGACTCTGATCCATTGTCATGATTTTACCTTCCCAGAATCCTCAGCATCAAGCTTGTAAATGACATGTACACTTGTGCACGCCCTCTGCAATCTCCACATTTCCCTACAGAGTGTCTTGCGGAGGTTTCAAACTAAATTAGTACGATGTTCTTCTCTGTTCTGCTAAAGCGTGATTGGAGCTGACTCAAGCGGGGGAGTTAGCGTGCAGCCTACTATGCACTCGCAGGTGGACCATGTTAACACGCGTGCCCATACAATCCTAGGGGAGATTTCAGCTTGTCAGTGCAGCCTCAGAAAACTGCAGTCTGCCTTCATGGAGCATTTTTCATCGGCCTATTAGCGCTCTATGGAAAAACAATTGCAGGGTTATTAAATAACCAGGGTAAATTAGAGTAAACATCCTCTCCTCATAGAGGTCTTTTTAAATATCCTACAATGAGCAGATTACTTCCGATTCTAAGTTCACGTTCTACTTGCGAACCATCGTTACTTTAGTGCCATTCTACCGCCAGTCCCTTCAGTCAGGAACCACAAAATTCTGCACGACAATAACTAGGAAACTGCTGCTTCTGTATTTGTGTGAGGGAAGTGTTGATGGTGAGGATGAGTGGCAGTCTGTTCATGGCAGAAGCAGTAGCGCAGAGCATGTGTGTGTGCTTGGGGTGCATCTGTCAGCTGCTCATAACATCTGCTTCCTAACGACAGAACCTTGTGCAAGGCTACGCCGCTCAGTTTAGGCAGCGACACACGGCGACAGGCAGTACCCCAAATCACACGCCCGCAAGTCGATGGCCAAATACTTCGCATCATAAACCCCCTTGACATATGTAAAAAGTTACATCTTCTGAGATTCGCTTATACATGGATAGATGTTATTTTGCCACAGAAGACATTAAAAATGAAACACCTGCCATTATTCATATCACTGAGTTGCATTCTTGCCAGGAACAAAGCAAGGTATCAAAAATGTCCTGAGCGAAATGCAAGCAATAAGCAATGGCTGGCTGCTCTGAGAATGGTTTCAGATTTACTTATTTGTAATTTAAGCATGGTCACTCTATCTATCTATCTATCTATCTATCTATCTATCTATCTATCTATCTATCTATCTATCTATCTATCTATCTATCTATCTATCTATCTATCTATCTAGTACATACTATATGTATACACACATACGACGAGAAGTTGATGTTTAATTAATGATTATATTGGAAAAATGCTTCAAAACTTCAGCGGTCGAACTTCCCCCTAACATGTATTGGTAAAAACGGTAAATATTAAAAGTCAAAGACTATAAAATAAATACTCATATTCTTATAGCCACGATAGGATGAAATTAGAACATAATTAGAGCAGGTCTAGTTACGTTCACAGTCAAGTACTTGTGGTCATACAGTAAGACAAAACATGCTTGTACCTCTTTCTCGGATATGTAGAGTTGCTCCCCTTTCAGAACTACAAAGCGGTTTCTCCAGATCTCCCTGAAAATCCCTTTGCCACAAAACTTGCGAATCCATCCTATTTTGTCCGGCTGAGAGGACGGCTGGGTGGGATCCTGGGGGCCCTGGACATCGCAAACAGAGGGCAGATCAGCTGACGGGCGTCTTGCGCTGACATGATCGCAGCCACTCATTCAGATTCAGATGATGGGGACGATTGGTGACTTTTGCAAAGGCTGCTGTCATTTCTTTTGTCATGTAGATAGACGTAACATTCCTGATACGAGATGAATCTTCTTGAACTTCACCACGGAAGCAAAGTTCCTCACGCTATTAAGTTAATACATTCAGATGATCGTCTTTCGTTATTAGACAAATCTGACAAAAGGGTAACAGCTATATAGTCCTTCGTCAACGATTTATCTAACCGTACCTTATAAGCGACTTTGGAAATAGTTCTTGATAAACTATTACGAAATTACGGCATGTTAAATTATGTCCTAAGCGGATTGCACGCTAAAAAATAACTAACTATGTTTGCACGTAATTTTGAAGTCTGTTAAACGCAATACGTGCAGTCTCCTGACGTATAAATGTTTTTACAGACAATGCTTAATAAACCAGCAGGTATTGGGTATCATACTGACAATTTACAGTAGTAATAAATCGCAGCATTATTTGTTAGACGACATAGCATAACACATAAAATGTCTTAAGACAGTAACCTGCCGCAATAATGAATATGCAGAGGAAACAGTGAATATTGCCGTGAAGGCGACGTAGAGGAGTAAGTAAGGAGCTTACCCGTTTTGCCGAATTGTTCTTCTTCATTGCGAAGATGTCACAGTTTCAGATCCTATTCCCAGAGTTAGGTCAGGTGTATTTTTAAGCAGTTTTTTTTTCTAGCAAGGATACTGGGGGGAAGCTGGGAAAATTCAGCAAGGCTGAGAAAGGCTGGATCGTGTCTCCCTGCCGCTTCCCCACGCAGATGCACCTCCTTTCTCTCCAGTGCGTCTTTCTCTCCGCTCCTCTCTAGTTTCCCAGCGGTGGGTCTTGCTGTCGCCCTCGGCTCGCACTGTCAATACCCTGAGCTGAATTAGTAGTCTCCAGTTACGCGGAGCGGGGTGAATCATTGACTCTCAAACCCGACTGCCCCCCCCCCCGCAGAGCTTTGTATTATAATAGCGACTTGCCGCCGGGGTCCTCCCCCGCCAGCACTGCACAGCTCCATCTATAGCTCCGGTGCGGCTGCTCTGTCACATTACTGTGCAAAGTGTACTCGTGTTGTAATGCGACGGGCGCTATTTAGATGTCTACACGTGTAAATGCACGTTGTACATTAAATTAATCTCAGTTCGCATCATTTAAATGAAGGATCTCACATGTATTGAATATTCATGAGTGCATGAGGGGACTTGCATTAAAAGCTTATATTTGTGCGTTTTGAAATGATTTGGTCATATATGCGCATTTTATTAGATACCCCAATATAATACCATTTTCGGAGCCATTTTTGTTTCCAGGGCCACTTTAAGAGTTGATGAGTTGTGTTTTTTACATCTTATTTTTGGACGTTTATGAAGTTTTTATAAGACTCAAAGAGCTTCCACTAGGATTAGCGATATTTCTCTCTTATTAACAAAGTGTTTTGGCCACAAAACCGCCCCTGATTCGATTTTTTTTGTCTTTCACACCGTTCTCTCTAAACTCTAGACTTGATATTCCATGAAAATCGCAGGAGGGTGGATGCCCCTTAGATGCTGGTACCACCATGTCAGCATTTAACATTTACATCATTGCATCACGTACCTTAGCGGTTCTGATGCTTGCCCACATAATAAGTGGACATCTTGACCCCAAGTGTGTTGTATATATTCAGGTGCAGTCATCCGATTCGCTGTTCGTTGGATCATTGCGTGAAGCTGTCACCAATATGCATTTTAAAAAATGCAGAAACTATACATGTTTTATATGACCTCTGGCCGCTACTCGGACATAAAGTGTGTTTGATTTCGGGGATGTATAACAATAGCATCAACTGTGTTCTGGATTGTAACATCAAGAATAGCACAGAAGCAGACTTCCAGAAAAGTGCTACAGACGTTTGTGAGCCCACACAAGTGTCATAAGCAGGAAATCCAAGCATGAAACTCAGTCTAATGGCCGAAGGCGATCCTACATAAAGCAGAGCGCTCAGTAAACATGATGCAGATCCTGCCGCTCTGTTGCATGTCAGATTGTTTACTCTGCTATTGCGTACTTCAGAAGGCCTTAAGCACTAATAATGATGCAGTACAAAAGATCTTTTGATATTCACGATCTTGACTAATAATAAAAGTCTAAACCAGTATAAGGGAGAGCAGTAAAAGCCGAGTACTAATTGATGCTGATGCTGTTTATTTGAAATAAATGCTAACATTTTATCTTGTTTGTACAGTTGATGATGTGGGCAGCGTGGATCTGTAAAATTAGATCATGGTCGTAGTTATTGTTTTGCTGAGTAGATTAAAGCATAAATGGGAGAACTAAGCACTTCCTCTGAATCAGCTAATCCAACTCACCGGGTGAACTCAGTCTAAGTTGGCAGCTGTGCCATCGACCGGCAGTCAGCACAAATAGGCCATCCCCTTAGAAGGCCACTTGTTGCAAGGAAAAGTTGCAACAAATCAAAGAGCTTCCACTAGGATTAGCGATCTTTCCAAACACACGAGAGTCTACTTATGTACATGACATACATGGAGCCAAAGATGTCTGTTATGCTCTTTGCATGATTAGTGTCAAGTGATATTTATAGGTTACCAGGGATATGAAGTAGGATGATGAACTAGGAGCTCCGTAACTGTACCATTATATAACTAATAATATTGCATTTATGATGCATTCATTATGTTCACATGAGTTTGTAAATGTATGTAGAGTACAGTGGGGCGGCATGGAGGTGCAGTGGTTAGCAGCGTCCCCTGACACCCGCCCCCCCCCAGGTTAACTGGAATTATCAGATTGCCCATAGGAGTGCAGGGTGTGTGACTGTGCCCTGTGATGAGTTGGCACCCCACCCCGTGCTGTTCTCTGCCTTGTGCCTGTACCCGCTGCGATAGGCTCCGGGTGACCCCAAGCCGGATGAGCGGTTGTAGAAAATGGATGGATCTAGAGCGCAGCATTAGCAGGATCTTTGGTGAAGTCCTCTTTTCTGGCACGCTCTAGTATGCGATTCACAATTTTTTAAAGCCATCCCACAGGGATATACAGTCATTTGTATAAACGACTAAATGGCAAGTAACTACCTCTGTTAAAAGACCTTTTTCTCTGAGATCTCGGAATGAAGGGGAACGTCCAGCGTCTCTGTGACATTAGTGTAAACAGAACGTAGAAATACACGTCAAGTTCATATTGGTTGTAATGGCAAACAAAGCTGTGTTCCATAGCAATGTACATTAATGGCATATCGCTTTGAATCAGAGACAGTCTTGCTGTTTTCACTTTGCAAGGCCGCTGGCATGTCGCCGTCTCCTGCACTCAATTTTAGAACAAATCCTTGGTGAGAAATGCAAAAATAATGCAAATTAAAATGAACACATTGTTATCCTGGGATGTCGGTTATAGGAAATCAGTCAGTTGCTAGTGAATTATGGGGTTGAGGAACTGACAGTTACCTGTTGTTGCAAAGCATATTGTTGCATAGCTGATTTACATATATATATATATATATATATATATATATATATATATATAGTACTATATAATATAAAATGACATGATTTTGCATAGCATACAGTGGACATGCTTCTTAGTTATAACTTTAGTCCTATAAGACAATCATCACCAGAGAAATGACAACACTGGCATATGTTGTGGTGAAACATATTTGGCACTGAGAGTCACATGACTTCCCACACTTCTCTCTTTCGACACACTTCCTCAGGCACCTTCTTATCTGCCGTAAAGTTCTGGTAATCTATGTGTCCGTTTATATTTAATTTGTTCTGTTATGTGACTAATAATTTTGGTTTCCATCTTTTTGTGTATTCAGTTCCTGAGGGTCATGTTTAGAGGGGTACAACAAATATATTCTTAAAAAATAGTCATAGGAGTTGGGGGGGGGGGGGGGGGGGGGAGCACGACTGACAGCATTAATTTGGTCACAGATGTCTGTAAATATATTAGGAACCAGAACATTTCACAGAGCAGACCAAATGAATGCAACTCAAATGGAGTCCATCCTTCCGCATCTTCTCTCCCCCACCTTTTTCAGCTCATGACTTGAGTGACTCAGTCATTACGTCCATCCCTGTTAATAGATCGGAACCACTCACATGAAGTGCTGACCTCTTGTTTCTGAGAAGGTCACTGTCAAACACAGCTCCCTAAAAGTATCTGCTATCAGTTTCACTGGGACCCATCAGCTGATGGCGAGTCTCCATTCAGCTTTTTGAGCGTCAGTTGCCAGTGGTACCACCAGAGAGAGCTGAGATCTGAAGAGCAGTAGGTTTCCTGCTGAAAAGGGCAAATGGAGGCCTCCTGTCATACATTCTCAGAAAATAGGTGCGAGATGTTTCCAGAAAGTATCATAACCACTTTAAATCCTGCTGGGAGTTGAGATTCGCTCCCACATATCATAAACCAAACATACCCCACCACCTTTTCTAGCCTCCTAGATTACTAGTATACAGACGCTCCTCTACTTACGAGTTACGTTCCGAATGGCCATGCGTAACTTGAAATGTTCGTAAGTCATTATTCAGCATCATTTTAAGGGGATA
This sequence comes from Brienomyrus brachyistius, assembly GCF_023856365.1. NCBI lineage: Eukaryota > Metazoa > Chordata > Actinopteri > Osteoglossiformes > Mormyridae > Brienomyrus > Brienomyrus brachyistius. The sequence continues at coordinate 16,270,266 of NC_064541.1, forward strand.
CGCAAGTTCAAAGAACTAGGATGCTGGGAGTACGCACGCTACGCTGCTGCGCGGTGGGAGTAGCGGCCAGAAGTCGTACTGGGCGGAATTGGCGTGCAGAAAAAAAATTGATGTTGCAGACAGGAAAACGGGAGCCCAAGGAACACAGTTTGGACTTACAGTCCTCTTCGTTCGTATATCTGAAAGTTCGTAAGTTGAAAGTTCGTAAGCAGAAGAGCGTCTGTACTTTGGACCCAGACTGCAGACACTTCATTGGCACAATGGCCCAGATGGTTAAGCTCATTGGTAAATGTAGGGCACTGGAATTCAGGCAGATGGGTTCAGTGATGATGGGAATGTAGGGCTTCTTGTTTGGGGGGGGGGGGGGGGGGGAGACACTCTACCACATTCCAGATATGGATTATATCCTATAATTAAAACACTGATTCATAGTTTAAAGAACAATATGATGGTCACCTACAAAGCAATTCATGGGAGTTTTCTAATACGGTGAGCCAACACTGGCCAAAAGTCCAAAAGGCCAAGGTGGAATTTGCGTGTTAATGGCAAGCACCAGACTGTCTTGTCAGAGGCAAATTATAGTCGATGTGATTTTTGAATGAAGTAACACTGGGAAGGCACAATATAACCCTGCAATGTTTCGAAATTGCATCCAGGGTGTCCTGTACTAAAACTAATTAAAATAATCAGTTCCTGATTCTGGGCAGGTGGCAGAGGTATAAAAATGAATCGCCCTTCCGATCGTGGCTGATGCTTCCGTACTGCTGCTCGAACGCACAATTGCAGAAGCTCAGCCATGCAGTGACATAGAGGAGTTTTAGCTAAAAATGAGGGACCCTCGCAGCAACACAAATTACCCAGTTTCACACCAAAGTCAGTACAGCTCTGCAGTAAGTCGCAGCGCAGGAAGTGATATAGTTATATAATGAGTTTTTCATAAGTCATTTTCATGGGTTGGGAATCTTCAGCTAATCCAGTATTTAACGTACAGGTGCATCATGGCAACGGTTCAACAAAGTCTAGTGACTTTGCTTGTGAAAAATTATCAGCTGTATTTCCTGACACAAGACTCAACTGTGTGATTAAACGTTAAAGAATGTACAACGCAATATGTTTGGGATTGATAGATAACATTCTTCAGCCAGAGACAGGAAGCCTAAGAGATCCATGTGCTTGGTTCATCAAAAAACAACTGAGGATTAAGTCCATATATAGTTTAAAGGAGAAATGCGTGCATCGTGAATGATTTCGACATACCTGGAAGGAAAAAATTAGCTCATACTTACTGAGAGATAAAAAACAAACCTCTGAAGTTCCAAAGATAGCTTAGAGACAGAGGGGTGGGTTCATGTCTAATGGCCAGAAAAGGGGGAAAAAATGAACTGAAACTACAACAGGAAAAAATACTTATTTTATCCCATGACCACTGATTTGCAATAGCACAAGAGATACTACATTTATTAGTTGAATAAAAACATTAAATTACAGCAGATTATTTTGTGACGGAGACACACTGTACACTCCAATGACAAACATCTTACACGATCAAACGTGGCTTTGGATGTGCAAAACGTTGTGTACTTATGGGGACGTGTGTTCAAGTTTTGGGCAAACCTAAAACGCAGGTTCTTTTCCAGGAGTGCTGTCATATGTTCCCATATAAAACTTACCAAAGTTCACCGCTATAAGCTATCTGGGGTTTAAGGGAGCACTTACAGGGCTCTGCATGTTCCATACAGCGATACAGTGGCCACCAGCTGTGAATTATGTGTACTGGGCTGGTTTGAAATTTAAATCTAGTAGTGTATATATAAAATGGCTTGTGGTTTCTGAATGCACGTAGCCAGGGACAGCGATGGAAGATGAATAGCATTGTTGACTGTGGGACCACAGGGTCACGCTCCACACACCCCTCGTAATACCAGATATGCTGCTGACAGTGTTGGGGAAGTTATTTACAAAAGTAATGCAGTACAGACAGCGGTGGAAAGTTCAGGTCCGGAAAGTACAAATCCGAACCATGGCTTTGTTTCAACCAACCAGTTGATTAAAGTCGTAGTGACAGAGAACTCAACCTCTTTGGTTGGAATAAAACCTTGGTCTGGATTTGCGCTTTCTGGATCTGAACTTTCCACCTGTCTGTAACGGATTACTTTTGTGAGCAACTTCCCCGACACGGGCTGCCAACTTCTATGCTGTTATAGTGAGAGTCCAAGGGAGTATTGCAGGTGAACCTGTGACTGTCCTCCGCCCGGCATTTAAAAACCCTCTCCGCCATTTTCTGTAGTTTCCACAGGCCGTGCACCATGAATACTCACAGCCGTCAGACCAGTGTCTATGGACTGCCTTGATTTGTGCTGGGTCCTTCTCTGCATGGTGTGGAGAGACAGAGAAAGGACTGACACCAGCCAGCATCGGGGAACATTGTAGAAGGTGTCCGGGTGAGCATGCATCTGTCTTCTGATCCATCTTCCAGAAAACCGCTGTCAAATACACCACGATGGAGCACTTTCTTCCAAATTATATCATGCCCCTCTCATACGTGTGGTCGAGTAGTACTTCCCCGAACAAAAAAAAGCGTAATTTAATGTTCGGTCAGATGGAGGAAACCATTTTAAGAAATATCAGATTTGTTGAGCAGTCGGATAGCGGCAAAGGGCCAAGTGGTGACGCTGTACACAGCACTGGAACGCTGATGATACCATGTGGTCCAGAGCCAGTGATGTCACCATCAGCGCCGGCTGGGGAGGCGGCTGGTCCCCTGCACTCTCTCGCCGCTCTGGCTCGAACCTGTGGCTAAAGTTACTTCCTCCAGGAAACTGTTAAGAAATGGACACAGAGCAACTAAGTTATATCACTGAATCTCAGGGAACAGGTCATCCGGAAAGATCGGCTAGTATGTCATGCTTTCCAGTTCACATGCAATTCTGAGAACATCACCTCATGCTAAAGAATGCCACTTAATCTTGCTTATGGTGGCCATTTCTGATCCTGAAAATACAAGGTCCTTCGTATACAGAGACACAAAGGCAGGAAACCAAAATCATTACCTCACATTCTGCTCACTAAATGAAACAAAAACACCTCAGCTAAACAGCACCAGAGGTGGAAATTTCAGGTCCAGAAAGTACAAATCCAGACCATGATTTTGTGTCAACAAATCAGCTGCGTACTCTATGACAGTCACTCTTCATACTCAATCGGTTGGTTGAAACAAAATCCTGGTCTGGATTTTTACTTTCTGGACCTGAAATTTCCACCTCTGAACAGCACATGTTGTTTACCATCAACTGATGTGTCTAACAGGCTGATATTTAACACTGACTGCCTTTCCCTCCTCTATCTGTCTCTTATTGATATCCATTCATGGATCTGCCTCCATGTCCAGTGAGTGCAGTTAAAACTCACCTCACTTCCGGGACGTCCAGCATATTTCCAAGCATCCCATAATCCTCTGAGCTCTCACAAAACTGTTAGTGAATATTACTGACACCTCGGGCAATGCAGGCACACTTATCAGTCCATTCCAAGGGGGACTGGAGGACAGAAGCCTCAAAATCAGCTTTGTTCATGTTTATCGAACGTCACATTACACTGAGAACATACTCAGCAGTGAGGCACTACAGTCAGTGCAATTTTTTCTACACTTGGCTTAATCCCACGACCAAACGCACAGACCTAGTCAGCTCCAGTGCCCAGAGGCACTGTGTCAATGGGACAGTCTCCGAGACAATGGTCACTTTGCTGGTGTGGAGCCCATGGAAGGCAGCCAAGTGATAGATATCAGATCTACAGCCGTCCAGAAGGGGAACCACTGCAAGATTACAGTGTCTTTGTGAACATTATCGGGAATTACGCTGTGTAATCTCGTTGAAGGGTTAGAACATTAATCCAGGGAAAAACAGAAACTCTTAAAAACGCATTAGGGCCCAACCATGGTGTATCACAGTACTCCTGGATTACAACAGATCAATGGACACCCTCCCCCGCAAACTTGCCTCAGCCCTCACTCCTAATTACAAAGATAAAGAGGACATCTCACCCACAACAGCAATGATGGGGCACATTCTAGTCAGCGTTACATCATGGCCTGTATAGAATTGTAGGCATTGGACATCTTCTAGTCAACTAAACTATTTAGCTGAAAAAAAAAATTAAGGTGTCAGTGATCCCAATTCATTATCACTTCATACTCGAAGCAATTTCCTTGGGAGGACACAATGCGATGGCATGAAGGGGCTGTAGCAAAGGAGGAAAATCTGCATCGAGGCCAGCTTGTACACATTCACACTACTGCAGCAAACGTGCCCTAACTACCCAGTATTTGGAACATTGCATTGTGACGAAAATGGTCACGTGATCGCATTTCCCAAATGACAACCTTGAGAAAACATCTCTCTCTAAACAGGGGGTTGGGGGGCAAACATACAAACACTTACTATTGGGTCATTTCATAAAGGACAGTTTAATAATTAGGACTGAATAACAGAGGTCTGGAACTGTCAAGATGTTAGATTCCATTATTATGGGATTATGTCACTTCTGATTGCCTGGATGCTAATTTGTGAGGTTGGGTCTTCAAGGTCATCGGTGTGATGTGAACATCGCCGTGATGTGAACACGCCTGCAGCATTGTGATTAGATAAAGGGAGCATATGGGATCACCATGATTGTGTAATCAGTACTGTGCTGTTCCAAGGAAGCCAAAGCAATCAGCTTACATTTAACTCGGTGCTTCAACCATCCAGAGCAAAAAAACCTGAGGGAAACCACAGCCGCGGTACAACTTAATCACACCGTCGACATTATCCAACCATCAAATTCACCCATTCGAATCATCTGGTTCGCACAAATACAAAAAATATAAATGGATCAATAAATTGAGCGCAATAGCTTTAGGACATGCTGGGTGTTTGGTGAATTTCAAACTTCATATTCTAGACATGTTCCGCTAAAATCAACAGAAAATATTAGGTACTGATTGCTTGTCTGCTAGGTGAGGCAGTGTCACCTAACTAGTAGGCATCAGTAAATTACAGGAACTGGTGGGAAGCGGAACGAGTTATTTAAAATGCGTAGGAAACCGTGCAAAAGGTTTAAAAATAACATGGAAGAAAGGCGACACACACTGTATGTAGGCCGAACTTTCCATTTCACATGTGCCTGTACTTCATGCATCAGGGAGAGGAAGTTAAAAGGCAATTCGTAGGCATGACACAGAGGGTTTGTGCAAACCTGGATTGCAGAGGCTCACTGCAGAACAGCATATGGTGACACTTAGAGCTGTGTGCGTTAATGGGGGCCCACAGGTCACTCTCTACACATGCTCATATGCTGGGTTGGCATGTGGTTCGTCAGTGCGGATGTGCGCATGCACCCGACAGACTGTGCAGAAGCCTCGTCACCCAACACTAGCCGGCTATCAATAATACAGCAGCCCATCAGAAGAGATGCTCCGCACCACACTGAGGCTCATCCCCCATTTGTTTCCCGCCTAAGGGTCACAAAAAGTGCCATATTCCCGAGGAAACTAAATATCCCAGTCTGTCACATGACACTGCTCCCCCTCCCTTTTTAACCTCATTCACCACATTGGCTAATCGTCACATCTGATGGGCAAAACCTTAAATGTAGAAAAGTTGTGCTTCTCTCAGCAGTCACCCTGAAATGCACGGAAGGTCTTGCCATAATACATTACCTTGGGATCACTTAACATGCTAACCGTCAGATTACGTCTGATTTAGCCCCACCTCATAGGTAACACACAGACTGGATTGCATATCCATTCATAATTTAAGCTTTGTTTACCCTGATCTGCTTGGCTCCTCCCCCTGCCCCGCTGACAGGCGGCCGTGCTACATGCATCGGAAGATAAGCCTCTAGCTACCTGTGGCTCTCCTGCAGCCATTACTTCCATTTTCTACTACTTCCAACCCAGAGGCCCCAGGTGAAGAAGACAAAGGCAACAATGTCCAATAAGGAAGGTGCAAAAGCAAGCTGAGCCTAGAGACTTGAGATGAACTTAGGTTTGGGTAGTAGGATGGTATATTGGGGGTGTTTTGGGGTCTCCCCACCAGCAAATTTTATTGGCAACATGTAAAAAGGTCCGAATAGTGTTGTTTTTGAAAACAGTCAAAATACCATAAACCTCAACATACATCTGAACGGTTAGAAAAATTATTAGATGCCGCCCAAACATAGATGAATCATGGCAAAACATTCTGTTTACAGTGACACTGCAACCTTCCTGTAATGTCAGAACCTGAGTTAGCCAGACAGAGCCTGAGGACAGGAAGTCTGCTAGCGGAGGCTGAGGCGATGCTATACCAACACGGCTGGGACCGATATGGCTCACCACCGGCGATCGGGCGCATGTGCGCATTTCCTCTGTGTGGGCACCAGCAGATACGACGGGGCATTTTCTACAAAGCATGAGATTTGTGACTGGCAATAGCTGCCTTTTTAATTTGGGTCTACATTCTGTACTAACACAATTCCTGGCAATTGGCATATGCATGTTATATATACATACATATGTACATACATACACGCGTGCACGCACACACACACACACATATATATACACATATATATATACATACACACACACACACACACACACACACACACACAGCATCTGTAAAAGTATACAAAACATCCATCCATCTTCCAAACCGCTTATCCTACTGGGTTGCGGGGGGTCTGGAGCCTATCCTGGAAGCAATGGGCATGAGGCAGCATACAAAATATGAAGTACTGATTTGATAGATATTATTTTTTAAATGAGCCATATTTCCGTGAACTCCAACCTCAGAGTGCAGGTGCTCTCATTCCAGGAGAGGAAAGCAGCACGGCATCACGCGTGTGGATATTCCTGTGACTCCGCCCCCCCCGAGCAGATTCACACGCAGACCATGCCTGTGTACGCGTGGCTCGTTGCTATTAAACGAGACCCAGAAAAGGGGAATCTACGATTATCGCTCGGAGGAACAACGGGCAGTCAGGTGCATGCTGCTGATGGCGGACAGCCAGCCCGTCCAGCCGGAATTTGGCGGCGGTTCTCCCACAGCGCTTCGGCACGGCACCGGAATGGATCCCTGCCAAGCGCACAGCTGTGCGGGCGGCTGCCGGGTGCCGAGCCGGAGGCTCCCGCTGCCGTCTGCACGCCACCCAGAGGCCCAGCTGCAAGGTCCCATCCACGTGCCGCCACGCGGTTGACATTATGCCACGTGACAATCAGACAGCGAGCGCTAATTACACGCTGTGCACTGCTCCTCCTCCTCCAGTGGGGCTGCTCATTCGCTGCCAGAGCATGAGAGCGGTGAAGCCGACCCACCAGCTCCCTGGATGGGAATGGGCTCCAGCTGCCTCTGGGAGGTTAGCAGGTCCCCCCACCAACAACCACCTGAGCTACTAGACTGGCATAAAATCAGCCTTCACCTTTGTTAACGCCTAACAACAACAATTACCAGAATCCGGTGCACATGAAAAACGTCCTGGAAGGTCCCTCTCCCTGCCAAGTGACAGCGATATTGGTCTGATTGTCCGCTACTGTATTATTTGGCAGCAGTGCTCCTAAAGAGCCATGTCTGAATTGGATGGCTGTTCCTCTGTCTGGCATGATTCTGGGGGAAACGCTGAGCCTTTGCAACATGCAGAGGCTCCAAGTGGGGTAATCAAACTCCCAGCATGTGTACTGACATCAGACTGGGCACAAGCTGTCGCAGTGGCAGACCTGAGCTGCGCACACGTCAGCCCTGTTCCCACGGTGATCGCCGTTTTGCCAACAGGTGGCGTCAAGGCTGGCTGGGTTCTGCAGACTACCCAATGCTGTGGTCTCCTCAACAGGGGTCGGGAGGGGGGCGCGAGGTGTCCCAGCAGCTGTGTCAACACCCCCCCCCCCAGCTGCCTCTTATAACCTCCCTCACCCTTGGCTCCTGGCCTGGAGTTTTCAACCAAAAGCCCTCTTAAACATTTCTGTAATTGCTGCTCTAACAACTGGGCATTGATGGGTCTGAGTGCAGGGAGCAGATGGGGGGGGGGGGGGGAGGGGGCTAATGCAGAAAAAAAATTAAGAAAAATAAAGTGGGGATTAAAGAAATGAAAGAAGATGGAAACGGAAAGAGAAAGTGAGAAGCGAGGAAAGATGCAGCATGCAGACGCCTGCTGATTCCTTCCGGACTGGAAGCCCAGTTACGGTGCAGTACGGCCCCAAACGTCCACCTGACAGGCAGCTACTGCACGTCTGTGAGCGCGGGCTCCTGGCGTGACGCGTTTGCCGGCAGCACACAGCCCGCCACAATCATGGCACTATAGCTGACCTCTTCGTGTTGTGGATGTTGGTCCCTCCAAGTACGACGCGGACCCCCGGCATGGTGCGGTTGAAGTTGTAAACAGTCAGCGCCTCCTCATACGTGGCCCCCCCGATGACGAACACGATGATGTCCTGGGGTCTGACGAGACAGGAAGCGGACAGGTGATGACGTGGCTAAAGGAAAGTAAATTCCGGAAATAGCATCAACGCTTCAGTGCAAGAGTGCATGACGAGGTCAAAGGTCAGGGTGCCAGGCCAAAGGGCACCTCTCCCTCAGCTGTCAGCCCCTCCCCTCCTCCATTCTTCCTTCCATCGCTATCTTGAGGTCAGAGTCATGAGAAAGATTTTGCCCAGTCAGCTGAAAGCCACATGTGCGACTGACCCGCATCTACAGCGCTCAGTCAATGCGGGGGCAGAGTCGATGCATTTAATGCTGGCTGCAGAGGATGCGGATGTGCCCAGGGACCAGAGATAACTGTATGTCTCTTTCCTCCCGCTGGGATGAGAGAAGCTGTCCTGCAGCCAGCCTCCATGTCTGTGAGTGACTGGCTGTTTACTCTCCTTTAGCCAGGCTGTTTTAACCGGCCCCTTCCATACTGTCCAGAGGATCACACGTCGCCCCACCTTCAGCTGAGGTAGAGCGGGGGATCAAAAATTAGAGTGGGGGGGGGGGGGCTGCAAATTCCAGGTTAAGTTATCTGAGCGACACGGACCCCTTTGTAGCACAGGCCAGTGAAATCCAATCCCCCCCCCCCTTACAGAGGGACATAGGCTTAGAGAACCAAGGCTGAGAGATTCAGGCCTGCATTGTGTTTGCAGAGCCGGGAACAAACAACTCAAGGCAAAGGGGGGGGGGTGGGGGGGTTCCATTACTATTTCTGACACAGTGGCCGGGCAGCCGCCCAGATGTCACACTTGAGGCGGGGAGGAATACATCTTAGCCGCTGAGTCTGTTCTTACAGATACACGCCGAACCATCATCTTGCTATTCTGTTACTAGAATGCCTGCAGTTCAAATTACGAGAAAGGATTCAAAACACAAATGCACATTAAATCCATAAAGGCAGATAATACGCATATTAGCGATGTCAGAAATGACACAGGGACGGAGATAAATGCTCGCTCCGTTCATTGGATTTTACCTGAATGAATGCACTCAACGTGGGTCTTTAAATGCGTACGTAAGCAATTCAATGCAGCAATGAAAGTCGATGGCACCTGGAGGCAGCGCCCACCTGTCTCTGAGGGTGCTGGGTCCCAGGTAGGGGAACTGGCTGTCCTTCAGGCGGCCTTTGATGAGCTGGTCCAGGGTCTCATGCAGCAAGGGCTGGTGCTGAGTGTAGACGTTCTCCACACCCTGGTGAACATGGAGTCAGAGAAGCCGGATCGTACAGATTCACACAAACCCACTACACTGTCAGAAACCGACACTCCCTTAATGATGCAAATAACCGACCCCTTCAGCCCCAAATCAGTCATTGTAGCCATTAAATGCTTTCCTTTGTGAAAAAGAGTAATAAACTAAAACATAAAAATGATAATGTGCCTGAGTGACATTATTAAAGGCTTAGTTGTCTACTTGGGCTGCAAACCAACATGAATGATCTGCAAACCTGAAGCTCAGCTGCTCGCCTCCGAGAACATTTTGCAAATATGCTACAAAGAGACACTATTATCTTGTACCTTGAGACCTTTGAAGAACTGTTTGGTGATGGCCACCGCGTCTGTGGGCGTGATGAGGTCACTTCCTCTGACACGCTTCCCGCCATACTCTACCAGAGATTGCACCATCTGAAACACAATCACGCGACGCTATCAGTCATTAAAAATAAAAAATATTAAAAATGATCGGCGTCGTGGGACAGCATTCACGGGCTGGGCTCCTCTAAATGAGCCATCATGCTCCCCAGCACCATCCAATAGGGACACCATCTTTTACTTCAATTTTATTTTCAATGAAACTATTCATTCTAAAACAAACCAATCTCTTCCAGAGGCGTGGCTACAGATCATTTGCTTATCCAACTCTTCGGCACCCCGCCCATCAATAACTTATACCGTCAAATTTTTACAGTATATCGATATATTTTCAAAACAAGATTTAGGATAAAACAATACCCATTACATCTACATACTTTTATTCTGCATTAAAATTAGGGCTATATTGAAGAATTGGTTTAAACAGAAACCAATAGTATTCCTTTCTGGATGTAAAAAAAAAAGTGAGGATTTTGATTGTGACGTAGCACATACTCTCAGAATCCACACCGAAAATCAAACCAATTCACTTAGCGTTTTTCGGGGAATTTGATGGAGGTTCATTTCGTTTAAAAACATTGACAAACGGCTCACAGGGCAAAAATTACATAATTCGCAATATTTATTTTGTAAAACAGCAATAACTTAAAATAAGGGCCTTTCCAGTTATTAATCACACTTTTAATGGTATTCAGGCTCCTTTTTTTAGCGCCAAGTAGTTTTAGGTTTAGATTTTAGTTTTTCATAAACATCCGCCTTCTGTTTTAAGAACCTCGGTGCCTGTGATTGGAAGGTCGCCGGTTCGAACCCTCCTGGCAGAACTGTCACGTGTCCATGGGTCCTTGAGCTGCCCGGCTTGCTCCTACCTACATGTGTATCTATGTGTCATGGAAAGCAAGATGGGGGAAGCAAAAAAAAGAATTCCCCCACGTGGGATCAATAAGCTGTCATTATGATGAACGGATTAAAAAATGCTGCTGTAGACATAGTGGAGTGAGAGTTTTATGCTCAGGCGGTTTTACTGGACCCATGCAATACAGATATAGGCGCAATTATAACTCATATTAGTGCTTATTTTGAGACTTCTGGTTGCAGTAATGGAAAGTGTCTATACTTAGTAGTTATGGTAGTATATTCGAAAACAGGGAAACAAACCCTGGATTTGCACACTACCAGTCCGAAGTTTGGACACACCAAGCTGCCGACAAAAGAGAGTGATAGTGTCGCATCACATGACCTGGCCACCTGACCTAAACACAGTAGAAAAGATTTTGGAGGAGTTTGACCAGAGAATGAAGGAAAGCGGCCAATGAGAGCTCAGCATGTATGTGGGACCTCCTGCAGGACAACTGGAAAAGCCCCCCCCCAACCCCAAAAAAAAATTATTTTTCTTTTAATACTTTTTTTGGTTAGTACATAATTCATAATACATAATTGGGTACGAGCACCATGCAAGTCATTTGCAAATATAAAACAATGCGTTAGTAAGCATACTCAGAAATGACACAGTAGTAACGGTTTCATAATGGTTAAGGAGCAGACCGTACAAAAATGTTACCCAAAACACCAATAAGGACCAGCAAAAATGAAGTCCCACATCAGTGCTTTCGCGTGGTCCTCTGATCATCCCCCCGTTTCCCAGAATGCACCGAGCCTCGAGCTTCTGACCTTGCGGTAGCGCTCAGAGACGCCCTTCCGGTTGAGGTCCTCCATGAGGCCAGGCAGGTTGCTACTGCTGTGCCTCTCATAGCGAAGTGCGTAGAGCATCACCAAGCGCACTGCATCCAGCTCACACACCTTGGGGTTCTGCAGGAGCCTCCGGACATTCTGAAGACAGCAAGCGGGGGGGGGGGGGAAGTACTCATTAAGCCAGAGAAACTGGGCATTGGAAAACAGGAAGAAGTATGGGAAGAAGATGACAAAAAATAAATAAGAATGAAGACCATAACGCTTAATTGGATGGTACAGCCTCAACTGTGGAATCAGAAGACATCTGCGGATCTGAAGGATAGTTCTACCCAACGGGGATGTTGTCACACACATGTCACTTAAAACAACGATTAGTTATCCGAGAGCTTCCCAGAATGATTAAGAATCGTGATACTAAAGAACTCTTAAAAATGAAGGCAAAAGTTGTGTCAGAAGTCATGGTGACCTTTCCAGTGTTCCAGTGAGGAGGGGGTTACAGTTCCCAGGCCCTGGGACAAACCACAAAGGGCACCAGCGGGCGAAGGAAGCACAAGCGTCTCATTCTCCTCAAGCTTCCTTCTGCACCGTTTTCTGACTGTCCCTTTTCTCCAGTCACTGAGTCACCCAAGATTTCCCACAATCCCCCACTCTCCCAGCCTGTGACGTGTGCCACTCAAGCATGGGTGGTCACAAAGTTTAAGAAGACCCCCCCCCCATTGTCAAGTGGTGTTACATTCAGTCACTGCAGATTCCACATCAATTATTCTTTCTTCTACGTCTCCAGAAGTGCGTCACTAGCCTCATTTACGTCTCTACAAGTCATAACCTTAAATTCCCCCCACCCCCTTTACTGGCACCGAAGACTGTGCACTTTGTGAAGCGGCCCCCGGTAACAATGGTGCAAATGCCAGTGCATCCAGTCTGATGTATAAAGAATAATATTCCTATTTTGTCCTGTATTGTAACAGAGGCAGAACGAAGGTTATGAATCCCTAAAAAAATCTGGTGTCCATTACGCAGTTCAATGGTCAGCCAGCTGTGGTAATTATAAGATAATGACACAAACTGAATTCTGAATTTTTTATATGTGGCGGCATAGTATCAGTGACGTGCCTTACAAAGGTGGAGCAAACAACATGCTGAAATTTCTGCTTAATGAAGCTGGATGAAAGTGAATGCGCAGCAGTGGTTGATCTTCCTGTGTAAAGGTTGTGTGCTGTGGGGCAGCCCCCCCCGTCCATTAGCTGGCTGTTACGGGGCAGGGCCGCACCGTCCCCAGAAGAGGTGCTGTAAAAGGAGGCCCTGGCAGAGGAGGACCTGAGAGGAGCTCAGTCATCTGTGCTCCACTGCAGGGGGGTGTCATAAAAACACTACTAACTGAAAGAGCTCTCCACTCTATCGAGTGTCAATTGCCCATGAAGGGGAGAACAGGCCTCAATACGAGTCTCCAGTACGTATGATCTGTTAGGACCAAAACCCTGGCCGACACTCGCAGTCATGACCCCTTCTCAGCTGAAAGGGGAGGCTGCAGGCCCCCTCTTGGGATTCCGCAGCTTGATGTCACGGCTGCGAGCCGCCGGCCTCCGATTTCTACCCATTCTCTGAATCAGGATGTGTGGAGAAAAAAAAATCGCGCAAGCCTCCCTCTGGGGTGGCTAAGCAGGCAGCAAAACAGTGCCTATAGTGTGCGTGTACGTGGGAGTGAAAATATTAAAAGCTTTTCCACACCCACATGGATAAATCCACGTGCATGTGCGTGCTAGTGAGATCTGAATTATGACGGTAGCCATGCGACGGCAGATTTTTCTGCACGAGTGTCACCCGCACGAGGATCTGCCCTTTAGCATGCAATCTCAGCCTGACGTGCATATCGCTAACCTGCTGCGCGCTGGAGTGGTCATTCTGACAGGCCAGTTCCTGCTCCACCTCTGACACCTCCATAAGCTGCCTCTCGCTCACCAGCCGCGACAGCTCGCCCACCACTGTCACGTGCTTTGACACCGTGCCCGACATCTTCTTAAACTGTGGGTAGTTGTCCACAAAGGCCTGGCAGGAGAGAGACAGAGCTGATCAAACGATCTCTGTTTATCATTACAGGAGACCAAGAGGGTGCATCAGTCTTACTTCAGCATTGCATTTCCTGTGGTTTTAGACTAATGAGATAGGCATATTAATATTTCATGCAATAAACCAGCTTGGGTATTGAAGTTTTGGCCGTTATACTGCAAGTGTAATTTATCATAAATATGGATCTATACAATCATGGTGGTCCTACACTCCAACAATCTCGTGACAAAGGCACATGTTCTTACAGCCTTTAAGTGAAAGCCACAAATGGCCCTGATCCAATCAGCTGTAATGTTTAATGGGTGTTTTGTTAGTGGGACTCTTACTCTCATCCCAGTCATGGTACCAGAGCTCCCCCACCTTCATGTCTGAAATGGACTCCAGTTTCTGCTGCCCCTTTGGCTTCTTCTTCTGAAAATCCTCCATTAAGTTCTTGATATTTGTCCCAATCTCGCCGAAGTTCAGGTACAGGTTCTGTAAGCGGAACCGGGACTTTCATTTATACGCCTCATTAACGCAATTCCCAGATGACGCACTCAGAGTGGTTCTGATCACTGGACTGTGCCCATAGCCAGAGGTGGAAAGTTCAGGTCCAGAATGTACAAATCCAGATCAATTTTGTTTCAAATAACCAGCTGAGTATAAAGAGTCGCATTCACTGAGTACTCAGCTGGTTGGGTGAAACCAAACCTGGGTCTGAAAATGCTGCAGGATCTAATCATGGAGCAGCCACCCCTTTTATATACTTCAATATTCTGAAACCAACCACCTATCCATCTTCGAACCACTTGTTCGTTACCTGGGAATCATCCTGGATAGATTACACACATGCAGACCACACGATACTGGCAATTTCAAGACACCATCTCATTTTACTGCATATCTTTAGTAGTTAAAGAGAGAGACAACACAGCAGTTCTGCTGGCCTCACTCACGTTGGCATAAAACTCGTCGTTTTCAGCAGACAACACCACCTCCCGCAGGTCCTTGTTGATGCCTGGAACCCGGGACAGGTCAATGCGGTTGTTGTTGAGGCCTAAGAGCTCATGCACCATAGCCTGGTACGTCCACTGCAGGGGGGAGCATAAACACAGAACCTTGGCTAAGCCCCAAAAGCCAGCTCAGTAAAGTGTAAATGCAGGCCATTTCAAGCTCTGAAATGACACGCTTGATAATCCTGACCTCTAGTGGCCTAAGCTATGTATTAACTGACAACAAGAAATGTAAATTGTAGAGATGCACTCACTGACTAGTCCTGATCATGGCCTAAAGGCAAACTTTTTGGTATGGGCGGGGTGCAGAGAAAATGAATAAATAATGCCAACAATGCAGAGAAAAATCCATCCACATATAACCCCAGTAACGCCAATATCAAAATTATGTTTGAAGCCACAATTCAACAAAAACATATGTCAGCTTTATTTCAAATATTTTTCTTAACCTCACTAGAAAAAGCAGCAGTAATAACAACAATAATAATAAAACAGGTTAAATAATTAGTATTATGAACACACTGAATGGCAGAATTGTATTATCAACCAAATAACACATTAATAGTGACGGAAGTTCTTTATCTTTTGTGACAAAAGTAAAAATCAAGCGCATTATGGATCCGGAATCCATGTATTTCCTGAGCAGTGCACAGTCTTACTCAGACCTGGTTGAGCAGAGGAGTAATGGCATCGTCACTGCGATCCAGGATGAGCAGAAGGGGAGGCACCTCTGTCTTCCTGAAGTCAAAAAGCTCATACTCCTTAGTGATGATTTGCTGAAAGACAGAGAACAGTGACACAGCAGTCATTGTCATTGGCTTATTTTTTATTGCTCAATACCACTGGCTCATTTGTTAATGGCCGACGCCATTGGTTCGTATGTTACTGGTAGATGTTATTGGCTCACGCGAGTACGGTTTTAACTTCGACACAGCCACCAACAACACCTTAAACCATGCAGCGATTAATGGAAGCTATTAAAAATAAACCACCAACCAAAAAAATACAGGATAAATATTTAACATCTGGTGCATGGTTTCAGTTAAACATTAAATATTTAAGGAAATGTAGTAGCAGGCGGAATCCAGTCTAGTTTACAGATATATGTATTTATATTCGCACCCTGCATGGGGGATATAGGGCCAAAGTGCCCACTATGAATGGGGAATACAGGCCTGAAACGCACCCTATAAATGACTGGGGTGTCGGGACGACGCACCTTAACACTCTCTGCCAGCCTCTTAGCCATGTCTGAGGAGAGCTGGTATCGGATCATGGGACACTTTTTGAGAGCCAGCAGCACTGACGTCAGACCTTGGGTGGCGCGTGGAAGCAGGCTGGGTTCCCAGCTACGACCCTGAGGACGGAAAACGATGGCGCAAGCACCAGCACTGCACTTAATACTTCGCAGCTATCGTCTATACATTTCCAGGCAATAATCATTTTGAGAATATCCAATTTTATTTATTCAAGCCAAGTTGTTGACTTTTATCCACACAATGTGTATCTGTACACTTTATAATAATTCAGCACAGCCCTCTAGCACCTTTGAATCTGCGGATCCCTACTCACCCTGGCAACACCCAGTAGGTTGAGGGAGAAAAGGTGAGGATTCGCTGCGATGAAGTCTCCATAAAATTCCTGCGGCCATGAAAAGAAGCGCCGTGCCCATCACACACATAAATCCCACACTTTGTATGCAAACGCTACAGGCTCAACCTGCTGAGTGTGCGAACTGAGGCTTTTCATCTTTGGAAAAACAAAGTGGAAAGAACGACTCAAAGCAACATTTATGATCCTCAAAGGGCATGAAATAGTGTTCTATAAGTAAAGGAGCTGAAAGTATTTTTTATTTTTTTTTAGATGGACATGGTGAAAACCAAACGGTAAATGCCTCACTGAGAAGGTCATATTAATGGTAATGTCCTGATCCTGGAAAGCAAGCATCCACAACTCGAAAGAACTATGAAAGCTGAACCACACCATAAGGTTCTAAAGGAGAATATCAGGCCTATCATCTGTAAAGTCATTTAATGGTGATATTTTCTTAATTCCCATGTATGGGGGGGGTGCTCTTTTCGCCTACCCCATCCTGCTCTCCTTCAGACAAACATAGAGGTGAACACAAGCTTGGGAGGTCACAGTGAGGGGTCAGCCACAACAACAAACAAACAAACAAATTTATTTTTGTATAGCGCAGTTCCACGACATTACATCGTCTCAAAGCGCTTTACAGCATCCGCACCCACCTGTGGGGCTGCACGTTAAGGGCCTTGCTCGAGGGGCCACAAACATAAGATTATTCTGCCGAGGCCGGGCTCGACCCGGCAAACGTCCAATCACAGGCAGAACAGCTTAACCTGCTCAGCCACACATCACAAGGGATCAAGGCATTGCTGCTCAAAGAACAAGAGAATTTACATATAGACCAGCTAAACCCCAGACCTTCATTCCCTAAAAACATCAATAAACTCATATCTGCAACTCTGAAACAGCGTTTATGTTGGTGCCACGATTAATCAGTAAGTACAGGATCAACTTTTCCTTGCACATGAGCACAAGATGCCAACTGCTTTTCAAATGGACAATGGGTGTTACAGAACTTATAAGTGACTGAAGTTCAAGTTCCCTCAAATAATATTTGGTTCGATATTCTCTAAGCACATAACTAATATTTTTAAAAATCAGACAGGGAGCAAAGATTTTCACATCATACTGTAATTGAAGATGGCAAAGGGTCCTCACAAACACTGACTATATGAAGAGGCATTCGCACAATCAGCAATTATAATTACGAAAAGTGTGAGACAGGGAGTGGACACAGCTCCAATGGACAGACACACCTGTACTTCCGCCACCACCTCCTGCTCGTCGGCCTCCGCCAGCGCCTTTATTTCACTCTTACTGATGACGTTGCTGAAATCTACAAGGACATTTCATTAAACTGATGAGAACGGTCAACATGCATCCTATTAGGAAGGTTATGCAATTCTAATCTGCCTTTATTCTACCTTCATTTTCAGAAAAAACTTTAAATCTTCACTAATGAGACCGTATGTAATACTGGATACTGTGAGGTCGAAAGATTCAGCAGACAAAAGGATATGTGTTTAAATCAAAAACAGATCTTACATATCTTAGTGGTTCAGTTTTGGAAGCCGTGTCTGTGCACTTTGACATTTGATTTTGACAGTTTATGTTTCCTTTTTATACACTATGGAACCATGGAAATACAGGAAATCAAACCATAATTTGTATAGCGGAGGGATAAATATATCGATCACCAATGCAAAAAACACAAGATTTTCAGATGAAGTTTCAGCTGACAGTGATTGACCACAGTTGACAGCACTCACAGATAAAATAAACACTGTATTTCGGCCGATGAAGTTCCTGAATCAAGTTTTCGACGTTCTCCTGTAAATAAACAATAAACACATCACATGTTGCATCCCTTCTAATGAAAAAACAACTCTTTGGATCGCACGAACTACATCGGCATACCTTAGTGGGACGGAGAAAACAGATCGCCTTCAGGTGTTTCATATTTTCCCTGTTCTGCGAGTCAAGCCGCTCAAAGAGGTAGACCTCCTTCTGCAGGATCTCCGACTGTGTGTAAACCACGCTTACGATGCTCGTCTGCCGGTAAAAACGCACCAGACCGCAGCTCAGATATTTCGTAAAGAATAAATTATTCATTGCTGGGGGGTACAGATCATGCAAGTTTCGTGTTGTAATGCATCTCCTGTTGCGACAAACCCACCCCAAAATACTCGATGCTCCAATACATCAACTGCCAGCAACCTAATGGTTGCATCTAACCACTACAAGACCTGCTTTCTAGATCATTTCAACCTGTTAGG
The DNA here is from genome assembly GCF_023856365.1 of Brienomyrus brachyistius. Taxonomy (NCBI): domain Eukaryota; kingdom Metazoa; phylum Chordata; class Actinopteri; order Osteoglossiformes; family Mormyridae; genus Brienomyrus; species Brienomyrus brachyistius. The sequence goes on from NC_064541.1 coordinate 16,288,949, forward strand.
TATTCGTTGTCATCTTAGTGCTCATGAACATTTTCTTATTGCAATTCTCTGACATTTATTATCGCAAACTTACATGAAAGTACTATATTTCGACGTTTTCCAGTAGCTATTTACCCCCGAATTCAATTGTTTTTCATTGCATGATGGTTTATACGTATCTATTTACATCTCACCGAAAGTCTGTGTGCAAAAATATTTAATTAAGGGGTGACTGAATTGCGACAATAGCTGACAGTTCAATATTACAACATAAACGCGCATAAGAGGGAAAAAAAACACTCACCGTCTCTTTATCCATCAACAAAACCTTCATTCCGGGCCCGCTGTTCTCTATCATTTTGGAGACATACTGCTTGACAGCGAATGTCACATTCATTTTGACAGTTAGTATAAGTTGACGTTGAAGTTAAATAAAAATCTAGCAAAAATTCAAATTAAGCAATCCAAGGAAAAATGTGTGAAGTCCGTTTTGAAATGCGTCAGTCTAACCATGGCCAGAGCGAAGACGTAACTGCAGCCTTCGATGAACTTCCGGGATCGGCCGGGTGCAGATATCCCATAATGCACCCGCTCCGTTTCAGGTCGTGTCTAGTGAGGGTTTCACAGTACTGTGTGATTTAATAAAGAAAGATTTTAAAAGTTTTAGTAATCGTTTGATTGTAATTTAGGGATTTGATTCGTTTGATGACATTTCTCTTTAGATTCTTGGTGTGAAACACACGACAACGTTAATCGTGATGCTGTGAAACAGCGTTTATTTTCGCTTTAAGGTGTGTTTTAGGATTTGTGGTGGGTTGCAGACTGATTAAAATGCACTTGTGTTGTAGGTGGTTTTTAGGTGATAACAACATTCTGCTATGTTTGTATTTAATTTTGTTTTTCCCATAAAGGAAGAAATCGAATTAACTGCTACCCGTGTTTTTTTCCACATATTAATAGGGACTTATTTCTCAAAGTTAAAATAATCGGCTGTTAGAGAAGGGATTCTGAACCTTTCCAGCCGCAAAGCCAAGTTCTTGACCATTACGTGTCGGCGGTTGACCGGGACCCTGGATACTTTAAAGCACCCAAAATGGAAAAGCACCCGCCCAAATAACTACCTCCTACCTGACTAAGGTCTAGTAGGCGCTTTCGCTGAGGGGAGAGCCGAGAGGCTCAGAAGGAGCTTCCATTCTCAGGCCATCAGCAGCTTTCCGATGGTTATAATTTAACCAGAGTTGCTGACTTTGGTCAGCTGGCTGCCGTGAGATTTTCAATGCGAAACAAGTCTGCACACTCATTTATATATAGGTAAAAGTTTTATTACCTTGTGAATAGTCTGTAGGGTTTGCAAACTACTTCAACGCTTTAGATGCAGCTAATTTTAGGTTTATAATGGAATAGTATAGATTTGCCGTAAGATTTCTTGCGTAGGCGTGAGTCTCAGAAAGGTTGACTCACACAGGATGCGGGAGAGTTGGCAATCTGTTTATCATTTTCTCCATATTTACGCACCTCGCACTTCACCTGTACTGTGTTGCGTATCTCTGTACTATTTTCCAGTATAGCTCTGTTCATTATGCCTTCAAGTATTTTTATTATGGCGGAGTTGACCACCTTTAATTTTGCTGCAGATTATAGTCTGACTATGCCTTGTGCATGACAAATAAAACACTTGAATTCTTGAAATCAATTAAGTTAGTGTTAATGCATTTTCTTGCTAGTAATTTTAAATGATCATTCCACAGTGTTGGAAAAAAATTGCAAATCAGAAATTCCACAAACGAACATTCCAGAACTAACTAAAACAGAATAGTCTGTTTTGCTTCATTTTATTTTTATAATTTAAAACCCATTCGTGTTCCATAGCTATTTATCCAGCACAGGGTTGCAATGACTTTGGTGCCTCCCCCTGAAATGGTGCGAGGACGGGGTAGCATTGAACGGGATGCCACTCCATCATAATGCACCCATACTCTGGATAATTTAGATTTCAGGCTTTTCAAATTCAGGAAGAAACCCATGCAAACCCACAATAGAGGTGAGAGGCCACTATGTTAATGAAAACTAAACTTAGCTACATAATTGGCTGGAATTGCATTTGTCTTTTAAAGGGACAGGCCCATATGTGCTATCAGGCAATGTTCTTTATTGGCGGTTCGTTGAAGTTTCTCATTTATATATTGTTTACATTGAATATGATTGTAAGTCATATCATTTATATTGCTCAGCCCTATTGTTGAGCACAGGAAAATTAATATTAATATTTAAAATAAAAAATAAAAATTAATATTTATCTGCCACACCGGGGATTCATTTCATAGTTTCCCACAATCTTCTCCTGTCATCCTGAGATGCCCATAAATACATAAAAGAATCATATACAAAATGTAGCAGGTGGGCAGCTGAAAATGCATTAATCTTAAAGGAAGTCAGATGAAACATGAATATTGTAGAATTATCATAAACACGTTTATAGTAGGACACCGTGTTGTCAAGAAAAGTGTGTAATTCATCTCTAGTTGTACAACTACCTGCAGTTACTATATTATTTACTTAACACAGTGCATTTTATACACTGAACAAAAATATAAACGCAACACTTTTGTTTTTGCTCCCATTTTTCATGAGATGGACTTAAAGATCTACAATTCATTCCAGATACACAATATTACCATTTCTCTCAAACATTTCTCACAAATCAGTCTAAATGTGTGATAGTGAGCACTTCTGCTTTGCTGAGATAATCCATCCCACCTCACAGGTGTGCCACATCAAGGTGCTGATCTGACATCATGGGTAGTGCACAGGTGTACCTTATACTGCCCACAATAAAAGGCCACCCTGGAATGTGCAGTTTTGTCTCACAGCAAAATGCCACAGATGCCACAAGCATTGAGGGAGCGTGAAATTGGCATGCGGACAGCAGGAATGTCAACCAGATCTGTTGCTCGTGCATTGAATGTTCATTTCTCAACCATAAGCCGTCTCCAAAGGCGTTTCAGAGAATATGGCAGTACATCCAACCGGCCTCACAACCGCAGACCACGTGTAACCACACCAGCCCAGGACCTCCACATCCAGCAGGTTCACCTCCAAGATCGTCTGAGACCAGCCACTCAGACAGATAATGCACGGCCCCATGTTGCAAGGATCTGTACACAGTTCTTGGAAGCTGAAAATGTCCCAGTTCTTGCATGGCCAGCATACTCACCGGACATGTCACCCGTTGAGCATGTTTGGGATGTGCTTGACCGGCGTATACGACAGCGTGTACCAGTTCCCACTAATATCCAACAACTTCGCACAGCCATTGAAGAGGAGTGGACCAACATTCCACAGGCCACAATTGACAATCTGATAAACTCTATGCGAAGAAGATGTGTTGCATTGCATGAGGCAAATGGTGGTCACACCAGATACTGACCGGTTCTGAGTCCCCAGACCCCCAATAAAGCAAAAAACTGCACATTCCAGGGTGGCCTTTTATTGTGGGCAGTATAAGGTACACCTGTGCACTACCCATGATGTCAGATCAGCATCTTGATGTGGCACACCTGTGAGGTGGGATGGATTATCTCAGCAAAGCAGAAGTGCTCACTATCACACATTTAGACTGATTTGTGAGAAATGTTTGAGAGAAATGGTAATATTGTGTATCTGGAATGAATTGTAGATCTTTAAGTCCATCTCATGAAAAATGGGAGCAGAAACAAGAGTGTTGCGTTTATATTTTTGTTCAGTATATATTGCTCATTAACCTGCATAAGCAAACACATGTAAAAGGATTCTGTCCAAAATCTACTTGGAGGCAATTCTAGTCTGGAACGTCAAGTTATATAGAGCAGTGTTTCCCAACCTGGCCCTCGAGGACCCCCCCGGACACTCTACATTTGAGACAACGGGAGCAGTTTGCTCATGAGGAGTGGGCCGAAATACCTGCTGAGAGGTGCAGAAGTCTCATTGACAGTTGCAGGAATCGTTTGATTGCAGTGATTGCCTCAAAAGGTTGTGCAACACAATAATAAGGTAGAGGTACCATCATTTTTGCCCAGACCTGTTCCATGAGTTTATTTTTTTAAATAATTCTGTTGAAGCATGGTTGAAAAGCAATGTCTGACTTTCATTGGTTAAATTTCATAGAATGTTTTTTTATTATTACTTTTGTCAGATTAAAGTTATTTCTGTGACCATTGTGAGTTTTTCTTTCATTGACCGAAGGGTACAAACAAGTTTGTCCACGTGTGTATATATGATCACTGTCAGCAGTCTAGATTACGTCATTGACTGATCGTCCATCGCTTATGGCCTAGTTGTATTAATGCAAGTCACAAAATAAATGGAAATTGAGTATAAAATCACTGCAATTGTATTAGCCAGATATTAAAATCACAACATAGAAAATCGCACCTAATTGATTTACATGCTATTTGTTTGAAATAATACCCGAATAAAGCTATATTTGCGTTAACAAATATAATCCACAAAATCCATACATGCATCCATTTTCTATACGCACGTCTTAAATTCTTAAAAGTGTGTTTCTGAATTCTCACAAGATCCAGTCGCCTGTTTAGCTAACTATAATACAACGCAACTATCTCCTTAGAAGCCGTTTCAAAAGTCATGATGATAAGTCATGACTTACCAATCGCTACCGCTGCATAACTGAGGGAAATGAACGACTGAAGCTCTTCCCACACCTCAGCAGCCACCGCTGAGTCGTAAGACCACGAACTTCACGGACTAAGTTAATATTTCGCAGCTATCGATAAGAATACCCAGAGCAATAACCGTGCATGACTGCTTCAAGCGACTGCAAAATCTGCTTCGCATCTTTGCGCCTTAAGCTTACACAAGGATTATACCATCATGTACAAGGCGCTTCACTAATGAAGCACGGTAAAAATGAGGTTCACCAGAGGTGACGTTCATACTAATATTGTCCAAACTATTAAAACCTGATCCCTGCCAATTTAAAATAGTCTAAAACAGAAAATGCCATAATCAAAGGATCAATTGATATATGGACGTTTCAGAAAAATATACACCAAACCGAAACAATATCAGGCTTTGTTTTACTTGATCAAGAAAGAAAAGTCAAGTAATTGCGTTTTCATTTCGGACGCTAAACTGTGAGTGAAACGTACGCGAAGTTCGACTTTCTATGTGAAATTAAATAAAACATTAGAAGCCATTAAACATGAGAAAAGGTTATTCGAAATATTAAAATTGATAAATTTATATTTAAAAAAACAGAATTATTGTGGAGTAAAATACATGCTCCCAGTTATTTTCGGTGAATGGTTTCCTTTTGCCCGGCGAACGTACCTGTCCAAGGGGCGGATAGATGGTGTTATTGGCGCGCAATGTGTCACAGGAGGGCAGTAAGTGGATCACTAGTCATTTGAGGTCAGATACAGAAAAAAATGTTGAAAAGAGCAGCAAAGATAGTCTGTATTAGTGGTTCTCAATTGGTGCCCACAAGGGCGTAACTTTGACTGGGACATTTTGGGGGGGGATTTCAGTTCTCCACACATTACGGGAAAAATATAATTATTCGGGAGGTTGTATTAGCTGGTTTTGATTTATTGGTGGGAGGGGCTACAACCCCCTCACCCATGGGTGCCAAGGTAAAAAAAAATGTTGAACCACTGAAAATGGACTCGCGACCCACCAGTCGAGAAGAACTGGTGTATATAAAACGCATGCCTCGAAAATTCCGCCGTATGTAACATTAACATAACGCCCACATTCAACTGGAATCTTTGCTGCAAATTTGAAAAGTTCAAGGACGTGCCCACATTTCCCATGAATATCATCAAACACATAAAAATGGTATCCTCTCCCTCCTACAATGCATTTTAGAAGCAGTTCATGGTTCTAACAGAATCTCTAAAATTTCTGTACCATGTAATCTTGCGTTACGTCTCAGAAGCCCTTGGCAACAATATGCCCCTGGCAACGCTCTTCCGAAAATTTGTAGTTCCCTGTTGAGTATAATTTACCGTGAAACCCTGATCCTAATGTTAAGTGTGTAGCTTTACCACCTTAAAAGCCCCAACCCCTATGGTTTCATTACTTTATGAAATTTCAACAAATTGCAACAAATCTAATGTTCAACAATGTGGATAAGCTGAGGCATATTCAATGCGACAGTATACAATGAACTCCGCCATCTTTTTCTCTGGAGGATGCATTCTGTAAAATATTGAGTGAATTTTGGTGATAAAATTCAAAGGTTGATTAATGGAAGTATTCCATAATAATTCCATTCAAGTTGTTCTTTGTGTATGTGTTTTTTTAATGAAACACTATATATGTGTTCTTTAAACATCCTAGTCAATATACGAATGTTTTCAATGAAATGTACGAGACTCACACAAATCTCAGGATAAATGAAAGACATAGAATCCTGAATTGTGATGAAATATTTATTTATTAAATTCCTAGCATCAAAATTATAGTAGACGCTTCCTGGATTGCCTGTCATCATTATTGATTGAAGCAGAAAAGGGAATCTGAAGATTTCACTAAATTTCTTATACAATATAATGCACAAGAATAATTTTTACTTCAAAAATCATTTCAGGAAATAAAACAAAATGGAGATGGGCATGTAGGGGTAAAATCAGACCTGCGGACATTTTACAATCAGACAAAAAAATCAGTAACACAAGATTAAATATAATCTTCTAAAAATGTTCTGTTTTCAAAGCTGGTTTCCAGCAGTACACTTGTTATGTGTATTTTGTTTGTATTTTATTGTTGTCAAGCAAAGAAAGATTCGCAAAAATAAGTAGGACATCTTTTGTGAAGTCATTCCCCCACACTGTCGCTTTGCATAGATCGCTACCAATTAGAGTGTAGTTTTCCACACTGGAAGTGACGTCAGAGTTCGCTTCCACCAGTACGAGCCAGAGGGAAGGTGAAAGCATCTGCCCCCATAGCGCAGTTATTTCTTACAGTGGGTGGCAAGCCCGCGAAGAATTTCACATATCTTTGTTTTATACCAAATGTTTTAGCTGTCAGTTTTGCGTAAAGAAGAGGTGAGTTTTAATTTTAATGGGTCATTGTATATGGAGGGGCAGGGTTATTCACATGACGTTGTACGTCTCATTGTCTTAGCTAGCTAAACAACATCTACAGAACATCGCATTGCAAACAGTCACTCGGGCTGCAGGACGCCACACGGTTCAACAGTAAGACTGCGCTGTTGAAATTTTTTTTTCATGATTTTTAAAAAATGTCGTCTGACCGTCCAACTTAGTTGGACGGTGTCAAATCAAACTTTTTAAATACAAGGTTTGTTTTTCATCTTAGTTTCATATACTCTTTAGAAACTAGGAGAGCTTTGAAATACGTACATAAAAATCGTATACTTACTGGTAAAGGGACTATTTTCTCTCCACCTCGCATGCAAGTCTAGGCTTAATTGATCAGTGGTTACCACGGAAATATTGATTTGATCTACATTTAATTTGACAGAAATGCATGTTCTGTAATGATCTGGATTCTCAATAAATGATGTTGTGTATATTAATGTTCTAAAACATAGCGACTTTGGTTGTTTTTGCATAAATGAAATATTTAATTAAATGGTTGCTGCGTTTTAATAGGTGGCAAGCCGGCAATGTGGATCAGATTATTTAACTATTCAATTTTTAACATTCATAAACTGCTTGCTTGTCAGATGAAATGGTTATAGATTGTGCCGTAGCAACACCACGATTATTAATTACTGCCACTAGTATGAGGCTGGGTACAACGTACTTAGATACTCATAACACTAAACAATTATGCTCGTTTCATAATTGTACTCATTTTTTTTCTCAAACTGTTTTTATTCTTTTTATCAAAAGTACTGCCCAAACTATATAAAATTACTTTCCACATGAGTTCTATGTGGAAAACACATTTGTTGGAAACTTAGTGGTAGATCTATTAATAACTGAGAATCAGTATTTAGTTTAAAATCTTAATAATATCCAATTCCTTTGTTAATATGCATTACATTGTATAAATTAATTGTTTTGAATTACATACTAAGTAGACAGGTGCTGTATTAGAAATAAAATATTCCAAACCATGTTGAACTTGAAGGAGAAGAAGTGAGACAGCCTTGGATTTTAAATAGTAGGTTATAATGGCATTTTTTTAAATAAATATTATTTCATTAATTAGTTTCTGAACTCACCCATACCTGCATAATCTGTTTCCACAATAAAAGTTCCAATTTTGGCACCTGATCACAGCTGTGAATTAATATTTTAAAATATTGTTTCAGTATTGGAATTTTATGTTTTTTAAGCAGCTTTAATGTATTAATATTATATGAATATTAACATTGCCCTCCAGTGTTCATTGTGATATTGATATCAGCTAATCAAAATTTGCTATTTCAATAAATAAAAATACAACTGTCATGACTACTCAATTAAACTGAATAACTTGATTTTAAAGACGCATAAATTAAAATTTGTCTTCTCAATTACTCAACAGTATGGCAAAGGAAGATGGACCATAACCAATTATGGTCCAAATAAGTGGCAAAAGCCTCACCTGTGTGCCTTCATGTCTTTGTTGCAGCCAGTCCACTAAGACTATGCTGGTCATTTTCAGCCTATGAACAACTCAGTAATTTAAGTTCATGTTTGTTCCTTGCACTGAAAGGAAATATATAATTAGGGCTGAATTGCTGATTTAAAACGTCATTTTTGTTAAATGAATTCTTTTCACCGTTAAGGGTTAACCATTAAGTCGACCAGAATATATTTAGTTATCTGATCATAAGTTGTTGATTGCATCAATCCCGATCTGATTACATCCAAACAAGGCTTATTCATCAAGTACATTTAGAACAAAATCTGTTGTATGATTTAATTAAAGTTACGTGCAAAGAGCAGGGATGCACCATATAGGATTTTTGGCAATATTCTATATGCCAATATTTTCAAACAAATTTTAGCAGTGATGCCACATGACCCAGTGGTTGTGTATTAGCCTAAAAAATCATGAATAGACCAGCTTCACCTTATCAGTCTTAAAATTTTAATTTGCCCTGTCCGGTTTTAAGGCAAGGTGATGACGCAAATGTAAATGGATGTGAGAGCGTATGCATATCCGTTTGTTCTGGTCTTCAGAAACATGGCAGATGCCGACCTTTTTATGGAGTGCGAGGAGGAGGAGCTGGAGCCGTGGCAGAAGATGAACGATGATGTCGAGGATGAAGAAGTCAGCACAATAGAGAGCAAGGCCACCTCAGGTAAGCGGCCGCCCTGGGAGGGGTGCCTGTGTCTCGGGGAGAACAGGGCTGCTGTCCAAGGGGGCACCTGCAGCGTCCTACAGCCCACCCCCATCTGGCAATTTTAGCTATGTATTTACTGGCGGTTGTCAACATGATTCCCTGCTGTTTTTAGTGTGCAGTTTTTTTTATTTCGATCAAGCTGTTGGAAGGAAGCTAAGCTGAAGTAAAGACAGGCATGTGTATGAATTATATTTCATGTGAAATTTTATTTATTAGAATAGTGTCTGTAAAATTAGGGGAATTACACTGAATTTATGACAGATTAATAGACCTTAGATTAAATTTTCCAAGAGTTAATGGCTTTAATTGTATATTTATCTGCTGGATTCCTAATGTAGTTGTAATTAGTTATAGGACTCTTCGTTGATGGGAAATTTGATCTTTTTACAGTAAAAAATTAAGTGCCTTGACTTTTTTGTTGTCATGTATGCTTATGATGTAGTAACATGATATAATTTGATTTCCTGAACCTTACTTTGGATTGCTGCATTCAGTCCGTACAAGACTCAGAGCAGCATGGGTACAGCATATCTATTCGATAAATCATCCAGCTGCATGTATATGTTGTGAACAGGACTGAAAGCTGAAATAGCTTATCACTGTGCCTTCAACAGAGCATGAATAAAAGAATAAAACATTGATACAATAATAAAATTAAACAAACATAAATTCAGTTGATTTAATATTAATAATTGTAATTATGTGCTGAATGTATAACGTGGTCAGTTTTCATAACTGGGGAATGTTTATAGCTGTCACGATTACTTGATTAAACTCGTATTAAAAAACATCAATTAAAATGATCCTTTTCGATTACTTAGAAGTCTGGGGGACGGAAGACAATGATTAGAGACTGAGGATCCAAATTAACAACGAAAGCATCATTTGCGTGGAAGCAATTCACATGAAAAGTGAATGAGAGTGCAGTCGTCAGTATTGCAAAGCGGAACTTTAGTATCACCACATCATAACTGCAATGCAAATGCATCTCAAAGAAGATTCCGGGTTTGACAGACTCACCCAATAAAGTGAGGTTAGCCATAGATGTGCTATTTAACCTGTCAGAGTAGCCCAACCTGTTTTCGTCATCACTTCCACTTAAATTGTTTTCATTTACTTTCTACGATTGCCAAAGCAGTCGCTAATCAAACGAAGGTTTATTTTACACAATACGATTCATAAAACCAATTATAGTTAATAGGGCGGAAGGATACTGGAAGAAGTCCACACTGCAATATTTTGGAGTTGAAAATTAACTGCCCGCGACCCAGTAGGATAAGCGGTTTGGAAAATGGATGGATGGAAAATTAACTGTATAGGCAAATAGAACTTATCTATGAGTCTGTCGGATACTCTGGTGGTGGTGCGCGTTGTGCTAGCAGAAAACGCGTCGCCGATAAAATTTGCTTCAGCTCAATTTCGTTTCTATGCAATACAAAATATTTGCATACGGCGGAAGATGGGAATGTCTTTTCGTGACTAGTTCTTGTCGCTAATCTCCTTTTCACTTATATTTGTTTAATTTCTCATAAATGCGCCACAAGATCTATGATAGTGCAACAGCAAGGAGGGGAATGATTTATGATCGTCTCAGGGAGCACGTGCAGAGCTCATACAAAAGCAGTAGCACTAAACTAGACTGATTCTTTAAAAAAAACATATACAAGATAATGTTGAAAAGGAAACAACATGAAAATTTCAAAGCTTGCTGAATTTTGTTTCCGCTAAAATTTTTAGCGCAGTGTATTGATGGGTTGAATCCAGCATACTATCGTGGTCCTTGCGATATGACAATTTCGTGTGCATAAAATGCCATGGCGATATTAACGTCGCACATCGTGCGTGCCTACCGCCACACACTGCCGCTTGTGTGTGGAGTTTGATGTTCACCCTTATGTGGGTGCATCCTAGTTCTTTGTACTTGCGCTTCCCCTTAAAAATGATGCTGAAAAACGACTTACGTACATTTCAGGTTACGAACGGCCGTTCAGAACGTAACTCGTAAGTAGAGGAGCGTCTGTATATTATATGATATTATATTAGAGTAATGTATAATATAATATAATATAATATAATATAATATAATATAATATAATATAATATTTGATGAATCATCATATTAATTGGGAGATTACTCGATTATTGATATAATCGATAGTGATAGCCCTAGAAGATTTTTTTGTGTAGTAATACTGCTGTGACTTTAACAGTGAGAACCACGTGTTGCTAAGGGTTTATCAGTCTGTAAATAGCTTTGTAAAAAAATACTCTGTACCATCACCAGTGTAATTTATCTAACCAGTGAGTCTTTATGGGGAGGTATCAGCCTTACTGGTCTGTGTTGAGTAAAAATGGAATTTATTATGTTTTAAGTTTCACAGTTGCTTGGGGATTTGCCCAAACACAACCATCGTTATAGTCTCTGCTAAATGAACTTCACGAGGGACAAATGTGCAGTTGAACATTATTTCAGACATATGGAGTGCTGGACTCCACGACTACATTTGCATTCGTACATTTTGTTCTGAGTGCTTGAATATTTTGGCTATTATGTTGCCAACAAAAGTGTTGCCAAGTAAATTTGTCCCTTACTGTACTTTTTATTAAAGTGCCGGACAGCGTGACTGCTGGAAGCATCTCTCTGGCCACAGTACCTTCTACAGCATCCTCTGGAACGTTCTCTGTTACCATGGCTCCCCAGATGATGGTGTCCAGTGCCACCCCCAGTCCCACTGTCCAAATCCACTCAAACTCAACATGTGAGTGAAGCCGCTGTTCAGTCCATCTTTTTTTTATGATATTTTTAGGTAATTTACGTAAAACATTATTTAATGATAGGCCATTACGCCGGCATTGGCTCAGAATTATAAGCGCAAAATACACATTTTTTTAAAATGACCAGATACACTCAAGTATATTTTTCTTTAAATTATGCGGCCCAGGCTCCGTCTCTTCAGTGCTGCCCCCTGTTGTCGGCCAGCCCACAGTGCCGTCGCTAGTGACCCAAGGGTTACCCAAGCCTGCTCCTGGCCAGCAGCTGATCCTAACGCAGAGTCCAGGAGGGCTGGGCGCCGTGGCGATGTCTCACGTTTTGCAGCCCATGCAGGTAATGCAGGCTCCTGCGCCTGGAGCCAGCGCAGCCACCAACCAGCCCATCTACTTCACCACGCAGGTAGGAGGCTTACGCACGCGTGAAGACTGGACAGCATCTAATGTGCCCTTTCTTTATAGGAAACCATGGAGGATGAGTATAGACACTTGGCGCTTCTACTTGACTGTGACCTGATTGACACTCAATGCTCTCTGAGAGCTCTATAAATGTTCCTTCAAGAAATATGCCTACTTGCTCCAGAATTTCAAATTTTCCATTGAAAGTAGTTTGGAGTCTTTGCCAGTTGACTCTGAGGGGTTGACTCTCGTGATATGAAAGTGAAGACCTTTAGTTCATTGAAGGTACTGGGTATGTGCTTCTTGTGTTGAATTTGGAGCAAGTGCTTAACGTTGGTCAGAGTCATTGCTGACTGCAGTATGTAAATGACATGCTTGTGTGTCTTAAGGCACAGGTAGTTACGGGCCATATAGCATTAACCATTATCGCTGTGTCTGTGTCGATTGCACAGGGCTTCCCCGTCCAGAATGTGAGGCCTGTGCAGAACCCCGTTAATCCCCTGGGGATCGTGTTGAACGTGCAGCCGGGTCAGACGGTGCGACCAATCACATTGGTGTCAGGTAGTGTGACATCACAGCCGGATGGTCATGCTGAGCCTGTTAGTTTGAGGAGATACAAATCATGTCCCATGTTTTTTGATAAATTGCCCCCACCCTCAGGCACACAGTTCTTCAAGCCTGCTATGGGGGTGCCTCAGGTTGTGTCCCAGCCTGGTCCAGTACGGCCCGGGGCTCCCATGTCTGGTCGGCCGGCTTCCACCACTTACACCACAGTTCAGATCCCAGCCACCCTCACCATCCGCAGTAATACCCCTCTCAGCCACCCGGGGGCGCCGGGTCTCCCCACCATGGTGACCGCTGCTGCCACCCAGCCTGTTCACTCTTCCACGCTGCCCCAGTACTCCCAGTCCAAAACCGGTAAGGTCTCCGCCTCAAATATTATTATTGTAATACAATTGTGACCAAAAAAACTGGCAACACTGCCAAGGAAATACATACGTGAACGAATCATTTGAAATGTTACCTTTGTGATAGAATCGGTGTGTTATCTGGAAAACACCACAGAGGCGTCAATATTTTTGGCCACACCTGTATTTACCAGCTATAATCTATAAGCCCCTCCTGAGGCCACTTTCCAGTCACATGCCGGGAGTCTAAAGTTTGCACACCACTAGAAGGTGCTCTTCCTCAGGTGCAGAGCAGATTGTGATAGAAAGAACACCCCCCCCCCCCCCCACACACACACACACACACATGCTAAAGCTGCAAAAAGTAACCACCCCCCTTCTTGGCTGGTTGTTTGGGAATGCCCACCCACTGCTGGCCGTGTGTCCCTGATACCACAACGTCCCAATGCCAGTCGCTGTCTCCTGTCCCGCAGTGACCCCGGGCGGAGTGATGGTGGTGAGGCATGGAGATGGCACCGAGGTGCAGAGGCCACCCCCCGCGGCGCCTGCCGTCAGCCCTCCGGCTGGCTCGCCGCTACAAGCCCCTCCGGGCATCCTGGCCAAGATGACGAGTGACGGCCAGACTGCCGGCGCTACCTCCACCGGGTCCTCGCCGGCACCCTACAACAACATGAGAGGTCTGTTAACAGCCCCCAGACCCAGCTATGTATTTATAAGCTTTTACTGTCATTAGAATATGGCAGGTGAGAGACATGAGACTTCAGTCCCTTTGGAAGTAGTTCTTTTAAGTGCCGTCAGTCTGGCTCGTAGACAGGAACACGCATCCAGAGGATATAGCAGTAGCCATCGGAGTTAATTGCATTGTGTACATATGTTAGTAAGTCCCATAACTGGGACTGAGTGATATGTTTTGCAGTTGATCTTATTGGATTACTTGTAAATGGCTGGATTAGTTGCAGATTACTATTTCTGGAATTTGTTAAAGTACTTCCAGTGGTCAGCGTGGTACTAATCTTCCATTTGCAATTTATGGGCATGAATCAGTAGACAGATGAATCTGTGGCGGGTGGAGGAGGGTACTATCGGGCTACATCAATGAACTGCAATAAAAACATTTCCGGGGGGTTGGTGGGGGGGGCGGGGGGGGGGAGTTCAAGGCCATTACTTTATTACATGGCCATGCGCCTGATTTGTTAAAAAAAAAAAAGTGTATAATTTGTAAAGTATTTTCTTTGAGCTGCCCGTCTCTCTGTTTCCTTCAGTAAGTAAGTGTGGTTTTAGAGTTATTGTTAATTGTCACACTATCATATGTCAGTGATATGTTTCTGGCTCAGGTTGTGAAAGCTAAAGATTGCGGATTTGTGCAGATGTATAGCATAGTGTCTGCAAGTGGTACCTTGTCTGTTAGGAAGCTGGGGTTATGCCGTGTCCGTGTGTATTTACTGAAGGTTATAATGAAACTAAATATGTCGTTTTTCCAACTAAAATTTCACGATTGAACAACATGAAGTCGAGGCTGGACAGATTGTAGGAGAGTTAGGTGATATTGCCTGTCCTGAAAGAATGATTTTGTGAAGCAGCATCATTTATCGGTTGGACTGTAAGCCATTTATAGATTTATAGAGTTGTCACGTATGTTACAATATCTTTTGGCAACATTGATATTATTCTATCAAATTTTGCAGAAAAAGTGATGTTTCATTTGCATGTGGTATTCTGTAACTGCAGGTACATTTGGTGTCTGAAGACATTATTTTCGGCATGCTTTGTTCGTATGGCTTTATTTTTTCTATTTTAGTAATTTGTTATTTTTATGGATCATAAGATGTCACAGGCCATACCACTATTATATTTTCGTTAAAAAGTGTCTTATATAGCTGAAAAACAATGCTTTTTTTGAATGCTAAGCTTGTTACTGCAATATCATAAGGAAAGCACCATCGATTATTGATCAGACAGGCGTGCCTTTCCTGATAACGGTGTCTCTCAGCATCTTATGAAGACTTTAAAGGTATATCTTGTGAAAGCTATTCCTTGTCCTTCATCCGTTTCCCGGCCAGTCTCTTAGGGGATCGCTTAAGGGAGAGCTTCTTAAGTGTGACCTTAATAGGTGCCGTAGCAGCTGACTAGTTGACATCGATGGCTTGAGAATTGATGATTCCCTCCATGCAGGAACTGCTTGGTTATCGCAGGAGAGACAGTGCCTTTTTGTATAAATATAACACTGCAGGAGTCCTTCAAAATATTGCACTAATCAGAACTGGAGAGAACCTAAAAATGGAATACAAAATTAACAACTCGAATCATCTGACCATAAACATGATTTTCGCCGACTGGGTGCATGAACCCGCTTCCCCGGATTGTATCATCATTTTATTTTTATTTGTCCTACAAAACCCCTGCGTGCACCAGTATGGGTGCATGTCAACTCTTATCAACCTCATGAGCCAAAGTATTGATCATACTGTGACTCTGGCACATTTAGAGAGGTGTGTGCATTCCATAGGTGTCGGAAATAGGGGAACATGTCCACCCTAATATTGGCAGAACCCCACCCCCCCTTCCCAATTAATAAATAAATACATAATAGACACTGGAGTGGCATGGTGGTGCAGTGGTTAGCACTGTTGCCTCACACCTCTGGGACCCGGGTTCGAGTCTCCGCCTGGGTCACATGTGTGTGGAGTTTGCATGCTCTCCCCATGTCGTCGTGGGGTTTACTCCGGTTTCCCCCCACAGTCCAAAGACATGCTGAGGCTAATTGGAGTTGCTAAATTGCCTGTAGGTGTGAATGTGTGAGTAAATGGTGTGTGAGTGTGCCCTGCGATGGGCTGGCCCCCCATCCTGGGTTGTTCCCTGCCTCGTGCCCATTGCTTCCGGGATAGGCTCCAGACCACCCGCGACCCAGTAGGATAAGCGGTTTGGAAAATGGATGGATGGATAATAGACACCACATTCCTTATCTTTCATTATGAATCCATGCATTACTGAGGTCAATTCGTTGTACATTTAGAGAGCAAGGATGAAACCCAAAGAAGACTGTAGTCATGTATCTGACAAAATCATTTTATCATATGGATCATTTGTTTTTTAGTTAAGTGATATTTGATTATGAAACTGTACCCTTAATGATGCTAGTCTTATTTAAACAGTATGAGCCAACAATAGTGACAAGGGACAGCTTAGAGTGGGTCAGACCAACCTTACAAAAGAATATCTTATGGAAGATATATACTTAACTAAGAACGTTTCGGAAAACATTTAGAGACAACTTAAGGTAGAACTTACGAACAATGTAGCATTAAGAAGATTTCAGAAAACGCACCCAGATGTTTATTTAAAAGTATTTTATCTGTGATAAGTGGAGTTTTTGTTTTAAAAGTTAAAAATTGTTAGTTCTGTTACCGTCAAACACTGTTACCAAGGCAGAGTAATAATTTTGACAGCAAGTAACATTTTTGACCTAAACCACAATACAATGTTCAGTGTAGCCTGCATTTCTGCTTTAGATATGCCACTCTCAGCTGCTGAGAAGCAGAGGAGGTATCGGGCAAGGCGTGATGCCAATCCAGACAGAAGAGAGGAGAACTTAGCAAAAGACAGGGAAAGATGGAGACGCAACAAGGAGCTGGAGAGAACTATCCTTGAGACAGTGAACGCCCGTACCGCCGTGTATAACACAGGACTCAACACCGGCGAAATGAGTGCTTACAAAGCTGCTCCTCATGGAGTTCGGCATACTTTACAAAACGCAGAACGCCGGTACCAGAGTGCGCATGGAGTCGCACCTCCACCTGGGCGACATGGACTGAATGTGGCACGGATTGCACACATCCACGGACTTTGAAAGTGAATCCACTGCAGCTAATTGTGAGCATGGTGATGTCATCACCATCGCAGAGTGTGACTTGTGCAAGGCGCTGCAGCGGGTCAACATCAGGAAAGGGCCGGACGGCATCTCCAGGCACCTGCTACGCTGCTGCACTGACCAGCTGACCAGAGTCTTTACCTCCATCTTCAACAAGTCACTCAGTCTGCGGTCCCCACATGCCTTTAGAGATCCACAATTGTCCCGGTACCAAAAAACAATAAGCCTTCGTACCTGAATGATTGTCAGCCACGTCGGTAGTCATGAAGGTGTTTGAGAGACTCATTAAGGATTTCATCACATCCTTTATCTCCAGCTCCACAGACCCACAGACCCACTACAGTTCACCTACCGCCCCAACAAATCGACGGATGACGCCATCTATCATGTGCTGCACTACACTTTCAGCTACGTGGACAAGAAACAGGGAACTATGTAAGATTGCTGTTCATTGACTATATAGGCAGCTTTCAATACTATAGTCCCCCATAGACTGCTGACCAAGGTGAGGGACCTGGAACTGAATAGCCATTTGTGTGCCTGGGTCTGCAGCTTCCTCACAGGCAGATCACAGGTGGCAAAGAGTCGATGGTTGTGTCTCCAACATCATCGCACTCAGTACAGGAGCACTTCAAGGCTGTGTACTTAGCCATCTGTTCTGCGCTGTCTACCCCCATGACTGCATGTCCACACGCAGTTCCAACTCCATCGTCAGATTTGCTGATAACACGGCGGTTCTGGGCCTCAGTCCAACAACGATGAGACAGCTTACTTAGAGGAGGTGGAGAACCTGACATTGTGCTGTCAAAAGAACTGCCTCCAACTGAATGTCAGCAAAACCAAGAAGCTGGTGGTGGACTTCAGAAGGAAACAGCAGCGGTCCTATACCCCCCTCAACATCAATGGGGCTGCAGTGGAGAGGGTGAGCAGTTTCAAATGTCGGTGCGTTTGCATCTCCAAGGACCTGACATGGACTGTACATACACCAGCCCTGTCCAAGGCTGCGTCTCAACCACCTGAGACAACTGAGGAAGCTTCGTGTCTCTCCAGTGACCCTGAAGACTCTGGTGCTGTGGAAAGTGTCTTGTTCCAGAACATCACCTCCTGGTTTGGACCTGTGCCCAGGACATTAAAGGTCTACAGAGAGTGATCCGGGTGGCGGAACGCTGCACCAGATCGGATCCACAGTCTCTGCGGGACTTGTACCAGGAGATGCAGGACCAGAGCAACCTGGATCATCGAAGACTCGTCTCACCCCAGTAACCATCAGTTTAATCTGCTTCAGTCAGTCAAACGCTTCAGGAGTATTATGGCAAAAACAGAAGCTCAGGAGGAGCTTCTAACTTCAGGCCATAAGACTTCTAAAGCAGGACATGCCACCGTAGCTTTGTAACTGTTCACAATAACACACTCTGAACTCTCAAGGAGCGCTTGCTGTTATGACATCACCACAGAGTCTATATTCTGTTGTAAGAATATTGCCTTTTAAATACTGTTCTCTTATATGAACTTAAAAAACAATTGATAATTCCATAAGGGAATGACTTAGAGACGCTTCTGACTCCTTAAACGTGTTCCGCCTTTAAGCTGGCAGTGATGGCCCTGTCCGTTCTATTAGATGCCAGTTGTGTTACTTTAGGCCTCAACTTTTTGAATTATTTTCACAAGTAAAATAACGAAATTGTTTTAAATTTCATACACATTATTGATCTACTTTTTCCTCCCTTGTAATATTTTAAGAACAGTTATATTTTTTACTGGATATTGTATACAATGTTTACCCCTTTGTGGATGGTTCTGTGAAGATTAAAGCGTTTCTGCATTTTTATGGTATGCTTAGGTGAAATATTATCTTGATTTGAAGTGTATAAGGACTGTTCGTTTGATGGAACAGGGATGATTTATCCTATTGCGATTTATCGTTATATCCACATATTGCCTAATTTGGCCATAACAGAGTTAACTTATCATATTGTGAACAAATCTGTTTTTCTGAATAAAAATAAGAGAAATAGGTAGGTTGTGTTTGGTAGGTTGTGTTTGGTAATCATTGACTTGTTAAAATCGAATATGTTTTCCATGACACTTGAAAGAAGAGTTTTTTTTTCTTAGTTCTTTGAAATGCAAAATGTACCTTCAGTTATAGAATCACTCGTATAAACTGGCCTTATGAGTGGAATTCATGGTATCCATGATATCTTGATCCCCTTGTATAGGTGTGGCTAGAGCTTCTATATATAACCCTAATAGTTATGGACATTAATGTCTGGTCCCTCACTAGTAAAAACACTTATTGACGATGACTGACATGATGGGTGAGTTGTAGAACATTTTGACTGAACATTTGGATGAATGATTGTCCTAAACCAAATTGGTCTAATGCTGCAAGCTGCATTTTCCAGCTCACCGTCACTTTCAGGTTGTATCAGAGGGAATGGCAGTGGGTCTCGTTTTAAAAAGCACCCCTGAACTGGGTGGATGGGGGGGGGTGGCAGATTTTGCTTAGTGATGTTGCTCGGTGACTGGGGTGTAGAGTTGGGTGTGGTGGGAATGTTTTATTTCATTACGATAAATGGCACCGAACGAGTCGGCCAAAAATATCTGTTTTTTGACAGTTAAATGCTTTTTTTTTTGTCATCGGTGCCTTTCTTTGTTTCTCTCTGACTTGCGTGCAGTTGTTGTTGTTGTTGTTTTTGTTGTTTAATCTGACAATTTGTTTGTTTTTCCAGTTTTTCTAATGGTTTAGCATTTTAGTTCTTCTCACCGGTGATAATCAAAGTTTGACACATGGGTAGGGCCTCTCTCTAACTAGTGATACTAGTTATCAGGTGATAATACTCTTTTATATACGTATAGTCACCTGAATATTGGTCCTCGAGGCTGCAGTCGGTTCTGTCAGCCAGTCAGTTTGCATCTCCTCCTTTCTGCATTCGCGTGGCAGTTCCTGCGGTTTTCAGTGTCCGTGCCTCCTTTCTGGGGGAAGCACTCTGATCCCCTGTATGTGTCCCTGCTCTGCAGTGCCCCCCCCGGCCTCTGTACCCGGCTCCCGGCTGTGCCCTCGCTGTGGAGCCCACTTCAGGATGGTCGAGGCCCTCCGGGGACATATGTGTGTGAGTGTCCTCTCTGTCTTCTCTGGTCAGGATGTGTCTGTGCCCTTTTGGTCAATAAGGCCTACAGTGTTTGAAAACAGAGTCTTTTTAAATGCCTTTTTTAATCATCTGTTTTCGCAGGACGGACACACTCACAGCCACAATCACACACCGAATGCACATACAAAATAATGCACATTGTACAACAGTTAGTTCTGCCCAATAAATCTGATTTGACAAGAGGCACAGTGTTTGATCACAAGCAGAACAGACATCAGTAGTGCTGTTGATGTAAAATGTGCCTCGCTCCCTCCACAGTTCTGCTGTCCCGAGCTCACCCAGAACCTGAGCTCCACGGAGAGCCCCAAAACCTCGGGGGCTGGCGCCGCTGCTGTCGTGCGTCCCACCCTGCCGCCGCCCCCCCAAACTAAACCCATCCCACCTCAGAACCCCCTCACCCCAGCCGGCCAGCTCAGCGAGGGCAGCCCGGCCGGTAGCACGGATCCCCAAGGCAGGCTGATCATGCTGGTGGATGAATTCTACTACGGCTCTTATGAAGGCAAAGGAGGCCACGCCCCCCAGGACATCACCCGGGAGTCCGTGCAGTTCAAGTGCCTCAGCTGCTCCAAGAAGCTCAAGAACAACATTAGGTTGGAGGCCGGCACCGCCCCCTGGGGGGGGGACGACAACTCACGCCTGTTCAATCACAGCTTCTCACATGGGCCTCTCTCTCCTCCCATAGGCTGATGAACCACATGAAGCACCACATGGAGCTCGAGCAGCAGAATGGAGAGGTGGACACCCACACGTACTGCCAACACTGCTATCGCCAGTTCCCCACGCCCTTCCAGCTCCAGTGCCACCTGGAGAGCGTCCACAGCAACTATGAGTCCTCCAGTAAGTGGCTGTTTCCTAGCTCCGCCCTGAAAGATGTCCTTTTGGTAGCCAGTACCCTGGACTACATTTATCATAATGCACATAGGCCAGCACCCTTTGCTCAAAAAGCACAGAGGTTTCCCGCAGGTTCCGCTCTGTCTGTACCAGCGTGCCTACCCAGCTGTGGTGACCGGTGTTCTTCCCTTTGTCTCTGCACAGCCACGTGTAAAATCTGCGAGTGGGCCTTCGAGAGTGAGCCGGCGTTCCTGCAGCACATGAAGAACACACACAAACCCGGAGAGATGCCCTACATCTGCCAGGTGATCTTCTGCAGTCTTCAGAACAGCCCCGCCCTAGTGGCGTGTTTAAAAATCACGGGCAATACGTCCTACGTATATTGGAAGCTTTGACAAGATTTATTTACTCTTCGTCCAAGACACATAGGAATTATTCCGTTTGTACCCTATACAAAGTTTTGCGGCCAGACCATAAAAGTTAGCCATTTTTATGGTACCCCTGGAGCAGTTGGGTTAGGCGTCTTGCACTTATAGTCTTTATACCAATGTCACAGGTCCTAAACATACTGTGTAAAGCATCACTTTGGGTAACTACATCCATTTTCAGGTAAAGCAATGAGTAGACGGACAAGATGTTGAGTAGAGTTATGCCGGCGTGCATTATACAAGAACTCGCCCTCCCACAGGTGTGCGAGTACCGCTCCTCCTATTACTCAGATGTGTACAACCACTTCCGTACCTGCCATGAGGACACCAGGAACCTGCTGTGTCTGTACTGCCTCAAGGTGTTCAAGAACAGCAACTCCTACCAGCAGCACTACATCCGCCACCAGGTAGCACCACCTCTCTGGCTCTGAGGGCTTCGGCCGGGCAGCCGTCCATGTCGCCTGATTCTCCATGAACTCAACATGTTGAACGTGCAGCACGAACTAAGCACTGTACGACATGGGGGGGCGATGTCCTGATTTACTCCTGTGGATTTCTTTGAGCTGTCTGCCTGATTTTATAGAGGCCAGATTATTTATCCAGTTCATTCATCTAGTGCTGCTTTGTCGCCCCCCCCCCCGCAGAAGAAGACCGTATGTTACTGCAACAAGTGCCGGTTGCAGTTTCTCTTCACCAAAGACAAGATGGATCACAAGGTCAATCACCACAAGACCTTCCGCAAGCCCAAGCAGCTGGAGGGGCTCCTGCCGGGGACCAAGGTGACTGCAGATGACGTTTCACGTCCCAGAAACACTTCTCTCTATGAGCATCCTTGATGGTCCATGTCCCTCATAATGTTTGTTTTTTGACTGTTCTGTGTGTCTCTGTGTGGCTGCTTTGCTCGCCTCACCCCAGGTGACCATCAGGGCATATGCCGCGCAGAATAAGGCCACCCCCGGCCTCCCCCCAGCGCCCCTGCCGACCCCCCCGGTCCCCCCGGTTAGAGACGCCCCGTCTCCTGTGCACACCAAGGGCCACCAGAAGCAGAAGCTTCCTCAGCCTCCAATCAAGAGGAAGTCCATCAGTAAGATGCTGGAGCTTCTCACCAAGTTCCAGGAGCAGCGGTGAGTGATATCGACGCTCTTCGTGCTCCCCGAATGTTTTTCTCTGTTTTATAATGATTTTTTTTCCCTCCCACCGCAGTACTTCATTAGAGACGTCTGTGATATGTTAGAACTGTTTGTCATGTGACCTCCAGGGAAGTGCTGGGCCCACAGACATGCCTGGAATGTAACTACGACATCCCCGACTTTGCCAATCACTTCCCCACCTACGTGCATTGCTCGATCTGCCGCTACAGCACCTGCTGCTCCCGCGCCTACGCCAACCACATGATCAAGTGAGTCACGGCGCGTCGCTCGCGGGCGCTGAAGTCACCCCACGCCAGGAGAACGAGCTCCACACTCATGCGGGAGTCGTGGTACTCCAGCCCTGAAGGAATTCCATAGCGGATGAATATGTGCAGGATGATTGATTCTGTCTGGCTGGAGATCGCGTAAACCACTTTATCGTGTGACCGAAATGGAAGTTTATTTGTGGTTTTCAGTCAATATACAGCTTAGAGAAGACAGCATATTATTTGAACTCGCTTGAGTGTATAAATGGCGATAAATATGCATTCTAATTGCTTTACGCCAATGCTATAAAAGCATTCTGTTTTTATTATTATTTATATAGCACAATTTCATACGTGGAGCTCAAAGTGCTTTACAACAGAAAAAGACATTTAAAACAGTACTGTATTTCATTGCTATAATATAAAATATGGCTGCTTATCCTGGTCAGGGTCCCAGGGACGTCCAGTGATTCATGTTTTATTTTAACAGCAATCACGTACCTCGCAAGAGCACCAAGTACCTGGCCTTATACCGGAAACCGGTCCCAAGGTAACAGCCTTCCGTCATGGATGCCTCCCGCCGTCTTTATCCACCCTCGCCCCTGTTTCCTGACACGGTTGTCCGCTCTCCACCAGCTGGGCGAAGCTGACCTGCAGCTGCTGCGGTTACTCCACTCTGCTGGGTGACCTGATGGCCCAGCACCTGGTCCAGTTCCCCAGCCACAACTACAGCCTCTGCTCCATGAAAGGTGGGTGTCGGTATGCAGCCACTGAGGGAGATGTGCATGTATACTGCGTCTATTCTGACCATAAATAAGAATTCCAGTCAGCTATTGAAAAAAATGAGCGGTCGTGTGCAATGTTTGACCCGCTTCTGCTTACACTTAATTTGTAATTATGGTGGATCCTTCCTGTTGGCCCCCTGCAGTTCTGCTGTTTGTTTGAGTCGCGGTTTCTATATCCTGTACCCCGAATGCACTGGTGAACTTTAATCATCACCTTCCCCTGCCCTGAAATTGCATATACCTGGATCATATCATATCATTAAGCTTGGTGTCTGTGGGACCATTATGCCATAGTGAGAATGCACTGGTATTTTTTGGCTGTCTAAATGGGCATCCATATGTAACTGGGAAGTGTGGCTGCTATGGCAGAATGGTAAGAGCCATTCAGATGACTGCGGGGGCTGGACCTGAGCTGAATGCAGGAAGTGTGGCTTTTTGCATTACGCCTCCCCTTTCCCCATGATTACACTTCACAGGAATAACGGACAAGTATTTGTGAGAGCTCTCTGGACGCAAAAGTGAATCAAAGCATTCAAATCCTAAGCAGATGGAGGCAGGAAAAAGTAAAAAAAAAAAAAAAACAAAAAAAAAAACAACAACGCTTATGAACGAAGGAGGAATATCAATCTAAAGGGAAAAAGGAAAAAGGAAAGAGCCCCAGCGGAGGAGAGGCCTAACTGTGTTGTTCCTCTGACCCCCCCTCCCCCCCTCCCCACAGAACGTCTGGAGTCGGATATTGAATGTTCCGAGGTTGAGGAGGAGGATGATGATGAGGAGGAACCGGGAGGGGAAGCAGGGATTGGAGGTGGGGGCAAGCCAGACTGGTCAGCCGTGGACAGGTGGGGCAAGCCAGAAGAGGGCACTGCGGTGCAGGAGTTCGCGGGCGAGCACGGCCCTGCCCACTCGCTGGCTAAGAACGCTGACGCCATCGACTTCTTCCACCTGCTCTTTCCCACGTCCTTCATGGACGTCATCGCCAAGGAGACAAACGCCTTCGCCACGTACAGCCAGCTGATGGGTCAGGGTGATCCCGATTGGCTCCCGGTCGCCGTGAGCGACATCCAAGGGTTTTTGGGCCTCAGTGTCCTGATGGGCTTGCAGACCCTCCCGGACATAGAGATGTACTGGTCCGGACAGCACCATGACAACTGGCAGATGTTCTTCAAGACGATGACTGCTGAGCGATTTCGGCAGATCGGCACGCACTTCCGCGTGGCTGGCTACAGCGAGGACGAGCAGGACTATCTGGACAAGCTGCGCTCGATCAGGCCCTTTCTGCAGGTTTTGGACTCCACTATGTGGGAGGCCTATAAGCCTAAAAAGTGTCTCACCATCGACAGGGCTCTCCTGCCATGTCTGGAGACTGACGGCGCCAAAGAGAGGCGGAGCATGGGTCAGCCACAGGTGTGGCTGCTGTGTGACTCTAAGTCTGGGTACTGCCATCGCTTGATTGTCCGGAATGAATCCTGTAGACAGAAGAAGAGTAAGGAGTTGGGCTTCAGGGTGGTGCTGCCCCTGCTGGACGGCCTCCAGGACAAACACCATCAGGTGTTCCTGGCCAGCTCCCTAACCACTGTTCCTCTCGTGCTGCGGTTGCTTGAGTGCGGCACCTACTGCAGCAGCTCCTTCCCCCCGGAAAGTTCCGTATTCCCCAACGGCCTGTGGGCACAGGCCAAGCTGAATAATCCAGGGGATTTCCTCCAGCTTCAGTGCGGCCCCCTGCTGGCCACGCGCTGGAGGGACAGCAAGGAGATGTGCTGCCTGTCCACTAATGCCGCGCCGGGGCTGCCTGACACCGTGTGGAGAAAGTCCCGTACGAAGGCGGGTGAGTTGGAGCCCATTGAGCGGCCCCAGGCCTTCCAGCTTCTGCAGGAGAACATGCGAGGTGTGGACATCTGCAACCAGCTGCAGGCTTGTAATCCTGTAGGGGGGCTGGCCTGGGACACTCGGTGGCGCTGCCTTCTCTGGTTCCTCCTGAACCTGGCCGTCATCAACTCCTTCATCGTCCTCCGAGAGACCCTGAAAGAGAGCCCCCCCTGGTGGCTGGAGGACGGTCACTTCTCACAGGCCCGTTACCGCAAGCGCCTGGGCTCCCAGCTGGCGAAGTGCGCCCAGCGTGCGGCCCGGCTCCACTCCAACACTGCCAGGCAGGCGCCGACGCCCCCCCCGGGCCACAGGCTGGTCAAGGTCTCGCTGAAGACCAAGCGGTGCAAAAACTGCAGCCTGAAGAACTTGCGTCACGAGAGCGTGTTCGGCTGCTCAGAGTGCGGCGTGAACCTGTGCAAGGGCGAGCGCTGCTTCCGGGAGTATCACAGCCTCCCCGCCCGCAAAAAAGGTCCCTCCACACAGACGCTCCGTCACATACGTGAGTGCCAGTGAGAGTACCACCCACACAAGCCCCCCCCCCCCACAATGAATATGCGTGGGTGCAAATAGTGCCTGTGTTGCAATGGAAAAAGAAAGGGCTGAAATTATCTATGCAGATGTGCAATTCCTGAGCGAAATGCAAGTGTGTTTGATTTTGTTCTGTATCAGGTGACTGTACTTCAAGGAGTAAAGAGCGTGTTAATTTATGTGCCATTTATGTGCAGTGTGTCCGTGTTAAAACAATATCCCCTTATATTCTTTTTTTGGTGCCAAATTTTTTTTATTTTTTTTTCATTTTATCTTTTTTCATTTTTTTCAGGATCTCCAAAGCTTGGATATGTTATGGAAAGGCAGAGGTACTTTTCTATATAAAAACTTTTGCTAAAGGCTTTAGTGTTCATGGGGGGGGGGGGTGTCCTGGTGTGTTTAGATGGTCTTTCCAGCAATGTGCCAGGCATCAGCGCACACACTACTGACAAAGCATTAAGCTCTACAGGCTCATACTTCATCACTTATTTCCGGAAAATGGTTCAAATGGTTTGTCCCCCTTGTCTTTTACAGTAATACCGTGTTAAATACATTGTACAGAATCTATTTTCTGCACTGTTCCACTTTGCTTATTACCAGAGCAGTATAATTTTCTTACTGTACAATATAGTAATGTTATAAACCTGCCTCGTTTTGGAATTGTGTGAGATTTATGTTATGGTGAAGAGTGAGAAAAATTTGTTCATATATTTGCATTAAAATTGCTGTTCTAAGTTATGGAACCTTCTGTGTGGCTAATTTAATAATTATCTGACAGTGTAGACATCTACCTGCCCGTACCCCAACAGACTGGTGTCTGGCTACCTGGTTACCAGTTTTGTAGATAGTAGTAATCATTAATGCAGCATAACAATCACCCTGCATATTTGTCCGTATTCAGTGAATGTTGCAAACAAATTTTTTAACTTTGTAGCAAAATATCAGTTATATTTCTTTGCTCATTCAAGAACACTGTCATTCAATGATCATTTTCAGTGCTAAAATAATGATTGTAGTGTAGTATATTTTGTATGAATACAGATAAATGGTTATATAGCGAAAAATTGTAGTACTTTCTTCAGAGCCGGTACATATGTGTACATATAAAATAGATTTCATGGTTATTATTTTAGTCTCTGCCATGCTGTCGTCTCTTTCCTAGTTTAATCCAAATATCTGCACTTCTGCACTGAACGACCCTCAGCTCCAGTATATGACCTAAAACCATAACTGTTTCATATGGGTTTGCTTTTATGTCGTTTTACATGATTCCATTGCAATTCGCATTAATCTCATGACCAGAGTATGATTCTTCAGTGATTTGCCCTTGTTTGTGTACCTCTGAGTATTTACATTCTATGCATTTTACGATTTCATAAAATATCAAGGTTTTTTTTTTTTATTAAGATGAGTGTTGTGGATGGATGTAAAATTGACAGTTGAATGTAATAATTAAAAAAGCATCACTAGAATATTATACTATTATTTATGATGGACATTTTCCATACATGACCCATGTATATTAACGCATGCAGTATCCCTGCAGCCCTGAATACCAATGCTCATTGCCACTGTT
This sequence comes from Brienomyrus brachyistius, assembly GCF_023856365.1. NCBI lineage: Eukaryota > Metazoa > Chordata > Actinopteri > Osteoglossiformes > Mormyridae > Brienomyrus > Brienomyrus brachyistius. The sequence continues at coordinate 16,316,738 of NC_064541.1, forward strand.
ATCGGCTGCCTCGACTCATTTAATATCCATAAAATACTTTTTTATGAATTACTTTTAAGTTCCTGAGGTTTTGGGAGACATAAACCAAAACAAAACCTGAAAATGGAGGGAAAAGTAATGTCAAGTAGAAACATGGTGGATTTGATTTCGATTTTTTTTAAGCAGATATAAGTGAAGTGCTACCGCACATCCAACTCTGCCCTTGAATGAATCTGAATCCTTAAAGTGCGACTCTTCTGTTCTTGTAATTTTGCATTTTGTTTGTGTGTCTTCCTAGGCACCCATTGCCACGGAATAACAGTGGCGGCAGCAGCGGCAGCAGCCAGCCAAGTGTGAGGCCAACATTACACGCGATGCCTCCCGCAAGTCCTTCCCTGCATTTCCCCTCAAATGTGGACAAAGATCTGGACCAGGAAACAGCTCCAGGGAAGCACTTGGATGTGAGCCTGAAATACGTGGCAAGGAAGGAGGCGTTGCCGACAAACGAGCAAGAAGCGAGCTCGAAGAACACAACCGATGCTTCCCACGTCAAGGAACTTAATCCGGTGTCTTCTGCGTCTACCGTAGCCCCTGTCAAGCCTGCAGTAGATATAGCAGGGACAAAAGAGCGCGAGGAGAGCCTCTCGGTGCGTCAGCTGAGAATCGTACTCTTTGCTCTATGCTGCGGCATCCCCCAAGCAGCCGAACATTTCAGTACCCAGCCGCAGCTCATTGAGACCTGGCTGTTGGAGAAGGAACGCCAGCTTCAGCGAGAGGGCCGACCCAGTTCCGGGGGGGGTGGCGAGGCTGTGGATCGCCTGGTGGAGTGGGTGTTGGCTCAAAGGGAGCAACAGCTCCCCGTCACTGAGAAAAACCTCTTCCAGAAGGCCTCGGAGATCCATAGGCATGCCAACCCCAGCAGCTCTTTCCGCATCTCCTACGAGTGGGCCGTGGGCTTCATGCTCCAGAATGACCTTGGCCTGAGACCCACAGACATGGTGGGCCGTCGCCTGCCTTGGAGCATGGAGGATAATGCCCAGGGTTTTACCAAGTTCGTCCACAAGCAGATCCAGGTTCAGAATTTTTCCCCCTCCGTCATCTGTGCCATGGATGAACTCTCGGTCTTCGTGGACCTGGATCTCTTGGGAAACCCTGTCACCATGGGGAAAGAGGCCGCGTTCCAGCTAGTAGGGACTGGCGAGTCCCTGTGCGACATCTTCTTGGCCATGCTAGCTGATGGAAGACTGCTGCCAACCATGGTCTTCTTCAAGGGCCAGCTACCGGGCAGGCTGCGTACCAACCTGCCTGAATCCATCCTGTTCGAGGCCAAAGCGGAGGGCTTCACAGAGGAAGAAGAGCTAGAGCTTTGGATCTCCCGGGTGTGGCAGAAGTACATGAACTCTCAGGGAGAGAGCAAGGCCATGCTCATCATGGACCCATTCCGTAGCCACTTATCAGACGTCCCCTTGGCCTCCTTCAGTGCTGCCAACACTTTGCCAACTATCATTCCAGAGGGCTGTACCTGTCGCCTTCAGCCTCTGGAAATGTGTGTGTGGCCTGTCTTGCAGGGGTTCCTGCAGGCCCGCTGGACTCGGCTAGTTGCCCAGGGTGGAGCTGCAGGTGCCAGTGCCAAAGACCTGGTCCAGTTGTTGATGGTCTGGCTGGTGGAGGCACTAACGTGCCTGAAAAGCTCGCCTGATCTTCTTCGGCGCTCCTTTCACGTGGCCCGGGTCCTCCCAGGGGTGACCGGTGATGCTGCTCCAGTGGAGGAACAGAGGGAGCTGGTGTGCAAGCTGACAGAGGCCCTCCTGGGTCCCGAAGCACTCGGGGCAACACCGGCGGCACCCAGGGAGTCGGAGACAAATTCAGGTCCAGAGAATGAGAGCAAATTGCATGGCGAGGAAGACGAGGATGGAAGGGAAGTGGACAGAAAGCAGAAGGCAGAAGGAGAGGCTGGAAGGGAAGTGGCAGAGGTTCAAATGGATGAGGAGCATTTGAACAAATATGAAGAACTTGCTGCAGTTTCGCCTCCCAGCTCCCTTCTCCCAGCTAATCCCCAGGTGTTGCACCAGATCTTTGACAAGGACAGTGATGCTGAGTCCTTCCATGGGTTTGATGACACTGAATTTGGCCCTGAGCAGGAACCCGAAGATGCCTCGTCGCCTGTTTAACAACATGGCCGCTACCTTGGCCACAACTTTGCCTCAACTATACAGCTTACAGGAAACTGAAAGCAGGGTCCGATGGAGCAGGCTAACCCTAACCCTTTTTTGTTTTCCTCTCTGACAGCTGGTTATTGCACCAGTCCCTGAATGACAAGCCTTAAGAATGAAAAGCTCTGGCTTTGCCGAGTCTCTAGTGAAGCAAAAGAAGGGCTGAGGGGAACATGAACCACGTTTGTTTGTCTTTGTCTGTGTTTTGGTCTTTGGCACTTAAGGGCAAAAAAGCTTTTAAAAGAAATGCAATGTTTTTTGCAGACGTCTGCTGTACACATTAAAGATATGATGTGTAATAATCTTTCTTATGTGACATTATTACTAAGATCGAGTTCAGATGTGAGCTACAGTTGTCTCATAGTATGATGCTGGTTTTTAGTGATGGTCTTTCAGGTCCTTAGAAAAGCTATACTGTCCAGTCGAAGTTAATAAGGGTTTGAAGACCAATGTTTCTACATAGTTTGAAAATATTGTATTTATTCTAGCAGTTTAGTTTGCTGCAGGTGGCTTGTCTTGTGGGTTTGGGGGGGTTGGATGCTGCTGTGCTGTACAGATCCAGCGGTTTCTCATTGAATATGAAGAAAAAAGCTCTGGTCGCATATACTGCTATTGTGGTTTAGGGTTTATTTATGTTGCATTTGATCAGTATGTCATTTGACTCATTTGATCACCATTGATGGAAAAAATTATGCTGTGAAATGTGAAGCAGAGCTTGCGTTTTGTAAGTGAAAAAAGCAGTTTATAGCCATGCACAAACATTGACAAATTGACTGGCAGCTTGTTTCATTTTGGTACCGTGTGATTAGTATATTGCAGAGTGACTGCATGAATAGTCATTCAGTGGCTGTGGCCTTGCACTAATTTAAACGAGCAGCTGGATCATTTGTGACAGACACACCTATATTGAGCGTTGTGTTTCGCAAAGCTAAGTATAGCGTTAAAGATAGAAACATTTTTAAAAATGCATTGACTCTGCCAGTTTTTTTGGCAGCTTATAGGATAACGTATTTCTGCACTTTTAGTGTAACCAGAAGATTCTTTGTGAGAAAGAATGTTTCCTGCACATATCATTGCTTAAGTTGGTCTGAGAGAAGTCAGTGTGTGACAGAGTCTATTTGCACCAGTCTAGAAATGAATGAATATAGGGGGAATTTATCTCTCAAAAATGACGTGCAGGTGCTGGCTACCTCAGGGGTACAGGTATATCTATGGTACGAAATGGGTCTTCTGCCCCCAAAACCAGTTATGGTGTGAGATGGGGCTGAGGTTCCATGATGATGTGGTCAAGGACCTTCATCATGAGACCCATCCAGATCTTCCACAGCTGAGAAGCAGGCTTGGTGAAGTGCTGTTCTTTGTCATGTAAAGAACTGATTCACATTAAACTGAGATGCTTGTCAAAGATATGGAGCATAAAATGGATATTTGTAACGCCTTTACACTTCAGAGTCATTCCTCAATGGATCTGTGTAACTTTTTAATGAGGTTTAAAGACAAAGTACAGCAGTTGAGTTATTTTCTGAATTGGCAGGTTTTTGTACTGTCTTTCATTCTCAGCCAGTTTCATTTTTTTTTACTAAAATGTCTTGGTTTCTGAAATAAAGGAAGCAAGAAAATGTCTGCCTGATAATTGTTCTTAATTTGATTACCTATCTTTTTCCATTAAAAACTCTGCATATTCTGATAGTATGGGTTTATTATCAAAACATATTCTAAGTTTTTAACGGAAAAAGCTGCGAGTACTTTCTCAAGCCACCAGACTATCATAAATTTACTGAGCTTTATCTAAACCATATGATTTGAGTATATTACAATATCACATAAGGAACCTTTATTAGCAAATCTGAAAACCACTGGCCACAGAGCATCATTTGTTTTTTGAGGTTTAGTATCTATGTACACAAAGGATTAAATGCTGCTGGTTTTAATATGAAATATTCAAGTATTTGTGGTTTTGGAACAGATTTTATCTGTATAATCTCAGCTTGGTTTGGATGTAGACCCTGAGACATCATTCCGGCTCTTGGATCTTAAAATGCAAAAATCCCCAGGCAGTAGCTGAATTTAGTGGGAATCCAGAAATTAAACAGGTAAGATGGTGATTCCCCTTGGTCCTCTCAGTGCAGAATTGTTTGGCGAATTGTTAACAAAACCTGTGTATGGAGAGAAGCATTGAAATAATTTAACCGGCTGTGTATAAAAGCATTAAGCTATCAGATAAGAGAGCAATGTCAGTATGCTTTCAGGTGGGTAAACGCTGAATAAAGCTTGTTTTGTGTCCAGGAGAACCATAAGCTATAGTGTATATGGTAAAGCATAGCACTTGTTTAATGATGACATCAATGAACGTTTCTGAAGATTGGAATATAAGATGGAACATTCTGGAAGAGACCTGTACATATGGTTAGCAAAAGCTGACACTGATTCTACAATACCTAAGAATAACATTAATGTCAGGGCAGCTAAGTGTATATCACTGTTGCCTTAAAACACCAGTTTTGCTAGTAAATATCCTTGAGATGTGCAGGTTCTCTCTTATACTCCATTTCCACTCGCTGGGGTGTAGCCTTGTGCTACATGGCACAGGCTCCACCTGATCCTGAGTAGGCCATATGATTATAAGATGGATGGATTTTGTTTCACGATTACCACCACAGCTCCGTATCTGTTTTTAGGACCATACGAAAGTACTTTTTCTCACCACCAGCAGCTGCTGTACTTTGGACCAGAACTTTGTGCTCAGCCCCTCCCTCCGTTGTTTCATACGCCATTTATAAATGCAAAGCACGAAACTTCCTGATATCGAGCACCATGTTTTTGGTGGTTTTGCAGATTTAAGCACGACCTCGTTCAGGCCGATGTCACAGTAAGAGTTTTAAAGGAACTTCATATCTGTTACGACGAAAGAGAAAATGGCTCGCCCAGTTTTCGTCTATCAGACGCGGACCAAACTTTACCGTGGTTTCCTTCCTGTTCTGAATTATTCCTTGTTACAATTTTAATTTCCAACAATAAACGAGAAAAATATCGTATTTTTTTTAAGCCTACACTAGATATTTACCTCGTTTGTTAACGTCAGATGTAGAATATAATGACTGGTAGAGCAGTCTTTAGAAATTTAAAACCGAAAAATTGAGCTAAATATCAGAAATATGTTGACATAAAGTACACTGGCGTAGTAACGGGGGGTGCAATCTACAGACACCTGCAGCTTCAAGCAGGATGTAATAAGGACGGACGGGTGAATACGTACGTTATGCGCGTTCTGACTGCGCGCAGCCACACGCCACCCCCCGCCCCGTCACGCAGGACATCGCTCGCAACACAAGCGAGAAGCAGGAGGGGACGGTCGCTTTAGGAATTACCGAAAACTGTTCATCCAGCGCAATGGGTATAGTATTCTTTACTTTGTTTTAGTGTCAAAGCATTTATTCCACGAACAGAGAATACCGTTCATGTATATCTTTAATGCTCAAAAGTTTGGTAAGCTTCAGTGCATAAGCTATGTTAACTGTAGTAGTTAACGTCAGACTACTTTAAAGAATATATTGTATACTTTTTTTGTTAGAAAAATGTTACATGCACATATACAATGATTTTGTTTAAACCGCATTCTTTCCTGTTATTTTTTTTTTGCAAATTCGTATTTAGGCATATGCAATTTCCAGTAACCTACTCTATTTTTTATTAGAAGAAATGCGTGTCGATACTGTGTAACTGTCTAGGACAATGAGCAAAGAGTAACATCCATTAGCGTGCCGAGTGTGGTTTTCTTGTCAATTGCGAAATATTCCCAGTGTAATTAAGAGAATGATTACAATTCTGTAAAAGCACGATGACGCATTAATAAAATGCAGCGTAAATATCTTTATCCCTAAACATATATTATTTTTCATCCACACAGTACTTTTAAATGAGCAGCACACTTGAACTACTGTTTTGCATCTCCTCAGTTAAACAGGTCGCACGTGTTTTGCTTTCTAAAGTGGTCTGTAGCCTGGATTGAAGCCAGTTCACATTTTGCGTTTGTAAGTGAAGTTAGATGTTAATCGTTAATAGCGAATAGATTTCGCTGGGTATATACTAATCGTTCATGCATGTAATTGTCATCGACTGGTAGAGTAGCCCAAATAGCAAGTAAATTAATCGTTCAAAACGTCTTGACTTTAGAAACGTGACCTACCCCAAAAAACCCTTTAAACTAAACTCAAATCAGATACTTACCCATTCCCCATACAACTGAATATACTGTATCAGTCACATTCAAACAAGCATGAGAGCAAAGGCTAAATTATTACTCTTTCAGGATGTGAATAACTAATTAATGTGAAGAAATGGTAATTAGAGGAATATCCATCCATCCATTTTCCAAACCGCTTATCTTACTGGGTCGCGGGGGGTCCGGAGCCTATCCTGGAATCAATGGGCACGAGGCAGGGAACAACCCAGGATGGGGGGCCAGCCCATCGCAGGGCACACACACACCATTCACTCACACATGCACACCTCCGGGCAATTTAGCAACTCCAATTAGCCTCAGCATGTTTTTGGACTGTGGGGGGAAACCGGAGAACTCCCCATGTCGTCGTGGGGTTAACATGCAAACTCCACACACATGTGACCCAGGCGGAGACTCGAACCCGGGTCCCAGAGGTGTGAGGCAACAGTGCTAACCACTGCACCACCATGCCACCCCTCTAGAGGAATATACTTAGACCTAAATATATCCTTAATATTGTCTTTCAAATCACTGCTAACACAAATCATAAACGTAATAATAGACACCAACCATCTGTATTATCCACAAATAGCCCTGCAGGACACGTACCTGCCCTCTGTCTTACCAGCTAACCTTTTACACATTCACTGCAGGGGCAAAGGTCAATAAAGACTATAATCCCCTACTTGAAACGCCAACATCAATATTATATCTTCTCATTTGATATTGCCAGCTGAAATGGTGCAAGAGGTTTGTAATTATAAGTTCAGCAAATATAGGTAATATATAGTCTGTTTGAAAATGTGATGTGGCTTTTGAGTCATTCCATATAAAATCACCCAGTCTGAGAACTGTCCCGACATTCATGCCTCCCTTGTTATGTCATGTATGGTGTTTGAAACTTGCTTAATTCTGTAAAAATGTTGCAAATTAGTTTCATAACCGAAGTTGAATGACAAGCAATACTTAATATATCTGCATTTATCTTCTGCACAGACATTTTCTTTTCATCATAATTTTTTTGGTTGACTCATTCACTTTTGTTCTTGCCATTTTGCTATTTCACTGGCTCTTAAAGTGATACTAAACACATATTTTGTGTTGTATATTATAGCAAAGGTGTTACACCTCATGAGACTGCTTGTCAATGAACTTTTTAATTGGAACAGATTTTTTGAGAATTATAATTTGGGTTTCGATTTATTGCTTGAATGTTTTATTTAAGACACTCGATTGTTTCTAATGTGGTTTAATTTTGTAAAGTCCGTAATGTGATTTTTTTTTTTTTTTATCATGGCAATAAATTTGCAATATTTTTACTGATATTTAATATTAAACTAGGGCTGCCGCTAACGATTATTTTTCTATCGAATATTTTGCAGGTTGGTCGATTTAATCTAAATGATTAATTTTCCTATTGACAACAACAAACTCTATTGTTGGGTTTTAGATAATAGATTCTGGCTTTTCGACACTATACTGACGTTATTTACTCCCACAATTCGATAAGCAGAATAGTAGTAAGCTAAAAATATTAACAAGAGGTGTATTGTGATGCCCAAAGGTTAGTTCTATGTATAAATTCAGCGTATCCTTATACTGTGCCGAGTGTGCCACTTGCGACTGCTTTGTGGAAGCGATAAGCACTGAAGTCGTGGTGAAGAAAGGGACAGCTCAGCAGCCATGATGTCTTTTAATAGAGGAGATATTGTGGATAAACAGGGTAAAAAGATGGTAGTGAGGCAATACTTATTGCATTTTAAAGTCTGGCATTTTTTTCTTGTAAATATAGTTTTCATTTTGTTCATTCATGTTTATTAAACTGCCATTAGTATTGTAACGCGCACGGTGGGCGTGCACACACATGTACAACGATTAACATTTAACACTGCACTTGACATAACACAGCACTGTTACATTACAATATATGCGAGGACTATTTAGAGTCCAACCTGCCGTGCTGCTCGCCAGTACCTCAGCAGTACAGTACAGAGAGCTTTTTAATTCGTCTTGTCCTTGTGGCTGCTAAATGCACTAAAGCCATAAAGTCATCTGCCTGCTGCTTTAGAATTTCCATTGAATAAGTGTCTGAGAAAATGTTTAGGCTAGACTCTAGGCTTATTCTACGTTGATTAGCGGTGCTGGTGTGTATTCGTTCGCATTGGGTTTGTGGGGACCAGTGTTATTATCGTGAACGGAAACTAAAATGAAAAATAATAATTCGTGAACTAAAATGAAATTACCCTTACATATTTCAAAAGCATATTTTGGCAATATATGTATGATGATTAGAAATTCACGCGGAGTGTTCTGAAGCTGAAAATTGGTATAAAATCCATTATTTTTCCAGGTCCTCATAATTTGGTTGTATGTTTTGTTGTCTAGAGAGAGAGTGATGGTTACACTTTCACATTTTCCAATTCTGTGTGTTGGGAAACATTGCTAGAGCAGTTTTTCCCAATCCGGACCTCAGGGACGCACAGACCACATTTTTGCTCCCTTGGAAAAAAACACTGTTAGAGCAAGGAGAGGGCAAACATTCTTCGATTTTGATTCTTCTTCAAAAGGATCCTGATACTTGGTTACTATGGAAACGAACCAACGGTCATCAACACAGGGCTTTGAACCTTAGTGCTTACAGTACGGCTCAAGCTGTTGCCTTTGACATTTTCGCATCCTGCTGCACTGCACAGTTTATAGATTTTATACGTGATATATTGTGTGCCGCTTACGGCATCTTGAATTCCACTAAATACCATGACATTTTAACCTTCTAGCTGCCTCTGTCAGAAGGTCTATCAGAAACTTATCCCAAGCACACATCAAATCAACAATGAAACCGTTGCAAGAACATAAAATCAAGGTTTTGCAATGGCCATGTCGGTCTCCAGATCGGAACCCGCTTGAGAACCCGTGGTCATGCCCGTTCCTACCACCGATGTCAGTTTCTGCAACTCGTATAACCACCTTCCATCACAGGGCACACCTAGGAAGAGCTAACACTTTTGTCCTTGGCTACGGCCCTGCCTGTGACGTGAGCTGAAGTGGGCCTCCGCCCACGTAAACCCTTGACTAACAAGGAATTGGAGTTATACTGTGTGGATATTTTCTCAGAAAATATTCTCCAAGCTCTTTACAAAAATCTGTTGCCAGGGTACGCTGCAACAAGTTATCCCTTAAAAATGCTATTACTAATACTTTGTATAACTTTATTGTGCTTGGTGTTTAACTAAAATGCCAATAAACAGATGGTAAAAATGCGATTATTAAATCATGGTCTGTTTCTTAAAAAATAAAAGCTAAAATGTGTTAAAACATAAGGCTTGCATTATTTTTTTAAGCTCATGATATCACTTATTGCATTTGTGGTTCATCTTATGCATTAATGTTTAACTCGTCTTCATAAGGGTTGCCAGTTGACTCTAGGTGCCGGGTCATCTGCCTTTATCTGTAATGTGATTCTTGTGCCTACCTCCAATAATCAACATATATATGTTTAGATTCTGTGTTTCTCTTTTCTCAATAGCCAAGTGTGAAGGATGTGGACCTGGCTACAGAAGCCCCCTGGAGGCCATGAAAGGTAACATCATGTCTGCGTATAGCTCTCTGTGATGGCAGAGCGAACAGCATGGAACAATAATGCACTCAGAACTGGGGCTGGTGAGATAGGGGGCGGTGGCTAGAGTGGAGGTTTGTGCGTTGATTTAGTGTGTGTGTGTGTGCGTGCTTGTTCTTTAAGGGCCACGTGAGGAGATTGTCTATGTGCCCTGCGTATACCGCAGCACTGGCATTGAGAAGCCAGATTATCTGGCAACGGTGGATGTTGATCCGAAGTCTGCAAACTACTGCAAGGTAACTTCTCCACACCTAGTGGATCCAGTAAGACCATTTTCCTCTTTAACCTGCGGGTTAGGCACTGAAGAATAAATGAAGGGAGGCCAGTGGCCGGTCTCATGAATAAGGGTAGTGATGTCGGTGTCGGTGTCTTGGTCAGGTCATTCACCGGCTGCCCATGCCGAACCTGAAGGATGAACTGCATCACTCGGGGTGGAACGCATGCAGCAGCTGCTTTGGTGACCCCTCAAAGACACGCAACCGGCTCATCCTGCCTGCTCTGATCTCCTCTCGGGTCTATGTGGTGGATGTGGGCACCGACCCCCGTGCTCCACGGCTCCACAAGGTTTGACGCTCACAGCCCACAAGCAAAACCACAACGAATTCCTGTTTAATCAATACGAATTATTTCACAGCCTTTCTACAGCTGGAACAAGAGAAGACTTAGGCACTTGAAGTGAATGTAAATCTATATACAACCTTCTTTAAAAAAAAATGTAGCTCTAAGCTTTTCCAGGTATGTGTTGACTGGGTTGTTTTTCCACTTGCTGTCTGCAGATGGTGGAGCCCACAGAGCTGTTCTGGAAATGCGGGCTGGCTAATCCACACACCAGTCACTGCCTTGGCAGCGGGCAGGTCATGATTAGCGCCATGGGGGATCCCTCTGGTAATGGGAAAGGTGAGGCACCTCTGGGAGGCGGGATGGGGGGGAGGCAGGAGCAAATAGCATGGAAGAATAGCAGAATAGATTTCTGCAAGAAATGTGACACAACAAAAAGGTTTTCTTTACAATTAGCAGGTATCCCATGCTGCCTGACTTGCCTTTGTTTGTTACATCCAATTTTTTTATTGGCTCTAACCATAGGCATCCTTAGGTCCAATCACTTGGGGCCGTTGCCCCGATGCCAATTGTCCTTTGAAGAAAGAAAAAAGTCAAGCCCTGGGTAAACTTGAGTTAACCCCTGACTTTTTTTTTTTTTTTTTCAACGCCCCTGGCTTAACCCTTCTGACGCAGTTTTTTTTGTAGCTATGGAAAAATTTGTAAGCATGAATGTTAAGCGTTCCAGCTCCAAGAGGAAGTGTTCGTGCACAAGACAGTGGCGACACCTAAGCCATATGAATTTTTAACTTTCGGGCATGTGTTGCTCATGAGGCAGAAATTGAGCCGTGTCGTAATTCGCTGAAATAATGATAAGATTAACTGAACAATTAACTAGGGACGTCCCAATCCACTTTGTTGGTACCCTGTCCTGATCAGACGCATTCTAATCCTAATCCTGATCTGATCTTTTAATAAATTTACACACACATACAGTAGGTGTTGGGGCATTCTTTGAGTAGGCCTCGCGATTTCGCGCTATTCTCCTTTATGATGTTTCTGCGAGTGCTTAATTTGATTCATTGTATTAATTAAACAATGCCCTGTCGCTGCCTATTCTGGAAAGGAGGGTATTGCAGACATAGGAGGTAGCTTTTGGGCTACTTTGCGTTTCCAAATCAAAGAATTTCCACACAGCTAACATCTCCCTATTTTTTGTAGTTTCTAGCCATGTGACTCAGGCTTACTGCCCGTTCTGTATTCAGTAATCTCCTGTTTGCCTTTCTGTCTGTACTCCTATTATATGTCAGGCGGCTTTGTCCTGTTGGATGGCAAGACATTTGAGGTGACTGGGAACTGGGAGCTGCCAGGAGAGGCTGCCCCGTTCGGCTATGACTTCTGGTACCAGCCCAGACACAATGTCATGATGAGCACTGAGTGGGGAGCTCCCAAGGTTCTAGCCAACGGCTTTAACCCTGCAGATGTGGGAGCAGGTGGGCTTGGGCAAAGTGTTTTTCTAACCCTTTATAAAAAGATTTTATTAAAGACTTATTAAAATAATCGAGCTTACTTATTTAATGATTCCAGCAATCACTTTTAGCCTCATGTTAATGGATTACAAGCACGTGTTTATCGTGACAAGCTGTGCCCCTAGGTCACTATGGAAGGCACATCCATGTGTGGGACTGGACCACACACAAGCACCTGCAGTCTCTGGACCTGGGGGAGGAGGGGTCCATTCCCCTGGAGATACGCTTCCTGCACGATCCGGCTGCCCAGGAGGGTTTCGTGGGCTGTGCGCTCAGCGGCACCATCTTCCGCTTCTACAAAACTGGGGTACCATGCAGGGTGTCCATTAATGCCTGGGGGGGGGGGGGGGGGGTCAGTCATGATACGAAGCTCATTTCATCCAGCAAATCTTTCTGCATAGTTACTAATTTCCTACAATTGAAGACCAGCCTCTTAATTGGAGTCTCAATTAAATACTGTGGTTTTTCGATCAGAGAAGTTGTTAACTGAATTGAAGAATGAGTTCAAATAGGTATATTAAAGGTATATAGGTATACAAAATGTTTTAGAATACTGCCTCGCAGGACTGTCAGTGAAAACCTCTGCTTAAATAATGTATCTTAATTAATTGTCAAGTCAAACTGCAAACTCAGTTTGCATAGTCTAAGCTTCACTGACGTCCTGTACTGCTATGCAGTGATATACGAGGGCTCATGTTGTTTGCATGTATGCGTTTGTGTGTTTATACTCAGAACGGTGACTGGGCTGCAGAGAAAGTCATCAGCATTCCCAGTAAGAAGGTGGAGGGATGGGTTCTTCCACAGATGCCCAGTGAGTGGCTGTTGACTGGTCTGCGGGGTACAGATGAGCCCCAGAGGGACACTCGTTTTAAGGAAAAATCGCAGAAGTGAAATGGCAATAATTTACTGGGGAATGTGTGTGTTGTATGAGGCGTGGGTCCAAAATCTCCCATCTCTCCATCCCCGTAGGTCTCATCACGGATATTCTGATATCCCTGGATGACCGTTTCCTCTACTTGAGCAACTGGGTGCATGGAGACATCCGGCAATATGACATCACTGACACCAGGAATCCACGTTTGGTTGGCCAAGTGAGTTTTGCAGTCAGACCTGGATCGAGCCAAAAACGCCACGCTGTGTATAATAACGTGAAGCTTTTAGCATGACTGTGTGACTCCGCAGGTTAGGATGCTTAGCCCTTGACATGAAGTCGCCAGTTCAAACCCCACGGTCAACAGTGATGTCACTGTTTGGCCCTTGAGCAAAACCCTTAACCCATATTGCTCCATAGACCCTGCTTGCATAAAATGCGTGTCGCTTTGGAAACATGGGCCTGCTAATTTAAAATATGAATGGATATCTACTTGTACGGCATAGACCCAATACGTAGAACATTTATAGCCATTAGGATTATTTAGTGCTTTGTGGAACCTGGGAATTTTAACTGGACGAGGTGTTTATTTGTGCAAGGTCTTTCTGGGAGGCAGCATCTTAAATGATGGCTCCGTCAAGGTTGTGGAGGACCAGGAGCTAGAGAGCCAGCCAGCCCCTTGCGTCATAAAGGTTAGTCACACCCGGGGTTGGGTAATTCAGGTCCAGAGAGTAGGAGTCCAGACCGGGATTTTGTTTCAGCCAACCAGTTGAGCATAAAGAGTCACAGAGTACTCAACTGGTTGGTTGAAACAAAATCCCGGTCTGGACTTATACTCTCTGGACCTGAATTACTCAAGTCTGGCCACGGCAACGGATGTCCTTCGAAACGAATAGCAGCTGGTGTATTTGCGTGGAGCAGGGATCCTGTCTACTTGTGCATGTGCATTCCTGCTCAGGGGAAGAGAGTTCCTGGAAGCCCACAGATGCTGCAGCTGAGCCTGGATGGGAAGAGACTGTATGTCACTACCTCACTCTTCAGCAGCTGGGACAAGCAGTTTTACCCTGACCTCATCAAGTGAGAATCTGACCTTTTTGATGCCTGATGACTAAATTAATTGCGGTTTCAACATTCCCATTAAAAGTTTAACAATCATATTTAAGGTTCTACTAAATCAGCTGGCTCGTGTGTCTTGCATAGTAAATTTTAACAGTGTGTAAGAAAAGTTTTCCGGAAAATTCCAGATGGGTTCCACCACGGTCGTAGAATTTGTGTGAAAGCTGCACATTAATAAGTAAGGGCCCTCTGGAGAAATGAAACGTATCTGCTGATACATCTGCAGAAGACGACACAAATGGTGTGTCAGTATCGCTAATGCTGTTGTTTTGCAGTGCACCGCCATTAGCTTTTCTGCGGCTGTATCTCCTTTTGACTGTTTTTGATTCTTTAACTTGCTTTACTTAACCTCAGTATCGGTAGTCCATCATTAACTTCCCAGACTCATCCAGATCACGTTGTCATTAAATTCCTTTTGGGCTGCAGAAAGTGGGATCCAGCGCCTGTCTGGCAAACATCTGACTTGAACAGCTGCAGGATGTTAGGATTTTTGTTTGTTTACTCAAACTTTTTTCTTTCCCTCCTCCAACACATAGTCTACCTCGCTTCACAAAGTATGCAATTGTTGTCATCAGAGGGTCGTATCAGAGACTCTTCGGTGCTCAGGGTTACCCAGGCAGAAGCCCAGGGGTCTTTGCTGAAAAGGGGCCTCAGTTATTTTTACCGAGTCGACAGCTTTCACCTTCACCAGCGCCTCTCCTTGTGACCATGTTAATGCGCCTTTTTCCTATGCATAACAACTCTTGCTTAAAGAATCCCATTGACAGGATTATGAATAGCTAAAAGCAATTTATACAAAAGCATATTATACAAAACGTTAACTGAAATCTACTCAATAACACTTTTGTCCTAAAAAAGTGCTTAGTTTTCCCCTATAAATATAAATGCCACATACCCATCTATTATGTACTTCACATGTCTGATCCAGGATCAGTGTAGATATGGTTAATTTCTGTCCATTTATGTAGATGTATGTGTGTGGTATGTAGGAAACCTGCTCAAACTTATGGGCTATAATTTAATTGTGTCTGACCAGCTGATACCTGTAGTAGACAGCTCTGATGGACGTCTCTGCTTTTTCGCCACTCGCCAGGGAGGGTTCGGTGATGATGCAGGTCGACGTGGACACTGTGAGCGGCGGCCTCACTGTCAATCGGTCCTTCCTGGTTGATTTTGGAAAAGAACCAGATGGACCGGCGCTGGCCCACGAAGTGCGGTACCCTGGTGGGGACTGCACCTCCGACATCTGGTTGTAACGGAAAGGGGTGGAGCTTTACATGTTTTGAACCATTCTAAGGACACGCTGACATTATTATTATTATTATTGCTGCCAGACTAGTAATAGACATGCCCTACATATAGGCTGTGACTCTAAAGATCTTCAGTCTATTTCTGTTGCTAGATAATATGAGATTTCACTGTTTTAACAATACAAACTTTTTATGACACACTGAAGCTGTATGTTGATGAATTTCTGAAGCACTTGTACTTTTTCCATATAAAAAATGTAATGTTAACCTTTTTGCAA
Source organism: Brienomyrus brachyistius (assembly GCF_023856365.1). Lineage (NCBI taxonomy): Eukaryota > Metazoa > Chordata > Actinopteri > Osteoglossiformes > Mormyridae > Brienomyrus > Brienomyrus brachyistius. The sequence continues at coordinate 16,332,349 of NC_064541.1, forward strand.
ATTAATGAGTAACTGTATGACTGATAAATGCTGAGTAATCGGAAGGTCGCCAGTTCATATCCCAGGGTCAGCAGAATGATGTCACTGTTGGGCCCCTGAGTGAGGCCCTTAACTCCCAACTGCTCCAGGGACTGACTACGCCTGCTTTCTCAACTGTACTTTACTTTGGATACAAGCTGAATTTTGGTATGAAGATGCTTTAATTAAATTGTGGTTTGCATGGAGACTGGCCTGGGGGAGATTATCATAATACTGTTTAGTCGTTTTAAGAATATAATATTAAGTATAATATTTTTTGCCGTTAAGGGGAACGTTTCAGAGGGGTGTGCCTATTATGGTAACTGGAGGGTGACATCTGATGAAGAGCCATTTGTGGGAGTGGGCATGTCTGAGCTTATTTACACATCTCTATATCAGTGCTTATATTCTTGTAAATAATCCTTTTTCAGAGGGAATATAAACACTCTGATCCATTGGTCTGATGCAATCAAAAGTGTTGAGGAACTATGGTTATTTAAATGTCTGACTCTGTGTACCAGGTACAATTTTAATAGATGCTTTTATCCAGAGTGACAGATTATTCTCAGGGTTTTATGATTTTTACTCATTTCTCAGCTAGTTATGTGGAGTCAGTATAATTTATGATTCAACTATAATGACAAACAGTATACTTCATCAATCTGTCTCCAGCTTTGTCTTATTGCAGTTGCCAGGTCAGCTTTGCAGGTTGGAGCCTTGTCGTGGACCATTTTCTTTAATTTCCACCACAGATTCTCAATTGGATTAAGGTCCGGACTATTTGCAGGCCATGCCATTGACATTATATGTCTTTCCTGTAGGAATGTTTTCACAGAATTTGCCCTATGGCACGATGCATTATCATCCTGAAAAATTATGCTACCATCACCAAACATTCTTTCAATTGATGGAATAAGAAGTGTCCAAAATCTCAACATAAACTTGTGCATTTATAGAAGATGTAATGACTGTCTTGTCTCCCATACCTTTAAGAACGTAAGAACATATGAACTATACAAACGAGAGGAGGCCATTCGGCCCATCAAGCTCGCTTGGGGAGAACTAAACTAATAGCTCAGAGTCATTAAAATCTTATCTAGCTCTGATTTAAAGGAACCCAAGGATTCAGCTTGCACTACATTATCAGGAAGGCTATTCCATACTCTGACTACGTGCTGTGTAAAGAAGTGCTTCCTTAAATCCAGCTTGAAATGTTCTCCCGCTAATTTCCACCTATGGCCACGAGTTCGTGTATTTAAACTAATGCTGAAGTAACTATTTGGTTGAACAGCATCCAAACCTGTTAGAATCTTATATACCTGGATCATGTCCCCCCTCAGTCTTCTTTGCTTGAGACTGAACAGATTTAGTTCCTCGTATGACATTCCTCTAAGACCAGGAATAATTTTTGTGGCCCTATGCTGCACCTTTTCTAAGGCCACAATGTCCTTTTTAAGATATGGTGACCAAACCTGCACACAATATTCTAGGTGAGGTCTCACCAAGGAATTGTATAATCTTAGCATTACCTCCCTTGACTTAAACTCCACACACCTGGAGATATACCCCAACATCCTATTGCTTTTTTATTGCTTCCCCACACTGGCGAAAATGGGACATGGAAGCATCAACATACACACCAAGGTCTTTCTCATGATCAGCTACCTTTATTTCAGTGACACCCATGAAATACCTGTACTTTATATTTTTGCTCCCTAGATGGAGTACCTTACATTTATCGACGTTAAATTTCATCTGCCAGGTATCGGCCCAGTCACTAATTAAATCAAGATCCCGCTGTAGCTGCTGAGCCGCTAATTCAGTATCTGCTACACCACCCACCTTGGTGTCATCTGCAAATTTCACCAGTTTACTGTATATTGGTATCCATATCATTTATGTAAATTAGGAACAATAGTGGTCCTAAAATCAAACCCTGCGGTACCCCACTATGAACGCAAGCCCACTGTGACATTGTGCCTCTTATAACTACTCGCTGTTTCCTATCTGTTAACCAGTTATCAATCCAGGTCGCTACGGTACCTAAAATACCTGTCGCTTTGAGTTTAAGTAGGAGCCTCTTGTGGGGGACAACATCAAAAGCCTTTTGTAAATGTAAGTAGATGACATCATAGGCCTTCTTATCATCAACTTCCTGAGTAGCTTCCTCAAAAAACTCCAACAGATTTGTTAAACAGGATCTACCTCTCCTAAATCCATGCTGGCTATCCCGCAAAATTTACCTGACATACAACCCCATATCATTAATGATTGTGGAAATTTGCATGTTTCCTTCAGGCAGTTGTCTTTATAAATTTCATTGGAACGGCACCAAACAAAAGTTCCAGCATCATCACCCTGCCCAATGCAGATTCGTGATTCATTACTGAATATAACTCTCATCCAGACATCCGCAGTCCAAGATTGTCTTTCTTTAGACCACTGAAACCTTGTTTTTTTTCTGTTTAGATGTTAATGATGGTTTTCGTTTGGCTTTTCTGTATGTAAATCTCATTTCTTTTAGGCGATTTCTTACTGTCCAGTCGCAGACATGGACTCCACTTTCTGCCCAATTGTTCTTCATTTGTTTTGTTGTGCATTTTGTTTTCAAGGCATATTGCTTTAAGTTTTCTGTCTTGGCGCTTTCATGTCTTTCTTGGTCTACCAGTACGCTTCCCTTTTACAACCATTCCATTTGATTTGTACTTGGTCCAGATTTTAGACACAGCTGACTGGGAACAACTAACATCTTTTGCAACATTCCGTGAAGATTTACCTTCTTCAAGAAGTTTGATAATCCTCTCCTTTGTTCCAACTGACATCTCTCGTGTTGGAGCCATGAGTTATGTCAATTATCTTGGTTCGACACATCACTAATGTGTGCAAGCACTCTTTTTTTTTAACTGCAGACTAATTAGCAGTTGTAATCAGATACAGGTGTTTGTTTTAGAAATGCAAAGTGCATGGTGATTCCATATAATATTCCTCAGATTTGTGATTCCATATTTTTTTCCTCTGTTTGATCTTTAAAACAGTTGTCATTGACTAAAGTTATCTTTTTTTAAGTGTTTTATACAGCCAGAAGTTTGGATTGTTGAGTAAAAATAGTTTTGTGGCATGTATGCCATTGTTTTTTTTCCTACACAATTAAACATTTGAATGAACATCTAATGAGAGGGGTGATTCAATACTTCTTGCCAGGGGTTGTAGATATAGAGGCCACGTAGAACAAGATGGACTTTGGCGCCATCGTGTGGTTGGATTGCTTCTATAACCGCTATATTTTTCTGTCTGGTTATAACCTTTGCGTAGCAAATTTTCCATGCTTCGTGGTACTGGGGCAATTCTGCCAGGGAGCATTGGCCTTATTACCACTACATTTAGGGAAAAAAAACTTTTATTTTGTAGATGGATTCAGCTGCTTTCGGAAGAATGAACCTTATAGTGAAGCTGAATATAAGTTATAGCTAGTAAATTAAGATTTTTTTTTTAAAATAACAAATTCATGTTTTATATTCAACAGAGCATGGTTGACACAATTAGATAATGATTTTTTTTTTAGCAAACAGGTACATCATAAAAAGTAAAGGCAATATTGAATTCTTTTCAAGTACAAATGAGCAGGGCTTGAAAAATATTCACTAAACATTTTTTTAAATTCATGTTTTTTTTTCAGGCACATTAAGGGCAGCTATGTAAAGTTCCACTGCGCTACAACACTAATAAACAACAAAAAGAATTAACCAAACAACATGGAATTTTGTTACTCTGTGTGCGTACTTTCTGAGTAAACTACGTTCATTAATATGGACATTTCTGCTTAGCGGGCTGCAAACGCGACATTTGTGCTGGAAGCACAACCCCATTTCGGATCGAAGAGGACCCCGACGCCGGACGCACTTACGTGCAGACGTTACTAATCAAATGGAAATAGAGCCAAGATGGCCGCCGAAGGAGGGTAGTTTCCTTACCCGTTTTCAGTACGAGCAGGCGCCGTGTTCGGGCAGACACAGACGCAGGCACCGACACGGGCAGGCCTGGCAGTTCCCCCAACTCGCGGAGTAAACGGTGCAACTCAAGAGCCGAGTAGCGGGGAAAGTCGGATCGCCATCCTAATGGAGCTGCGAAACTGCAGATAGACAAGCAAAAAAACCATAATCCTACCATCTACCGAGCAGGTAAACGGCACGCGGCTCATTTTAATAAATAAGCTGTAAATCATCTCCAGTTTAATAATTAAACCGCTATTAATGAGGACCAGGCAAAGGCACAACACTCGGAGTAACAAAGCGTGAACGATTAAAATATACCGTTCATACGATTTAGTCCAGCTATCACATGGAGTGGTATTTTTTACTGATTGATTCGACTAGCAAGCTAACGGTACTCCATTATTCTGCTAGCTAGTTTGCTGCCACTGCAGACAACTGGGCTGGAGTTTAAAATCCCCAGCACGGCACTATAGGCGTAGCATCAGCTTATTGTCTTTTTAAACGTTTCGTTGTTCACCATTTCGATTTAGTGGACAAATGTCTTCGCTGTAAACATCAGCCTCCCAAAGCAAGTTATTGTGTAAGCAACCCGTGTCAGTGTTTCCCGTAAGCTTATAGCTAGCTCGTTAGATTTGTTGCTGTAAAAATAACTAGCCAGCTGATAAAGATAGTGTGCTAGAAATCTGCTCTGATAATCAAGAGCCTTCTGTTTCAGTAATTAGATACCTAGTTGATGGTACCCAGAATGAATAGTTTCAATTGATCATACGTAATGCAGCGATAAGAAGTTAGGTTGTTACTTTGAGTTACTGTGTTGTTAAATGTGAGAAATGGGATGAGGACCCAAGACGCCCTTGAAACAAGTTGTGCCATCAATCCAACAATAATTTACTCAGTGCTGCCGTCTCTTCTGTAAACGATCGCCGAGGTAGATATTGACTTTTCTTCCTTTTTTGTATCAGCACTGAACTGCCCTATGGAGTTTGATATAGATGTTAGTGACGTTTGAGATGGGGAGGCCGTCGTTGCCCCATCTGAGATTCCCACCCATCTTTGCTCCTTTCAGCTGGTCTTCTCTATTGCTCTGATCCCTCACTGATGTTGACTGACTGCTCTCCTGGCTGTCTGCTTTCAAACGCTCACTTTCCATCAAGGCACACGCGTTATGAAACTGAGCAAGTTTCTGTTTGACAAGTGTATGCTGTGTCAAAGCTTTGTTTTGAAATAAGATATTGACAAACGCTTCCAGGCTCTTCTGCTCAATCTTTGACATAACTTGGATTTTAATTCATGTGCCCCATCTGCGCCTTCAGATTCAGTATAATGAAGAGCGGCGATGAAATGTTCTGATGCTCTGAAATGATTTTTGACTCTTTGGATAATCTATAGTTTATTCTGTGATTGACCTGGAAATAAAAGGAATTAAGCATGACCGCTTAGATTTTAAGCCTAATTTAATCTTTTATTACAGTGGGTTTAATCCCATCTCTGACGCCAGGCAGGCTTCTTGCAAACCCTTCGCCCTCCTGTGTAACAGTGCCCCAGATGATTGTTTGGCCCTGCTGAAGGGGCCATTGTGTGGCACTGCAGGCAGCCTGCGGGGTCCGTCTTCGCTGAAAGCCAGTTCCGTCGTTCAGATCCGTGGTGATCTCTGCCACTGAGCTGTCACGGAACAAGACTGCATGTTACGGGCGTAGGAGAAAACTGATTTCTCTCCCATTGCCTCTTTACATAGCAATTCATGGTGAAATGCTATTAAATCAGGGACTTTGTGATTTTTATTTTATTTTTTTTTTGTGATTGTTCACAGGTTTCTGTCAAGGTTGTTTGTAAATTGACAGTCAGTTGTGCATAAGATGAAGGCTGCCACTTTGCAGCATGATGGCACGTGAATCTATATGCAGCTAATTTATATATTGGTCTCTGTCTAGTGAATAGTGCAAAAGTTCAGCACCAGAATCTGGAAATGAGGGTGAGAGAGATCACCAGTGACAAATGTGCACTTTTTTTTCTGTGTCTCTGTGACATTCGTACACATCAGCTTTGTTCTGCTCCCCGGCTGTAATATAGTCACCGCGCTCTGTGAGTTTCGAGGAAGCCGGCGGCAGCCGGTCCCTGTGCTGGCCGATTTTGTTGCCGATTTTGTTGTGCAAACCAGTCAGCTGAATCTGGCTTATGTGCAGGCGGGAGTTTGTTCTGTTATTCTGATGCGACTGGACTTAATGTCTGGTTAGAGTGCTCAGATGTTAGGGCTACAGCGTCCGATTACTGACTGACGCACAAGTCATCAGCAGCAAAATCGGTTGAGCCAAGAAATCCACATGACTAGCTTTCCTTGTTAAATGTTGAAATAATTTTTTGGTATATATGACAGTGTAATTTTGTATGTTTTTTTGGTGTCTGTTTCCATATCTGTAAAGGTTCACTTCCAAAGTAAATAAGAAATTGGCACTTTCAAAACTCTTCTTATCGTCTTATAAGGCCACAATTAAATGAGTAAATGAGTGAGGCCTTCATCTGCACAGATGCTTGAAGGCAATTGAAAGGGCTGTTCCCCTTTAAGTAAGCAGGGCTGTTCTGCTTCTAGAAGTGGCACATAGTGTTTCCTGTTTAATAGTCAAGCAAGCCCTTCTTGTGATTACAAGTTGTAACCCATTCCGATTTCAAGAATCTTTGTTCAGCTGCTGAGGTCAGAGCTGATTTAAAATATCTACAGTTTAGGGCTGCCACTAACGGCTATTTTTCTATGGATTGATCTATCGATTATTTTACCGATTGGTCGATTAATCTAAATGATTGTTTTTCCTCCAGGAAATCAAGTAGTAGTAGTTGTGGAAGTGATAAGCACTGAAGTCAAGAAAGTTCAGCAGCCGCAACATCTTTTAAAAGAGGAGATGTAGTTTTCTTTTATTCTGTGTCCTTTTTCGTTTTAGTTTACGACGATAACATTTGGTCCCAACAAGCCCAATGTACAGTAAAACACACTGGCACCGTCAGTCCATGCAGAATAAGTCCGGACTTTAGCCTAAGTGTTTTCTCAAACATTTATTCAATGGGGATTCTAAGGCAGCAGGCAGACAACTTTACGGCTTTAATAATGAGCGTATTTAGCAGCTACAAGGACAAAAAATATTACAAAGCTCTTGGAGGAGGTTGGCACCGCTGGTCAACGGGATGAGGGCAAGAGCAGGCCTTTCCACTTGTCACTAAGGCCTGGCTGCTTAACCGCCACTTGCATTTAATTCCAAAAAGGGCGGTTTGGTCATTCAACCCAAAGGCCACATTATTATTAAAGTAGCATAATCCTCACCTTGCCAGTGGCCTTGGTGTAACATTTAACAGAGTTCAGCAAGTTCACCTCCTCCAACACCACCAGGTAGTGTTCATGTCTGGTGTTTTGGTGTCTTCTTCTGGAGAAGACTGATCTCTCGAAGTCCTTGGCTGCAAACTTAAGGAACCGCTGCTGCTTCAGATGGAAGGTGCAAGTCGTAGTGTGTTTACGCTGGAATAGTTGGAGCGCTGCTGAAATGGGGATCATTCACCCTGTCTTGTGAAGCAGAACGGCGCCCTACTGTTGGTGGTACATCCGAGTTGAGGTGTCACATAAACTCCGTCCTATTTATGAGAGCAGTCCAGGCTGAAAGACAATCTTCTGATACAGGAGAAGGACAGCTTAAATTTGAGAACTTAATTGTCGTGGTACGTAACAACAGTATAGCGTTTCAAAGCGTTTTTCATTTTTAGGTTATGGAAGTCTTTCTCTTGATTATTGAGATGAATTGTCTGGACTGTTTCGGTGTATGGTAAGGAGTGACTCAGTTGTGTGCAGTGATATCTGTGACTTGTTTTAAGATTGCACATGCTTCGTGTTGAATGCCACATGAAATAGATCACCATTTGTGTCTTGTAGTGTCCCATGGACAAGGTCTATTGCTTTTCTGATCTTGATCACATGATGCGGGGGGAGGTTTGGAGAGCTACCGTAATCAGAGCTTTGGCCACTTGATAGGGGTAGTTCACTTTTCCCGAATAACCATCCTACTTGGATTCTTTCCCATGCAGTGGCCCATGTAGGATCGGCCATGGGTGATGCAGAAGTGGAGCCCTCCCCTGCCCAGGTGGAGGAACTGCAGCGGAGCCCTTCTGTTTCCTCCACGTCCAGCACCTCGTCTCCATCCTCTCCCTCCGCCGGCCATCACCAACAGTCCCTCAGCCCCGGCAGCAGTGACAGCACTCGGGGTGTTAGCCCGCCTCTGGATGTCATCTCAGAGGGTGTGGGGGAGCTCACCTTGGTCATCGACCCAGAGGTGGCTAAGAAAGCTTGCCAGGAGGTCCTGCAGAAGGTGAAATTGCTCAAGGGCAACACAGATGGCCTGGTCAATGGGGGCACCCATGTGGACCCTCCCAAGATTAGAGAGGAAGAGGAGGACCCCCTCCCCGGCACAGTGAAGAGCGCCCGGCGGCGGCAGAAGTACAACTCTTCAAAGCAGTCATGGCTCCTGCGGCTCTTCGAGTCCAAGCTCTTTGATGTCTCCATGGCCATCTCCTACTTGTACAACTCCAAAGAGCCTGGTGTACAGGCCTACATAGGCAACCGTCTCTTCAGCTTCCCTAATGAAGATGTGGACTTCTACCTGCCCCAGCTACTCAACATGTACATCCACATGGACGAGGACGTCGGAGATGCCATCAAACCTTACGTGGTGCACCGCTGTCGACAGAGCATCAACTTCTCGCTGCAGTGCGCCTGGCTTTTGGGTGCCTACTCTTCTGACATGCACATTTCAACGCAACGTCACTCTCGGGGCACCAAACTCCGCAAAGTTATCCTCTCTGATGAGCTCAAGCCCTCTGGCCAACGTGGCAGGAGAGAGCTGGCACCGCCCTCATGCCCGCCCCCCATTCTCAGCCATGCCCACCCTGAGCATGGGCTCTCACCTTCCAAGCGCACACACCAGCGCTCCAAATCTGATGCTACCGTCAGCATCAGCCTCAGCAGCAACCTGAAGAGGACAGCCAGCAACCCCAAGGTGGAGAGTAGCCAGGATGAGGTGAGTGTAGCTTCTGCTTGTTCTCCTTCGGTGGTCTGGTTTGACTGTTCGGTGAAAGTGAAGAGCCCGGTAATGACATGCCTTGCATTTTACGATCTTGTGCAGGATGCGTCATGCCGTACCTCACCTCCTTATGCAATCCCTTTTGTAAGACATCTACAGATTCTCTATGAAACTTAAAATCTTGAATTTTGTTTACCCAAATACATTTTCGTTTCATTTAAGTGCTTTGACCTGTCAAACTTTTTTTGTTTTGTTTGTTTCCTGGTCTTCCTTCAATTTAAGATAAATTGTAAAGTCGGCCCTCAAGTTCACTTACGAGATGTTTATTCACTGTGGTGTTTCTCAGTGATGGCCTACATGTGCAGCCGAAATGACCCCGAGTGTCGAGCACGTCTCGCGTTATCGGGCTCCTTCTAGAAGCTCCCCCTCTCCCCCCGCAGCCCCTGCAGCCTCCCAGCTAAGTGGGTCACAGGCATGTGGCAGAACTTGCGCTCCGACAAAGAAGACATGGGATGCTGGTGACAGATGCCAGCCGTGTCTGTGCACAGTCCAGTGTGAGGGGCAGAAATGGATCTGTCTCTTTAAGTAATGGTTTCACAATGAGCCCTGTAAAGGATTATGGGTAGAGTCCTGGGTAGACGCCTAAATTTTAGGGTTCATGAAAGCCCTGCTGTTTTCGCTTTGAGCCATGGTGCCTGGGACTCATTTCCATATGGTATTGTAAATTTTGCCATGCAAATGTATATAATATCATAATGTAGAACCTAGTTGGTTTAAGGGCATTTTGGCACAGGGCTTTATTGACTTTTGTTGGTTGATTGACTTCTTCCTGCCCTCACTGCCTTTTTGGTCCTATTCATGTTAAAGTTCAGTCCTCTGTGTTTGAAGTGGCCTGGTGACCTTATCAGTAAACAATGAGTAGAGCTGACATCGTGACACGACTGTGTCACTCGGCTCTTTGGTCAGTGAAGCATGCTGGCACCAGTTGAAGGCGTCACAAGAATGTAGGAGTGGTTCTGGTGACTGTACTGGTCATAAATCCAGCAGGGAGACAGTTTGCGTGGGCTGTCGTCTGTGATACTGTCCTCTGCAGAGCAGCTGTCCCTCGTTTCATTCCTCGGCGACAACAGGCTACAGCTAGCATGTTTTCAGGGTGTGTCTGTAGTGGGGGCCCATTGGGGAGTGTGGGGGGATGGGCCTGTCAGTGTACGGATCACTTGACTGTCACACGTTCCTGTCCAGCTGCCTGGTTTTAGGGGGGTTTCCTCCCCTTGTTGAAATCAACTCTTCTGACAGTAGCTACAATGGGTCACAAATACGGGGATGCAGTTACTCTACCTTTGGAATCGTGGTCAACTCGCACATACCAATTTCAAGAAGCCCCTCCCCACTGTCTCCTGCAGGTCTGGTTTCCTGTTGCTGTTTCTCTTTTCCCCCATTGCTTTGGCTTTCCTGTCGTGAATTCATGACCTTGGTTACCCCCCCCTCCCCCTTCCTGCCCTATACTCTTCCATCATGTTACTGTCCTGCTGGGCCACATCTGCTCCATTTGCCTGTAATCTCCTTTGGTATCTTATCTGTTTGATTCCTTCCTCCTGTTCTGCTGACCTCCTCCCCCCAAAGACCAGTGATATAGAACCATGTGGTCTAGGTTTAGGCTTTGAGGGGATAACAGTGATTGCTGTCACCACGTGGAGTCCATATGCAGTAACCTTGGCGACCTTAGCATGGTTTTCTCCCACACTATTGCTGCAAGCCAGTGCTGTAAGGAACTGTGTTCTATATCTAGTGAAGTTGCTTTGCTGTCATTTCATACAAATAAAGCAAAATTGCATTTCTTCAGAGCATAAGACAACGAAAACAGTGCAGTTGAATACTTGTAAATACTGGATATAAAAAATATACACAACAGTACATAACTCAATTCAGGTAAACGGTACAAGTAAACGGTACAAGTAAACGGTACAAGTAAACAATATGTGCAAAACATAGTATATAGATGGTAATGTATGTTGACAATAGAATATCGTCTTGGCACAAAATGTAAATGGAGACTTTTTCTGTCAACGTTTATGAGTTAGGTGTGAGTGGAGAACTCTGATAGCCTGGGGGTAGAGCTGCTGCAGAGCGTGGTGGGGGTGTAGCGAACCTTCTGTTGATTGACGGGGGTGAGGTGTATCTACTCCTGCCCCACTTCATTAACTAAGAGAAAGAGGACATGGAAAGAAGAGTAAACACCCAAGCAGCCAAGTTTAGGAACACAAATAAATATGTCTGGTGAATCAGAAGGTGTTCTGAAGAGTCATGCTAACTGTCTTTGGGGTGTATTTGGGCGGGGTAGTGAAAATCCGTACAAACTGCCAGTATGTGCGTGCTGCAGATTGTAGTATATCCGTATAATGCAAAAAATCTGAAGTCTTGACCTGACAACCATAAATCCAAAATGGTTTTGTAAATCCCCACTAGTCTGCAACAAGGTCTGTCCCCATTTGTTTATGGAAAAATCCTAAAGTCTTGACCTTGCAGCAATCAATTTGTGTGCGTGTGTGTGTGTGTGTGTGTTTTTAATTCCCTACACTCTGCATCATGCACCATGGCCTGCGCCCATCTGTTTATGTGCACTGTCTCCAATATCCCTGTTGCTCTAAGGGTAACTTTAATCACTCTCCTTCTCTGAAGCATGACATCACCGTTCCTGTCCCTGTTGTCATAGTAACAGTTACCCCTGCATTCTCTTGGGTTCTACCCAAAAGGCCGGTGTTTGATGATGAATGTGTTAGAGTTTACATTCAGCCGTAATTATCATTCATCACATTATCATGTCTCACATTAAAGAGCTGCATCTTTTATCTCACTGCAGTCCAGACAACTTTTCTATATATTGTGGCATTTTAAAATATATTAATTTATTTTTTTTGCTTCAATTTATGATGTAAATGTAATTGTTCACATGTCACAGTCATCGTTATTGTTCAGTACTGATTGCTTTTCTAGATCCTCTTCAACGTTATATTAATTCTCTGTTTTCAAATCGCACAGCCTGCTGTAATCCATGTTACTGACTTTTCCCAAAGTTACATGAATTTATTTTGTTTTATTGACATCCTGTGGGATGTCTGGTTGGCGACACTCCCTTGAGAGGAATACTAAGGCGCTAATAACACCTGCATTAGCTGCGTTCTATGTCCTCTAAACGCGCTACTTATGTTCATATGCAGAAAAGTCTGATCGCTGTCATGGGAAAAAGCCTCTGCACTCCTAGGTTTAATTGCGCACTTTACTTGTTTATGTCTGTGCTTTTATTTGCCCTTTGTTGATCTTTTGTATGTCTGTCTCTCAGGGGTTTGGCTGCTTCATGTGTAGGTGTAGATCAGAATTCACTTCAGTCCCCCTGCTTGTTGTTCCCTGTGCTCCCTTGTCCCTGGAGACCACGGCGAGCCCCACGCAAGGCTGGGGGCTTTTCTGCATGGCTGTTTCTGCTTCACCTGGTGTCCAACCCACTAAAACGCTAGCAGTGCAGCTTGGGGCAGGTTTAAGATACGATGAGGCCTTCGTTGTTTGACCCGGCTGTAGGGTAATACTGTCGGAATTCAGCCTGTGCCATAGAAGTTGCTTAATGTCTTGTAGGGACATTGTTTCCTTTGCATTTCACCATAATGCGTTTGCTGAATTTGCAGAATATATGAAGTTTATCCTAAAGTAAACCCTAGGCTGTGTGTGATTTTTTTTTTTTTCTTCTTCTTCTTAAGGTATAAAGCAAAATATGCTGAATAAATAGTAAATCTCCTCCCGCAGTCCAAAGACAAGCTGGTAGTCTAAGTGGTGTCTAAATCGGTCATGGTGTGTGTGTGTGTGTGTGTGTGTTCCCTGCGACTTGCTGGAATCCCCAGGGTGAACACCAGCCTTGTGCCCGGCGCTGTCTGGGAAATGGAAACGTCCACCTCCAAATACGCTAAGAGCTGTTTCCCATATTCTGTTGTGACTGGGCTCTTGCCTGCTTGTTAAGGGGCCGGCTGGTATTTTCCACTCGTTTTCCACGGCGCCCATTTCCATAGCACGCAGCCGCCGGCTGCGATGAGAGCGGCTGTTGAAGCGCACTGGGCGTGGCTGAATGGCACTCGCGCTTCCTGAAGGGATCGGCTTCCCTGGGACAGGCCCTGCCCATCTCCCTGGCTCCACGCCTAATCTCATTCTGCCTGCTGTCACGGAAAGACTGGATAGGAAATCCTAGTTGGGCATTTCCTTCGCTGTGGCGATTAAGCAGAAAATCTAGCATGAGGAAGTGAGCCGGCAGCATGGCTGTCTGTCTGTTGGGGTCCTTACTTTAGACCCTGCAGAATCTGCCCCTCCCAACAACCGAAGCTTGTTCTAGAGGATACCCTGTGGTTCGTTCCCATTGTATGTAGAAGCAGGCCTCCTCCCAGGCCCTGTGAATTGCCCTACTTAGTAGGCACTCTGTTACTTAGAATAGCGTGATACGGTTTTCCCTTGGGGCGGGGTGGGGAGAGGGGTGATGCGGGTAACACTTTAGTTTTAAGGTCTGCCCTTTCACTATGAATAAATTGTCACTAACTATTTGGTAATATATTTGTAAACAAAAAGATTTCCTTGCAGTCAAACCCACTGCACTCGTGTCTTGCTCCTCGTAACTGTAAAACTGCCAGTAAATCACTTTCAAATATAAAACAATGGGTTAGTAAGCATACTCAGAATTGAGTTAGAATTTGAGCATTTGCAAGTTTGTTAGTACTCCCGTCTCACTAAATATTTACTATCTTTGTAGTACAGTTCTAAATTTGATTGTATCTTAATTTTATTTTTTAATTTGTTAACAAATGAGTAACTGTTTATTAATCTTTAAGGACCAGACCTTAAACTGAAATATTATTGATATGCTTGGTGTGATTTGTACTCCTGTCATATTCCTACCTTCCAGACTCGCCACAGCACCCAGCACGTTACACTGTTTACAGGACTAGTCTGGACATACCTGCTTTTATTGTCTCTATTTTGTTATGCACCTTGCAGTAAAAGGCCTTGAGGCAATGAAGTAATATATATGAAACATTGCAATAACTAGGAGAAATGTTCAACAGCTCAAAATTTTCTCAAATTTTAGACTTTTCAAAATAGGAGTTTTTTTGCTTTCTTTTAATCACCTTCCAGATGTAACCACCTGGAATGCTTCTCCAACAGGCCTGAAGGAGTTTCCACAAGTTCTGGGCACAAGTTGCCACCTTATTCTTACTCGTTGATCCAACTCATCCCAAACCAGCTCTTTAGGGTTTAAGTTGGGGGGATTGTGGGGGGGAGGGGGGGCAGGTCGTCTGTCACAGAACTCCATCCCTTTACCTGTTCATAAAATAATACAGTACTTGCATAACCTCGAGGTGCACTTAGTATTGTTATCCTGTTGGGATTAAAGTGATCTTCAGTAGGTGTGTCCAGACTTTTCACTGGTACTGCATGAGTTACGGCAAAATGAGGCTTTTCCCATTCCACATGAAGACGTTAACATTAAACAGGCCGTATAAAGGACGAGCCCTCATAGAACTTTGAACGCTCAGTACCAGGTCTGTCGCCATCTGACGTCGGACTTTCCACTTCATCTGGGCTCTGGAAGGAACTCTCTGGAAGGGGCCTGAAATACATTTCACAGTTTGAACAATGTCAAGCTCAATTTCATTCTGAAACACATAAACTGCTCCTACAATCAAGTGAAAAGCACCCCTGTACATTCATCGTTTTATCATCCGCACAGTTATGAAAGTAGCTCGATAGGGTTTAGGTTGGGGGGGATTGTGGGGGGGGCAGGTCATCTGTCCTTTTTCCTCACAAGATAATACTTGCAACGTAATCTCAAGGTGTGTTTAGGGTCATTATATTTTGAGGGATAAGTGATTTTCAGTAGGTGTGTCCAGACTTTTGACTGGCACTGCATGTCTGGTGTGGCAGTGAGTGCAGTGAACCACGCGCCATCGAGACTGACCCTTTGTCTTTTTTGTCTCGCCTTCCTGTCCCCCCTGTTCTTGTGCTATAACGGCCTCCTTTCTCAGGATCTGACCTCCAGCACTGGAAGCCTTGACTTAGAGACCGGTACAGTAAGTTGCTGCTTCCTCATTGTCGAGGTGCTTCTCGAGGCCCCAGGAGACAGGGCTAAGCGCTGTCTTCAGTGACCTCCCTCCGAATCCGTTTGGAGTGGCTGTGGTCCTGATGGTGTGTTGCGTCCCCGCAGAATGTGTGGTGGTGTTTCCATTCATGAATTCACTGAGTTTAAGCTGCAGTGACAGTCCTGCAGGTGTAAATCCTTATAGGAGAAAACTGACTTGCATTTTTATTTCCTGTGTGTTGGCAGGTTTGAGAAGTCTCTCCAATCTGTGTGCATCTTTTTGCCACAAATTTCACTCCATAGACCAGTCATAAAATGTCATAAAAAATGCTGCAACCTTTCATTGTGAATGCGGCTGAACAGAACTTTGGCTTGTGTCAATATCCTGATTCTGGTGACCAAAGTTTTGGTTCAGTATAGGATGATGGGGGGGGGGGGGCAGGTCTGGTTCTCAAACTCCAGTGTGACAGTGGGGAAAATTTCATGCCTGTCCCACGTCTGTGATCCACGTGAGCCATTGTTTGTGCCCCCTGTAGCGTGATGTTCTGGAATTATGTTACTTGTTCCTTGCATGCTTCTCACTTCCTTAACTGCAGTTTTCCTATTCTGGATGCCTTTTCTTGGCGTTCCTTCAAGTCTAGGATTGTATTTCATAGTTCAGAAACAGGGTGCTGGTGCTTTCCTCGGCCCGGTGCCCCCCCCCTCCCTTTTGAGTACTAAATGCGTCACTTACAGTATTTCTCCTTGAGGTTTATTAGCTGTAACCGAACCTGATGCTTGACCACATTGTTGCTATGGAGTCCTCTACCAAGGCTGTAACTGCTGTTTAAATGTCTTTAGTGATTTCATGTCGGTGGGTGGTTTTGCTCAGCAAAATTAAACAAAAGAGGAATTGTGTGCTTCTTAAGTCTGACATTTCTGAAATGTTTGCTGCAAGAACCAACCAGTTTTTTTTAAACAGTACCGCCACCTGCTGTATATTGGTGGTACTGCATGTTTGCTTCTTTTGTTGGTTTAAAAAATTTTTTAACGTTGTTTTCTGACACTATAAATGCTTTGGATCTGTTTGAGACGGGTTAATTCTGGCAGAATGTGCACCGGTTTCACCTCTGCATCTTCTTTCAGGATCCGTGTTAATGTTTGTCGGTTGAATTTGGTCCATGCTGATCAGAGAGGCTCACAAAAGGTTTCTGTGTCTGCAGCCAGCACGCCTGACTCCCCAGCGAGAGTTCATCAAGTCACTGATGGGCATCGGCAAGCGGCTGGCCACACTTCCCACCAAGGAGCAGAAGACCCAGCGTCTCATCTCAGAGCTGTCACTGCTCAACCACAAACTGCCGGCACGCGTCTGGCTGCCCACGGCGGCGTTCGACCACCACGTGGTCCGTGTGCCTCACACCCAGGCCGTGGTGCTCAACTCCAAAGACAAAGTAGGCGAGCCAGTCTCATCTGGGCTGGGGAGGGGTATCATGAAATCTCTTACAGGACAGAGGTGGACCTATTTTCTAATGATGTTCAAGTATATTTTTGTTCTTTCAGTTCCTCACTTCCTAGAATGTTCCCTGTGTTTATTCATGAGTATTTTGGCGATAATTGAAATGTAATGCAATTATGCCCACGCACCATGCGACTGACCTGGCCGACCTTTCCGTCCCTTTGCCAGGCACCGTACCTCATTTACGTGGAGGTGCTGGAGTGCGAGAACTTCGAGACGTCCAGTGTTCCGGTGCGGATACCAGAGACGCGCATCCGCAGCACGCGCTCGGTGGAGAACCTGCCCGACTGCGGTATCACGGCCGAGCAGCGGGCCGCCAGTTTCTCCACCGTGCCCAACTACGACAACGACGAGGAGGCCTGGTCCGTGGACGACATCGGCGAGCTGCAGGTGGAGGTAGCCAAGTCCTCGTCTCTAAGAGAACCAGTCATCTGCCTCTTATGTTTTCTATTTTTCAGGTCGATATTTATTTAAAAAAAAAAAATAACTACTTTCAATATTTACATTTATTTTTATTTTGCAGATGCTTTTGTCCAAAGTGAAAACAAATGAAACAATTACAAACATACGTGCCGTTAACGAGTCAGCTCGGCACACTCGGAAATAAGAGTACAAGTTTGTACCTTTGCTTGGTACTGGGGCTGTACCATCAAGGATCTACCTTTTAAGGTACAGAAATAATCTCTGAGGAACATCCCCTGTAGCTGAGGAACTCTGAGGAACATACAAACAACATTTATATACCCCCAATGGTACAAAAATGTTCCTTGGAGTCCATTTCTGTACCTTAAAAGTTACAATTACCTACAGCTAAGGGTACAATTGGCAGATCCTTCAGGGTGCAGCCCCAGTGACAAGCAAAGGTACAAATTGGTGGCCGTTTATTTTGAGAGTGCCTAAGTGTTTGTCATCACAAAACGCACCAGGTAACCACCCCCTAGGGCAGGGGTGGGCAATCTCATCCACAAAGGGCTGGTGTGTATGCAGATTCTTGGGATAACCTTTAGGTCAGCTGTTCAAACCCAGGTGTGAGGACTCTTCAGCCAGTCAGTCCTCTAATCAGTAATCTAATTAGGGAGTTTCAGATAAAACCCGCATACCCAGCGGCCCTTTCTGGATAAGATTGCCCATCCTTGCCCTAAGGTTTATGGGAAACAAAGCTAACCAGTCCTCTAACAGTAGTTTGACAAGCTGTGAATTTCATTAAATATTAGTTCTGCGTGCAAATGGTCACCACAAGCAGATCATTTCTTTTCTACTGCCAAATAATCCTTCTGTTGGTCAAGTTCTACGTTATAATGAATTCAGTTCGTCTTAGATTTGTATATTCCATCAGTTAAAAAAAGTGCTATTATCCTGTGTTATTGCTGCCACTCCTAGTCACTTCACGTCTGGTTTCACATGCCGTGCACTACAGTCTCCTCCGAACATCATCTCCATAGCCATTAAAATAGAATGAGGAGCGTCTGTATTTTTGGCACTATTAAAAATAATACCTTTGGGATTTCTAAATACCGGGGTATACTGTAATACTGTCGTGCCGCCCAAGTCTACCTGTGTCCCTCAGTAATCCTCATTTCCCCAGATTATTAGTTTATCGATAATCGTGTAGTTACAGTAGTAATATGCTTATTATCATTTCACTTCCTGCTTCTTAAGATAGATGCTTCTTAACTGAGTCAGCGGAGGGTAAAATGCTTCCTGGTGTTGCCTAACAGCCCGACCCACAGCGCTACTTTCGATTTCCTGTCCGTTTTACTTCCCTAAATCCTATGGCCACACTTTCAGCTCTGCCTTCCCAGACTCTTAAATGGTGCGATTTTGGTTCAGTATTCAACTGTGCCTCCAGCGTCGTCTCCCCGGTCCCCCTCAGTGTTCCTCTCCCAGCCCATCTCCTCACATCTGCATCCTGTTGTTCGTTATGCTTTTTCCGGTTTTTACATAAGATATCTAATTAGTTGCTTTCTGAAAGTTCGACGGGAATTTCCAGCACCAGACCAGCTCCCTTGGTTTGGTTTTTGGCTCTCATCCCCTGTGGGCTCTTCTTGCACTTCCAGCTCCCAGAGATCCACACCAACAGCTCAGACAACATCTCGCAGTTCTCGGTGGACAGTATCACCAGCCAGGAGAGCAAGGAGCCTGTCTTCATCGCAGCCGGGGACATCCGGTAGGGTTGTGCCGCTGGAGCAGATGTGTAATGTCACTCCTGTTCTGTTTGTTTTTAGCTTCACTATTAGACGGATTAATTTCTCTTTGGCATTAATGGTGGATATTAAAAACACCTGGCTTCATAAGTCAGGAGTGATCTGAAAGGGTCAGCTGTCTTCATGGGGTTGCCTTTCGGTCTGATCATCCAGCCGAAGGCTTTCCGAGCAGCTGGCCCACACGCCCACGACGTTCAGAAGAGATCCAGAGGACCCCTCTGCTGTGGCCCTCAAAGAGCCTTGGCAGGAGAAAGTTCGGTGAGGCCCGCCAAAAAATGTAGATGTACTTTATTGATCCCAGTGGTTAAATTGGTTTCCTATTAACCAGAGTCGCTAAAATCTGAGCCTGAAATGAGGATCTGGTCATGTGTCTGATGCAGGCGAATCAGAGAAGGATCCCCGTACGGCCACCTCCCCAACTGGCGACTGCTCTCTGTCATCGTCAAGTGTGGGGACGACCTCCGACAAGAGCTGCTCGCTTTCCAGGTGCTGAGTCAGCTGAAGGTATGTCGCAGAACCAACCTCCACTCTTCCTCTTCAACTGAAGAAGCATTCGTCGCTCCAGACGTCCTGTAAGGTCACACACTCAGTTGTGCTAATTGTATTGCGCTATAATAAACTCGGCTTGACACAAGATCAGCAGTCAGACTTGCTGAGGCGTGTAGGTCGAAGTCTACCACAGCTGCAGCTTTTCTTCCGCACTGTTGTGTATTTAAACTCTCTCTCTGTCTCTCTCTATCTCTCTCTGTCTCTCCCTCTCCAGTCAATCTGGGAGCAGGAGCGGGTGCCCCTGTGGATAAAGCCATACAAGATCCTGGTCATCTCCTCGGACAGCGGCATGATCGAGCCGGTGGTGAATGCCGTGTCCATCCACCAGGTGAAGAAGCAGAGCCAGCTGTCGCTGCTGGACTACTTCCTGCAGGAGCATGGAAACTACACAACCGAGGCCTTCCTCAGCGCACAGCGCAACTTCGTGCAGAGCTGCGCCGGCTACTGCCTCATCTGCTACCTGCTGCAGGTCAAGGACAGGTGAGGCCCGGGGTCCCGACCTGCCAGCCTTCCCACGACGCGTCACTGTGGTCAGGCCAAATCTGGTTTTTCTGCCAGCCTTCAGTTTCATGCAGTTTCATCAATTTACCTTCATTTCATCTCACTCATGTTTTCTCCTCCTCTTGTCCTTGTTGATGGCTCATTCCCGCTCTCATCCTCGTAACCCGTGTCCTTCCATCTCTCCCATCTTCCCGTCTCACCTCCACTCATCCGCCAACGAGCAAAACTGGTTCGAGTATCTCTCCACTTTTGTTGCAACTACGTCTCCTTGTTCCCAGGCACAACGGCAACATCCTGCTGGACGCCGAGGGCCACATCATCCACATAGACTTTGGCTTCATTCTCTCCAGCTCACCCCGTAACTTGGGTTTCGAAACCTCCGCCTTCAAACTCACCAGCGAGTTTGTGGATGTGAGTCACGAGTCGGAACATTGCTGCAATAATGCAGAGATTGCTAGAGGGGTCGATTTCATAACATAACTTAACATTGACATGCGTATACAGCAGTTTTTTTCTCTGAACTGATAAGTAATTTATAGTACACAGTTTCTGCTTTGAAATTTCACATCCATTTTTTGTATTATTCTGATATAATCCCTTAAATCTCTTCCACTAATCCTGTAGTCTGTAGGTCAGAAGGCTTCTACCTACATAACCGAGCGACGTTCTAGTCTCATCCATGGTATAACCTGATGTTTTCCTCCACTATGGATTAATGTTGGGCTGCATCTATGTGCATCTGTTTCAGGTGATGGGGGGGCAGGATGGTGACATGTTCAACTACTACAAGATGCTGATGCTGCAGGGCCTGATTGCTGCACGGAAGCACATGGATAAAGTGGTCCAGATTGTGGAGATCATGCAGCAAGGTAATCACTTAGTGCTCTCTGCTGTTTGTTTCCAGAGACTGTGCATTTGTAAATTTGTGTTCTATTTAGAGCTTTTTGAATATATGGAAAGCTGCGATATAGTATTTCGTACCTCATTCCGTTTCGATTGATATCAAATCGTTATCTTGTGAATCGAATCGCATTGGGACATTGGCGCATACTCCTAAATGCCGTTGACCCGTAAGCTTTCGTTAGCTCCACCTACCACAGCATCTGAGCAGAGTCCTCCCCATCGTCCCTCCCCAGGCTCGCAGCTGCCCTGCTTTCATGGCTCGAGCACCATCCGGAACCTAAAGGAGCGTTTCCACATGAACCTGACTGAGGAGCAGCTGCAGGTGCTGGTGGAGCAGATGGTCGATGGGTCCATGCGCTCGCTCACCACCAAGCTCTATGACGGCTTCCAGTACCTCACCAACGGCATCATGTGAACATGCTTCCGGAGTCGTGTGGAAAGACACTGGCAGACTTGGGGTCCGTCTCCCCTTTCACATCCTTTCCCGGAAGTATCCCACGTATGAATTCTCTCCTAGTGGATGGACACTCTTGGGCTAGTTCTTCAATTTTTTTATACAGTGACGACTGAGAGTTCGGATGTCATTTCCGGTTCCTTCTCTTCCCTTCACCTTTTCTGCATCTCTATTTAATTTAGTGCATCAGTTCTCTATAACCCTCCCACCACTTTCTCTCATGTTGTGATGTTCCTGAATCCCCACAAGCTGCACAACCTGCCGCTTTGGATCACTATTCCTTCCCCCCCCCCCCCCCCCCCCCCCCTCACATTGGTGCACGTTCATGATGGTACTCCTTAAGTTTATCAAATTTATGGTAAGCATGTGCTTACCATGTGTTGTAAGATACATCAATCTTAGGCATAGATCAGTTCCTCTGCAGTAGCCGGGAAGCGGAGGCATGATAAGCTGAGCCATGGTGACGGGAGCCTCGCCTGGATGGTCACCAGCCTCACCTGGATGGTCACCAGCCTCACCTGGATGGTCACCAGCCTCACCTGGATGGTCACCAGCCTCACCTGGGTCTTCAGAGGATCTCTGCATCTGTGATTGCTGCATCCCGACGACCTGCTCTTTAACCACCTGTTAGGGATGGATATTTGGTACCTTGCTTAATTCGAGGAAAGCTGTTACTTCTCCTTGATGTGTGTTGAGGTTCAGTTTTGAGTGTGATCCTATATCTCAGGGGATGGAATGCAGAAACAAATGCCGTCTTTGATTAATGTGATGCTTAAAACCTCAGTTTTGTTACATAATATGGCATTCAGCAGTAAACTGATTTAATGAGACTTTTTATTGTTCTTGGTAAAAAGTCTAGTTTTACTGTGGATTGTTTTAAAAATGCGTTTTAGATAATAGAGCATCAAACTATTATCCCTATGGAATTCTGAAGTGTAGATATGTTAGTGGAAATTGTACAGTACTACGGATGTCTGATTTCAGCTAAGACCTTGATTTGTATGTGTACAGCAGTTCCCTCCTAGGAGGTGATGCTTTTTTCCTGTAAAGTTACAAACCTGCAGTCTACCAGACTCCACCAAAGCAAATGGGTCTTTCCCTGTTTCACAACGTCGGCCATGTAGCCAGAGAACACTTACTAGCAGGCCTAGTATCCCCACCTGCCGTGGATCTGATTACAACTTGTTGTGCATGTCTGTGATGCAATATCAAAGCTTACCCACTGTGATAGACACAGTGGGGGTCCCTCCCGACCCCAAGGTCCCTGGAGTGCATAAGCGCACTCTAACATCTGAATTCCTGTAGAAGAGGAGGAACCCGACCAGGTAAGACATGCGACACGCCACACAAACGCAGGCAGCGTGTTCTTCACGAAATGTCAGGAGGATCCCAAAAAACGTCGTTTGTGCAGATGACTGCGAGAATTTTTTTTTTTTTTTTTTTTTTTTTTTTTTTTAGGGAAGTGTCAGTTGTCATGACACCAAGCAGAATGCAGGATTTTTGAAGGCGAATCTTTGGACTGAATGAAAAATTAATTGACCTTTTTTTGCCATTTTATCGCCTGGATGTCCCATTGCCCCCTATGGAGGAAATGATATGAGATGTGAAAATGACTGTTTTGATGCCTAAGCCACTAAAGAAAGACTTTGTGGGTTCAGGGAATTTAAACAAGAAAAATGCTCTGTGGTTTTAACCCTTTTCTCTGCACATGTTCTGAGGTCCACGTACTTGAAACAAAATGATCTGGAATTGAGGTTTACAAAAAGGTTTGACTGAGGTGCTTTTTTTTTCCCTTATTTTTTATTTTCTCCCCACAGTTTTAGGAAAATTCCATATAGGAAAACTGATTTAGTTTACGTTTAAGGGTGGAAAATAGTCTGCTGTGAAAGCGCCAGACTGCTTTCAGCCTGCTTCTCTCCAAAAACACCGCTGTTCATCGTTCTGCTCGCTTTCGCCCTCTGCAGTTCAGTTCTTATATTGCATCTGCGGCTGATATCTCACGGTCACCGTTTTTGTTAGGGTTGTGGAAACAGGAGACACACGTACTAGTCTCAAGGAATTATCTCAAGTTTAATTTTGTGGACTGTTCTATCTCCTTTAATTGTTGTAATGGACCATCTCACATGATCACGTGAATGACCCGTAACTTGTGAATGTTTCTTTGTACAATAAAAGACATTTTCTCGTCTGTCTATGTACAACTTATAGAGCCGTGCACAAATGCTCGAAACGTAGTAGATTCTTTGAAGCTCAGTTTACATACCGCCTTTCTAGTGAATAGGACTTTTGTTGTCTTGAGGGGCTTGTTTCTGTATTACCCAGTTCTACATATCATGCAGTTGTCTGAAATAACCAAGCCCTTCTTAACTAACAAGGTTAAACAGCTGTAAAGGGATACAGAAAATCAATCCACACACAACTGTGAATGCCGCCAGTGTTTCAGATTAGTTAACACTCATTGCTCTTCTATATGTTTGTCCGACGCCACCATCCGACAATGTGGCTAAACTAGCCCCCTCCCAGTGCATAATTTTAACGCGGTAAATGCCTTTATGAAGTAGTTAAAAATAAGAGATTTAGATAATGATGAGACAGTCTCAAGCAAGGTCACTGTACGCTTTTTCCAGTGTGATATGGCTTAATTGCTACGAGAGTGGATTATGATTGTAAAGTCTCGATTCTTTTTCGAGACATCTTCGAAGGTTCATTTGGAAAGCTGCAATAAAGTTTAATATATTTGGAACTTCAACAAATAATGTATGTTATGTAGTTTTTTTGTAGCTTCTGCAAAAGTGATATTTCATTAAATTCAGTTTCAGTAGTTTTACTAATATTTTAAGTCCCCTAAATGAATCAAATCGAAGTACAACAAAGTTTTTTTTTATGGAGTTGTACCTGTAACATAATTACATTTAATTGGAATCATATTGTTCAGCCAGACTCAAGAGAATGGGTGAAATTAAAAGGCCGTGCTTGTGGTTCCGTCGCTTTTCATCCACAGTTGTCAGTGAATTATAAATGAAGTAACTCACTGGTGAGTAGAATTATTCTCTGGTACTTCTTAATGTAAGTATGAGCTGTTCACCGACTTTAAAACAGACAGGCAGGTGGAATTGTTGTAAACTCCATTTACCCAAAATACGAATAGTTTCAGGTCAAAATGCAAATTCGTTGCTTTACTTATTTCTTTACCCAAGGAGTGTATGACATGTAACATGTAAACCCCCGTTTGCCCTGCATTAAATCTATATACCTTAATTCCAGGCGTTTGTACTTCTACTTAATTGACGCTGGATGGCGCTAGTGTATATTGGAAAGTACTGTGGTTCAAATACCCACAATTCAATTAGACAGCAGGGAATTACTGCCGAACCTACCTGCTGCTGTTGTAGCACTTAAGGGGAAAAAAAAATTAAAATAGTCTCACGTCGCATGTCTGCTCGTCCTTTCTAATCTTTCTTGGGAAACCGGCTGCGAAGTAGTTAGCAATATCGTCCTGGGATACAGATGATTTTTCCTGGACATTTTCGCGTTTTAATTAGCAGCCGTTGATATGAGCACCAATTTTCTATCTTAACACAACCTGAAAAACGACTGTGATTTTCTTTTTCCGCGGCACAAAGGTGATACAGTTTTGTCGACCGTATTAAGAAAGTTGCAAAAATCACAATGGTAAGTGCGCCAGGTTAAGCTGTTTCTTCATAAGTCAACATATATGTGTATTAGCGGGGGGCGTCCAACGTTAAAACTTTGTGTTTTTCCAGGATTGAATTATCCAAGGAACCAAAACCGGGAAGGGCATTTTGTCAAGTCGTTTTAAAGATTGTATTATATTGTTGGTATATTTATGACGGCTTAAGGATATAATGCTTTAAAAATAACGCTCTGTCGAAATATTAGGCCGAAGGTTTAAACTTGCGTGTGTTTATGTGCATTTGTAGGGCGGAGTACAGGTGAGTTCGCGGAAGCCATAGCTTAAGACGTACTGGGACTTTTCGCGTTCTGTCCAGTACGTGTGCCGGTATATAGTTTGCCTTACTCATTTATAGTACGTTTTTAATTCTGATCCTGCGTTGTACAAACATTTTAACATAACAGTATTAAATCAGATGTAATTTTCTATATTTGCATTGTGTCTGCAAATCCCCACCCTTGTAAACTCTGTGACTTTAAGGATCCCCAGTATGGGGAATTGAATACAGAGTACCGCGGCACAGATTACGGAAAACTCATGTGTGGCGGCGTCATTATAGAATTCAATGTTGTAAAACTGTATAAGAAAAGTAGGGGATATTTAGGCAGCAAGCTGCTGTCAGTTATCTGCGCAGATCTTTTAACGATCTGCAGTTTAACAGCAGCGTGCCTGTACAGGACCACGTAGCTCTGGCATGCTTCCTCATGAGAGGAGGAATGCGGAGTGTGGTAGCATTTTTAATAAATAAATACAGGGTTCTGTCACTGTTCCAGTCCCTACAGGTGTTTCAATCAGGTGATCCGGTTGCACAGTAGTAGTGAG
The DNA here is from genome assembly GCF_023856365.1 of Brienomyrus brachyistius. Classification (NCBI taxonomy): domain Eukaryota; kingdom Metazoa; phylum Chordata; class Actinopteri; order Osteoglossiformes; family Mormyridae; genus Brienomyrus; species Brienomyrus brachyistius. The sequence goes on from NC_064541.1 coordinate 16,358,144, forward strand.
AAACTGCGCTGGTGGTTTGATCGTTGTGTAGTAAAACAAGCTTGTAGGATCCAAAATGTAGGCAGAAACAAATCTGATTTTTTCGTTCTGCAGTTCAGCTGCATGCGTGCAGATCTGAGCAATGGCGTCTGCATCACGCAACCCTTCCTGGTGTCCTTTCAAGGGGCAGAGAAATGAGGAAGGTGGCGGAGGAAGCGAGTTTAAGGCAGTGTATTTTTTAAAAATAAGTTGCATGAGTGCAGAAGGTCATGTTCGCTGATCAGAATAAGCAGGACTTACTGTAAATATTACAGATGTTACTCAATCTCCGTTTTCATTCACGCTTATTGTTAAAAGATGTTGCGATCCCTGAAGAAAAAATGATACACTACAGTGTTTTCTTAAATATGATGGCTTGTCACAGGACTAAGAATGGAATGTTTGTGCTTTTTCCAGTTCTATGATGGAGTACACACATTTTAAGGAATTCTCTTTGTTTCACAGTAGTGTTACCTGTCTAAGCCTCAATATCGGATTTATAATTGCATTACATTTAAGGTTTCCCTTACATGTAATGCAATAGGTAAGCAATAGGTAGAATGATCAGTGTGATTGGGTATTATGTACAGAATTTTTTAGGATGAGTCTAAACTTCACTCCGAAGGACTGATGTTGATGTGTTTAGGATGCAATTCAGTGACAGATTTAAAATCATTCATGCACTGTTTGAAAATCTTGCGTCTCTCTGGATCTGCATGTGCGCCGTTCCTCTTTTCAGCAAATGCAAACCGATGTTTGTTGTAACGATCCCACATCCCAGTTCATGAGTTTGTATCTGCGATGTCCTGTGATTCGCCCTATATCGTACCGCAGAGGGTCTCTCGTCCCCCCCAGTGGACCTTTGAGGAAGTTTATAGTTAACATGAATGTATTCATGCAATAATATTTCCACCTATTTATTAGCCACGAGCAGCTTTGCATTGCTGTGTCCACATGGGATATTATGAACACTCCTACAAATCACCTGGTCTGGTCTCCATTCACTTTAGAAAAACAGACTTTATGAATGGGGGAAAAGTGCCATTTCACTAGCAGTATCAGTCTTTAAAATGGCGAAAATGGATTGTTCATGGAGGCGAAGTTTTATAATAGAATATTATGCTTCACAACTTCAGAGCGACAGTTTAGATCGACTGTCTGTTTAGCTATATTGCATAGACTCTCGATTTTTAATTTTTTTTTTTATCGTGAATTGTGGCAAGTGGATTTAGTCATACAGTGTCCTAGATGCCAATATAATTGGCAATTACATCATTGTTTGGCAATATTAATTGGCATTATGATTGTAAAATTTAGACATTTGGTGGCTACCTTATGAGAGCATTTGGCTTGATAATTTGGCGAAAAGGAAGAGTTTTGAAGAAACTATTACGGACATTCATATAAGTAGCTATACCAGCCCACAGGGAAGTGACCCATGGTAACATACCTTTGTATTGTTGTACTGAACGTAACTCTCAGTACGAGCGGAAAAATGCAGGAAGAATTTTCCCATAGTACTTATTTATATGATCACTGGCATTAAGTCATTGCTGCAGAGTAATTGTATCTATTTGTTGGGTCTATAAAATATGCTTTGTTTTGTTGTGCAAATATTACTTCCTGTAGAGATTAATGATGAAGTAACTTCACCGTTCAAGACCTAAAGCTATTCTTTCACAATTTACAATATGCATAGGTGTAGGTGGGATTAATCCATTTAAATGCTAAACACATCCCACCCAGGCTCATAACCGGTTCTCCCTGTGTTTCTCAACGTCTGTCCTTTTAAGTAAAACTTAATATTTCTGCGCTGTGATTTCGCAAACACTCCGCAATGTATTTAATAATGTGGACTTCATATATTTTTACGCGAAAATCCAAGATGATAACTCGTTTCCGGTGGTTGATTTTCTTATCGCGCTTTGTCTGTGCTTCGAGTCATAATTTAATACGCTTGGAGAGCTGCCTGACCGTGACGTCGCTTCTCACTACATTTTGTGTTTCCTCAGTTATCGTATCGTTTCTGGATGATTTAACCTGAATGCTGGTAATGAGAGAAATAATCCTCAGTAACTGCAACTGTCTTCCTGTTTCTCCTCATCGTTTTCCTGTCCTCTGACCTTTGGCTTCCCAGGGGAGTAAAGAGCGTTATCACTGGCAGACCCAGAACGTGAAGGTGAGCGGCGTGGACGACATGGTCCTGCTCTCCAAGATTAACGAAGACGCCATCACAGAAAACCTTAAGAAAAGATACATGGATGACTTCATTTTTGTATCCCTTTTGTCTGCCCGGCGCAGCGCACTGAGCAGACGTGTAACTGAAACCATCTTTAGTGCCATTTTTTTAGCTACCTTTGCTTGCCTGCTCTGTGTTTACCTTCTTTTCATTGATTATAAAATGCCTTCAGTTTCCTCGTTAAGGTTCTGTAAAAGATTCTAATTTTCTTTGCATTAACGAGTTTGGCCTAGCCAGGCTTTTGTCTAGTGGACTCTGTGTCACTTGCTTGGTGCTTTAGATGAAGCGTTTTTAAGTAAATAAATGTAGGTCTAATCCATTGTAGCGTAAATTTCAATGACGCCTGTGACGAAATGTTTTGGTTCTGATTAACCACTTGAAACATTAAGCTGAGGGTGTGCAAATGTCTGAATGTTTCTGGAAGCCATAGAATTGCAAATATCGCAAATGGTAATCCACTTCCTTGACAGTGTCGCAACAGACCTACATAGGTCCAGTACTGATCTCGGTCAATCCCTTTAAACAACTCCCATACTTCACAGACCGGGAGGTGGAAATGTACCAAGGGGCGGTGAGTGGGTGTGGCTTTTTAAACTTACCACCGAGTTGGAGATTCTGGGACCTAGAGGTGTAGTTAACATGAAAGCCCTGAATATAGAATGTGGGCTGCTTAACTCGGCAAGAATATGTACAGTACTGCGCAAAAGTCATAGGCGGTCAAAGAACGTGATGTTCTTCATGTTAGTGATGACGGATACGCCTGTCAGAGTGTTAGCTTAGCCTTTTCAAAGCCTCTTGTCCTCCCCAGAATTCACCGTAACCATCCAGTATACCCTGGCATTGGTTGAAATCAATCACTAGCACACTTCTTGTGGCTTATCAACACTTCGGGAGGTTAAGTGAGCTAATGGTAATATTAAACAATTGCATGTAGAGACGCATCTTTTTTTAAACGTTCTTCGTAGGTGTGACATTTGTCATAAGTATGCAGATATCCTCAAATTTCTCAGGCTCCCGCAGAGAGTAAAGTGAGTGAAGGAGGGAGAGAAACCAATGACAAAGGTGACTGATCCTTCAACATCTACGAAGTACAGCAACACCCATGCAGATCAGTAGGCTTTTTTGAGCATTTTATGACTTAGAATTACTTGGAACTTCTTCATGCCAAATGCTACGCTGAATGCTTTTTGTTATATCGGTGCGTGGGCTGTGCTTTGTAAGGATCTTAGATCGCAGTCTGATTGGCAGGAACTTTAAACCAAGAGCTGCAGGGATAGGCTAGAGATTAGTCATTAGGGTACAAGCCACAAAGTTGTGCTTCAGCAAGCGTGGGCCTGCCGGCACTCTCCGCGTGCCTCTCGCACTGTCCACCTCCCTCCACTGGCCTGCAACTCTCCAGTGCCGTCACATCTACCTGCTTTCCCAATAATACCTATTCTTTGTATACTTTTCACTAGGTTTTGCATTTATTACACTTGGTGGGTGCTTCTCCGTGCGTGTACAAACTTGCAAATTTTAAGCGGGGGACGTGCAGCGAGGCAGACGAGCTGAGCACTGCATCTGCGAGTGTGATCATTTTATGCAGCCTTGCTGAGTAACGCAGCAGCATGTAAAATATCGCTGCGAGCCTGCATTGCATAAGGGATTATGGGAAATGAATGGATGTTTGACTGAAAGAACAGCATGAACCGTCAGTGTTGAGATGTAGTGTATGTGACATGGGGAGGTGCCTGTCTGCCTGTTTACTTTAGTTCTACTCCATGTCTCAGCCAGTCAGTCGCTGAATGGGTTTTGCATTGCCAGGAGTCATTGATTAACCCCAGCTTCTGACCTCAGCCTGCCTCTGCACTCCTCTCTGCCTTCTTTTCCATGCTATTACTTATGTTTACCTTAGGATTCACCACATTTGATTTGACTTGATTTAGAGCTGCACAGTATCACATAATATATGAATTTTCTCAGAACAGTATTAAGCAGTCTTAAGAGGGCCAGTGCTGATTTCGGTCTGCAGCCTAATGATTAGGGAAGTGCACTTGTGATCAAAAGGTTTCTGGTTCGAATCCCTGACCAGCAGAGCACTGCTCCCTGGGCGCTGAATTAGCTGCACACCGCTATGTTGCATACGGGTTAAATGCAGAGGATGCATTTCGTGGTTGTGTACTGTGTTGTGTCAGCAGTGACAATTGATCACTTTCACTTCAGATATTTATAAAACCGGAAAGGAAATGAAATTACCCGAAATACACTATAGCCAAATTGAACTTTATCTACCAATAATCTGTCAAATAAGTTGGGTCCCAACAGTTGTGAACGGACACAAAGCAGGGCGTTCAAATGCGATTTGAATTGCACATGCGCAGATGGCGATAATGCCGAAACGATATATCATGCAGCCCGAACATCAGTTGGTGCTTTTCACGACTAAATGAGGGTGATGCAGATAGTGAAATCAAGTGGGCTTTACTGTCATACAGTGCATATTCTAATGTATAGTGGCATGAAATCGTGTTCCTTCCAGACTGCAGTGCAACCTGCAAACAGCGTGGATGGGGGGAGGCCTTTCACTGGATTTTGCTCAGTCAGGGCCGATTTTTAAAATACTGAGGTCAAGTGTTAGTCCTGCCTAGGTGTGTCCCCTAATCAATCATGATTTTTGGAGTCGCAGAAAAAATATTGAGGACTTGACCATGGTGTCCTCAATGCTGGGTGTGAGCATGCTAAACTGAGCACTGTTTAAATTTATAATCAATCAGTTAATTTTAATAGTACTAATAAGTACTACTGTTACAGTTCACTCTTGGTCCAATAGAATCATGACACTGTACTGCTAACATCAGCCTAATAGGTCTGTTGTTAGAAGTTAGTAGTGACTTACACTGACGACGATGGAAGTGATGGAGGTGGTGTCGATTTCTTCCTCAGGCCCAATATGAGAACCCCCCTCACATCTACGCCCTGGCAGACAACATGTACCGCAACATGATGATCGACTCGGAGAATCACTGTGTCATCATTAGGTGAGACCACTGGTGGCTGGAGGCCAAACCTCACGTAAAGTGGGTGGTGATTTAATGCCACAGGAAACCGCAGTTCGTCTCTCCCTGTGCTCAGTTTTTGGCTTAACGCAGGGGTGGGTACATGTGATGTTTTCTCAGTCAGCCAATAACAGTGTGTCCCCAGAACTGGAATTGAGAACCTCTGCTTTATTACCGGCTGACTGAGAGGTCATCCCAAAAACCAGCACCCACATCAGCCCTCCCTGGATCAGGTGTCCTACCCCTGACATAACTGGTCGTTTTTGGTTTTTCTTTTTGCAGAGTTTCGCCGTATTGATATGATTTTTTGCAGTTTGCTATTGTCTGTGTCGAAGTGATTTTTCCCAGACTTTGCCGTTGTCCGTGTCCATAGCCTGAGCTACCCCGACGTGATTTTTCCCAGACTTTGCCGTTGTCCGTGTCCATAGCCTGAGCTACCCCGACGTGATTTTTCCCAGACTTTGCCGTTGTCCGTGTCCATAGCCTGAGCTACCCCGACGTGATTTTTCGCAGACTTTGCCGTTGTCCGTGTCCATAGCCTGAGCTACCCCCATGTGATTTTTCGCAGACTTCGCCGTTGTCCGTGTCCATAGCCTGAGCTACCCCCATGTGATTTTTCGCAGACTTCGCCGTTGTCCGTGTCCATAGCCTGAGCTACCCCGACGTGATTTTTCGCAGACTTTGCCGTTGTCCGTGTCGATAGCCTGAGCTACCCCGACGTGATTTTTCTGTCTTTGTCACACCAGTGGAGAGAGTGGAGCTGGGAAGACAGTGGCTGCGAAATACATCATGAGCTACATCTCCAAAGTGTCCGGTGGAGGCCCCAAGGTTCAGGTGAGGTCTTCCTAGATAGGCAGATGCATCATTAATCCCGAAGCGATCAGCAGTTTAACTAGAGTTCAAACGGTGCGCAAAATTCACCGTTCAGTACCAAGCTCGACTTTGGGTTCGTGGTCTGGTGCCGTTTTGGTACCAGCAGGGAAATGAATTTGTTCTGAAGTTATTTATTATTACAACTGCAAACTCAATCTGGAACAGTTGTAAACCAAAGGCAATACATCTGTCTCATTAACTCTCATTAAATTAAACCTTGTCTGCACGGTTAAAATAAACAAATAAAAAAATCACAAATATAATCATAATGAACTAAATCCCATCCAAATCATACTGTTGAGTTTGGTCGCATGTCTGTAACGATAAACATCCTTACAGTTGTAATTATAGTGTTATTTATTTATTTTTTGCCCAGTTTTAATTTCCTTAAACAAACTGCCTTAAATACTATGGGGAGACGTGCAGAGGCTGTTTCTGCAGTTTGGAGAATGGAATAGAATAGAAGCTTTGTTGTCATTGTGTACTAAATACACAAGAAAACTAGGAGTGCAGCTCCTGTTCAGTGTAATAAAAGGAAAGATAAGAGAAGAAATAAAAATAAATTAGAAAAATTATGAAAAAACAGGCATACAAATAAGTACTTGTACGTATGTGCATATGTAAAAGCAGCCAACCACAGGAAGCAGGCAGTAAATATAAATACTTTAATAAATAATTATAAATAATATAAATACTAAGGTAAATAAAAAGAATCCTGTTTTTTTGATCACTAAAGGTTGATATCGCACACAGATTTGTTGTTGTTTAGTGATCTTATGCCCTTTTGTGTCGCCCCCCAGAGGGCAGCTGGTCGAACAGGTGGAGTGCAGGGCGGGCAGAGTCTCTGCAGGTGTTTTGGGCCCTGGGGAGGCAACGGGGGCTGGCATTGGCTAGTCAGTGGTTTTTGGGCAGAGGTTATGAACTTCTGCAGGGCGGTGCTGTCTGCGGAGGAGCACCCGGCATGCCGTACCGCAACGCAGTACGCCAGGATACTTTAGGTGGCGGAGCAGTCAAATGCCTGATCCAGCTGGTTCTTCCTGAGTGCTCTCAGAATGTGAAGTCACTGCTGTGCCTTCGTAAGCGTCGAGGTGTCGGTAGACCAGGAGAGCTTCTCGCAGATGTGTATCCTCAGGAGTTTGATGGACCGGCCCCTTTCCACACCGACTTCAATGATGTGAAGTGGGCAATGATCACCTCTGTGCTTCCTGAAATCGGCGACAACGTCCTTTGTTTCCTTTGTTTGTTGAGCTCCACCCTGTCGGTTTCTGAGCCTCGGCTCTGTAGGCTGACCCACCCCCTCCTGAGATGAGCCCTATCGGCGTTGGTGCCGTCCGCAAACTTGATGGCATTGGTGGGATGTGTGGGAGTGCAGTCGTAGGTATATAGGGCATAGAATAGTGGGCTCAGCACGCAGCCTTGTGAAGAGCCAGTGCTGAGTGTGAGAGAGGAGGAAACGCAGGAGTCACATCTAAGGGACTGGGGCTGCTTTGTAAGGAAGCCTTATATGCAGACACAGGTCGTGGGTGACGTTTAGGTCCAGCAATTTTCCTGACCAGGATATCCGGGATGATTGCATTAAAGGAGAGCTAGGAGCTGCTGCACACTTGCGTGCTGCGATGTTGTCGCAAATGAGTTAGCACGTTGGATGTGTTTCCTGCAAAATATCCAAGTTCAGAATAACTGCTGACATACAGTCTTGGTCTTATCAGTGACTCTCTCCAGTGTTGGTGAAATTTACCGGGAAAGCGAAATGTTCCCAAACAGCCGATTACGACTGACTAACTAGCATTAATTGTAACCACCTCGCAGCCACAATTAGCATGTATTCCATACTGAACGCGTACTTGTGAATTTAAGTTCAACTCATGACGATAAATGTATGCATTCTTTTCATTGTGCGTACGAAATTTAAAATTATCTGTATCAAATGGTACAGAATGAATACGTGTACCTTTATTGCCCCAAGGTTTACCATAGCTGAGTACATACATTTAGATAGCAAAATTATATTTAGAAGTTAGTACACAGTAAAAATAAATAGCCCACAATAAACAGTAATGGTATAAAGGACGTCAGAGAAAGTACTGCACGCACTTCCGTAGTAATGGCTCAGAAATTAACATTATTGCAATGTAGTTATACAGTGAGTGTAGCACAATGAATGAATGAATGTTCTGTGAAGGTGTGTACTTCCCTTTCATTCCTTTCTCTCCTTTCCTTCTCCAACCATATTCTGTCTCCGCCTTTGTAATATTTCACACAGCAAGTGAAAAACATCATCCTTCAGTCCAATCCCCTGCTAGAGGCCTTTGGGAATGCCAAGACTGTCCGCAACAACAATTCCAGTCGCTTCGTAAGTCACTTGTCACATCATTTGACATTAACTTAGTTTTATCTTAGAGTTACAAACTTTTATTAATTGCAGTAAATGTGCAGCTTATTACTGGAAATGCTCTGTGCTTTGTGTTTTTGTAGAGCTCTAACCTTTGGATTTAGGATAACAAAATGCATTTTCCTGACACAGGGGAAGTATTTTGAGATTCAGTTCAGCCGAGGCGGGGAACCTGACGGGGGGAAGATCTCCAACTTCCTGCTGGAGAAATCCAGAGTCGTATCACAGAATCAGGGGGAGAGGAACTTCCACATCTACTACCAGGTCAGATATGTCTTGTGCTTTATCAGAACGAGTTTAAGGTCTAGCCAGGTAATCAGTCACTTAACTGCTCATTTGTTAGCCTCTCGGCAAATCTTTTACTGATTTGGCTACCTTGGTGCAAATAGGGCATATTACAGAGAGAGAACCTGATTGTAGCAATTCTCTTATTTTTACGCCTCTCTCAACTTGCTCTTTGTAGCGTAAACTGTCCATGAAGGGCAGCCTCCCAGGCAGCTGGGTGTTAAGGGCCTTGCTCAAGGACCCGCAGGTGTGTTGAGGTTGGGTTTGAACCGGTGACCTGCTGATTACAGGCACACAGGCTTAGCCCACAGAGCCACATGCTGCCCCCAAGTGGACCAGTGTTGTTTTTTTCTGGTGACTGAAGTGCCAATCCTGCCACCAACCCCCAAATTTCCCTGTAAATTGAAGGACCTCCGTACAGGGCTGGATGTAGATTAACATCATACCCAGGACAAAGGGCCTTGCTCAGGGGCCCAATTAGGTAGGATCACTGCTGGGATTCATAGGATTCGAACCGGCGACCTTCCAGTTACTGCTACAGAACCTTAGCCTCAGAGCCATCTCACTGCCAAATAAAGGGTCATTTCGTAACTCAGTACATATTGTTTGGGCTTAACATTTCAGAGAAAAGGGTTCTATATCAGTGTTTCAGTCGTTTGGAGCACCTTCCTGATGTTTTCTGTTCTCCATGCTCTGTTCCAGCTTTTAGAAGGTGCCTCAAAAGAACAGCGAGAGAACCTGGGCATCACGACCTCAGACTACTACCTGTACCTCAACCAGTCGGGAACCTACACTGTGGAGGATGTCAGTGACAAGAAGGAGTTCTCTGACACCATGGTGAGCTGGAGCCTCTTTGCAGTGTTGGTAATAACAGAGACAAGCAAGGTATTGTGTCTGACTGAGCAGCAGAAGCTGGGGGAGTAGGATAGATATAACAGGGAAAGAAAGGGAGAAGGGGATGTTAAAGCTCTTCAGGTGTTAAGCTGTGTTAAGATTGTTTATTATAAAATTGATTGAGACATGATGTGTTTGTAGAAGTTTTCTGAAACTGGCTGCAGCTGTTGCTCCATTCCAACTATTTAAGGTAGGAATGTTGATGGCGCCAATGCTTTTGGGGGATGTATCCCAGGGTGATTGGTCACAAGAATGAGCGTCCCTGAATTAAGAAGTCGGCGCAAATGAAAATCAGCCACGAGCTCTGGAATTGTCACCAATCTGCACTGTCCAGTGTTAATGCGGCACCGGTTAGATACCGTTTGAGTGCATTTAAAGGGTCCTTAAGACGGACCTCCACTGTGGCGAGCCGGTGCTGCGCTGCAGTGCGTGAGCTGGTGGCTGCATGTGTCCGCAGAATGCCATGGAGGTGGTGGGCCTCACCGAGGACGATCAGGCCGCCGTGCTGCAGATCGTGGCGGGCATCCTGCACCTGGGCAACGTCGCCTTCCGTGAGGAGGGCAACTACGCCGTGGTGGAGAGCACTGACTGTGAGTCTGCTTTTAAGTGGCTTTCGGTGTGCGGAGCAGATTGTCAGTGGTAGCTGCGTACGACTGGAGGATTCGAAGGCTACGCATGCAGGTATAATGTGTGTTGGTAACATGCTAAGGATGCCTAGTTTAATGTGTAATTATGGGGTGAAACTTGAAATAATATACGATTAAAACTTGAAAAGCAAGTTTAATAGGCTGCAGGCAGTCCCCATGGTTCGAGCGAGATCCATTCCATAAGTTTCAAAGTCAAATTTTGAAAGTCAGAACAATAATAATATAGTAATAATAACAGTATATATTGTACCTCGAGCCAATAAACTGCTGAAGCTGCACAATGTTTGCATGAGCATCACGAAGCAGTGTGTTCCCTTGTTATTACAAACCATTGTTTCTAACTCGGAGGTCTAATAGGCTTTATGGACGTCCATTTGTAAGTACAAGTTATTCGTAAGTGAGATGTTTTTAACCCGGAGGGTGTCTGCATAACACTTTATCATCTGGTGCTTCTCAACCTAAATGTCGTTTGTAGGATGTGGGTTGTGTCTGAAAAAATATGTATTTATCTCTTCCTGCTGCTGTTTTATGTGCTATTCGTTTGTGAAATAAATCTGTTTCAAAATGTTATAAATTTCTCATGACCAAGGAAAAATGTGAGTTTTAAGGCTAAACCGTTTGAGATCCACTGGGCTATAGTATTGGTTGTCTTGATGTAGTGATTTTACCTGGGTTTTCCCCTAGATTAGAGCTTGTGAATGCCCAGCAGATCTGTGCTTTTACGGCAGCTAAGTTTTGAATCTACATGTGGTATTTCCTCATTTAGTTGGGTGTGTTTACAGATAAATGTCGTGCACCATGTGGCCTGGCAAGGAAAAAATTGGGGGTTGGTGGCAGGATTAGGACTCCAGTCACCGTAAACCGCCAGAGAGCCAATGGGGACAGGGGAACGCCTTTGGAGGCCGCCAGAGAGCCAATGGGGACAGTTCTGTTGGCAACTGGTGTGGTGCCGCGGCTTCACCTGCTGCATGGCAAAAATCAGGTCATAATTTAAAGCAGCCTGTCCGGCAGACGCGTGGAATGTCCCGTCTTTCCAGCATGAGAACCTTCTTGTCATGCTGTGTGGGAACCTTCTGAACTCCACATTTCAGTGTTGGAGCTCTCTGAGGTACACAGACCAGGGAGTGGCCAGGACGGTGGGTACGCCTATTATTGGCCTGATCACCCTGATGGCTGCCGTACTCTGGAAGTAGCTATTGCTCTGACAGATCAGCTCCTCCCAATGGTGTCCGATGTCACTCCTTTCAGCGAGTGTATTATGAGACTCCGGCGAGGGCGGTCTCTGGGTGTCTCCTGAGACTGCGGTGAGCGATATGTTGGTGAGGCCGATATTTTATTCGGTTTCATTCGGTGGTTGCTGGGTGCCCATGAGATGACACTCTTTTGGTGATGGGTGTCTTCAGCCTGACCACTGACAGGGTTGGGCTATGAGGACTCTGTCGGTCCTCACGGGTCCGGCCAACACGGTGAGAGTAGCTCCATACTCCTTGACATTGCACACTGTTACTGTAAGTGCTGTGCCGAGTGGAGGTAGAGTCTCTCTGCATTCTTCCCAGGGGATTCTGGGCTTAGAACATAGGACATAATAAATAAACGAGAGGAGGCCATTTGGCCCAGCAAGCTCGTTTGGGGAGAACGTAATAGTGCAGAGTTGTTAAAATCTTATCTAGCTCTGATTTTAAAGGAACCCAGGGTTTTAGCTTGCACTATGCAAACAGGTAGACTATTCCATACTCTAACTACACGCTGTGTAAAGAAGTGTTTTCTCAAATTCAGTTCTCCCACTAATTTCCACCTTTGGGATACCAGGCTTCATCAGGGTGTGTTGGTGTTTTCTTGCTCCTGCTCTGTTCAGTGCTTTTGGGCAGGGTTGTGGGGCCCATCATCTGTGGGGCATCTGTTGGTGAGGAACGATTTACCAATATTTACTTTTCCATCAATGCTGCAATCTTCGCTGAATCGGTGGAAGCTCCTGATCGGGGCGTTCAAGGGACTGAGCGAGGGGTCTGAGCGTCTGCAGGTGTCCTGAATCAAAATCAAGATCTGAAGGGGTCATGAGGTCACTGAAAAGAAGTGTGTGGTGCTTTGGATATCTTTGTAAGAGGACGAATATCCAAGTATCGAGTCCTGGTGCTCCCTTTCTTATTTGTATGGCTGCGAGACAAGAATAATATCCAGTGACCTGAGATGAAGACTGGACTCCTTCGGTACTGTGTCTCTTCGGAGAATCCTTGGGTACCGCTGGTTTGACTGTGTCGAATAAGCTGTTGCTCAAGGAATCCCAAATGAGGCACATAGCCTGCATTGTGAGGGAGAGTCAGTTACGGCACTACGGCCATGTGGTGCATTTCCATGAGGGTGATCCGGCTCGCAGGGTCCTCACTGCTGAGGACATGAGAGGCTGGACCAAGTCAAGGGGATGCCCACACAACGCCTGGCGGTGGCCGATAGGTGGGCATTTCTGGAGGATGGAACTGGGCTACGTGTAAACCTGGGATCCCGAGGTGTTTCGTCTTGTGGGGGCCGTGGCAATGTACTGTACCAGTGCTTGCTCCCCAACCTGATGTGACCTTGTTCAGCAGTTAATTATGTAAAACATACTGTGTTCATGCCTGCATCTACCCTGCTTGTATCCCTGTCTTCCTCCTTAGTCCTGGCCTTTCCCGCCTACCTGTTGGGCATTAACCAGGATGGCCTGAAAAACAAATTGACCAGTCGCATCATGGACAGCAAGTGGGGGGGCAAGACAGAGACGATTTCGGTCACCCTGAACACAGAACAGGCTGCCTTCACGCGGGACGCCCTCTCCAAAGCCCTCTACTCTCGTCTCTTCGACTACCTCGTCGATGTGAGTTTAGTGTCTTGGTTGGCTTAGTCCAGCTTATATCTCAGGTACCTTGTGAGTGAGTGTCTCTATCATGGTGTGACATGGAACTGTGCAGTCCCACAATGCCCTGCACTGAAGTCGGCTGTTTTCTGATACTAGGTGAAGCTTGGCTTCCATCAGTTTTTAGCACAAACCGACCGTTTTAAAACATTTATTTAATTTTTAGTGTTATGCTCAACCAATAGAAGTGGAATAGTTAAATGTGGGTGTAAATGTGCGCTGGTCTCCCTCTGCTTATTCTGCCTTAGGCTATTAACAAAGCCATGCAGAAGGACCATGAGGAGTTAAACATTGGTGTGCTGGACATCTACGGCTTTGAGATCTTCCAGGTAGGAAGGAAAAACTTGGATCTGACTAAACTGGAGTCACATTATCATCAAAGCCATAATCTGTGTGTTGAAATGAAATTATTCAGTAATTAAACACCTTTAACTGGGAAAAGCCACATTTTTTGTGTTTAAAAGTGGCGCCCATATCATTGAGTCATTCTGCTTGTTTTGATGAATTGGCTATAACCCCAACCTGGCAAAGACCTGCTAAAAGTTAGAAAGATGGCCCTACATTAAAGATGTGTGAGACTTTTTTTCATTTAAATCTCTGGTGGGTGAAACTTATGACCTCTGCAGAAGGGACTGCAGATTTTATTTCAGGGTCAGTAACCATCATGTGTATATCAAATTGTTTTCCTAGCAAGATTTTAGTCAGTGATATTTATATCGAGACTCTTCCCCCAATATCTTTACAATTTTTCGTCTACTTCAGTTCCATTGAGCCCTTGCTGTCATGAAAAGGTAGAGTGACCTGGATAATTCTGATTCTGACATATGAAACTCTTCCATTTAACAGCTTTTGGTCCTTGTTCACTTCTTATTGAGTTACTTATCTGTTATGCTTACTGTAGTAGAAAAGGCATAAAATATCTGCGTGGAAATTTGTTTTAATCAAACAAACTTACTCATTCTATTGAATGATGCTTTTTATGCAGCCTAATGTTTAAGATGATGCTTTACATTAACACTGGCTTCATAATGCATTCGTAAGCAGCATGTAAATATGCCCATACCTTAACAGCTTTAATATACATTAATAACAAGCATTATGTGATTATATTGCTGTTAATGTATATTGTAATTAAGGTATGTTGGTTTGTTATAGTACATATGAATGCATAATGAATGCATTATGAAGGTGCACTGAATGTTCTATGAATGCATTATAAAGGCATTATAAAGGTGCAGTTAATGTAAAGTGTTACCTAAAGTGCTATAGCTTTTTTTTTCTTTACAGTGGTGACATTTTC